>NW_027202270.1:49756333-50993833 GCF_024711535.1 Dipodomys merriami | reverse complement strand
AGCCCCTCTCTAGGCTTTCGTGAGCCAGAGAATCTCCAGCATTAGATGAAGATCAGTGTACCACCTGACACTTTTTTTTTTTCAGCAGGGTGATAAAATTAAAGGATGGCTTTGATTTGCTTGAAGGATTACTTCTCTTACTTACTTGTTTAAAAGTACATAGTATTAACACAAAGGATGAGGGGGAGAGAAAATTCAGAAGATGACTGTAGAGCCTGGGCTAATTGCAAGCTGATTAGATTGTGCCATGCAACAGCTCTCCCTCCGTTACATACCATCACAAGCTCTGGTCTTTTCCACCCTGCAGCAGCAGCACCAGCAGCAAACAAGCTGATTTGCTAACAAAGTGGTCAGCTCGGGCACTTGCACAGCGGCTCACAGGGTCCACAGACGGCTGCTCTCCATGCGGAGAATCTCAAGCTCCATTTTCCAATCTGATTACACGGCTCCTTGTTCCAGCAGTCTTAAACCTTCATGGCAGTTTACCAACATTTTCATCACTTTTTTTTTTTTCTTTTACAAAGCCAAAGAACTGATAAGCTCTCAGGTACCCAGGATTTCAGAGTCAATGGCTGGCCAGCAGCCAGCACTCTCTCTCTACCACACAACTGTTTTGGGCCACACTGCATAAAGCAGACAGGATTGACCGCAGTGCACTGAACTACTAGAATGTTGCCATGTGTATAAGCAAGCGGCATGTTGTTGTGCTTTACCGGCATTAATTATCATGGCCAATCATACCTATTAGGTACACAGTCCTAGTAAGTGTCCTGCTTACCCATCTACCAAAAGAGGCAATACAAAACAAGCCAATAAGCATCTACCAATGACTTCAATTACCCTAACTGACGTGCTCAGAAACTCTGTCTGATAAAGGCAAAGCACTAATAACTGTTTGTTTTAATTCCTGGTCTGATTGCCTATATTAATTCCTTCAATCACCACAAAAATGATCCTAGTGACTTTCCATTAAAATCTAAAAAATGTGCGGACAAGACAACACAAAATAACTGATGTTTCTTCAAACTCTGGAAGTTCCTCAGACCTTTAAAAAAAAAAAAGATAAAGCACAGGGTGTAGAAATGAGGCACAGTAGCCTCTAAGTATTAATCTTACACCCTTTAGTTCCAGAAATCAACACAGAGTTAGTAAGAATGGTGATGTAATACATATACATCCAGAACTTTTAAGCGATGAGCTATAGCATTTCAACATCAATGGATATATTTTCCTAATACTTTTGAATTTATTTCTAGTGTAATCCAGGCCTACAATTTGAATTTGACAGTGAAATGCTCATCCCCTGATTGTTTCTGTTAAACCAAACAATAAACAAGCAAAGAATAATAAGAGTCTCTCTCAGCAATGACCAAGAAGTTTCTCACAAACATAACAACAACAACAACAAAAGGAAAATGGCTTTGAATGTCTGGAGCTATTCCCAGTTCATTTTGGTATAATATTGATCTATAATAAGAGGTTTGAACAGAAGAAAGGAAAGAAGGAGAGGAATCTGCAGTTATGGGGAAAAATATAAAACTTGGCTTGCACAATGCCTCAGTACTCCTGCTTAACAGTGCACTGACCCTCTGTAGCTTGGAGTCATTAGCAGGAGTCCCACGCTTGCCTCTAGAAGAGGGAGATTTGAACTCACACCCCAATGTGAAGAGATTCAGGATTTTGAGCATGCTAGACAGAAGGGTCATTCCTCTTCACTGATGAGGAAGACACTTGTCCCCAGGGGAAGGGAAAACTGGATGAGTGACTGTTGTAAGATTTAGGCAATGGATGTGCTGCTGACTCAGGAATGGACTCTGACAGCCACACTGCTTCAGTCCAGCCACTTGGAGAGAGAGCAGTGTTAGGGCAATAACACTGACAGCACATGGAAAAGTTGAGGGAGAATAGAAAACAGGATAGAAGGAAGAAATGAGCTAATGAAACAGCAGCTCCTTTTCTGAGATGGACATGTATCTGAAATAAACACTCTTGCCTTTTGCAAGTCAATACTGCACAGCAGATAAAAGATGTGTTTGTGACTATATAAATTCAGAACCACAGCATTTCTGAAAGGACTTTTTTACAAGCAGACATGCATTTTTAAAATGAATAGACTGGACTGAATATATATATATATATATACATATATATATATATATATATATATATCCACAATACTGCAAAAAAACCTATAAATGCAAAGAAAGTATACACATACACCCATATATGTATTTGCATGTGAGTGGTATTCTGCATAAATGACTGTCAACTTAAAATGCCATTCTCTAATTTATATGCAAATTCTACCTCTGGTAAAATAAAAACATATTTTAAGCAGCTTATAGTGCCAACACATTATTCCCATGAATGATTCCTAGTAAACTATTTATGCCAACTGTGGGGCTTTTTTTTATGATTTATTGGATGGTGAACGAAACCACTTAAACTATAGTTGTCTGTATGAATCAGTAATTTTCATGTTTCTAATTAAAATGTAAACAGCGTAATGAAGACATCAAGTTTTTAAGCAAATGTCTCTTCCAGTGCCACTTGGGGTATGGTAATTACTGGAGCAGATCTATGGATGCTCGGGAATCCTCTACAAGTCCAGATTAAAAGCATTACTGCTAAACCTGGCTTTTTACACGAGGGAATTGTGTACTCTAACCCAGTCCCAGTTTGCTTAGAGATGCACACTGGCACTTCCTTTAAAAAGTGGTCATTAAAAAAGAATCACAATGGAAAATAACAAATGAAGTAATTTATATTTAAAATGTTGATTATAAAACATTTATGAGCAATCAAAACACTAGAATTAGATCCCCTCAAATTTGATTTCCTGCTATTCTGTTTCTTGAGAGAGAGAGAGAGAGAGAGAAAGAGAGAGAGACAGCACGCAAGGGGAGAGAGGAGAGAAGACAGAGAGAGGAAAAGAAAAGCAACCAAAAAAAAAAAAAAAAAGAAAGCAAAAGAGACAGAGAGGAAAAAAAAAAAAAAACAACCAAAGAATGTCCAGCTTGTATTTACAGAACCAGGATCTGATGTAGAAAAGCTGACTCCAAGGTTAGAATATATATGTATGTGTATATGCATGTATGTATGTATATATTTATATAAGTATATATACATATATATGCTAGTTTCCAAGATTTAAGTAAATTTACAATGTAAAAATTAGAAATATTTAAAATGTAATAATCCATAATCCATGGGGGAAAATGTGTCCTTTTCTCTTATGTACAATAATGTAAAAAAAATCTTTGAGGTAAAACCATGTGTTCATTTTTATTTCAGTATCTATGCTTTTACAAAACTCATCAAAATTTATCCTAAAGCAAGTGACCTCTTATACCTGATGAAAAGATTAATCACCTCTTCTGCTTCTAAATCCTAACTGAACTTCTCTCTGAAGCCTGTTCCTCCAAGTTATTCATTTGCTTTCCATATTTACCACTCAGCAGTTAAATAATTCTTCTTTTAAAAAACATAATTTAGAACCACTCCCTTTTATCAATACCTCTTAGAATTAAGATAGCCTCTCTTGGAGTTGACTGTTTATAGCAGATAGAAAAAGCTTAAATTTGTAGGATAAAAGGCTTCTCCTCTCTGAAGATTTCTCTACCCCTGAACTCAAAGTTTCCAGACTGACTGATATGGCCAAAATTCGTACTATTTCACATAAATGCTAAACAAACATGGCTGTGGAACTGAGAATGGATGAAAGAATGTGGCAGGATAATGGAGGCAGAGAAAGGGAATCTTTTTTGTACAGTTCTGTTTTACTAAAGTAGTGTGTAACCACCATCCAGAAGCCAGTGAGAAAATTTCATCTCAAAGTATTTTCTCTATTTTTTCATGTGAAAACACATTAGCTTTCTCAACCCCACCACCCAGCCCCTGGCCCTGCCTGGATCTGAACATAGAGACTTAATATTTTGGGAAGAAAGAAGGATGGGACAAGATGAGGAGATCTGAGAGAGGCATGTTTGGATAATGTTTAAAAATTTTTAAACACGGGGGGTGGGGGGTGGGGGTTCAGAGGAAGAAAAAGCTGATTAAACAAGGCCAAGTGTTTTGTCGGCTTAAGGGTGATATCATAGTTGTATTCGATATCAGAATGTTGTGAGTACAAGCATCATTTCTATTCGCTTTGTGCCAGCAAGGTAAACACGAGATTGCATTGTGGGTTAAAACAATAAGAAATCCCTTTCCTCCCAGGCTTTCAAGGCCGTGTTAATCGGGTGTAATTTTTAATGAACACTAGCTGCTTGGTGCTCATTCAAGACATTTCATTAGAAGGTTATTCATTTAAAAATCAACGTTTCAACCATATCAAGCTGTAACCTTTCTTGAAATGTAAATGAATGGTTTAAATGAGAAGATTAATAAAGAAGGGATGTTCCAATTCCAAGCATGGCATGCTATGTATTTTTAAATTTGTCTATGCCAGATGCTGTCAGTCAGAACAAAAAACTGTCCAAGCAGACAATCTGTGCGTCTGAATGTTGATCATGTTGGAAAGTACAGGGGGGAGGGGGGGAGAGTGTGTCAAGGATTCATGGTCCTTCATCTTTGCAGTAGAGCAAACACGTCTCTCAGTATAGCGACAGACAGCTGCTTCCACTTTCTAATGTGCCCTAACTTAGATCACTGAAAGAATTGTCAGCACTCAGAGAAACACACAAAGATAACACAGCCAGCTGCCATGGAGGGGAAAACAGCACAGCTCAGAAGAAATGGGATTTGTTCCATTTGCATGATGTGCCTCCCCTGGGCCCCTTTCTTTCAAATCCAAAGCACAAAAGACAACACTTAACATATTTGCTTAAAGATGACAACCTCATGTTGATTTCATTTGGATGTAACAGTGTCAGGATTACGGATATAAGAATATATTATATCTGTAACAGAGACTGACAAATGTACCCATCAGTGGAACTGTCTGATTCATCTGCTTATACAGCCATTTTACCATCCCAAGGGTGCCATCTAAGTAGTAACTTTAGAAGACTGAAGGTCTAATTTTATTACACCACATTTCAACCTACTAAACAATATTATTTCTAAAATAGATCATTTTTATTGGAAGTCTCCCTGATGAAAAATCCAGTAGACACCAGAGAATTTATGAACTGTATGGGTCCTTTGAACTCAATATACTGCCCATTTTAAACAACTTTTCTTGCTGTATAGCAAATTCCAAGTATCAAATAGGTGAAAGTTAGAGAGAGAGAGAGAAAGAGAGAGAATATGTATATTTTGAGTGCATTGATATAATAGATATTTATACGTAAGTAGAGAAAGAAATAATTATAGATTACATGGGTAACTATGAAATTAGGCATTACTTGATCTAACGGAATTAATTCTAACCACTTACTTCTGTCTATTCCATATGTCTTCTCTCAACACAGCATATATACCTGAATGGCAACAATAAGAATAGTGATATCTTGTCAATATGTTTTAGACATATACTCCATCTGATTTGCAGTTAAGGTATTGTTTAGGAACAAGTATAAGACAAGATACTGATTTAAAGCTATATTGACTAGGTACTGCTCATTAAAATATGTCCAGTTAAGGAAACCATAATTCTGATCTGGAGCCTCTATATGTCCATGAGCCTATTCTGCATAAGTTTATGTAACTATTTTTAAGCAAATAGACTTATGGTGATATTATTGTACTGGGTTATTTACATCCAGATCACCACATTACTATGGTTTTCTTGATTGGAATTATTGGGGTGAGAATGGAAATAAAGGAGAAGGTAGAGAGGAAGCAATCATGTTTTTTCACATATAGATCATACATGCAGATACTTACACAGATGCACGCATGGAGTCACTTCCTATAACAAAATTCTGGCTCCCTATGTTCCTGTTCTATACGAAGGAACACTCTGATGCTTGTTGCTATTTACTGACAACAGTATAAGTCACTCATTTGGTTGTGTTTTATAAAATAGAGTTAGCTGCTATATGCGATAGTTCTTCAGAGCAGATGGTTACCAATCATTATTTTCCATTTGTTTAGTTTCCAGTAAGCAAAAGAAAAACTCTGGGTAGCAATGCAAAGAAAACTAGCAGCCTGTATGATAGCTCAACGAGTGCCAGAAGATGCATTAAAAAGGGAAAAACAATATGGAATTGCTTTTATCACATAATATATCAAGATTAAATATAATTTTGAAGAATGGAGGGAGGTTATCCCTACCTCCATCCATTAAAAAAAGACTATTTGAATAATTTATTATTTCTTAGGGTAAAATCCTCTGAAATTTAGCTTTTATGTTTTTTTTCCAAGTGATCAAACTTTCTAGAAACAACTTATTATAACCATTAATGTTTGTCATCGTCCACAATGAAATCACTTTCTTTGCCTCTAAGTGGCCCAGTTGTCCAACAGAAAATGGGAAATAGGAGCCATTTGTGGACAAGTGCACATGCACAGAAAATTAAGCTGTAAATATCTGGACTGGGTTATTATTGGAATCTGGAAACATCTGGGGCTACAGAACAAGCCAAGCCCCATTTCCACCATGTCCAGGTAATTGCTTAAATGATTTATACCTTACTGTTTCTATTAAAAATGCCTTTAAAGAGAAACATTTGTAGGCTTGGTTCAGCAATAAAAACTGGTATCTGATTTCACTTGTACAAAGTCTTGTGAAAGATGTTACAATTTTTCAAGGGCATATGCATGACTAAACTAAACCCTGAACAAAGACTGAGTGCTAAAAGAAGGTGTGGCCATCCTCTCAAAGAAAATAATCACTTTAGGAAAACAAATGTTAAGTGGCTTATTTGTGATTAGCTTCTAGTCTAAATAAAAGTATCCATTAAAAAGCATTCTCTTCATGCACAGATGACAGATATATTCAATCTTTTTGAGGGTGAACTGTAGCTTAATATCCATTTTCAATTTGTTTTAATTTCTCATAAATCTTATGTACTGACACTTCAACTGAATGATATATAAAACTTAATCCATAAGGGACAGATAGATGCCTCCTTCCAGACTGACTTGGGCCACTTAGATAAAAATCAGGAGAGAGATTTAAATTGGTACACTTAGCTATGTGTAAAGAGCTACCAATTGGCTAACCAAAATGAAAGAATTTTCAATGCTGTCATTTGTTTTCTAGGTAGCAATGCTGAATTCAGACATACCACACAAATACACACACACATACACACACACACACACACACACACACACACATGCATAGTTGTATTCACTTGGAAATAAATATTACATTTCAGACTTTAAGGCAAGAAGATCTGGTTAAAATTTCAAACAATTATAGAGGTCAAATGTGCATATGGTATTAAATAAATCAAAGTCAAATAAATAATTTGTCATTAATGTGTGTGTGTGTATGTGCACGCGTGCGCGCATGTGCACACACTGGAGCTTGAACTCAGGGCCTGCAAAATGTTCCTTAGCTTTTTCACTCAAGGCTGACACTCTACCACTTGAGCCATAGCTCTACTTCCTCCAGCTTTCTTGTGATTAATTGGAGATAAGAGTCTCATGAACTTTCCTGCTTGGGCTGACTTTGAACAGTGATCTTCATATCTCAGCTTCTTGAGAGCTAGGATTATAGGCATGAACCCCTGGTACCTGGATAGCCACTGAATTTTAACCATGGGTCATATTTTGTCACCAACCACTTATAAGAAATACTAATCTCAGAATCATATTCCAATCTTGCTCTATGAAAAACTAAATGTAAATAGCTGGCATTTAATGTGCAAAGAGTCTGCATGGGTATTTTTTTTCACTTATTTAAAACCACTACTTCCTAATTAGGTATCAAGTAGAATTTCAGGACTGTGTCTTTTACATCTTCTTTTGATTTTGTTCAGATGTTGGCAAGCTCCCATTAAAAGACTTTACAATTTATAGTGTTTGCTTTCTAACAGATTTGAATTTAAATTTTAGCAAATTTAACTTGCTTGAAGATTATTACTTTCCAGAAAGCCAGGCTGATTTAACAAAGAAACTAAACACATGGGTTTTCACTGTTGCAATCAAACTGCATAAATGGGTTTGATGCTTTTATTACATTGTTTTATAGCTTTTATTATCTACTTCAATGTACTATTGTTCAGTGTCAAAGTTCCTTGCTGAAGATGCTGTGTTTTTCTGTACAACTTACTAAACAACATTTGTCCACTTTAACCTACTTGGTGGCACATCTCTATGCTGATTCAGGATCAACAATCAGTACTACAGATATTTTCTTCTACATGGTATGAGATCAATCTGTATTTCAATATGAAATGACAATGTAGTATCTAGAGTTTTCAGCTCTGAAGAGGCCAAATTAGAAGAAAACTAGTGAGTTTTCAGAAACGTTATGTTTTCTTGACAGAATTGTGTTTTTTAAAAGAATGATAATTGAGTCTTTGTTTCTTTCTGGGTTCTCTTATGAAACTATGTGAACTAGACTTTTCTCTGGTACATCTTTATACTTAAAAACATAAATAGGAAATGAGGGCTGGGAAGGTGGCTCAGTGGTAGAGCGCTTGCCTTGCATGATGAGGCCCTGGGTTCGATTCCTCAGCACCACATAAGCAAAAAGAAAAATGCCAGAAGTGGTGCTGTGGCTCAAGTGGTAGAGCACTAGCCTTGAGCTGAAAAGCAGAGGGACAGCACCCAGGCTCAGAGTCAGGCCCCACGACTAGACCCCTCCCCCCGCAAAAAAAAAAAAAAAAACAAAAAACAAAAAACCACATAAATAGGAAATGAAAACCTTGTAAAAAACTGTTGACTAGCTTGTTCCAATTTTAACATTTGATCAAATTGAATTTCTCTCGGGAAATTTTATAAAGACATTTGTTGTAACATTAGTTAACAGATTTGAGAAAGAAACTGACCCTTCTCCAAGCACACAATCCCAACTGGTAAAGCAACTGAACCACTAGAAGACCAGTGTCATTGGGTGGAATCTCAAGCAAATTCTTTACTGCCCAGTGTTTAGTACAAAATAAATTAACAATGTCAGACATTAAACAGAATGTAACAGAGCCAACTTTAAATGTACTGAAGACATTTACAAACTTCTAAATTCCTGATAGCTATCAATTGTTCACCAATAGTTTGCATCTCACATCTTATCACTCCACGTACCATCTTGTTTTCAAAATCTGTTTTGAGAACTTCCAAGGAACAAATTTCCTACTTATCAGAGAAAAACAATTAGAAAAGCCCAAGATGCAGCTAATTTCCAACACTCAACCAAAGGCTGAGTAACAAACTTTCAATTAACCTTATAATGACAAAAAGTTGTTCTCAAAATTTCTACCATTTTATGATCCAATGTCTCAAATTTTTATGAAATATAAGCAAAAAATACATAGAACTTAGCCATTAGATGTTCTTTGTTATAGCTTATAGTCAAAGTAGGTAGAGAAACAAGTGTGGGATTTTTAAAAATAGTATTATGATGTAGTTTTAATAAAAATAATTTAAATACCCTTCTATCCAGACAGGTGAAAATGGAATTAGTAAATCTTTCTTTTCATGTGAATAATTACAAAACTGTTTCTCAGGGTTGTAAAATCTCTCTTTACTAATTACATAAGAAATACAGCAATTTCAATTTTTTAATGAAATATATAATTTTAATATTTGTTTCTAAATATTTTCAAAAGCATTTTCAACTTTGTAAGAAATACGTAGGGAATGAACAAAGTAGATATCTCAATCACTTTTATAATTCAATCCACCAAATATACATTGAATCTGTTATGTGTTACATTGTACACATACACACAAGTGTTTAGAAGATTAAAAATAGAAAGGAATTTGATAAAGCTGCTCACAGGGAACTGATAGTTTTATAAAGACGAAAGACAATTGCCCAGCAATCTACAAGAGAAGAAAGATGATGTTAATGATCAAAAGAAGATACTTTAGCAATGCTAAAGTGAAATTAAACAGGTATCAAATGGAGCTTAATTAGGTTTAGAAAGCCTTCACAAATAATACAACTTTTGACCAGGACATCAATGTCCTAGTAGAATTTCAACAGATGGAAGAGAGCAGTTCAGGGAGCAAAATGAAGGTGAGCCAAGAATAGGTGGAATAGAGGTAAGTGGGAATTGCTCTCATAAAGATGAAGATGCAACTTTTGGATTTTTTTTTCCAAAAAGGATTAAAGGTCCCTATTTCTACTGGTTAAGGTAGTCTGATTGTTAATCTATCTTAATCTCTTACAGAGGAAATGTATGAGCTAACTAATACTCAATGATTCTCAAATAATTAGACCTGCTAACACTTTTGCTTTCAACTTATTGGTAAGCATACTTCATGAATAGCTACCATCCTTTCTGAAAGTCTCCAAAATACAGTGATAAATGGCCCCTGAGCTTCCTTTTGTTTCAAAGACAACTTCTTGGGGATCATTAAGAGGAAAAGGAATCTCTGCCATCAGTCATAGACTGCTAGCAAGATTTCAAGTTTTTCAAGCTTACCAGACTAATCCACAGAAAAGCAGTCACAGATTACCTAGAATTTCAAGATACCCTAATTGTTATTGCCTGTTATCTCTTTTCATAAAAAGAAAGGAAAAAGAAAGGGAGGGAGGAAGCGTGGGAGGGAGGATGGAAAAGAAAAAAAAAGAAAGAAAGAAACATGAGGCATAGAGAAGCTAACTGACTTGCCCAAGCAAATCAATGGACAGGACAGGATTCTGTTGAGACAGTTCCTGGTTACTGTTAACTTTCTGAAATCCTCGTCAGTGACAATGTTCGCCATCCTTAGGTAAAATCTGCATAAATTTTGGAACTATATCTAGAATATATCATTAATATTGTGAATACATAGCTTATTTTTATGAGGTCAAACCAGGAAGAATGTTTTTTGAAGTTAAGCTTTAAGAGCTCATGTACAAACCTCAGGGTTCAAAGAAATTGTTCACAATCTTAACTTTTCTTTAGAATCCACTTGGAGCACAAAGACATAACATACTCCTCCAAACACCCATGTAGTTGGTATGGGGTAAGGGATTGGGAAGAAAAAATGTTAAATATGTGTTGTGTTTGTTTAATTGTTTTGAGACTGACTCTTGATATTTAGATCAAGTTAAAGCCAAATTTACTATCATCCCACCTGAGCCTCCAAAGTGCTGAGATATAGGTATGTATTCTCACACTGGGCTAAAGTTTGGCTTTTGCTTTGTTATGAATTCTTTTTTTTGTTTATTTTTATTTTTACTGTATTTGTTTCTTTTATGGCAATGAAGATAGAGGTTCAAAGTATCACCAAATTTTTCTAAAATCCAATCAAATCATACTTCAAAACTTTGGCCATTTTATAGCAATAAGTTTCAGAAGCAATCTTTAAGTTATATATCAGTCCCTGGTGGATTTTCTTCTACAGTTTTACCTATGGCCTAAGCAAACTGAGAATCTTGTGAGAGATAAGATGTCAAGAGTAACAGTAATCATCTTTAAAGGCATCTGTGTTTTTCAACTTTTCTAACTTATAGGTAGAGATAAAAGAAGTCATTTTTAATTCTCATTTGCATGATAAGAAATGTGTCCATTTATAAAGGGAGATAATCCTGTGTTTAGATTACAGTGCTACATTCTCTTTAATGCACACTGGTCACTAACTTCCTAATAAGTGATCAGCTTTTCATACAATTATATTAGGATTTAATTTATACAGCTACCAACATTGTCTTTATCAACAGCTAAATAAAAACTATCCTTACTCATAGCTTTGCCTCAAAAGCTTTCCCTAATGTCTTGCCATTTTAGCTATTTCTCCCGATCCTACGAGTTCTCCTTCATCAAAAACAGTATATCCATGATGACAATGGCTGCTTTGCTTCCTACCAGCCTAATACCCACCCGAATATGCCCTTAATTAATTCAAGTACCTCTTCATGATCTAAATACCATATACGAGTGGCTCAAGGAAAATTTGATTTTCCAGATGATCAAGTAATAACCAGACTTGCACATAATTTTTTTTTAAATTCTAGCCCTTCAAAATAGTATACAGGTAGTTGTAAAAATTGGGGTCTAGCAGTAGAAGGTTGGATATTACAGCAAGGTTCTTGCTATTTGCTACTTGCAAATACCAAAATGAGCAGAAAATCTTTTCACTAACCATTAAGCAAAGATATCTACAGAGTTAGAAAATACAGATGAAGCTAACCAAATATGCTTTTAGATACATAGGTATATTACATAAAATATGCCTACAGTTCTTGCCATTTCATATTAGTGGTATAATGACATTTTATTAGAATATATTTTAAGGAAATATGATTAATTATGAAAATTTACAATATTATAAACAAATTTATGCTAAATTCTATGCTAAGCTCCTTGGGTATCTTTAAAAGTAAACACTATAAAGCAGTTTCCCATCACACTTTTAACACTAAAACAAAATAAAACATAAAAAAGAAGAAAAAAAAACTCAAAACAAACACTGATACAGTGCATTTACTACTTTAAGAATGTAAAGAATTCAATAAAGAATTCTTTCTTGCATGGGACTTATTAAAGGGATTACAATAAAACAAGACCTAATAAAGAAATTTCCATTTTAAATTTTTTTCTAACACTTTAACAATTATTGATAATAATTTCACACTCATTTTTTTTAATCCAAGAGATTTTTTCAGTATATTCACTGCATTTTTCTCTTCCTAGGGAGAAAACATCTATTTTTTAATACAAGTTTCTCTTTTTCTTGCTGTACTTGAGTACATTTAATTCAGTAATTGGTTAATAAAATTAATCATTTTGTTTCAAACTAGGACATGCTGATAGTATTTGTGTTACATGTAAAATCTTCCTCAAAAAAATCAAGCAATGTTTATATAGGAATTTAAAATTCCAAAACTGGCAATATTATTTTTTCATTCTAGTTTTTCAAATGAGGATTAGCACCATTTGAGTTCCCAATGTCTATATTGAGGTCATGCCAGAACTCTACACTCCAATGTTTCTCAATCTGAGTAATGCAAATGAAAAAAAAATCTCTCTTTAAAAGAGAATTTTGCAATCATACTCCTGGCAGAGGATAGCATGATAGAGGTAGGGGAAATAAAACCCCTATCTTTTGTAAGTAGGACTTAAAATTGACTCCAGATTTGTGAGTCAAGAACAGAAAGTCAGTTTTAATATAGATGTGCTTTAAAAAGTAAAAATGGCTGCTATTCTTAACCAGTTACATATCAGGCATTATTCTTCAAAAATGAGTCATAAAATATCTTTTTAAGTACTTAAAGTCATGAATATGTTCTACTCTTTTACCTCTGCATGAATGTAATTTTTCATTTTCCAGGAAAGGATATATTTTGTAACTAACCCCGTTAACCTAATTACTCATAAAATAATATCCAAAGTGTCCCTGACATCAATTTCTTCACAAAGAAGTGATCTATCCCCATGTATAAGAGCATATTCCATTTAGAAAATCAAAACTGTATTTTTTGTTTGAAGGTTCCTCTGGATGCATTCAATTCCTCAAAACACAATGTAGCAAAAGCAGTTAAAGTCTGCGAACACTAAGCCTACTCTTTCAATATCTTTGTTCCTTCACACTCATATTCAAAACTATTAACTATTAAACATAAAAGAATAATAGTCTTGTTTATTTAACAGTATTTTCTTGATCTTCAAAATGTCGAGTATAATGAAAATGTCTTCAATATAGAGAGAAACTTTTTATCCTACTCAGAATAATTATCTTGTAAGATTAAAATCAGTGAATCATACCTAATTAAAATTTGTAAGTTAGCAAAATTGTGGTATACAATCTAAGAGAAAGTTTGTAGTTTTAACTTCAGTTTGAAACAGATAAAGAGAAAACATGACTCCAGGGAAAATAAGACAGCTATTTTGGCCATAATCATGCATCATATACTGCTACTTATTTGCCCATTTTTGGTTTCAATTATTTTTAATGTTAAATATTTTACACAAGGATAAAAGGTAGGAAAAGGGCTAGATTTGAAATTATACTACATAATTTATAGAGAGTACCCAGAAGCTTTTACAAATATAGATGTGATTAACCTCCTATCAAAATATTTCAGATTTGCAATGCTTTCCATGCAAAGGGTTTCTTAAACTGTGGGGTGAGTTTTTAATTAAGTTGAATGTCTTTATATGTGCAATTTTCCCGCTTCCTTCCATTGCCTATCAATTTTCAGCACAACCTATTGTTATTACATAGGACAAAGGTTTTTTTTTATTCTTAAACTTTATATATTTCTTACCACAAAGTATAATAAAGTATAATAAAACATGTTTATTCCTTAAAATTATCTTTGAAGCTCCCATTTCCCACCTGAGTCTTGGATTACATAAAATAATAGTTATTTTCCACAGCTCTTTGATATTTTTTTTCTTCCTGGCAGTGTGATGTGAGAACTATCTTTTGAAAATAAATGGTGTAACTTCAAATGCAATCAGATCTATGAATGTTGGACATTCCATTCTATCTCTGTTTTGACTTTTTAAAAGCTGCTCAACTTAAAATTTTAGATTTCTGTATGTCAGTACAAAGTTTAATCTTATTGCAAAGTACCTTGTCAAACAACAATGTGTATGTTCCATTCACCCATCTACCAAATGCTCAGTCCCAGAGGAAAAAAGAGCCACACACATTCACCAGAGTGAAGTTTTTTCAATATAAGTTGAGAAGCCAAGTTACAATCTGAATATAATCACTGGGAAAGTAGTGTTACATTGTGAAAGAGTAACTTTTCATCTTTAACACAGCTGTCACCACATGTTTATATAGCTACTGTGCCACTTCACATGTCAAAATATCAATACTGACACTATCATAACAAGGTAATTATTTTTGTATATGCTCCTCTTCCCTTTCACTCAATGAGTTGTGCTTTTGTTTCTTTAATAGTCAGAATCTTCTGCATAATTTAAGATTTCTACTTTTTCAAAGCAAACTTAATAGTACATGTACCTCAACCTTAGGAGATAGTATAGGTGACAAGGGAGAACCTATCAGACTCTTACTACAAATCCCATGGAAATAATCCCATTCAAATGACTCTGCACTTAGAGAATACATATTTAATTATTCACTCAAGTGCCAACAATTGGAAAACACAGAGCTCTTCTTAAGAATATTTGCATAAAATTTCATGAAATATATTAGGTACAGGGCAACATGAGATTAAACCAAATATTTCATGAACTAGTTCAAAGGTTGAAAGAGCAGGAGATGTACCCAATAGTGTATTTTTTCCCCCATTAAGTCTCTGAACTAACTCCCATAAATACCTCTTTAGGGAGAGGCATGTGAAGTAACTGTGGAGTAGTCAGTCTCCACACGGGAGATCAGTGATTTACCCAAATTAGTGCCAGACAATAGATTGTAGGTAGAAAATTTAGAACTAGTCTCATTGCCCTGCAATCTATGGGCACAGAGTATTCCCACACAGGAAGGACTTGCATTTGGTTGAATGTTAAATTGTGACTGTCTTGTAGTTATTAACAATTTTGAACAAGATGCTTCTCATTTAAATTTTTCAGCATGCCTCAGAAATTCTGTACATGGTGTCAGTTGAAGGTGACAGTATTTGTCAGTGGCAAAAAGAGTAAGTCAAAGGACTAACAAAGTGTTCAGTTTAGGGCTGCAATGTAGCTCTGTGCCAAAGCATTTGCCTAGCAAGTGCAACATCCTGGGCTAGATCCCCAGTCCCAAAAAAGAAAAGATTTTTTAAAATACAGTTAAAAATATACTTTAAAAAATAAATCCCATGTTTGCATATTTATTCATTTTTATTTTTTGAATATTAGTTTTCATGAATAATGATTTCTCCTGATTCAGTACAAGAAAGTAGAGGTCACTTGTTCCCTGATAAGTGTTGCTTAAATGTGTACAACATTTAATTGCCATCTTTGAATGCATCCAACTAATGAAAACATTAGTTGAATAAGGAAAATCAAGTAAGGCCTTTTTTAAGTGGATGAAGTAAAATGCGGTTTCTGTTCTCTTGCCAACAATATATAAGCCAGTGGGATAAAACAGATAACAGAAATTATCAGCAGAAATCCAAATCCATAGGAAAGAAACTGAGCAAAGCATTTCAAAAGTAAGATGATGAAGAAAAGATCCTTCAGATATTTTAAGTTTTGTATTATGCAGCAAAAAAAATAAACTTTATAGTAAACCATGTTAGCAAATTATAAAGCCCAAATAATTGTATTGAGAAAGGGCTACTCATCCTATGAAAGTGAGAACAAAATCCTAAGCAAATTTTCCAAGATCATAGAAAATATTTAACCAAATTTCCCAACTTCTGAATATAAATACCTATGCAGTTACAGAACACAGTGAAATTTAACCTTGGGCTTCACAGAGTGAATCATGCACTCTACTTTTAATATGTGTCAGTTTTAAAAAAAATTATTGGGAGCAGTGATATTACAGATGCTTTGTGAAAGTCACAGTAGCTAAAATATGAGCAAACATATCCATTTATACATGTATTTAACATAAATACATCTGAATTGAAATTCCCCTTCGGATTGGCATCTTCTGATATACTTTGAAACAGCAGTCCACCATATGCAATGTTAAGCAAAGTGTCAATATTCAAATTACAAGACAACAAGCAGATTTGTTGCATAAAATATGTAAATATTATTAGCAGAAAATGCCAAATGATAGCTCATGTTTTCACGGATCCTGATCATTTCTTTTTACGGACTCCTCAATCTCAGCAAAAGCTAGTCTTGTCAACAGGTTCCATGAGGATGGAGGCAATGCAGTGAGACAGAGCTAAACAGAAACCTGTACTGCTGTTGCCTAAAGGAACCAGCTCACCCACCTGCTTTCTTTCCATTTGCTTCAAACTTGCCAGTGTAATTTACATTGAGGATATTTTCTTGGCCAATTCCTTCTTTCAACTATCTGCATTTCTCTTAGTAAAGTGCATCCCACAACTGTAATTGTTCTTGAAATGACAACATTATAAACATCCAGGGAACCACTAAAGAGCAGTCCCTGTCAGAGAAGTTATGCTTGAATTTTCTACTTCAAGTCACATGCAAAAAGTTAAAAAGTATAAATTTACAATTAGAGAAACAGGAAGAAAATGGCAAAAATCCAGCCATGAAAAATATGTGCCATTTATTTCAGTCTCTCAAACAAAAAGAGAGAGAGAGAGAGATTAAAAAATGATGGTAAGGTTAAAATTCTGTCTGCATGGATGCAACTGTTATTGGACTTTTAGTCCTTCAAGTGAAAACCCAAGATAATTTTACGTTATAAATGTTAATAAAACAATACCATTCGTATATCTCTAAAGAAAGAAGACATCATATTCAGTTGTATAAATTGAGTGGCAAATTGCACTACTTTTGGTGCCATTTGTTTGTTCTAATTGGTCAATGACTGAAAGAAGCGCATATATGTTGATTAATCAAGTCTTATCAATCAGTAATTTAGTCAAGATCTCTACACTTGTCTACAGAAAAATCTCTTCCAATCAAAAATTTACAGATCAATTTTAAATTCCTGGTAATTAGATGCATTAACTACAACAATGGACATGGTACTTTATAAAGTAATAGATGAAATTTGTACTCAATAATATGTTGGTCAAAGTTAAAATATCAAGTGTTTCTGTTAAAGTAAGCTTCTAAGAACAAACCAGAAAGTTCAACGCATAAAAGCCTGCAATTGTTTCAAATACACCTAATAATTCTGCTGATTTTGGACAATTAAAACTGATTACTTAATTAGGCAATTATTTAAGGCATCCAAACACTGACACCGACAAAAACAGGAAAGCATTAACAAAGCTCCTCTTCACCTTGAAATAAAAATTCTGAAAACCACTGCAGACATCCAAACTTTCTAGATCTGCCCCTATGCAAAATAAAAACAAGATATTAAATTCTAAAAGGTGACAGCCCAGAACTTAGGGAGAAAAGTAATTTACCAATAATGAAATTATTCACTTATCTTTTCAGAAGACTTATATTTTAAACTATTTTAGAAAGCAGTAATACAGATGGTCTCTATGGATTCTTGGAAATAGAACTTCTTATATTCCTTCTGGGCACCTTGTTTATTGTCTAAATGCAATTAATGAAATTCTGCTCTCTTGAATGTCTATCCAAAGTACCTGCCTACAAAAATAGTTTTCAAAGTTCCTGCCTGGCACAAATAACACAAAAAACAATAATAATTTTCTATTTATGAAAGGAAAATAGCCTTGGAAATACGGCTGCAGGAATCCTAAATATAACTTTAAAAAAAATCTTGTTTTCATTCAGAAAATATTAGATACAGTTTCTTAAATCTCACAGATTCAGTGGAGTCTAGAGATAAATTTTGTTTTTAAAGAAAACCATAATAATAGCTGCTTCTTGATATAACTCCAAAGAGACCTTATAAACTATCCTTTTGGGAGAAAAGAAAAGCAAGTCAACTCACAGGTACAGCTTCGAAACAGAAGTCTTCCTCTTTTCCAGGAACATGACAATGAGAGTTTATTACACTGCTATGATTCTTTCATTTCAGACATGATTAATTAGCAAGTATTGCACTTCTCAAAACTCCCACCACACTCTTCCCTGCTTATTTAACAGACCTACATGAAATAACAAGTAGCCACCAGCAGTCTAAGCCAAGTCTCCAAAAACTCTATTTCAAAGAAAATACTTCCTTCATATCATTGCCTCTCAAAGTAAAGCAGACTCCTTTTCACTACAAAATGCTTTTGGAAAAAAAAAATCTTGGTGATTTTCCTAACAATACCTTTTAAATGTTGAATAATGCATGCATCATATTCAGTATTCAGAAATAATGTGGCATGTTTAATCTGGCATACCTCTATTTTTAAGCTGAAATTTCAAAACACTGATGAGTTCATGTAATTTGTAACTATCCACAAGAACAGTTAATAAACAATAGAAATTATGTGTGCAAGCATGTTTGAGAACATAGTTTTTAGAGAAAAAAATGTGATTTTTTCCCCCAAATAAAGCTAATTTGATAATAAAGATAATAAAAGTGAAGGTAAGAAACAGGAATAAAGGGGAAAAAAGAGAACTCTAAAATTTAAATAAAATTTAAATGTATTCTTCCAAATACATTTTTAAAATAATTTTCCTTTTCAATAACTATTTTCAAAATGTCTGTATTAATGAAGAAACATCCATAACTGGAGGTATTATAAATGCATATTTAAGCAATTATGAATTTATAAAGCCTAGGATCTTTGCTTCAGCCTCTCAACTGAGATGGCTAGAAAACTTCACACATAGTACAATACTGATAAATAGACCTTGTTGGTCCTAAAAAACAATTTCAAAAAAATCTATACTGGTCAAAAGATGTTTGCTGTTTTTTTCCTGTTGTATTAAATTTAGGATCAAAAACATCAAAGCAGCTTCCACCTCAGACCTAACTTTTAGAGGATCAATGTGACAAGGCAGTCCCTGATAGATGTTTCTCTTGATAAACGACTTGTTCAAAAGAGACATTGTAGCTTTCATTTCCTGACCACAACACACTTTTAATTTGCAACAGCAGAGCTGCCAGAGTGTGAGCAGTTGCCCACTTTCTAGTCTTTTAGGTTTGTAGCTCTGGTTCCTTTAGGCCACACATTGGAGAGCAAACAAAATCTAAAAATAATAATCAAGAGTAACAGGATCAGAAAATAGAAGCCACTAATACCACTTCATACAAATACACAAGTACTGTGTGTGTGTGTGTGTGTGTGTGTGTGTGTGTGTGTGTGTGTATGTATACACCCACCAAATAGTAATGTATGATAACAAGATGCCTGGTGAACATAATTTGTACACCAGGCATTTAAATACATAGAGAAATAAATTGTGTGACTATTATTTAATAGTAAATAGAAACTTGGGGAGGGCAATTTAGCAATTTACACACTTAAATCTGCTGTTAAATGTCATGAATTACATGACTGCCTATGCTGGAGTGGATTTTCTTTTTTTTTTTTTACATACTATTGCAATGATTATTATAACTACTACCCAGAAATCACATTTAAGTATCAATACGGTGAACAGTCAAACCATCCAATTTCTGCTCTCAGCACATTGTCTGAGTTCCGATTTAAAATTTATAAATGTAATATCCTCCTCATCACAGGCAGCAGCCCAATCTGCTCTGAATATATATTACAGCTTTAACATCACAGAGGGAAATCGCCCATCTGGCAATCCCATTCGCTCCAACAGCTCCAGGGTAAAAAAAAAAAAAAAAAAGAAAAGAAAAAAGAAAAAAACGCTGTGCTCTCTCCTCCTTAAAACATTTCTCAGGGCAAATTATGAGCATCTAAAATAAACAATCTTTTTATTGATCGCTTCAAAGTCAACAAGTTCCAAATGCAAAATTCAATCAAATCCTTCCTACCATGTAAGAGCGCTGTGTGTAGTTCTACAGTCAAGAGTCCAACCACAAGTGTGTGTCTTGCCACGGGTCTGGAAGTCTCTTTCCTCTTATTCACATTTGTGTTAGGAGAACGCAGTGACCAGGGCCACACTGCAGACGGCTGGCAGCTTTGCCCCTCTGTTATTTCTTTCTTTCAATTCTCTCTTTCCTTCTTTTACTCTTTTTAAGAAGGCATTCATGGTGGGAATAAATGCAATAACAAGAACAACAACAGCAGATACTTTAAAGTGGACATATCTTTTGCTTAACCAAAATACTTTAACATTTTTTGTTGTTTCCTCTTAGTCTTAATTGAATATCACAAAGTGTACACACAGCACAGCCACAAGAGCTATTGAAAACCCCCCTCCTCTCACTCCATTTAACTGACCTTTTTTTTAAAGAGAGGAAAGAGAGATTTCAAATGAAGTCAGTTTCAGTGCCTGATTATTTAATTCTGTCACAGGTTAAAAGTAAAAAAAAAAAAAAAGTGCTGACAGACAAGCGAATGGCAAGAGGGGGGAAAAACCTGTCACTGTTTCTTTATAAGATATTAAAGACTTTAAACAATCAACATATATAAATATATACATATTATTTTCACATAAAAGATACTCCTTTACTCACTCATTCCCAAAATACAACACAGAAGAACTGATTACTCCACAAAGTGCAATCATCAAGAAAGCTGATAGTCAAATTGCATTCAAAGGTTGACAAAAAGAAATTTTCATCCAGTCCTGTGTGTGTACATATATACACACACATATATACATAGTTTCATTAGTTAGCAATCTTTCCCCACATCCCACCTCCTCCCTTCTCCACCCCCTCAAAAAAGAACCCCGCAGAGTTTAACTAATTTACATACCATTTGACTTCAGCCTTTAAAAAGTGCATTACTAGTAACATGCAACTTCAAGATTACAGCTAAAACTGATAAAAAGTGAATTCAAGTAATATAGTAATCAAAATTTAAATATTTAAACAAGTGATAGTACAGGTAAAAAAAATAAGCATAGTGACAGACTAAAATAAACATAAATAAATGCATATATATTTAAAAGGAATTAGATAATCGCGAGCATCTGATTGCGGAGCAGTTTCAAAGCTTTTATCATGCGATTTAATTTGTCTTTCCTATTTAGATTCAAAGGAAGTAAATTCCAAAACTGACATACCATAAACACTGGTGCTACTGATCATTTCTTGCTGGCAGCACAAAAAGCTGAATTGGATTTCTCACAAGCAGGAATTCCAAAGGTTGCTTTTCATTAAAGCCACTTTTCCTCTCAGCTATCAAATGTCACTGCCTTGAAACGTGGGCCCTTTCGTCAGGTATTCATTTAACCTACATGCATATAATTAAGGGGGAAAGCAACATCAACAAAAAGGGGGTCTCAGATCACAGGAGAAGAAAGAAAGGAAAAAAAGCACATGACCAGGAATGCAAGTCCATGTCAATTTCACTCACTCCCATTGAAACTAACAAGAGCTCCGGGGAGGACGGTAATAGGATCAGTGGATTGTATATACCATTAAATTATACATCTTTCTCTCCCGTTCCTAGCCAACAATACGCCCACCACGCTGTACCCCCTTCTTCAAGATGATGTGCTTACATTTTTCTGCAACCGATCTTCTGACATTTTTCTCGTTCCCCGGGCCACGAGATGGTAATTTAGCCTCAACTTTTTGTGTGTGTGCAAGATTCTTATTTACACTTCTTATTTACTTAGAAGTTAGTTCCCGAAGAAAGTCTAGCCCCACCCTATGGCCCCCGCTTTCTTCTTATTTTTTTTCTTTAATTTTTGAAGTTAAAAAAAAAAGATAGTAGTAAACCCCATATAGGGAAAACTGAGATTCTTACGACCGCGAACTCTTAATCTAATACTATTGTTACCGTGATTAAGCAGCAAAAGGGGGGGGGGGGGGGAAATGCATTATAACGTTTCAGGGCTACTTTGTAGGGGAGATAGATATTAGATAGCAGGTTGGCGTACCGAAGAGAAAACAAATTTCAAATCCAATTTTATGTTTACGGCACAACTCGAAGATCTTTTTTTTAAAAAAAAATACGAATCTTTGGTCTATTTGTATTCTTGAAAAAAAACAAAAACAAAAAATTTAAACAGATGGTAGAAAGAAAAAAAAAGCCCAACAACTAAGAAGCTCCTCTTACCTGAAGGTGCGTCGCGAGAACGCGCTGCGTTAGCGTAGCATCGATCCGATGTGTTTGCTGATGAATGGAAGCTAGGGTTAAGTGAAGGTGCCTATGATTTGAAATCATTCCAAGTTTTTGAAGGGAAGACGGACTGCAGCCTCTGCCATGTTGGAATTTCAAACCCAAAACAGCTGCTTGGAAGGAGCCAGCATGCCAGAGGCTGAGCGCAGGCGCAGAGCGCCGCCGAGCCAAATTCAAATCACTTTCACACTAAGAGCCAAAGATCAGTTTTCAAAGGAGAGAGGGAGAAAAGAGACGGAGGCTGCCGAGAGCGAGAGCAGACGAGAGGCAGTGGCGAGAGGCGGGCCGTGGAGAGAGACGGGCAGCAGGAGCACCGGGAGGGAGAGGGAGAGGCGCGCGGAGCCCGCGGAGCTGGAGGGGGAGCGCGGGAGGGAGGCGGGAGGCGAGCGGCGAGCCAGCCGGGGACGCGCCGGAGATTCATGGGCTGGGAGGGCTCAATGGCCGCGCCGCGCCGGCCGGCCGGCCGCTCGGGTCAGGTTACACGGCCCGGGCCGCGGCGGCCGCCCAGCCTCTCCGACGCGCTCGCGCGGCCCGGAGGGGGCCCCGAGGTCATGCTTGCGCACGCGGGGACCCGGGGCGCTCCCTGCCCTCTCTCTCGGGGAGCCCAGCCTGAGCAGCGGGGATCACCGCCTGCGGGGAAGAGGGGAGGGGGGAAGCTTTTCTTCCCACGCGTGACCGGCCCGCCCTTGCGATCCACCCACCCACCCACCTAAACCCAGCCACGGAGGGGCCCGGGACACGGCCGCGCAGCTCCTGGGCCTGCGGGTCCCCCTCCCGCCCACCCCCAACCTCCTTCTATCCAGCTCTCTCGACAGCTGCGGGCCGGCCCAACCTTTCCCAGCCCCTTCCCCAGACTCCCGGAACAGGGCAGGATCTGGCCCAGAGCTGGGACCTCACCCCCCGCCCCCCCGCCTCACCCCTAGCACCAGCCAGAAATAATGACTTTATCTACCAAGAAAGAAGCGGCAACTTCGGGAGGACAATCTGCTGGAACCCAGATCTCCTGCCCGCCTCCCTGGGTTTAAATAAAATCCTAAGTGTCTAGGTGTGCGGTCCCCTCTCGGGGCTTCTCGGCTCCCCTCCCTACCTTCCCTCCCTACCTCCCCCAGGCGGCCTGGGCTGGGGAAAGCCAGCGCCTGCCCTGGGGCCCCTCGGTGCGGGCTGCTGGTTCAGCCTTAGACCTTAGGCTTCTGCTCTCCCAGCCCCCCTCTGTGGAGCAATCTGGGGACCCAGGAGTGGGAAGAGAGTAGGGGCTTTGTAGTGCTGGGAGCTGAGGAAGAATGAAATGTGCAGTTGAGTGTGTTGCTCGCATCCCAGGAAGCAATGCAGTGCTGATTGTCTGTTGCTGAGATAGGCTTTTGTTCGGAACATAAGGTTTAAGAAACACATACACGTTTTCTGGGGTCTCTTGTTAGATGTAAATGTGCTGCGTCCAGACGCTTACTATGCAGTGTAAGCTCAGTTGGTTTACTAATCACCCCGCCCCACCCCCAAACAATCAGGATCATTTGAATGGGAACCTCATTCAGACTTCTAGGCTCAGAGTGTTGTCTTCAACCTATTTCATTCTAGACTAGCCAACCATCCAACTGAAATAATAAAGCAAACAATAACATTTGATCATGATGTCTACGAGATTATGTGCCCCGGCAAAGTTCTTTAGGAACTGTAATGAGAAAGACTGAGATGAGTAATAATTTCTCATTTTCATTCAATAGGACTTTAATAATAAATAAATGGTGACTTTATACTTGGGCCTGGTGGACATCCAGTCTGCTGTATTTCAACTAAGCTTTAAAAAAGAATGAAAGGAGCGAATTACGTATAGCACCAGGAGGCCACCAAACTGCAACTGTTATCTTTGAAGATTAGAAACTAAAAATGTTGTTTAGAGCTGGCCTTACCCATAACTGTTGAAAGTTCCCCCTGCTTCTCTTCTGTGGCTTTAACAGACAGCACTGCAGCTTTTCCCAGGCTGAACCTCAGCTCTTAAAAAACACCAACTATATACTCAGAAATCCTGGAGTAATTTTCTTACATTAGAGTAGATGCATTTAGATAACAATGATATATACATATACCATATCAAGGCATATGACAGGAGTTAAAGAAAAAAAAGATCTATAAATATTTCTCAGGAATGAGATTTCTATTTGGAATGAATTTGACCTTTCAGAGCATTAAAAATCTAGACTTCGAAAGAAAACAGAAGAACTTTATTCTCATGTAACAGAGAACACTGAACTCCTTTTACTTATACTTGACAAGACAGCTTTGAAAATGGTATTAATAAAAGTTGTTCATTGGGTTTCACCACAAAGAAATAAGTGTAGGGAAATATCTCTGGGCCACTGTTAGATTAGGTACAGGTGAATTTAAAGAAAAACACTGAAGAACTTAATTTCAGTTATTACACATTTGAGGAATGATAACCTGACGTCTAGAGGCTGAATAGATGCTCTATGCAATTAAGGCAAAACCCCTCTTTCCTTGTTAGTTAAAGAAAAAAAGTTTGGAAGTCATCAATCTTTAAGGCTACATTCCTAGGACTAAATTTACAGTGCCTTATGAATGAAATACATTGAACAAATACCCTTTGAGTATAAAAACAATGTATTATAATGACAGACTTACCAATTCACTTTCAATGTTTAGAATAAAATAATTCCTTCTCTTTAAAAGGACAGGAAAATGTGTACTTAGCAAGAATTTATAATAACAAGTAGTTATTTTCAATTGTCTTATATGTCCATTTGAAGGGTTACAGAATCCATTGTTCAACATACCAATGAATATAATTATCTGTGGAGCCAAACAGAGGAAAAATCATTTGAAAGAACACAGCATGTATATTTACACAGAGTTTTAAATTTTTCAAAATTACATATATGAGGTAGAAAGAGGCTTACATAATGGAATATATATTATGGGATTTGCATGACTAATAGGGTCCAGAGAAAGTTTCCGCTGCACTGTGTTTAGTGTTCTCTTATTTTACTTATTTTTTTTAAAGTTGCTTTTCTTCAATTATTTTAAGCAAAGCAACATTTGACTTTTTTCCACAGGGATTTAATTTCTTGTTTGCAATATTCACAGCTTTTGTTCTTTCAGTATAACAATCTTTCAGAACATGCTATGATTAAAAGAGAATTTTAACAGGCACAATGTTCTATCTGGATTTAGTTTTGTTTAAAGGAAACATTCTGATGTACCTGGATCCATCACTACATTTGATAAAACTTTTCATATGGAAACATGAGGAATAGAAATCAAGTTGATCTCTAATCAAGGAAACAGTTAACAGGAGAACCAGAGTTAACTCTTTTTTTCCCATTGCATTAGTTACTTTGCATATATTCTCCTTCTAATTTTACTTTTTAAAAAGTCAGAAATTAAGACATACTGAAATCTATTTTGAAAAATATATGCATTCCTAAAACACAGTGTATTCTGGTTTGAGCTTTTCAAGAAAATTAGAAGAAAAAATCAATTGTTATTTTCCTTCAGAGCTGTGCTACCTGTGTGACAAACATGTGAGAATTTGCATGTGTTCCTTCCAAGCTAATTCAGAGAAAAGATTCTACTTTTTCCTGTGTTCTTATTCTCAAGATAACATAAGAAACAACAAAATTGAAAGAAAGAAAATAAGCAAGGTGAAATTGAATGTGATTTTGTAGATGATCATCTGCTTGTCTGCACTAGACTATGGACAGTGGGAACAAGGCTGGACACAGATGAGCTTTTCCTGGATGACAGATAGGGAAAGAGAAGATGACCACAGAAGGAAGAAAATATAAGAGAAGATGGGAGTAACACATGCTTTACAGGGAAAGGCAACTTTGGAGGGCTGTTACGCTAAGTACAACTCAGTTCAATTTTATTTTTAAATACTATATTTTTAGTTTTAAACATTAGTATTAAATATTTCAGTGAAACATCACACTGATAATATTTACTATATTTAAAAAACACTGTAGACTTGCAAGCTATTTTTGGTACCTACACTTTGTTTTCATAATATACCCTTGTTCTCATAATATGACATAGAAAATTAGTGATACCATAATGTTTCCATACGATTGAAGTTTAAGGATCCTCATTTTTACTGCAATTTAACTAAGACTGAACAAGAAGTTCCCTTTAAAAGCAAGTAAAGACCTTGACTTCATGGAACAAAATTACTCAAGTTGTTCAGAATTACACTTCAATGGAGATATTGTGAAATAGTGTTAGGGTGGTCCATGCATATATAATACCATGAGAGTGGTGACAATGAATTGGAAAATTCTGTGATAGGATCACCTAAGATATTTTTGAAGAAAACCCAGAAATGTTTTCTTCTAATAATCTGAGGATTCTATTTTTTGTTCACATAGATTATATTTGTAATATTTATATTTGCTCTAACCTCTGCCTGATTTTGCAGAGTTCTCCCTTTCATTCAGAAAACACATACTAAATACTTAATGCGGTTAAAAGCAGTGTTAAAAACTGTAAAGTTTAAAAGAAAACTGACATTTTATGGATGATACCAGATAAATATAGCTCAATATGAATTTTATAAGTATGCTTATAAAGATTTCTATCTGGAAAAATATGTGTGATTTTTTTTCCAGAAAGAAGACAACCTTTTTAGAATTTGTAGTCTAAGTCTTTATCTTCCAGTGTACAAACCACTTGTAGTTTGCATACATAACTCTTTCTCTGTCTCTATGTCTCATTCTCTTTCCTTCTGTCTCTCTGTCTCTGCCTGTCTCTCTCTCCCTCTCTCTCTCTCTTCCATGCTGCTTTAGTCATTGAGCTTATGCTTAAAGTAACATTTCTCCCTTCTCTTCTCTAGGCTAACTTCCTGATTAGATCTTTCAACACTTAACTCTTCCAAGAACAAACCCTAGCTTTCATAGGGGGACATAAGTGTCGTTTCTCTGGCCTCTCTTCATTGCCTCTCTTTCTTTCTTTCACATCATTTAGAAAGCATCTCTGTGTTTGACTCTTCCACTAGATCTTGAGCTTCTTGAGGGGCGTCAATCTTCCATCTTTGTTTTTCTTCCCCCAGTGCCTTCATTAGTAATGGCAATCGGAAATAAATGTTCACTGAGGAAAGCAATCAAGCAAGAGCAGAAAGTGAAAGGAAATAGTGGGTCTGCATGAAAGAACAGATATCCTTGTTTAGTGGAAGCTTCTTGTCACAGGTGCAGAATGGAAAACAAATCTGGAAATCAGAATTGGAAATGTATTAGGAAGGAACCTCTTTGAGTTCCTGAATGAAGGTTTTATATTTCAGTAGGAAAGTAACAGGAAATTCTAGAAAATTTGTAAGCAAGAGATTTATGTGGGCCAAACCTTGTTTTAAGAAGATAGAGTTAACAGAACTGGAACTGGCGAGACCAGCTGGGAAGTTATTGCAATCGTCTATCATTTTCTGTTCCCTCAATCTGTCAATCTTTCTTGTAGTATTTTGTGATATGCTCCTTTGCCTTTTTTATAGATAGTCTATTTGTATTGATTGGTCAATACTCCACGTTCATTTTGTGATATTACAAAATGTCAGAGTGTTTAAAGACATTCACTTAATGTCAAGGATATAAAAAAGACAATATATTAGAACTGAATTTTTTTCTCAATTTGAATATTGTCTGTCTACTCATTATTTCCCCTCTCTCCATGACCACCACTGACCAATTAGTGCTACTCAGGATATGCCTTTAGTTTAAAAGGTATTTTTTTCCAAGAGAAATAATGATTGAAGAGGAAAAGTTCCTCTTTGGAGTACATTTGAACAAGTAAAATAAGCAAAGGGAATTTTGGTTTTTATGTACTGAATAAAAATATTGATGCACATCACCTTCATTTAAAGTATATTAAAGTTTCTTAAACAGGGTTCTTAATTCATTGAGAACAGCATTAGGTTAGGTGGGCTGTTGGTGCTTTGAATTAATGTGCAAGCTGTTAATCTCCATAGACCTGGATTTAAAATTAGACAAAGCAATAATTAGTTTGGCACCATCATTTCACTACCCAGAGGGTAATAATGTAGGTCATAAAATACTACAGCCTGGCACAAGATTTTTTTTTGTACAAAACAAGGACCTAGTATAAGATGGTGAATAATATGTGTGGTAGACACACACACACACACACACACACACACACACACACACACACACACACACACACACACGTACACATGATTGCCATGGGAAACACAATGGCTTATCTTTTACTGTATGTTCCACTCTTCTTGAAAAGACCTTATTTCAGAAATTCTTATCAGGTTTTTCTGGTTTGAGGTGAGACTTTCCCTTGTAAGTGATACAAATAAATCATCATAGCTTCTCTGAGTGCCTTCTCTCTCTCTTTTCCCTCTGTAATATTTTTCCATTCAGCATTTATCCATTTATTCACAGAATTGAGGTTATAATTTGTACTATAACCTTATTTTTACTGTAGCAATTTCTCCTACTACTTTGTCATTTTGTTTAATTATAAGAATGTTATATTGTAAATATTTTTAACATATAAAAGTAGTCCATTCAAGGCAGTGCTTACTATATATATATCTTGATTTGTTTTCATGGCAAATGACTACTGGCAATATCAATAATTCAAGAACAGAGACAATGAAAATACAGAGGAATTGCATTTGGATACTTCTTCCTGTCAATCATCCTTGCCGGATTCTTATTTGAACATTCTAAAAATGAGGAAGACATCAGGTTTAGCTTTAAGTATGAGTAATAGTTTTCTATTTCCTTACACTGCTCACCTCAACTGAGCTTTCAAAGCACAGGTATCTCTGATGTCTCAGTATGGCTTAATATTTCAAGCTATGGAAATAATGCCTTAATATTGAATTGAAATTATATTTCACACAATATACATGCTCAGACTTTCTGTTTTACATAAAGCAATATGCAAGCACCTGTTTGTATGTATAGAAAGCATTCAATGTATTAGATGAGTACATTCACAAATCATTTACATTGAGCTTTTCAAGTGATGTGAGCCACTGATACAAACTTGCTAATGATAATTATAGAACCGATGCTGATTTAGTCATTTCAAAAAAGCCACGGAGGCATAATTAGTGTCTGAATGGCCTCAATATTGCATTATTAGGAGGCTAGGGTGAAACTTGAAATGAGAACATCAAGGCTGATAACAGAAAAGAAAACATGAAATACATACATAATTCATTCTGAGATATTATAAAGGTTTATAACCAGAAACAATAATTTGCAGAAAGCATCTTCTATACTGGAGCCAACTGCAATCATTTGGTCAACCTGTTAAAGATCAAATAGTATATTCTTAGCTATTCTCAGTGGTGTCTTTGTAATAAAGTAGCAGCAAACAGACATTGTTTGCTTCTGGTCACTTTTAAAGAATGTTCAGTTTATCAGTGGGGACTTTAATCTCAACCTTAATAGAGTACAAAAGCAGCCTTGTTCCTGTGCTTCTCTCCTTAGGGCCACGAGCCAATGCATTTTTTTTAAAATTAAAAGAAGAAAAATAAAATTCTCCTTCTGAGAACATTCAGTATTTTATTTTCTTTCCTATTTACATTCACCTTTTCCTTTCTTCTTCTGCTAATACGCAGATGGTACACCATACTTCATAATCATCATAGGACTGAAGACACACAGAACATTAATAAAATATCCCCTGACTGGGACCCCTGCCTGGTTGACCATTATCAGGTGACCTGATGTATTGGTTGACTTGAACATTATAACTGCAAAGTCCTCCTTTCTGACATTGTCACTTATTTGGGGGCAATAGATAAGAAAAATGACTGCCAAACAAAGTAGAACATAGAAATAGATTGCTGCATTAGACATGCTTCTTATTAGCATGATATACAGATAAACAGACAAAAATATCTTTAAATATTTTCTGTCTGAAATCTAAAACACTGTCTTCCAATGTGCTTACCATTGTTCTCATTATTTTAATTTCTAAAACATGGCAAGGTTCAACTTTGGCTACAGTTTGGTACTTACTATAAATACGATCCATTTTTTTTCCAGTGAGATGCATTGCTTGCAGAACAATCAGATTCCCAACTATATATGTGAAAGAAACACTGAAGAGAATTAGTAGTCACATAAGCACAGAAAAAAATAAAGAACTTTTGACCCCATGTGGTATTATTATGCAGATGAAATTAGTTTTGGAAACCAAACTATCACAGCCTATTCATTTAATTATTAAAAGTTCAATTCATGCTATTTATTATTGTTTCTCAGTTAGTCTTCAGTAATTGGTAAATACTGAATTTTAGCTATAGCTTTTGAAGATTACCATGGAGAAACTGGTTGGAATATCTGTTGTGTTAGTTTGATTGTTTTGTTTTGCACTTCTCAATCACTGACAGGAACTTTCAGTCTTTTTTTCCTGTTTGCATATTGATAAGTATAGAAGCAAAATTAATATTTTCATTAGGGTCATGTCTGGTGCAAATAAGAGAAGGAACAACCAGTAATAGTTGCTGGAGTACTATCAGATACATTTTCTTCTATGAGTAGGACAGATCTTGAGTTTCTGTTCCCCAATCTTGTGTATTTTGGTGATATCTGTTTCTCATTATGGGTACAATTGCTTCAGAAGCAAGATTATAGCAAAAGAAGTGGAGGGCTGTCTACTTTGTGTGTTTTCATTTTGTTTTTGTTTTTCTTAATGGAAAAGCTTTCCCAGAAGCCATTGGAGGATTTACTGTTACCTTTATCAGATCACATTTTTGGACTGAAACCTTGGCTGGCTAAGGGAGTAAGACTATTGAGACTAGCTTAGTTCTACCATAAATCATGTTCTATTTTGGGAAAGGGTCACCTAATGATAAGCATACAAAATTGTATGGGACTAGCAAGAGCAGAGTGGTGGTAATGGTGGTAAAGAAGTTTATAAAATGCCTGTATGGGGCCACGGTTTTCTCCAAAGTCAGGAACCACTTCCTACCAGGGCTGATAGAAGCACTGACTCTGGAAAGGCTACAATACACAAATGAAACAATTGTATATCACAGCCTCTATCTGAACCACAAAGACCATTATAATCCCCATACTTGAATCTGAGTTATCTGGGTATGTGCTGTTATATTCATGATTTCATTTTTATCTTCATTTATAAAAGTAATTTTGTGCCAGTCAGTACCATGGTTTTAAACCTCAGGTTTTGCGTTCTTGCTGGCTTGTTCACACCTGGTGCTCTACTGCTTGAGCCATACCCCGAGTACAACATTTGTATTGCTCAATTGGAGATGGAGTCTCCTGGACTTTTCTGCCTGGCTGACTTCAAGCATGAGTCCTCTGATCTCAGCATACTGAATAGCCAGCTAGCATTGAAGGCATGAGCCACTGGTACCTGGCCCCATCCTTAGTCTTATATGAAATTATCACTTCAGAAGTACTCAGGATGTGGGATATAAAAGTTATTATTCTCTAACTTGATTAAAACTTTTAAACATTTTAATCCAAGTATTTAGAGTTCTGATAGGCTATATGATCATAACATAAGAAGATTTTTAAAATAATATAATAAACATATGGTCTGGCTTAGATTTGATGCTTACCAAAGACCTGTTGAATGAGTGAATGAATGGAGGGAGGGAGGTAAGTTACTTGGAGGATAAACAAATAAAGAGAAAACATTTAAGTCTGCCTTGCTAGTCAACTGGCCATTTTACTGCCTTGAAGATTGGAGGGTATCCAAAGACAAATGCATCAGACAGAATTTGCCTGAACACTGTTGTCATAGAAAGCAAGTGAAACATGGGGTCATATAAACAAGGTCACTGAAACTCAGTGGAAGAGTTAACTTTTACTTATGATCATGGTAAATTTAACTTCTAAAGTGTGGGATGAATGGATAGAGAGACCTTGATGAAGATAGGATAACTTTTATTTAAATACTTTTATAGAACTTTACCAATGATTCTCTTCAAGAAGATGTGTAAAGAGGGAAGAATAGAACAAATAGCAAAGAAATTAAAATGTGTGGAAATATGGCTTCATCTTTAAGAAATACCTAACCACACAGATTGCTTTAAAAATAGAAACAATTCTTTCAAATACTATAACTATACATTTAAAGTTGCAGAGTTCAACATCATGCTCCTGTCTGACACTGTAATATGTAGGCAATGTGTTTCTGCTACCAGAGAAATAGTAACTTTCTTTCCCTATTTCTCTTTCCATTTCTCCAAAAATATTATTTATGTGTATTTTCTAATCAGCATGCATGTATCCACCTTATCATTGCAATATTTTACAAGATTGGTGTTGTTTTGGTGTCAGAATGGATATTTTAAGGACACCCACACATAAATAAGAAAACTATACTGAGCACATGGACCTTTTACCATGACTTCTATTATTGTAGCAAAAATTATATTAGCCTCAAACATCAAACTAGTTTGAGGCAATCACAGCTTTATCGATCATTCAATAGCTTTAGGAGATCATCTTTCTTCTTGTTGTTGTCTACCTTCACCTTTTTCTTTTCCTTCTGCTTCTCCATTTCTCTTTTGGTGAGATTTGTAGGACTTGGTTTGGAAGACAAAGCTGGATGTCCACAAACACAATATATCTTCACTAAATTTTAATTTACTGAGTCTTGGTGGTTTTAGATACACCTGAAAAAAGTATCCCTTGTCCCATGTAGCACATACTTCTTTTATTTCTGATCCATTCAGCTATTCTAATCTCTGTTAGAGGCTTTATAACCTTTTGTTGATGTTTTTCCACACCATACTTGGCATCCACTCTATTAGAGTTTATCTTCAAGTTTAGTCCTATAGTTGTCTAAAAATGGGTGGTGGAGAAGTGATCCTACTACAACTAAGCCACATTCTTGCCTTGCACCACTTTCTTCTACCATTATTTCCATTTCTGCTCTACCGCCAACACCGATTCATATTTTAATATTCCTCTTCCTCATTAAAGTCAGAGTTTACTTCACCTTGTAAGTGCTATTATGTATTTATAAAATCTTCTCTATCTCCAAAGGCTTTTTATAAATTTTTGAACACTTTTTTGGTCAAAATATGTTGGTTTTATTCTGTTTGTTTTTCAGGATTGTATGCTTAGATTATTTATGATTAAAACTCCAAATTGAGATTTCCCCCCTCCTTATATGGATACTTTTCATTTTAAATGACATGGTAAGAATAATTGATACAAAGAATAATGTGGTGTATGTCCAAAAGAAAAAGAAAACCAGCAAGTTCTCAAAATATTAGCCGGATACACTACCATATTAACATAATAAACTGAAAAAGTCTTCAGAGCAATATACGTCCAATACTTTTGGAAAAATAGCCAAGTACTAATTGTTCCCACACATCCTGCCAGCATAGTAGTTAGAACCAATTGTTGGATAAGATTTCAGTTTCTAAATTAAATCCTCCAACAACAAATCTTCAAAGAAACAACTGCCTAATAAATAAGTGGGCTAAAGACTTAAAGAGAAACTTTTCTGAAGAGGAAAGAAGGATGGTCAATAGACACATGAAGAAATGCTCAACCTCCCTACCCATAAAAGAAATGCAAATCAAAATGACATTGAGATACCACCTCACTCCAGTTAGAATGGCTAAAATCAAGAACTCTGAAAACAACAGATGCTGGAGGGGATATGGACAGAAGGGAATCTTACTTCATTGTTGGTGGGAGTATAAACTTGTTCAACCACTATGGAAAGTAGTATGGAGGTTCCTCAAAAGACTCCACATAGAGCTCCCCTATGACCTAGAAATCCCACTTTTGGGCATTTACCCAAATGTTTACAAACAAGACCACACTAAAGCTACCAGCATGACTATGTTTATTGCAGCACTATTTACTATAGCTAAGATATGGAAGCAACCCAGATGCCCCTCAGTAGATGAATGGATCAAGAAAATGTGGTATATATACACAATGGAATTCTATGCCTCCATCAGAAAGAATGACATTGCCCCATTTGTTAGGAAATGGAAAGGCTTAGAAAAAATTATATTAAGTGAAGTAAGTCAGGCCCAAAGAAACATAGGTCCCATGGTTTCCCTTATTTGCAATATCTAGTATATGTCTGAGTCAAGCAGAAAAGGTCAGATAAGGTGATGTTAGGGAAATGAACCCTAAGATATGAATTCAAATGTTTTTTTTTTCTTTCATGAGATTGTTTCTAACACATTTATAAGATTATTTCTTTGTTGCTTTGTATGTCCCATCCCCACAGTATAACCCCTGCTTTCACTTTATTTGATGTCTGTATAATTTGTGGAGGGGAAGGGGAAAAACAAATCATTTAAATAGGGATACAGGTGGACCCATTGCAACAATGAGATGTACAAGTCGTTATGTCGAAAAATGAACTTTACAACTTTGGTGCTGGGGCGGGGGGCGGGGGGGGGGAGGATGGGAAGGGATGGAAAGGGGAAACAAAGGAGGAAGCTACAATGCTTGATAAGAAATGTACTCATTATCTTGCCCATGTAATTCTAACCCCTCTGTAAAGTATTTTCACAATAAAAAAATATAAATTAAAAAAAGATTTCAGTTTCTGAGCATCGTAGAAGAGAAAAACAAATATCTCCACTATGTTTTTCATCCTATTCACTACCAATTTTATTTTAGTGTCTGTTTTTCAACATATTCTATTAATGAACAAACTGGAATTTGTTGTAAGCTAGGGTTTTTTTTAACAAACTGTCTCATAATTTGGATGGTATGAACTCTATTTTCAGGTAAAAAAATTTGAGTCTCAAAAATGATAAATAATATGTACTAAAGACCGAAGCATCCTGAAATTCAAAGTTAAGAGTTCTATTAAGTTCTGTTTTGCTCTGAAGTCCTTGCACTTCTTTTTCTATAAATTTATTATACCAAGATTTTGTTCCTTCTACTTCTACTAGTGTTTGTGCCTGCTTCCTTTCTGAATTTCATTCTTGTAAAGACATAGAATCAGTGTTCTGACTGCTAGGAAATTGCTCAATACTTTGTAGACTTGTTCAGGCAAAATTTCCCATCTTAATTAGATTTGGAGTTACTTGTTCATGCTGTAAAGCCAAGCTGAAACACTGTGCAATGGAGTTCTTGTTTATTGTTCAGTTTAACTGACAGGTCTTGACTATGTTTCTATGAAATGTCAATGTCTTATTAAAATGATGGGTGTGGAAAGACCCTGATTTATATTACCCCTGATTTATCTGAGCAATGTTTTTATTCAAAATATATGAATTTTTGATAGTTCAACTTAAAATTAAAAATAATACACATTGAGACTGATGTAGATTTTTCATAGATATTTCTGCTCCCTTTTCTAATTTCCTTTTTGTTTTTCCTAACCTTGCATTATCTTAATAGTGATATTATAGTCATAATTATCAGAAAATAGTGATATGTGGGGTGGAATGTATGTAGACATGAGGTTAAAATTGAAGCAGAATTATATGTACATATATAATGCATTGTAAAGCATTCATTCATAAGATGTTTTTAAGATTTTGCTAATTTTGGTATAACAAAAAATGGAATTGCAGAGCTAAAATTTTACAGAAAAAATAGCAAAACTGGAAGTGATGTTTAATATAAGCAACATTTCTCAAACATAGCTTTAAACATTCTCTGTTTATATCATCTGTAAAAGTTGATGGATTCGATTTGAGAACAATTGAATCAGATTACATTTCATTATTTTTATTTTATCTTATTTTGATACAGGACCTTTCTATGTAGCCCTCCTATCTCATCCTCTGCAGTTTACATATGAGCTTACATCTGATGGAATCAGAATATGTTGAGAACAATCCTAGAATTTTATATTAACATACCGTGTAATGATTCTTCAACAGGTAAATTTAACTACTTCTTCCTGGGTCATCCTTGTCCTCATATGAAAATTAAATATCAAATTTCAAGTAGCAAGAATCTATGTGTATTTTTGGTGTTTTTTTTCTTTCTTTTCTCCCATCATCCCTCTTATCCTTCCTGCCTAGATATGCAATGCTCATAAATGAATATAAACATTAGAGAGAGAAGAGGAACGAAGAATCTGTTTTCCTGTTATCTGGAGCAGATTAAAATTATGGTCCCTTCTTCCCCAAACTTACTGTTTCCCTTCACCTGATCTGAGCGTGAAATGGATCCTCCATGTTCTCTTACTTAGTATAAAGTAATTGAAAACAAAGGTAAACGAATGCAGCAGCAATATACATGACAACATGATGGATATGAATTTTACAACTGGGGGGTAGGATATTGGGAAGGGGAGAAAGTGGGAAAAATAAATAAAATTATTTTTAATTGTAAACAGTTTTTGTTGATACAATCCTGCCTATTATCATGGGAGAATGTGCCTTAATTATGAGCATGGTAGGTGTTGAATAAATGGTTACTGAATAAATACGAAACCAAGGAATACATTATAGTTTTGAAATGAAATCAAACACAGTTTAACACAAGGGACATTGCGTTCTATTAAATATACCAACTCCATTAAGTGTGTGTGTGTGTGTGTGTGTGTGTGTGTATTCTGTTTGAGGTAGGAACTCACTACAAAACCCATACTGAACTTGAACTCACAATCCTCTTGCCATTGCTTCCTGAATTCTGGAATTACAGGCATGCATCACCATGCTCAGCTCACATATATGTGTGTGTGTGTGTGTGTGTGTGTGTGTTATATATATATATATATATATATATATATGGATAGGTAGATAGATAGATATAGATATATACATATATATACAGAATATTTTATTATAAAACGTCTTACTTTAACTTATTCTTTCTAAATTTGGAAAGGAGAAAATACCTTCTAATACATGACTATTGAATGCTATTGGGTATCTGCGATATATAATCTAATTTCTAAAGTGTGTATTTGTGAGTATAGTTTTTAATAATATATTTAGATATATATTTAGGTATATATTTTTATTTGTGGAATAAATATGTAATATGTATAGTGTTTTTCATATGTATTTACATAAAGGAGCAACAATGATACAATATTATGAATAAATATTAAGTAAATGGATATATTTTCCCATTAATGTCCAAATGAAATATTTTACAAAATTAGAGTTGAATTGACCATAATGATTAATGTTGTGTCAGCTATAGGAAGATCACATTGCAAAGCCAGCCTGGGCAAGGAATTGAGCAACATTCTATGTATAAGAATAAGCAACACATGGTGGTACAGGGCTATAATTCCAGCTACATGAAAGACATTGGTAGGGGGACCACAGTTGATTGTTTGCCTGGTAATTAAGTGTGAGATCTTATCTGAAAATAAGGGCTGAGGATTTTAGATCAAGTGGCAGAGTACTTACTTAGCAAACACGAGACCCTGGGTTCTAACCCATTACCATAAAAATATTAATACTTCAGCATAATACATTGGAATTGCTATTTCATCCTTTCACTTCTAGATTCTTCTTTTGTTTTTCCTTTTAGCCTTTACCTTAGGTGCTCATCACGTATTCTTTAAAGAACATTTCACCTCAAATATATGCCCAAAAAGCAAACTTATGAAGGGACAAGGCCTAAATTATGCAAGTCCAGAGGCACCATGTACACAGCTCTAGTCACAGCATGCTTGCTGTGATTTGGAGGAGACTTGTGTTTGCCATCCTTCCTTATCATTGCACTCTCAGGCATTTGAGTCAATACAGGTAGTGTATCTGCATCTATAGAAAATGTGATCCCATCTCAGTGCTTGAACCGTCTTATTTGCCTGAACCATATGCTATTCGACATTTGATAGGTTACAAGTAAATAAAGGCACGAAGCTTTGGAAAATGCATTTGGAAATTTCTATCAAACACTCATTCTCTACAGAGCAGATGTCTGCCTTTTAGCTAGGTTGAAGTTGCTAGTGTTTTATTCTGTAGAATTGTACTCAAATTCTTCTTTGTGACCTACAGAATGAAAGGAGTCAAGATATGCAGTAGTAAAAATGCACTCCTCTGTGTGTGGTTCCCTACGTTAACTAACTTGATCTCACCTAATGGGAAAGATGCAAGGCACAGTTTGGTGGTTCTGACTCAGGAGTTCTGCTCATTGGAGAAAAAGAAAATCTACTTAATTCATTTTGCAGGTTAGCATTCTAAACCTAGGTATGTTTGGCATTGTTGTGATCCTGAAATTGTCTTATTACCTTGTGAATGGGCACAATACCATGCTAGCAGATGGACGGGGGAATGCCAGGAAGCTGGGCTGTGTAGCATTGTTGAGCTAGTATCTAGAAATTAGGTTGAAATATTCCTGGAGAGAACATTGGTGCACACAGTCTTCTCACATGACAGGTAGTACTCTATACTAAAGGATGAACACTCTCTTCTTCTTTATACTACCAAAGAATGTCATATTTACTGGGAAATTTTTCTTAGAAAAACATGGAGCCAAACCAGGCACTAATAGCTCATGCCTATTAACCTTAGCTACTCAGGAGGCTGAGATCTGGAGAATCACAACACAAAGTCAGTCTGGGCAATAAAGTTTGTCAGTCTCTACCTCCAAAATAACCAGCAAAAGTTGTAGAATGTCAACTAACAAATGTGTGCCCCTGAGTTCAAATCCCAGTTCCCTCAACAGAGAGAGAGACAGACAGACAGGCACACAAAGACTGAAACAGAGACAGTGGCAGAGACAGACAGAGAGACAGAAATGGAGATAGAGAAGAAATTCAGGCCAACACAATTCCAAACCATAAGGTCCTATGTCAGGTGATAAGACTCAAAAGAACCTGGGCGCCTGTGGCTCACGCTGTAATCCTAGGTACTCAGGAGATTGAGATCTGAGGATCTCGGTTCAAAGCCATCCCGGCCAGGAAAGACCATGAGACTCCTATCTCCTATAAACTACTAGAAAACCAGAACTGACGCTGTGGCACCAATGGTAGGGCACTCGCCTTGCTGAAGAGCACAGGGACAGCGCCCAGGCCCACAGTTCAAGCCCCACAACCGACAAAAAAGAAAAAGAAAAAAGAAAGACTCAAAGAAATTGAATAACCTGTGTAAACCATAATTAAATTCCTTCACCATTTTGAATTTAAATCTGACCATTTAGCTGAAAGTATAGTTCAAATGTAGAGTTCCTCCAATCATGTTTGAAGCCCAAAGTTCAATTCCAGAACCAAATTATATATATATATATATGGCTGGGAAGGTGGCTCAATGGTAGAGTGCTTGCCTTGTATTCATGAGGCCCTGGGTTCAATTCCTCAGCACCACATAAACAGAAAAAACCTGAAGTGGCTCTGTGGCTCAAGTGGTAGAGTGCTAGACTTGAGCTGAAGAGCTCAGGGACAGCGCCCAGGCCCAGAGTTGAGTCCCTACAACCAGTCAAAAAAAAAAAAAAAAAAAAAAAAAAAAAAGTTGGGCGCACCAGGCTAAAGCCTCTAATCTCCAAGAAACCACTCAGAAAACCGGAAGTGGCACTCTGGCTCAATTGCTAGCCTTGAGCTGAAGAGCTTAGGGACAGCACCCAGGCCTAGAGTTCAAGACCCACGACTGACCAAAAAAAAAGAAAAAAAAGAAAAAAAAGAAACATGTATATATATATATATATATATATATATATGTATATATATGTGTATATATACATATATATAATGTGTTGTGAATGTGTATACATACTTATTTATGATCACGTGTTTATATTCGTATACATTCATTTAATATATATGTTATATGAATTAAGTTTATACTGTTAGATATTTATATATGGGCTTCACAGAGTTACTGTGGAAATGATATGTAGCATTGTTTAAGAAAGTGCTTCGTGAAAAGTTTGTTTTGTTTTGAACTTGTAGGAATACAGCTAAATTTTTTATTGTTGATTGTAATTATGAGGTCGAAAATGTGAAGATTACAGTTTGGGGATTAAGAGTTCTTGCAACTGAGTGGTTAATAATGAGCTCTTATTACAGTGAAATTGTATTTTCCTCTATTGAAAAAGGCTAAATCTCCATGAAGTAGATCTTCCTTGGGCAGACAAGTAGTGGGGCAGTTTAAACATCTCATCTATGTTACCCAACCAAAAACCAGAACTGAATTTCCCAGTGATGTTAGGGATTACGAACAGCTGATCTAGATCACATAGGTCCCCACATAAAATTATGAGTGTAAATTATTTAGAAGGACTGCCTAGCAAGGTCAGTGCCAGTTGACCATGTATTTGCTCAGCCCTTTGCTTCATATTGGCTTTAATCTTTGGTGCCTAGAGACCTCTGACATTTCCCCATTTGACTTGTACTCAAATAAAGTTAAAAAAAGAACCATGTGAAAAACAGAAAAGGAGAAACCAGAAAGAACTTGTCACGTTTTTGTATGTACTATAATTTACTCAATATATTAATACAGACAAGCAGGGTACAATTGCACTGTTTGAGTCATTGGTGCTTAATAATAGAAAGTATGAGACAGGCTTGTCCTACCTATCCAATCTAAGTGGAAAGGGTTTGATCCTAGCCTCTTATCTGTCTTTGAGATACTAGTTGGGTGATTACTCTAGACTGGATGTGTCCCTTACTTTTTTTTCCCATGAGCCAGGATTATTGAGTGGGTGAGAGGAAAGGAAAAATAAAACTAAGAGCCTCCTCCACAAAGTTCTTTAAGTATGTCACTATTTTAAAAAGTGATTTCTTCTTATTGGTATAGCTCATCTTAGTGTGAAGCCCAATACATTCTTCAGTGATCAAACAATAACAAAACCCTCTTATCACATCAGAATCTCCTTGCTACTTACTTTTTTTCCAGTATTTTTCTCATTGTAGTTAATATACCAGTTCCAGTTTAAATATATTGCTTTGTTTCAATTTTATGAAATGCTCATATTGGAAACAGACAAAAGTGAAGAAAAATCTACATTTTCAGTTCATCTCTGTTTAATTTTTATCTGATAAACTACTACTTCTTAATCTGAGACAAAGAAATCCAAATGGTGATTATGTTTGAATGAAATTAATTCTCCAAATTCATTATTTTTCCTTAATATTTTAACAATAATTTTACAAAACTATATATTCAGTAGGGTAATAGGTTGAAATTCGTATTGATATAATACAGCTTCCCTTTTAGGGAATTAATTAGATTGGAGAATAAAATTATATTAATTATTAGGTTCCTGTTAGCTTCTTAAGTTTAAAGGGAATTTTAAGTATGCTGAAAGTGAAATAGCATTGATTAATTGCTGTTGAAGTGTTCTTATGAAGGGTATAAAAATAAATTACATTAAAATTATTCTGGTTCAGGATAGTTTAAATGGAATTGACATCACATATCAATTTACTGTCCAGCTTGACATATCAGTTGTCTCTTTTTACCACTAAGGGTCCCCTCAGGAAAGCAAAACTACAAAATCAAAAAGAATGAAATATGACCAATTTGTTCACACAACCTGAGCAGTGAGCTTTTTATATGCCAGCTTATTTATGAAACGCAGGAAAACTACAGATCTACTGGAAGAAAAAAAGCATTTGTTTCTATAAGCCTCCTGCCTTCCCATTTAGCTGCTTTGACATGAACTACATATTGACATAACTATTACCAATGTCTTTCTAACTGCTCTAATAACAAATTCTTGTTATTTCAATGTGTCTCCACTAGTGGGTCAGTGCTACTGATTAAAATCACATAAACGTATCTATACATAGTGATAGTGTGCTATAATTTGTAACTATAGAGTACAAGTATTTTCATACCAAAGATGAGACCCTGGCTGTACTGTGCTAAGAAGTAAATGAAACCTTGACATATCCACATCAACCCCTGACTAGTAGTTTCTTACCATTTCAAAATGAATCACTTTTAAGAAGTCATTTTTATTGGTAGTATATACTACATAGTAACTGTATGCTACCTGTATGCTGCCTAGAATGAAAATTTTAGCAACTAATATTTTCAGAGCTTAATGTTTCAGAACATAAATACAAACTGAGGCTCATGGGAGCTAAGTGATTTTCTTAAAGGTCCCATTGCATGGTGAATGGCACAGAGTATACTTGACATCAAACTGACCCTAAATCCTAGGCTTTTTCCAGTGTTGAAACATTTCCCCTGAAGCTTGCTGAAGGGTATGGGCTTTGGGGTCAATAACTTGGGTTACAGTCCCTACACCTGGATTAACCTTGGGCAAAAGAGATTACAGTTTATTTGCCATAAACTAGGGGAACTCTTATTTCCCTAGGGCACTGTGAGGAGTAAGTAAAGCATACCTATCTCTGCTCCTAACACAGTGCCTGGCACTCCGCAGTCACGTCCGTCAATATTGGTAATTCCCACATGTGTCATCATGTGCTTGTTCCTGTTTACCAGACATCATTTGTGTACATGTGTTTTGACTTTCCTCCAAGCCTGTCTGTCAAGTTTCTCAAGGGAAATAATTTTCAATTCTTTTTCTCTTATCCTCTGTAGATGTTAGAAAAATGCTTTTGTAATAAATGTAGAAATGAATAATGCTAGGGAAAGCTCTGAATAAATGAAAACATAATGATTCAATAGGGCTTTTAATTAAACTATTGGAAATAATTGAAACTCATAAGAACCTATGCTAGAGAATATGAATAACTAAAAATCTGACTTTTCCTCTTAGAGTCCAATTAGTACTAGTGCCTTCTGAATTATGATGATAAAACTTGAAGTTTGTTATTCAGTGATGCAGAAACTCCTTGCCTTCATAGTTTTCAGACTTTTTTCAGAAACATTTACCATTAGAATCATAATATTAATACCTAATTGTTTACCAAAATTTCAAACTTTTAGCTGTTTATTGATTTTATTATAACCTTTGAATACATATTTGTCATTATCACACAATCAGCCACAATGTATAAAAAGTACAGTCTTTACTTGAAGACATATCATATAAAATGAAATAAAATAAAAACTTCTCAAACATAAATTCCTCACATTCAGAGTGGCAGAGAAAGAATACAGTATAGATGTCTATGTAGTAAATAAGACAAGGGGTATTAAATACTTAATCCATTTTCAATTGTAATCTAAAAATGTACATTATTTCCGATATAGTTATTGCATTTATGATGATTTTTAACTGTTTAAATAAAAATACCATTTTTATTTATTTATTTTTGCCATTCCTGGGACTTGAACTCTGGGCTTGGGTGCTGACCTTTAGCTCCTTTTCTTTATTATTATTATTATCTTGTTTTTTGCTTCTACCACTTGAGCCATAGCTTCACTTCTGGCTTTTTCTGTGATTAATTGGAGATAAGAGTTTCCTGGACTTTCCTGCCCTGGCTAGCTTCAAACTGCAGTCCTCAGATCTCAGCCTCCTAAGTAGCTAGGATTACAGGTGTGAGACACTGGAGCCCAGCTAATCTTAATTTTTTAAGTCTTTATGAATCTTATTGCTTCTGAATATGACCTGAGTTCCCATCCATGCCGTAGGGAGGGCTGTAATGCCATTGTGTATAATAACAGATAACAAATAACAAGCTCTAATTTAGCAGGAGAAGCTATACTCATAAACAACTAAGAGCTTATTTTAGGGCAAATATTCTTAACAATGGAAAGATGTGATAAATGACTATATCCTTTTCAGAGTTTCTATACAATTGAAATTTATTTAAAAATATTACTTAAAACAGTGGCCACATGGGCTGGGAAGGTGGCTCAGTGGTAGAGCACTTGCCTTGCATGCCCGAGGCCCTGGGTTCGATTCCTCAGCACCACATAAGCAGAAAAAAAAGCTGGAAGTGGTGCTGTGACTCAAGTGGTAGAGTGCTAGCTTTGAGGTAAAGAGCTGAGGGACAGCATCCAGGCCCAGAGTTCAGGCCCACAACCGGACCCCCCCCCACAAAAAAAAATGTGCAAACAAAAGAATGTGATACAGAATCTGAGATTTTGGGGAGTAACATCACCTAATCAGATTCTCTCAATTTAAAGAAGACATAGCGACATAGGAGGTTTGAATACTATATTTTATAAATTAATAAAAAGTTTGTCTCTAGTAATTGAAAATGATGACTTCAATAACAAATTATCTCCACTACCACAATTTCCTTAACCCTTAATTCATATAAACCCAAATGCAGGGCAATTTACATTCCTTATCCCTCTATTACTGCCCCCCCTTTATGGGTTAGCTCCTTATCTGAGTCCATACAGCTAGCAATAGCAGAGCTAGAGCTTGAATTCAATGCTATTTCACTCAATGTCCAGTGTTTTTAACCTGGAAGATTTCCAAGTGCAGTAAGATTTTCTGTACATGCTTGTGATTAAACAAAAAGAAGACAGTCATGGTATAAGGAAATGGTAAGCATAATGTGTCAAGTACCAAAGCAAAAGCATTGAGAAGAATACCAGGAGGGACCCGCAGGAGTGCAGATGTGTCTGCTACAATGAAGAATATATGAGTAAATGACAAGAAATTGAACATGGTGGTGGGGAGGTGTGAAGGCCAGATTTCCTGAAGGAGATATGCAATGGGGCTAGTGGCAGAGATCAGGAAGCCTTTGGCACTTTTACAGTTAATGACTACTTTGTGTGTGTGTGTGTGTGTGTGTGTGTGTGTGTGTGTGTGTGTGTGTGTACTCACCCTGGGGCTTGAATTCAGGGTGTGGGGACTGAAAAAGGCTAAAGCTCTACCACTTGAGCCAAAGTTTCATTGCCAGATTTTAAGCCATTAAATGAAGGTAAGAGTTTCTTTAACTTTCCTGTTGGGCTGGCTTCCAACTTCAGTCTTCAGATCTCAGCCTATTGAGTTTCTAAGATTACAGGTGTGATCCACAAGTGCCTGCTTAGTAACCACTTTTTGCATATTTTTATTGTAAAAGTACTGTACAGAGAAATTACAGTTACATGATAAAGTATTGAGTAAATTTCCTATGGAGCATCTATGTTATGGCCTCCTTTGTTTTTCCCCTACCATCCCTTCCCTCCCCACCTCCTCAGATCCTCACTCCCATCCCCCCACCAGTTGTAAAGTTCATTTTCAACATAGTGTCTTGTACATCTCATTGTTATAATGGGTCAACCTGTATCCTTATTTCAGCATTTTGTTATTTCCCTTCCCCTCCCCAAATTAGAAAAATGTACATACAAGATTCAGGGCACCAACATCAAATACAGTGAAAATAGGGGTTATACCATGGGGCAAGAACATACACAGAAACAAAAAAACACATGGTACATTATAAATACCTTAAAAATGACCGCAAGAAAGATAAAATCACTTGTGTCTCTATCCTGGGTTGCATTTTGCTTAGCATCATCTTTTATGGTCATATGTACATAGATTTTGAGCTTTTCTGCTTGTCCTAGACATAAACTAGTTATTGCAAATAAGGGAAACCATGGGACCTATGTCACTTTGGGCCTGGATTACTTCATTTAATACAATTTTATCCAAGTCTTTCCATTTCCTAATAAATGGGGAAATGTCATTCTTTCTGATAGAAGCATAGAATTCCATTATATATATATATATTTATATATATATCACTATATATGTCACACACATACATATATATCACATTTTCTTTGATCCATTCATCTACTGAGGAGCATCTGGGTTGGTTCCATAACTTAGCTATGGTAAATAATGCTGAAATAAACATAGTTGTGCTGGTAGCTTTAGTGTGGTCTTTTTTTTTTTTTTTTTTTTGTCAGTTGTAGGGGCTGAACTCTGGGACTGGGCACTGAGGGCTAGCGCCCTACCACTTGAGCCACAGTACCACTTCTGGCTTTTTTCTGCTTATGTGGTGCTGAGGAATAGAGCCCCAGAGCCTCATGCAAGCAAGGCAAGCACTCTACCACTGAACCAACTTCCCAGCCCTAGTATGGTCTTGTGTGTGGTCATTTAGGTAAATGCCCAAAAGTGGGATTGCTGGGTCATAGGGGAGCTCTATGTGGAGTCTTTTGAGGAACCTCCATACTGCTTTCCAAAGTGGCTGAACAAGTTTACACTCCCATTAACAGTGCAGTAGGGTTCCCTTTTGACCACATCCCCTCCAATATCTGTTGTTACTAGATTTCTTTTTTTTTTTTTTTAATTGTGAAAATACCATACAGAGGGCTTCCAATTACATGGGCAAGGTAATGAGTACAGTTCTTATCAAGCATTGTTGCCTCCTCCTTTGTTTCCCCTTCGAATCCCTTCCCATCTCCCTCCCCCATCCCCACACCAAAGTTTCAAAGTTCATTTTTTTGACATAACGACTTGTACTTGTATCCCTATAAAAATGATTTGTTTTTGCCCTTTCCCTCCACAAATTATACCTACATCAAATACAGTGAAAACAGGGTTATACCGTGGGAGAGGGACATACAAAGCAACAAAAAAAATCATCTTATAAATATGTCAGAAAGAATAGCAAGAAAGAAAAAAACATTTGAGTCTTTATCTTGATGTTCATTTTACCTAACATCAACTTATCTGACCGTTTCTGCTTGTCTCAGACATATACTAGTTGTTGCAAATAAGGGAAACCATGGAACCTATGTTTCTTTGGGCCTGGCTTACTTCACTTAATAGATTTTTTTCCCCAAGTCTTTCCATTTCCTAACAATTGGGGAATGTCATTCTTTCTGATGGAGGCATAGAATTCCATTGTGTATATATACCACATTTTCTTTTTTTTTTAAGCATAAGTTGAAGGCTTCTTGAATTTTTATTTTATGTACAAATATGGTCTTTCATTGGGCTTGAAGTCTTGGATAGTCCATTCACTTAGTCCAACTTAATGAAGCCGATGTCCTTCGCATACTGGCAGAAACACTGACGGCACATGTTGAGCCCGTACTTCCGGATCAGACCTTGGCGATTAGAGCACTCGCGGCAAGAGTGAGATCCCTGGCTGAATTTTCCGGGGTGACTCCAGTACAGCTGCTGGTGACCCATCTTGCTTCCACAGGTCCAACGAGGAAAAAGCACAAGTCCAACGAGGAAAAAACACATTTTCTTGATCCATTCATCTACTGAGGGGCATCTGGGTTGGTTCCATATCTTAGCTATGGTAAATAGTGCTGCAATAAACATAGTTGTGCTGGTAGCTTTAGTGTGGTCTTGTTTGAAAACATTTGGGTAAATGCCCAAAAGTGGGATTGCTGGGTCATAGGGGAGCTCTATGTGGAGTCTTTTGAGGAACCTCCATACTACTTTCCAAAGTGGTTGAACAAGTTTACACTACCACCCACAATGTAGTAAGGTTCCCTTTTGTCCACATCCCCTCCAGCATGTTGTTATTATAGTTCTTGATTAAAGCCATTCTAACTGGAGTGAGGTGGAATCTCAATGTTGTTTTGATTTGCATTTCTTTTATGGATAGAGGCTATTTCTTCATGTGTCTATTGGCCATTCTTCTTTCCACTTCAGAGAAATTTCTATTTAATTTTTTAGCCCACTTATTATTCAGGCAATTGTTTCTTTGAGGATTTGTTGTTGGGGGATTTAATTTTTTTGAGTTCTGAGTATATTTTAGATATGTGAGACCCTTCCCTATTCTATGGCTAGTGAAGATCTTTTCCCAATCCATGGGCTTCCTATTGTTCTTGCTAGCTATGTCCTTTGCCATGTAAAAGTTCTGCAGTTTCATGCAGTCCCATTTATCCAACTTTTCTTTGATTTGTTGTGTTTCTGCGTCTTTATTAATTTCGAAGCCAGAAACCAGTGGCTCAAGCCTGTAATCCTAGATATTCAGAAGGCTGAGATCTGAGGATCACCGTTCAAAGCCGGCTCTGGAAGGAAAGTCCATGAGACTCTTATGTCCAATAAACCACAAGAAAACCGGAAGTGGCACTGTGGTTCAAGCAGTAGAGAGCTCACCTTGATCTGAAGAGATCAGGGACAGCACCGAAGCCCAGAGTTCAAGCCCCACGACCAACCAAAAAAAAAATGGGCCAGTGCATAGAAGAGTCCTAGTGTTTCTCCCATTACTTCCTATAATGTTTTCAGGGGTCTGCTTTGACTTTGTGGTCTTTGATCTATTTGGAGTTGATTATAGTGCAGGGTGATATATAAGGATCTAGCTTTAGTTTTCTACAGGTGTTTAACCAATTTTGCCAGCACCATTTACTGAAGAGGCTGTCTTTCTTCCATTCTATTTTTTGACTCCCTTATCGAAGATTAGGTGGCTATATGTGGGCTCATTTCTGGGTTTTCAGTTCTATTCCATTGATCCTTAGGTCTGTTCTTGTGCCAGTACCAAGCTGTTTTGCTTATTATGGGTTTGTGGTAGAGCTTTCTAAAATTTGTGTTATTTTTACATCAGTTGTTGGATATGGTGATTTTATTTATTTATTTATTTATTTATTTATTTATTTATTTATTTATTTATTTATTTATTTATTTATTTTCAGTCATGGGGCTTAAACTCTGGACCTGGGCCCTGTCTCTGAGCTCTTCAGCTCAAGGTGATCACTCTACCACTTGAGCCACAGTGCCACTTCTGGTTTTCTGGTGGTTAATTGGAGATGAGTCTCTTGTATGGCTCTCTTGCATGGCTGGCTTTGAACTGTGATCCTCAGATCTTGCTTCCTGAGTAGCTAGGATTACAGGTGTGAGCCCCTGGAATCTGGTGAATATGGTGGTCTTTAAAGACATTGTTGTCATTTCCTCAGGCATTCCTGTGTATTTGAGTGCCAACCACTTCTGGTTTATCCTATGGCCTTGGAACTATCCACTGAAGACAACATTGATTCAAAATATGGTACACTGATTTAGCTCTTGCATTCCTTCCAAGAACTAGAAAGAAGCGGTTTGAGGTTGGTTTTAGCACAGTAACTAAACTTAAGACTATTTGACCTTTCAACTCTATGTAATATGGCTCTGGTTTCAGTATTAAATTATGTACTTAGTGGTGCATACATGAATTAAAAGGCATTTTCTTTTTTCACAGAACCAGCTCATTAAGTAGATGAAGGCATATGTGATGCTTTTCACTGTCAGGATGTTCAAGTGATGAAAATATCATCTTTGATATGCTCCACTGAAAATGTCTTGTCTGTTGAGTCAGAGATGCATATCTCTTGAGAAAGTTGTTCCTCAGGTAAACAAGCCAGGGATGGAAGCACTTCACTCAAAATTTCCTCTGACCCCCCCATTAATATTCTTGGAATGTATTTTAATACATTTTAGAGTAGATGCTGCCCCTTGCTTAGATTCTGCCACTGACAGCCCGTGGACTAGAGTGTGATTCCTGCTGGACTCTGCAGTTTGCCAAGGCTTTCCTTGTTTGACAGAATCCAATTCTCTTGACCTTTGTGACATGGAGCGTTCAGAACTCATTGCTTCCACCTGGCCTCTGCAAGTAAGTAAAGTTATGTTCCTAGAATACAGCTGCCATGGTTAGTTTAATTTTAATTTATTGCAGAGATGGTTTTATGCATATGACTTTATAACTGTGCATGTACCTCGAGACCTCTGAAGGTCAAATAAATAATAAATGCTCATTAAGAGCTTGGTGGTTTTGCTGAAACTGGCCAACAAAGATGACATTGGTGATAGTTTCATAAGAACAAATAGTATCCAAGTCAAGTAGGACCTAGTATTAAACTATTAATAGTAGTTGGCTTTGTAGCCTCAGGAAATTATATGCCAACCATGCTTCGGCAGACATTACAATGATGGAACAGTTTGAAAGCAGAAATTACTTGTGATTTAATCTGTTCTCTCTTTAAATCACTGAAATTTTTCTGGATTGTTTTTGCTTGCCTTCTCTCTCTTTCTCAGTCTCTCTCTTTCTCTGTCTCTGTCTCTGTCTGTCTGTCTGTCTGTCTGTCTGTCTCTCTCTCTCTCTCTCTCTCTCTCTCTCTCTCTCTCTCTCTCTCTCTCTCTCTCTCTGTGTGTGTGTGTGTGTGTGTGTGTGTGTGTGTGTGTGTATTCTTATACTAGAGAGTATGTTCAGATGGGAAGAAGGAGGAGAAAGGCATGTTCTCAGAGTTTGGACGGTTTTCTCCATCTTTAAGAGGTTGCAGAAGAAAATCTTGCTTTTTACCTGCGTATGAGGTGTGGGAAGTGCTATCAAGGTGACCCCAGGCTGCAGCTGTAGAATTCTCAACATGAAAATTCTGGCTTCACAGATATTTTGTGTTCAGAGCCTTCAAAGGAGAAGCTTTGCCCTCATCTCTGACACAATTTCCTGCTCCCCCTATCCTTCCAACCACAATGGGCTTATCTCCCCTTCCTAGGGACTAGTTCTAGAATAAAGAGAATACATTTAGCTTGACTAACCTTTCTTAGCTAAAAAATGGAAAAAAAATCACTCATATTAACATGAATAAAATTTAATTTTCTAAAAGAAAACAAAACATTAAAAATTTTAGTTAATAACACTCATATTGTCTTTTTAAGAAGGAAAAAAATAATAGAGTCAAGAATTCTGCCTTACAAACTTCAGAGGTATCCTATAGCCCAAGTATGCTCCCCTTCTACTAACTTATTAAATGTTTTTTATTGTATAATTATGCACATATTTCAATTCCTTCTTTGTTATGCCAGAGATCAGACCCAGGACTTTGTGTACGCTTTATCCCCACCACATTCTATTTCTTAGCCACAACATATTTATTGTTGGGAAAAGAAAACTCTAAATTTGGAGTCGATTTTGTTGTAAAGTTGGGTTAAAAACTCTTGGTTTTCTTAATTTTAATAAAGCTAACCATCATAAATTGTTTTTTTACCATTTAAAAAAGCAGTTTATGAAAACAGTGCATCTTTTTAAAAATAAGTTTTTATTGTGAGAATATTGTACAGAAGAGGGGTTACAGTTACATGAGCAAGGTAATGAGTACATTTCTTATCAAGCATTGTTGTCTCCTCCTTTGTTTCTCCCCTACCATCCCTTCCCTTCCATCTTCACAACTACACTCCTCTCCACCCCACCCCACCTAAATTGTAAAGTTCATTTTTCGCATAGCATCTTGTACATCCATAAATTGTTTTAACTCATATTTTTATATGTCCAAGTTCCATTTTCTTATTGTTAAGAACTTTATTCATTTCAATAACTAAATTCAAATGAAAATGTTTTTATACATTTCTCTCCCTAGTTCCTAAATTAAATCAATGCTTCTCATCCTCCTCAGGGCTATTAATCTTGAAGGATCTGTAATGGTGGAGAAGATAGAGTATAATTATATGGTTTCTTTGTCTTTTTTCTCCTTCCCTGGAAGTCCCACAGAGATTGTATTATGTCCTTTTCATCTATTCAAAATTCTTACCTTGTATTTGGTACACTTGATTTTTACCTAATGTGGACAAAATTCACTTTTCTATAATCAAACAGCCAGAGAAATCCACCATTATCCTGATTATTGACTGCTCTTATAAATTTTACAGGCAATATATTAGGAAAAAAAGCCAGCCTGGGCTAGAATTTGACATATAACATACAACCCAGTCATTATAGCTTTAGTTTGTAATCTCAACCATTGGAAGGGGAAATAGGCAGGGGAATCTCAGTCTGAGGACTACCTCAAGCAAAAGTTGAAGTTTTACCTGAAAAAGGGAAAGCTCTAAGAAGGTTGGCAATATGCCTTGGGTGGCAATTGTTTGGCAAGTACAGGGCTTTGAGTTCAAAACCCAAGTACTGCTTCCCACCCCCCAAAGTTGATGTTATTTTAGTTCTGTCAATTCTGCATGGCTTTCCTGCCTTTCAAGTAGTTGTGGTCATGTGTAGGACCTATGGTAGTTAGTACATAGTAGCTAAAACCAAATTATTTCAGCAATATTTCATTTTGAAATACTGTTTGAGACTCAAGGGATTCCTAATGTCTAGACAAACCCAGAGAGGCTAAATAAACATATAGTCAAAATTCATATCAACCATTATTTACTAAGGGTACAGAGGGTGGAGAATTTCACCAGGTTTTCAATAGGCATTTGTTCACTTACTCCTCATGATCACCACATAAATGAAGTACTGACACTGACCCAGTTGGCAGATGGAGAATCTGAGGAATGTAATAAGCCCAAGGCAAGTAGAGGGGAGTAGATTCTATCCTGTTTTCTCTCCTCCTGCTATCTGTTCCTATCTATTCAGTGAACTAGAGAGCTGTCAACATCTGTACATGAAAACGTATTTTTTAAAGTATACTAATAATTAACACCCAAAAGGTTTTTCTATTTTCTTCCATAGAGACTTACTTGGTAGCTAAGAAACCTGAGTGTTAGAGAAGTAGGAGGCCTGTATGTTTTCTGCCCAGCAACCCTTCTCCTATGAGTTTAGATGCAATTCACTATCACTATTTTCTGGCAATATTTCTTTCCTTTACCATTACATCATTCATAAGGTCTAGTGTTTCCAGAACTATAAGACAACAATCCTTAGCATGCTTTCTCAGCACTATTTGTTTTTTTTTAAATTACTGGAACTGTTGCAGCCAATCATATTAGAAGACAGAGGACACTGTACTAATTCCAGGCAAAAATGGAAAAGGGGCAAAAACCTTGAGCACTCTACACAGCTGTTTCCCAGATATTTGTAGACTTGTATGTTTTCTCTAACTCCCATATGTGCAGACACTCAGAAAAATCTGCCTTTTTCCTTTTGTATTGACCAACTTCTAGGAAAAAAATGTTTTCTTTTGACTAGAAAAAATAGTATTGAGTGACTGTAGTTCAATCTATAATATATTTATTTGTGGCTTCTCTGAAATATGTCGCCTTTGTGCAGGACTTTGACTTGATTGCTTTTTTTTTTTGAAACAGCACAGTTCAGCATTGCTTCTTAGACCAACAAACTTTAAAAATACCCTGAAATGAAGCAAGAGAAAAATTTCAGGGAAAGAACTTGACATTAGAAGGCAAAATAGAAGTTTTCCTTCAGAAGAGTTCTTGTTTATTTAGGGTTCTTACTTCCATTTCCTTCTGATATATACTTCTTTAAAAGGAATAAATTCATTTCCGAGCATTAATGTCATCACTTATAAAATGGATACTATTCTTTCTACAGTTATGTTTCAGGCTTCTGATAGCAAGTGAGCAAGAATCTAAGGAGATCGCTCTAATTGTGATAGTATGATATATAAGTATTTTTATCTAAACAGGTCAAATAAAATTTGACCTTTATGTCTCCTATGAATTGAATTTTTCGATCCTGTATTTTGGATACAGAACCAATTCTATGTAACATTCACTTCAAGTGAAAAGCATTGAATGATTTTAAGCATGTTTGCTATTAGATCTCTTCCTTTAAACTTTCTTTAAAATTTTGCTTCTTGGTGCCACAAATCTTAAAGCTAGATAGATGAAGGCTTGACTGCAGTTCTCATTACAGCTGTGTGACAAAGGTAAAAGGTAAAGAATATAACCAAAAATCCATTTGCACTCAGTTTGATTTTTTATAAAATGGTGTAATTATAACCATATGACAATGTTTATCTGAATTAAATTGAATAACAGATTTGAAGTGTTCAGTACATTGAAGATAAATAAAAGCTACACAATTAAATAGAGCTATCATTATTCATGGTAGTAAGAGTAATTATTTTAATTCTTAAATCTAATGCATTAAAACAGAAAAAAAATCATTTTTAGTGATGTTTACTCCCTTCTTTTTTTTCTTTCATCCTTCCCCATGTATATTAAATATGCTGATGGAAGATTATAAATGTATCTTATGGAAATTTGAATTTTTTCCTACATTCTCTTCCCTTTGGCTTTTGTATCCATGTACACTTATCCTAATTCATTTGTGAAACAATAGCATGATCTTTATTTTTATTTAACTGAATCTCTATTGGTCAAGCTTACATTGCTGTCATGACAACAGTTGTATTGTCTTACAAGAACTACCACCTGGATGCCTTTGCACACTCCCATATCAACGGAAGGAACTTGTCATAATTCATTGTCCTTTGCCTTATACCTGAGAACAACAGAAAATTAAAAATAAACCACTTTAGTTTTGCAGTGCAACTATAAGACAATACTGAAAATTGGGTGGCTAGAAATCACAGATATTTAACTAGCACTTCTGGAGATTAGACATGTGAAATCAAAATATCAGCAAGACTATGCTCCCTCTGAAACCTGTATGGGAATTCGCTAGCATCTAGCGTTCATCAGCCACTTAAGTATTTTTTTAATTTATAGATGACAATGTCAGTGTCATCTCTGCTTACATCAGACACTTGACTGTCTTCTGACTATGTATCTCTTTTTCTCTTTCTAAGGATATTTTTCATATTAGATTGAGGACCCTATCTTAACTTATTACATGTGCATATATTATTACATATACATGTATCTTCAACTAATGTCATATTTTGAGGTACTAATGGTTAATACGTGGGTCTATCTGGGGAAATGGTGCACTTTAACCCATAAAACTATCATACTTATTTCAAATAAAATAAAATTTCAACTAATTCCAGCCAGTCAGAAGAAACTTGACAGTGCTGTCAAATGTAAGAAATTAAGATATTACTCTAACAGCAGATGTTTATAGAGCATCTCATGTAGCTATACCAGTTAAGTACCAGATAACCTTGTTTCACAAAGTTTGCAGTTGAATTCAAGAATATGAAATATTATGTATGTTTATAATCAAGTAAAAAACATGTTTCTCCCTCTAAAACACAGTTAATAACCCAGAAGCCAGAATTAAGTAAATAAAAAACTAAAAATATAATAATTAAAACCTTTGGCCAGCTCAAAATGAAATTTCAAAATCTGATTATTAAATGTATGAAGTCAACTTTATTAAAAAGTAGCTCAATACTAGTGTATTGACTCCTCTATAACATATAATTCTAGCAGTTGCCTCCATTTGGTTTTCTATCTACCAGAGATTAGCCAGGTATATTGGAAACCTTGAGAATGAACATTAGAACACTGGTAACTAAAGTAGAGAGAGAGATGAAGGGAAAAAAATAGAACTGAAAAGCTGTTGTTATCTGGGATGACTGTGTGCACACACCCCTACTCTTTGTCTTATTCTGTAACCATAGGCATTGTGGTACCAATAAAAGTCCATGTTTAGAAGTCATGTCAAGGTGTCAAGAAACACTTGGATTCTGGTCAATATATTCTACTCATTAGGCAACACATTTTAGGTTCTTCTAAAACTACTTAAAATATTAAATCATAAAACACTGTATAAACCCTAATAGTCCTCTATGATGCAGTTTATAAACTTTATAAGCATTTTGTGCTTGTTTTTCCTCAGAAGTGTGAGTGAGCAGGATGGAGATGATTACGATCACAAAGCAGAGGAAGGGGATAAAAATGCTGAGCTCCAGTAGTCACAGATAATATAAAAACTCATTATCTTGCCCATGTAATTGTAACCCCTCTGTACAGTATTTTCACAATAAAAAAAACAGATAATATAAAAATACTAACAGCCAGGAAAACTGACAAGTTCTCATTGGGAAGAAAGTTGGCTTTACAATGCAGCCAGTAAAATAGTCTGTAGTATCTTTCCATCCCAGATGTCCATGGAATAAACACTCTTTAATGGTTGACATTGGGTGGACTTTTTAATACCAACATGGATCAGAAGCTAATGTGTTTTGGGCATGGTAGTGCACATGTAATGTCAGCACTCAGGATTTGGAGGCAGTAGTAGAGTGGAGGCAAATGTGGATAGCCAAATTGGGCTATCTAGTGAGTTTGAAGCCAGCCTGGGTCATATAGTGAGACCTAGTCTCAAGAAAGAAATGGTGTAGCTCCTTTTTTGGTCAGATCAGAACTGTGAAGAGAGGCATTACAAACTATATTTGTGGGTCTAATAGGTAGTGCAAATGAGTCAGTCTGGCAGGTGTGTGATCTTTTCTTATTTTTATTTTTTTATTGTGAAAATACTGTACAGAGGGGTTACAATTACATGGGCAAGATAATGAATACATTTCTTATCAAGCATTGTAGCCTCCTCCTTTGTTTCCCCTTCCCATCCCTTCCCATCCTCCCCCCAACCTCCCACCAAAGTTGTAAAGTTCCTCTTCAACATAACGACTTGTACATCTTTGTTGCAATGAGTCCACCTGTATCCCTGTTTAAACTATTTGTTTTTTTCCCTTCCCCTCCACAAATTATACCGACATCAAATATAGTGAAAGCAGAGATTATACTGTGGGGGAGGGACATACAAAGCAACAAAGAAATAATCTTATAAATGTGTTAGAAACAATCTCATGAAAGAAAAAAACATTTGAATACATATCTTAGGGTTCATTTCCCTAACATCAACTTATCTGACCTTTTCTGCTTGATTCAGACATATACTAGTTATTGCAAATAAGGGAAACCATGGGACCTATATTTCTTTGGGCCTGGCTTACTTCACTCAATGTAATTTTTTCCAAGTCTTTCCACAGGTGTGTGATCTTATTTGAAGATAAATTGGCACAGAGAACCTACCTCTAACAGAATCATCTTTCATGTACTTAGTGATTTGTTTTTAATAAATTGTCTAGCCTGGAAATTAATTCAGATTTAGAACCTTCAATTCATAACCTCACTATTTTCCTCAGAACACCCAGCTTCAGACCCAAGACAGAAAAGCCCTGGTTTTTAATGGCTTCTCTTTGATCTAGCTTAATGCAATAGCTTGGTGTTCAGGAATTTGAGAAGTGAATGAATGCCAATGGTATAGTGTTTTCTATTAAGATCTTTCTGAGAACACAGATCCTGAGCAAGATCTCTATCTCTCACCTTGTGCAAGAATCAATTCAAAATGGATCAAAGACCTTAATGTAAGTCATGAAACATTGAAATGAATAAAGGAAAACATAAAAGAAAAACACTTCAAGATATAGGTATATATAAATAACTTTTTGAATAGGACTTCAATAATTCAGGAATTAAGAGCAAGAATTGACAAATGGGATATAGAATAAAACTGAAAAGCTTCAGCACAGCAAAAGAAACAATTACAAGTGTGAAGAGATAGTCTTCAGGATGGGAGAAAAGAGAAGGCTTGCAAGCTATCCATCTTACAGGGGATAAATATTCAAACTATATAAAGAACTAAAAAAATAATGATGGAATTATTTGTGTGCATACTCAATTGACAATTCTTTGGAGAAAAAGATCAGGAACAAGCAATAGACGTCAGGTAGAAACTCCTCCCACAGTATTCACCATGGTGCACAAAATATACAATCAATTCTATTAGTCCATTTCCCATGAGCATCACATTGTCATTGATGGCCATTGTGGACCAAGATTGCAGGAGGAGGGTTGGAGGGGGGAGAGAGAGAATGGCATTCATCTTAAAGAGCATGTTTCTTTAGGTTCCTTTTAAGTGTGTGTATATATGTATATATATATATATATATATATATACATATATACACACATATATCCTTTTAAGTATACACACATACATATATATTTCCTTAAAATACCATCAAAATCAGTTATAAAAGACCCTTTGCGTCTTAGACTATAATTTTTGGAGGAAATGATGTAATAGGTTATTTCTGATCTTGGGAATATTCAGTTTGGTGTGTATTTCAAATGTTGATGTTAGACTGATTTAAAAATGCTTGATAGTGCCAAATCTTCTGGACAAAGGTTAATTCCACCAGGCTGAATAGAAAGTAATAAATAATTTTGAAATATATTTGTTTTTTAGTAAAAGAACTTGAAATAGTATTACTTGTCAAGACTTCAAGCCTATGCCAGTCCAGCAGGTATAGGAACAGTCCTTGCTTCTAGAATATTCGATTTTAATTGCCTGGAGAGATGTTTTCATCCTTTTAATCAAGCCTTGCTTAGCAGATCATTGGATCCATTCTTTTAAAAGCTATTATTTTCATGTCAACATGTCTTTTCATTTTATTATCTTTAAATAGTTGCATGTCAACATATCTTAATTGTACTAATTATCTCTGTTTCATCAATATGTCTATAAAGATTCTCTATCTTTCGCACTTTACTTGCAATTTCTGAAACTGTGAAAGATAATGCATCTCTGATATTACATTGTCGTACTATATATATGGGAGTAGTCATAAAGTTGATCTAGTTATGGGAAAAAGGAACCATTGATCTGAACACATAGGACCAGTATTTTGAATTTAATTCTGAATACATAGTGGTATATTGCAGTTTGGACTAGATCTAGAATGCAAGAAAAAGACAAGTTGCTTGTGCTTGTCTTACTACTTTCTGTAGTACTGTGATGCAAAACTGATTAATTTAATAATGGCTTTAATTGTTATTCCTGTTTTCTTCAGCAAAGGGGAAAATTTTGTATGTGAGCTATATGATCCTATAGTTATATGTTCCACTCACAATTTAACAAAACTAAGTATTACATATATAATCTTTTAACAACATGTATCACATACTGCTTTCTGTGGCCACAAATGACATTTTACAACTTTATAGAGATTTGTTTTTGCAATTCTATTGTTAAGGACTCTGATATAAAAATCAGGATATTTGTAGTTCATATTTGTATTATATTGTTTGTATTTCTGGAAAGGAAAGAGCATATAGAAAGATTCTGGAAGTGTAGTCACTTTTCAAATTTTGTTCACTATGAAAGTTCACATGTTCTACTTTTCTGTCTCCAACTATACCGCCACTTCTGGAAAGATCTGAAAACAGGAATTGTGTACTTGTAAGAAGGCCAGAACCTCAGAACCTCTACTGTATGCCCTTTCACCCACTAAGATGCTTTATTGACATTAGAGTGATGAGGCGGTAATGTTTTATAAAGCATCCCTTTAACACAACCTTATTCGAATAGCAGAATATCATCCTTTCAGCATGATACTTTAAAGACTGTCTTGCTAACGTTTAACTGGCATTGCATCAGAGCTTATGGCCCTCAAGTAAGATGACACTCTGCATTTCAGTCTGAATCCAGTATTAGCAGACAAATTGGGGATCATAAACCCTGGTATACAGCAATGGTGTTTTTGATCAACAAGAGACACTCAAGAAAAGGAACAGAGAAAGAGGGGAGGGGGTGGCTTCACCTCCCTGTAATCCACAAACCTTTCCAATGCCCTTACAAGGATTTTGAGTGCATTTCTGCCAGTATCAGCAATGGTGAAGTTCACCTTCACTAAAATCTAATTCCAACACTAACTGGCAGGCCAGCACTAGTGAAAATAACATTCCGGTTTCCTTCATGACCTCAGTCCCGACATGATAACGGGAGCCCTCAACAACTCATTTCTAGCTTGGAATTCTTGATGGTTTATTTAGTTTGACTGACTGTCGGAGATTGCCATTATGAATACAGTTGCTAGGGAAGGCCTGCAGAGGGCTGTTTGGCTTTTAAAGGGGTCAGGATTTTGTAAGATCTCAAATAACACTTATGGCTTAATGTCTGCAAACAATGCAGCATTTAACATTTACTATGCATGGAGAGGATCATAGTTCATCATTTATTATTCAGAAATTATGTAAAATATTTTCATGATGGAATATGAAAAATGTGTTCCAAATATTCATGTATATAAACAGCACATCATAAATTTACCTTAAAACATCAATATGTAATCAAAGAGAAATTTGGAGTTCTATGACATCGAACTAAATTTAATATTTCAAGATTCAGACTTTTAATCACACACGTTTCAAGGGAGATAAGTTCTGGTACTCTTCAATGAAGTGAGTATTCATTTATTTTCCAATCTGGAGAATAACATTTTTAATTGTAAGAGAAAAATTTGGTAGTTGTTCTATCAGAATTTAACTAATGAAAATTTCTTCATTCAAAAATTGTTTGCTCCATCTTTTCAATTTACATGTTTTAACAACATGGCTTGATTTCCTGTAGAAGAAAGTCATTGGCTCCTGGCGTTTATCAACAACATAAACCACAAGATCCCAAGGAAGAATGATATAGGAGGGTGGCCTCTGTGATGTGTTTTCTTCATTTGTAATTTGAATTGGGAAATTCCCTATCAAACAAGAAAGTAGGTTTCCATAGAATATAAGAACCAAAGATCTTGGGTTAGAATGAGCATGGACTCAATAACAACATTCTATTAATTTAATATATAAATTATACAAGTACTTAGCTACTGATTTTGTAGTGAGACATCTGTTTTGTTAAAAGAGTGACTTCAATGAGTATAAATGCAGCAAATTTCAGGAGCCTACAAATAACAATCAAGACTCATAAATCCCTTTCTAGACCAGATCCATTTGTTTTAGAAATACCTCATTTCGAAATTATTTTAATTATGCATGACACTTAATAGTACATCCTGCAAAAGTGATAAATTCTTCATAATATTTAACCTCATTATAACTCACATTAAATCTTTCTAGGAAGAGGTGACAATTTAGCTTAACATGAGAATCACAAAGCTTGTGAGCTAATGAAGACAGTCTCTTCCACACCTACTTCCATCTGCTTCTTCCTCTGCAGCTGTTCTTATTTACTTGTTCTAGGAAGGAACATTACGAAACATTACTCTGTGTCACCAATATTTAGTATGTATCAATTACATATAAACATAGATTGGGATAAAGAACCCTTTTATGTAAAATTTTAACGTCCTAAATAATAGCTCTCCAGCATTGGAAATTAAATCTGTGTACCATATCATTCCATAATATATTTGCTAATTTTAGTTTATGAATATAATTGACACTTCTACTTAAGTAGCATATATCATGATTTGACTTGGAGATTTTGTTTGTTCCCAGATTACATTTATGAAGCTTGAATTATTAGTCATTATTGACTTTAATTAAACTCATGATGGCCTCAAATATCTGGCACTTGTTATGGGTGGAGAATTAAAAAAAAAAAGAACAGTTATAAAAGTACTAGCCAAGTAACTTAATACAAGCTCTCTCAGCAAATAGCCTTAATAAACCTACAACTTATCTTATTACATGCTACTTGACCCTGGCCAATGTTTTCTATCCTAAAAGACATGTGTGTTCATCTTTCTTATTCCTCAATGAATCTGCACCCTGTTCAAGTAAACGCCTTTCGAAACTTGGTTTGAATAGAATGTTTTTCTCATTGTTTCCTTTATGTGGGATGGGCTCTTCTCAACTGTAGAGTGGAGAAAGAATACCAGCTAATTAGCTCCTTCTTAGTCTGTTTCATCAGGATATTCAAACATTCAGTCAGGAAAGTGTTAACAATACAAGTGCAGACCCTTATGACTGGAGGCATCCAGTTCACTGACCAAAAGAAGGTTTTTATTCATGTGAGTGTTTTTCACTGTGTGTACAATGACACTGGGACAAGTTTGTAAATGCCCAGGTCAAACTCTTGAATAATCCAAATTTTGAAGTCCTAGGTTTTAGCTTATAATATAGTGGGGTTTAAGAAGAGGAATGAAGCCAGGCATCAGTGTCTCACACCTGGAGGCTGAGATCTGAGGATTGCATTCAAAGCCAGCCAGGCAGGAAAGTCCGTGAGACTCTTAGCTCCAAGAAACCACTCTGAAAACTGGAAGTGGTTTTGTGGCTCAAGTGGTAGAGCGTTAGCCTTGAGCTGAAGTGTCCAAGCCCATAGTTCAAGTCCCACGACAGACAAAATAATAATAATAATAATAATAATAATAATAATAATAATAATAATAATAATAACAAGAAATAGAGATAGGATTGGTAAGCAAACACAGGCACAATAGTGCACATATATAAACAAAATTAGAAAACTTGAAGGGATGACTAGTGTTGGGAAATATGGATGGGGAGAAAAGGAAGAAAGGAATGAGACTGATCAAAACGCACTGTATTTGTACTGACATGTTGCTATGAAGCTACCTTGTACAACTATGTAAAGAAAATAAAGTGATTTTTAAAATAAATTTAAAAATGAATTGATTTATTTAGGGCTCCAAGTTCATCATGTTCCAAATTCTAAAACACATACCAGGAAAAAGTGAATTTATAAAGGACTAGCAAATGATACAACATGATCGTGAATTCTTTTCCCCATACTTTAATGTATCAATGACATTGGAAGAATCAGAACCCTTATTTTCCCACTGTGATACTGACTACACAGTCCAGAAATCCTTAACCATTTCTATTTTTCAAGGTAGACAGAGAGGAAAGGCAACATACTATTTTCTTTGCTTTACTGATTTCAAAGCTTATTTATTCAAGGAAATCTATCTTATTACTTCTCTCACTGTTGTTCTTACATGTATTTATTCAACAATTAGTGGCTAAAACCTTTTCCACCAGCATCCTGGTACCTTTTCTCTGTTAGACCTCAGTCTTCTCAGCTCCTCTTCTACAACATTTACTGAGTCTCAGATTCTGTAGTTCAGCTTTGCCCTATGAAGTATAAGTGGTGTCTTCAATTTTTTCCAAGGTCTCAATAAATAAAAAAGATACTTGAGAAGAGGTTAGAACATAAAGGCGATCACTAATTAATTATCATTAGTTTCCATAAATTTCTTGGCAATTAGTGAATATCCTTTCTTTCTCCCCTCAAGATCAACAAGGTTGTTTACCTTAGAGATTTAGAGGAAGAATGTCAGGTCATAAGTTTACATTGCTTCACAGTAGTCTGAGAGGAAGAGAGTAGGCACAAACAGTAGCAATGGAAAGTAATAATTCTAGAGAGCAACTCTGTGTATGTGTATGTGTTTGTGTGTGTGTGTATGTGTATGTGTGTGTGTGTGTGTATTTATGTATGGGGGGGTTCTAGATAGCACTAAGGATAGCAAAGATAAGTTAATAGTGACTGCGGAAAATACAATGGCAAAATATGTGGCCAGAAGTTTTAGAACGAATAGAAATTTGTTTCCTTTGCCTGGAGTTGGAGAATATCACCAACATCTCTATTTAGAAAATTTGAATATATTTTCCTGTGTAACATTATTATAAGTGGTTACATTTTTCAATATCATTTATAGAATATATCAGACATATAGTAAATTTCACATACATCTTTCTGTGGGAATATGCACTTTGAATTCTCTATAGAGGATTTCCAACGTGGCTTTTGGAATCCAAACCATTCCTAAGGAACAGAGGGCCTACTTAAGGCACACATCTTTAATCCTTATTCTTTTGTACAAACATCATGACATAAAAGTACAACAGAGATTTAATCATTAAGGAAAAGTTGATATTTAACAGGTTCAAAGCTTTAAAACAAGGACTTTGTTTCTTTAGTACAAAAGGGAGTAAACAGTATGTGTTCAAAGTTTGCAGCTTTCAGCCTCTATGAAAACTGCTTGATATTATTTCAGTACATTCTCACAAGAATGGAGCAAATTGTCATTATCATCATGTATGGTGGGAAACTGCAGTATCTGTGAAGTTGGGAAATTCTCATGTGTTGAAGTAAGCAGTACCTCCTGAATTTGACTTGTTTACTTGCTATGCTCCACTATATGGATCAGAAGGAGCTTAATAGCCTGTTTCCTCTTGAAGCATCTTCCTTCCTTTGAAGTCCTTCCTTTGACTAGGCCTTCACATAAGAAGCAAACTGGCTCTTCTATTTCCCCATGCAATATCAAGGGAAATTAGATCACCATAGAGGAAACTCATTTCACTCGTTAAGTTTTCTGATATAAACAAATACTTAGAACAATGCTACTAATCTTTTTTTAACATTAGCATTGTTTACTGAAGCCAAAAGTTATGAAGACAGAGAAAACCAATTCAATCCATGTGTTCTGGAACTTAAAGTACACATTTTCAAATTTTGCTTTAACATTTGATTCCATTTAGAACAACCTCTGTATAATACTGATTAGACCAACATATGATATATTACATTCTTGAGGGTAAAAATGGGATGTTTCATTTTATCTAAGGACTTCATAGCTGTGTAATATTCCCCATTTAATTGAGAAACATTTCACTTTCTCCTCTTGTTCTTGTTACTGGGAAACTTTAAAAAAAATGTGTCAAATGTCAGAATAGGCACCAAAAATTCTGAACTCTTGTATCAAAATATTTTAATAATGTTCAATTAATGCTAAATTTCAATCACAATTTATTTTTATGTAAGCAATATCAGAGATCTTTGGGGTAAATGTACAATATTTGAATACTCATCTACTTAAAGCACAAAAGAATATCAATATCACAAAAGAAAGACATTAATTCCACCTTTAAATGGCATTTCTAAACATGTACTATTTGCCCTTTTTAGAACCTAGACAGAATTTCTATATTGGTAGTTAAATGTAACTTCAGAAATTATTTTACCTATTATATATGATAAATTTAAAATATTTCTAAATTAATACACTCTTGAAAACTCTCAATAACTATTGCAAAATGATTTGACTGGGTATTTTCTTGAGGGAAAAGGAAAAGAGAGACGTTAAAGAGCATATTAAGTTAGATAGAACAGTAACACTTTTATCTATCAGAAAACATTCAGTGGGTCACACAGCAAACAAGTAAGAAAAATGTGTCAAATCTAGAAAATATGCATTAGAGGATCTTTTGCATGACCACATATGAAATGTTAAGACATCAAAGATTAAGATCCAAATACTGGAATCCTAATCCTCCTCCGTTCTCTGGTTATGGTATATATATTTATGGCAATCAGACATTTTATCACTGACAAATACCTGAGAAAGCAGTGCAAAAAGGAAAAAAAATTGAGTTGATTGATGGTTTAAAAGTTATTGTCCATGGCTGGCTGGCACCATTGTTTTTAGACGCTGGTGAGATAGAACTCCATGCAGGAAGTTCATGGTAAAGTGGAACTCATGGCAGCTGAGGAGAGAGAGGTAACTGGGAAGGGGCCAGAACAAGTTATCCACTGACCTATTTTCTTCAAGAAATCCATCCTTCAGTTATCCCACCTCACAATACTCTTGAATGCCATCAATGAATCAATCCACATGTTATGCCATAACTCGCATAATCACTCTTAATTACTAGATATACCACCTAGAGACCAAATCTTCAACCAATAGGCTTAAAGGAAGTTACCTTCATAACTAAAACTCTTACACCCAAATCATAACATTGTTTAATGATTTTTGGGGGGGTACAGTCGTGGGGCCTGAACTCTGGGCCTGGGCACTGTCCCTCAGCTCTTCAACTCAAGGCTAGCGCTCTACCACTTGAGCCACAGCGCCATTTCCGGCTTTTTTCTTTTTGCTTATGTGGTGCTGAGGAATTGAACCCAGGGCCTCATGCATGCAAGGCAAGCGCTCTGCCACTGAGCCACCTTCCCAGCCCCTTTTTTAATGATTTTTGACCTTTCCTTTTTCTCCATATTCCCTCCAGAAATATTTCTGAATTGCCCCTACAAAATAATCACAATTGGTAACCACATAATAATTTAGGAAGTCAGTTATGCTAAAATTTTAGGTCTAAAACCATTATTTCAGATAAGAAGTTTTATTTTTCTGCAAGAAAGATCCAAAAGAATCAGCTGAAATCAAGTGACTGGAAATGCAACCTCATCTACATCATTAAGACAAATGTAGCTCTGTAATTTTATGGATGAATCAGACTTCTTCCTCTCACTAATCTAATCAAAAGGCATCTTCTTATCTTGTTTTGTTTTCTCTTGATTCTCCCACACATTTGCCATCTAGTGTGCAAATGAGTCAACTGGAAAATGCAGTTAGTATGCTCTATGGAATTAAAAAAAAAAGTCTTCCTTAAGAGAACAAAGACCAGATAATTTTTATTCATTTATTATATTTGTATTGAAAACCCAACAGTTTTACTGATATGGGTTATTTCTCTTATTTCAGAATCATCTACTATGAAAACTGCTTCTCATTTATTTGGCAACATGTTTAATGTAGTACCTTTTCTACCCACAGAATTCTAGAAATATTCAGGTGGCATTGTGCATTAGTTCTACAAGAAAAACTTCCAAGAGAACTTAAGAGTATGTCAATTTTAGAACATGACTGTTCTGAGAGCTAGAAAATAATTAAAATATACCTTTTTATTTCTGTATTTTTTGCTTGGTTTTCACTTTGTTTCCCTGTTGAGTGTAAACTCTATCAATTTGCTTATCCTCCCTATTTGTACTATCCTGTTTTTGTGTCTAAGAGAATGGGATGTAACACCATATTGTAAATATCATTCCTGGAAAGAATGACTTTACTGCTACATCTGAGAAAGACGTTACAAGTCTTGAAACATTAGCCAACTCAATTTAAAATAAACTAATTTCGTTAGATGTCATCTCTCAATGTATGGAAGCTAGGTATTTTAGGAGACAACTTCAGTGAAAAATAAACAAAGCAGAAAAGAGATAAAGTTTAGGTTGAGAATATATACATGTACTTGCTCTTAAACATAGTTTAAAAGATTGCTTTAGCTTTACTTTTATTTAAATGGAAAATCATTGAAATTATTTTAAAATATGAAATTATTTTAATAGTAATTCAAGTTAAAATAATTAAAATCTTTGAATCCTAGGTTTTTAGAATTATTTTCAAGTACCTAAACGTCCTTTCCTTCAAAATTTAAGTAAAATATTTTATTTTAATTTTGACAACTTCTTTATATGTTATAGACTGCTATCCATCATGCTCAAGTACAATGGTATTTAATAGGGAATATTTTATTTTCCTTACACATATAATTTATTCTTCATTAGGATCAGAAAAAAATCTTTTTACTTTTAATTGATGTGCCCAGTTTTTTTAGGATTGTGTACACATATTTGATTTGATATAGCTTACATAAGAAAGGCTTCTTGGGTTAGTTGTTCTTCATGGCTGTGACAAAATATTTGGGAAATACAATGTAAAAAGAAGAAAAATTTATTTTGGCTTATATTCTTAGATATCTTAGCCTATGAAAAGTTAGTTCCATTTTCTTGTGTGTGAAAGATTGAGCATCATGGTTGGGAGGAAATGGAAGAATAGAACTGCACATCTCATGGTGTCAGAGAATGGAAAAAGATGTAGAGCAAGGAGTAACTCTGATATAATGACATGTTAGTTACTCTGGTATAGTTGTAACACTTTGCAAATATGTGTTAAAATGCAACCCTGTAGGCTGGAAGCATGGCTGAAATAGAGCATCTCTATAGCAAGAAAAGTTCCAGTGTACAAATAACAGTACCACAAAAAATAAAAGTCAAAAAGTTTGTGACATAAATTTCACATGAATATGAATAATTTTCTGATGCCAAATAAAAATGAATTAATGAGAAAACTGGGGAGTCTGGAGAAAGATGGTGAAGGAGAAGCTGGAGGCTAAACAATCTCTCACATAGAAAGCAGTTTTAGTGTTCCAGTGAACAGTCCTAGGCTAGGGAATCACACACCAAGTGTGCCATCACAGTACAGAGTTTGGCCAGAGAGGAAAAATATAGGCAGTTTGGTCAAGGAGACAGATCTGAACACTTGCCGGTGTCCACGGTGGAGCGGTGGCAGTGGCTGCTGCCCCGGCTACCATATCAACAGCGAGACACCGGGACAAAGGCACCAGATGCAGTGTGTGAGCGGATTTTACTCACTGCCAGCAAGAACTGACAAGGAGCAAAAATCTTCATCCTGCTGATCGAAGACCTGGGACAGCCCAGAAATCAAGAGGCTGTGTGAATACCCACCCTCAAGACATCCTCACCCCTTCTCATGGAGCAGGGTTGGGAAGGTAGCCCTTCCCCCACAAATGGAGAAGAACACCATCTTTGATATTGACAAAGGCCTAGCCAAACAGCTAGCTCCAACTCAGGACTTGGAAGAAAACAATAGGAGCCATTCACCAGGTCACAGGAACCTGACCTGGCCGGCTGAGCTCAGCTCTACCCAGGGAAAAGTCACCCTTCCCAGGCAGATGAAGCTCTGCCCCCAGAGGAGTGACTTTCTTCACTAGGTAAACAGAGCCAGAGGCTGCCCTTCCCCAGTACAACCTAGACAGCACGCCCAGCAGCAGGAGGGGTAAAAGAAAAATTGAAACTCAGTAAACATAAATCTGGAGAAGGGCTCCAGGCTGGGTTTTGTGAGTGTCTCAGAAACTAGTCCCTCAAGGAAAAGCTACTGATTGCTGATAGGCCTCAACCCCACCCACAACCTAGCCTCATCACAGCAACTCCAAGCTAGAGGAAACAACGATCTCCCTCTTTTGTGATACTCAAAGCAGATCACCCTCCCACTGAACTAGCCTGGGAGGAGGATCACAAACTCCTGGGTAGAGCAGAGCATTTTTCTGCTTGCTCAAACAAATAGACTTAAGAATTCAATCAAGCCACAGAAAAACCCAACACCACAAGCAAAACAGAGACTCCACCAAGAGATGGGTTACAGGGGAAATACTAGATCTCTCCCTTCCCCACCAAAAATCAAATAACTCATTTTTCTACCTAATTTTTTGTTAGTTTTTTAAAAAAAAGTTTTCTATTTTTTTCTTTCATGATTTTTATTTTAGGCGTGTGTGTGGGGATTGTATGTTTGGTTTTTTTGTTTTTGTTTTTTGTATGTCTTAATTGCCATTCTGCTCATCCCCAGATAAATACCCGTAGTTGATTATTAGATCTTATCCTTCATTGTGTACATACTTAATTCAGAAATTTATTACTCAATTCAAAACCTTTCAGGCTTAACTTCTTTAATAGAAGTATTATTTCTTTATACTTATATAATTTTTAAGTATTCTATATTTAAATTTTTTATTTTTTCATTTTTCTTTTTATCTCTCTTCCTTTTTCTTTTTTTTTTTTTTTGGGGGGGGGTCCAGTCGTTGGGCCTGAACTCTGGGCCTGGGTGCTGTCCCTCAGCTCTTCAGCTCAAGGCTAGTGTTCTACCACTTGAGCCACAGCACCACTTCCAGCTTTTTTCTTTTTGCTTATGTGGTGCAAAGGAATCTAACCTAGGGCTTCATGCATGCAAGGCAAGCGCTCTACCACTGAGCCACCTTCCCAGCCCTTCCTTTTTCTTTTACCAGTATTACTTCTTAATACTTACATAATTGTGAAGTGTTTCATTTTTTAAATTTAAATTTTTGTTTTTTTCATTATGTCTTGTTTCTTTATCTCATTTTGTTCTATCCATTTCATCTATGAGATTAGGACTTGGTTAAATTCACTCATTCCTTTTACCTTTCCACATTCCTCTAATCCTATTTTTACCCCCAATTCTCCCTAAACCTAAAAATTTCTAGTATGTTGAATCCCTCTTTGATGTTCTTAGCCCATAGATTGTATCTGTTGAACTAGAATGTATCTGCAGCCATTTTGACTGTGCAACTACAGGACTCTGGTTAATGCTTACCTTAAAATAGTGTTCTAGCTGGGTTCAATTCCTCAGCACCACATAAGGAAAAAGATAAAAACCGGAAGTGGCACTGTGGCTCAAGTGGTAGAATGCTAGCCTTGAGCTGAAGAGCTGAGGGACAGTGCCCAGGCCCAGGTTCAGGCCCCATGACCAGACCCCCCCAAAAATAGACAAGCAAACAAAAAATAACACATTCAAAATAGTGTTCTAACACAAAATTGGTGTTACTTTCATACCAAATGGGCAGAACAAGCTGGAGAAACACACACACAAAAAAATGGCAAGTCCATGTATCTCAATTCTCACTCATGATAATTAGGTGACAGAACAGTTAATGAATAATACAGAGGAGAGTTCCCCAAAAGCTCTACAAACACTACTGGTAAACACAATGAATGAAAAGATTGAAATACTGCAAAAGACTCAGTGTAAGCATGATAGGGAGCCAGACAGGTTAACCAAAGATTAATACAGGAACTTCACAAGCATGATGAGGCTAACCAAAAATTAATTCTGGAATCTCATGAGCATGAGGAAGCTAATCAAATATTATTGCAAGTATTGCATGAGCAGTCTGAGAGCAGTCAAAGAGAAATACAGGTACTGCAAGAGCATGAGGAAGCTAATCAAAAAGTATTACAGTAATTGCATGAGCTGGATGAGAATAGATAAAGATCAATAGAGGCATTCATGCAATCCATAAAAAGACAGCTGAAGGAATCCAGGGAGACCACAAAGGGAATGCTGAATGGAGCCCATCAGAAGGAAAGGGAGCCCAAGGAAAACATAACCAATCAACTAAGGGATTTGAGAATAAACACTGAAAACCAAATTAAGGAAGTAAAGAAGTCTACAAGATCTAAAACAAAGCTCCAACAAAGAATTTGAAGCCATCAAATCTGACCAATTAGAAGGAAAGGAAAAAAAAAAAGTAGAAAGTCTTGACAGTAGTTTAGATCAGGCAGAAGATCAAATATCTGGGACTGAAGACAGCCTAGATATTATGGAGAAAGAACATACAATTATCCAAGACAAATCCAAGAAATATGATAGATATATTGAACATTTAGAAGACACCATCAGAAGGCCTAACTGAGGATAATGAGTGTAGAAGAGCACCTAGAGAAAGAAGTTAATGGTCTAGGAAATTAGTTTAACAGGATCCTAGCAGAGAACTTCCCAAACATGCAAAAAATAGGCCTATTCAGATACAAGAAGCTTTTAGAACCCCAAATAGACCAGACCAGAACAGGACATCCCACCATCACATTATAATCCACACAGGATCAATTCAGACCAAGGAAAGGATCCTTAAAGCTGTCAAGGAGAAAAGATAATCACCTATAAAGGGATACCAATTTGGATCACCTCAGATTTCTCAGCAGAGACAATTGAGAAGCAAGATGAGCATGGGATGATTTATGCCACATCCTAAAGACAAACAACTATCAACCAAGAATATTGTACCCAGCTACACTGTCTTTCATAATGGAAGGACAAATAAAAACTTTCCATAGCAAAGACAACCTGAAACAATGTATCTCCATGAAACCATCCCTACAAAAGATATTTAAAGATGTCCTATACAGAAAAAAATCAACAAGAGCACAATAAAGGCCAAAAAACTGCACCCAAACTAAGAATCCAAGAACCGTAGGAACAACCCAGTTGTCACGGCCCCTAAGAAGGTGGATAACATGGTAGGAACTACCAAACACCTCTCAGTCCTAATTCTCAACAATAATGGACTCTCCAATTAAGTGACATAGAGTGTTTTGTTGGATTAAAAAGCAAGATCCTTCTATCTGGTGCCTTCAACAGTTACACCTTGCCCATAAAAACAAACATATTCTCAAAGTGAAAGGTTGGAATAAAATATACCAAGCAAATGGTCCCCATAAACAGGCAGGAGTTGCAATCCTAATATCAGCTAAAATAGGTTTCAAATTAAAATAAGTGAGACGAGATAAAGAAGATCACTACATACTAATTAAGGGAGCTCTAATTCAGAAGGATATTACAATTCAAAATATTTATTCACCAAACAATGGAACACCCAAATATATCCAAGAAACACTACTTTCCTTCAAATCTCACATAGATTCAAAGACATTAAAGACTTTAACATACCACTATCCCCACTAGGTAGATCAACCCCACAAAAACTCAACAAAGGTACCACAGATCTATACAACTGTATAGATCAACTAGATTTAACAGACATCTACCGAATATTTCACCCAGCAGCATCAGAATACACATTCTTCTCAGCAGCCCATGGAACATTTTCCAAAATAGACCACATTTTCGGTCACAAAGCAAATTTGTCCAAATTCAGAAACATTGAAGTTATGCCCTGCATTCTCTCAGACCACAAGGGAATAAATTAAAATTCAACACCAAAAGTCACCAAAGAAAGTCCTGTAACACATGGAGGCTGAACAACACATGGTGGTCATGGAAGAGATTAGAAAGGAAATTCAAATGTTCATGATATTCAACAAAAATGAAAACACACATTACCAGCTTACCAGCTCCTCTGGGTCAAAGCAAAGGCAGTACTCAGAGGCAAGTGCATAGCTCTGAGCTCCTACATCAACAAATTGGAGAGATTTGAAATCAACAATTTAATGAGACATCTGAATCACCTTGAAAAAGAGCAGCAAGCTAAACTTCAAACCAGAAGACGGAAATAATTGAATAAAATAAAATCAGAATTTCATTAGAATCCAAAAAAAAAAAAAAACTATAGAAAGAATCAACAAAACAAAGAGTTGGTTCTTCGAAAAAAATAACAAAATTGACAGACCCTTAGCAAATCTTATCAGAATAAGAGGAGAACATACCCAAATAAACAAACTCAGAGATGAGAATGGAAACATCACCACAGAAACAACCAAGATTCAGAATATCATAAGGGAATACTTCTCAACCTTTATGGTAATAAGTTTAAGAATATGGAAGAAATGGACGATTTCCTAGCAAATATTGACATGCCAAAATTAAAGTACTATGAGTTAAACCAATTTAACAGACCCATATCAAGCATCGAAATAGAAACAACAATAAGAGATCTCCCACCCAAGAAAAGCCCAGGATAGGATGGATTTCCAGTAGAATTCTACAAGGCCTTCAAAGCAGAACTCACACCAACATTCTTCCAATTCTTTTATTTTTCTTTTTTGTAACCAGTTGTGGGGCTTGAACTCTGGGCCTGGGCACTGTCTCTCAGCTCTTCAGCTCAAGGCTAACATCCTACCACTTGAGCCACAGTGCCACTTCTGGCTTTTTTCTGCTTATGTGGTGCTGAGGAATCGAACCCAGGGCCTCATTCATGTAAGGCAAGCACTCTACCACTGAGCCACCTTCCTAGCTCTTCCAACTCTTCAATGAAATTGAAAGTGAAAGTTCACTAGCAAATTCTTTCTATGAAGCCATTGTAACTCTCATCCCCAAACCAGGCAGGGAATTATCAAAGAAAGAGAACTATAGACCCATTTCTTTGATGAACATCAATGCAAAACTTCTCAACAAAATTTTGGCCAATTGACTTCAACAATTCATCCAAAAAATCATACACTATTATCAAACAGGGTTCATTTCAGGGATGAAAAGCTGGTTCAATATACATAAATCAATTAATATAATTAATAACATCAACAAGATCAATGATAAAAACACCGGATTATCTCAGTAGAAGAAGAAAAAGCATTTGACAAGATCGAACACCCCTTTATAAAGATGAAGGCACTGGAAAAAACAAGGAATCCATGGAACATTCCTCAATACAATAAAGGTTAGTATATGACAAACCTACAGCCAACATTATTCTTAATGGCAAAAAGCCGTTTCCTCTAAAATCGGGAACAAGACAAGGATGTCTGCTCTCTCCACTTCTCTTCAATTTAGTATTAGAATGCCTAGCTATAGCAATAAGACAATATGGAAACATAAAGGGGATTCAGGGAAAGCTGAAGTAAAACTCTTCTTCTTTGCAGATGATATGATCTTGTATTTAAAGAATCTTATGGACTACACTCCCAAATTTCTTGAGCTGATTTGAAACTTTGGCAAAGTAGCAGGGTATAAAATTAACTCTCAAAAATCAATGGCTTTTCTGTATGCCAACAATGAGAGATGCACAGATGAAATCAGGAAAGCAACTCCTTTTGTAATAGCCCCACAAAAAATAAAATACCTAGGAATTAACTAAAGAAGTGAAGGACCTCTATGAGGAAAACTTTAAATACTTGAAAAAGGAAATCAAAATAGAACTTAGTGAGTGGAAAAACCTCCCATGCTCCAGATAGGAAAGATCAACATCGTGAAAATGGCAATACTTCCCAAAGCTATCTACAAATTCAATGAGATACCTATTAATATTCCAACCTCATTCTTCAATGAAATAGAAGAAACAATCCAGAAATTCATATGGAACAATAAAAGACATCAAATAGCAAAAACGATTCTTAACAGAAAGAATAGTGTTGGAGGAATGTCAATACCAAATTTCAAAGTCTACTACAAAGGAATAGTAATCAGAACAGCTTAGTACTGCACATAAACAGACCTGAGGATCAATGGAATAGAATTGACAACCCAGAAATGAACCCACACACCTATACTCGCCTAATCTTTGACAAGGGAGCTAAGAAAATAGAATGGAAGAAAGACAGCTTCTTCAGTAAATGGTGCTGGCAAAATTGGTTAAATACTTGTAGAAAACTAAAATTATATCCTTATATATCTCCCTGCACCAGAATCAACTCCAAATGGATCAAAGACCTCAAAATAAAAGCAGACTGTAAACATTCCAGGAAGGAATCGGAAAAACTCTGGCACAGGCCAAAATTTTCTCAATAGAGACCCAGAAATACAACAAATCAATGAATGGTTGGACAAATGGGATTGCATGAAGCTGCAGAGCTTCTGCATGGCAAAGGACATAGCTAGGAAGACAAATAGAAAGCCCATGGACTGGGTGAAGATCTTCACTAGACATACAACACACCAGGGTCTCATATCTAAAATATACTTGGAACTCAAAACATTCAATCTCCCAAAAACAAATCCTGAAAGAAACAACTGCTCAGTAATTAAGTGAAAGAACTGCTCAGTAATTAGGTGGGCTAAAGACTTAAAGAGAAACTTCTCTGAAGAGGAAAGAAGGATGGCCAATAAACATATGAAGAATTGCTCAACCTCTCTAGCCATAAAAGAAATGCAAATCACAACAACATTGAGATTCCACCTCATCCCAGTTAGAATATCTATAATCAAGAAATTTAGTAACAACAGATGCTGGAGGGAATGTGGCCGGAAGGGAACCTTCCTGCATTGTTTGTGGGAGTGTAAACTTGTTCAACCACTTTGGAAAGTGTATGGAGGTTCCTCAAAAGACTCCACATAGAGCTCCCACATGACCTAAGAATCCCACTTTTGGGCATTTGCCCAAATGATCACAAACAAGGGCATACTAAAGTTACCAGCACAACTATGTTTATTGCAACATTATTTACCATAGCTAAGATATGGAACCAACCCAGATGCCCCTCAGTAGATGAATGGATCAAGAAAATGTGGTATATATACACAATGGAATTCTATGCCTCCATCAAAAAGAATGACATTGCCCTATTTGTTAGGAAATAGAAAGACTTGGAAAAAATTATATTAAGTGAAGAACACCAGTCCCCCAAAACACAGGCCCTATGGTTTCCCTTATTTGCAATAACTAGTATATGTCTGGGAAAAGCAGAAATGTTCAAAAGCTATGTACATATGACCTATAAGATGATGTCAAGCAAAATGAATCCCAAGATAGGCACACAAGTGTTTTTTTTTTCTTGCTTGCTAATGGTCCTAGGGTATTTATATTGTACAACGTGATATTTTTTGTTTTTTTGTATGTTTCTCCCCCACAGTATAACCCCTGTTTTCACTGTATTTGATGTTGGATCCCTGCATCTCATATATAAACTTCTCTAACTTGGGGAGGTGAAGCGAAAAACAAAATGCCTAAATAGTGATACAGGTTGACCCATTGTAACAATGAGATGTTCAAGAGACTATGTTGAAAAATGAATTTTACAATTTAGGCAGGGAGGGGAAAGAGGGGAGATAGGGGAGTGTAGTGTGGAGGTGGTAGGGAAGGGATGGTAGGGAAAAACAAAGGAGGATGCTTGATAGGAATTGTACTCATTACCTTGCTTATGTAACTGTAATCCCTCTGTACATTACTTTTACAATGAAAACATATTTTTTAAAAAATAGGGAAAAATGGGTAAAAGCAGAAGAATCATGAGTTTGAGGCTAACCTACAATGTATAGCAAAACCCCATCCAGAAAACCAAAAAGAAAAATAATGTATATCAGTGACTAACATTATTCTTCATAAACATTTACTTGCTTTAGTAAATAAATGATTCTTTATTTCACAGAAGTTAAATCGGGAGAAAACACTCTTAAGGAATACTGGAAAAGACTGTAACAGCTGGAAAAAATGTGCTGGAGGTAAAATTTCAATGATAACAGGAAAAATCTGGACTTTTTCCAGTGTTAGACCAGGTTGCCAAAATACCTTCAGGAAAGAATAGGGCAGAGTTGGGACTTGAAGCCATGGTATACCTGGCAATATCAGTGTCCAAACTGGGACAATGGCCACAGGCCAGATCCTGGGCCTAAAACAGATCACGTTAGAAGAACTACACCAGGTTAGGGCCAATGATAATGTCTGAGGTATAAAGATAGACAACAGAATATAAGGGCAAGTATGATAATTTCTCATTTGAACTCTGATTATATTTAATCACGTCAGTAATTTTGGATGAGGTATTCCAGACAAACTTTCTGTTATTTCAGAATGTGCTAAGCTTTGGGAAAAAAATCAGTTTTGCAATAATTTCCCATGTAGAGTATCTTTTACTTAATTAAAATCAAAACATAGTACTCACATACCATGTAAATATCTGTATAGCCAGTGTCTTCATCTGAAGTAATGCTACCTTTATAAACAACATTTCTCCAATGAAATCAGGATCTAGATGATGTGGAAAGTAGAGACTCTTTCCTTTCTTATAAGACACAGAAAGCTCAGTTTATAACTCTTGAAGGCCTTATAGAAGTTCTAAAATGTCAGTGAGGCCATTTTTCTTTCCCTCCACAGTATTAACTACGATTTTCCCCTTTGGACTGATGTGGGGACAACTTTGTGATCCTCAAGATAATACAGGGGAATTAAATGCATATAAGTGTGAAGGTGTAACTTCTGATGCCTTATTGGTGTTGGTATGTATTAGTGTACATGTGAGTATGTACTTGTGATAGTGAGGTGGCTCATTTAATCATGAAAGCCTAGAGTACAATAATTTGTCTTTGAGATCAGTTATCATGAAAGAAAAAGCAAAGGATTGGAGTAAGGTGGAATCCCAGAAGAAGGAAAGAAAGCAATAATAAAGTTAACATTTTCAAGCAGCATTATGGCTCAGGCCTGTAGTCCTAGCTACTCAGGAGGCAGAGATCTGAGGATCATGGCTCAAAGCCAGCCCTGGCAGAAAAATCCCTGTAAGACTCTTATCTCCAATTAACCACCCAAAAAGTGGAAGTGGAGCTGTGGCCCAAAATAGTAGAGCATTAGCCTTGAAAGAACTAGACAACACCCAGGCCCTGAATTCTAGCCCTACCAGAGAAAAAAAAAGTTAGGATATTCAAGTTACCTTAGCAAATAGAACTTTTTGAGATAAATTGAGAAACATGGAATTTATTTTCTTTATTCCACATGTACTTTTTCTGTAGATTCTGCCTCATATGGGCTATCCATTAATATGAAAAAAATGTTTAAAATGATTAAAGAAATATTTTTACTTGCTTTCATTATATATGGAATATATAAGGTAGAATTCTATGTGGGTAGAATTCTAGCATAAAGATACATATTCTAGAAGCACCATTTTCAATCTAAGAACATTTTCTAGAAACTGATTCATTTTGTATATGCTCTAATATCCTCACCTAGCCAGAACTAAGCAATTCATAAATTCTCAGAAACAGGCTGGGAATGTGGCTTAGTGACAGAGAGTTTGCCTAGCAGGCATGAAGCCCTGGATTTTGATTTCTCAGTACCACATATGCAGAAAAAGCTGGAAATGGTGCTATGGCTCAAGTGCTTAGTGCTAACCTTGAGCCAACAAAACTCAGGGACAGTGCCAAGGCCCAGAGTTTAAGCCCCAGGACTGGCAAAAAACAATTATCAGAAACAAATACCAATCAATTAATTGCCATGCACTGGTGGTTGCCATGCATTTGGGTGGATTAGTAACTAATAGGATGCTCAGACCCAATCAGAATGAATGGATGGACAGTTAACTTTAAAAGGGGCTTTTGGTAAGTTATGATTTTTTTGGTCAGATTTTCAGATGCTATAAAGTAAAATGGAACAGCAAATATACTTCATACCTAATCAGAATCCCACATACACAAGAGTCTAATATACATTAAGCTTATAAAATTACACAATAGCATATTTGAAAAATAGATGGACATGTAAACATCATACAAACTATATGGGTTTAATACATACATATCCAAGAATTTATATCTAATACTTTTGAAGGATTTTATGAAGGCATATGAATGAACATGCAAGGATACAAATAAAAACACTAAAATAAGAGGCGTTGTAGTAATTAATGATGTAAACATTAAAAAGTAAAATCTCACACAACATTTGCACTAGAGTTGCAAAGAAAATAGAGACAGGAAGTTAGATAACTGCATTGCATTAAGCACAAATATTGATACAAACATATTTGAGAAGCCATTCTTTAATGTTAATATGAATGGAAAAGATTGTGGTGTTCCTTATCTGAAGTTTTGATCATTAGTATGATATGTCAGAAAAGGAAAATTTACCCTGTCTACACTAAAGGAAGCATAAGAACCAGAGAAAGAGATGGTAGAGGATGGCTTTGTCAATTATACTTGGTGATGATCATCAGTGTACCACCAGTCAGTTTGCTGAGGTTTATGAATATCAATAAAATGTTATATTCAAGAAAAAGAAGTGTGTTACAGGTAGAAATGTTATATCTAATAAGAGTATGAAACTCAATCTTCAATTCACATAAATGAAAATTGTACTTTTGGAATAATTCTGCCCTATAGTGTTGGTAGAAATAATTTGGCCTAACTGAGGATACCTCTCCTTCTTTGTGCTATTCACTTCTGGAGTCTTACCCTGGCTAGTACTGAGGTAAGAGCTGCACAGAGCTAAGCAGTTTAACCAATGGTGAGTGAGAGTTATTTATACGTGCCCCTTTTAGCTTGACTACATTTTGTTGCTTCGGACAAAGAAAACTTTGAGTGAAGCTGATATTATGTTTATCTGTATGTTAGAGACCTACTCATTCCTCTGCCTGTCATCTGACTGACTCAAAGTTGATCTTAGTGAGAGTAGAGTAGAAATTTCCTCTGTCTTTGGGAGTTACAGTATGGCCTTCTGTCTCTATTTCTCCCTCAGATGTTAGGAATTACTATTTAGGATGAAGAAAAGTTTTCTTCCTTCCTGTTATTCAATATACAAATTCCGAATCTTAAAACATTTGAGAAATAAGCCCATAGAGATTTTCAAGTTTTATTCTCCACAAATCCATACAAGCACAGAGGTATCTCTTTGAAAGCGAAAACGGGGGGGGGGGGAGGGGGAGGAAGAAATACAAGTGAAAACAATCAAGAGAGAAGTATTTTCCAGTTCCCTTAGGAAGGAATTTCAAAACAATCAGTATTATTCAATTATAGAATGGGTTATGTTAGGTATGAGTCCATAATTGCAGAGAATGTTTCCAGTGATAGTAAAATTCAATGATCTTGTGGAGGCCATTTCAGCATTGGATGAAGTATTGGACAAGATGACCTCTAATGTCTGCCAAACCTAATAGCCTATGATAATGAGGGGAACCACGTTCTACTTCTTCAAGTGTTCAAATGACATGGATGATGATAAAGAGGTGCTAAAGTACTGTTAAAAGACGGTCTTTCAGATTCAAAATAAGGTAGGAGATGGCAAAATCTGCCACACAGTAAGCAATGAGTATGTAGTTAAATTTTGCTGGTTTGCTGGAATGAAGCGGAATTAACATACACACAAGTAAATATTCCACTATACATTAGAATAGAACATAAGTGTAAAAGTCATAACTTATTTTTTGGAAAATGAATTTTATGATTCATCAATTACTCATGACAGGATAAAAGAAGAAAGCTAAAACTTGTTATCTCTTTAAAAACAAAAATTTCCATAATAGACATATTTTGACATATACTTGATATGTTTTGTTTTTTATGTTGCATTGTATGTCTCTCCCCCACATTATACCTATACTTTCACTGTTTTTGATGTTGGTATAATTTGTGGAGGGGAAGAGAAAAAAAACAAATCGTTTAACTAGGGATACAGGTGGACTCATTGCAATAATGAGATGTACAAGTCATTATGTCGAAAAACAAACTTAACAACTTTGGTGGGGGGTGGAGGGAGGATCGGGTCAGGGCAAGAGAGGAGTATGGGAAGAGATGGGAAGGAGAAACAACAAGGAGGCAACAATGCTTGATAAGAAATGTACTCGTTATCTTACCCATGTAATTGTAACCCCACTGTATGGTATTCTCACAATTAAAAAAAACACCTAAAAAAAGCTTCTTTTTATCAAAATAGTCAACAATAACTTTTATAGAATATCTACAACTCACTGTACTCTATTTAACATAATATGAATGAAATGTAAACAAAGATATGGGTATGAAAATAACACATGAAGTTTTAAAGTGATTAGAAATAAAGAACAGTCCTCAGTATAAATTCTTTGTGGTTCTTCTCTCTAATTTAAACACTAAGAGAAATTTAACTAGCCAGAGAGGGAATGAAGAAGAAGGAATGAAGGAACAAAGGAAAGAAGGAACGAAGGAGGGAAAGGAAGGAAGGAAGGAAGGAAAGGAAAGAAGGAAGGAAAGGAAAGAAGGAAGGAAGGAAGGAAAGAAGGAAGCAAGGAAGGAAGGAAGGAGGAAGGAAGGAGGGAAGGAGGGAGGGGGGAAGAAGGAAAGGAAAGAAGAAAGGAAGGGATGAAAGGAGAGAAAGAAAAAGAAGGAAAGGAAAGAAGAGGAGAAAGGAAAGAAAGAAAAAGAAGGAATGAGAGAAAGAACAGAGAAAGAAAGAGGGAGACAAAGCTTGCTGCTTTAGTGAAACATGTAAAACATCTAATATTTCATGTTGTATTATTATGTTTGTTGCTATTCATAAATCTGGACAAATTAACAAAATAAAATAATTGTAGTGGCTCCTGGGCATCTGATTATGATGTGCCAACCTTTCTAAAAATGATCTTAATGATTCATGTGTGATTAATTTTGTGTCATTTTGACTGTGCCACAGGATGGCTGGATACTTGGAACAATATTCTGAGTGTTTAAGTGAATGTGTGTCTGGATTAGTTTAACACAATCCAGTAGACTGAGCAAGACAGATATGGCTAATGTGAGTGGCCCTCATCCAATCAGCTGAAAATCTAAACAATAAAATGGCTTAGTCTCTCACAAGTAGGAGATATTTTTTTTTCCTTTGTGACTGTCCTTAAATTGAGACTTTTTAGTTTTGTATTTTTTTTTTACTGCCTGCAGTCTTGAACTGAACTGAACAATGATACTTGTTGGGTCTTGAGCTTCACAGACTTTGGAGTTGGAACTGTGCTATTAGTTGCTCAGTTTCTCAGTCTCTAAGGCTAACTATTCTGTATCATATCCCCTCATGATCTTTGGCTTACTGGTGTCAGTATAAGGACTTGTTAGTTCCCCAAAACCAATTCCTTGTGATAAGTCTGTTTATACCTTCTGATGAGTCTATTTGTATGGAGAGCTTTGACTGATACAAAGGGGTAGGTACATATGAATCTCAGCATTTCATTACACTGTAACAACCATAAGCTCATCATGAATTGCCTTTGAAATCTAAAGATGTAACTTAACTCTGGTTTATTCTCATTCTTTGCTGTGTGGTTTATTTACTGCTAGAAGAGATGATTTCCTCTTCCTGCTCCCAGTTAGAGTGGCCTCATCTTCAGTAATTAATGAAAATGGCATTACAGGGAATAATAGGCCTTCATAACCTTATCTTACTTAACTACTTTGAATTGAGCCATGTAAAAAACAAAATTAATGGAAAAGGGGACACTTAAAGGCATTGGGGAATATGAAGACCAACTATATAATTGCTTTTTTTTTGAAGAGGAAAAAATACTTTTTTATTTCTAGATTTTTTTTCTACTCTTTTTTTTTAATCAGCGACAGGTTTGGGTGAGATATGCCCAGAATAACTTTACCGATGAAAACATATAAAAATATTCTTTATAAAAAGTATATAAAACTTAAATTGCTATCTTTTGGGGCTTAATCAGGTTTTTTTAAATTATTTTTTTATTCACTCATGGAAAAATGCATATTGAATGCCAACTTCAAGCCAGGTATTATTCTTATCAGCATGTGGATATAATTGTGAGTGAAAACTGAAAATATCTGCCCTGTGGAACTTACCATAGTAGTGCAAAAACAGTGATAAGTAAATTTGGTACAGATATCATATCTGTGCTGCTTAGATAAAATCATCTTAACAATGGGCAAACAGTCTTAAATTTTGTCTTTATTTTTTGTTATTTTTATGTATATTAAGTATGACTATTTACCTCCAATTTTTCTCTTTCCCTCCTGCAGTCTAATCTTGCTACTTAGTTCTGCCCAAACTCATTGCTATCCATGGAGTTCTCAAAAAGACTGAATGTACCTGTAGGTGTTGTGGGTGTTGCACATAGCAAAGGAAAGATCTGGCCTCAGAAAGCTTTCATTCAATGAAAAGTAAGCTTAGCATAATAACACTTATACTAGACACATAATAATAATAATAACAATTATTATTATTTTGTCAGTTGTGGAGCCTCATGGACTTTCCTGCCAGGGCTGGCTTGGAACTGCAATCCTCAGATCTCAGCCTCCTGAGCAGCTAGGATTACAGGCATGAGCCACAGATGTCTGGGCTAGACAGATTATTTGGAATGGGACAAACTAAGGGAAGTTGATAAGGAAAGTGAAGAAAAGATTGTATTGGTAATGCAAACGTGTCAAGGATTGTTATATATGCAGGACAAAGGTGATACCTAACATTTTAAATGGAATCTAAATGGAAGTGAAAGTGTAGCTCCATTACCATGCCATAGTCTAGAACTTTGGGTAAATCTTCTTCTGGAATTGACCTAAGGGACCAACCTACATATTATAAGAGAATAACCTAAGGAATATGGTTTGTTCAGCAAAACAATTACATTTAATTCAAGAATTTATGGAGTGCTTTGTAAAAGAGGCACTCAGTATAAAACTTAGTATTTCACTGAACGTGAGATAAGAAAGATAAGACTTGCCTCTTGACTCACCCATGAATTGAACAATTTATTGAATACCAATTTATGGAGAATATTATATGTACTAAAATATAGTGCTATGTAGGGAATGTGGCTTAGTGGTAGAATGCTTGCCTAGCATGCATAAAGCCATGAGTTTTATTCTTTAGTACCCCATAAACAGAAAAATCCAGAAGTGTCACTGTGGCTCAAATGGTGCTCCTTAAAAGGCATTGCATAATGTTTCATTAACACAGATATTCTGAAGTTATTTATACTCTCTTTTCATTTGTATTTTACAGTATTATGTGCTTTATGCAATGGAATCATTGTCATTTGAATTTGTGTTGAAGGAAAAAAAATAAACTGGGAAACAAGTATTTCTTCCAATGAAACATAAAGGAAAAAAATTTTGTGGATCATCTTTTATTTGAGATTTTCTTTAGAAACTTCAATATTAAAAAAAAACCACTCAGATTAAAACAATGACTTTCACCAAAGTACACACAGAATTGAGAAATAAGGTATTCCAGAACTCAAACACTGTAAATGTATGTAAAATATGTAAATGAAAAACACTAGTCCTCTCTTCTTTCTTTTTAGTTTGCTGAAGAGAAAAACTTAATGGCTTAGATCTGATATCAAGAGAATATAAATGAGACCAGAAACATAAGATTATATGTCAGTGGGCTAACAATTTCCAAGTTAAGTAAAATGCAGCAAAATTTATATTTCTAAACTAAGACATTTGTCTTAGATAACCTTTAAGTACCCCCAGTCTTGTGTGAGCCTTTCTTTGGAAAGTGATATATCTTCGTTGTTCTCTTGAAAAGGAAGTTTTCATACCTTTGGCTCATTTTCAGTTTAAGTTCATTTACTATGGGTATGAAGGTTCAATAATTGTTAAATGATTTTCACAATATTTCTACAAATGGATGAGATTCCATAGCTTAACTTATGTGTTTAATATTATTCCTCTCAAATTTCATCTTTTGATGTAAAATTGTAGTGGATATACAGCCCAAAGAACAATAGAAAGAATAGACAAAACAGTAAGAGCCTCCCAATGCTTACTAGTGCTAATATGAAGGTCAATAATGAGAAGGAATTCGATTGATAGGTTTTCTTCATATATCGTGAGATATAGGAAATAAAACCTTAATGAATGTCTACAAAACTTACTATATACCATATTATGTGTTAAGTACTCTCTGATATATTGTCCTGTTACATTCTTATAGGATATGGTGTAGACCACAAGTATCTTGTAACACCACATTGTTATACAACTGTGGAAATTTGTATAAACAAAGTTATTCGAGTCACACAACCAGTTACTTACAACAATAGTAGTTCAGTGGAAAGAACTAAGCTGTCTGTCAGTCACAATATAAACTTTAAAGAAAGTAAAATATAATGTTGAGCATTCTGTGGACTTTATTGTAAGGACAATAGCAGCATTATGAACTGTCTAAAACATTGGTATACTGTTACCATGTATTTAATTGGGCCAGTACTTCATTAATTGAACATTGATTCTGAGAAAATCATAACCATTGATCTGCATCATTCTAAATTTAAATGCAAAGGCCAGATAAAGAGGAATGAACCATGCAAGACATTCATTTCACTATGCAGAACAATTTGTATACCCAGCCCAATAATCTGTTTAGTTAGATGGTGTCAATATGTTTGCTAACAATTGTACCAGGTGTAATAACATGCCAATTCTCTTGCCCAAGAAAAACCTTATGGCAATATTAATGGTCTGGATAGTACATATTATGCGACAGTGAAAATACTTTCCGTTGTTATTCTTAGACAGTTCAGGTGAAAGTTGAAAAATAAAAAGGTAAAGCTTGAATTGACTAATAGTAGAAGCTGCTTAGTAACATAATTTATACAGAACATGTGATGGTTTTCAGGAGTGACATGTGTCATCTTCCCACATGAAACTATGTAGAATGTAATTTTACAGTTGGGTAAGTTCTCAAGGCAGGACACAGAGTCTGGCTGTGGGACGCCCATTAATGTCAGAAGGAGTCAAGGGGCAATATTCCTCATGTTCCTCTCAAAGAATGTACCCATGTTGGCCTTCTAGAAGGAGAGAGTCATTTCCTTTTCTAGAAATTCTGAGGGTCAAAGTTAACCAGTGCTTGTAAGACTTGGTTGTTTGTGTATGGTCTAACATGGTGAGAAAAGTCAGACATTTTTATTAAATGTAATTACAGACTTACAATTATAAAAAGGCTACTGAGAGCATAAATATGTGATACCATATAAATTGGAATTCACATAGTAGAAATCTTTACAAATCAGGGGTAAGGTGTTGCTACTTCACAGCATGATTATCATACTTAAAAATCATAAGCCATACAGTTTTAGTCCTAGGACAATATTGTACTTAAAATATTAATACAAAGAAACCTTTCAGACCAACAAACTAATGGAAATGCGTGCAAATACTTATTGAGTACTATGTGAAGTTCAAGGAAGGTAGTGGGGTTGGAGCAGTCAGCTGAGTTTGATTGACAGAAAAGAAAGGAAAAGAAGATGGTGAAGCACTTGCTAAAGTCTCACTTTTTAAATTTACTGCCTCCATGTACTTAAATATTCTCTAAACTGCCGTGTCCTAAAAGTCCTGCATTCACTCCTATGTGGTATTTACTTCTTTCCTATCATTCTTCAGAAAGTCATAGAGTGTCCTGATTAAGTTGAATCTGCTTTGGAGGGCCATTGTGGAAAAGAAATTTGGTAGTCAGCCGGGGGGGGGGGCTGGTTGAGGGAGTGTAGTTTTGGAAGTGGGAGGGAAGGGAAAAACAGAGGAAGCAACAATGCTTACTAGGAAATGTACTCATTACCTTGCTCATGTAACTATAACCCCTATGTACAGTATTTTTACAATAAAAATATACAAAAAAAGAAATTTGGTAGTCTGTGACAAAGCATCTTCTGAACAAGAGTAAACACAGGCTTAAAACAATTAACTCAAAATCAATCATATAAAATGTTAGAGATTCATCAAAACACACTTTTGATATTCATTTACCCATTTATCCAAGTACTTTAAATTATTTCCCAGACACGAAGAACCCCAGAGAATGTAAGATATGAATAAAATGCAGATATACCATTTCTATTACATAGAAGGTTAAAAATGGGGATGATGGCAACATTCTATAGCACTGTAATACAGTAGTACATAATACTATGGTGGCCATTAGCCACCAAATAATTTAGTTTCTAATAATATTTAACTTTAGTTAATTTATAATTTGAATAGCCAAAGATTTAAATTTGAATAGCTAGTATTTTGAATAGAGAAAAATCTGGCAAATCTCAAATAACCAGCTTGTGAGATAAATACTAAAAATTTCAAAGTTAGGCTAATACTACTAGATGAGTACAAACAAGATATGTTTAATGTACATTTGAATGATGCAGGCATTATGCAGGTATCAATGATTGATGTTATGAATGGGTTGAAGAGAAAGGAACACCTGTTGTGTATCAAACACTTTATATCCATGTTATCATTTAATTCCTAAAGCTGGGATGGCTCCACTTTAGAACTGATGAAACTGAGATTGCAAGGTTAATTTTCATACCCAACAAACAACCTGGTTGTTACTAGGTTTGAATTCAGGATTAACTGATTCAAGATCTTAAGTTTTTTTGTACTTTACTATGTTGATGAGAGAGAAACAGGCAGACAGACAGACAGACACAGGCAGAGACAGAGGCAGTGAGGAGAAAGAGAGAGACAGACAGAGACAGAGAGACACACAGAGAGACACAGAGAGAGACAGAGAGAGAGAGAGAAAGAGAGAGAGAGAGAGAGAGAGAGAGAGAGAGAGAGAGAGAGAGAGAGAGAGAGAGAGAGAGAGAGAGAGAGAGAAAGCAGTATAGATGAATGAAGACACAAAGTAAGATGACTTGAATGGGTATAGTGTCTTGACCAGAAGTAAGTCTAGCAAATGATTCACTTTTAGTTGGTGGAGAATATGTTAAATAGCCACACAGATAGAAAGAAAGAAATATCCAAAACTTAGGGGAAAACCAAGGCTCAGAAGGGTCTTTATAAATGCTTGTAATTACTGCTGAAACAATAGAGTGGATCATCAAGAACATGCAAGCTCAGCACTTGTGGCTCATACCTGTAATCCTAACTCTAAGGAGGCTGAGATCTGAGGATCATTGTTCAAAGCTAGCCCAGGCAGGAAAGTCCAGGAGACTATTTCCAATAAACCACCAGAAAAACAGAAGTGGCACTGTGGCTCAAGTGGTAGAGCACTAGCCTTGAGTTGAAGAGCTGAGGGACAGTGTTCAAGAAGCAGGACAGACAAAAAGAAAAAAATAAAAAGAACATGCAGATAAGAAAAGAGGACTCAGGGGGCTGGGAAGGTGGCTCAGTGGTAGAGTGCTTGCCTTGCATGCATGAGGCCCTGGGTTCGATTCCTCAGCACCATATAAGCAAAAAGAAAAAAGCCGGAAGTGGCGCTGTGGCTCAAGTGGTAGAGCGCTAGCCTTGAGCTGAAGAGCTGAGGGACAGCGCCCAGGCCCAGAGTTCAGGCCCCATGACCAGACCCAAAAGAAAAAAAAAAAGAAAAGAAAAGAGGACTCAGTAAATCTTGAGAAATGTATATTTTTAGGGCTTGGATAGAAAAGTGCCAGTAAAACAATTAGCAAAATGGTTAGAGATATAAGAGGAAATAATACGAAGAAGAGGGTGGTTTCTACTATCAAGTAGCATAGAAAGAACAAAGCATAAGTAAATAGTCAGCAAGGAAAACTAGTGTTGTTTTATGCAGTTTATGGACCTTGAAGAGAAAAAGATAAACACAATTATTTGAGTCTTCTTTCTGCAAAATGTGCCATTTTCTTTCTGGCCTGGGTGCTGTCCCTCAGCTCTTCTGCTCAAGGCAAGTGCTCTACCAGCTGAGCCACAGTGCCACTTCTGCTTTTGTGGTGCTGAGGAATCAAACCCAGGGCCTCATGCATGCAAGGCAAGCACTCTACCACTGGACCACCTTCCCATCCCAAAATGTACTATTTTCAAAGACCCTTTTGTTTATGCTTTTGGGCCTATCCTTTCATATATATCAGTTAGGTTTTACAGGATCGTAAGCAGACAATGATTCAATATTTAAAAATATAAAAATAAAATGGTTTTTATGAGGCAGTGTAACTTTATCTGTTCCTTTAACCCATCACCCACTCTATGGCTGAGATATCCTAACATTTACTAGAAGTTTGTACGTTGAATAAATGAGACTAGAAAATAAAATGTTTTCTGATTCATATCTTGGCATTTGGGAAAAGATTATTCACTAATTATTGAACCCTTAAGCACTAAGTATTTTTGGTAACAGAGCAAATGTAACAAATATTAGATCTTATCTCTATTATCAAGGATTTTATAATCCATATGGTTGAATGGATAAGACAAACACCCTAGATCTGTGTGGAACATAGCACTGATTGACAGTCAGTATGTGATGGTCAGCCAAATGAGTTATATTTGAGTTTCTTTCTTCCTTAGTGAAATTCCTTGGTTGCTGTCCCCAATCCCTCTTTTGTAACTCAGGATATCCCCCTACCTCTGATTTTTTAGAACTAAAGGGTAAGGCTTGACAAATCAGATTCTCTGGTATTCTGTCCTAGCAGGAGAGCCAGTGTCCAGCATGGTGAGATGTTATGGCTGTGATCTCAATAAATGAATATTTTGAATATTTTCACATATTACAAAGACTAAATTTCCAATGGTCTTAAGATAATAAGTCGAAAGAAATAATTTGGCAAGAAATGATTATGTTAAAATTGCAAAATTGATTATGAATTGTGAGCTAATCACACATTAATCATAGATATGTGAACAAATATAAATTAATATTCCATTACTAATTTTGAGTTTCAGCATGTCCTTGCTCACATGGATTTCTGGTTTAGTCCTGGCTTTTCTGTTAATTAGCATTAGGGACTTTATTTCCTAGGTTTATTTCTTCCTTTGTGAAATAAATCAGCTGAGAAATTGTACCAATTAAGATTATTTCTGCTGCAAATGTCAGAAAAAATCTCATTCTATTGCCTTGGCTATGGTGAGTAGTGCTGCAATAAGCATGGTTGTGCTGGTGACTTTACTGTATCCTGGTTATAATCTTTTGGGTCACCAGGAGTGGAATTGCTGGATTATATGGTAGTTCTATGTTAATTTTTTTGAGGGACCTCCATACTACATTCTAGAGTGTTTTTTTCTACATAGTTAAGTTCATTGATTTTTTTTCCTTCTGCATTGTATAAACCACTGTTAATTATAACCAGATAATTTGTGTGCCATATTTTCCTGTTTCTTTTTATATCAATCAATCTTTGAGTGGATAACAGATACAAATTTGATATTAATTTGATACAAAGGTTATTGTTGGAAATACTCTTGAACTTGTTTAGGATCTCTTAGATTATATGCAATCAGCTTAATGTGACAAGACTGGCCTTTGCATTCTTCAGTAGAGGTCAAAACAGCCATTAGTGTAGGGCTAAATTTCCCCCATTACCTAATATTATGACCTTTTGTCATGGGATAACATCTAATTCTACCTCTGTGTGTGCTTGGACGATTTTCCCACTACTTTTGCTTGGTTTTCTCTCAGTGCTGAGCAATTTCATCATATCTGTGAGTTCTGATTAAGACTCAGTCAAAAGGTTTGAGAGACTCTTTCTATCTAGTTCTGTCTCTGTCTGCTTCTGTTTCTCCCTTTGTCTCTATCTGCTTTTCTTTTTCTTCTGTTCATCTTTATCTTTCTTAACTGTTTTTCTCTTTCTCTGTATGTCTTTTTCTGTGTTTTTGTCTTGTGACCATCTCTCCCTCTCCCTCTCTCTCTCTCTCTCTCTCTCTCTCTCTCTCTCTCTCTCTCTCTCTCTCTCTCTCTCTCTCACTATTTGTCCCCCTCGCTTCTCCTTTCCGAATTATTGTCTGCCCTGCAATCTACAGTCACTTGCATTCCCATTTTCACCATTCCAGGAGAGCATGGGGCATAATCTTAATTTCCTCTGCTTACAGTGAAGACTAAAGTCAGTAATCTGGGGAACTTGTAGCACTTACTTTCCAGTTTCCTAATGAAGATATATATGAATATATAGCTCAGGTGGATTGGAAGACATCCCCACTTTTGTCCTTTCTGCCCCAGGTAGGGGAGGGGGGCAGAGAGAGCACAGAGGCTGCTGTGGCCTCTGATGCTGTTAATGGCAATATTTTATACTGCTTTATAGTTTAAACTCAGTACCCACTCTTTAATATATTTTTCTCCATTTTATGTTTGTTTTCTTAGTGTGAGGGCAAATCTACTATTACCTACCTCAGTTTAGCAGACCTGTAAATTCTAGAATGTCATCCTTATATGTGAGATCTGGATGCCAACTTTCTATTCATTTCCATTGAAAAACCTAAATTCTTGTTCTGAATGTGTTCTGAACACATTCCTAAATGTATTCTTATGAGACTATCAGTACTTTCCATTTACTATTCATGCATTTATGGCTTTACTCTTTTCCTTTTAATGCGCTTCCTTCCTTGTTACTCTATCACTAGTTAATCACACTTGGCTCCCCAGTTTAAAGCTATCACACTTTGTGTACTTACGTGTTTTGGCTGAAGTGTGCTTTTTATCCACCTTCACCTCCTGTGAGTTTTTCAACAAAGCCCCACAGGCAACATGTTTTCATACTTTATACACAGTGCTTCCAAATGGCCCTGTCATCAGGCCATTCTTTCTTCCCATGAAATCATTTCTCTGTAAGTGTAGGTTCATTCTTAGAAGAATTGTAATTTGCACATTACAATGCATTGAAACAATCCAGGACTCCTTTTCTCATTCCCTATTCAGAGTTTCCCTGGATTTGAGTGCGCTGTTAAGTAGGCTCCACTACATTATGTGGCAAGTGACAAAATATCTTTAAACATCTTGTCAGATTAACAAGCCTTTTGTGGGGCAAACCCTCTTCATTATAAAGTCAGGCTTCTCCATCATAGACTCAATTTCTTAGTAATTCTTTCTTTGATCGTAGAAGAAATAGTTTGGATAAAAGTGGCATACAATATCACTTTTGATAAAATACATACTCCTGTACAATAATATTGTTCTATGTGACTCTGACTGGAGCAATCCTATCCCTTCCTATATTTCTGTCTCTTTAAAACTTGTTCTCTATACCCAGCCATTTGTCAGTTAAATTGTGTTAGAAGCTCATGTAGCCTCTTCCATAGACCAAGTAAGAAAAAAAAATTGTTAAGATGTTAGGCAGTACTAAATATAGTTATCATTATTGTGGCCTTTATATATACATTACAATTTTGTCACAAGCTCAACGTAATATCTAGAAATTCCCTTAAAATAAAAACTAGTGAGAGTTATGAAATTACAGCCAGGACAGATGGCCAGATCCTGTCATTGGAAATAAAAGTAATGTTATAAGTGTATAACTCCATTGGGGAAATTGAGTACCATAATAAAGTAGACTTCCACTTTCTGCAATGAAATTCAATGACTGTTGAGGAGTTTAGGGTTTAGAAAATTGAAAAATGAAACCTTTGGTTTTTCGCTGCTGTTTGATGATGTGTAGCAAGTCCCTTTATGGACTGAGGCTAACATCCAAATAGTAACAAGCTTGCAGTGAATAGAGCCCACAGAGGATAAGCTACTAAATCTTGCAATAAAAGCTGTGTGATTTACAGTAAATTCCAGAGGGCTGACAGCACCACAGCTGAGGGCATAAACACTTCTTTCATGGCTGAAGCTTCAGTCAGCTCTGTCTGCTGTGAAGTACAATCGAGCAGCGAGGCATGCTGCTTACCAGCAATGACTTTGATAAATAACTAGGAAGTCCCACTGTTGGCTTAAAACTAGAAGTTGTTCAGTTGCAATTCTGCATTTGTCCTGCTTTAATGGGTATGGAAGTGGCTTTAGCTGTAATCTGTCAGTGATTGATTAGGCCTTGCTGAATCCCCTCTCCACTCTGTTTTCAGCTCCCTGCTTTCCACAGTTAAAACAAAATTGGTACATATGTGACTGCCCTCTTATGAGGAAAGTAAACACTTTTAATTCTGCTCAAGTGAGTATGAGCTAAATGGCCCCAACTGATAAATTGGTGACAGAACAACAAATCTTAACAGCTGAGACATTTGGGATCATATGTAGTTTTCATTTGCTGCTGGCAGAGTGGGTTGTAGTTAAAAGTTCCAAACACAGTCATTTATTTTACTCACTGATATAAAAGCCAAGGAGGAAGTAGGCCACTGTTCTAATCATAGAAGTATTGAGTTATCAGGCTTAATGCTGGACCCACTCATAATCACTCTGCCTGTCTAAATTAGGCATGCTATTAAACAAGTGCACAAATTCCACAACATAGAGGAGAGAATATGGGAGCAGTGCTTGTAGCTATAATTAGGGCAGAGGTATTTACACATTTATTTTAGGAGGTTAATTTCCCATCACACCTGGCTGAAATATAATATGTGTGAGCCTACCAGATGTGAAGGGTGTTTTGTGTTGTTGTTTTAAATAACACTTTGAGTCAATTGATTAATTTTGTAAGTGAGCAAAGGTGAGAAAAAGTGATGATAATTAAATTCAGAAAGAATTCATGTCATTTAATGTCAGGAAGGAAAAACACATCAGTTCCCAGCAGTGAATATCTCAGATGGCCAAATTTTAAATTGGGACAGGGCTCTCCTTTCCAAAAAAACACACACACACACACACACACACAAAATAATGAAACAGAAAGTAACAAATGGAAAAAAGAATTGTATGATATCTTTCTGGATATGGAAAAGTAATATGTAGGAATATTATTTTTAATTGCATGTGCCAGTGGATTGTTGTGGGGGAAAGAAGAGGAGGAAGAGAGAATAATGTGTTTTCTGTGTTATAGAGTTTGGAGTGAATGAAAAGTAGCAACTTACGGGAACTTTCCAGGCACAATACATCCAGGGATGAACTCTATTTTTTTTTCTAGTTCTCACATAGAGATTTAAAACCAGAATGAACTATACTTGTTGAAGCAAATTAATGTCTTTAGTATAATATTATTAGAACAATAATGATTCAGGTCCAATAATGACTAATGCCAGTTGGTTCTCCTGCCATTGTACAGTTTTACCCTTCACCAGATCCTGCAGGGGAAAAATGGCTTGAAAATCAGGCCACCCATCTATATTTGTCATTTTATCTATTCTTCAAGAACTGATGAGGGCAGAAAACTTGCATTTTTGACACAGGCACATCAATGCTTACATAAAGTGAACGGCAGCTAAAAACATATTTTTTCCCTTTAACAGTTCACCTTGCATGAAGAGTAGGTTTGACTTTGTGGGGAAGTTCATGCCCTTTACTTTATATTATTTATGGTTTCTTACTTCCCTGGGTGATAATCAACATAAGGCATATTTCTCATGTTTGGAGCTCATTCTTTCCAATGCAGTATCTGAGAAGATAAGATCAGATGAGAACACTTCCTTGTTTAACTCTTCCTTGCTGTGGTTTATGACTTAATTTTAATTTAGCTATTTCAGTCTTTTTAACCAATTAAGCCTGATTTTTCATTCCAGACACTGTCCACTTCCTGTTGCATGCACTGAATTGTTACAGAAGAATTATAAGGACAAATTATGGTTGCCATGAACTTCTCTTGCCATGTCAGAGAATGGAGAAATAAAGTGTGACAAAAGATGGCAATGGATTAGCTTGAACATGCTGGAAAAAAAAAAGATTGATATGTTTTATCACAAATTTCAAGAACACTGTGCTTCAGCACTCAGTGAAGATTTGCATACCTAAGAAATGGCAGTTCAAATAACAGAATGTGAGGTCAATCACAAATGACTAGTTAAGATATTCAATTGGAAGCTATTTCCTACTGCTTTTTTATACTTAAGATTTAATACTGGTTGATCTGAGCTTCTGTTAGTAGCTACTGATAGAATCAAATACTTAGGTTGTTTCCACATATTAGCCTATTACAATTTGCTCAACTTCTTTGTGGGTAAGTATACTCATTTATTTAAAAGGGAAAAAAGTTTCTCTTTTTCATATAAAAATAAAATACCATAATTATTGTTTATTTATGTCAGAGAAAATTTTAAATTCCACCAAACTTTAGATTTAGTTGCTGGGTGATATGCTATCTATGTTTTGCTTTGTCTGTAAAGAGAGGGATTTTTCAGGCTCTGGGTTCTAATCTCTAAAAGATAATGCATAAATAAAGGTAGAGAAAATGCAAGCATCTGTGTGCTATCTGCTACTTTGGTAAGAAATCACTTATCTCCAAGGCCAGTGTTTTCATTCTTCATCTTTTTATTCTTCATTTTGTCTCTTCCTTTATCATTTTCCTTCCTCTTTTTCATATCTCTCCTTCTTTAAAAAATGGATTGAGTGTATAGAGTTTCTAAGCAAAAAGGAAGGCTTAGCGTTGGGGATTTAGTTCAGTGCAAGTGCACAGCCCTGAATTCATTCCTCAGTTCTGCAAAAACAAATAAACTAATAAACAAAAAACTTGTCTATGAAGCGTCAAGAAAACCAAAAATCTCATGAAACATTGGCTAGTGGGCAGATACTAACCAGCATAATTCCAGTGTCTGTATTTCACCTCAAAATTATTAGATTGGAAACATAGAGATTCAAGGAAGTTGCAAATATAATTGATTAACAATCTAAAAATATCTACGAATTTATGTTCTTTGATTATTTGTTCTTTGATTATGTACCTTTGAGATAATAAAGTTACATTTAATTTCATTTAAAGTTATTTTGATCTCTGTGAACATAGTTATAACATGGTTTTCTTTGTTCTTCTCAAAGAAAGTGAAATTTTAAGTGACCAGATTAAAAAAAAATCTACATTTAGAAAAAAATAACAGAAATGATTGTATTGATAGATAGTTACTACCTTGACAAGAATGTTGGAGTCAAATGTAAAGGAACTGAGTCTGGTCCTAAGTTTAAGACTAACATTTCAAAATATTTTGTCCTGGGTCTCTCTAGACCTTGAATTTCCTACCTGTAAAATGATAAATGAATAAGTGATGAGATTCAAAGACCCTCCACATTAAAAAATGTTATGACTTTTCTGTTTACACTTAATTGCTAACATTCCATATGACTTTGTAAACACTATTGTGAATACTGTCATTTTAACAACTGAATTAGAGTGTTTAGTACAGAACAAATCACTATTTCTCCATCAGATGCTTCACCAAAACACTTGATAAGAAGCAACAATTCTCAGGACTCCCCTATCCTCATTTTTCTCATGGCGTCTGCAGCATTCAGCATTCAATCTTCTTTAATCAGCTTTAGAGAACACCCACAGGCCACTATGACGCTAACTTTGTTCTAAGGACCAGTGATAGCCTATATAGCATCTTATGATGTTCCATTTTATTGTCAGAAAATGTTCTGATTCATCAGCTGAAAACTATGGGCTGGTATAGTTTATAAAATATATGCAATCTAAATTAGAGATACAGTGCAGTATATAATAAGTCAAAAGAAATACATGAAAAATGGCTGAGAAAGAATATAGCATATTTAAAATATATCCAAATCTTGGCTCTACCTACTACTCATAGCAGTAGGTTGTGAGAAAATGTCACCAACATATACAGTGATAAAATGTAATTTTAATACCATATAGAAATTTAAAACACTTTAAAAGAAAGGATAATGATGACCCAATCTTCTGAAGTTTTAGTGATAACTGGTACATTCTTTAATTGATTTTACTTTTTGAAAGTTAATTTCTTTAGTTTTTATTATTAGTCATGTATTGAAGCATTAAAATTAACATAAAGGTGAAGATAACACATGATCTTTTTATGTCATCTTATTAAAATGGAGCTATTTTTAATACTTTTTAAGAGGCCTATCAGAAAACACAATTTATATCCTCAAAGTATATTTTGTCAGTTTCAAGTATAATTTTTGCATTCATATTCTTTTATGAATTTTAATGGAGACACTTAAATTGTAATTATTCCTCTCAGCTCAAATGCAGGTAACAAATGGAATTCAATCAGTGTTTGCGCATAATGACCATCATTAAGAGAGAAATAATAATGACATTCTCTCTGCATTAAACTTGCAGACTCTTTACACAATGATCTGAATCCCATTATTGATCTCCATGGAGATATGCAATTGTCACCTATTCTGCATAATATCTGAATGTTAAATACATTTGTTTGGAACAAATATTTTAATGAATACAGTCAGTTCCACTTAATTAACTATCTGATAACTGAATATTTTTACTTAATAATTCAACTTGGAATATCAAAATTGTTCTATTTTTTATTCAAATTCACTTGAGATTAGTCATAGATATTCATTTGAATGTTCATAAAATGTATGTGGAGTTTAAAATTCCCCTTGGCTTTCTTTAGAGTATATTCATTAGAGGGACAGTAGAGACGTATTTTCCATTTGTTTGAGATATATTTTTCCTCTCATTGTTGTTCAAAATAACTCCTAGAAACTTATTTATAAAATGTATTTTCTGACCAAAATCCTCCTGCCATCAAACTTCATTTTATTATAGGACTTCATAAAATTGTCACTATTCATATTTATATACATATATAGATTTTTAATGTGAATTTGTAATGTAAATTTGAACAAATGCTCTTATTAGAAGAAAATATGGATAAATCATGGTGTTAACTTTCTCAGTAACCTTTAGGAAAGCCATAATTAACAAATATTTGGCCTATTATCTTTCAAAATGATTTTACGATAATATAATAGTTATAGTAATAAATGCATTAATTTAGTTCCAGGCCAGTACCAGCACTTTAAGTAATTTTATGCTATTTGATTCCACACCAATTTGCTGAATACCTACACCAGTTGTAGCACTGCATTTGATAGTGTTGAAACCATGAGTTAGGCACAAGCTCTGGTTTCAAGAAGCTCAACTTTATGATAAGATACAATAAGCTTGACATGGTTCAAAAATGATAATAGTTTGAAAGAAGAGCCACAAAAGCATGCAGGTTAAGGTGAGTACTTAGAACAATGTTCATCAGACTATCTTCTGAATGTTGGAAAACTGATGTCTTAAAGGAAAAACAGAATTCTAGAAAGAAAGGGTTTAAATTAAAAGGGTTTAAATTCTAGGAAGAAAGGGTTTAAATTAAAAGAAGTAACATAGGAAAAAAGCTTGGAGGCAAGGGATTGTGGAGATAATTTTGAGGATAGTGATCAATCTCATTCAGCGGGAGTCACAGTTACAATGAGCAGAGTAGGAGAAAGATGCTGTAGTGTTACTATAATAATTGCAGGTAATTAGATATTTCCTAGGCACCAAGCATCTCAATCTTTTACTGATGTCTGCTGCAATATCATTATATGGATCAGGAAGTTACCTTTAAAGGTTAGAGAACTTCTCAATAGTGGTAGCACTACATTTCTAGAACACGTCTATTAATATTGAAAACATGAATTCCAAGTAGCATTGAAATGAAGTTGGAAAGACCTTATCTTGCTTACTAAGGCAACTGGAAAAGTGTTGAAAGACTTCTTCAAGAAAATGACATATCAGATGAATAACTGAGAAGAAAAAGGTAGGTTTATAAAATGGTAGGAAATTAGACAGATGGAGATGTAAGGAAAACCTGTAATGATGAGGATGTTTTACTAACCAAATGCATAGCCAAATGACAATAGAAACAGAAAGCCAACACAGTCCTAAAGCTTCTTGCAAGGGTCAATATAGCTTCACTTTAGTTTAAGCATCTGTGTAAATGAAAATGTTATTAGGAAAAAATATTGTTTCATTATCTTTAGCCTTCTTTAAGATTCTTTTATGTCCATATCTTAAACTTTAAAGGTATAATGATGTTAAATTACAGATGGATTTTTTTTTTTGCAGATGGAATTAAGGTATGGACTTAAAGAATGGAAATCATCTTAGCCTATCTAGGTAAACCAGTGAAGTAATATGAGCCCTTAAAAATGAAAGACAAAGCCAGGTGCCAGTGGCTCACACTTGTATTTTTATCTACTCAGTAGGCTGAGAACTGAGGATCATGGTTTGAAGCCAGCCCAGGCAGGAAAGTCCATGAGACTTTTATCTCCAATGAAATACTCAGAAAAAAACCCAAGTGGCACTGTGGCTCAAGTGGTAGAGCAATAGTCTTAAGCCCAGAGAGCCTCAGGAACAGAGAGAGAGAAAGAGAGACAGACAGACAGCAAAGCACTGGTATTCACATCTGTAATTTTAGCTACTCAAGAGGCTGAGATCTGGAGATTGAAAACCATCCTGGGAAGAAAAGCCTTGGAGACTTGTTAATTAATCACAGAAAAGCCAGAAGTGGAACTATGGCTCAAGTGGTAGAATACGAGCTTTGAGGAAAAAGAAAAAAAAAAGACTCAAGAAAGCACTCAGGCCCTGAGATCAAGCCTCAGGATGATAGAGGGGAGGAGGGAGAGGGAAAGAGAGAAGGGAAGAGAGGGAGAGGAGGAGGGTAAAGAGGGAATAAGGGAGAGAGAGGGGGGAAGAAAGAGGAAAAGAGAGGGGGAGAAGTAGCATAGTCAATAGGAATACGCAATGTTAAAAAAAAAAAAAAGGCAGATGAACCAGGCACCAGTGGCTCATGTGTGAAATCATAGCAACTTAGGAGGCCGAAATCTAAAGATCACAATTTGAAGCTAGCTGGGAATTCTGTGAGATGCTTATATCAAGTGGTAGAGTGCTAGCCTGGTGCAAAACAGTTCAGCGCAACCTCACAACTTGTGAAAAGTAAAAAAAAAAAAAAAAAAGGCAAATGAATATGAAAATTTAGGTGTGCTTCAACTCGCATAAGACTTCCATAAGTGGCTTTCTATTAAAATAAACATGTCCACAGAAAGCGAATGCAGGACACTAGAAACTGGCAATAGTCCTTAACTAGTAGATGTAGACACAGAGATTTCTGTGACAACTTCAAATAATAAATTTCTACCAAAAATATTAGCATAGAAAAAAAACAGATTTTTCCTAAACAATACAACCCACAGACCTATAAATGGATAAACATTGGTTTGTTTTAAATGGCTAAATTGGTTACTTAATATGATGTCAAACATAGTAAGGTGTCTGATGCTTAGAAAACACTGAAAGAGATTAACTATTATTTTTGTCATTGTAGGACAGACTCTAAGGTTAGCCCTTGGCCTAAAGAGGATTTTTCCATTCTACCAGGAAACACAGTCTTGTCTCTGAACTGCTTTCATAATTTCACCCTTTCCTTGGCTCAGTCATGAGTTTCAGTAAGGCAACTTGGAGTGCCAGCCTAATTTGAAGGCAAAATTCCAAATACTCAATCTCTTTTTATGATCTACCTTGCCTATGACTGATAATGGAAATGCAACGAAGTGTGATTCTTTAGAGGAGAAGATAAGTTCCAATCTTTATAACCCCTCCCTCCAATGGAAACATCTCAAATAAAACTTACATTATTAAAGAAAATATTTTGTTCTTATGTCAAAGCACATCTACATCTGTATTGAAGTCATTGATCATGTTATGGTTTCTCAAAGGGCGCAATGGGGCTAGTGTTGTTTTACAACTGACACCAAAGGACCAATTTGGGTATTTAGCACAGGGAGACAAATGTGATAGCTGTTTTGTTTTACTCCCTTTTCCGGTGGTATTGAGACTTGAGTTCAGGTCCCTCCACTGGGTAAGCAGGTGCCTTCCCACTTCACCACACATACATATTTGAGGGGCCACATGCGGGTGAGGCTATTGATGCCCAGGGCACACCACCTATTTTACCATCTTAATATAGGATGGACCAACTGTCAGAATTGGCACCTCCACCTTTGAGGTTTCTCTGTTTCCCGAAGTTTATTCTGATTCTGTTTGTGCATCCAGCAAGCAGAAAAGCTATGGGGTTAATTTCTTCAAGAGTGTATTTCAGTGGCTGGTGAGATATGGTGTAGATTTTCTCAGCCCTCTTAGGTGAAAAGGTTGTTTTCCCATTAGGATTAGGCTAAAGTTAACAATGGTGGGCCTTTGCTTGTTTAATGACCATTATTGGTTGCCTTCCTTTCTTGCCTAAGTTAATCAGTCTTTCATTGGTGTTTCCTTAGCGTGCTTCTCGTTGAGAGTTGAGACTGTTTGTAGTGGAATCTTTGTCTCATTATTGTTTCCTGAAGGTTTTCAACTTTTCTTTCCTCTTGGTAGAATATGTTGTTGAAGATGACGACTTAAGAGTTTTCAAATGGAACTCACCCCATGACACACCTAAGCTTTTTCATGTGTTCCTTTATGGTGTTCTCACCTCTGGTGCATGTTTAGTTTAGGAAAAATGATGACCTTATCAGAGCCAGTAAAGTCGGTAACCTAATAGTATTAGGCTAAAGGTAAAGCAGCATCTCTTTTGTAATACCATGGTATTTTAGTCAAGGAAAATGTGTAATTTGTAATTATGGCAAATGCCACTTTAGAAGAAAATATTATAATATTAGTTTTAAATAAAAATGTATTGTAGCTTTTAGTCATTCACTCTAATGTTTTTAAAAATTCAGATGGTAATTTACTGGGTTATTATAGTGTTGCTATAATAATAAAAAATAACCTCTGCTACCAAACTACCTTTTCACTATAGATCCAACTATAGTTCCAACTATAGTTCGCTATAGTTCCAACTTCTAACTGCTTAGACTAAGATGTACATATCCTGAATTGTAATAATTGTAATAAAGTGAAGATAATGGTGAGTTATATAAGACTACCTCTGTGCCAAAAAGCACAGGAAATGATGAGATTTATTTTGATGGATGTTCTTTAAACTAACAATGAAGCATCAGTTAGATAGATAAGAGAAAATTATGAAAACTAGAAATAAAAATTGATCTTATCCTCCTATAGTTTCTGATTTTGTTAAACACACACACACACACACACACACACACACACACACACACACACAAACACACACACACACACCAGAGTATTTACAACTTGTCAGGTGATTCAAGGTTTAAGAAATGCAGACTTGACAAATTTAAGGAAAGGATCCCAAGACCAAAGCCTCTAAAGTGGGAAGTGGTTCAATCTGGCTGAGAGGCTCTCAAGAGCATAAAATCCTGACTCTACCTATAACAGCAAGTAGTCCCAGGGAAACAGCAACACAGAGTATGTTTGAAGAGACCAGTGAAGTTGCCTAGGGGAGTAACTCGAAAGATTTCAGATTTTAAAAGCCTTTCTTGAATAGTTGGAATTTGAGACAGAGAATGAATGTAAAAGAGTGGCCTGAAACTATTGTAATTCTAGGAGGTTAAAGCTCAGAATAGCTTCAATTTGCTAAACACATTAAGCATATCAAAACTTAAAACAAAAATCTTTGTTAGGAATGAGCAAACCAAGACTCCTGTACTTGCACATACACACAGCAATGTACATTTTATGATGGATGTTTCAGGTGCCCTTTGCTAGGTAACCCTGCATAGCAAACAATGCCATCCCCTCCTCCCCATAACATTTCCTGTTGGCTGTAGATTGTCTGTGCTTCTCCCACCCTCCATGTATTGTCTTATCTTAAGGTCCACGGTAGGGGAGCAATTGCTCTCTTGTTCTCCTGGCACAACACAAAGAAATGACTGAACCAGGCCAAATTATACTATTGGTTAATAAACAGCTTGAGACAAATGCCTTCTGGCAGAGAAATTCATTAGTTGTTATCCATACACAGGCAAAATTTGTAATAATGCATTTAATAATCCTCTCCACTGAAACTGTGTATTCAGTAAAATGACTGTGAATACTAAAATTCTTACTAATGCATATTGCTTCTATTTTGGATCAATATCTACATTTTTCAATTTCCTTTCCTGGTAGTCAATTCAATAACAAAGCAAATTGTCTTGTGTCTGTATGTGCAGTATTTCACAAAGCAAAACCTATGCCAGAAAAACTTTCCAACATAAATGATGGCATGAAAAATGAGTAACCAATGTTATGAAGATTCAAAAGAAAAGCAATCAGAAGTTTTGTACACAAAGAACAAATGAAAAGGATAAGGGAAGGTATATTTTTAATGTTAAAATTTACCTTGCAAAATTATTGTTACAGCATCAGAATTACATTCCAAGATATTAAAATGAATTATATATGGCTTTACTCAATATTTTTTCTTTTGTGAAAACTGAAAGAGGTCAGGAAAGTATAGCAGAGTAATAAATAAAACACCTGACAAAGGCAGGACTATGAGCTTATTGAGGCTACTGTACAAATGACCACAAACTGAGTGTCTCAAAGGAAGAGAAATCTCTTCTCTCAGAATTTTGTAAGGCATATTTCCTATACCAAGGTATTAGTAGGGTTGGGTGCTACTAGAAACTTTAGGGGAGGTAGAAGTTCCATTCTTTCTTGTAGCTTCCAGTCATTACTGAGCCACTTTAGTCTCTATTGGTTTGGAAGTTTATAAACCCAGTCATTGTCTTTGTATTCACATGTCCTTCTGTCTTTGTCCCTATGTCTTGTCTTCTGTCTTTAAAAGTACTTTCTTAAGTAAGCCATAAATTATTGAACTTAGAAATATGCATATTCTATGACAATCACATCTTGAGATCCATACCTTATCACCTCTGTAAAGACTTCTATGACAAAAAAGATCTCACACTATTTAGGGAAGGCTTATACTTGTAATTTAACTTGCTGTAGAACCAATTCATTGTACTTCATTGTGTTCACTCTGCTATTCTTAGGATCTAGACAAGAGCCTGTTTGTAGTAAGCACTCAATGAATATTGGTCAAATGAATACATTGAGAAGTTGCAACTTGCTGGATGATCAGTGATACACTCAGGTCATGGCAATTTATCTGTTCTCTAACTATGAGTTCTCTTCCTAATTTATATGTTTCTTTAGGGTGATTTTTTTCTCTTATACTGTTTATACATTTTGGAATAATTGAAAATCATACTGTATGAATAGCTTGTCATACACAATGGTTATAAAAGTGGGTTAAAGGAGCATTTAGAATCATTGTTGATTTGGCTTATCTCATGTTAGCATTCTAGTCCTTTTTTTCTTTCTTTCTGCCTTCTGGAAGAAGTATTTTTGTCAAAAGTAGACCATGTACTTCTGTTTAGGGAAGTGGTTCTTTTGTTTAGAGATATGTGAATGTATTAGGAAACTGTGTATATCAAATGTCATATATAAATTAATATCAAGGTTTAGTGATGGTATTTATTAACAATTGTACTGGAGTTACAGTTTCTACTATTTCTTTTATAAAAACTTATGATTAAAAGTCATTCTCAGCTGGGCACCAGTGGCTCATGTCTAGCTACTCAAGAGGCTGAGATCTGAGAATTACGGTTCAAAGCCAGCCCAAGCAGGAAAGTCTGTGAGACCTTATCTCCAACAAACCAGGAGAAAACTGGAAGTGGTGCTGTGACTCAAGTGGTAGAGTTCTAGCCTTGAGCTGAAGCATTGAGGGACAGTGTCCAGACCCAGAGTTCAATCCTCACAACTGACACCCCCCCCAAAAAAAGTAATTCTCCCAATTGTCTATTTGCTGCATGATCTGGGAAGAATGAATAAAGAAAAATGCCCAAGTCTGATAAAACTGATAAAACACCATTTTGTTGTTGTTGTTATATTTTATCCAGTCATCACTTAGTTATTTAATTAGACAGTAAGTTCAGAGTATAATAAAATGTTTAGGGTGACAATTCTATGGTACATTAAAAAAATTCCTTTACTCTCATCAACAAAACCTCTACAGAACACGAGATCAAAAATAATGCACAGAACTTGACATTAATCACCTGATGTCCTTTGTTTGCTTTCTAACTTATCTTAGCCTTAGATATATGCATGCAGTGTTGTTTCACCAATACCCATTTAACTCCATTTCTGTACAGCATTAGCTTCAACTTTTCCCTTTAGCATGTTCTTCATCAAAGAAAGAGAATCTTCAGCATCATGAGGGTAAAGAATTTAAATCAAAGAAAATTTACTTTGGTAATGACCAAATGTTCTCCCTCTTTATCTCTCTCACACATATATACACAAAGTTACAAAACTATTGATCTAATTTAAGAAATATCATATTTTTAAGTTTCTATTCAGTCTATTTTGGAAAACATCATCTGTGTAAGAGTTTCTTCAGAGACCATTACCCAACATTCCAAATGAAAACAACAACTAAGTAAGGATTTCTTTAAGTGTGAAAAAAAAGATGTAAACATATTATGGACTGAATAATTGGTTGCCAGGGTCACAGGCCTGAGTTTTAGCAAAGTCTTACAATTCTGAGAATGACATCCAGATGTTTTCTTATGTATGGGTGTCATTATTTTTAGCAAAAGAAACTTTTTCCCCTTAGTCATGTCAAAACACAAAGAATTCCATAAATCAGTACCAGGTTTGTTTAGTTCTAAACTCTTGACCAAATCTATACTTATGTCATGTAAACTTCATTGGTTTTCAGAATGAGGATTTACTATTAAAATGTACTTTAATCTGAAAAAAAAATAAAGGTGTTCTTTTCTGCTTCCCTCCCACCCTGCATTTTGATATTTCTTTTAGCTTTGGCAGTGAAATTGAACCATTTTTATTGCTAGTCAGTTTCCTAGAATAAAATCCAGGTACAACACTTCAACAGAAAGCATTCTAAGAAGTATCTAAAACCAGACTTTTAAACAAACATATAAACTATTGTCATCACAATCTTTACAAATTTAGAAAAAGTTGAATTAATTGTGGAAGTGTAGTCTTTTTGTCATTGAGAAATACAGACAAATTTGAAATTCCCTGGTAATATTGAGCTCATATATGGAAACATTTGATTGTATTTGGTTCGTAAGCACATGGCAGACTGTCTGCTCTTAGTTCTGTATAATTAGAAGGTGAAGATTTGACATCAAACATGTTATACTGTAGTTACAAACTCAGGACAGATGTGCACAAGGTTGATGCAATTGAGACTAAATATTCTAGAAATAAAGAGAAAAAGAATAATTGTATAGGGGGCTGGGAAGTTGGCTCAGTGGTAGAGCGCTTGCCTTGCATGCATGAGGCCCTAGGTTCAATTCCTCAGCACCACATAAGCAAAAAGAAAAAGCTGGATGTGGCGCTCTGACTCAAGTGGTAGAGCGCTAGCCTTGAGCTGAAGAGCTGAGGGATAGCGCCCAGGCCCAGAGTTCAGGCCCCACGACTGGACCCCCCCTCCAAAAAAAGAATAATTGTATAACATAAAATTTGAAAGAGTCAGGAGTTTATAATTATTCCATTTTGTTATTTGTTATATCTGTTAATAATTTACACATTGAACTATCACAGATATTTAAGTAGCTGTAGGAAAAAAATAAGAATATATAAGATTTGCTATTATCTGTGATTTCAGGTATTCATTGAAGGGTTATTTATTATTTTACAATTCTCCTGTATGACCTTACAATCACAATACAGAAAATCAGAAGCAAAAATATCATAACCTCCATCCTCAAAACCTGGAAATGCAATATCTAAAGGAAAATCAGTTATGATTTTTGTGTTTAAGTTTCTTTCAAATATTATATGTCTTCATGGTTACAAAATGATTCGGGAGGTTTTATATCATGTTTTTGCACTTTAGATTCTCTGAACATTTTTCCAAATTTTGAATACACTCCTAAAATATAATTTTAAATTAATTCCTGCATTTACTTCCATGAACATAGTAATTTAGCTTATCATTATAAATTTATCATAGTAGTTTATCATTGGAAATTTTGGCCATTTCTCGTTGGTATTTCTTGCAATTATAATGAACACTAGCATTTTTAAAAAAAGAGACAAAACTGAATTTATTACTTTTACTTTTATCCTCCATGCTTATTTAAAAGTTGTCATTGTAAAGGTAATGTACAAAAGGGTTACAGTTATATGAGTCAGGTAATGAGTACTCTTCCTTTTGAACAGGGTCACCCCTTTCTTTATTTTCTCCCAGTTTTTCACTTCTTACTCCCTTCCCCCATAAGCTGTACAGTTCATTTCCCAGAATGTGCCACTTTCCAAAATAACTGAACAAGTTTATATTCTCACCAACAGTCTAGTGGTGTTTTCTTTTGGCCACATCCCCACCAACATCTGTTATTGTTAGTTTTCCTGATAATGGCCATTCCAACAGGGCTGAGGTAGAATCTCAATGTTGTTTTGATTTGTATTTCTTTTATGGCTAGAGATGTTGCACATTTCTTAATGTGTTTATTGGCCATTCTTACTTCTAAGAAATCTCTTTTTCATTCTTTAGCCCATTTAGCAAGATATATAGAAAGCACGCAGAATAGGATATCTTAATAGCTATGCATTAGGCAAGAACCTTATATCTATCATATCAAAATATAAAAAGAACACCAGTGTTTAACACAGATTTAAATCAGACTTTTGAGCAACTTTTTAGCTTTTTACAGAAAAATTACTGAAGATCATACAAAATGCATCAATTTCAACTCACAGCTTTACTGCAATTACAAATAGATGTCCATTTTTTCATCCTCATATAAATGTTGGGTAATGCCAGGAAATTTTTTTTTAGTTACATCTTTATAGAAAAAATATATTGAATAGCAGTGTTCATTTACATTTCTTTTTTTATTGTGAAAATACTGTACAGAGGGGTTACAGTTACATGGGCAAGATAATGAGTATATTTCTTATCAAGTATTATAGCCTACTTTAATTAGCAGTACAACTTGAGTATTTGAAAAACGTATTCACTAAAAAATTGCATTCATTTCTCCATTGTAGTTCACTGTTTTTTGCTCTAATTTTCTAATGAAATTTTAGTTTTATTTACTTAGTTTTATCTTATATGTTCAAGAATACATTTTCTCATTAGTTGTATGTTTCTATTACTTCTATTTATGGTATTTTGATGTTTACATGCTATGTGTATTGAGGATTTATAGATAACACTATCCATTCTTTTTCTTTATTTCTTTCTCTTCTTTATATATAGAAATTCTTCCCACTCAATGCTTCCATTATATATTAAAGTAACAATTCATCTATCTTTTATCCTAAAACCTAATGGTTGTATGTATTTAATGCTATTATCCATCATGAATGTATTTTGACAGGTAGTGGGAAGTACAGATCTAACTTTAATCTCAACATTATTTTTCAAATAATTAATTTATTCTTGCTGCATAATTTATTGAATAATCAGCCCACTCCTTTCAGGTATGAAATGTCAGTTATTATGTACTATATTATTAATTGGATATATATATTAGAAAAATCTATTTTTATGCTACATTATATTGTTTTAAAAATATGGCAGCATATTTTATATAAGGTGGCATCCTTTACTTTTATAATTTTTAAAATTTTTTGTTAGTTTTTATGTCATTTGAGGTTCTACTTATAATCTAAAAACTCTCTGTGAAGTTTACAAAGAAGTGAGATGCATTAAATTTCAATTATCAATAGGGAGATTGTTAGGAGAATTTTCACCGTCCAAAGATGTCTATAGCTAATTCCTAAAACCTGATGATTTGCTACCCTGTATAGTAAATGGCATTTTTTCAGAGTGATAAAATTTATATTGAGACATTTTTGAAAATTAACTTGATGGGCCAGATAGGCAAAGGAAAGGGGAAAGGGAAAGGAGGAGGGAAGGGAAGGAGCAAGGGAAGGAAAGGGGAAGAAGAGAAAGAAAAATATTCTGTTAGCTTGATATGTAAATTATTTTGACTTGTGATACTAGAATTTTGCAAATGTTATGAATGAGAAAATAACTGTCCAAAGTAGGTTTCGTCTTTTTAAGTCCACACATCTTACAAATCTTGGCCATATTACTGTTTAGAATATGTAAATTCTAATATTTGCCTTCCTAGTGAAGTTTCTTGTCTTTTTTTTTCTTTTAGAAGCCATCTTCTTTTGTGGACTCTTACTCTTTCCCTCTATACTTTTCAAGAATAAGCATGTGGTCCTAGAGGAAAAGAGTGGAATGTAATGTTAGATTCAAATAGCATAATTTATTCATGATATTTTTGTCCATTCAGCTCTGGGATACCTTCAAAACTCTAAAATCATTGAATTGTCTCCTTTTCATGAAGCTTTTTATTTAAGTAGGTATTAAAAAAAAACAAACCCTTCTAGGAGGACATTTTCTCAGATTTATGTATCTAATTGCAGTACAATATAAAAGCATTAAAAACTAAGCTATGTCAGAGTTTAATTGTTTTGAATATGTCTGTTAATAAATATTCATTAGGAACCTTCTGAATGCTCAGCAGTATGATGTTACAGATACTGGAAGTAAAAGAAAACAATGTCAAACGCATTTTCCAAAGTCTAGAATGTTAAAGAAATTAGAGATTAAATATTACAACTATGAAGCAGTACCTGCTAATTGGAAAAGAAAAACTGAACCTTTGTGCAGATCTCGTAGATACTACCTTAAATAGAATTAAAATTAGCACCAAAAAGAACCCAAAATTATGTGAATCACTATGTAATATATAGATGACAGCATTACTTATGAAGCAATTGTGCTAAAATATTTAAGAAGTATTTAATCAAACACTTTGAACAATTTTCCTTTTATAGAAATTGCAAAGCATATTGTTTTAAAATTTGTTTTATGACGTAGCAAGCAGTTAAATTCAGGTTATAAAATATTTTTAAGCACTTATAGTTGAATAAATTTTAAAAAGACTTTTTTAAGGAGTGAACATTCTTTGACAAAAACAAAACACATCTGAAGAGTTAAAATGGAATTGTAATCAAAGCTACATATATGTTGAAATTGACTGAGTTCTCCAGTTAATAAAGCCAGCTACATAACTTACTGGGATAACTATGTAGATTTTATTATAGATTTAATTTTATGGATGGCACTGGGCTTACAGGGGAATACCCTTACTCTTAGAAAGGTATTCTGATGTAAAATTGATTTTGAAGTGGTTTAACAAAAAAATAAAATAAAGGAAATATCAATGCATTCCTGTGATATATAAAAATAGCAATTTTTATTATTCTAATCTCTTTTTCTATGTATTGAAAATTTATAAGAAAAAAATGAAAAGGAGTTCAATGTTGGGCACTTACCAATTAATCAAAGGAGCTAAATTCACCAGTTGGTCCTCTAAAACCCAGTCAAGCCAAAGTTGAATAGATAGAATAAAAAAGCAAATTGTATAATAAAAGGGGGAATAATATAAACAAAAGCAAAGCAACTAAGATGACAATGACATGTTACTTGCAACTTACCTCACTTGACATTTAAGTTACACTGCCTTACATCAATATCAATTTTCCCCCCAAAAGAGAAGTTCTGTGCTCAGGGGAGAATTTTGAAGTTTGTTTAAACACACTCTTTTAAGTACTAATATATAAGTCATTACATTCTTTGTCAGTTCTTTCATCAAAGTTTCCATTTTAAGGATCACTACTTCTCCACTGAGAAATATGTTTCTTATTTTTAGAACAACATGAAAAATGCACTGCTTATATGGTCGTCCTGTTTTGTTATATCCTGCAAATGTTTAAGAACTAAAATGCTAATGATCTATTAATCAAAGCCTTTAGGGTTATGACTTCACAGTCTGATGCTTTACTAAAATAAATTAACGTTTATAGTAAGACTTCTTCATATTGCTGAATCATATTACCTATGGAACTTGCTGTGTCCATTCCCAAATTCTTCTGTATCCCAGTTACAAATAATCATAATGATAGCTCTGCACTCAGTTCCTTGCCTTCTGAATAATAGGGCCCTTAGCACTTACACCATACTTGGTTTTCCATTTTCAAAGTGCTTTGCAATCAGTGACTAGCTGAGCTCCCTTACCCGTGAAATTTATTTCTTGATGACACAAGGAACAGGTTTCTGGCATCTGGCTATGTCCAGTATTGCTACCATGTAGCAGAGAGAAAATCAGTCCTGTGGATTGAGGAGGAGGTTAGGGGTCAGTATATTTGTGTCCTATTTTTGACTCTGTACTTGATTTTTTGTACATCCTGGTTTACGACAGGCAATTGCTCACTGTAAATTTCACCACCTGTAGCAAAAGATGCATGGAATCTACCCTAAAAAGATGAGAAGCCCAGCTTTGGAATAAGTAGGGTGTTCTGAATTAGCAATGGGACTTTGGTGCCTAAGAACATTGTTCACCTTGGCTTATTCAGTGGTTCTCCAATCTTGGTGTGGGATGTCTTTTAACAGACTATCTATGTGTTTGGAATTTCATGATGAATAAAAACATTCTCAGTACATTTTCATCCAGTAGTCATCCCTTACTTAAAAATCAATAGACCAGCCGGGCGCTGGTGGCTCACGCCTGTAATCCTAGCTACTCAGGAGGCTGAGATCTGAGGATCACGGTTCAAAGCCAGCCCGGGCAGGAGAGACCGTGAGACTCCTATCTCCAATAAACCACCAGAAAACCGGAAGTGGCGCTGTAGCTCAAGTGGTAGAGCGCTCGCCTTGAGCTGAAGAGCTGAGGGACAGCGCCCAGGCCCAGAGTTCAAGCCCCACGACCGACAAAAAAAAAAAAAAAAAAAAAAATCAATAGACCACATTCCTAGACCAATTTAGTGGTACTCAGTAAACTATATGCTTCCTATATATCAAATCATTGTGATAACTTCTAATGATTACATAGAATAATAAGAATTTCTGAGTTATACATGATAAAATATTTGATAATCAAACTGACAGTCTCTCTATCTAATATTTAGTATTTTTCTATTCTGTCTTAATATATCAGATTAAATTGTAACATGAATCTGTTAATAAAGAAAAAAATGAAGACAACACTGAAGAAAAATAAATGATGGCTGGGCACCAGTGGCTCATGCCTGTAATCCTAGCTATTCAGGAGGCTGAGATCTAAGAATCGCCGTTCAAAGCCAGCCCAGGCAGGAAAGTCCGTGAGACTCTTATCTCCAATAAACCACTAGAAAACTGGAAGTGGTGCTGTGGCTCAAGCAGTAGAGAGCTTGCCTTGAGCTGACATGCACAGGGACAGCACCCAAGCCCAGAGTTCAAGCCCCACAACCGACAAAAAAAAAAAAGAATAAATGATGGTTATAATAGTGGTAATTCAGAATAAGGCTGACATGGTTATCTAGATATTTTCAATGTGCAGATGACTATTTCTTCTTTTGTGATAGATGGTTTTAGAGTTGCAATATTTGTCTTTAATGGAATTCCTGTTCATTTCTTATCTTCACTGTCTCATTCAGAAAAATATCACATGGAAATATTTTAGTTGGAAAAGTACTACAATAGAATCATAGATGAGTAATATTAAGGATGAGGATGTTTACTTGGTTTCTTACAAAAATGAAAAGACCCTTCAAAAGAACACATGGAAAGCAAAATCCTGACAAACTTAAGGAGAAAATGTGTGATGATTAGGGGAAATAAGAAAAAAAACTACCCTGTATATTAATATTGAAAAGATAAGTATTTTATACTGAATAAAACCTCCAAATTACATACACCTTCAAAAGGTAGCTTCTGCCCATGCAGCTGGAAGAGGTGATTACTATCAGCAAAAGAGGCACTGAATTCTCACTAACATCTTATCTAGGAAAATGATTTAAGGAGGCTCAGAGAGTTAATTAGTAAAATTATTAGTTTTCTTGTCTTGACATATTTATTTTTGCTTGGAGGTTGTAGATAATGTGAAACAGAATAGCCAAATGAAACATGAAAGATTTAGAAAGACAGCTAAAATGTTCTGATTTATTTTAATATGATACACTTGTAATCATGACTAAATGGCTGACTTTATTTTTCAAGATTACTATTTCAAAGTAATATAAGTATTCTACTTTAGTTTAGACCAGATGAATGAACAAAAAAAGATGAGGTCAGCTCCTCCATGTAATCCCTTGGGTAGTTTTCTGGCTGCTGATGACATGGGGGATTTTGCTCAAATCAATATTTGAGAGAATCTGTATTATGTCTTCAACTTTATGGTACTTATATGTGCTGATTGTGGAGATTTAACTCAGGGTTTGGGCACTGTACTTGAGCATTTTACTCAATATTAGCATTCTACCACTTGAGCCACAGCTCTACTTTTGGGCTTCTTGCTTGTTGATTGGAGATAAGAGTCACACTCACTTTTCTGTGCTGGCTTTTTAACCACAGTCTTCACCTGGCCTTCTGAATAGTTAGGATTACAGGCATGAATCACTGGTGCCTGGTCCTACTTTTTTTAAAAAAAACATTTGTGTATAGTATGAAAATACTGATTATCTGAAGTTCCCTATTGTATTGATGAAATTCACTTGAACATTTCTGGAAAATGAGGCTGCCCACTGACTTGCTTGTCTCCATAACTCAGTGGTAGAACTTGAAAATAGGGCTAGACTTTTGATGTCTTTTTCTACTTGTTAATTTTCTTGGGGAAATAAAAAATGTATAGTGATATTAATTTCACAATTAGTTATCAACTTGATTTCACTGAATATTAAGAAGAAAAAAGACTGTATTAGCAAATTCAGAGCATGCTGTCACATATATATATTTTTTTTCATTATTATAGTTTATAAATTGTATTTTCTATAGCAAACTTACACTTATTTTATAAGACAGAAATCTTAATATTAGTTACTTAAATCTGTAATGAGGCTCTAAGAATATGTCTCAGAACAGCTGCTTAGCACATGTGAGGCAGAGAACAAGCCCTCTCCAGGTACAGACCTATAGACCTTATTTCCAATAAGTAAAAATAACAATAACAACAAAAATAATAATAAAACAATCAACAAAACAAAGCTAAACAAAAAACCCCCACATACAGCCATTAATTTTACTTCTATTTTTATTTCCTTAAATAGAAATGCCAGCCTAGCCAGGTGTCAGTGACTCATGCATGTAATCCTAGCTTCTCAAGGTGCTGAGATCTAAGGATCCCAGTTTAAAACCAGCCCAGGCAAGAAAGTCTCTGAGACTCTTATCTCCAATAAAATACCAAAAAAACCAAAAGTGGACCTATGACTCTCCTGGCGGAGTGCTAGCTAGAGCAAAAGCTCTCAAGCACAGATCACAGGTGCTGACTTCAAGCCCTAGGCAATTCTCTCTGTCTCTCTGTCTCTCTCTGTGTCTCTGTCTCTGTCTCTGTCTGTCTCTGTCTCTGTCTCTCTCTTTCTCACACACATATATGCAAGAAAATACCGATGTTAGTTTTGTAGTTATTTCAGTGATTATCCATCAGATATGAAAGCTTACATTCAGTATTTGTCTTCCTTATATTGGTGTTTTAGTTACATTTAAAAAAAAAATTCCATTCTGTATCTAGTGACTAACATTTAAAAGGTTTTTGTCTATAGAGAAAAATCATTCTTTTCAGTATTCATAGCTGAGATCTTACTAATTAAGCCTGAAATGCCTGAGTATAATTAAAAAAAAACTTTCAGAATTATTCAAATACATTACTCACATACAACTTTGGAATTGGTGCGTGTGATCTGCATCCCAGTTTTTCACATAGAAGTTTCCCACAAAACAGTCTAGTACTCTTTTAATGTATTTAAGGGAATCACCATTTGGCTGAAGTTTGCTGCACAAGTAAAGCCCATTTCACAGTCTATTCAGACCTGACTTTATGACATTTCACCAAGGAAGGGCAAAACAGTTTAGACGTTCACAATAAGAGCCAACTTGAACCTTATTTAACTTCCAAACCTTCTAAAATTCTTTAAGGCTCAAATAATTCCCACAAAGCCTTTTCTTACTTCCTCCTTGCTCTTACCGCATGCCCTCTGGGAAATCAAACCACCTACTTACTGGAAGAAACAAACACTACTTATATATTTCTATACAGTTTAGGATTTCACACATCTTAGGAAAACTTAAAGACAGGGGTTAAGAATTTTTCTCTTAAAAATAGCAATTCTACCAATAATGATTAACTGAGATGAAGGAAAGCCTGTGTTGAATATTTATGTCTCATACTCTAACCTTTACTGCTATAAGGAAAACATAGCATGAAGCTTAATGAAACTTAGGAGGTCAATTTTTATACATAAGGTATTATGGTAAATTTATCACCCTTAGGAAAAATATATATATCTACCAAAATATTATAAATGTCATGTGAACTAAAAGCCATTACCCAAACCTAGTTAGAAGTTGCTCATGTGGTTGGCTGTGTGAGTTTTTCTTTCAAAGCTCAGTGGAAAGTTGAGCCAATACTGTCTATGTAGTAATCCTGCCAGTATAGCTTGTATTTGTGATTGACTTTCATTTTGTTTTATGCCTATACCTTCAGAAACCCAGGATTGATGCTAAGTAAAACAAATTTACAAAGACATTGCATACATTTTAAGAGAAACACTAAATAATTTTGAAAGTAGGCAATGATGAAATAAATGATCATATATGTCAAAAAGGAGAAGATGAATCAAGTTTAAGAAATTTGGAATCAGTACTCCATCCTGATCCAAATCCAGGAAAGACTCCAGAAAAGCAGCTATTTGTAAGGTGAATGTACAGTTATAATGCTGCAGGGCTTAAGCTTAACTACTGCATGAAGATCAACCACAGATGATCACAGTGTTGCCCAATCAAGGATAGGTTGAGCCTCCAAAGTATATTTTGTCTTTGAAAACCTTTTGCCTCCTATGATGCATTTCTGAAAAGTTTGTGTATTGAGATCAGTCTTAGAGGACAGATATAATCACAGAAAAACATAAAGTTGTCAAGTATAAATTTAATATAAATAAGTGAATTAGTGGCATAAAATGTTTTTTCTTCATTAATAATTCTACCTTGAAAACTGAGTTGATACATAGATAGCTAAATTATTTATGCATGTATGTATGTATGTGTATATGTATGTATTTATGTATGTAAAATCTCTTATGTGCTCTTTGGTTTTGATGTGCTGGTATAGTTTACGCTTCTAAAATGCCTTCTAAAAAAAAGATTTATGGAACAGGTAGCATCTATCTTTTTTTCCCCCAAGATCAGTGTGAAAGAATTCTTCTTGTTCCACAACTCAGCAGTTATGGTTATTCTAGTAGCATGTGGGGAGTACCCATTGTGTACTGTGTTTCCCTATTAGCTAGTGTGATTGAATCCCTTCTAATATATGTAGCCACTTTTTGCTTATTTTCTTTTGAGTAGTAATTAATGAAAAATATTCCTATTTTTTAAAATGTGAATCTATTATCATATTCATTTGTCATGTCTTTTTATTACTAATCAATCTTTTGGATAAAATCAGGTTTATTTGTAAAAGTTCTTTAATATTGTAGATACAAAGACATTAATTGGTGTAAGTAACTTATTTTGTCTCTGATTCTAATCTAGTTTTCCATTCCTGAGCTTATTTTTTTACATTGTTTTAGTTGTTTGAACTGATCACAAATAAATTTTTAATTGTAATACTGGAAAATTTATCAATATTTAAAAATTGTAATTTATGCTTTGGCTATCTTGTTTTCTAGAATATCACAATTTCTTCTAAGGAGTTTTTGTTTTGTTTTATGTTTTAACCTTACACATTGGCTCCACAAAATATTTATAATTGAATTTTCAATATGATATGAAAAAGAGGTCAACATTCACCCTTCTCCATATGCTCATTAATTAATCTATCATCATTTAATAAACAGATGTAAACTTTACTCATTGCACTGCAATGACATATTTTATTATAAAGTAACTTAAGACATAGAAAGGGCTGATTTTGGTTTCATTTGTTTTTTGTTCATCTTTTTTTCCTATACCAAGTGTATTTCATGATTATAGTTTGTGATGTTTTATGTAAGATAGGGAAGATCTTAGAACATTACACTTCTTTGATATTATCATTGATATATTAGGCATTTCCTTATGCTCTTCAATTAAATTATTTTTCTCTTCCTTCTTTCCTCCTTCCCATCTTTCCTTCCTTTCTTCCTTCCAAGAACATATCCCAGTCATTGGTCAACACCTCTCCTATTAGTATCATCCCTATAAGCCAATATTTAGAATTAGTGTTTTTAACATTTATTTGTATAAACATGATCTAATTTGGTAAGCAAAATAATAATAAAATAAAGTATTTTACAATATTAATTTACTTATAGCAAATAAAGAAATCCTCAGCTGTTGATCACTCATATAGAATAGAAACACATGCACACAGACACACAGACACCATCATTACCTGCCATGTATTTATTCAAAATTTTAGTGGGCCAGGAATGGTGGCATATGTCTTTAATAAACACTGTATATAAACAACCACTGTAATTAGATGTCTAGCTTCCTTATTTGGCTGGAATAAAGATAAAACTCTATTTTTAAAACACATTTAACTTAACTCGATCACAGTCATTCAGACTATTAATTACAATGATAGCACTTTGGTGACCACTTTATTAAATTAAAATAAAGGAGAACCCCTCTGAATTGCTAGTCTACATAGAATTATTTGAAAATGTAAAATGAAATTGGTGATTTTTGGGGGCCCCACTATTATTTATGTTAAGTGATGAGTAGCTTGATATTTATGTAATTGCTTAGAGTTACATTACGATACCTATAAAATGGAAATACAACTGTCAATGAAAGTTTATATGCTAGGGACAAATATTAAGGGAAAGGAAACATGTTTATATTGAATTTTATGAATATCCCTTCACATTTGTGTTATTTTATTGATTGTTGCTTCTTGAAACACTTACCACCTGATTAGCTTCACTATGCTGATCATTATTATCATCATTGGAATTTTCTTATTTTCACCATGCATATTTTTATAAAATACAGATGACAGATTGTATTTTTCTGTATTTGCTTTCACGTACTTCAAAAACACCACATTTGTCCTTTGTCACCCATTTTTTAGACACTGTCTTTCATGAATTATATATATCTAACTGAACATTTTCTCACATTGGACCTTGTGATAAGGTCTTGAGACACAGAAACACAGTATATCCTGTCTAATACTGTTGCTTTATTTTTCATGCTTGTTCTCATTAGTTGGACCATTTTTGTTTGACTTTTCTATTTTAATTAACAGCTTGACATTAAAAATAGCTTTTATGTGAAGAATAATTCACTTTATAGGTTTTGAAAAGTTTATGATTTTCATTTGTAACCTATGAAGAGAAAATATGTTCATTTCTTACAAATGTAACATACAAGGAATACTTTGATAACAAATTTATTATTAAAATACTTGAAATACATCCAGCTCTCTTGACAATATACTTATTGGCATTAAGATCAAGATTAACTTATTATCAGATCATTAAGTGAAATGATTGTTGTTAATTAAATATATGTTAATGAATAAGTTCTGGATTTGTACATGTATTTTAACAGAATTCTTTTTTATTAATATATATGTTATTGTAGAGACACTGTACTGATGGGTTACAGTAACATGAGTAAGGTAATGAGTACATTTCCTATTGAGCATTATTACCTCCTCCTTTTTTTTCCCCTATCATCCCATCCCTCTCCACCTCCGCAACTCCTCCCTCTACCCCGTACCCTGGAAGTTGTAAAGTTTGTTTTCAACATAGTGTCTTGCACATCTCATTTCTACAATGGGACAACCTGTATCCATATTTCAGCATTTTGTTATTTCCCTTCCCCTCCCCAAATTAGAAAAATGTATGTCCAAGATACAGGGCACCAGAATAAAATACAGTGGTTATACCATAAACAACAGGGCTTACACCATGGGGGAAGAACATAAGAAAGAAATAAAAAAAGTCACATAATACATTATGAGTACATTAAGAGGAACAACAACAAAGATAAAACCTCTTGTGTCTCTATCATTGGGTTCATTTCACTTAGCATCATCCTATATGGTCATATGTACATACGAACTTTTCTGCTTGTCCTAGACACATACTATTTATTGAAAATAAGGGAAACCATGGGACCTGTCTTTCTTTGGGCCTGGCTTACTTCACATAATATAATTTTTTCCAAGTCTTTCCATTTCTTAAAAAAATGGGGTAGTGTCATTCTTTCTGATGGAGGTATAGAATTCCATTGTGGAAGTGGCGCTGTAGCTCAAGTGGTAGAGCGCTCACCTTGAGCTGAAGAGCTAAGGGACAGCGACCACGCCCAGAGTTCAAGCCCCACAACTGTCCAAAAAAAAAAAAAAGTATAGAATTCCATTGTATATATACACCACATTTTCATGATCCATTCATCTACTGAGAGGCATCTGTGTTGGTACCATATCTTAGCTATGGTGAATAATGCTGCAATAAACAAAGTTGTGCTGATAGCCTTAGTATGCCCTTGTTTGTGATCACTTAGGTTAATGGCCAAAAGTGGAATTGCTGGGTCATATGGAAGCTCTATGTGGAGTCTTTTGAGGAACCACCATACTACTTTCTAGGATGGTTGAAAAGTTTACATTCCCACCAACAATGTAGTAGGTTTCCCTTTTGGCCACATCCCCTCCAACATCTGTTGTTATTAGATTTCTTGATTATAGCCATTCTAACTGGAGTGATGTGGAATCTCAATGTTGTCTTGATTTGCATTTTTTCATGATGGAGAAGTTGAGTATTTCTTCATGTGTCTATTGGCCATTCTTATTTGCTCTTCAGAAGAGTCTCTTTTTAAGTCTTTAGCCCCCTTATTAATTGGGTGGTTGTTTCTTTGAGGTTTTGTTTTTGGATGATTTAACTTTTTGAGTTCTAAGTATATTTTAGGTAGGAATCCCTTGTCCATTGTATGTCTAGTGAAGATCTTCTCCCAGTCCATGGGCTTTCTATTGCTCTTGCTTGCTATGTCTTTTGCCATGCAAAAGCTTTGCAGTTTCATGCAATTCCATTTGTCTAACCTTTCTTTGATTTGTTGTGTTTCTGGATCTTTATTAGGAAAATTTCCGCCTGTTCCAAGGAACCGGAGAATTTCTCTTATTTCTTTCTGTAATGTTTTCAAGGGATCTGCTTTGCCTTCGTGGTCTTTGATCCATTTGGAGTTGATTCTGGTGCAGGGAGATATAAAGATCGAATTTTAGTTTTCTAGAGGTGTTTAACCAATTCTGCCAGCACCATTTACTGTAGAGACTGTCTTTTTACCATTCTATTTTACTTAACTTCTTTATCGAAGATTAGATGGCTATAAGTCTGTGGGTTCATTTTTGGGTCTTCACTTCTATTCCATTGGTTCTCAGGTCTGCCCTTCTGCCAGTACCAAGCTGTTTTAATTACTGTGGCTTTGTATTAGAGTTTGAAATTTGGTATTGATTGATATTCGTCCAGCACTGTTCTTTCTGCTAAGGATTTTTTTGTTTGTTTGTTTGTTTTTGCTATTTGGGGTCTTTTATTGTTCCAATTGAATTTTGGGGTTATTTCTACTATTTCCTTGAAGAATTAGGCCGGAATATTGATAGGTATTGTATTGAATTTCTAGATAGCCTTTGGCAGTATTGCCATTTTCATGATGTTAATCCTCCCAACCCAGGGGCATGGGAGGTTTTTCCACTTCCTTAGTTCTGCTTTAATTTATTTTTTCAGGTTTTTAAAGTTTTCATCATAGAGGCCTCTCACTTCTTCAGTTAAGTTAACTCCAAGGTATTTTATTTTTTGTGGGGCTATTACAAAAGGAGTTGCTTTCCTGATGTCAGCCACACGTTTCATTATTGGCATATAGGAAAGCCATTTATTTTTGAGGGGTAATTTTATACCCTGCTTCTTTTTCAAAGGTTCAGATCAGCTTTAGTACCTTGGGAGTGGAGTCCATGGGATTCTTTAAATACAAGATCATGTCATCTACAAAGAGGAAGAATTTTACTTTATCTTTCCCTATTGGATCCCCTTTACATTTGCATCTTACCTTATTACTCTAGCTCAGCATTCTAATACTAAATTGAAGAGGAGTGGAGAGCATAAATCCATGTCTCATTCTTGAATTTAGAGGAAATGGCTTTAGCTTTTTACCATTAAGTATAATGTTGGCTGTAGGTTTGTCATACACAACAATTATTATATTGAGGAATGTTCCATGGATTCATAGTTTTTCCAGAGCTATCATCATAAAGGAGTGTTAGATCTTGTCAAATACTTTTTCTGCATCTATTGCAATAATCATTTTGTTCTTATCCTTGCTTTTGTTGATATGATGAGTTAAATTAATTGATTTGCGTATATTGAACCAGCTTTGCATCCCTGAAATGAATCCTGCTTGATCATGCTGTATGATATCTGGATGACTTGTTGAAGTTAATTGGCCAAAATTTTCTTGAGAAGTTTTGCATCAATGTTCATCAAAGAAATGGGTCTATAGTTCTCTTTCTTTGATGAGTCCCTGCCTGGTTTTGAGATGAGGGTTATGATGGCTTCATTGAAAGCCATAGTGAACTTTCACTTTCAATTTCATTGAAGAGTCACAAGAGTATTGGTATGAGTTCTGCTTTGAAGGCCTTGTAGAATTCCACTGCAAATCCATCCAGTCCTGGGCTTTTCTTTGGTGGGAAGTCTCTTACTGCTGTTTCTATTTCGATGCTCAGTATGGGTCTGTTAAGTTGGTTTCAATAATCTTGTTTTAGTTTGAGCACTTCAATATTTGCTGGAAACTCATCCATTTCTTCTACATTCTCAAACTTATTAGCATGAAGGTTTGAGAAGTATTCTCTTATAATGTGCTGAATCTTGGTTGTTTCTGTGGTGATGTTTCCATTCTTATCTCTGAGTTTGTTTATTTTGGTGTGTTCTCTTCTTTTTCTGATAAGATTTGCTAGTGATCTGTCAACTTTGTTAATTTTTTTTGATGAACCATCTCTTTGTTTTGTTGAATTTTGCTATGTTTTTGGACTATAATTCATATAATTCTGATTTAATTTTAATTATTTCTTAGGGTTTAGATTGTTGCTTCTTTTCAAAGAGCTTCAGGTGCCTTGTTAAATTGTTGGTTTCAGATCTCTCCAATTTGTTGATGTAGGAACTCAGAGATATAACCTTGCCTCTGAGTACTGCCTTTGCTGTGTACCAGAGGAGCTGGTAATTTGTGTGTTCATTTTTGTTAAATATCATGAACATTTGAATTTCCTTCCTAATATCTTCCATAACCCACTGCTAGTTCACCAGTGTGTTTTTTTGTTTTTTTGGTCTGGTCATGGGGTCTGAACTATGGGCCTGGGTGCTGTCCCTCAGCTCTTCAGCTCAAGGCTAGCACTCTACCACTTGAGCCACAGTGCCACTTCTGGCTTTTTTCTTTTTGCTTATGTGGTACTGAGGAATCAAACCCAGGGCCTCATGCATGCAATGCAAGCACTCTACCACTGAGCAACCTTCCTAGCCCTCAACAGTGTGTTTTTCAGCTACCATATATTACAAGACTTTCTTTGGTGGCTTTAGGTGGTGAGTTCTAATTTTATTACCTTGTGGTCTGAGAGAATGCAGGGCATAATTTCAGTGTTTCTGAATTTGGAAAAATTTGCTTTGTGACCTAAAATGTGGCCTATTTTGGAGAATGTTCCATTTACCACTGAGAAGAACGTGTATTCTGATTCTGCTGGGTGAAATATTCGGTTGATATCTGTGAAGTCTAGTTGATCTATGAGGTTGTTTAGATCCGAGGTTTCTCCATTGAGGTTTTGTCAGGTTGATATATCTAATGGGGATAAAAGTGTGTTAAAGTCCCCAGCAATTAATGTCTTGGGATAAATTTGTGTGCTCTGTGGTTTGGTGAATAGATATTTAGAATTGTAATATCCTCCTAAAGAAGTGATCCCTTAATTAATATGTAATAAACTTCTTTATCTGTTTGTGGTAATTTTAATTTAAAGTCTATTTTATCTGATATTAAGATTGCAACTCCCACTTGTTTATGGGGGCTATTTGCTTAATTTGATTCCAGCCTTTCTCTTTCAGAATATGTTTGTTTTGTGGGCAAGGTTTGTCTCTTGAAAGCAACAAGTAGAAGGATCTTGCTTTTTGATCCAACTAGACAGTCTATATCCTTTAACTGGAGAGTTAAGTCCATTTATATTCAGAGTTAGGAGTGAGAGGTGTTTGGTAGTTTCATGCCATGTTATCTACCTTCTTGGGGGCTGTGACATCTGGCTTATTTCTATGATTCTTGGATTCTCTGTTTGGGGGTGGTTTCTTGCCCTTTACTATGCTCTTGTTGGTTTTCTATCTGTAGGATTTCTTTAAGTATCTTTTGTAGATGTGGTTTGGTGGAGATATATTGTTTCAATTTTTCTTTGCCATGGAAGGTTTTTATTTGTCCTTCTGTTATGAAGGAGAGTTTAGCTGGGTACAGTATTCTTGGATGATAGTTTGGCATACATCATTCCAGGCTCTTCTTGCTTTAATTGTCGCTACTGAGATATCTGAAGTTATTCTCATTGGTTTTCCTTTATAGGTGATTTATCTTTCCTCCCTGACAGCTTTAAGGATCCATTCCTTGGTCTCAGTTGAACCTGTTTAGATTTCAATGTGATGGTGGGATGTCCTGTTCTGGTCTGGTCTATTTGGGGTTCTAAAGGATTCTTGTATCTGAATGGGCAATCTTTTTGCATGTTTGGGAAGTTCTCTGCTAGTATCCTGTTAAATTAATTTCCTAGACCTTTTACACCTGTCTCTAGGCCCTCCTCTACACCCATTAGCCTTGAATTAGGCCTTCTGATGGTATTTTCTAAATGTTGAATAGATCTCTAATATTTCTTAGATTTGTCTTTAATAGTTGTCTATTTTTCTCTTTAATTTCTAGGTGGTCTTCAATCCCAGAGATGGGATCTTTTCCATGGTCTAACCTACTGTCAAGACTTTCTACTTTTTAAAAATTTTCTTTCCTTCTAATTGGTCAGATTTGATGTCTTCAAATTCTGTTGGAGCTTTGTTTTAGATCTTGTATGGACTTCTTTACTCCCTTAATTTTTTTTCAGTGTTCATTCTCAAATCCCTTAGTTGATTGGTTATGGTTTCATTGGACTCCCTTTCCTTCTGATGGGTTCCATTCAGCATTCCCTTTGTGGCCTCCCTGGATTCCTGTAGCTATCTGTTTGTGGATTCCATGAATGCCTCTATTAATCTTAGTTTCTTCTCATCCCACTTATGTAATTCCTCAATTAATCTTTGATTAGTCCCTCATGCTCATGAAATTCCTGTATTCATCTTTGGTTAGCCTAATCAGGCTCACTCATTTCCCTATCATGCTCACACAGAGTCCTTTGCAGGCTTTCAATCTTTTAATTCAACATGTTTACCAGTAGTGTTTGTAGTGTGTTTGGGGAACTCTCCTTTGGATTATTAATTAACTGTTCTATTGCCTGATTATCATGACTGGGAGATGAGATACTTAGATTTGCCATTTTTCTTGTGTTTCTCTGGCTTGTTCTGACTAGTAAGGTATGAAAGGAAAGCCAATTCCACACTAGAACACTATTTTAAGGCAAGCATCAACCAGAGCCCTGTAGTAGCACAGATTGTTTGACTCAGTCAAAATGAATACAGATACAATCTAGTTCAACAACTGACAACTAAAGAACAATGTACTGAGAAAATCAAAAAAGGATTTAACCTACCAGAAATTAATAGGTTTAGGGAGAATTGTGAGACAAAAATTAGATTAGAGGAATTTAAACAGAATTCTTTAGCTTTATTTTGCAATAGACCAAACTAGTATTTTTTTTATTTTTATTTTTTTGTTGGTCGTGGGGCTTGAACTCTGGGCTTGGGCACTGTCCCTGTGCTCTTCAGCTCAAGGCAAGCACTCTACCACTTGAGCTACAGTGCCACTTCCGGTTTTCTAGTGATTTATTGGAGATAAGAGTCTCACGGTCATTCTTCCCTGGGCTGGCTTTGAGCCGTGATCTTCAGATCTCAGCCTCTTGAGTAGCTAGGATTAGAGTCTTGAGCCACTGGTTCCTGGCTAGTAGTATGTTCTTTACAAGCAAAATACTGCAAAAGCAAATTGACACAACTATGACAATAGAACAAATTTTTTAGTAATTTTAAAGATAATATTTATCAATAATAATTTTTTAATTTTAAGGTGTCAAAACATTTTTTTGTTTGTGAATATAATCTATGCAGTTACCTGATATTTAAAATAAGTGAAAATTTAAATGTCTTGTTTCAAAGTGGGGTGGGTGACTCAGAAACATAGCTGCTTTGATCTATTCTGTTTTGTAGGTTACAAGAAGCAGACTTATAAAGTACCAAAATTTGGAAAGTGTAGCTATTTCAGCATTCTCTAAAAATTATTTTCTCATTAGATGTATCCTAAACTATTCCATGGTAAATGAATCTGGAAATGCTTTTATGTATAGTATATTTTCAAGAAATTTTGCAAATTATCTTAACATATGAATGAGTTTGCTATCCCCACAGTTAATGTAGAAAGCAACAACTTTTCAAATACCAATATCTTAAATATTTAATAACAGAAATGTTTATATTTTATGACACTAGAGTCCTAAGACATCAACATAATCCAGTAAACAACTCAATGAAATAGTCATCTTTGAATGTAATTCAAATGCTTCTACAATATCCCAATAAACACCATTTATTATTTTTAATTTTATAAATTACAAACATGAATCTTACTCTCATTTTGGGAAAGATAGTTTATTTTTGCTGAATTCTAATAGATTTTTTGCTGCCAGTTGTGGGACTTGAACTCAAGGCCTGGGTGCTGACCCTTTTTGTGCTCAAGGAGAGCACTCTACCATTTGAGTCACAATGCCATTTTTGCTAATAGATTTTTCTTACATAAGATTATTTGTTCTAATGAGATAAGGCAAAGGGTTAGAAAGTGCTGGTATATTTTTGTCCAATCATAATTTCTGTCCTCACTTGAACATACCACATGCCATTTCAAATTTTAATAGAGATTCTTAGGTAGAGTATATGTAATGGTTTTGCTTGTGGAAAAGACTTACAATCTTATTTGTTCACTGAGAGCTATAAACGTAAAACAAATGATGGTGGTTTCAACCAGCCACAATTTACACTTTCCTGACAATACATCTTTAGGATTTGAGGCTTCAGAACCTACTGTGTGTTAATTTGTAGATACTGAAGTCAAATAACTTTTGGAGGTTTCCCTGAACTTAAGTCATGTGACCCTGCACAGGTATTGCTGGACCTATCTCAGCATCATTGCAGAACCTGTGCTTTTTATGAATCCCAAATTTACCTTAAAACAGACAAAAAAGCTTCATGAAGTGAGATGCTCATGAAATCTATGCATTTTCTTCTCAAGCAGTATATTTAACGCCGGGGACTGGTGACTCAAGCTTGTAATTCTACCAACTCAGGAAACTGAGATCTGAGGATTATGGCAAGATAGTCCTTCAGACTTTACCTCTAATTAACCACAAATAAAAGCTAGAGTAGAGCTGCTGTTCAAGTGGTGAAGCTCTAGCCTTGAATGATAAAGCTCAGGGGAGTGCCCGGGCCCTGAATTCAAGTCCCAGGATGGGCATAAAAAGAAAAGAAAGTCATTTTTTGCTTGTTTTCTGTTCTTGTATCCACTGCATTGTAAATAGCATGTATTTAGAATATGTTAGGTTCTGTTCATGAAACTGAATAAGTAGAAGCAAATAAAATTACAATCTCCCTTGAACTTAACCCTGCACAACATTTACAGACCTTCTGTTCTCTGTAATGACAGACACATATATAATATATCATCAGGCAATGATTAGAGAAGGTGACATTTGTGCTGCGATGAAAAGTGGGAGTATGAGCAGATAGAAGTCTGTGAAAGACTGAAGTTTCTGCTTTGTTTCAATAATTTATAAAGAACCCAATTCTGATTATTTGTTTAGATCAGAAAAAAGGTCTATCTGCATTTTATGGAAGACCTACCCATCACCTTGTCTAGACCTGATATGGAAGGATATTAACTTTGGTTAAAAACTAAAAATGTGTTTTAAATATGAAAATACTAGAAATGCTTTAAAAAGTATCAAAATATATTTTTCTTTTAATAGTAATACTGAATAGGAGAAAATAATTTTACTATTCTTAATCTTATTACTGATATTTATAATATAGTATGTGAAACATCTGGATTTCATACACATCAAGCATATAATAGATATTGTAATTGAGAGGACTACAAGGCACATAAATTAAAAACAAAACAAAACAAAACTCTCTAACATATAGACAGTAAGTTAGGTAATACTACCTAACTGTATACTATCAATATTAAGACAGATAATAAAGCTGTAAAGTGAAGGAAGCATTAAATCAATGTCTGAGAATTGCATGTGTGTTATGTGTGTGTATGTGTGTGTGTGTGTGAGAGAGAGAGAGAGAAACTTTTTGTCTGTACTAATTTGAAAAATATAGCAGCACTGCTCACAAAAGCCAAGATACAGAGTTTACCATAATAGATGAGTGGATAAACAAAGTGTCACACATACACACATATGAACAAGGGATCCTCAAATACGAAATAATGTTTTTAGGAAAACAGATAGAATTGGAGATCTTCATGTTAAGCAAAAGTAGCCAGATCCAAAAAAATGTGCATGTTTTCCTTCATATGAGAGATATATGTGAGATGTGATATATATATATATATGTATATATATATATATGCAGAAAGACATTAAAATAAAAGGATGACTATTTGGGAAGAGGAAGAAAACCAGCAGGGGAGGAAGCGCTTCAGGAATGGCTAATGAAAGGAGGTAAATATGATCCAAATACATAGGAAATATTCCATACACCCATTATTTTGTATAATTAATATTCATTAGTAAAAATGGAAATATGGTGGATATATGCACAATGTACTACTTACTTCAACCAAAGTGTCCTAATGTAGGTCACTTAGGACAGATTTTTATCTATAAAATTTAAGCCATTGACAAAATGTATAGGGTGATGACTGTTGTATCAGGTGGAACAAAAGTATCTAAGAACAGATAAACTATATGTTTGATATTTTACTGGGACTTAATATTTGGACAATTTAGAATAGAAAGTAACTTGTACTGTGTTGACTGTTCAACTTAAATAATATATTTTGGGGAAACTAGAATACATATATGCAGCATATTTGACAAGAAATATACTCACTGGGTCTGGGAAGAAATATACTCACTGGCTCAGTGGTAGAGTGCTTGCCTTGCAAGCATGAGGCCCTGGGTTCAATTCCTCAGTACCACATAAGCAGAAAAAGCTAGAAGTGGTGCTTGGCTCCAGTGGTAGAGTGCTAGCCTTGAGCTGAAGAGCTGAGCGATAGCACCCAGGCCCAGAGTTCAGGCCCCATGACTGGCAAAAAATAAGAAAAAGAAAAGAAAAAAAAAGAAATATAGTCACTACCTTTCATATGTGACTGTAACCCCTCTGTACTTCACCTTGACAATAAAATTAAATTAAAAAATTAAAAAACAAAAAGAAAGGATATACATTTTTAATTCTCTAGATGATTTTATATAAATGGAAATAATAAAATGGCTTAAATCAAAGCATAAATTCTTGAGAAATATGTATGATATGCACAATTCATCTGATAGAACCACATAGAAAAATGTGGATCCAACTTATACAGCCCTGATTACTATTAGGAATGTGAGGACTCAAAATTTCTCTGTGTCTTCCTGCATGTGTCTTCCATATACACCATTCCCTTTGAAATCTGTGGGGTATGTAGAAGTGCAGTGGTGGATAAAAATCTGAGAATTCAGCAGTTATTTTTCAGGTGGAAGATTGGGAATACTACCATCCTAATGATGCTTCTCAGTGGGAGACGTAGTTTGATGATGGTGAATAGGCATGAAAGAATCGGCTTCATGATAGAAGAAACAGAAAGTCAGAGAACCTCATGATTTCATAAGGAATCTTAATACATTGAGTGGTATAGACTTCTTTCAAATTGAATTGAATCTTTGTAGTTTACTTCTCCTTTTTAAAAACATCTACAAAAAATTTTTAATCATCCACTGTCTGTAATTTTTTTTAAACGGGGGAGCTCATTACTTTCAATTACCTAATCTTTGACACTATAAATTTAAAGCTATAAAGATTGTAAATTTACTGGGATGAAAAGCAAAATCTCCCTTAACCCACCTCAGATATTGTTTAAAAATCCTAGGTAGCTTGAACAACATCAATTTTCCTTGTCACAATGTATACATTTGGTACTCTTAAAATTTTCTTAATTCTCAAGGCTTGGTATTATGATGTCTGCATTGTACACAATATTCCTACCATTCAAATGCACTTATCATTTGATAGTTATTTCATAGTTGTTAACTATCAGTGAATGATAATGAATAAGGAAAGTTCTAATAAACACAGTGATCACTGAAGAAATGTTATTACTATACATTTGAGGTGAATAAAGCAATGTAACCAATCCACAAACTGAAGTAAGGAGTAGATACTCAATACCATTGAGTGAATTAAACAAATAATCGATTATTCGGTGAGACTGATTTTGGAATGGCATTTGGAGAGAATATTAAATAATAGAGCAAAAAGAGTTTGGGTACATTTCCTAATCCTTCCTAAAACCAGCCATCCCAGAAAAGACCTTTCTCAACCCTCAGCAGCCAATTGCAATGCTTATCATAATCATAACGTTAAAGATTTTCAAAGAAGACATTTCCCTCAGCTGTCCTTAGGAGCCTATTTTAAGTGATTAAAATTCAATGCTGTCAAGAAGTTCTTACATTATGTCAACTTAAATTTGTCTTGCAAGTTAAGCCATTTCCTGCTGCAGTCCTGAAGAACAGCTGGTTTCCATCTTCTTTAAGATCATCCTTTTTAAGCTTAAAGATAACAATAAAAATCATCAAAAGCTCTTCTTTCTTTACTTTTAGCCAAAGTCATCACAACTTATTCATATTTGTTCACAGGTTCTTATTTTTTTAATGATACAATTTATTTTCAGGGCCACTAAGCTTTCTGATATCCCTGGGAGATTAGTGGATGGCTGCTACCGCTCCTTTCTATTACCAACAATAACTTGCCAAGATCATTTCAAATTATGGCTGCCTATCTTTTAATACACTGCCAATGACATAATGTTCTCTAAACAACACAAATATAATTGACATCTGTAATTAACACTAGGTCACACTTTTCTCTCCCACATTAAAAATGTCATCTTAGAAACATTATTTCACTGGTTATGTTTGTGCCAATATAGATATATCCTAGATATATTAGCAGTGAACCATGCAACAGGGAAAGCTTAAATCTCCAAATGTCCTTCACACACCAACTATTTTTAAATCCTTTGAAACACGATGTGAATCATTGCCTATGATATAGTATTGAGGTTGTTTTTTAACTGGACATAGTAGGTCTGTGTCCTTAACATGCTATCCATGAGAATAAAAGGTGAATAGTTGGGCCACTTACCTTCATATGTGGAAATTAATGCTCCTAAACTCAATTTTTCTACAGCTCCTCAATGGTTGGTAGAGAGAGTCTATGTAATATTTTATGATTCATGGAATGATTCTCATGTATTTGACTAGATCAGTTATGTAATCAGGAAAACCTAGGGCTTGGGCTTCATTATTTCAACTATATGTTTATTTCATATTTCAACTATATGTTTATTTTTGAACTCCACATTTTGCTTAAAAATAACTTAAAAAATAACTTCTTTATATTTTTCCAAAAGCTTCTTCTGTTTTTATTTTTTTCATAAGAGAATTTGGGTAAGTTAATCTGGTTATGACAAGATTCTAAGCTAGAAAGAAAAAATATGATATGCATCAGACTGTTTTGGATCCTATACTAAAGCAAGAAATAGCTACTGCTTAGCACCATTTAGTGTAGGTTCCATACTAAACTTTATCATTGTTTCTCAAATTTGTGATATACTCAGCAGCAAAATAAAGCAAGCAGTTTGTCAAACAAGACATAGACAAAAATATCGTATTTGTTTTTAAAAATTGTGTGGGTGTATTTATGCATAAGAAAAGTCTGGAAGAACACCCACAATATAATTAAAGTGATTATCTCTGAGAGTTAGGATCATGGGTTATTTTTATTTTTGTCTTTCTGTTTGTATGTTTTTCTAATTTTCCTTCAGTGAACATGTATTACTTATGTAATACAAAAAAAGCTAAATTAAAGCATTTGAAAGATTAATTCAGCTAAAAATATTGTTAAGCCTAGAATAATCATTTAAATGGTGGTCTAAAAATTACAGAATGGTTGAGTTAAAGACTATATATAATAAAAGGGATTTTGTTTTGCCATTCACTCATCATTAAAAGCATGCTATGAGTACTGAAAATAAGTACCTGAAACACATGCCAGTATGCTATCTATAGAAGTTTAGTGAAGTTGTGAACCATTTTCCACACTCCCCCTTAAGCAAAATAGCTCCTACTTTATATGACTGTATTTGGATAATGGATGTTAAGAATTGACAGCCAGGGAAGAAAGCAAAGGAGAGATTTCACATCCCAGGAGAATATTCTGGGGCATTAGTTTCTACAAATAAACATGGAGTTATGTCAGGAATGTCATGTGGCCATAATGCTGTCCATAATGTAGTCCAGGCTTTGGCGATGGAAACACCAGTTCAATGTTCTGAAATTTCACACTTGTGAAAAAAATCCTTCTCAAAACAACTTAATTGGAGTAACTTCTACATTTTCTTTAGATAATGAAATATGAAGGCATCATGTTTTGATAGATCATTGAAAGCAGAAAAATTATATTTAACCCCATATACAATAAGTGAAAAGTTTCACTGAAAGTAAAAAAAAATCTAATCAGTCTGTCTTTTTTCTTATTTTGTTGTTTGTTTTATTTTTCTTCATTCATAATTACACTAACACTTGTACTATTGTATTTCATAGTTTTGATCTTGCAAGCATATCTTTAGAAATAGGGCTAAATAATGTTTTGTTAGCAATAACTTACTGAAACATATTGAAGAATTCAAATATAATTCTTAGTTTTTTTATATTCTTATAAAGACATTCTAATGGAATGGCCACCTTATCTATACCTTAGAGAAAGAGATAACTTGGAATCTTATACTGGTTCTAACTGGACAAGTGTTTGTTTCCTTCTCATTGGATTCATCTACAAAATAGTTAATAATAAGTACATATACATCATATAATTGTAATTATTTAATAAAACAAACTTTATGATGATCTTTGTCCAATTCCTGACAGATAGAAACTGTATGTTATCTATAATTAATTTAATAGATATTTATGTGGCATTATTATGTCCTGGGAAATACATTAAAGGCTAGAAAAACAAGTCAGAATCCTAAAGGCATTGTGTCTAAAGTTACTGAATTTTTTAATCTTAGGTCAAGGAAAAACAAGCAATTATAAATCAGGAACACAAGAGTGATGGTAAAGGTAATTTAAGGTACAGTGAAGGTACGTAGAATGTGTACCTACACCAGGCTGAGAAAGAATCATTCTGGTGGCAGTATTTAAATTGAGACCAGAGTAGAATGAATAGGCATTAACTAGGCAAGGAAAACAGAAAATAAAATTGTAGATAGAGACAAACTTTCCTATTTGGGCAGGATTTCTTTTGTAGGTAACTCAATCACATGAGCTAAAATTATTAGATGTTTATCAGCTCATGTGACTAAAAATCTATAGAGAATTTGGACAAATCTTTATTCTAATTATTTTTCCTTCAATGTTGGGGAGAGGAGGCCATTTTTTTCTCTGATTTCATTCTTGGACTATGTTTGTTTAAAGTTTCATACTTAGTTTCCAATAATAGAAAAAGAATTTTCCATTTTATTCTGTTTTCCTTGTCCTCCCTTCCACTTTTTCCTCTTTGTTTTCTTTTTTATCCTTTTTCTCTCCCATTCTCTTCTTTCCAACTTAAGGAATCCCAAAATAAAATGCAAACAAACAGAAAATTCAAGCAACCAAAGACTACCACCAACAACATCAAAACAAACCTGGCATTCATTTTGGTTCACCAACTAAGGCCATGGACTCATCTGTGAACCAATGACTAGGACATCAAATATTGTATTACAATGAATGATTAAGTCACTAAAGGTATTGGAATTACCAGTTGGCATTAACATCACCTAAAAATCAATATGCCATTCAGTAGAAGATGGCAAAAATATACACTGTGGAAAAAATAATAGTAATTACCAGAGGCTGAAGAATGAAAAGACATATATAAGACTGACCTTTTTACTTTTTAAAAATATTCTCATAATCTTTATGTCATTGTACAAAGGAGTTGCTATTCAACAAAGCAGTTTGTGAATACAATATATGTTGCAAATGCCACCTCTTTCAACATTCTCAAAGAATTGAGTAGATTCAATGACTCTAAAGCATGACACCTAATGATAGAGGGAATGAAGAATGGCAAGCTAGAAGAATTATAGAACTAGGACAAGACCAGGTAAAACAATGTGTTATAAGATAGCTTAGTGAATTTGAATGTCCTGATTATAGCAATGAAAGGTTTTAATCAATGGAGTAAATAATAAGCCCTGGTTGTAAAGAGAATGGATTAAAGAAGATTGAGATTAGAAATTGAGGATAAGCCAGGTGCTGGTGGCTCATGCCTGTAATCCTAGCTACTCAGTAGGCTGAGATCTGAGGATCACGGTTCAAAGCCAGCCTGGACAGGAAAGTCTGTGAAATTCTTATCTCCAATAAACCACTAGAAAACTGGAAGTGGTATTGTAGCTCAAGTGGTAGAGTGCTCGCCTTGAGCTGAAGAGCTGAGGAATAGCACTAAGGCCCAGAGTTCAAGACCCACGGCTGACAAAAAAGAAAGAAAGAAAAAAGAAAAGAAATTGAGAACAATACAGGAAGCAAGGAGTTCAAGTGTATGTATTTGGTGGCTTGAATGGATGGTGCAGATGATGTAGAAAAGTGAGTAACTAAGGAACAGAATGAGAAGAAATTGGTAATCGTTTATGTGATAAAATTCAGGAAAGAGGAGACATAAAGGTTAAAGCCTACAATCCTAGCTTGGGCAATAGGATGGGTATTTATGAGATAGGAATTCCGGTAGGAAGAGTATCTTTGTAAGTGAATTTTGTGTCTGGAATATCTAAATAGAAATATCAATATAGTTATGGATCACTTGAATATTGTATGAACTTAAAAGCATCACGTGCGTGGTAAGACAATAAAGAGAGCACACAGAGAAAGAATAAATTCCAAATGAGTGCTCAGATATATGGGACAGGACAAAAGGACTTCTTAAAAGTGACAGAGAAAATGTGACCAAAGACATATTGTTGGTGGGAATGTAAACTTGTTGAACCACTGTGGAAAGCTATGGAGGTTCCTCAAAAGAATACACGTAGAGCTCCCCTATGGCCCAGGAATCCCACTTTTAGGCATTTACCCAAACGATCACAAACAAGACCATACTAAAGCTACCAGCACAACTATGCTTATTGCAGCATTATCCAACATAGCTAAGATATGGAACCAACCCAGATGCCCCTCAGTAGATAAATGGATCAAGAAAATGTGGTAAATATACAATGGAATTCTATGCCTCCATCAGGAAGAATGACACAGACCCATTTGTTAGGAAATGGAAAGACTTGGAAAATATTATATTATACATTGTATATTATTATATTATAGTGTTATATTATATTATTATGCCAGACTCAAAGAAACATAGGTCCCATGGTTTCCCTTATCTGCAATAACTAGTATATGTCTAGGACAAGCAGAAGAGGTCAAAAGCTATGTACATATGGCCATACAACCTGATGATAAGTGAAGTGAATCCCAAGATAGGGAGACAAGATGTTTTAATCTTTGTCGCTGTTCCTCTTAATGTATTTATAATGTATTATGTGATTTTTTTGTTTCTTTTGTATGTTCTTCCCCATGGTATAACCACTGTTTTCACGGTATTTGATTCTAGTGCCCTGCATCTTGTATATACATTTTTCTAATTTCAGGAGGGGAAGGGAAGTAACAAAATGCTGAAATAAGGATACAGGATGTCCCATTGTAACAATGAGATGTACAAGACATTATGTTGAAAATGAACTTTACAACTTTGTGAGGGGGGAGAGTGGGAGATGGGAGGAAGCAGTTGGGGAGGTGGGGAGGAAAGAGATGATAGGGGAAAAATAAAGGAGGGTGTAACAATGCTCCATAGGAAATGAACTCATTACCTTGCTCATGTAACTGTAACTCCTCTGTATAGTATCTTTGCAATAAAAAAATATATTTTTTAAAAAAGAAAATGTGGCCAAAGAATGAAGAGAAAAATAAAATCCCAGTTATTTATACACATACCAAAGAAAGATATTCTTAGGAGAGGAGCACAAAGGCTCAATACCTATGTGCATCTGATTACGTAAAATAATATTTATTAAAATAAACTCTAGGAAATCCAAACAAAAGATTTTTTGTTGTGTTTTCTTTTCTTTTTGTCTTGTTTGTTTATCTGCCTTTGGGATAGTAACAGGGGGCAGAGAAATGGAGGGACAAAGGGTGAAAAATGCAGCAGTTCTACTCACTAGATACTATGTTGAAAAGGAACTACATAATTTGTGGGTGGTGACAGAAAGGAAAAACTGGGAGAGAGAAAGGGAAGGGGTGACATTGTTCAAAAAGAAATTTACTCTTTATCTGATTTTCATAACTGTGACTCTGTACATAACCTTTACAATACAAATAAAAAAGTATGAAAAAAATAAAAAGCCCAGAAATTAATAAAGATGACTTTCAAATTTGGTAATGATAATTTCTTAAAGCAACAGTAACAAACTAGTATAAATCCCTTAGATTGGCAGTAAGAGGCAGGCCTTTTAAATCTTACCATGAAGGTTAGAAGACAGGGTGAGGTAGATAACATTTATTTACCAACTATTGTGCCATTCCAGTTCTCAGTATTTGTATATTTGGACTTTCTCAATTCTCATAATAATTCTATGACACAGATGCTACTCTTTTCCACATTTTTACTGATGATGAAATTGAAACGGAGGTAAAATAACTGAAGATCACGTTACTGAAATGAAATCAAACTGATGGTAGCCTGATCCTGGTGCCTGTGCTCCTATGCTATTAATTTTCTCTTTTGTCACTCTAACAGATCAAATTAATGGTAGCAATAAAATATGCAGCAGAGAAAAAGAACAAAAATATTTTTGATGAAGCTGGCAGGGATATAGATGTAAGAAAACTCAAAATAACATTAGCTTAAATAAGATGAAAGTTTACATTTCTCTCACATAGAAGTCTAAGTAGGTATTTCGGCATTGGAATGGTATAAACTTTAGAGTAACCTGATTTTCTTCTTTACTGTTGCTTCCTTCTGTGAACTCAGGGCCTTGAGCCTGGTAGGCAGGTACTCTACAACTTGAGCTACACACTTATCCCTTCTTTACTTTAGTTGATTATCAGGTAGGACCTTGTGCTTTTTCTGAGGTTGATCGAGAGCACACTCATCTTACTTATGCATATCTCTTGTAGCTAAGATTACAGGAATGAACCACTGTACTTGTAATTTATGTTTTCCTTTGCCTGGATAATATTTAATATTTTCCAGGTGGAACTTGAGCCCTGTGCTAAGCCAATATGATGACAGTCAGACATAACTTTTAATGAGCACCTGAAATGTAGCAATTCCAAAGTGTAGATAACTATGTGTGTTACATAAACACTATAATTTCAGAGTTGCTATAAAAATAACTACATATTGTTATATAGCAATACATAATGTTATATAAAGCTTTTATATGTAGCTTTAGACCCTTGACAATTAGGTTAATATATTTTCAAGAAGATCATTATTGATGACAAGCCAAAAATACTCATAATGAGTAGAGTTCAGTACTGTACTATAGGTGCTTGAAAATATTATTATACCTATTACTTTGATTTTTGAGTACCATTTGCTTTCAAAGAGGCCTAGTTATAAAGAGTTGAGGGCAGAGATAAACTTTGCATAATGACTTGGGCACAGCATATCATAATGCAGAGAACAGACTGAGAGTTTCTCCATATCTACTGGCTATGTACTGTGTGAGAGAGAATATTTTTTTGACATTGCTTGTCAAAACCACATGCATTAGAATAAGATTCCCTTACTGTATAAGTCACATGTAGAAATTTTTGCCATTTGGGCATGCTGGGTTAAATGAAAGTATTATGAAATTTATTTTTTAGCCTGGGTATAGACTTGGATCCAAGCATATTGGAGGAAGAGGATCACAAATTTGAGGACAGCCTTGGCTACATAGCAAGACCTTAGCTCAAAAAATATAATTTGATTGCTTTTTAAATCATTTTTGCACACCCTTACCTAAAAATACATTCTAGGTATATTCTTGATCCTGGATGAAATTGCTCAGCAGTAATTTTCTGGTTACTTCAGAAAAAGGTAGAAACTGGTAGTTTGAGAACAATAGGTATATTCTGATACAACTACAAAGCCCGGGAAGCAAAATTAACCTTAACTGAGAGGAATAACATGTTTTATTTTATTTTTATTATTTATTTATTTATTTATTTATTTATTTATTTATTTTCATTGTGAAAATACCTTACAGAGGGGTTGCAATTACATGGGCAAGATAATGAGTCCATTTCTTACCAAATATTGTTGCCTCCTCCTTTGTTTCCCCTTTCCACCACTTCCCATCTCCCCTTCCCACCCTATCAAAGTTGTAAAGTTCATTTTTCGACATAAAGTCTTGTACATCTCATTGTTGCAGTGAATCCCTATTTGAACAATTTGTTTTTTTCCCTTCCCCTCCACAAATTATACCAACATCAAATACAGTGAAAACAGGGTCATACCATGGGGGAGGGACATACAAAGCAACAAATAAATCATCTTGTAAATATGTTAGAAAGAAAAAACATTTGAATCCTTATCTTGGGGTTCATTTCACCTAACATCAACTTATCTGACCATTTCTGCTTGACTCAGACATATACTAGTTATTGCAAATAAGGGAAACCATGGGACCTATGTTTCTTTGGGCCTGGCTTACTTCACTTAGAATTTTTTCCAAGTCTTTCCATTTCCTAACAAATGGGGCAATGTCATTATTTCTGATGGAGGCATAGAATTCCATTGTGTATATATATACCACATTTTCTTGATCCATTCATCTATTGAGGGGCATCTGGGTTGGTTCCCTATCTTAGCTATGGTAAAAAATGCTGCAATAAATATAGTTGTGCTGGTAGATTTAGTATGGTCTTGTTTGTGATCATTTGAGTAAATGACCAAAAGTGGGATTGCTGGGTCATAAAGGAGCTCTCTGTGGAGTCTTTTGAGGAACCTCCATACTACTTTCCAAACTGGTTGAACAAGTTTACAGTCCCACCAACAATGCAGTAAGGTTCCCTTTTTGTCCACATCCCCTCCAGCATCTGTTGTTATTAGAGTTCTTGATTATAGTGAGGTGGTATCTCAATGTTGTTTTGATTCGCATTTGAGCAGAAACACCAGCAATACAAGATGTTTGGTATTGTAACTATTTTTGAAGTTTTTTTTGTTTGTTTTGCTTTTTATTGTTTGTTAGTTTTGGGGCTTGAACTCTGGACCTGAGTATTGTCCTTCAGCTCTTCAGCTCAAGGTTAGCACTCTACCACTTGAGCCACAACACCACTTCCAGTTTTCTGGTGGCTTATTGAATGTAATAGTTTCAAAGCCTTTCCTGCCTGGCTTTGGCTGCAATCCTCAGATCTCACCCCCGGATTACCGTACCTGAGCTCTTCAGCTCAAGGCCATCACTCTATCACTTGAGCTACGGCATCACTTCCAGTTTTGTAGTGGTTTATTAGAGATAAGAGTCTCACGGTCTTTCCTGCCAGGTCTGGCTTTGAATCAAGATTCTCAGATCTCAGCCTCCTGAGTAGCTAGGATTACAGGCATGAGCCACCAGCCTCCTAGCCCCTATCTTTAAGAAGAGAAAGAGATTATCGTTTGTTGACAATGTGAGTCTGACAGAATCAGATTTGAGAAGAGTGATGGAGCTGTTTTGAGTAAAGTTGAGATTGGAAACCTTATATGTTTGTAAAATTTTCATGAGCAATACTCGGCTGCTCAGGTTTACAGTGAGAAAAATCTTTCAGTTAATTTATTCAAAAGTGAAACATTACTGGGAGAGTATCAGGGAAGTTGGTGAGATTAAGAAGTTGAGGATAAAGAAATTTTGATGCAGGAGTTACAGATGTGAATAAATGGGAGGAGGAGGTTGAAGCTCTGGAAGGAGAACATATGAGAAGACAAATGGTTGATAATGGATAAGGATGACATACTGGAAATGAGAAAATAGAAGCTTTGGAGAAGAGAAATAGTCACTTAATGAGAAGGGGGAAATGAAGGGCAGGTTAGTGGTTGATGTTGAAATTTAGTTTTGTCAGTATCCAGTAGGTTTGGGAGATAACAAGGTTATCTTTGACCATGAGCATGTGAATTTGAGTGGTGAGAAAGTCATTGGAGGGGAAGAGGTCAAAATCTGACATGTGGATTTGACAGGAGAATGAGGCTTTTTTCAAATTTGCATCTACAACGGTTTCAATACACAGTGAGTGTCTCACAGAGGATAATTGTTTGGAGGTATTTTTCACAAGTTATTTATTGTTTTATTTCTCCATAGTTTGGAAGCAGAGACACTAATGAGCTGATTTCAAAATATTATATGGCTGAAAAGCAAAAATCTTATAAGATACAGTTAGTGTCTCCCTTCTGGAGTAAAGGAATGTGTACTTAATGATCATTATGAAAAATTAGGGTACCCTAAGTTCAAGGCTGTTCTGCAGACTTCAGATGCAGGTTTTGCTTGGCCTTATTCATCTTGGGGAAATGGGGTTTGGGGAAACAGCACAAATGCTGATATTCTGGTTATTGCTATTGCTGTGAGTTATGAAGTCCTTTGTTTGTGATGCAAGAGCATTGTATCTTTTTATTGTGAACTAACCTCCTGATCAACTATTTCCATGGTACACTAAGCTCAAACATATTCCATTAAAATACTTTCCCATTAGAGATTTCTTGTTTCCTTTCCTTATCACTCCGCTACCCTGAAAATCAGACCTATATTTGCTTATTTACATTACTTTTTTAATGCAATAAAATTTCAATACATATATATTCTTTGCAATGTGCAGCAGTAAAAATAACAGAATATTATTTTTTTTTCTTTAGCCTCCATAACTGTTCTGGGCAATTTTTATATGAAAATATTTCAAAAAACACGTGTGCACTTTCGCAGCTTTAAAGCTTCACCACAATCAAGTACAATCTTTTGCATCCCATATACTAACTCTAGTACGTGGATAAAATCAATTGGATGTGTAAATTCTTTAAATAACAGCAAATGGAGCAAATTGAATTTCAAAGTGGAAAAAAAGGTGAATCTAAAAAGCAGTGGTAAGAAGGTCATCAGCAGAATTAACAAAAAAGTCTGGCAAAGTTACAGTTAGGCAGCCAGTAATTCTCTATTGATCAGACTTTCTCAATCAATGAGGCTGTGCCTAGATTATTGATGCAAAGGTATTAAGCAAAATTTTATTTCAGCTAACTTGTTGGCTCAGATGTCAACTGAAAGTCATTTCCCCAGTCAATCAAATATACAATAAATCTGAGCAGATTTAGCTCTTAAACATCCTTGTGTCTATTCTGCTTTCCAATCATACAATTACATTTGAGAGTGTAGCAATTAACTTAATACATAAGCTAATGCAATGAAAAAAGGCACTCTGTTTTTATAAAGAAAAACAACCAGCACATGATACAGGAAATACAATAATAGGGGATATGATTTTTGTATATTGGAGAAAGATGTTTTCAAATGAGAAGCTTAGCTTCCTGCCTACTTCACGTATTTGGTAGCATCAATTTCTAGCCTTCATCTGTATTTCATTACATTCACTATGGAATGTGCTACGTCTAAAAACTGAAGTTAAAGATAAACCATTGAAAAGAACAAAGGATAAAATGTACTGATAAGACAGTTGTTTTGTTTTCAGTGAAGAGACAATCACTAGGTAGAATACTTACTGATGTATTCTGAAAATTTCATTATTTTCTTCCTAAGGAAGACTATTTTCATTAACATATTAATCTTACTTTTTCATTCATATTTATGTCTCCACTGCTTCACTACTGCCAGATTGATATTTCATCTGGTATTGATGGCTTTATAGAGCTAGCTACTATTATATTAATCTGCTACTATGTAGATGTATATTTTGAGATTTGAACTTTTGGCATCCATCCTCTGAACCTCTCCAGAACAGAATTTGTTTTTCTATCTTTCGCATCCAACACGTACATTTTTCTTCAATTCTAAGAATTCAATAACTATGCACTATTGCCACCTTTATTTAGGACATATCCTCTCAAGTTACTACATTACAAAAACTCTTTAAAATTCTAGAAGGCACAATAAAAATCTTCTTTCTTCTATTTCTTGCCGTTCATTTCAATAAGCATCATTCTATATGATCATATGCACACATCTATTGAGCCCTTGTGATCCTCTCCTGAGAATACCCTCCTCAGTTTCACTGTTTTAATGTTTAGATTGCTGTTTGTGGTTCTTCCTTGTTTCTCCTTTCCTTTCTTTTTTGGCTTATTCCCTTCTGTAGCTGTTTTTTTTTAAATTTCTGTACCCTTTGTCTTGTACATAAATTTATCTGATTTAGGGAGGGGAAGGGGAATCATAGAAAAGGTGGGCCAAAGGGTGAGCCAATACAGCAGTGATACTCACTAGACACCATGTTGTAACTGAACTATACAACTTGGGGGAAATAACTGGGAGAGAACAATGGAGGGGATGACACTGTTCAAAATGAAATGTATTCATTATCAGACTTATGTAATTGAAACCCCTCTGTAGTCACCTTTACAATACAAATTTTAAAATTTTTAAAAAAATTTCTAGAGGGCAGGCTACAAGTGGGGCTTGAGTGGTAGAGCATCTATCTAGCAAGAATGAAGCTCTGAGTTCAAACCCCAGGACCATAAAAAAAGATTCTAGGGTACAAAAGTATATATTTGAGGTAAGGTTGTTTTTTATATTGACAAAAATCACGTTTTTCATACCTATATATTTTTATGAAAGCATCAGTATATAAATAATGTAATAACATTTATTTAACCCATGATTTTTGAAACAATATGCCAAATAGCTTGAGGATCAATTTGTTTATTGGATTGTTTTCCAACTGTAGAATTGTTCTACAACTCATCCTTCTCAAATAGGTGGTAAACCTCTTAAAGTTAGGAAGAAATAGTTTCTTTATAGTATCTATGAAATTCTTAAATAGGGATAGAGACATGACATTACCAACAGTTAGTAATAAGGATTGTTATATAGAAAACAGGACAGGAATTTATTTTCTAAAAAGAATTAATAGTTGACAATTTGCTGTGTCTAAAGGACACTGCTCAATACCGGGAAAGGTTTTGGTCTTTGCCTCATTGACCTTTATCACTACTTAACTAAACCAAGACACAACTAAAATAATAAGCAAAACAATTTACTTTTTACTGATTAATTCTTCTTTGCCTTTCAAGATAAGTAAATATGTAATAAAAAGTCACTATGTAAAGTTGAAATTTTTCTAATCATTATTATATACAAATGCCTGCTTACCAGGAAAAGGGATTGTTTTACTCTTTTTTATTTTAAGTGTGAACTGGTCAGGAATCCGAAAAGAAGCCCAACTAGTATCAAATGCTCTCTCCCACCAGAGATGAACAATTTCTGATTTTATCAAATGAACTTTATTTGTATTCTTAATGAGTCTTTCAGGAAGAAAGCATGAACTAAAAATAGAATGCTACATGTCAAAATGCTACATCAAATAGATGCTTGTTTTACATCTTTAAATTGTCATGGCTTACAATATATAACCTGAGGATATCCTCAGACACTATAAAAGCTACTGCCCATGAGAGCAGGGTGGCTGATAAGATACTGTCCTATCAAACATCATTCGATGCTGTTCACATTTTTTTAAGATGATAGTTAAGACCTGCTTTGGTTCCTTTGAACTGTCTTAACGAAATTACTGATTGACTTAAAATAACAACATTTTATTCTCTGTAAGACAAATGCTCAGGAGTGGAATTGCTGGGTCACAGGGAAGATTTATGTTTAGTCTTTTGAGAAAACTCCATACTGCTTTCTAGAGTGGATGAACAAGTTTATATTCCCACCAATAGTGTAGTAGCATTCCCACATCCCCATCAGCATTTGTTATCATTAGTTTTCTTGATAATCTCAATCTAATTTTGATTTGCACTTCTTTTATGGCTCGAGATGTTAAACATTTCTTTATGTGTCTGTAGGTCGTATCTCCTCTTCAGAGAAGTCTCTTTTTAAGAGTTTAGCCCACTTAATGGAGTGGTTGTTTCTTTGAGGATTTGTTTTGGGGGATTTAATTTTTTGAGCTCTAAGTATATCTTAGATATGAAGCCCTTGTCTGTTGTATAGCTAGTGAAGATCTTCTCCTAATCTGTGGACTTTCTGTTTGTCTTGCTAGCTATGTCCTTTGCCATGCAGAAACTGTTCACTTTGATGCAATCCCATTTATCCAGTCTTTTTTTTATGTGCTGTAATTGTGGTTCTTAGGAAGTTTTGACACATGCTTAGGGGCCCTAGTGTTTCCATTACCTGTTCCTGTAATGGTGTTACATTGAGGTCTTTGGTGCATTTAGAATAGATTTTGGTGCAGGGTAATGCATAAGGATCTAGCTTCAGTTTTCTGCATGTGTATAGCCTATTGTGCCAGCACCATTTGTTGAAGAGGCTGTCTTATTTCCCTTGTGTGTTTTTTACTTCCTTGTCAAATATTAGGTGAGTATAAGTTTGTGGGTTTATTCCTGGATTTTCTACTAAAGCTACCAGCAAAACCAAGTTCGTTGCAGGATTGTTTACCATAGCTAAAATATGGAATCAACACAAATGTCCCTCAGCAGAAAAATATATCAAGGAAATAAGATATATCTACACAATAAAATTCTATGCTTCCATCAGAAAGAATGTTATTGTACCATTTGTAAGGAAAGGAAAAACTGGAATATATATATATATATATATATACATATATATATATGTGTGTATATATATGTGAAGTATATATATGTGAAGTATATATATGTGTGTATATATATGTGAAGTAAGCCTGCCCCAAGGAAGGAAACGTAGGTTGCATGGTCTCCATCATTTCTTGTAACTAGAATGTGCCTGTAAATCTGTAAGAAAACACATAGAATGGGAAAAGATTTAAAAAAAGTACACTTGAACATGATAAATTATACAGGACTCCAGATGTTCACACAGTGAGATCAAAGGATATTTTTAGGAGAGAATCACAAAGGCTGAATAACTATATGCATATGATCATATAAAATGATATTTATCAAAATGAACTCCAGGAAATTGGAATAATAGTATTTTTGTTATTTTTTGCTTCTTGTTTTTTGTCATTTTGTTTTGTTTTTGCTTTTTCCTCCTTTGTGACTATTTTTTCATTTCTGTCTGTACCTTTTGTCTTGTATGTAAGTTTACCTGTTTGGGGAAGGGTAAAGGGAGCACAGAAATGGTAGGACAAAGGGTGAACAAATGCAGCAGTGATACTCACAAGCCACTATGTAGAAAATGAACTATAAAGTTTGTGGGGAGGGGAATAGGGCGGGAAGAAACTAGTACAACACATGGGAAGGGATGACACTGTTCAAAAAGAAATGTACTCATTAACTGATTTATGTATCTATAACTCTTCTGTACATCACCTTTACAATAACAATAAAATAGGTAAACAAATAAATTATTTTCTCAGTTCTAGAGGTTAAAAGTCTAAAGTTATGGGATCAGTAGAGCAATAAACCCTCTAAAGCTGTTGATAGAAAGCTTCTTTGCTTCCCTGGTTTTGGCAGTGTCTACCAATCCTTCATGTTTTTGTTTGTTTGTTTGTTTTCATTCTGAAAATACTGTACAGAGGGGTTACAATTACATGGGCAAGGTAATGAGTACAGTTCTTATCAAGCATTGTTGCCTCCTCCTTTGTTTCCTCTTCCCATCCCTTCCCATCTCCCCCCCCCCCCGCACCCACCCTTTCTCAAAGTTGTAAAGTTCATTTTCGACATAACATCTTGTACATGCCATTATTTTACAGCTACTTCACACTCACTTCTTCTGTTGTCTTCTGTTGAGCTCTCCTTACTTGTCTTATCTTTATTTGCATTTTCTTCTTCTTATAAAGGTACTCGTGTTTTATTATGGGCTTCACGAATGACCCCACTTTAATTTGACTATGTTTTCAAAGATCTGCTTTCCAAGTATGGTCACGACATTAGGAATTTAATATAACTTTTTGGAGCACACAAACCAACAACAAAGATAGAGGTGCTGAGGAACTTACTATAACAATAAACTGTTTTATTACTTTAAAATATTTAAGAAAAATGTTGCATAGCAATCATGAATTTTAACTGGAACAAAAAGCATTTCCATTTATATTGTTGTTATCAATGTGTTGTTTTCTATTTATCTTTTAAATTTAGTTTACTAATCACTGAAAATGTATTTGAGCTTTCTTTTTGGAAATTTGGTTTACTTCTTTCTATTATCCCATGAATATACACCTTTACCATATGTTTATTTTTCTAAATAATCCTTCCAAGTAATCTATATTTTATACCATTTATATTTAGTACATAAGTGGTAACAATATTTTATAAGTAACTATAGTAAACCATGTTGAAAATCACAAAATCTTACAATTTTTACTTCCTATTCATGAGTTACCTAAATTATTAATATTTTTTCATATTTCCACTAAAGATGAATAGTTTTTCTTATTCTAACACATTTTTAGCATCAATCATTCTAATTCATCTTCCTTAAATATTAACTTTCATTTGTATTTAGAAATTGGATATCTTTTCAGTGATTAAGAACAGAGATAATACAAAGAGTTTATCATTAGTTAGGAATGTTAATGAATAACATGTATGAAATATGACTTTGTAAAATAAATCTTCATCTCAATTATAGAACTTCTAATATAAGAAGGATAAAAGGATGCTCATACAATTTTTATCTATAGGAAACAAAAGGCCCAATATTTTCCCATTGTTGTGATGACTATTTTTAACTGACTTGTCTAAATATTATAGCTCGTAATAGTTGTAGTCAGAAAGGTTAACTTGTTTTCAGAAATATGGTAGTGTATATATTACAAATTTTTAATTAAAAATCATCATAAAATTATGCTACAGATTTAAAATTTGAATTTTGAAATTAACAATTTACAGCTACTTCCTAATTTAGTTTTGTAAGTGAATAAATATCAAATCTATCAGAAGATGCAATGCAATGCCAGTCAATAACTTAAGAAGTGTGTTATACTAACATAACATTGGAACACTAAATGTATACATACATAAGTATTCATGTTTAGTCTTTCTATTACATTTATTGTAAAAAAAATAAACAGAAATCATCTCAACAATAAAACATGTGGTAAGAAAAATCCAGTTGTATCTGCTTGTGATTAACCATAAAGCTTCCATATGTGGTATCACTCGCTCTTTGTATTTAGACGTCCACAGTAACTTGAGCATAGGTATAATTACACCCTGCTTAAATCAAAAAAGTCAAATACTGTCAAAAACAATCATTTTACTGGTAAAAATTTTGAAAATTAAAAGCTGAAAAAACACAGATAGCATGATGTTAACATCTTACTGAAACAAGATGATCACCAAGTACACCTGGAAAAGGAAAGGACTGAAAGCTCTGTAGTAAAATATTGCTTTATAAATCGTTGAGTATGAGATCATTTATTGGCTTTTAAGGTTTTTTCATATCCATATTTTTCATAAGTATTTCTTAAATTATTGACGGTCATTGCACTGCATCTTGGAATTTATCCACTTACAAATAGTTTCCTTGGAACCAGAAATATAATGTCATTGACTTAAGCAATAACGAACTTAAAAAATATTATCTATGGGATGTTTAAAGATAATGCAATCCAAGCATCATATTTAAAAACAAATAATAATAAGAAATAGGAAAATTGTAAGTCCACACCACTAATTTTTGGCAGAACCAAGCAAAGAGTTTCTAAATTATAGGGCATAACTTCTTTAAAAATAAGAAACAAAAAAAATCCTTGAAACTCAATTATTCCATGAAGAAAACCAGGATGTTTGAAACTTAAATATTGGATTGGCTGGCACTGCCGATTTCTACTGCAGAAGACAACAAGTTCAGAGTCAGGTGGAATTAATACCTGAGACCTGCCAGTTATGTGGTCCATCAGCAAAGCCAACTAGGAAATGGGTAGAGCCAAGCTATTAGATAAGCATTGATTATAAAATTCATGGGACAAATTTTACAAAATATTAAGATTATGATGCTTCTAACCTAGGCCTGCTGTGCTTTTAAAATGTGAATGCCTGCCTTCTATATCTTGAATGTGTGCAATAGTTAGCTTCAAGTTTTCTTCTGACATACCGTATGATGTCTTCATCTAAACATGCTAGCCATGAAGACTTCTGCTATGTAGCCATAGCAAAAAGTATGTGCAACTGATAACTACTGTAAAATTCCTAAAACTGAAAATCACAACAGAGATTTTCTTTTATTACATATCACATTGTGAATGTATACTATTTTACTTTCCTCCAAATTAAGTTTATCAGTACCTATGAAGTAGAGAATGATAGTTTTACATCAACACATTTAAATGACTCCCATACCACACATGTGTTATACTGAAATTTCACTGTTTTTTTCCAAATGAGGGATTGAAGAATTTATTGCTTTTTTTCTACATGAAACATTAATGTGAAACTTTTCACCATTAGCTATTTTAAGTAAAATAATTTGATTATCTTTGTCCATACAGAAAATAGATTTTAATAGAATCTTATCATTTTTCTTGGTTGTCTTGGTTACCTACAAACCTCCAGAAAATGTTGGCTATGTCCAATCCTCTGTTTCTATTTTTCTTCCTGTCTCCTTCCTTCCTTCCTTCCTTCCTTCCTTCCTTCCTTCCTTCCTTCCTTCCTTCCTTCCTTCCTTTCTTTCTTTCTCCTTCCTTCCTTCCTTCCTTCCTTCCTTCCTTCCTTCCTTCCTTCCTTCCTTCCTTCCTTCCTTCCTTCCTTCCTTCTTTCTTTCTTTCTTTCTTCCTTTCTTCCTTTCTTCCTTCCTTCCTTCCTTCCTTCCTTCCTTCCTTCCTTCCTTTCTCCTGAGAGCCCAGGAACAGAAATACAAAGTAAAAATTCTGTTTTGGGGTACTTGTCAGAAAATATCCTTCTAACAATTCTGTCAGGTTAAACTGGGGACAATTTATGACAGAGAGCTGTCTGAGTTGGGTGTTTATAGACCAACCTGGCTTGTAAGTTGATTCCTCAGCTATAGAGGTCTTGCCCCATTATTTGACATTCTTGATTCAAGCAGTGTGTAATTATAGGCCTAATCAAGTTTCAATAGTCAGCCTTAATAAGAATCAGAAGCTTGAATTTCATTGTCAGCCATCATTTAACTTCATAAGGAATGGAGTGCTGCAAATGGCGTGGCCTTTAGGAGTGAGTTTGCTGCACTCTCTGTCAGGGGAAGTCTCCAGTGTACACCTTTCTCTGCCACAGTCATAAATAAAATGCATAGGGGAAATGTTTGTTTTATTAAAGATTGCAGAGCTGAAATTATTAAGAAACGTTTGAAACATTTGCTCTTAGACACTTCCCCAGTCTAATTGGCTATATCTGATACAATTATCTAAATTCAGAGGGAGTAATGGGCAGAGATCTCTTGAGTTATTTACATGTTAGCATAAATCTATTTATTCACTGAACTCCTGAGGTGAATTTTGATAGAATATTTGGAAAAGAAGTATGAAGGAAAGGTCCAAGAACAGACAATTTTGCTTTGTGTCAGCTTGGTGGTAACCAGTTTTTCAAGAAAAATTATGGCACTGGCTCTGTGTATATGAGCTTTACTGACTGAGCCTACTGTGCTGAAAACAATTTAGCTGAGCACTTACCCCAGAGTTAAGAATTCAAGCAATTTATGCATCTGTTAAGGAGAGAAGTTCTACTGGCAGAAATCTCCATCGATCACAAATATTTACTGACTTTCCACCGTGTATGTAGCACAGAACTTAGTTCTTCAGCTGAAGGGTGTAAGATTTGTTCCTCTTTCTAAGATAATTTGTCTGTTGAATTAAAAAAAGAAAGGTTGTTTATTGTTTTGTCTTCTTTTCCACTCTGTCATTCTAAAGGATTTTTCCCATTAAAAAATCCTACTATAGGGGCTGGGAAGTTGGCTCAGTGGTAGAGTGCTTGCCTCACATGTATGGGGCTGTGGGCTCGATTCCTCAGTACCACATAAGCAACAAGAAAAAGCCAGAAATGGCACTGTGGCTCAAGTGGTAGGGCACTAACCTTGAACTGAAGAGCTGAGGGACAGTGTCCAGACTGAGTTCAGCCCCAACAACCCCCCCAAAAAAATCCTACTATCGACAGATGCTAGTGGTTCATGCCTGTAATCTTAGCTATTCAGGAAGCTGAAATCTAAGGACCAACTCAAGTAAGAAAGTCTATGAGTCTCTTATCTCCAATTAAACCCCCTAAATCCAGAAATGGAACTGTGGCTCAAGTGGTGGAGTGTAAGACTTGAGCACAAAAGACCTTGAGCTCAAGTTTCAGGACAGGTACATACACATACAAGCATCCAATTGAATTCTCTCCCTAATTTGACATTCTTCATTACTATAAAGTTGTGACACTTACTTTTGGCACAATAACAATATGAGCAGAAAGTTGTGAGGGCATTTGTGCTTATAGTTTCAAAAACCAGGTTTTACATAGTACAAACTTATAGCAATTATAATATGATAAACCCAAAACTAGTGAATTGCTATAAATTTTCCATTATTATTTGATTTACAACTCTGAGTAACAGTGAAGAGCAACATTAACTACATCATAGTTAGCCTAGAGTTGATATGATATAGTTAACTATCAAATCAAATTCTGTTATATATCTCTGAGTTCTTCATTTACTTCATCTGTAAAATAAAAATGTAAATAAGACATCAATTATAGAAAGTTGGCATGATGCTCTCTCTGCTCTTTTCTAGCTCTCAGCTTTTTCCTTCTCTTCTCTTTCCCAGCTCCATTCTCTTTTCTAGCTCTCTCTCTGCTCTTTTCTAGCTCTTTTCTAGCTCTCTCTCTCTGCTCTTTTCTAACTCTTTTCTAGCTCTCTCTCTCTGCTCTTTTCTAGCTCTTTTCTCTCTGTTTCCTAGCCTACTGAATAAACATACCCCTTACCTGCATACCACGTGTGTGCTGCTGTTCTTACCTGGCTACCTCTTTTTAAAAACCTAACATAAATAAAAATAAAAAATTTTAGAAAGTTGTCAGGATTAAGTAAGTTAGGTCATGTAAGGTAACTGCAACAGTACCTGGCACAATAAGTACATGCATAACTGTTTATTAAATATATAAACCTGAAGATGCTCAATGGAGTAAATTATATATATACATATATATACATATATATATGTATATATGCACACACCATTTCTGTGGCACTTGGCACTTAGGTGAATTTTGAACACTATGAATTATTGGAAATTAATGTTCAATTTCAAACATTTGAGTCCTGAAAAGCTAAAAGAGATGCAGGCATAGTGACATATACCTATATCTCAATATTCAGGAGGCTGAAAAAGGAGGATGATAAGTTTGAGGCCAGATTGAGCTAGACTTGTCTCATACAACAAATTCCCCAAACCAAAAGGAGCAAGCAGTCTTTCTGCTACTCCTGAAAAATAAGAAAACAAAAACTCAAGTGTTCACAATTAAAAGCCCCTACATCAGGGTACCTAGGAATGAGTGTGATTTTTTGAAAGGATTTACTCACTACTATATTTAACATGATTCCCAGTTGGTATACAAACTGGTTCCTTTGTAGGCACTGACTGGACTGCTGTTCCAATTGTTTGCCTAGAGGCTTAAACATCAAAGAAAGAGATGTGTATAAATGTATTTATTGAATTGAAAGTAGTATGTCATAACTTTTCAATAATGAATAGTGCTAATAGTGGCACCATAAAAGAAAAGCTCCCTTGGATGTTCTTTTTGCTTGGCAGTTCAAAAATGTTCATAGATGGGCATACTTAAGTATCAGGAGTTATCCAGTGTTTCTCCACCCAGCAATTTAAACACAAGGTGAAAATAGAATTATATATACAATGGTTTCTCCATTGAATAGAAATTTTGTGCTCATATAGTTTAATTTTATTTATTCCTAACATTTGATCATAGTCAACACTAAAGATATTTATATGGTTATTTATTTGAATTGTTTCTTTTGGCCATGTCAACTTAAAAATTACAGCTATAAGATGCCTCTATTAATTTAGTAGGAAATTGCATACATTCCAGAAGTAAAACTATGACATTTTGATAGATGACTTCTTTGATAGGTGATTTCTTTGAGACCCCAGCTTCATCATATATTTTTACATGCACAACACATAATGATTTGACCCTGTAATTTTAATGATAGATCTCCCTTTCATCTGTAAATGGACAAGATGCAACTTAATGTGCTCAGGTTGCACAGCTATCATAAAGAACAACTATTTGGTCAATTCTATGTAATCATAGTTTTTAAGGATGAAGTTGGTTCATCAAGTTATTGTTGACCTTTATGTTAATATGAGAAATGAACAGTGTTATATGCTCTTCATCCCTGAACTTAAGGACTGATGAATATCACAAAGAAAGAGGACTCAAAAGAGTTAAGTTTATTTTAGAAATACTCATTTACAAGCTGAAATGCCTGGTTCCACACTCATATGAGAAGTCGAAGAAAGAGTAAGCTTGTACTCCTGTGTTCCTTTGGGATCAGGTTGGTTCCAGTAATGTTTATCAATGCTCTGAATGATGGAAGAGAAAGCATCCTTATTAGATTTTCCCATAACCCAATTAGAAAGGAAAAAAGAGGAAATTAATTCAAAAAGACTTTGACAAATAAGAAAGGATCTGTCAACACAAATTCAGAACAGGGCAAGTACACACCAAGTATTAGGTTCAGACTATTGCTAATGTAATAGAAGATGAGAGTGGCCAGAATGAGTAGCCAGAACTGCATTTGAAGTTGTAGTAAGATGAGTAAAAATTAGTAATCCAGTGTTGGCACTGCAAACGATGTGATTATTAAGTATTAAGGTATATTCAATTGGAATGAAAGACATTACCTAAGGGATATAAGATAGCATCAATAGCAGAGGAGTAAAGAATATCATGTAGTGCCAGAAAGAGAAGATTTCAGGACAGTTTTTTTATACATAGTATTTGTGTACTTCACTGCTGAATTCTTTCCTTCCTTTCTTCCCTCCGTGCCTCCCTCCCTCCCTCCCTCCCTTCTTTTCTTCTTTTCTTCTTTCCTCTTTCCTTTCCTCCCTTTCTTCCTCCCTTCTTTCCCTTCCTCCATTCTTTACTTCTCTTCCTCCCTTCCCTCCTTCCCTCCCTTCCTCCTTTCCTTTCTTCCTTCCCTTCTTCCCTCCCTTCCTTCCCCTTCCTTCCTTCCTTCCTTCCTTCTTTCCTTCCTTCCTTCCTTCCTTCTTCCTTCCTTCCTTCTTTCCCTCCCTATTCTTTTTCTTTATTTCTCCTTCTTTCCTCTCTCTCTCTGTCCAACCCTTCCTTCCTTCCTTTACTTTCCTTTCTTTTCAACAACAGCTCTTGTTCAGAATTCCATTGCACTCCTGGACTCAAGTAATTATCTTGGCTTAGTCTCGATTTAGCTGGTATTACCAGTTTGTGCCATTATCATACTTATTCCATTTCTGCATACACAAAACCATAGGAAATCATTAAATTGTACATCTAACACCAGAGTCTTGCTAGACATATTTGTCAGGTGGAGATACTTTGAAAACAGTAGTACTGAACCCATCACCACCACTGTAATAGTTGTTTATTAGAAAGATTTTAGAATGGCTAGTCATTCAAATGAAGATGACCAATGCATTATTTCAAAGTGTTTCATTCTCCTTTCACCCTCTCTTTCTAGTTGAAAGCATTCTGTCAGCATATTAGGTCAGCTTCTTGTTCCAGTTGAATACTTGGGCTCTATGCCTCAAAAGAACTTCCCCTATCCCAATTCCCATCAAATTACCATTCTGCTTGATGCTAGCTATTTAATGCATTCTCACTTCTTTTATCATGATTTATTGTAGACTTACCAGCTATCAATTTAATTAAACTGTATAACTATCTACATTTGTTGTGTATAATAGAACTTTCACAATGAATTTCATTTATTTAGCTGGGTGTACCAAAATAGTACATTACACTGGTTGAGATTGAACTGACCTTTTTTTTTTTCTTTAAAGATCTGGTTCCAATATTCTAGAAGGTAATAAATAAGTCTGTTTTCTTTCATGAGTATTTTTCACAAATAGTTTTGACTTTTTTCTCTAGATATAAGTATCCTTTTTATTCTAGTCTGTTTTTACAGAGGAGCCATTTTCACGCTCTGTATTCTGGGTTATTTTATCTCACTTTCTTATGTTTCCTTGGAATGTGTTAACTCTTAATTCAAATTTCTTCTTGACTTTGTTTTCTATTCAGAAATAGCATGATACAAGAAAAGTGAAATAACTTTTTTTGCATCTTTTTTATTTGTCTGACTTAGTTCAATTTGTTTTGGAGTACAATATTTAACTATGTATTTTTTTCCTATATCAACCCTATATAATTGTTGATTAGTTTGCTATTCCTTCTATTTGCTTAAATAACCATCTTTATCATGTTATGAGATCTACTTTGTATATTTTGATAGGAATCTTTATTTCATATTTTATTTGTTTGGTTTGATTGCATACTCTTGCATAAAGGTTGTGCGTTCTTAAACATAGGAACACTTAATTATATGCCCTACTATCTGACAGAATTACTTTTCTGTATTTCTCTATTTTCTGACCAGAAGTATTTAACATATGAATGCAAAAATGATCAAAGTTTGGGAACAAATTTTGTCAAGTACACACAACACAAGTTGGAAGAAAGAGAGGATAATGAGAGATGACAAAATTAGAAAGTTTAATAACTGATCACTCTCAGTAAAAAGAGATATAAATTGAAATTATTACTAAACTTAGAGGTTAGATAAGAAAAGTAAGCTAACCAAACAAAAATGAGAGAAGTAGTTGGTTAAAAAAACAGACATTGAAATTTTAGAGAAATATCAATTAAACTTAACAGTTATTCATAGTTCACTTGTCATCTTGGCAGAAAGCATGGGTGTGACAGAAGAGATGACAGGTTGATGTAACAACCCCACACTCAGGTAGCAGAGGATTTGTTTGGAAGAAGTGTAGGGGTGCCAAGGCTGTGGGTATTGTTGTAATCATCACCAGTATAAAACTAATAGTTTTGAGAATTCACAGAAAGTTCTACAGTCAGGGAGAAATGGAATGAATATGAAATCGGAAATTGATGTATGGTTGATAATCAGAGATTCTTAAAATGAGAAAATAAGGATGATACAAAGAAATTGTGTTTTCAGGTGGGCAAGAGATTAATATTTGATGGATACTGCAGTTCAATACTAAAAAAATAAGAAGTTTCCAAATGAATGTATCAAATTTGAGACTAGGTAATATTATTGTGGTTAAGAGAGGCATTGACTGGATGGGATTTAGTGTAAGATAGGTTGACTAGACATTTGCTTAAAGTTTACTGCTGGATATACAATAAATTATGTCAGTCTGTGTAGATTCTAAATAGCTCAGGCATTGTATGCAATGACTGAACATTGCATATCATACCAAGAGGTTAATTCTACTGAGTATATACAATTTGTGCATAGTGCTAATATCATCCTCAATGCTGAGAGACTGATGCTTTCCCCTAAGGCATAAGACACGATGTCTACTCTCATCATTATCATTCAACATTATACTGGAGCTTCTAGGCAGGGAAATTAGGCAAGAAAGAAAAATGAAAAGAAATCAGATTGGAAAGGAAGAATTCAAACTATCTTTGTTGAACAATGACATGATATAGTATGTAGAAAACACAAAGGAATCTATAATAGAACTATTGGAGCTAGTAAACCACTTAAGCAAGTGAGCAAGATAGAATATCAATGTATAAAACTCAATTGTATCTACATGCTAGTAATGAACAATACAGAAATTATATTAAGAAGACAATTGTATTAGTAATAACATCAAAAACTGAGACACCACGGAATAAATTGCACAAATGGAGGGTAAAAGATTTAGACCTTGAGAGCAATAAAACTACAATAAAAGAAGTTAAGGAATTAAATAAGTAGATGTCCTATGTTCATGGATGAACATTTTTCATATTGTTAAGAGGGTAATCCATAAACTGTCCTAAAGATTGAATGGAATGTCTATGAAAAATTTATTTGTATTTTGTCATGAAAAAATGAATTGTAAATATAAGGAAACCTAGTTACCCAAAATTATCTTAGAAAAGCCAAGCAAAGTGAAAGTATTACATGTCTTTTTTTATTTCTTCCTGTAGAGCTACAAAGTTCAATATAGTGCAGTATATAAGGACAATAGCCAGTACAGTACAGCATAAAATACAAATCAATAGAATAGAAATGAGATTCCATAAAAAAGTGTTCATTTCTGATAAGTTGCCAAGGTCATTCTTTAGGAAAAGAATGATTATTTAAACAAATAATGTTGAGAAAATAGGATGCTTACATGTAAATAAGCTGTATCTGTCCCTCATAAAACAAATAAAAATTAATGCAGAATAGATTATAGATTAAATATAAGGGCTAAAAATATAAGACATAAGAAAATGCAAAGTAAATATTTTTCTCTTTGGATTAATCTTTGGCTTCTGAGGTTGGACAACAAAAGCAAAAATAGATCATTTGGAATGAATTAAACTTTTTACATCATGTTGACAATAAAATAAGAAATAAATGTAAAAAGGGATGAATTAATTTTTTTATTCCTCATTCATATCAAGAAATGTAAACACATCTCACAGAATGGGAGAAAATATTTACACATATCACCAATTTGACATAGATTTCACATCCGTAATATAGAAAGAATTCTTGCAACTCAACAATAAAATGATAAATAACACAAGTAAATAGTGGATAAGAGATCTTAATAGATTTCCCCCCCTAACAATACAAAGCTGTCAATCTTTAGTTATTAGGGAAATGAAATTCAAAATGGCAATTAGACAATACTTGGTAACTATAAGTCTGACTTCACTAAATACAGACAATGGTATTAGAATAATGTCCATAATAAAAAGAGATAAGTATTAGAAAGAGATTGGATACTTGAAATATTGCTAGTAAAAATGTAAAATTGTTCGGACATTTTGAGAAACAGCATTTGCTTAAACTTGTGATCCAGCAAGTCCATTCCTGATATAGACAATAGAAATGAAAATCTATACACATATTTTATACATGAAAATTTGCAGCGGCATTATTCATGTTAGTCAAAAAGTGGTGAAAGTCCAAACAACATCAGCTGACAAACAAGTTTAAAATGTCCCTGATCTGTACAATAAAATATTACCTGGCAATAAAAATTACTTAGGAAAAATATTATTTGGTAATAACCAAATAATAATAACATAATGTTACAAATTAGGTGAACCCTGAAAAAATTAAAGGAATAAAGCCGTTCAATTATAGATCATTTATTAAAGACAAATCTTGTATAATACCATTTATATTACATATTCAGAATGGGCTAATTCATAGACAAATAAAGTATAAAAGTAATTTCTAGGACCTAGATAGGATCAGGGGTAGGGGAAGATTGCTAACTTGTGTGGAACCTCTTTAGGAGTGATGAATTTTTCTTGAATTTGTGATACTTATGTGCAGTATAGATGGCTGCAATTTATGCTATATTAATTATATCTCGATAAAGTTATTATTGTCAAAGAAAAAGTACAATAGATAACACCTCAAAACAAATTAAGACAGTAGCATGAAATTTTCTCCTTGTCACCACTGTAATCTCTGCATGCATTCATTATATGTAGTATGTATGTATGTATATATGTATACATTTATGAAGAGAGAGACAGAGAGACAGAGAGAGACAGAGGGAGACAGAAAGAGATGTCAAACAGGTACCAGTGGCTCACATCAGTAATCTCAGCTACTTGAGAGGCTGAGATCTGAGGTATTCCAGGTTATTATCTGAGCCAGCCCACAGAGAAAAGACAATGAGACTTTTAATTCCAATGAACCAAAAAGAAAAAAAAATGCTAAAATTGTACAAACGTAGCTGTGGCTTAAGTGGTAGAGTGCCAACCTTGATTATTACAACTAAGGGATAGCTCTCAGGCTCTGAGGGTAAGCCAATAGGGGCCTTATGCATACGTAAGATATAAATGTAGCTATAGACACAGATACAGATATAGATATTTAAGACGATTTCATTTAAAGAATATATAAAAGCAACAAAAATACCTTTGATAAAGCCTTATAAACTATTAATTTATTATGAATAAAGTGTATCTCTTAAATAGCAATGTGATGATTATCTCTAGAAAGCAAAATGTTTAAGTTTTATTCTTATTAATTAACATAATTGTCATATTTTGAGATGCAATGTGATGCTCTGATAAACATATGCATTGTGTAATGATCACATCAAAGCAATCAATTTATCCATTGCATCAAACATGTATTGTTTCTGTGTGATGGGAACATACAAAATATTCTCTTCTTCTCTCCTGGCTATTATGAAATACACAATATATCATTGTTAACATTGCCCTTCCATGAAATCGAACACCAGAACTTATTCTTCCTGTCTGAAACTTTCTTCCTGGAAATGTAATTTTGAGATTTTTAGAACTGGAGTCTGCATTACATTCTCATGGAACATTATTTCCCCTTAAACACATTGACAAATGAACTGTGACTATTCAGATTTGGTGTGCATTTTCTCAGGAATTAATGAAGTGAGGGGGCTGGGCATGTTGACTCCTGTCTATTCCTCTAGATACCTGGGAGAGTGGAGGGCAGAGTGGAGATAGGAAGATTTATATCAGGGAATGATCCCAGGGAAAGAGAGAGAGAGAGAGAGAGAGAGAGAGAGAGAGAGAGAGAGAGAGAGAGAGAGAGAGAGAGAGAGAGAGAGAGAGAGAGAGAGAGAGAGAGATTCTATTTGAAAAATAGAAGCTATTTGAAAAATAACTAAAACAAGAAGAAGGATTGGAGTTGTAGTTTAAGTCATAGAGTGCTTGCCTAGCAAATACAAGGCTCTGAGTTCAATGTCAAGTATGGTAAATAAAATAGAGTCCATTACCTCCAAGAAAATACAGTATTTGTTGTTAATGATGAAATTTGAAATCGTGTTTTTCTTTGTGACTGTAGACTTTTTATACCTGTAATAATCTTGCTTTACAATTTTTGGATTTGTATTCAATTTGTTTTCTTCTCTCAAAACAAGCTTTAGATAATATTATCTCATAATTAATTGATAACTTTTTTTTACTAATACAATCACTTCTACAAACTGAATATTTAATGTGAGATAATCACTTCCCTCCTGTTTTTATGACTACACTGAATTTATTTGGCCTCAGTTTCAATTATGTTTGCTATTCCATAAGAAAAGCATTAAAAAATCATTTACTCTATCATTGGGAAAAAAAATAAAGAAAACAGTAATATCTGTGTACTGGTTCTTTTTTTGTAAACCTTTCATAAATACAGTACATCAACATATTCTTAAGCTGTCTTCTTTTATCTACTAGTTTGGAATAATCTTTGTAATAACCATTATTTTTTTTCACTTGCAGACTTCTGATTGTGACTGTTTTAACTTTATTTTTGACCAGGTCTGACTGCCATTTCAGATCATTTGCACATTAGGAGACATTGGACAGACTGAGGCCAACCTTCATTACCAATAAATCAGAGTTTCTCATTAGAAGCTAACGAGTTCTTATATTGTCCCTTTGATTATTACCCCTGCTCCATTTGAAAGGAAAACATTTCATCTTTTTTATTCTCTTTCGCAGAACTACTTTTTAAAGTGGGAGTTCTTTTAAGAAATTGTAGTGAGATGAGCCTACCCTGGGTTTCTCTTGCTTTCTGGTGAGAAAAAGGGCAGTGTTACATTTTTACCTTATGATACATGTGGTCTTTTAACTGATTTAGAAATAAAAATTGTTTCATGCTGTGCCATTCCTTACATATGTAATAATGAATATTTTATTCTACCTTTCCATGCTTTCTCTCTAGATGCTAATATTTACACCATTAATTATCAGCATGGTTTAAACATAAAGCACTCAGCTCTCTGGCACATTGTAAGTACAAAATCCAGTGTGGTTGTAATTAAGAGAATGAATTAGCTCTCTTAGTGAAGTTTTGCCTTCACTTTCCTCCCCACTTTCTATCTCTTTATTTTTTGAAGTGCTTGGATTTGAACTGTGGGCCTTGTGCACAAGATAGTTTAGAAGTCTATTAAATATAGGAATCTGTAGTAATAACCTCAGAAAGATATGAGAAAATGTGGAACTTGTTATAAAACACTCTGTTCTTTTTCTTAAAACTAATGTTCAGAAATACAACATAGTTCTTAAAAAATATGATGCAAAGCAAATTTTGAGACAATAAAGGAATATTAACACACAAAACAACAACAATGAGAGATAATTTCCAAGTGTGACAGTTGCCAGGTGCTAGTGGCTCATGTCTGTCATCTTAGCTACTCAAGAAGCTGAGATCTGGAGGGGGTGCTTGGAGGCCAGCTTAGGTAGAGTTCTCTTCACTCCATCTCCAGAATAGCCAGCAAAGAGCAGGGCTGGAGGTTTGTCTCCAGGGATGGAGTGCCAGCTAAAGAAGTGGAGCACCCGGAGTTAAGAAACAAAATAAAAACCCCAGTTCTGGGTTGAAGTAGGGAGGGAACAACCAACTAAAAATATGTTAGAAAACAAAGAAAGAAAGGGAAATAGTGAAACATAAATAGGCTATTAGGGAATTGAACCTCTAAACAAATCAATCCCCAAAAGAGAACAGAATAATTAGAAGGTAAAGGCAAAGAGATACTAGAACAAACAGTTCCCAAAGGATGAAGAAGAAGGTCCATGGCATCCCTAACAATTATGAAATTAGTTAAATGAAAATAGCTAGAGCTCAAATCCCTTGTCACTAGTTTTTCTACTTTCCATCATCCATTTTTTATCATCTCTGTTACTTTTATTTATGTTTTTATTTTTTTTGTGCCTGTTTTACCACTTGAACTCAGGGCCTGAACATTATTCCTGAGCTTTTTTTTTTTTGCTCAAGGCTAGCACTCTACCACTTGACTCTCACAGCTCCACTTCTGGCCATCTGGTTAACTGGAGGTAAGCATCCCACGAACTTCCCTGTCTGATCTGAGCCTCCAGAGTATACAGGATTACAGGCCTGAGTCATTGGCTTTCAATTTGGGTCTCAAATATGTCTACATTTGTCTCTGCTACTTCTTGAACTGGATTTCTTATTTTTTAAAAGTCTTAAAGTTTAGGATTACATCAATATAAAAACATACAGATGGTGAACAAATGAATGGATTTTTGCATAGGCAAGAATATCAGAAACACACCAGATCACTCATTTTGCCTACTTCTTTTTAAAAATGTACTACTTTAATACAGATATAGCATTTCTATAGATTTAAAGGTTAAAAGCTATATGTTTTTGGAAATGTTTTGCCACTTCAAACAGGAATTGTTTTTATCATTAACTCTCAAAGATGATTTTTTCCAAGTTCTTCATACTGTCCTCAGAATTTTAATTCAGACTAAGTAGTAGATTATCTACTCAACCATAGCAGTTTGTGTTAGACCTCTATAGATTCTCAAATCAAAAATTTAAATTTCTCATAGGTCCCATGGTTTCCCTTATTTGTAATATCTAGTATATGTATGAGTCAAGCGGAAAAGGTCAGATAATGTGATGTCAGGAAAATGAACCCTTAGATGTGTATTTTAATGTTTTTTTCTTTCATGCATGTGTTTCTAACGCATTTATAAGATTATCTCTTTGTTGCTTTGTATGTCCCTCCCCCACAGTATAACCCCTGCTTTCACTATATTTGATGTCAGTATAACTTGTGGAGGAGATGGGGAAAAACCAGTTGTTTAAGGATACAGGTGGACCTGTTGCAACAATGAGAAGTACAAGTTGTCATGTCCAAAACGAGCTTTACAATGTCGGTGCGGGGGGGGGGGGGAAGGGGGGGGAAGGAGAAGGATTGGGATTGGGGGGGAGGGGGGAGGCTGGGAAGGGATGTGAAGGGTAAACAAAGGAGGAGGCTGCAATGCTTGGTAAGAAATGTACGCATTATCCTGCCCATGTAATTGTAACTCCTCTGTACAGTATGTTCACAAATAAAATTAAATTAAATTTAAAAAAAATTTAAATTTCTTCCTGTAAGGTCCACTCCTGGATGGCCAGCAGACTCCACCCTCCTCGCAGCAAAGTCTCCACCCAGTACCTGTGTTACCTAGGCAACTGGGACACCTGGAAGAGGTCACATCTGCATCTGCTGAGTTCACATCTGAATTTGATGTGGCCACACCTTTCCCCGCCCATACCCTACATAAGGCCTAGCCCAGGCCCAGACGCTCTCTTGCTCTTCTTTTCTAGCTCTCTCTGCTCTCTCTCTGCTCCAGCTCTTTCCTCTCTCTTTCCCAGCCACGTGGAGTGCCAACCTTGCCTGGTCCCATCAGGTCTACTGAATAAACCTACCCCTTACCTGAATACCACGTGCGTGTTGGTGCAGTTCTTACTCCGCTACCTCTTTTTAAAAACCTAACATAAATGGTGCCGTGACTCGGATAAAGGCTTAAAGTCAGGATAGCTGGGATTTCTCTGTTATTTTTTCCTCTTTTTTCTTTTTTTGTTCTTCCCTTTTTGCTCTGAGGAATATCCGCAGTTCTGACGGCCTTTTGCGAACCAGTCTGTCTGCAGCGGAAACAGCGCATCGATACCATTGCTGCCTTCACATCCACGTCCACACCACTTCTCTACTCTGGTGAGTGAAACTACTCTCTACAGCTCTCTGTTGCTCAGTCTCTGTCCAGATGTGGCGCCACGCCAGAGAGCTCCTACGGCCTTTAGCTGAAAGGCTAGTCACCTCTGAAGCCGAGGATGCTTGCCTTTCGGGGCTTGGCCATTTCTCTCTAGAGGGCTCTGGGGGAAGTCAGGATGCCGCTTCTGCCTGGTCAGCTCTCCTTCACTCACCAGACTGACTCTACTCATTTAATGGGGTGCTGCGAATCACGCCTGAGCCGTGAAACCCCTTTGAAATGTCTCCTGTGCTCCCTGGAAAGCCAGAGAGCCTCATTTTTATGCCATTCTCAGAAGTACACAGTTTTTGCTACTGCAATGGTAAATGATCAGAAGTCTGTTTACTTTCGGGCTCTCTTTGCTCTCTGCCATTCATGTGCAACTTTCTACCCTTTATAAAATAAATCTTGCATACATGAAAAACTAAACACATATGTGTAAGCTTAGTTACCAGGTTATTTAAGACAACATATTTTTATGGTTTTGATGAGAAAATCTCTAGTGAATACTAAAAATACAAAATAAATAACTTGATTATTATATTCCTACAATGAACAAAATCTACTCATAAACACTCTCTTACCCATTATTTTCCTCCTTACCATGTCTACATTTTAAAAGTTACTCATTACTTATATTACATTACTTACATTGTTGATTTTCTCTCTGTATATTACAGTGTTTACAATTATCAGTAAAAAATTATTTGAAAGTAATCACAGTAGGATTCACAAAGTACCTATCATACTTCTAAAGATTCTAAGATATTTTTTTTTAATTGTATTTTATTTTATTTGAGAACATACTGTACAGGGGGGCTACAATTACATGGGCAGGATAATGCATACATTTCTTACCAAGCATTGCAGCCTCCTCCTTTGTTTACCCTTCACTTCCCTTCCCCGCCTCCCCCCTCCCCCCACCCAATTTTACCCCCCTCCCCCCACCCAATTATACCCCCTCCCCCCCCACCGACATTGTAAAGCTGGTTTTGACATGACATTTTGTACTTCTCATTGTTGCAACAGGTCCACCTGAATCCTTAAACGGCTTGTTTGTCCCCATCTCCTCCACATGTTATACTGACATCAAATATAGTGAAAGCGGGGGTTACACTGTGGGGGAGGGACATACAAAGCAACAAAGAAATAATCTTATAAATGTGTTAGAAACACATGCATGAAAGAAACGAAAACATTAAAATACATATTTAAGGGTTCATTTTCCTAACATCACATTATCTGACCTTTTCCGCTTGACTCATACCTATACTAGATATTGCAAATAAGGGAAACCATGGGACCTATGCTTCTTTGGGCCTGGCTTACTTCACTTAATATAATTTTTTCCAAACCTTTCCATTTCCTAACAAATGCGGAAATGTCATTCTTTCTGATGGAGGCATAGAATTCCATTGTGTATATATACCACATTTTCTTGATCCATTCATCTACTGAGGGGCATCTGGGTTGGTTCCATATCTTAGCTATGGTAAATAATGCTGCAATAAACATAGTTGTGCTGGTAGCTTTAGTGTGGTCTTGTTTGTAAACATTTGGGTAAATGCCCAAAAGTGGGATTGCTGGATCATAGGGGAGATCTATGTGAAGTCTTCTGAGGAACCTCCATACTGCTTTCCAAAGTGGTTGAACAAGTTTACATTCCCACCAACAATGAAGTAAGGTTCCTTTGTGTCCACATCCCCTCCAGCATCTGTTGTTGTTAGAGTTCTTGATTTTTGCCGTTCTAACTGGAGTGAGGTGATATCTCAATGTTGTTTTGATTTGCATTTCTTTTATGGCTAGGGATGTTGAACATTTCTTCATGTGTCTATAGGCCATCCTTGTTTCTTCTTCAGAGAAGCTTCTCTTTAAGTCTTTCGCCCACTTATTTATTGGGCAGTTGATTCTTTGAGGATTTGTTGTTGGGTGGTTTAATTTTTTGAGTTCCAAGTATATTTTAGATATGAGGCCCTTGTCCGTTGTATGGCTAGTAAAGATCTTCTCCCAATCGGTGGGCTTTCTATTGATCTTGCCAGCTATGTCATTTGCCCTGCAGAAGCTCTGCAATCTTATGCAATCCCATTTGTCCAACCTTTCTTTGGTTTGTTGTGCTTCCGGGTCTCTATTCAGAAAATTTCGACCTGAGCCAAGGAGACCTAGGGTTTCTCCTATTCCATCCTGTAATGTTTTCAGAGTGTCTGCTTTGAGTTCAAGGTCTTTGATCCATTTGGAGTTGATTCTGGTGCAGGGTGATATATAAGGATCTAGCTTTAGTTTTCTACATGTAGTTAACCAATTTTGCCAGCACCATTTACTGAAGAGGCTGTCTTTCTTCCATTCTATTGTTTTAGCTTCCTTATCGAAGATTAGATGGCTATAGGTCTGTAGGTTCATTTCTGGGTTTTCAATTCTATTCCATTGGACCTGAGGTCTGTTCTTATGCCAATACCAAGCTGTTTTGATTACTATGGCTTTATAGTAGAGTTTGAAATTTGGTATTGATATTCCTCCAGCAGTGTTCTTTCCGTTGAGGAGCGTTTTTGCTATTCGGGGTCTTTTATTGTTCCATATGAATTTTTGGATTGCCTCCTCAATTTCCTTGAAGAATGAGGGTGGAATTTTGATAGGTATCGCGTTGAATTTGTAGATAGCCTTGGGAAGTATTGCCATTTTCACGATGTTAATCTTGCCAATCCAGGAGCATGGGAGGTTTTGCCATTTTTTAAGTTCTGTGTTGATTTCCTTTTTCAAGATTTTAAAGTTTTCATCATAGAGGTCCTTCACTTCTTTGGTTAAGTTAATTCCTAGGTATTTTATTTTTTGTGGGGCTATTACAAATGGAGTTGCTTTCCTAATTTCAGCCACACTTTTCTCATTGTTGGCATATAGAAAAGCCATTGATTTTTGGGGGTTAATTTTATAACCTGCTACTTTGCCAAAGTTTTGAATCAGCTTGAGTAATTTGGGAGTGGAGTCTATGGGATTCTTTAAATACAAGATCATGTCATCTGCAAAGAGGGAGAGTTTTATTTCTTCTTTCCCTATTTGGATCCCCTTTATGTCTGCATCTTGTCTTATTGCTGTAGCTAGGCATTCTAATACTAGATTGAAGAGAAGTGGAGAGAGTGGGCATCCTTGTCTTGTTCCTGAGTTAAGAGGAAATGGCTTTAGTTTTTCACCATTGAGTATAATGCTGGCTGTAGGTTTGTCATATACAGCCTTTATTGTATTGAGGAATGTTCCATGGATTCCTAATTTTTCCAGAACCTTCATCATAAAGGGGTGTTGGATCTTGTCAAATGCTTTTTCTGCATCTATTGAGATAACCATGTGGTTCTTATTCTTGCTCCTGTTGATGTGATGAATAATATTAATTGATTTGCGCATATTGAACCAGCTTTGCATCCCTGAAATGAATCCTGTTTGATCATGGTGTATGATTTTTTGGATGAATTGTTGAAGTCGATTGGCCAAAATTTTGTTGAGAAGTTTTGCATCAATGTTCATCAAAGAAATGGGTCTATAGTTCTCTTTCTTTGATGAGTCCCTGCCTGGTTTTGGGATCAGGGTTATGATGGCTTCATAGAATGTGTTCGGTAGTGAGCTTTCTCTTTCAATTTCATTGAAGAGTTGGAGGAGTATTGGTGTGAGCTCTGCTTTGAAGGCCTTGTAAAATTCCGCTGTAAAACCATCTGGTCCTGGACTTTTCTTAGCTGGGAGGTCTCTTATTGCTGTTTCTATTTCAATGCTTGATATGGGCCTGTTAAGCTGGTTTAACTCATCTTGGTTTAGTTTTGGCATGTCAATATTTGCTAGGAAAAGGTCCATTTCTGTCAAGTTCTCAAACTTATTAGCATAAAGTTTTGAGAAGTATCCCCTAATAATGTTCTGAATCTTGGTTGTTTCCGTGGTGATGTTTCCATTCTCATCTCTGAGTTTATTAATTTGGGTGTGTTCTCTCCTTTTTCTGATAAGGTTTGCTAAGGGTCTGTCAATTTTGTTAAGTTTTTCGAAGAACCAACTCTTTGTTTTGTTGATTCTTTCTATAGTTTTTTTGGATTCTAATTCATTTAATTCTGATTTAATTTTGATTATTTCTTTCCGTCTACTGGATTGGGGTTTATCTTGCTGCTCTTTTTCAAGGAGGTTTAGATGTGTCATTAAATTGTTAGTTTCCGATCTCTCCAATTTGTTGATGTAGGAGCTCAGAGCTATAAACTTGCCTCTGAGTACTGCCTTTGCTGTGTCCCAGAGGAGCTGGTAATTTGTGTGTTCATTTTTGTTGAATAGCATGAACATTTGAATTTCCTTTCTAATCTCTTCCATGACCCACTCGTGATTCAGCAGTGTGTTGTTCAGCCTCCATGTGATACCGGACTTTCTTTGGTGGCTTTTGGTGTTGAGATCTAATTTTATTCCCTTGTGGTCAGAGAGAATGCAAGGTATAACTTCAATGTTTCTGAATTTAGACAAGTTTGCTTTGTGGCCTAAAATGTGGTCTATTTTAGAAAACGTTCCATGTGCTGCTGAGAAGAACGTGTATTCTGATGCTGCTGGGTGAAATGTTCGGTAAATGTCTGTTAAGTCTAGTTGATCTATGCAGCTGTTTAGATCTGCGGTTTCTCTGTTGAGTTTTTGCCGAGTTGATCTATCTAGTGGGGAGAGTGGTGTGTTAAAATCCCCAACAATTAATGTCTTTGGATCTATATGGGATTTGAGGGAAAGTAGTGTTTCTTTGATAAATTTGGGTGCTCCATTGTTTGGCGAATAGATATTTAGAATTGTAATATCCTCCTGAAGTAGAGATCCTTTAATTAGTATGTAGCGACCTTCTTTATCTCTTCTCACTAATTTTAGTTTAAAGTCTATTTTATCTGATATTAGGATTGCAACTCCCGCCTGTTTATGAGGGCCGTTTGCTTGGTAGATTTTGTTCCAGCCTTTAACTTTGAAAATATGTTTGTTTTTACGGGCAAGATGTGACTCCTGCAGGCAGCAGATAGAGGGGTCTTGTTTTTTAATCCAACTAGACAGTCTATGTCGCTTAATTGGAGAGTTCAGTCCGTTAACGTTAAGAGATAGGACTGAGAGGTATTTGGGGGTTCCTGCCATGTTATCCACCTTCTTGGGGGCTGTGAAAACTGGGTTCTTCCTAAGGTTCTTGGATTCTCAGTTTGGGTGCAGTTTCTTGGCCTTTGTTGCGTTCTTGTTGGTTTTCTATGTGTAGGACATCTTTAAGAATCTTTTGCAGGGCTGGTTTGGTGGAGATGTATTGTTTCAATTTTTCTTTGCTATGGAAGGTTTTTATTTGGCCTTCAGTTATGAAGGAGAGTTTAGCTGGGTACAGTATTCTTGGTTGATAGTTGTTTGTTTTTAGGGCATGGCATACGTCATTCCAGGCTCTTCTTGCTTTGATTGTCTCTGTTGAGAAATCTGAGGTAATTCTAATTGGTTTCCCTTTATAGGTGATTAACCTTTTCTCCTTGACAGCTTTAAGGATCTTTTCCTTGGTCTGGGTTGATCCTGTGTGGATTATAATGTGACGGTGGGATGTCCTATTCTGGTCTGGTCTATTTGGGGTTCTAAAAGCTTCTTGTATCTGAATAGGCCTATCTTTTTGTATGTTTGGGAAGTTCTCTGCTAGGATCCTGTTAAACAAATTTCCTAGACCATTAACTTCTGTTTCTAGGTGCTCCTCTACACCCATTATCCTTAGATTGGGCCTTCTGATGGTGTCTTCCAGGTGTTGGATAGACCTATCATATTTCTTGGACTTGTCTTGGATGGTTGTATGTTCTTTCTCTATAATATCTAGGCTGTCTTCAATCCCTGAGATTCGATCTTCTGCATGGTCTAACCTGCTGTCAAGACTCTCTACTTTGTTTTTGATCTCTTTTCCTTCTAATTGGTCAGCTTTGATGGCTTCAAGTTCTTTGTTGAAGCTCTGTTTTAGGTCTTGTATGATTTTCTTTACTTCCTTAATTTGGTGTTCAGTGTTTGTTCTCAAATCACTTAGTTGATTGGTTATGGTTTCTTTGGACTCCCATTCCTTCTGTTGGGTTCCATTCAGCATTCCCTTTGTGGTCTCCCTGACTTCCTTCAGCTCTTTGTTAATGGATTCCATGAATGTCTTTAGTGATCTTTGTGTATTCTCTACCTGGTCTCTTAATTCGTGAATTACTCTTTGATTAGTTTCCTCCCTTCTGTGGGATTCCTGCAGTTCTCTTTGAGTGTTCTCTGCCTGCTCACGCCATTCCTCCCTTTCTCTTTGAGTATTCTCAAGTTGTTCACGCAAATCCTGTATCAGTTTTTGAGAAGCTTCCTCACGCTTATGATATTCCTGTATAAACTTCTGGGATGCCTCCTCTCTCTCCCTATCATGCTCATACAGAGTCCTTTGTACATTGTCAAACTTCTCATTTATCATGTTTGCTATTAGTGTTTGTAGAGCTATTTGGGAACTCTCCTCTGGATTATTCTTTATCTGTTCTAATCCCTGATTATCAAGGTTGGGAATTGAGATACCCGAATTTGCCATTTTTCTTGTGTTTTTCCGGCTTACTCGGCCCATTTGAGATAAAGATTGCACCAGTTTTGTGCTAGAACACTATCTTAAGGCAACCATCAACCAAAGTTTGCATTTGTACAGTCAATAGTCTACAAATACAATCTAGTTCAACAGATACGTCTATTCAACATCAAACGAGTATATGTTAAAGGACTTCGAACCGCAGAAAAGAATTTGGAAAACCAGAAATTATTAGGATTTGGGAGAGATGTGGGTAAAAAATAGGAATAGATTGGTGTGGGGAGGCACAGGGAGAGTTAACTATGTCCTAATCACAGTGCAGGAAATGAGTTGGGTAGGATGCAAGTAGAGAGAGAGAGAAAAAGAAGAGACGGAAAGGGGAATAAAGAGAGACCAGAAAAAGAATAGAAACGTAAAAATTAATGTTATTATAGAGGTTAAAAGACCGTCTATTTAGAGAGGAATGTGAATATGTTCAGAGAAGGGGAGGGACATAGAGGAGATGTGAAAAGCTTTAAGGATGGGATCGGGAGAAGAAAAGATCAGAAGTTCAGTAGAGCTAGATAAAAAACAAAAAGATAATTAAGAAAGAAAGAAAAAGAGAAAGAAGACAAGAAAAGAAAGGAAAACTCTTATTCACGTATTCCTAAAATAAAAATTATAAGATGAGAAAAAAAAAAGGTTACTGGAAAACAATTATTTTTTCAGAAGAGGCAAAAATTAAAGATTAATAAAAGTTTTAGAAGGGAAAAAAATTTATATGTATATATATATAAGGTAACAAAAAACAAAAAACAAGCAAAAAAAAAAGAAAAGAAGAAGAAGAAAAAAAGAAAAAAAAAGAAAAAGAAAAAAAAGAAAAAAAAGTCTTTTGATTTTTTTTTTTTGGGGGGGGAGGAGTGGGAAGAATCCTGTATCTCCCTTTTGTCTGCAACCAGTCTCTTGTTGGAGTCTCTGGTCAGCTTGAGGTCCTGTGGCTTGATTGGTTTCTTAAGTCGGTTGGTTGGAAGAGGCAGAAAAATGCTCTGCTTTACCCAAGATTTTGAGATCCCCCTCCCAGGTTAGTTTTCTGGGAGGGTGGTCTGCTTTGAGAGTCACAAAAGAGGGGGATGTGGTGATGAGGCTCGGTTCTGGGTAGAGTTGAGGCCTTTCAATAAACAGTAGCTTTTCCCTGGGGCTATTTTGTGATAAAGCTCACAGCGCCCAGCCTGGAGCCATTCTCAGGGTTTCTGTTTTTCAATTGATTGTCGAGGCTGCTAGAGGGAGGGGCAGCCTCTGGCTCTGGTTACCCAGTGAAGCAAGTCACTCCGATGGCTGGCGCCTGAGCTGGGTGACTTTTCCCTGGATGGAGCTGAGTCTGGCAGGTCACTTCGCCGTTAAGTTCTTGTGACCTGCTAAATGACTCATTTTATTCCAAGGCCTGAGCTGGAGCTAGCAGCTCCTCCGAACTTTGTCGGTATCCAAGATGGAGATCACCGGTGCTGGGGGGGAGGGGTGGCCTTCCCTCCTCTGCTCCCTGAGGAGTGAGGATGTCGGGCTTGTACTCACGCCGAGTCTTGGATCCTGGGTCGTCTCTGGTCTGCAAACAGCAGGATGAAGATGTTCGCTCCTTGTCGGTTCTTGTTGGTGTTGAGTAGAATCCGCTCGTCCGCTGCGTCTGGCTCCTTTGTCCCCGACTCTCTGTGTCTCAGGTATGTCTCCGCGGCGGTGGTCGCCGCCACCGCGGCCCCGCCGCCGGAGCGGCAGCTGCTGCGTTTCCTTGGCTTCCCCTCTCTTGTCTAACTCTCTGTCCTGTGATGACTCACTTGGTGTGATTCTCTGGCTTAGGACTGTTCACTGGAACTCTAAAACTCCTTTCTATGCGAGAGCTTGTTCAGATTCCAGCTTCTCCTCCGCCATCTTCCCGGAACTCAAGATTCTAAGATATTTAATAAATTCTGTTAATTGTACTCCCACTCCATTTTCTGGGCACATAATAACATCACTTTGTAACAAGACCTTCTTTCAGTTGCCATTCACTAATCAATTCAAAGTCTGCTTTTAATTTAACTATCTATGAGTGTAATCATTTCATGAGACTCTAAAGAGCTTTGTCAACATATCAGCTATAATGATCAAGAAAAATATCTACTAACTACATGTCTCATGAAATTGTTCTGTTACCATTTCTACTTTTTAAAATTAGAGAAAATACGACGGACATATTCTCAAGTTTATGCAGACCCATGTGTGAGATTTTTTAGCAACTTTATTATTTTAATAACTCAATGTACTCTATATGTTCTTTTCCTGGACAGTTTTTAACAAAAAATCCCTTACTGTATTTAGTCATAAAATAATTGAATACTTTTTTATTTATAAAATAATTGAATTTCCCGTGCTTTCTAATAAGTTAGCTCAGTAAACAAAGACACTGAGTGTAGTAATACAATCATTTAGAAAGAAAGTAACCATTTAGATTTTTATTCATTATTGAAATAAAGACATAAAAGGTGCTAATTATGTTCTGGTTATTTAGATTTGGACATTTCATTGTGTTCTGAGTCCTGAAATATTTCTTTATCACCAGCAGAAATATGATTGCAAGTTCATTCAAATAAACTGTAATGAGGGCCAAATGAGGTAGCCTACAACTGGGAAATGGAAGATTGTACCCCTGATGAGGAGCATTGTATAACTTTATTTAACCAACTAGTCTAGGTACAACAATTTCTTAAAGTGCTTAGTAATATAATGATTTGAAATTTCCCCCTTTACAATAGAGAGGATGTCCTCTAAATAGAAAGAAAAATAACATTTATCTGCGTACATGTTTGCTAAAAAGAAATAAATTATTTTATCAGTCTAGGATGAAGCACCTGCACATTCTACAGAAGATGTCTACAGGATCCTGCTGGAAGAGAAGCAGTTTAGTCAGGAAAAGGTCCAGAACTATTCAAAGAGGTAAAATTAAAAGCCTACCTTTTCCAGAATAACTGAATCATTGCAATATCTAAACTGTTCATGAGAGAGTCTATGTTTTGACCAACACTTAAATACACTTTTCCCTTGTCTTTCTTATTTTTCAATTTAATCATTTGAAATGGGGTCTGATAGCTGTCTAGCTGACTTCCAACTCCTGAACTCAAGCAATTCTCTTGTTTCAACCTCCCAAGCAGTCAGGATTAAGGATGTGTACTGCCTACCTGGCTCTACTTGTCCTTCTTAGTGAAAAGAGATGTTATCAATCCATAACTTTTGATTTCAACAGGAATTATGGCAAGAGTGTAAATTTCAGACATACAGTATTCAAATATAGGCTGGAAGGAGATATGGCATGAAGAGACACAAAAGAAGAGATGGAAAGCTATTTTAAAACTTTTGCTTATATTCATTCCAGGAAACAACACCCTTTTGATGCCAGCAAATGAAACTCACAAAGTTTTTCTGGAAGGCTCCACCCTAATCTAGTTCTGGCTTTTGTAGGAAAAAAAAATCCACAATGTTTCTGGGGATGGAGTAAAATAAGTGATATTTTACTAGGAAATGAAATCATGAAAATTAGTAGACCTTCCCAAGGAGCAGACTATATCAATGGAACAAGTCACCTGTATGCAGTCACCATAACTTTGTCTTATATATCCTATTACAATTCAATTTGTCTAAGGAATAATGATGACAGTAATTTGATAATGATTGTGGTAATGTACCCATTGCCATGTGCTGTAATGTTACTTAATAACTCACAGCAGCATGAAGTAATATGTATCAATCTCACTTAACAGGACAGCTCTACAGTTAGTGTTTTTATTCCTTATTTTAACAAAGAACAAGTATAAGCTAGTTACAGTGCCTGCCCATATTTCCACAGATAAAAATTGTACAGACCATCACTAAAGCCCATTTGTATCTATTTCATGATACTGGCTTATAGAATGCTTGATTCTTTGTATGCTTTTATGTTCTGAAGAAAAATTATGAAATCAGTTATTTAAGTTATTGTAATATCTTGAGAAGAATTGTTTAGTAATAAAGAACATGTTAGCATATTTTTCTAACAGTATAGGTTAAGTCTTTTCTTAAAATGTTTGAAAGTAGTTCAGATGATAACTATTGGTTATAATAGCTATTGTTAATTACTGGTAATTTTGTTTCCAACGTTGTGTGAAGCATTTTCACATATAACCATGTGAGATAGATGAATTCTATTTTCATTTCATTAATTAAACAAAAAACTCAGAAGTCAAATACTGGCCCAACAAAAGAGCCTGAATTTAAGCCTGAACTATGCCATGAAGCTCAACCTTTTTGCCTCACTACCAGTAAAAGATTCAGTCTACTCAAAAATCACCCACGTAGGACACAGTTGGAAAAAAATGAAATCAGTAACTCTCAAATTATTCTTGGGTAAGAAGATGCAAAATTGTAAAGATGCCAATTCTCTGTAAATTAAGCTCTAAATTTAATGAAATCACAATCAATATTCCAAGTGAAGGCAGAAATGGGTTACAAAGGTGGCAGGTATAGGGAAGCTTCTCTCAGCTCAATATAAGAAAGTGTTGTCTGTAAGTTTAAATTATCTAGAAGAGGAACAGAATCATGGGATATTCAATCCTACATTTCCACAATAATTCCAATGGAGGATAAATTGACTACCTGTTGAAAAAGACACCCCCTACAACAGCATTAAAACAATGATAATTTCCTACAAGTCCATTTCCTAGGTACCAAATTATTCTGCTTCTACTTTTGTCTCATTTAATTTTCAACTCTTCCTATTTCATAGGTTGACAATAAATGGTCATTACAGACTAAAGAGTCTATGGAGCTGGGTTTGAATTTCAGATCTACCAGGTTGTGGCTGCAAAACTGTTGACAATGTCTGTAACTCCATAGGTATAATTTGCTTAATTTGTAAATTGCATATATTCATAGTAATTTTAGTGTTCATTTTGTTTTAGGTTGAATGAAATAATTTTAAAGTACCAATGCTTTTGAGATTTCAGGGTTTACTATTTTTCTTTGCTTCTTGTTTGGATGAATAAAAAATCTCAGAAATCTCTCTATATAAATGCAAACTAGGAGAGAACTCACTTTCTTTCCTCTGGGAATGATTCAGAACTCAGACTACTAAAATGTAGACTAATGTAGTCCAAAGAGATTGGTTTTAGGCACATTGTGAAGTAAGTAATATTCAATATCTTATACCAAGTTTATGTACACCAGTTGTAGACCTTACCAAGACCTTAATGTTTAGTGAGCATTATTAAACTCATTTTCTGTGTGTTTTCTTCATTCAACCTAGATACCTGTAAACTTTATTTAACATGGATTGAAACTGATATATAACCTGAGAGACTTGTAAGCTGAATGAGAGAGAGTGATATTACCTGTCTTCATCCAATTGAAGGAAATAAGGGAACAATATTAACAGCTAAATTGCCTAAAGGGAAGTTAGGTCTGAAGGAGCACACTGTGACAATTTTCTTAGCATGGTCAATTTTCTGGCTAAGATAAACAAAGAATGGGCAGGGACTATGAGAACAAAGAACAACTTCAGGTTAAAGTTTGACGAGTACTAAAGATGCAATCGGACAGTGGTCAGAAGACTATAACCAGCAGTAGAGGACCAAACAATAGCCTCCAAATTATTTGCGCACAGCTATTTATTTATTTACTTTTATTTTGTATTTAAAGAGTGGTAAAAAGCAGTTTCAACTCAACAACTGAGTGTGTAAGTACAATACATCTTGAACAATTTCACCCTTCCATTCACCCCAAGCATATCTTCAAATTATGTGGTTTCATTTTCACATATGTACCTTAAATATAGTGGCTGTACATGCCCACCTTTCCTCTCTCCATTTGTCTGTGTCCCCTTCTCTTGACAACTCCCTCTCGACAAATCATGTTTCAGTTTCCTAGTGTTCATTTTGATAAATTGGTCACATTATTAAGTAAAAACAACTATTGTAATGTAATTGCTTAAGTTAAACTGCACATCTGTATGGTATACAATTTGATATTTTTTGACCTATGCATAACACTTACAAAGTCATCTTCATAATTCAAATAGAGAACATATATTCATCATCTCACTATATTTATCATTGTCTCAGTCTTTCTGACCTTTGATATCCCTCCTCTCTTCTATCCCCCTCTACAGTCTTTACACCTGTCTTTGTGAAATCACAATTCTTCTTTCTTTTACCATAAATTATAATGTCCTTAAAGCATGGGCTATCTGTGATCCAGCTTTTTTCATTTAACACAATTATTTTGAAGATCAAATATCTTGTTACATGTATTAATATTGTTGTGTTCATTGCTGAGTAGTATACTATTGTTGGAATATGGTACAATTATTTTAACCATTCATCTATTGATAAATGTTATTCTATTTTTTATAACTATAGAAAATAAGTCTCCTATGAATATTAATGTCTATGTCTATGTCTGCTATAAAAATTATTATACATTGGGTAGCTTGTAATCAATAGAAATGTATTGCTCATGTGCTGGAAACTGTGAAGTACAACACCAATACAGAAGAAGATTTGGTGTGCTCTTTCTGTTTCTAGACTCATAGTAGGTACTTCCTTACTGTCACCTCAAGTAGAGGAAAAGGCAAAGTTCCTTTGGCGTATTTTCTGTGGGTACAGAGCATATTCACAAGAGGCATGACTTCCTGAACCAATCACCCTACAGAGTCCCTATTTACAAACAGCATTATATTAATGGTTAGATTTGAATCTATGAGTTTTGAGTACTGTAATAATAGCAGTGTCTGTGTATTGCTTTCAACATCCAAAATCAATAAATAAAAACTTTAAATACTATAGGTATGCATTTGTCTTTATAAAGAATCTGCTAAAATGTTTCCAAAATGGTTGCACCATCTATGCATAAGGTTTAGCTGCTCCATCCTAGATAACACGTGAGTGTCTCTTAGACAACCCTTATGTAGCAGTATTTTTAAATTTTAGCCACTGTAATAGTTGTATAGTAACACAGGATTATGGGCTTTGACTTATTTTCTTAATGACATATAATACTGAGTGAATTTTCATTGGACATTCCACTATCTTTCTTGGTGAAATAGTTTTTTTCAAATCTTTTACAGATTTGTCTTCATATTATTAAATTTTGAGCTTTTATATAACCTAAAGAGAAGGTCTTGATTAGATTTATACTTTGCAATATTTTCATTGATTCTTTGTGTATTTGATCTCTTTATCACTCCCAAAAAACAGCTCAAATATCTTACTGAAAGAATTTTAGAGTGTAAAATGTTATTGAACTCTATTTGTATTTCTATTACAAATTTTGCTTTGAATTCTTTCATTATCTTTCTCTTGATTTTATTATTATCTTCAAATAATTGTTCAAAGATGTTTCAATTTACCATATCCCCGTAAGTGACAATTCACCTTGTTCAGTCACCCCTTGCATTATTCTTTCCCACAATGTATCCTCTCTTTTCCACCAGTCTCATCACGTTTCCTAGTTCCATCTTGACGTACATTCATTGAGTGTTATGACTGCATTCAACCAGGAGTCCTTTCTCTTCTTGACCATATCACTTCCATTAGTGACCAGTTCCCAGTCCAGACATTTTTCACCTTCTGGCTACTTGTGTTGCTAATCTGTATGTTAATTGTTCAAATGGGTTATACCATGAGACCTCATTCCTACATACATCTTACTTAAGTTAATTTGAAAATATCGGTTCATACATGTATCTCCTTTGGTTTTTGCTATATCTGGTCCTTTTATTATATGATACTTTGTCACAAACAAAAGTTATAACCCATAGTGGAGAAAAACGTGTTATAAACAATATTCCAAGGGGGAGAGAGAGAGATGTCTGAATCATGGTGTTGTGTAATAATTACTGGATCTTGATACATGGAGGTTTCTACAACCAGGGGCACATGTAGTTACAGAGGAATCTTGTTTCTTTTCTTTGATTTTTGTTTGCAAGTCCTACAATCTGGAATGCAAATGTGATAGAGTGAAAGCAAGAAACTGTTAGTTTTTGGAATATTTTCTTAAATATCGAAGTATATTTTTGTTTTAAAATTTTTATTACTCTTTACCTTCAAATAGTTGTATAAGTTGGTGACAATTACATGTGTACTTATGTGTACAGTCCCTCTCCATCAGTCCCCCCTTTCATCCTCCTACTGCTCTGCCTATGTCTTCCTCACAGTTACATCAACTGTCCCATTTCATTTTTCACAAATGTACATTGAGTATTATGACTGTGAATATTCTGTGTTAGTACACCAGTCCCTTTTCTACTTATCTTCTACCTCCTGTTAACCCACCCATTCAAAACGTGTTACCATTTCCTGATATTCAGTTTACTTATCTGATAATTGTTCAAAGGGTTTATTCCATGTAGTTTCACTCCTGCATGCACTATACTTTAGTCAGTTTGATCATGCATAAGCCCCTGTGTGTTTACATGTGAGGTTGTATTTTTGGGTTTAAGATCCACATATGAGAAATGAAACATGGAAGAATTTAAGTGGAAGAATTGAATTTTTCAATCAAGTTTGTACTTTAAATACAGATTAGTAATTGGAGTCTGTTTTATGTGACCAGAATGTAAAGACTAATGAAGCCTGAAGAATTATCCAAAGTAATATATCAGAGGAGCTCTAAAATATTCTGAACATGCATTGTTTTGTTTGTTATTTGGAGTGTATAAAGTATTTGTATTAAATCTTCCTCTTAACAGTTGAAGAATTACTTCAAAGTACATTTTACATTCATTTCCATTTGCTTTTTCCAGAAGCCACATGTTGTATGTACAATATCTGATCACATTGATTAACCGACCACCCTTCTCATGACGTTCCTCTAGATCCAAACTCTGGTTATTAGTCTTTGTAATGTTTGTCACTCTCTGCCATGGGAGTAGTACTGTATCATTGATGACATCCTGAAGTCTGATTTGGACTTCCCCACAAGATTGTGCCCCCTTTATTATGTCTTTGACTCTCTGTCTTTCCTCCCACAAACTTGAGCCAGTGTATCCACACCAAGGTCAAATCCTAGAAGGGTGGAATTCAACATTGGTTGGAGTTAAAAATGTTAAATACCATCTCGCTATAATAGAAGTCTTTGAGTACTTTTTGGTGTTGTTTTGTTTTGGTGGGAGATGTGTGTTATGAAAAAAGAGAAATAGGTAAAGATAAGGTTGATCTTCAAAAATATCTAGTGTATACAGTTTCTCAAATGGAATCAGCTTACCAGGTTTATTTTGTTCGCTTGTTTTGGAACTTGGCAAAATAAACTATTGCCATGGAATCTATTCACATTGCAAAGTAAGACCTTTCACAGTGCATGTGTACCATAAACCCTCTCCAGCAGCACTTGTTACTGATTCCATTTGACAAGTGGCTGCTTCTCGATAATTACTGTACAAACCATTACTTCCAAAATAAATTAAACTCTCATCACTTTATCCAGCTCTTCCACATTCATTAATAAGAATCTTGTAAAATAGGTGGCTGCACCTGCATTAGTAAGACTGTGCTTTTGAATATCTTTTGTCTTTGAGAACCATGTTAAAACAATCTGCAATAAAAATTTCCAGCATTTTTTTTAATGACAGAGAGGTAGGCAGTCCCAGTTCCTAAAATCACAGGTGACTTCTAATTCATTGTTTTTTAATCCACTAAGTTTAGTTATTCATATGTACATTTATTATCCTTTTAAAAACAATTTCATCAGCTAAATGCTCTGTACATCTAATGCTAAACATTTTTATTGATTTTCATTCAGTAGAGGCTCTCCTAATATCTAATATACAGTCCACTCCTACATGAGGCATGGGGACTAGGATGTAGCAAATTGTAAAGAATTTTTTGTTACTTTGAAACCTGATTATAAATCATGTTTGTAATGATTTGCATTTGTCATTCTCATTGAGCTTAATTCATTTCCAGGCCTAAGTTTTTTTAATGTTCCAATCTGAGACTAATATTACACATTAAATATCTACTAGTCATATGATTTTTCTGTAAGACAATAGTCACCTTTTGTCTTACAGGTTCTTAATGATAATAAGCAATACATTAGTAGTAGTAGTAATAGTAGTAGTAGTAGTAGTAGTAGTAGTAGTAGTAGTGTGTATGCCAGTTCTGGGCCTTTAAGTTAGGGCCTAGGCTCTGTCCTTGAGTTTGTGCTCAAGGCTAACTACCTCCTTAGTTACAGCTCCACTCATTTTTTAGGGTAGTTAATTTCAGATAAGAGTCTCATGGACTTTTTCTGCCTGGGCTGGCTTCAAACTATGCTCCTCAGACCTCACTCTCCTGAGTAGCTATGATTACACCATGAACCACTGGAATCTGTGTAAAATACATTAATTTCACTTATGAAAAACAAACATTTCTGGTCACCACACAAAAAATGCATGCCAACTGTTCAGAATTCCCTAATTTTTCTAACATTGATTCATTTATTCTAGTATTAATTCACGTATTGATGCATTTATCATTGGTATGATTGATTGATTGAAGCTATATTACAGATGTTATTTTTCAAATCCATTCCTTTGTCAGGATATATATTAGGTTAATGCAGCATCTAGAGTGCAACGGTTGTCCACATGCCTCTTTTCTTATTTTTCAATGAAGCTAATCCTCTGAATGTATATGAGCATAAATGTGTTTATGAGTATAAAATTTAATGGCATCCTGGATCTTGATGGACTTAATATTTTACTGGCAAGGCTAGACATGTTTATCAAAAGTTACTTTAAAATACTTTTGCAACAATGTTCCAAATTTTCTCACCTTATTCTGTAAATAACCTTGCCTCTAGAGATTTTAGAATTACTGCCATAAGACCCCAAAGCAAACAATTATTCTCCAAGACAGCTCTGATATGAGATATAATGTCTCAAAAGAGTCTCTGACAAATAGCCACACCAGGCTGACAGTGTAAAATGAAGCACTTATAGAAAAGCCTCCCTGAACAAAATATAATATTATAAGATAAGACATCTATATTTACTTGATAAAATACCTGTTCCAATTATTTGTGAATTCCTAGACTGCCCTGTGTTACTTAATTGCCCCCACTTTAAATATCAAACTGTTCAGAAGCATTTAGCAGTTTACCCAAGGCCATTCTACAGTTTATGAAATAAATACCAAAACTCTAATCTTCTGACTCAGAAAGTGTTTGATATTGCTAAAATTTCCAATCAAGCCATAAGAGGTATAAATATTCATCTACATATTCAATCATGATTTTTCTTTCTACTTTTTTGGTTTTTTGGTTGTTTGTTTTTGGTAGTGCTGGAGTTGAAGGTAGGAATGCCAGCTTTGCCAGGCAGGTACTCTACTATCTGAACCTGATACTCATCCCCGCTTTTTTTTTTCCTTCCCAGCATCCCCCCCCACTCCCCCATCCAATCCTCCCCCCCACACACACACCAACGTTGTAAAGCTCGTTTGTTTGTTTGTTTGTTTGTTTGTTTTTTGTAAAATTGTTTCTTTTTTTTTAGGTGGGGTATTTAAATTTTTCCCAGTCTAGCTTCAGACTAAAACCCTCTTGATCATGATTGTCTGTCACTGTGCGTAGCTCTTCCCACAATCTTTCTCTTCCTTTCCCATAATTTCTAAAATTGAGTTTTACATCTAGGATAGTATCAACCTAACTTAGGTCCTATCATTTTATGTTCTTTATGCAAAATACAGATGACAGGCAGGTTCTAAAATTCTATTTACATTCACTTGGAAAGTAGACTAATTGGTTTGTTTGTTAGTTTTGAGGCCATATCTTGGTATGTTTCTAATGCTGGTTTTAAATTTATGTGTTCAAGAATCTGTTCTCTTGTGTCAGTCTCCCAAATGGCTAATGTGCCAAAATGCCTCTAGAATGGAACATTTTTGCTATTATAAATTTTCTTCTTTTATTCAAGAAAGTAAATGAACACAATGCTTTAATTCTCAAAGTACGAATAAGGGGAGAGCTTGTGGTAGCTAAGAAAGCAATATGTTAAGTATATATTCAGTATAACTAGATAAAACCTAAAAATAGGAGATAATCAATTCTTCAGAGATACTTTATAAAACTTTATGCTAGTCATATTATATTATAAATGTCAGAACAGAGAAGAACAAATCAATTTTCATTGAACATTTTTATATTGGGAATAATTAGTTTTGTAAATATAAAGAAGGTTAGACTGCAAATAAATTGGAAAATCTTCCAGTAGACATTTTAGTTCAATGGTCTCAGACTTTGGAGTGCTCTAAACTCAAAAATTTTTGTCCTTGTTTTGCTTTAAAATATGCTCTTTGTAATATTTTCTCATAGACATAAGCATTTTAATCTGAAGCCATCAAAACCCTTACAACATAATCCCCATTGAAATGTACAGGAATTGACATATTTGCCTGATGATTTTTTACAATGAAAAATAACCTTTATACATATTATTGTAAAGATACTGTACAGAGGGTTTACAGTTACATGATCAAGGTAATGAGTCCATTTCCTATGGAGTATTATTACCTGCTCCTTTGCTTTTCCCCTACCATCCCTTGCTTCCCACTTCCGAACTCAAGGTTGTAAAGTTCATTTTCATCATAGTGTCTTGTACATCTCATTGCTACTCTGGGTCATCCTGTATCCTTATTTCAGCATTTTGTTATTTCCCTTCCCCTCCTCAAATTAGAAAAATGTATATACAAGATGAATGTCAACTGAATCAAATACAGTGACAACAGGGGTTATACCATGGGGGAAAACTTACAAAGAAAAAAAATCACATAGTACAAGTACATTAAAAAGAACAGCAAGAAGTTAAATCTTTTGTGTCCCTATCTTTGGGTTATTTTGCTTTAGCCTCAGCTTATATGGTCATATGTACATAGTTTTTGACCTCTTCTGCTTGTCCTAGACATATACTAGTTATTGCAAATAAGGGAAACCATGAAACCTAAGTTTCTTTGGGTATGGCTTTCATTTAATATTTTTTCCAAGTCTTTCCATTTCCTAAGAAATGGGCCGATGTCATTCTTTGTGATGGAGGCATAGAATATAGAATTTCATTAGATAGATAGATAGATAGATAGATATAAATCTATATCTCACATTTTCTTGATCCATTCATCTACTGAGGGGCATCTGGGTTGGTTCCATATCTTAACTATGATGATTAATGCTGTGATAAATATAGTTGTGCTGATAGCTTTAGTATAGCCTTGTTTGTGATTGTTTGGGTAAATGCCAAAAAGTGGGATTGGTGGGTCATAGGGGAGCTCTATGTGTAGTCTTCTGAGGAACCTCCATATTGCTTTCCAAAGTGATTGAACAATTTTACACACCCACCAACAAAACAGTAGTGTTTCCTTTTGGCCACATCCCCTCCAGCATCTGTTGTTATTAGGTTTCTTGATTATAGCCAGTCTAACTGGGGTGAGGTGGAATCTCAATGTTGTTTTGATTTGCATTTCTTCTATGGCCAGAGAAGTTGAGCATTTCTTCATGTGTCTATTGGCCATTCTTATTTCCTCTTCAGAGATGTCTCTCTTTAAGTCTTTAGCCCACTTATTCATCAGGTGGTTGTTTCTTTGAGGATTTCTTGTTGGGGGATTTAATTTTTTGAGTTCTAAGTATATTTGATATATAAGACCCTTGTCTTTTGCATGGCTCGTGAAGATTTCCCAATTTGTGGGCTTTCTATTGTTCTTGCTTGCCATGTCCTTTGCCATGCAGAAGCTCTGCAGTTTCATGCAATCCCATTTTCCAACATTTCTTTGATTTGTTACATTTCTGGGTCTTTATTAAGATAATTTTGGCCTGTGCCAAGAAGTTCTAGAGTTTCTCCTATTCCATCTTGTAATCTTGTCAAGGTGTCTGCTTTGACTTCAAGGTCTTTGATCCTTTTGGAGATGATTCTGTTACAGGGTGATATATACGGATCTAGCTTTAGTTTTCTAGAGGTATTTAACCAATTTTTCCAGCATCATTTACTGAAGAGACTATCTTTCTTCCATTCTATTTTTTTAACTCCCTTATCGAAGATTAGGTGGCTATAGTTCTGTGGGTTCTTTTCTGGGTCTTCATTGGTCCTCAGTCCTGGTTTTGTGCCAGTACCAAGCAGCTTTAATTACTATGGTTTTGTAGTAGAGTTTAAAGTTTAGTATTGATATTCCTCCAGCACTGTTCTTTCTGCTAAGGATTGTTTTGGCTATTTGGGATCTTTTATTGTTCCATATGAATTTTTGGATTGCTTCTTCTATTTCCTTGAAGAATGAAGTTGGGATATTGATAGGTATAGCATTGAATTTGTAGATAGCCTTTGGCAGTATTTCATTTTCTTTTCTTTTTTAATAAGTTTTTTTATTGTGAAAATACCGTACAGAAGGGTTACAATTACACGAGGAAGATAATGTGTACATTTCTTATCAAGCATTGTTGCCTCTTCCTTTGTTTCACCTTACCATCCCTACCCTCCCATCTCCCCCCACCCCTGCAAAAGTTATAAAGTTCATTTTTTGACATAATGTCTTGTACATCTCATTGTTGCAATGGGTCCACCTGATTTTAATCCTCCCAATTCAGGAGCATGGGAGGTTTTTCCACTTCCTTAGTTCTGTTTTAATTTCCTTTTTCAGGTTTTTAAAGTTTTCATCATATAGGTCCTTCATTTCTTTAGTTAACTCCAAGGTATTTTATTTTTTTGATGGGGGGGGCTATTACAAAAGGAGTTGCTTTCCTGATTTCAGCTGCACAATTCTAGTTATTGGCATACAGGAAACCCATTGATTTTTGAGGGTTAATTTTGTATCCTGCTACTTTACCAAAGTTTCTAATCAGAGTGGAGTCTGTGGGTGAGATTCTTTAAATACAAGATCATGTCATCTGCAAAGAGGGAGAGTTTTACTTCATCCTTTTCTATTTGGATCCCCTTTATGCTTGCATCTTGTCTTATTTCTCTTGCTAGGCATTCTAATACTAAGTTGAAGAGAAGTAGAGAGAGTGGACATCCTTGTCTCCTTCCTGAATTTAGAGAAAATGGCTTTAGCTTTTTACCATTAAGTTTAATGCTTGCTGTAGGTTTGTCATGCACAAACTTCATTATAATGAGTAATATTCCATGGATTCCTCATTTTTTCCAGACCTTTCATCAGAAAGGGGTGTTGAATCTTGTCAAATGTTTTTTCTGCATCTATTGAGATAATCATGTGGTTCTTATCCTTGCTCTTGTTGATGTGATGAATTATATTAATTGATTGGCATATATTGAACCAGCTTTGCATCCCTGAAATCAATCCTGTTTGATGAATTGTTGAAGTCGATTGGCCAAATTTTTGTTGAGAAGTTTTGTATCAATGTTTATCAAAGAAATGGGTCTATAATTCTCTTTCTTTGATGAGTCCCTGCCTGGATTTGGGATGAGGGTTATGATGGCTTCATAGAAAGAATTTGGTAGTGAACTTTCACTTTCAATTTCATTGAGGAGTTGGAGGAATATTGTTTTTTAATTCAACAAAAACTTAGTGATAAGATTTCAAATACTCTTCCAAGAGGAAAGCTTCTGACAAATTTCTTGGGCTCATCAGTTCTTTCTGGAGGTGTGGTGCTTAGTTCTGCTATGGTGATTACATCTTATAACAAATACAAAGTTTTTTCTCATATTCAGCCTAAAAGTTTGTCATTGACTCATAAAATTTATTAGTAAACTCAGTTTGCCTAGCTCTAACATGAGGATGATGAAAAAGATTTATTACACTCCCTGAAATGATAAAAAAAAAAGTCTTGCAATAAATTTATTAGGGACCATTGTCATTGATTGCAAAGATCCTAAGCAACATTTCTATGTCTTCAAACCAAATGCCAATAAAAAAGGAGAACACATTAAGTTGAAATATATTAATTGCTAGAGACTTCCACTGAAGTAAAATCAGTCCAAAATCAGCTGTTTAAACAACTATAACATCTTATGGAACCATGAAAGCCCTCATAACATATATACCTCATGTCTTAGAGGTGCTAAACATATTCATTAGGGTTCATGACAATTACATATTTTCATCACTTTTATAAAACTGAAGCTAAAAGATACTTTTTCATATAAACACAGAATTATATATAGACCATTAAAAGATACTTTTTCATATCCTACAACCTATTTATTATGTATAAACACAGAATTATATATAGACCATTTTGTTGTTACCATAGAGAGTTAGCAACCATATCTCTAGTTATATATAATGTAACTCTATATTATAGTTACTTTATCCATACTTACTTATTATGTGTATATGTGTGTATTAAACCACAATCAAAATCAAAATAGGAATTTATTCTAGCTTTTCCATATAGTTATTTCTGATCCTTTGAATTTGGTTTGTTCCTTCTGATTTTCTATAGTATTTTAATTAGAATATTTCTAATGATTTGCAGCTCATTATATCTTGTGTGATTTTTGTATACTTGCTACATATAATTGTCTACTTTCTATAGATATACAGCCTTGCCATAATATAAGCCTGTGTTAGTCAGTTTTTCGGGACTAGGACAGCTGAGAAAAAGAATGGAAAGGAGGAAAGACCCATGTTGTCTTGCAGTTTCAGAAGATTTAGTACATAGTCATTTGGCTTTGTTTCTGAGTCTGTCCTGAATCCATAGATCATGCTGTAATGCCATGGTAGAAAGCTAGAAAAGAGAGAAAGAGAGAGAATATATATATACATATACATATACATACATACATACATACATACACACACACACACACACACACACACACACACACACACACACACACACACACATCTACTTCTTCCAGCCAGGCCTGACCTTCTGCTTTCTACCATCTCACAATAATGACATCAAATTATGAGTCCATCAATGAATGACTCTTCTCACAGGATTAGAACGTTATGCTCCCATCCTTTCCCAAAAGTCTGAATGTTTGGCTGAATTTTTAATAATTTCAGGAAACTTAGGAGAAATTAATTTCTTATCTTTTTGGCATATACAAAAATAACACAATCTCGAAATTATTTGAGGACATTATGTGGAAATAATTCCAATACAGAATATCTAATTTAATTGTATTCATGTATTGGTAAAACATACATAATGTGAATTGTTGATGGTTAATGTGCTAATCTTTCTCTCAAGTTTCTGTGAATATTAATAACTCAATAAATAAATTTCTGGAACTTTAGATTTGTCTATAATTTATTTATTGCAAGCCTAAAAGGTATACTAAATAGGTTACAATTTTGCTACAATTTCACTTAGAAACGTGTGTTTTTTGTTTTGTTTTGTTTTGTTTTGTAGGTCGTGGGGCTTGAATTCTGGGCCTCCGTGCTGTCATTGAGCTCTTCAGCTCAAGGTGACACAACACCACTTCCCCTAGAAACATTTGGTAACTATCTCACATATAGTCAAGACTGAGACTTTATAGAGAATGAGGATAAACTCTTCCCCAAGTCAAAGTACTTTCAGTTCAGTGGGGGATATAGGTTATAGTTTATTTTCCCAAAGGAAAAATGCATTCAACAGTGTGGTGGTGTAGGAAAATCTTTGCCTAGGAGATAACTTCTATGATATGAGATTGACTAAGAAGTATCAGTCTAATTTTATGTTGGAAAGAGAGAGGAGATTTTTGAGCAGAAGAAAGAAGAGTAAATGTTTGGCTTCTCTTCTCACTATATAATAAATTTGCTGAATTTGAAAATGACTGGTAGGGCATATTTGGAATAGAGGCAGTAGAGATAAACAGAAGCTACTTTAAATGGGAATTTGTAGGTCAGATGGAGAGAAGAAGCATTGGTAATGATATTGAACTGTGTCAAGAAAAATAGTGCTTTATGGTTAATTTTGCAATTAATCTTACTGCTCTCAGATCCAAAAAAGAGGCAAGGAATATATAGCAATGGTAGAGAGAAAACTAAAAGTTGAGATTACAGAAACATAACTTGATGGCAAACTGACAAAGTGGCATATGAGCATGTGAACACACTAAAGAGCATGTGGCCTAAAATAAGTTTGGTTTTCTTAGGTTAGTAGCAGGAATGAGTCATAGATGGGAACATTAGCTAGGAATCTCAGCACACAGGTGGAAGCTATGGAGAAAACTTAGAGTAAGATTAACAGTGCACCATGACAAATATTATTGATTGAAGAACAATGCCAAGTGAACAATCCTTTAAAGAGAGAAAAAGAAATGTCAGGGAGGTAAAGGGAGATTCACATAATACGATGGCCATAGAAAATAAAGCAATAAGAATCTTCAAGACTGATTGAATGGCCATAAGGTGACTATAAAGTCCGCTCCTGGATGGTGAACAGACTTCGCACTCTTTGCAGCCAAGCCTCTGCCCAGTACCTGCAGTACCTAGGCCACTGGCACACCTGGAAGTGGTCACATTTGCATTCACTGAGATCATATCAGGATTCGATGTGGCCAGGGCCAGACACTCTCTTTCCCAGCTCCTTGGAGTGCCATCCTGGCCTGGTGCCAGCTGGAACGATGAATAAACCTACCCCTTACCTGAATACCACGTGTGTGGTGTTGCTCTTACTGGGCAGCCTCTTTAAAAACCTAACAGTGACTTATATTATTTTTGCTGTTGTTGAAGAGAATCATAAGAACAAAAGGAGATGAAGAAGAAAATGCTTTTTTTTTTAACTTGCTGGGCCAGACAATTCTGCCAAGTGTCTTACATACATCTTCTTACCTACTCTCCCAAAAACCTTGTGAAACAAGTACTTTTACAGGAAAATTGCATGATCTACAATCCCTACATCATGGAATGAGCTGTTGGATTTACATCTGAACATGTCAGCCAGTTAGTTCTTCATGATCCTTAGTCACTTCCTAAAGCCCACAATAAGAATTAAATTTCCAAAACCAATTAGAGAATGAGAAATTTTAGTATGTCTCCTCCATTATGGATGGGATAGAGATATTAGATAATGTCCTTATAATACTGAGACCATCAAGGGTGATTATTTTGATCAGGTCCCCCCCCCCCCCCCCGATCTTACTAGGAATCTCTACATTTAGACATGGTGTTTGCTATTTGTTGCTGTTTCAAAAGCTCCACCACAGAAATTTTAAAGTTGTCACTGGTCTGTGCTAATTAGTATGCAACAGGATCATGAACTTGAAAATACTTTGCAGTCTGTAAATACCAAATTAATTATTCTTTAAATGCTCCCCTTAATCTGATTTGCCCTTCAGTGTTGTATATTCCCTAAATGCATAATAGAAATTATCTCTTTTTGATTCCTGTTATGTTTTACATTGAGAAATGGAGGAACTTCAGAACATAAGCATTAGAATTCCCCAGGCACTCTATCTGCTCATCTTTTCTCCAGGCCAAAAAAAAAAAAGTGACCTATTTGTTAAATCTATTGCTCATTTTCATATGAGTTATACTAATTAACATTTTTAAAAGCCCACCTCCCTCCTTATAATCCTGGGAAGCACTGAGTATTAAAATTACACAGGCTAACTCTAGTCAATGAGCAGCTTCCAGACAGAAATTATACTGTAAATTCCCAAGACACTTCAATAGGGAAGATTTGTTGAAGTTTGCACAAACAACCACAATGTCTATTAATTAGATAATAGTGCAATAATTCTGATACAATTTTTGTAAAGTTTCTTATAAGCAAATTCTCAAAACATTAGATATATTATATATTTTATTTCCCTCCATGTGCCAAAAGACACAATTTTTTTTGAATAAAACCTTATTGAAGGCTTATGAAAAAAATTGGTATTTTCCAAGTATCATTTTTACCTTCATGAGAGGGCAGATAAATTATGCAATTTTCTAAAATATGGTCCTTTGAGATTTCAATATATTTGTTATAAATAACAGAAAAGAGAGAGACATTAAGTGGATATATAATTTATAAGATATTTTGTATTTCTCTAATTTTATTCTAATCAAATTATATATGGAATATATTCAAAATGTTTGTATTGGAGACTAAAGGAAGCATGCTTCTCAGTGCCATAAATAAGTAGGGAAAGTTATAATTAGATGTCATTATTATCAATTTAATTAGGTTTTAAAAGAGAAAGACCACCTCACCCTTGGAAACAGACATTAGGTCATACCATGGAAGTTGGCTGTGGAGTTCTGAGCCTGTGATTGTGTATATTCCTCCCAGGAAGTGGGGTTTCAGTTGTCAGATCTATATAGAAATGAAAGAAACATCATGGGAAATTGTAACTATGACATTTGATATTTTTTACATGAATTTCACAAACAAATAAAAATGAAAGGAATTCTGTTGAGAAAATGCCTGAATGATTTCTTCCATTTGGAATTCTGATTTTTTTTCCATTTCTGATATTTTTTCCATAAGTTCAAGACCAGAATAAAGAAGAGACTATCATCTTTTCATGAAAAAATTCCTAAAATACCACGAATACTGAAATTAAACTTTGCACAAAGTGGTTTCTTTTTATGAACAAAATTCTCTCATAATGGGCAAGAATAGAACTTTATTCTTTATGATAGATAATGTTAGGTGAACCTCAACATTTGTTGATATGTGATTCAAGAAACAGAAATTCATATCATCTAACTAATACTTAATAATAAAACAAATGGGAGAATTTGGGATTTCTCTTGTTCCATATTTCATTCAGCATTTCCTGTAGCAATGAGATGCACTTTCAAAAGTGTTGAAATATATTTTCTACATTGGTGGTAATTTCTCATTTTTTATCTATCAGTTATTGAAATATGTTCTTAGTATTAAGTGCTTGCTTTCTTCAATAAATTCAAACTTAGGCTATCTCAATTTGTTTCACTTTAATTTATCAAGTACTTCAGAGATGATCTTGGAACAAGAACATTAAGACATTGCCTTCTCCCTCTTCAGCACAGAAGAAACAAACCTGTATTCACCACATAATGAAATGTTTTAAATAAAATATTCTAAGAATAAAGAAGGAAAAATATCTCTACTTCTATTTGGCCTGGGCTTACAATGGTAAATAGTATTTTAAGATCAAATCCTTCCCACAATTCTTCTCTCACAATCCCTTATCCATCCATTTTTCTTGCAGCCAGATATCAATTATGAATGAAAATTAGATTATGTCCTTCCCATGCTCACATCCTCTGATGGCTTCCTGTTGCACTTAGAATAAGACCCAGTGATTTCTCTATGGCATGCAAGGCCCTTCCTTTATGATCTAGCTTTGGCCCTTCCAACCTCATCGTTTTTGTTCCTTGCTCTGCTCCAGCCAGGCTGATCTTTTCTGTTCTTCACAGTCAAGCCCAAATCTACCACAGATCCTGGCATCTGCTCTTTGTATTGCTGAGAAAGTTCCTTCTCCTATCTTTGAATAGCTCACTCCTTTGTTCATTCAGCTAGCAGCATAAATGCCACCTTCTCAGAAAGGCCTTCTTGGACGTCACTGTTTAAAGGAATCTCCATAGAAACACACTGTTTTATAGTCTTCCTAGTGTGATCTGAAAACACTGTAGTCCTTCTTTTATGGTCTGTCCTGTCACAACCACACTGTGTCCACGGAATGTTGCATGGACTCAGTGAAGAGGCTGTAGCCAGGGAGCTCATTCACCACTGCATTCCCAGTATTGGAAAATCCCAGCAGCTCAGTCATCATGAACCAATAAACAATTATATATATATATTTTTTTTTTCCAAGGTTCGTTCTTTCTTTTAAGTAAATAGCAAAGAATCGAGTCTACTTTCATCCTTGCACAAGTCAATATACCACTTCTATTTTGGTGTAGTTTTACTAATTTAAGAATCTGCTCTTAAAAGAAGGCCAAACTTAATATAAAGAACCAAAAGAAAAGTGCTTGTGGCACCAATTCCTTGGAGTCTTTGGCCAGTGCTCTTAGATTTCCTGGCTCTAAATTCACAAATGTAAGGAAAATTAAAAATAAATTATCTCCTCCTCTTTTTTTTCAGCAGCACCACAGTCTTTGAGTGTTCCCCAAAGAGGGTACACAGGGTCAGATTGCACATAAGCAGCAAGGTTGAAACACTATTTCAGTGGTGGTGTAATCTTCTCTTTATGGGAAGGCTAACATTCTAGTATTATTAAAAATGCAAACCAATAAGACATATAATGGCTTGCTTATTGCTAACATTTATGCAAAACCACTTAAAATGTTAAAAATATTAATCTCCTACCCTATGTAGCAATTAATGCTGCACAGACAACCACAATTGTTTTGTTTTGTTTCCCACTGGAAAATCACCAGCAATCCACGTACTCCACTTCTACTTAATTAACACAACTATATATATCCTTCAAAGTCACAGGAAACCAGTATAATTGCTTTTGTAAATTCAACTAGTCTCCAATGAAGAACAGATTGCTAAATTAAATGCAAGTAATCTGAAGCTTAAGAAAATAAAAAAAAATATACATACTTACCTCCATACAGTATCAGGTGATGTAGAGGTCAGAAAAAGAAAGGAAAAAGAATTCTTGCACTTAAAATTCCTCTGTAAAGATGTAAGAAATGTCTTAAAAGGCTAGTTGTTAGGAAGAAATCATATTCTATGAATTAATTATACTTTATAATCAGCCATCAAATTGTTGACATCATAATTGTATACAGGATTTATCAGGAATCAAAAACTCTGTGCATATGGGTAGAATAATTCTAAAGATTTTGAAAAGCAGAAGAAAACAGATTGTTTAAATGAAATGAAAAGATATACTTTTTGTTTCTAAAGAAAATAAGACAAGAAAGTGTGAAGTAGGAAAGAGATCAGAGTTGTACAATATATATATTATTTTCCAATTCTGTATTTGCTAATTTGCCTAGTCACTAAAATATCTTTTTACCACCAAAGTCAATATCCACGAGGCTTTTTTCATCTTTGTAGATGTACATATGTGCAGAAAAATTAAAAAAAATATTGTATAGCCCAATTTTTATCACAGGCCAGCAAGCAGAAGCTCTGCCTTCGTTATTCAGTTCTCATACTGTAAATAAGTGTCATTCGTGGTCTGTTTATTGCTATTGCTTTTGCATTTTTGTGTTTGTGCTGATAATTTTACTGTTAAGAATAGCCCCAAAGAACGAGAATGCTGGAATGGGCCCTAAAGAAAATATTTATTCTAAACTTCACTAAGCCATGAGCAATGGTTCAGTTGGCAGTGAGTTCAATATTAATGAATTGGTCATATATATTATATAAATTGATGCTAAAATTAAACCCACAACACAATATTGATATTATATAATGAGTTGATAAAAATGTGATCAGAGGTTTGTTGAAATCTATTCCTGTATTTTCTGTAAGAACAATTATTCGGTATTTGTTCACTCCATTTTGTGACAATTTCTTAGGACAATAGTACAGTGACAATGGAATCTGTTTGTGTGTGTGTGTGTGTGTGTGTGTGTGTGTGTGTGTGTGTGTGTGTGTGTGTTTGTGTGTGTGAACATATACACTCCAGTGGGTGTGTGAATGTATGTATGACAAGAAGACAGGAAAGATGTTGACAAGTGTTGACTACTTATTTAAGAGCAGAATGAATAAGTAGTTAACATCACTGGAAGAACAAGTAAATGTTGATGCCTAATGATAAAAGGGTCATGGATGGGAAGAACTGAGAGAGAAATTCAGGAATGTTCCTGTGTTGCTGTGTAGGAGACATGTAGGAATCTACTAAAGATCAAGGCCAAGACTCTGGAACTTTTTCTCTAGGTTTTATTCTTTTCCAAGGTGAAAAACAAAGTTTCGTGTATTATGGGTAGAATTAAACAGAACAATAAATCAAAGATTACAGAAAACTGTGGTATGTACACACACAATAAGTGATTTGATAATAATTAAGTGGCTATATACTTCTATTCACTGAAAATTTTACAACTGGAAACAAGCAAGCCTCCCATTGAGTACTTTTTGCAGCAAACTATTTTGGGTTGATTTGAGGTACCAGTTGGATAATCATTATCATGATTGTCATAATTAATTTTATGTCAATGTGACTGGGTCATGGGGTTTCCAAGAATCTGATTTTACATTGCTCTTTTTGGGCTCCCCCGTCTCTCTCTCTCTCTCTCTCTCTCTCTCTCTCTCTCTCTCTCTCTCTCTCTCTCTCTCTCTCTCTCTCTGTTTGTGTTTGAGAGAGAGAAAGTGTGTGTGTGTGTGTGTGTGTTTGTGTATGAGAGAGAGAGAGAGAGAGACAGAGAGACGACAGAGAGACAGAGAGACAGAGAGACAGAGAGACAGAGAGAAATTTTAGACGCAATTATATCTGTGAACTGAGCAGTGTGAGTAAATTGTCCTGCCTAATGCAGTTGGGCCTGACTCAATTCAACAAAAACCTAAACAGAATATAAAAGTTAAGGGAGAGTATGTTTTATATACCTTTTTTTCTTCACATTAGAATTTAGAACTCATGCTTTTAAACTGGTTTTTACCAAGTCTTTTACACCTGGAACTACACCATGCACTCTTTTGGATCAGCTTGCCCATTGCCAATCATAGAAATTCTAATTTTAGAGTTACATGAACTTCCTTATAATAAATCTATCCGTCCTTCTATCTATCTGTCTATCTGCCTATATGTTCTGCCTCTCTGTCTACATATGTATCATCTGGCTAGCTAGCTATCCAAATAAATATATTATATTGCTATCTATATTGTTATATATACCTATTGTATATATTGTTATATACATTTTCTGAATATATGTGTTTCTGTATGTGTGTGTGTGTGTGTGTGTGTGTGTGTGTGTGTGTGTGTGTGTGTGTGTGTGTGTAAGTATGCTGCACATATATTCTTTCAATTCTGTGAAAAATCCTGGACAATAAAAGGATCCTTTGTATTTTTACCATGTGGATATTCTTTTTTTTTTTTAACTCCTTTTTTTTTTTTTAATATTCAGAGAGGGTCTTTTTTTTTATTGTGAGAATACCGTACAGAGGAGTTACAATTACATGGGCAAGATAAGGAGTACATTCTTTTTTTTTTCTTTTTTTTTTTTTTAACCAAGCATTGCAGCCACCATGTGGATATTCTTAGGGACTCTCTCATTTTTTATTAATACAGTGTAATTACATTTAAAAGTTTATACTGCATGATACAACTGCTAAAGATACTTAGCCAGTCTTATTTTCATATTGACATGAATGACTCATGGAAAACTGATGAATATAGCTACAGATTTTTACAAATTAACATTCCAGATTAGATGAGATAACATTAAATACTAGTTCAAAGAATTTTACTCCATTTTTGCCTCTTGTCAAAGGTAAAAGTTCATTTTTTTTCTGTCCTGGTACTGGGTCTTGAACTCAGAGCCTTGCTCTTTTCCTGAGCTTTTTGTTCAATGTCTATACTTTACCACTTGAGCCACACCTCCAGTTCTACTTTTTTGCTAATTAATGGAAAATAAGAGTCTGGTATGCTTCCACATTTTTAGATGATCAAAATAAGTTAAAAGTCCCAATACTTTACTGCTTAGACTGGTTTTGAGCCATGATTTCCAGATCTCAGCCTCCTGAGTATCTGGAATTCCACACAAAGTGCCTATTTATTATTTCACCCAGAAAGGCCTACCAGATTTTACATTCTAGATTTCACAATGCTACATTTTATATATTTATATTGACTATGATATAATCTTTATTTTCATCAATAAGAGTTTACTAATACTAGTGCTATTTTTACAAGGATTCCATCAATAAAAGTATGTGATTATTGCTGCTTTTGAGTTTTATACTCATATATAATATATATATATATATATGGATATATCACAAGAAAAGACAAAACTATCAGTGAATTGTCCAAAATATACATTATTTATTGTAAATTTGACAGATCAAAAATTCAGCCATTAAAAACTTTGTTAAATTTCATAAATGTTACAAATAAGTAAGGAAATTCTAAAAAAGCCATCAGATTTCCTAAATCTAAATGACTATTTTTATCCATTTCTAGAGTAAGATAAAGGTATTTCTCATCATTAAGGTGTAGGGTAAATGCATGAGAAGACCATTAAACGCCTATCATTTAAATGTGATAAGTGTCTCATGTGTCTGTATTTCAAAGCTATTTTTAAGCCACTTAAGCTTTTCAATTTATACTAAACATTTACCAAGAGATCTTCTATTGAATTTAGTGTAATATATTAAATGACCAGCACAACTTGATTTTAAATAAGTCATGAAGTAGAAGTAATTTCAAAAGACCCAGCTTATATCACTAGTGGCTTTGAATTTTAAATCATTCAAATCCTTTTAGAATCACTAGGTAGTTTAAATCTAACATAATTTCTACAGAGTTAATTGATACTAAAAGTTTTAAAAAGGCAACTTTTTATTATAGTTCCATGTTTCTTGTTGCCAAAAGTGAACCAAGCCAGTAACAGTGTAGAAACAATACTTCAGTTCAGAATTTGAATGGTTTCTGTTTCTTGAGAGAAGGTTGGGTCTGTTAAAAGTACTAGTGGCCAACATGTTATTTTGTGAACCAGAATTTTATGAGGACTTGGGATTTCACCTGGAAGGTGAAATTTGGAATTGGAAAAGATTGGCTGAATCATCAATGAAGACAGAAATCTGAGGTAGAAGACAAAGGAGCTATTGACAGCCTTTGTCTGTGGCAGACAGAAGCCTAAGGGAAGGGTGACTGCTCTCTCTTAGTGTCATGACTGTCACATGATAGAAAGTTCTATGTTTATTTCTGACATTAGGCAAACAAAACCCTTTTGAGTGCTGAATTAGGCTCCTGTTTTGAGCCTTCAAGCTGCTACTCGTTCCTATTGATGGGCACTGATCTGATTGCAGACCTTTTCATTTGACGGTGTTAACTGTGTGGAATGAGAAGGGCGGGTGTGTGGAGTGACCGAGACAGGACCACCGTCCTTATCTCCCTTGGGTTCACATATCTTTTGGAATTTTCTTTCTTTTCTTTTCTTTTATTTCTTTTTCTTGTCTCAGGAGCTTCCCAATCTCTCAGCTTTAGTGAATATATGTTGGGCCTTCTAAAACCAGTTTAGTAAAAGACTCTTTTTTTCTTTTTCCCCTGGAGAATGATACAACACTATCACCACGATTCAGCTTTGCTTGTCTGGGTCTGTGCAAATTGTGAAGGAGAGAGCGCTTTGAGGAAGCCCTTCCTCCTCCCTTTGGTCCCTGTGATCTGAACTCACTTGAGGTTCTGAGGCTAAAAATTCGATGACTTGGCAGGAAAAGATAAATCTATTTTTAAAGGCATGGTAAAGATGGCATTCTTGGTGAGGGAGTCATATATTGGGTGGGGGGACTAGTCATTTTAAAATCTCTTGATTATGGTAGACTTTAAACATATACATTCACTTTGAATTAAAAGAATCCAGAGAAATGAGAATAATTTCTCCTTTCTGTGGCCAGTCTTTGAAGTGGAGAAATGTGGAACTAAAAGCAAATAGCATAACCTGTTTTAATCAAAAGGAGTCTAGCAAGAAACAATCAATTAAAGAACAGTCTGATTCCCTGCGACATCAATGTATGAAAATCTGTTAGACGCCAGATTGTGTCTCAAGACACATATGATGAACTGAACAAAATGACCTGCTAATAGCTTTTACGGGTAATAAATGCATCATGTTATTGGTAATTCTGCAGATGGTAAATCAAGCTAATATTGAAGCTGAAACAAGCTACTTGTTAAATATAGCTCAAAATGATCTTCTCTGTTATTCAAGAACTGTACTGCACAGAAAAGAAAGATGATTACTCCTTATATTTTTCAGCATCTTAAATAGATCAACATTCCCTTCTGCTATAGAGACACTTTAATTTTTAAATCCTTTAGAGTAAGCTTGCCTGAAATAAAACCTAAGACATGTAATGTTCTGTTTATTTAGATTATGAGCAGGAACTACAATGTTAAAACCTGTGCCTGAAATGGAAGTGTGACTCCATAGCATACAATGCACATTAAGTGATATTTCCAACTCACATTTGGAAAGCTAAACTGGAAAATCTGAAATTTTGAACAAAATCCACAAAACAACTTTTGGAAGGATGGTCATGCCATTCATATTATAGTTTCTCTTGGACAGTCTGATATATAAATAATAATTTATTTTTCCATGCAGTCGCTGTAAAGTCTGATATAAATGGCAACACAATGGGCCAAGAAAATAGTTCTATAGAAATAAAGGACTATCATGCTCAAATAGAAGAAAAAAAGTTAGCTTGCAGCTAGACAAGTCTCACCCATCTTTGAGTTGCTTTTTATTCTTAAATTGAAATTTTCATCATCTGTATGTTGCGTAAGTAAACTCATTAATTTTCATTAACTGACAATAGGATTAGTCTTAACACTTTGCAAATGCAATTTCAGATATATACATAGGAAGTTCTTAAAAATAGAATTATTCTTAAATAACTAATGAAAAATGAATTTATGTTTCAGATACATGTGTTTATATATATATTTGTACATGTGCAATGTGTAAAAAATATATAAGTACATATGTGTTACAATTTTAGAAAATTATAATTGTATTACAACTCTAGGAAAGTGAAATAGATTTTTTACAGTTAATTTTTTTCTTTCTCTTCATGAAATTTATTTATGTTCAGGAAATTGTATTTTTAGTACTGGGTTGAGTTCAGGGTCTAGGGCCTGTACAAATTGGCTGTATTTTAGCTTGCATGTTCCTCTTAGAATACCTTAAGGAAAATATGTTTATAATTAAATTTCAAGATCTTTTCATGGTAACGAAATGCTAGTTATTTATCAACTCTATGAAATGCTTTTGAATAGGGACAATAGCTTATCCTTTATCAGTAAGAAGAAAAGGGTGAAACATAACCTTATTAGAGAAACAGATGTTTATAATCCATTAACATCTATGAGCTAATTGTAGAATCATAAATTTATTATAGGACTAATGCTCAGCCAAATTTTGAAGTTGGGATTATTATAATCAACACTCCTTCAAATTTACATTAGTACTTCTTTTTACCGAGATTCCTAGTGTGTTCCCTGGTTCTTTCTAAGATACCATGTCTTTCCTTAGGGTGTCTCATTATCATCCCCCACCACTGCCATTCCTATTCATTCAACTGACTCAATCACTAAAATAGAGACATGAATAAGATAATAGATCTCTACATTTCCTAGGATGTTTTCAACTTAAATAATAGAGTGTAGAGTTTAAAGTGGTACAGACAATAAAGCATTATTATTTTACTAAATATAACAAAATATCTAAAGGTAGATCAGGCCCAGTATTCTTTTGTGTGCTTACAACTATGATGTCCATCCCAGCTTTTCCAACTTTAATATATTTTCCAACTTTAATATAGTGTGTAATAATGATTCCTCCTCTGGGAGATTCCTTTGCAGAACTACTTCCCCTCCCTTACTCAACCTTCTTAGTTCTAAAGAATGTATTACTTACATGATTAAGATATCAATTGCTAAATCATCTTTCCTTAGATTATACAATGCAGAACATCTGGTGACCTTCATATAACATCAAAATCTGTAATACCTCTACATTTTTTTATACTCATATGCCTCAATTAACACAGAACACATAAATGGTTACAATATTTAATATGCAGGATAGTAATATGTAGGTCCAAAAAAATTACAGAAACTATCTCCATGAGGTCACTGTTAGCCTTTTCTTTTTTTTTTTCCATTTTTTTTTATTGTAAAGATACTATACAGAGGGTTACAGTTACATGAGTGAGGTAATGAGTACACTTCCACTTCCTCTTGAACATTGTTACCCCCTCCATTGTTTTCCCCCTACCATCCCCTCCCTCCCTCCCTTCCCCAAGGTTCTTTTTTTTTTTTTTGATTGTGATTAAGTGATTACTTAATTTCCCGAAATTCACAGTATTGTGGAATAATGATGCTCATTTAAAGTCACAAGTTCATTCTAACTTTCCTGGAGCAAATTGTCTATCACAGTCTGTAATATATAACGGTGCTCATATGTTATATACCATATATGTGATCAGCAGCATGGGGATATTTAGTAGTGGTTCAACCAGATGAGTGGGAGTTCTTTGTTTCTTAAGTCCTGTTAGTTTTGTCATATCACCTAACATTTTGGATTCATCATCCACTTATCAGGGAGACCATGTCTCTTCGTTCTTGGCTTACCTCGCTCAACATGATTCCTTCTAGCTCCATCCATTTCCCTGCAAATGCCATTATTTTGTCATTTCTAATGGCTGCATAATATTCCATTGTGTATAGATACCACAATTTTTGGATCCATTCATCTGTGGTGGGGCATCTAGGTTGTTTCCATATCCTAGCTATTGCGAACAGTGCTGCAACTGTTAGCCTTTTCAACATAAACCCTTTACTTACTTTCTTTTTTCTGTTCTCTCTCTCTCTGTGTGTCTCTCTGTGTCTCTGTGTCTCTGTGTCTGTGTCTGTGTCTGTGTCTCTGTGTCTCTGTGTCTCTGTGTCTCTGTGTCTCTGTGTCTCTGTCTCTGTGTCTCTGTGTCTCTGTCTCTCTCTCTGTCTCTCTCTCTCTCTCTCTCTCTCTCTCTCTCTCTCTCTCTCTCTCTCTCTCTCTCTCCCTCTCTCTCTCTCTCTCTCTCTCTCTCTTCCCATACATGAGTTTACTAACAGGGTATTTGGGAGAGAAGGCAAAATTAGCTCCTCCCAGCTTCTTAGTGTGCTGGTCATTGACTAAGCTTGATCTCTTCCCCATCAGCTCTTGTTTCTGGAGTATTTGTCTTTCTGTGGTGAGCAGACAGATTTTGATCAAGTAATATTGACTTAACAATTTAGGCCAATTAACTTCATGTTTAGACCATGGCAACCACAGCCTTTGAGTCAATTGGAGATGACAATTTATAAAAGACATACAAAGAGTTATTTACTTAAAGTTTTAAAAGAATATGTACTTTATGCAAATTACCTAGCAGAGTTTCTTTTGGCTATTCTTAGGAAAAAAAGTACTTTTTTTCCCCATATAACATATCCTTAGGTTAAATCATTCACTTGTACTATGTGATGTCTTGTTTCTTTAGTATTTTCCCCCTATGGTTTATCCCCTGTTGTCATTGTATTTGATTTTGGCACTATGGGTATGATATATCTGAATTAGGGAAGGGAAAGGAAACAAAAAACGTGGTGAGACAAAGGGGGAACCAATGCAACAGCGATATTAACAAGACATTATGTTGAAAATGATCTTTACAACTGGAGTAGGGGAGGTTTGGGGGAGGGAAAGTGGGAGAAAATGAGGGAGAGGATAACAAGTTCCACAAGAAATGTACTTACTACCTTACTTATGTAATTGTAACTTCTCTGTACACCACCTTGACAATAGAAAACAAGTTAAAAAAAAACTTTCACTTGGTATTAGGATAAATGAAATGATAGTTTTATGCCCATGTAATTTGGAATTGATCATGACAATTAAAATTAATAAAACTATAAAAGGGAATAGGAAATCAATACTCGTTTATTTTTCTTTATCTACTATCTCTATCATCATATGTTTATCTTCAGGAATACAACATAAAATCCAAAATGGTAGCTGTGCTGTAGCTTTGACTTATTATTTTTTAAACACAAAATAGGCTTAATGAGGGGCAATAAGTTTGCAGCTTTGTTGACCAAAACTTAAAACTTATCTAAATGTAATTCATCCTAGAACGTATAGTATCTTTGCTGATGCCATGGATTCTCAAAAAGAGAATAGAATTCTTGCATAATAATAATTATACAAGATAATAAAAATTAGTTAATGCCCAATACACTTCACCATAAAGTTAATATCAACAACAAAACTAAAGGTGTTCAACAGAACACCTTTAATGTTAAATTCAAATGAAAAATTATATGTGAATATTTGTTTCCCACTTTATGTTATTTTTGTGCTTTACTATCTAGAAATGTTCTAAGACAAAAGACAGACAATATCAGATTCAATATATAGTAGTCACTACATGAAACTAAAATTTCTTACTGAGTAGAGATAAAGTAGTGTTTCTAATATAAATATTTCCATTTCCTAGCAAGATCAGAGAAGCATAAGTATTTCTTAACCATGGTTATAAAAATATAGTGGGAATCACAAAGGGTAAGCCAGTACAACAGTGATACTCACAAGACACTTTATTAAAACCAACTTTACAACTTAGGAGGGAGGGGAGTCAGAAGTAGGAAGAATAGCAGGAGTAAACGAGAGAGGGGGTAACAATGTTCAAAAAGAATTGTGCTCATGTCCTTACTTATATAGTTGTAACTTCTCTGTACATCACTTTTACAATTAAAAATGTAAAAAAAAGAAAAATGAAAAACAATGCAAGAGTCATATGAAATAAGCTTGTGTGTGTGTGTGTGTGTGTGTGTGTGTGTGTGTGTGTGTGTGTGTGTGTGTGTGTGTGTGTATACAAAACCTGGGTTGCTCTTTAAGGAATAAAACTAATGTAGCTAATCTCTGCTAACAAAGATATACAAGATATATATTTCATATATTTTAATATGAGTAAATAAGTAAAAATGTTTATTTTTAATTTGTGTGTTGATAATCAAATCCTTACTTTGGAGAAATAATTTATGTATGTAACTCTATCTACCAGTAGATTTGTTCTGCCAGCAAGCCTCAAGACAAAAATAATGCTTGAATATTATATGTCAAAAAATGATACCATCTACTAAAAATACTTCTAAAACTAGGATTGTCCTTCTGTGGTAGAACATGTACTTATCATGTTTGAGGCTCTGAGTTGGATACCCAACACTGACAAAACAGAAACAAAAATACTTCTGTCAGGAAGTATTTGTTCATGAGTTGGAAAACATTAACAAGCCTTTAGGACAACTGATAATGATATATATCTGTTGGTAAACCATTGGAGCATATACAAGTCAACAGGTGGTAAGAAATGAGTATAAAGAGAAAAACAATGCAAGCCTTAGAGATTTCATGAGCATGCTCTATTTTTAGACTTTTATAAAACTTAGTGGTCTTGACCTACATCTAGACTTTATCTCTTCTTTCCTAACCCTCTCCCTGCTTTTTTATACAAGTGATATTTTTTCTTCTACATTTCTAGTTTTATGGCGTCAAAAAGCATCTTCTGAGAACATCTTTGAAGAATTGCTATAATGCTGTAATGCTTATGTATATTGGAGATTTTAATTTATTTTTGATTTAGAGTTTTCTTACTCATACAATGGGACTAAAACATTTTCACAACCACATTTCCACAGAAATTCCATCAAAATAATGCCTGCTGTTTTTGAAGGAAGTACTGTAATACTACTGTAATAGTAATAGTACCATACTAACAGGCATCTCCTCATAACACGGTATGTAAAACATCAGAGTTCAGTAAAAGTCACGTCCATTGCTTTCATTTTTTCCAGTGTGGTTTTGTTACTGACCTTATTCAAGGTCCATCATTTCCTCCTGGACTCATTTATTAGACTAACTTACATTCGGCCAGCAGAATCCTCAAATTCTTAGTAAATCCCTTATCACTAAGGTAAAAATAATGATAAGACATTTTTCTAATCCTTTTAACATTTACAATACATTTCTTGTGAGTTATTAGGGATGAATAATGAATACATGAGCTTTTGACAAAAAACATGAAAAACTTTCAAACTTTTGTCTCATCTACTTTGAGATTTTGCTGTCACTGACTGAGTGAAGGTAACCTATTTACACTGACTCAAACTTGTTGACATTCAAGTGTTAAAATAAAAAAAAAACCATCTAAGCAGTGGAAAGAATACAGGGATGACATTCACAAATATTTCCAGCTGTCAACAAGTCCATTTTCTTACTAACTGTGTGCTCTTGAAGTATTGTGTGTTTGGAAAGAGTGAGAAATACTGTTACCTCAGGTTTTTTTTCTCATTTTTATTTTTGTATATATATATATATTTGCCTGTACTAATTAGCAAAATATCATGAGGTTTTTCCACTCCTGCCATCTCTATTGTGGACGATTATCCCTTTAAACAATAACAGAAAATAATTGTTGTTCACTCAGAGGAAATAGGCAATCATTCACATAAAAACCAAAGACATCATCGTCCCATAAGAATTTAATTAAAGATCAATTTTTGGAAAGTAGGTAAATTGTAGCACAAACTGCAAAATATTTCCACATATATCAACCATGGAAAGATATATCAGAATTTATTTTATTTTTCTCTTCCAAAGAAAAATATAATCTTTTGTTTGAGCATTGAATCAAAAGTCTCACATCTCTATAGCCTGTCCACCCATATAACTGTTCACTGTTACTGAGATAATGGTGCTGTCATCTCCTGCATTCTTCTCATAAAAGTAGAAAATAAGGAATGCTGGAAAATTAGCACCGCACCCCTTTGTCTTCTATATAATCAGTTCACTGTGAAAAATGTTCTCCTCTCATTCTGAGAAAGGATATTCCTATTTGTTGAAGTGTATAATGTAGGGATTAGGATGTTGAGATTGCCAGCTTGGTTTCTGTTCTAGCTCTACCCTGTACTCATGAGATTTGCAAAGTACTGGATTTCTGGGCCTCAGTATTCTCCCATGACAAATGAGAACTGTAGTAGTTCTTTCTCTACCAGACATTGTAAGTGGGGATGAAAACAGAATGTGTTTCATGTACTACTACTCCTCACTCTTTAACTTACTAGGTCTGTTCTTTCTTTGCCCCAGTCTTAATCCTTCTTATTGCTTCAAGTAACTTTTTGGAAGATGGGAACTAAAAGTTTTGAAGAAGCTTATTAGACACATGAGTAGCATCAATGTGGACATTTGAAAGTGGTAAATTTGAGATCAACATGTTGAAGATATATAGAGGCAACGAATGTGATATGATAGGAGGGATTTTTTTAGTAGTTTTCACACACATATAGACACAAACATATAATACATTTACATGTATTTATATTAATATAATATAGATGATAAAACAAGGTACAAGAAATCCAATAATTTCATAAGTATATACAATTAGTAAATGGTAGAATTTGAATAGAAACCAGGCTGGCTAGCTCAGTATATAATACTACTACTAATTATATATATATATATATATATATATATATATATATATATATATATATATATTTCTAATCATGATTTCTGTTGGCAGAGTTCAGTGGATGCATTTGGTTCAAGCTTTCTTAGTTTTTAGTGGATCAGCTGGGATTGTAATCGCTTCTGAAGGTGAGATTGGGCAAGATTTATCTCCCCAGCCACTAACATGGTCAGCTGAAACAATAAAACAAAATCCTCGAGAAACCCAAGTTTCCAATGATGTTTATGTCTACATCTCAAGAACGTTATTCCTTACATTTTTAAACCACATATTTTTTTATCCATTTTAATAAAACCATACACACAGGATACTTTCAGACCTTAAACTTTTTAAATGTCTTTTTCAGAAGATGGAAAAGGTTGAGTATTGAATGTCTTAGGTTGTTCATAATGAGTTTTTCCAATGTCAGTTTATGCTGACCTGCATGTATGAGAACTAGATGTTTGGATTTTCTCCATTCTTCCTCTCATCTTTGTTTTAATCTCCTTCCTTCTGAGAAACATATTCACCACACAGGTACAATTAACCAATCATTAGTGGCGTTTCCTATCTGACCTGGTAGATTTGCTGTTAATATATAACATAGAATCAGAAGGCTCTCTACTTAACAGAACTTGATCCTTTAGGAGAAAACTGCTGTTCTAAGTATCAATTGTATTTCTTCTAAAATCACGTAAGTTTTGTTCCTGGTGGTTTTTTGTTTTTGTATTTATTTATTTGTTTTACCTCAGCAACTTGAGTGTGGATAATTCATTTCTGATAGTTGTATATAATTTTAACTAAGCTAGCTGTTGCCTGACTATTAATAATACTTGGGAGTTTAATATATGATTCTAAAATTTTTATCTTTATAAAATGTTCCTATCAGGTTCATATCTCCCTACACTAACTGGAATATATACATTTTGAACACACAAGTTAGAAGAAAAATAGAGCACACAAGAATCCAAGAGAATGTCGTCATATTTCATCAAAATTCTGAGTTCATTTAACTATGCTTCTATATGTATCCACAGCTCTTATTATACTATACATTCAGCATTGTTGGTTCTTGTAACTGACACTGATTTATTCAGTTTACTTTTCAAATATGTAGTTTGTTTGTTAAGTTTTAAATATGTATTATATCTGCACTATATTTTGAGGTAAGAAAAATTGATTTATTCTACCCAAGATTTACAGTAACTCCTCAGAAATTAAATGAATGTTTTAAAGGTTACATTTCTTCCCCCTGTCTTCTCCCCCAGCTTCAAACCCTTGTAATGTTAGTGTAGAAACAATGTGATTACTTTAATCTATACAGAAAACTTGTTTTTTAAAAAGGTATTATGGTGTCACATCTCTTTCCCAGAACCTGGATCTTACTGAGGTGCTAGACAGCACTGTTGGAACTCACCTCCTGGTCCAGAAGGTGGACTCACTTCCTGGTGGTTGTAAGGGCACCTCCAGAAGCTCTTCTTGCCTCACAGGACTCCCAGCTCCAATCTGGCAATACACCCAACACAGCAGGTGCCATTTGCTGACCTCAGGAGCTCCTAGCCTCCTAGAACTCTGCCCAGACAGTAGGTACCTGCTGGCTCTGGGCTGGGAAGTGGGGGCAGAGTAGGAGTGGTCAGCACTATTTGTGGCTTTGAAAACACCAGCTGCATCTTTCTAACCTATTGTATATGATGATCTGTTTCTGAGGTTGCTTTCTAGCCTCAAAGAACTTCTGTGGACATTTCTGAAATTGTCTCTGTAACTACAGAAGCAGGATTTTCAAGAGCCTAATGACTTCTAGAACTGTCTTGGGAAGGTGGGAGTGGAACAGGTTACTGACGTCTCACCTGAATAGTTGGTGTTTTATAAACTGCTGCTGTGTATTATACTGGAGTTGTTTTGTTTTGTATTATACTGTATTTTTGTATGCCTTTTGCAAAGTGGCATTAACTGGTTTTACACAAGAAAAAACAACTTGGGGAAAATTATTATTTATTGTTATTATAAAGGTGACATACAGAGGGATTGCAATGACATAAATCAGATAATGAGTACATTTCCTTTCATTCAGTGTTTTTCTTTCCCTCACTCTCTCCCAGTTCCTCTCTCCTATTTCCACCCACAAGTTGTTTTTTTCACTTTCACCAGTGTCCAGTGAGCTCCACAGCTCCATTTTGTTCACCCTTTTCCCTTGAATTCTGTACCCTTTCCCACCATCCTGAAGATACACATGCAAATATACCATACATAAAGGAAAGAAGACAGAATCATCAAAATTAGTTTTTATATCTCGAGTTTTTTGTGCTATATACATATATATTATCTCATATAAACATAAAGGATGTAGGCATTATGCCTTTGTGTTGCTCTCCTACGAATATTGCTATTTGGTCTCACTCTGTATCTAGAATCCTGTATAATTTATCATATCTCAGTGTATTTTAAATCTAAATTCCACATATCAGACAGTATATGTGCTGTTTGCCTCTCTGGGTTTAACAAAATTTGTTCTAGTTCCATCCGTTTCCCTGCAAATGACATATTTTTATTCTTCTTAATAGCTATGTAAAATTCCACTGTGTTTAGGGATGATCTTCTTTTGGATCCACTCAACTATTTCTCAGCATCTGGGTTGTTTCCATATCTTAGCATTGTGAATAGTGTGGCAATGAACATAGATGTTCAGGCATCTTTATCATATCCTGGCTCCTCATGTTCAGGGTAGATTCCCAAGAGTTGTTCATAAGGAAGATCTGTGTTTAGCTTTTTGATGAACCTGCAGACTGCTGTTCAGAGTGGTTGCATCAATTTGCATTTCCACCAAAAGTACAGTAGGGTTTCTTTTCTCCCATATGCCTGCCAATATTTGTTGTTGCTTGAATTCACAATGTTTGTTAATCTAAATGGAGTGAGATGGGACTTCAGAGTTGTTTTGATTTGCATTAACTTTATAGCCAAGGACGATGAGCATTTCCTCATGTGTTTCTTTGCCATTCTTATCTCTGCTTCTTAGAAATCTCTCTTTAGCTCCCTTGCCCATTTAGTAGTGATTGGTTTATTAGATTTGGGAGGAGTTGGTTTCTTGAACTCCTTGCATACATTGTATATTAGGACTTGGTCTGATGTATTGCTGGTAAAGATCTTCTCCCAGTTGACTCTCTTTCTAGTTTAGAAACTATGTCCTTAACTTTGCAGAAACATTTTATTTGGATGTATTGCCATGTGCCAAGTCTCTGCCCTATCTGTTGTTCCCCTGGGACTCATTTCAGGAACTTTCTATCTATACCTATATGTTCTGGTGTTTCTCCTACTGTCTTGCAGTAATTTCAAATTTTTGGGTCTGATGTTGAGGTCTTTGATGCACTTTGAATTGATGGCTGGTGCATGGTGACAAACAGGGATCTACTTTTTCTTCATATGGATGCCAAGTTTTCCCAACATCAACTATTGAAGGGGCTGTATTTTTTCCATGGTTTGTATTTGGTTCCTGAATCAAGTATCAGATAACTGTAAGGACATGGTTTTATTTTGGGGGTCTTCTAATTTGTTCTAATGTTCTTTGGGTCTATTTTCTTCTTTTTTTGCCAATACTGAGGTTTGCTGTTCGTTAATTCGTTTAATTTTTGTTTATCATGGAAGGGTTTAGATTCACTATCCATTGTGAATGACACCTTCACTGGGCACACCAGTTCGTGTTGGCATTTGTTGACCTTTAGGGCAGGAATTATACCATTCCATGCTCTCTTTTAATTTAGAATTTCTGGAGAGATCTGCAGTAATTCTGATCTTCTTTCCATTATAATATAGGTCCTTTTTTATTTTGATGAATTTAAAAGTCATTCCTTGATTTTTAAGTTTAGAATTTTCACTACAATGTGTCTAGAAGTATGTCTTCTTTCTTTTTGTCTACTAGGAGATCTGTATGCCTCTGTCTAGTAGGCGAAATTTCTCTCTTGAGACTGGAGTAGTTTTCTGTTATTATTTTGTTGCATACATTTTCAATTACTTTAGTTTTGAATTCTTCTCTTGTCTGTCCCGACTATGTATAGATTTGATATTTTGGCTTCATCTGTCAATTTTTAATTTTCCCTTTGGATATTCGGAGTGATTTTTCCAAGTCTTTGGTTTTTCTTTGTTCTGTTTCCTCTGTTTTATCCCCAACTCCTGATACCCTATTTTCTATTGTACTTATTCTGTTGCCTGTGCTTCCAACTGTCATTTGCAATAGATAAATGGAGAGTTTTATGCTGCCAAGCTTGTTGATGCCAGTTCTCTGGGTGTTAATGTTACCTTTCAATTTGGGATGCAGTATTTCTATCTTTCTCTCCTATCTTTTTGGCGATCTATATATTCTTGGTCATTTCCTCCTTGTATTCTTCTATTTTTTTTTTGGATATCCCCTTTTATTTCATTGGTTGTTTCTCTCATCATTGCTTTAAAAGTCCTTTTTCCTCCATCTCTTCTTCTTCATTCTCATTAAGGTCCTTCCCTGGATTTTTGTTGGCCTTTGAATTTGGCACATTGTCTTGATTGTTTATGAATTTTGTCATCTTTGGTTGTGATTTATGAGTTTGGGTCATTCAGCTAAGGTCATTCAGATTGTGTATTGATTTCAGTGGTGGTGGGGTGTGATTCACTGGATGGATTGCTTTGGAACTTTGCATTTTGTAGCTTTCAACGCAAGGTGGTGCAAACAGTGGGTTCTGTGGTGAGTGGGACAGCATGATGTTCTGGCCTGGGTTTAGGTCCAGTGGTGGGTTTCTGTTATGTGGTGCGCAGCAGTCTACTCTCCTGGCCTGGATTTGTGTCTGGAGTAGGATTCCTGCTAGTCATAGAGGGGAGGTCGTCCTGGCCTGATTCCGGGACTGGCTTCTACTTCCAGAGCGGCAGGAAGTAGTGTTCCAGCATCCCAAACGCGTTGGAGCCCAGAAGAGGCAGATTGCTACCGTGTGGTATAGGGAACTTTTCTCCACCGAGTCCTGAATTGACATCTATTTCCCATGGAGTGGAGAGTTGCGTTCCAGTCTCTGGACCAGATGTGACCCTGAGAGGAGTTTTAGCCAGGTGGTACGGGGAGATCATCCCCACCTGAGTCCTGGATTGGCATCTACTTCCCACGGGATGGCAAGCTGTGTTCCAGCCTCCGGGACAGGTGTGAGCCTTGGAGGGAGCAGGTCCCCACATGGCAATATGGGAGGAGGGGGATTGTCCCAGTCGAACTTTAGCAGGTCAGGTTTGTTCTGCTGTCAGCCCCAGCTTCAGGGAATGCAGGTACCAGTGTCAGGCAACATTGGGCCCCATGATTGCTGGTAAGTTTAATTTTCTGAGTCGACCTAAGGGTTGTTTTCCAATGGTTTTCTGCAGGAAGTGGAAGGGGTGGGTAATATAGGGTTCTAGTGTCAAACCAATATTAAGCCTAGTGGTTGCTGGTTGTTGTAGTTTTTTGGCTCGGGTTTGGGTTTGTGTCTCGTAGGAAACAGAAGGGGTGGGAGAATGGGCTCTGGCCTCTTCCTCCTCTTTGAGTATGGCATTCCTTCTCAGGCGGGAGAAACAGGGCATTGGGCTGCGGTTCCAGCCTGAGCGCTCTGAGTTATCACCAGTGCTTATTTCCTGTGGGAGGGTCCCCAGCTGGCTACACATGGTTCCTGGCATTGGTTTTGAATTAACCAGCAGCATTGTGGTGAAAGTTTTGTGTGTCTTGATGTTACAATCTCATATTCCTGATCCGAAACTCTGGATCCTCAGGTGTACGGCTGTCGGCAACTGGTCAGGATCACAGTGTGGCCTCAGGGATGCTATCAGAGCTTAGCTGAGCTACAGGCCAGGGATGGGAGTTGAAGAAAGGCACTTTTCCATCCTTGTGAGTGTTAAGTTCATCTTCATTCTTGTGATTCTCGGTTTATATTGTCCTTGTTCTTTTGAGGTGAAAGTGCATATTAGTATTTGGAAATCTCTATTTGATTAGCTAGAGCTATGGTGATTCCCTGTTTTTACTGTGTCATCTTAGTTCCCGTTACATTTCTTTGTGTTGAAAACATTTTTTTCCATACACTTCTCAAATCTCCTCCTCCTTGCTTTTATTAGATTGCCTTTTACCTGCATCTTGACCCTCTGTCTCAACCTCTAGTCTCTCCTCTTTCCTTTCTTTTGAGTTAATTTCCTTTCACAGCCAGTTGGACTCACGTTTAGACTTTGCATACCTCTACTCTCAGAGTTATGTGAATACCAAAAAGAAACTGTCATCTATTTCCTTCCTTGCTTCTACCTCACAAAGAATCAGTCTGAGTATAAGATTTGCAGATGTTTTGTGAGTGTGTACTGTTGGAAACCACTCTGGTCCTGGAAAACCAGTTCAATTCTGAGATGTTTCTCAGTTTATGTCTGTTCTTAAGTGGGCCAGTTTAAGTGGGCTTTGATGGGAGCAGGTGAAAATAAAATCACACTTCTGATTAATAACATACCCTATTCATTCCAAGTCTTAGACTGCCAGAAACTACACTTAGATTTCCTAACTTTTAATTTATTACTCCCCTCCATTGGGAGAACAAAATCATGTTCTAAAAGCTGGAAAGCAGGTAATATGTTACCTCATTGGGACTCAGTACTAAGTCAATGATGATAGTAAAGTTTATTTATTTATTTTACAGGGTGGTAGAGTAAAGAAAGACCTTTACTTGGGATTGTTCTGCTGCTGCTGCTGCTGCTCCTCCTCCTCCTCCTCCTCTTTATTCTTCGTATTCTTCTTTAGGGCTATTTTCTATTATAAGTTAGTTACGTGGCTTTTATGACGTTCTTGATGGTTCTTTATAATTAAAGGTATGTTTTTGTGCAAATGTCTGTATCTGAAATCTCTTATCTAAGAGCAGAGATGAATATATTTTATTTATTAAATAAATGTGACATATAGGTAATATATTAAAAAACATAGATCATAATTAGTGGAAGCTTTAATCAATTCAAAAATAACCCTAAACAGAATGCACACACTGGATGGATCTTGTTTTTGATTCAATCTGCTATTTTTCTCCTTTTGATTGGAGAAATGAGTCCATTAATACTTAGGGTTATTATAGAAAGATGTGTCATGTTTCCTACCATTTTCATGATCTACTGTATTTTTCTTCCTGGAATGGTATAATCAAACACTGAAGATCAACAATTACCAAAACAAACTGATCTACCCAGCCAAGATATAATTTACATTAGATAGTGAAACTAAAATCTTCCATGACAAACAAAAGTAAAGGAATTCATGATCACTAAATCAGTATTACAAAGAATTCTAAAAGGAGGAATATAATCTGAAGAAAACAACTAAAATCAAAGAAATACATAAGACAAAAATTACTAGAGAAGAAGAAAAAAACAAAATATATTGAAAAAATTTAAGTATCATATAGTTAAGGAAAGTAAAAATTAAACAAAATACCTTCAGATTATTAATCCTATTGAATAACACAATGCAACCTGAAATAACCAGTACTTTTAAATAGGTAATTATTATAGTGCTTTTCTGACTATTTTTTGAGAATAAAGATAGAGATAAGCAAATAAATAAAAATAAGATGGTTATAATCTTTCATTTTCAATTTCTTTGATCATAAATAATTAGTTGTATTTACAAAGAAAAATGACTTCACAGTTTTAACTTCTATATGTAAGAATTACCTAACTTTAACTACTCTTGTTAATATAATACTTAATTGAAATAATAAAAACTTTAAAATTCAGAAAAGTAATAGCAAAGAGTAGTATTTTACCTAAGTTGGAAAAATACTTCCTTTCACTTCACATTTGACTCACCTTTTGAAATTCAGGATGAAAATGATGGCATTACTTCTTTGTCAGACAGTGATTTCTTCTTCAGAAAACATTAGCAACTTCTCATTTAAAATACAATTTTCTCTGAAAAATACTGAGCTAGACCTAAAATGATTATTATGTAGATGCCATCAGAAAATGTTGAGAAGATCCAGGATTAATGGGTACAAAAGGCTTATTATTTTCACCTATCATTCAACTTTAAGTCTAAAGCCTGTAGTAACCACTTCCCCATTCAAAAATGTTCTTTTTCTACTTTCGGATGTTTCACTTTCTACTTGAGATACCTACCTCCATGATTCTAAGTTTATATTCTCTAGACACATGCTAGGAATTGCTGGGATGTATTAGATATCAATAGAATAATTTTTCTGAAAACATACTGATTTAAATGTAAAAGTAATGTCATAAATAATCTGACCAAACCCACTTGGTCAAACATGGGTGTCAAATGAGACCTATTCTGGTTTTTCTTAATATATTTAATTGTGAAAATGCTGTACAGAAGGGTTACAGTTACATGAGCAAGGTAATGAGTAGATGAATACATTTCCTATTGAACATTGTTGCCTCATCCTTTGTTTCCCCCCTACCATCACCCCCCCCCATCAAAGTTGTAAAGTTCATTTTCAACATAGTGTTTTGTACATAGATCACATGAGACCTATTCTGTGAGCTGATAAGTCAAGCCATGTTTTCCCCTTCTTAACAAATTAAATTCTCATCTTTATAAGAAGTATATTTTTCATGATTAAAAATAAATGTTAGCTGGGCTCCGGTGGCTTATGACTATAATCCTAGCTAATCAGGAGGCTGAGATCTGAGGATTGAGGTTCAAAGCCAGCCGGGCAGGAAAGTCTGTGAGACTCAACTCCAATTAACCACCAGAAAACCAGAAGTGGTGCTGTGGCTCAAGTGGAGCCCTAGCCTTGAGCTAAAGAGCTGAGGGACAGGGCCCATGCCCAGAGTTCAAGCCCCATGTGTGTCCAAAAAAAAAAAGCAGATATTTTAGTAGATCACTATATCACTTAGAGTAGAATTAAGAAGGGTTGGCCAGAAACAATAGTCAATATTTCAGCCCATTTCCTATGCAAAAAGATGCTCAGAAATAGCTGGGCACTACTGGCTCATGCCTGTAATCCTAGCTACCTAAGAGGCTGAGATCTGAAAATAATGATTGAAACCAGCCCAGGCAGAAAAAGCATTGAGGCATTTATCTCCAATTAACGATTTAAAAACCCAAAAAAACAAAAACATAAAACAAAACAGAAGCGGTGCTGGGGCTCAAAGTGGTAGAGTGCTCAGGGACAGTGCCCAGGCCCTCAGTACAACCATCACAGCAGACAAGCACACAAAAAAGGATGCTCAGAAACAAATTTTAGCCTTGTGAGATAATACTGTATTTATATAATAAAAATTGAAATGATTCAGCTAGTATTAAATGCTGTATATACATGTATATGTATATGTGTGTGTATACGTGTGTGTGTGTCTATATATATATATATATATATATATATATATATATATGATTTTTTTATCATGGGGTTTGAACTCTGAGCTTGGACACTGTCCATGCGCTCTTCAGCTCAAAGCGCCACTTCTGGTTTCCTGGTTGTTAATTGGAGATAAGTGTTTCATGGCTTTTCCTGCATGGACTAGCTTTGAATCATGATCCTCAGATGTCAGCCTCCTGAGTACCTAGGATTACAGGCACAAGCCACTGGTGCCTGGCAAGTCTCTATAGGTTATCAAGCAATTTCTATATATTCACCTCTTCCTTTTTCACCATTTTGATAACATTTTCATTGAGATATCATTCATTATGCCATAGTATTTATCAACTTGAAATGTAACTTACTACCCAGAGAAACAAAGGATGCATATTTTCCCTTATATGTGGAAGCTAGATTTAGCTTATGAACTCATAAGTAAATAGATTGGTATGTAAGTATATACAAATGTATGAACTGAAATACAGTAGATTCAGAAGAGAGCTCAATTACCGTAATTCCTTAGAAATGCAAAGTCAAAGTTCAGCCAAATAAAACACCAAGAAATAGTACTAGAAAGGGGAGGGGTAGGATCAAGGGGAAAAGAGTGTCCAAATGAGAAGAAGAAAGAGAGAATGCAATAAAAAAAATCCAATGTACTTCCTACAAAATTAGGAAAATGAGAGAAGGTAAGGGTAAAAAAAGAATAGGGAAGAATGACGAAAGGGGTGAAATTTATTAAAATATATTGTATTCAGAAATTGCTTTGTTAAATGGCAACTCCTTTGTACCATTATTTAAAGATAATAAATTTTAATACATTTTTATTGTAAGAATACTATATAGAGGGGTTACAGTTACATGAGTAAGGTAATGAGTACAGTTTTTAATCTAGCATTGTTGCTTCCTCCTTTGTTTTTCCCCTACCATCCCTTTCTTCCCCACTAAAGGTATCAAGAAGTCAATTGTAGAACTCTACAATTGTTTTCTTTTCTTTCTTTTTCTTGGTGGGGGGGTGGTCCGGTGGTGGGGCCTGAATTCTGGGCCTGTGCATTGTCCCTCAGCTCTTCAGCTCAAGGCTAGCGCTCTACCACTTGAGCCAAAGTGCCACTTCCGGCTTCTTTCTTTTTGCTTATGTGGTGTTGAGAAATTGAACCCAGGGCCTCATGCATGCAAAGCAAGCACTCTACCACTGAGCCCCTTTCCCAGCCCCAACAATTGTTTTCTTATTTAAAAAACTAAAAAATAAGAAAGTATAATGTAGGTTTTAAGTACATTCAAAGAGTTAATGAAACTGTCATTATGATCAACTTCATATTTTTATTACTCTCCAAGGAAATTACATACTCTTTGTAGTCACCTACCTATTTCTTTACTCACTTTACTCACAGGTAAAAACTAATGGAATTTCTTTATTGATTTGTCACTGCTAGATATTTCATATAAATAGAACCATATAATATATGGTTATTAGATATATTTTGTGCCTGCATTATTTCCCTTAACATGATGTTAAGGTTCATTTGTGTTGTAATTCCTTTTATAGATTAGTAATCTATAAAATAATTATAAGATTCCAATGAATTGATATATAACATTTTGTTTATATATTCCTCGGCTATCAATCTTTAAATTATTTTCACCATTTATACACTATGAGTGATGTTGCTCTTAACATCCATGAACTAGATGTTGTGGTAACATATATTCCTAATACTTATGGGCATATAGCTACATATGCATCACATGGTAGCTCTTTTCAATGTTTTGAAGAACATTTAATGTATTTTCCTACCATATATTCCATATGTTTCCCAGAAGCAGTGAGTGAAGATTGTCTTTTCCACATCCTCATCAATACTTGTTAATATGTCCTTTATTATTTCCTAAAAAGTAGCATTCTTATTGGCATGTATTAGTAATTATTCTTTTTCTTAATGACATCAAATAGGAATCGAATCAATTATCATTGATTAGTTGCTTATTTTGTGGCAGACATTGTGGGAACATGTGTTAAGAACTTTATATCTTCTATAATAACCCTGTAAATTTGCCATTATTATTAACTATATTTTATTGATTAGTTTACACATAAATTGCAAGTTGGATAATAAACCAGTGTGCTTGTGTGTGTACACACATACATATACATACACAGCTTCAAGGATAAAGGAAGAGTTATTGGAACACACCAAAATAACTCACATATTTAAATCAAAATAAGCTTCAAGCACAGAGTGGAAGTTCAACTTTTCAGCTCTACACATACACTCATTATTCTCTGTGAGGGCTGACTTAATACTACAGAAAGGTGGTTAGAAAACCAGACAGTCAGAAGAAAGTTAAGGAAAATGGGTGGATTAGAAGACAGTATAATATTTTTTATTTTATTTTATTGTAAAGGTGATGTACAGAGGGGTTACAGTTACATAAGTAGTGAGTATATATCTTGTCAGTGTTACCCATTCTTCATTTTCTCTTGTTTTCCCTCTCCACCCGCTCGCTTCCCCACCAAGCTGTAAAGTTCGTTTCCAACAGTCTAGTAAATGCCGCTGTTGCATTGGTTCACCTTTTGTCCCACTGTTTCTGTGATTCCCTTTCCCTTCCCCAAATCTGATAAACAAATATGCAAGGCAAAGGGCACTGAAATCAGAAACAGTGACCACAGAGAATAAATCAGAGGGGAAAAAATAGAAAAATGAAACAACAAAAAATTCTTGTATCCGTATCTTGGAGATCATTTTTATTAGCGTCATTTTATATGGCCATAGTAGTTATTGAGCTATTGTGGTCCTCTTCTACGGCTATCCTAGACATATACTAATTATTACAGATGAGGGAAACCAAGGCACCTATGTCTCTTTGGGTCTGGCTTACTTCACTTAATGTGAGTCTTTCCAAATCTTTCCATTTCTTTATGAATGGATTGATATTCTTTCTGATGGAAGCATAGAATTCCATTATATATATATATATATCACATTTTCATGATCCTCTCATCCACTGAGGGGTATCGGGGTTGATTCCATATCTTGGCTATGGTAAATAATGGTGCAATGAACATAGTTGTTCTGGCAGCTTTATTGTGTCCTTGTTTGTCGTCATTTGGGTAAATGCCCAGAAATGGGATTGCTGGATCATGGGGGAGCTCTATGTTTAGTCTTTTGAGGAGCCTCCATATTGCTTTCCAGAGTTGTTGGATAAGTTTTCACTCCCTCCAACAGTGTAGTAGTATTCTTTTTTGGCCACATCCCTGCCAGCATCTGTTACTATTTGTTTTCTTGATAATGGCCATTCTAACTGGAGTGAGTTGAAATCTTAATGTTGTTTCGCTTTTCATTTCATTTATGGCCAGAGATGTTGAACATTTCTTCATGTGTCTATTAGCCTTTCTTATTTCCTCTCCAGAGAAATCTCTTTTTAATTCTTTAGCCAAGTGGGGTGGTTGTTTCTTTGAGTATTAATTTTGAGAGGAGGGTTTTTTTTTAGCTCTAAGTGTATATATTTTTAATATGAGGCCCTTGGCTGTTTATTTTTTATTTTTATTATTGTGAAAATACCATACAGAGGGGTTACAATTACATGGGTAAGGTAATGAGTGCATTTCTTATCAAGCATTGTTGCCTCCTCCTTTGTTTCCCCTTACCATCCCTTCCCATCCTCCCCTCTCCCCCCACTCCCCATGCCAAAGTTGTAAAGTTCTTTTTCAACATAACATCTTGTACATTTCATTGTTGCAATGGGTCCACCTGTATTCCTATTTAAACAATTTGTTTTTTCCCTTCCCCTCCACAAATTATAACAACATCAAATACAGTGAAAACAGGGGCTATGACCCAGCAATCTCATTTTTGGGCATTTACCCAAATGATCACAAACAAGACCATACTAAAGCTACCAGCACAACTATGGTTATTGCAGCATTATTTATCATAGCTAAGATATGGAATCAACCCAGATGTCCCTCAGTAGATGAGTGGATCAAGAAAATGTGGTATATATATACAATGGAATTCTATGATTCCATCAGAAAGAATGATCTTGACCCATTTGTTAGGAAATGGAAAGACTTGGAAAAAAATTATATTAAGTGAAGTAAGCTAGGCCCAAAGAAACATAGATCCCATGGTTTCCCTTATTTTAATAACTAGTATATGTCTGAGAAAAGCAGAAAAGGTCAGATAGGTTGATGTTAGGTGAAATGGACCCCAAGATAAGTCTCAAATGTTTTTTTTCTTTCTTGCTATTGTGTCTAGCATGTTTATAAGATGATTTCTTTGTTGCTTTGTATGTCCCTCCCTTGTCTGTTTTATAGCTAATGAAGATCTTCTATCAATCTGTGGGCTTTCTATTTATCTTGCTATGCAGAAGCTTTGCTGGTTAATGAAATTCCATTTATCCAGCCTTTTTTGATTTGTTGTATTTCTGGATCTTTATTTAGAAAATTTCAACCTGTGCCAGGGAGCCCTAGTATTTCCTCTATTCCTTCTTGTAATATTTTCAGGGTATCTACTCTTACCTTGAGGTCTCTGTTCCATTTGGATTTGATTCTGGTGGTGGGTGGTATCTTAGGATCTAACTTCACTTTTTTGCATATGGATAGCCAGTTCTGCCAGCACTGTGTGTTGATGAGGCTGTATTTCTTCCATCTGATGTTTCTGGCTCCCTTATCAACGATTAGGTGACCAGAGCTCTGTGGGATCATTTCTGGGTCTTCAATGCTCTTCTATTCTATTCATGTGTCAGTACCAAGAAAGCACAGTCTAGATTAGGCTTATAGTTAGTCATAAAACCTCTGCTGTCATCCATGAAGCCCTGGGTTCAGTTCCCTGCTCAGAAAATAGAAAAGAAAAGAAATAAACAAACAACAATAGCAAACATACAGAACTCTGTTGGGAAAAGAAATATTAAGTCAGATGGAGAAGACTGGAGTGGGACAAATGGGATTGGTCCTGAATTATGATGTCATTGGGATTGTAGAAAGTGGAAAGAAGAGAAAGCTGTCAGCATTGGCCTTATTACCAAAGATTTCTCATTGGAGAAAGTGGTTAAAAAATACCATCGAAGAATAAATAAAAAAACATTAGAGATCAAAGATTAGGATGTAGAGTCAGTCTTGAATTCATCAAAAAGGTTAGCACCATTAGGAATAACATCACTGAGACTACTTTTGTTGAGCAAACCACTTTGGAATATTTAAAATGCAATTAGCGATTTTTTTTTGATGTACATTTCCTGGAAGCCAATTGGACCTAATCAGCTTTGTCTAAAACATTTTCTTTGGAATTTATAAATAATGATGTTCCATGTAATGTAAGTTGAAGTCTCATCATTAATTCAGTTTTTGAATGAGCGAAGATAATTAGAATAGGACTTGGAGTACAGCAATGACATCTAAGTGTTTGCTAGTATTATTTGGCAACTTTTAATTTTTTATATAACAAATGCAAGAGCAAGGTATAAATGGACAGGGACAGATTGTCCCTAAGACCTTATCACATTAAGAATTTTGTTTCAAGTTCTCCAATTATGTCACCTTCCTGTCTCACTGCAAGTATGTAATGTTGCAAGGAAACTTAATATTGATGAATTTTAAAAGGCTTCTTTATGCTTCATTCATTAATTCATTGCACATATAGGTAAGAAATTAAATGCTTATTTTGTTCAGATTTCTAGAACTCCAATTTTTGTTTTCATGTTTTTGCAGTATTGGTTTTTGAACTAAAGATCTCAGTTGGACTAGACAAACATTCTTTTACTTGAGCCACACTACCAGTCCTTAGAACCTTTAATTAATGAAATAACTAAAGTTATGACAAACCAATTATACCAATTATAATATTAGTTTGAAAAAATACTTCAAAAAGTAAAATATTAAATTATTGATCAATTTAATTGATATTAATTCTGAATTGATCATTTTGCATCTCAGTAACTATGAGACAGTACATTAAGCAATTTTGTAAGATGAATACAATGCATTCTTTAATGTACACTCTATATGTATATGTAAATTCATAGAGCTGTACGAAAATCTCTAAGGAGGCTGTAAATGAGGAACAGATATTTTCTGTTGTTCCTATTAATCATTATTTGATTTTTTATATAACTAGGTTTTGTATTCAGGATTTTATGATTGATAGGCAGGTAACTACTTCTTGAGACAATCCCTTTTGCTCTGGTTATTTGTGAGATAGCGGTCTTACTTTTTGCCTCAGCTGGACTAGACAATGAGTTACACTTCCTAAATAGGTAGCTTTTTATAAAGATAGGACTTCACAAAAGTATACCCTGGTTACCCTGGAACCATGATCCTCTTGATCTCAGTTTTCCTCATAAACTGTATGATGGGCATGTTCTAGGACGTCCAACAAATCAACAGGCTGAAATAGGATATGGTAAACTATGGTCCAGATTGGCCTCAAACTGTGTTACTACCATCTCTGCTTTGCAAGTGTCTATGATTACAGGCATAAGAATTCAGAATTCTATAAAATAATATCTAGAAATTTGAATCCATTGGAGTTAGGAATTGGAGTTTTCAGAGGATAGGAGATTATAGATGAGATTACAGCGGAGATTATAGATGAGATGAGTCAGTGGATACCCTGTTGTTAATAGATAGAATCAGAATTAGGGAAACTATCATTACCAATAATGTATTATTTCAGTACAATTGAAAGAAATGATTTTGACTGTTACCATAAATACATTATAAACATATAGTCACAAGTATGCTAATTAACTTGCTCTTCTCATAGCAAAATGTGCACAAGTACCAAAATATCACATTATACTCAAAATATTTTATTATGCATATTATATATGTGTGTATTGTTGTTGTTGTTGTTATTGTGCATGTGTAAAGCTGGGATTTGACATCAGAGCCTGGCACTTACAGGCACTCTACAATTTAAACCTGTCCCTAGCAATTTTTGGCTTTTATTAGTTTCAGACATGGTTTCACTTTTGGCTAAGCCAGCCTGTACCGTTTTTCTTCTATTTATGCTTCTCACATAGCTGGGATGATAGTTGTACACCACCCTGCCCAGCTTTTTATTGGTTTAAATGGAGCCTAAACAACTTTGTACCCAGGCTGTCATGTAGTTCTAAACCTCCTGATCTCAACCTCTTGAGTAGCTAGAATTTTAAGTGTGAGCCACCCAGCAACATGTACATATGGTTAAATTTTTCCAAAATAAAAAGATAATAGGTCAATTAAAAAAACTCTTGCAATACACAAAATTTGAACCCTCAAGTACAAGCTCTCAAAAGTCTGGCAGGGGATTTTAGTTTCTATCCAGACAATTAGGGCAGTAAAGCATTGTTCATTGGTAGAGTAGGGATTACAGGGGGCATAAAGCTAAGGAACTTACAAATCACATGCAAGAAACCATAACTGGCAAAGACTGAGACCTTTCCTCCATTCCCTTATTCTTTGATTTCTCTTTTTCCCCTTCTCTTTCTCTTTTGACTTAGATTCTTGCTATTGCATCAAGAAAAATGGAATCTGATACTTTGTTCTTTATATCAGAGTTACCAATGTTAGCATAGATAGAATTTTATTTCATTTTAAAAAATTATCTCAAAATATTAGTAGCCAAGAAATCTAATATTCAGTTATATTTTTCCATCATATTTCCAATCAGTTTTTTTCTAATATCATTTTGATTTTCTGTTGTTTCTCATCTGCTTCTAAGCTCTTTAACAGAAATTACTCCTAATACAATAAAGGTAACAAAAATATGAATTAAAAATACAATTAACCTAATTGATCATCATCACTATTATTATTATTGTTATTAAACATTAATTGTGGGAACTATGTTTCTTTGGGCTTTGGCTTACTTCAATTAATATAATTTTTTCCAGGTCTTTCCATTTCCTAACAAATGGGGCAATGTCATTCTTTCTGATGGAGGCATAGAATTCCATTGTGTATATATACCACATTTTCTTGATCCATTCATCTACTGAGGGTCATCTGGGTTGGTTCCAGATCTTAGCTATAGTAAATAGTGCTGCAATAAACATAGTCGTGCTGGGAGCTTTAGTGTGATCTTGTTTGTAAACATTTGGGTAAATTCCCAAAAGTGGGACTGCTGGGTCATAGGGGAGCTCTACATAGATTCTTTTGAGGAACCTCCATACTACTTTCCAAAGTGGTTGAACAAGTTTACACTCCCACCAACAATGCAGTAAGGTTCCCTTCTGTCCACATCCCCTCCAGCATCTGTTGTTATTAGAATTAGAGTTCTTGATTTTAGCCATTCTAACTGGGGTGAGGTGGTATCCCAATGTTGTTTTGATTTGCATTTCTTTTATGGCTAGGGATGTTGACCAAGTCTTCGTGTGTCTATTGGACATCCTCCTTTCCTCTTCAGAGAAGTTTCTCTTTAAGTCTTTAGCCCACTTATTTATTGGGCAGTTGTTTCTTTGAGGATTTGTTATTGGGGGATTTAATTTTTTGAGTTCCAAGCATATTTTAGATATGAGACCCTTGTCTGTTGTCTGGCTAGTGAAGATCTTCTCCCAATCCATAGGCTTTCTATTAATTTTGCTAGCTATGTTCTTTGCCATGCAGAAGCTCTGCAACTTCATGCAATCCCATTTGTCCAACCTTTCTTTGATTTGTTGTGTTTCCGGGTCTCTATTAAGAAAATTACGGCCTGTGCCAAGGAAACCTAAGGTTTCTCCTATTCCATCCTGTAATGTTTTCAGAGTGTCAGCTTTGATTCCGAGGTCTTTGATCCATTTGGAGTTGATTCTGGTGCAGGGTGATATATAAGGATCTAGCTTTAGTTTTCTACAAGTAGTTAATCAATTTTGCCAGCACCATTTACAGAAGAGGCTGTCTTTCTTCCATTCTATTTTTTTTAGCTCCCTTATGGAAGATTCAATGGCTATAGATCTGTAGGTTCATTTCTGGGTTTTCAATTCTATTCCATTGTTCTTGTGCCAGTACCAAGCTGTTTTGATTACTATGGCTTTATAGTAGAGTTTGAAATTTGGTATTAGGTATTCCTACAGCACTGTTCTTTCTGTTGAGGATCGTTTTTGCTATTCGGGGTCTTTTATTGTTCCATATGAATTTTTGGATTGCCTCTTCTATTTCCTTGAAGAATGAGGTTGGCCAGACCCAAAGCAACATGGGTCCCATGGTTTCCCTTATTTGCAGTATCTAGTATATGTCTGAGTCAAGCAGAAAAGGTCAGATAAGGTGATGTTAGGGAAATGAACCCTAAGATATGTATTCAAATGTTTTTTTTTCTTTCATGCGATTGTTTCTAATACATTTATAAGATTATGTCTTTGTTGCTTTGTATGTCCCCCCCCCACAGTATAACCCCTACTTTCACTGTATTTGATGTCGGTATAATTTGTGGAGGGGAAGGGGAAAAACAAATTGTTTAAATAGGGATACAAGTGGACCCATTGCAACAATGAATCGTTATGTCGAAAACGAACTCTACAACTTTGGTGCCTGGGGGTGGGGCTGGCGGGGAAGGGGGGAGGATTGGGTGGAGGCGGCAGGGGGAGGATGGGAAGGGGAAACAAAGGAGGAGGCTACAATGCTTGATAAGAAATGTACTCATTATCTTGTCCATGTAATTGTAACCCCTCTGTACAGTATTTTCGCAATAAAAAAAAACAAAAAAATAAATATTAATTGTGAATAGTGATGGAATAAATTGTGATATAGCAGTTCATATTACAATGTAAAATGGTAACATCAGTGCAGTTAGTATTCTGATCTCCCTGCACATTAAAAAAAAGTTGATTAACAATTAGTTGTATACTTATAACTTTTATATTAATATTATCACTTAGAAACACAGTGATCTGTGAATAGACAGCAAAAGTTCCATTTGCTGTTTCTTTGAGTTATCAAGGTACATTATAAGTTTAATCTCACATTTGCTTGGGCACATTTTACCAAGTGAAATTTGGCTTTCCACGTTGGTTGCTAGGAAAGAGAAAAGGACACTTAAATATGAATGTTGTGAAATTTATTAGCTGCAATTATTTTTTTAAATAGATTTTTAAGCTAGGAATGATAAGACATGCTTGTACTGCCAGGTTTGTTTGTTTGTTTGTTTTGGAAACTAGAGGTAAAAAGACTGTATTCTGAGACCATCTGTGGCAAAAGCTCAATAGTTTGTCTGACACAGAAGTAAAAGTGAAATGCTGGAGGTATGGCTCAAGTGGTGAAGTACCACCAAGACAGACAAAGAAATGCAAATCATTTTAAATGTCTACTTTTTCAAGACAGCTATTCTTTTTCATAAATTAGTATATATGATCAGGTTTGGGGTGAAACAAAGAGCCATGAATTTCTATTTCCTGAAGCTCATCAATTGGAAAGAAAATCTAGGGTAAAACATTTACAAAAGGTTTTCAGTTCTCTTTGGTAGCTTTTGAGATTTTTTTTTTTTTACTTTTTTCTTTCAAGTTCTGAAAACTTGATATCACTGAGACCTTGGCTGACATTTCCTCCCTAACTTTCATCAAAGTCCCAACCATTACAAAGCATCTAGGGAAAGGTAACACTGGCTCCCTCTTTCTCCACCTTGAGAATAATCTCATTGCATTCAAGCCAGTGTTGCCAGGGCAAGTCAGTAGGCTTTATTGTTCAAGCAATTTTGAATTTTTGTAGTGGATCTTTACTTTATCCACACTCTCCTTTCATAGTATTTAATTTACTTTCAAATAAATGGATAGTTGGAAGGAAGGCTGTGCTAGAGAAAGAGGCTAGACTTCAGAATCTAACTGTTCTCAATTTGAATCCCTGTTCCTATATATTGTTCTGATAGTGAAACTGAATATATTTCTCTTTCTCTGATGTTCTTAAATCACCTGGTAATATAAATGAAACTAATATTAATCCCAGGTAAGCAGGTAAGAATAAGAGTAAAATTTCAGGTTTATCTTGTCTATTTCATCTCTAATGAGGCTGTTATCCATTCTGTTAGCTGCTTCCCTCATTTAGCTTCAAAATTTTATTTAAATTTTATTCTTGTCACATGTAAGTGTAGCCTTTTTATAATACGAGGTTTCTAAAATTTATTAATTGTTCCCTTTGGACAGTATCCCGTAAAAATAAATTTCTGAGATACTGTTCTAATTAGAAGGGATTTTTGCTTTAACTGTCAAAAATTTCATGTGAGTGCCTATGGCCTCTGAAGGGGACTTGATTGAGGAAGGTAATCTGCAAACTTAATCTTCAGCTGCTGCAACCGTAAATGGAAGTTGCAAAAGTACATGGACTTTTTCAAAAGACTATAAATATCCCTATGTAAAACTCTTAAAGCAGCCCTTAAGGAAGTAGTTTCTGTTATTTTTACTTGGTACTCATTAAAAAAATAATCTTAAATTGAATCAAGATCCATCTTGCTTTGACAAGTTAGAAGCTCTCCTCATGGTACTCAGTTCAGACAAAAAATTTACCTTACCCATAGACTGACTATGTGTTTCTTATGAATTCACGCTCATGGGCCACAGCACTCAAATTGAAAAGAAGAATAAAAATTAGCTATGTTTTTCCCATTTCCAGTGAATTAAGAAATAAAAATTGTTTTCAGATTCTATTTATAACATGAATAAATTGTATAAACTCAAAATAACCATAATCAAAATGGTAAAAACTGATCTTAAATTATATGGAAATGGAGATGATATAAGACAGCAAATGATGTTTAAAAGGAGAAAAAGATCCACAGAAAAACAGCACTCAGTTTCAAGAGATGCTATTAAGCTACAGAGATGAAGGTACTTTCTATTTAGATGACATGTCAGCATATAAGTCAATTGCACTCAGTAGATATGTGTCTCAGTCTGTTTGGGCTACAGTAACAAAAATATCACAGAATGGGTGGTTTAAACTATATAAATTTATTTTTTACTATCCTGAAGACTAGGAAGCCAAAGAACAAACTACAAAGGGATTTGGAGTTGACTAAGACCTCTCTTCCTTTAAATTTATTTTTAAAACATTCTTTAAGTAGTTGTCTGAAGGGACTTTTTCATTAACATATCATGTTATGAGGACATCATAATCACTGTCACCCCTTCATTCTTCTCCTCCATCTTTATCACTCTGTAATCTTCAATTTGTGAATATAGAAATTGAGATTGGTAGAGATAGTAATCTGATGTCACAGAGTTAATAAGTTGAGGACATAATACTGAACCTCAGATTTTCTTATTCTTCTTTTTGTAAGCTATCTGTCAATAAAGGAGTCTTGTTGTAAGAACCAAGGGGTGATCATAAGTAATTCCAAATTTGTGATTGCAATTACATTTAAATTAATGAAAGTGAAATTTAATCTAGTCTTCTTTGATATAACCTTAGATTTGATGCTAACTGTGGCCTAGAGAAGTTAGATTCTTAATCAGCCAGCAAACTGAAATGCTAATCCCTCAGAAGGAAGATTTGATAAAAAAAAAAAAACAGATTTTTAATATCAAGTAGTAAGATTTGTCTGTGATTGGTTCAGTAACAATCATAGGATCCATTTCTGAAGAGAAATGGGAAATCTCACTTTGTTTCTAGGGTCCCTCAAGGCAATGTGATTTTGCTTGGTAGCATAGCCTTATACTCCAGTATTGAGACGGTCTATGCATGAAAATCCTCAAAACCTGCTTAAACTACATAGTGAGTCTCTGTCTTAAAACAAAGCAAAGAACCCTGACTCCAAATGATGAACTTATTTATCTTTTCCTAGCTGTTTTTATAGCTAGTTTCTTCTCAAATTGATATAATCATTTCAATACTAATAAAGGATCTACTTCCAGAAAAGGGAAAGTAAGAGATGAAATAATTTAGGGATTTGATATCTTTGACAATTTGATTTATTCTCCATGGGATTCTCTGGGTTTCCAGTCAAAGGAAAATATGAAGGTATTTTTGCATTTTGAAACCAATTTTAATTGAATTTCTACACTTTGTGGTTGAACGAATCCTAACTACAAGGATTCTCAGTAAACCTGGTGAAGAGAAAAGAGGAACACTTTTAGCAACTTTTTTTTTTGCCAGTCCTGGGTCTTGAACTCAGGCCTGGGTGTTGTCCCTGAGTTGGTTTTGCTCAAGGCTAGCAATATATCACTTGAGCCACAGGACCACTTCGTCTTTTTCTGTTACTAAGTAATCGAACCCAGGGCTTCATGCATGTTAGGCAAGCACTCTACCACTAAGCCACATTCCCATCCCAGAAGAGAGGAATGTAATTCCTAGACTGAAGACTGATAAACAAATATGATAAGGTTTGGATCTAATAACAGATTTTAATCCAAAGATGCATTTATCTTTGCAAATCTTTTTGTAGCACCTCCAAACGTTGCAAACAGTTACAACTTGTCTATGTGATTTAAATGTGCATGACATTTCCAATGAGAGGAAATCTAGTCATTGCCTGAGCCAATGGGGTTTTTATAGTCATCTTGAACTGGTGGTCCCCTTCACCAGGTGGAAATAAAATGTGTGAGTTCAGGAGAGAAGGTGTGTTTCAAAATGTCTTTTGAAAATCTCAAATCGAATCTGACATTTTGATGTAACGAAGCTTAGGAATTCTGAAGTTAGCATTTGATTAGCAGACATCAATCTAGAAACTTTATTCAAGTTTAGTCAAATTCCAAGAATAATATTGTACCTGTCAAGTGGGAAGGTTTACTATGGAGATTTTCTAGCATATGTTTTTGCCTACTTCACATCTATTACTTTTCTCATCACCAAACAAAATACTAATTCCTGTGATAAACTTGTCCCATGAAGAGTAAAGCAATAATGACATTGTTTCACATTTCCCAGAAAATACTCTAGAAAAACATGTAAAGCATACAATGTTCTTTGAAATTAAAGTCTGAACAAAATCCAGCAACTAAGACCTGGGTTGGTAATCTACATGGAATTTACGCTTAACATAATATTAATTATGATCTCAAATGCCTGGGAACAAACTCATTGATCTTCTTTCTTTAAGATACTAGAAGTCAACCATCATAATACCTTGACATTTTAAGGATTAACATAGATATCTTTTTACTGGAAGTAGTTTCATTATGCAAGATTTTTTTCTGGGATAATATTCTTAAAGCTATATTAATACTTTTAAAATAAAAATGAATATGTAAGCTTGCTTTCACTGATAGTTGAGAAGATCCTTCAGAATAAAGCTTTTAAAATGAAAGCCTGTGCCATGGAGAAACTGTGCATTTCATGCAATCCCAATTGTTCGACCTTTCTTTGATTTGTTGTGTTTCTGGATCTTTATTAAGAAAACTTTGGGCTGTGCCAAGGAGCCCCTAGAGTTTCTCCTATTCCTTCCTGTAATGTTTCCAGGGTGTCTGCTTTGACACTGAGCTCTTTGATCCATTTGGAGTTGATTCTGATGCAAGGTGATATATGGGGATCTAGCTTTAGTTTTCCAGAGGTGTTTAACCAATTTTGCCAACACTATTTACTGAAGAAGCTGTAGCAGGATGAAAAGAAAACCAATGACTTGGGAGAAGATCTTCACTAGTCATATATCAGACAAGGGTCTCATATCTAAAATATAATTAGAACTCAAAAAACATAAGTCTTCCAACAACAAATCCTCAAAGAAACAACTGCCCAATAAATAAGTGGCCTAAAGTCTTAGATAGAAACTTTTCTGAAGAGGAAATAAGAATGGCCAATAGACACATGAAGAAATACTCAACCATAAAAGAAATGCAAATCAAAACAATATTGCGATTCCACCTCACCCCAGTTAAAAAGGCTATAATCAAGAAATCTAATAACAACAGATGCTGGAGGGGATGTGGCCAAAAGGGAACCCTACTACATTGTTGGTGGGAGTGTAAACTTGTTCAACCCCTTTGAAAAGCAGTATGGAGGTTCCTCAAAAGACTCCACATAGAGGTCCCCTATGACCCAGCAATCCCACTTTTGGGCATTTACCCAAACGATCACAAACAAGGCCATACAATGGTTATCAGCACAACTATGTTTTTTGCAGCATTATTGACCATAGCTAAGATATGGAACCAACCCAGATACCCGTCAGTAGATGAATGGATCAAGAAAATGTGGTATATATACACAATGGAATTCTATGCTTCCATCAGAAAGAATGACATTGCCCATATGTTAGGAAATGGAAAGACTTGGAAAAAATTATATTAAGTGAAGTAAGCCAGGCCCAAAGAAACATAGGTCCCATGCTTTCCCTTATTTGCAATAACCAGTATAAGTTGAGGACAAGCAGAAAAGTTAAAAAGCTATGTACATATGACCATATAAGATGATGTTAAGTGAAATGAACCCCAAGATAGGGACACAACTTGTTTTTTTTCTTACTATTGTTTTTAATGTATCTAAAATGCACTATGTCATTTTTTTTGTTTCTTTGTATGTTCTTTCCCGATGGTATAACCCCTGTCTTCACTATATTTGATGCTGGTGCCCTGCATCTTGTATATACATTTTTTTTAATTTGGGGAGGGGAAGAGAAATAACAAAATGCTACAACAAGTATACAGGATGAGCCATTGTAACAATGAGATGTACAAGACACTATGTAGAAAACAAAATTTACAACTTGAGTAGGAGAGGGGAGAGTTGGGGACGTGGCAAAGGAAGGGATGTTAGGGGAAAAACCAAAGAGGAGGCAATAATGCTCGATAGGAAAGGTACTCATTACCTTACACATGTAACTGTAACTCCTCTGTACCTATTTTTACAATAAAAACATTAAAAAAGAAAGCCCGATGATTCTTTTACATTGTAGGATCGGGCATTCAAAGTTTATTGGATGTCAAGTGCCAATGAACAGCTTCACATTGATTAGGATAGGGGATGTGGCTTGGATTTGGGAAACCTCAGACTCTTGATGTAAGTAAATATTTTCTTTTAAGCTTGTCAGTTTATCCAGAAGGAAATCTTGCAAGTTTTTTTTCTCATGACTCATAGGATTAGCCATAAATGATCTTTAAGTCAATAACGTTAGACAAGTTCTTCTTCTTTAGTAAGAAAACTACATAGTATTCCTTCAGTTGTTCCTTTGCTCCTAGAGCCTCATAGTGTTTTTTTTTTTCAATCTATTATGCTTGTATATGGAGTAAAGGAAATCCAGGAATCTAATACTGTGTGTGTGTAAAACTACATAATATACACAAAAAATGCACACACCATTTCATAATATTTTCTCATTTTTTTCAAATACTTCCTATTTCCAGTTTTGCTATGTAAGAGATTGTTTAGTATATCTTGACTATCATGATATATCGCAGAATGATTTTTGAGGTCCACTACTCAGTAGCACACATTTATTTCACAAATATTTATCATCATGTGCTCAACATTCTTGTCAAATGTAAGAACCAATCCACAGAGTCATATGTAATAGTGAAATAAATTACAGAGTGACTTAGAGAGTAATTTATGGGATAAAAATATTAGACTATGATAAATGAAATGAAGACAGCAGTAGTTTAAAAAAAAAAGATGATCCCTGTATAGTTTATTAAGAATGTAAGCTATGAGTACAGCCTTGAGGGAAATTAAGGAGTTATCTGACAAAATAGCTGGGCTGAGGTAAGAAGGTAGAAGGAAACATTTGTGCTGAGGTATGAGGGTGAAGGCTTTTGGGCTTGATAATCAGCTTGGACATGGACTCCAGGGTGTCTAGAGTAGAATGAGCGAGGGAAATTGAAGAGGAACATCCAGGTAACAGAACTGATTGGCAGAGGAGTCTTCTGATTATGTAGGGCTTACGTGACATTGTGCAGCCACAGAGTTTTTCTCTGAAGGAAACAAATCATCAATGAGTATGATTTGGCATATTTTAAGGAAGACTACTGGTTCTGTATAAGAATAAATGGAAGGTAAAAGCCAAGACGGAAGTAGAATAATCAACTAGAATCAATTCAATAGTCCAAGCAAGAGAGATAGTAGTATATTCATATGCCTACCATATCTTCAATAATAAATTACCTCAAACTCAGTGGCTTACAAAAACACAAAAGGGTTCTTTTACCAACCAGAGTCTAGAAGTCTGAACTTGTGATATCGGCAGGGCCTGCTCTCTCATATCTGAAGAGAAGAACCCATTTTTCTTCTGGCAGCTTCTCATTGTTGAAAATAATCCTTGGTGTCCTTAGCTTGTGGAGTCATAACTCCATTCTGTCTCTATTTTTATGTGCTTTCCCTTAGTATGTGTCTTCCAATCTCTCTCCCTCCTTCCGCTGCTCTCTCTCTCTCTCTCTCTCTCTCTCTCTCTCTCTCTCTCTCTCTCTCTCTCACTCTTTCTCTTGCTTTCTCTCTCTGTAAATATATGTACAGAAAGAAAGTAAGCAGAATTATCTGAAAAAATGCATGTTAGAAGTAAAAGAAAACACTCTAAGTTTCAATGACACCTTAACTATTAACATTCTCTCATGTTCTAATTCAGTTACCATTCAAAGAAAAACAGCAGTAAGTAGCTAGTTATTTTGGAGAGATATGGAAAAGAATTGTAGAAAATACATGCATATAATCTCCCATGTTTTTTCCAGAAATATTCTTCAGGGGTACCCCTAGATTTTATAAATGGTGAAGATGATCTATTTTCAGGATCTACATTTAGAAAAAATGTTGCTTTTTCTGCAAGTCAGCTTTCTGTGATTGAAACAAAGTATTTATGAAAATCAACTTTAAAAGAGGAAAAGTTTACTCGGGCTCAAGTTATGTAGATTGCCTTTGGACCTCTGATCAGGCAACAAACAGAGCAGTATAAAGTGTCCATGCAGGGCCCTCCTCTTATGGTAGTTAGAAACAGAGAGAAAGGACCATATTCCCACAATCTCCTTCTAGTGCAGGTTCTCAATTATACAAGACCTACCTGTATACTTTTTCTCTTAAAGGATCTATCTTCACCCAATAGGTTCAGTTTCAGGACCAAGTTATTAATCGATAGTCCTCTGGAGAACATTCTCTGATAACAACAATATGCCATTTATAAGATTCAAAGTTTAAGGATTATTGCTAAATGTATAACTTTAAGAAGCTCACTACATGCTACTTTCCCAGTAAACTTTTCTCCAAATTGAATTCAGTAAGAAGTTTTAGAAGTTGATAACATAGCATCATTGTGAATGAAATGCAACAAAATACAAATTATCTAAGAATCTAGATTATTGCCATGAACATAATATTTATAAAAGTAAAAAATCAAAATAATAATTATATTTTAGGATTATGTTTATGTTATAATCATTTTAATATCACCATTCAATCAAGAGAACATCCATATTTATGCAATAGTTCATTTTAGTTATCACTTTTAGCCAACTTCTAGCCACCTAAAATAGCTTTAAAAATTTTAACCTAAAATTATCATTCTGGGAAAATAGTTGAAAGATTGGAGAATAGGTTTATTTATAATTGTTAGCATATTTACAACTTTGGTGTTCAGACATTTGGCATGGTGCATCTCCTTCCTAAATTCTAGAGATTTTAGGGATAAATATCCTCCTTCAAAAACAAATATTTATTTAGAAGGAGGAAAATATGAGGTCAATTTATACAAATAAAAAAGTAGCTAAACACACTATATATTACTTTTAGAAAACACAATTAATTAGCTGTCTAATACACAGAACATCTCCACTAGTTTTTTTTATTTCAGTTTTGGTTGACCTATCATACAAAATGAAAACATTATATACTTTAACATAATGACTATTAATAGAATTCCATGTAGCTTAGCATGAAGATAATTCAGACCTTTCTCATAATATTTATAACTTAGAAATGTTCTCTCTAGCTTCAAATAATATAGGCAATATCCTAAGTGCATTTTTTACCAAATTCATAATAATCTTTATCAAGTTTCATTTGTATAGGAATTGTTAGCAGCAAACTTGCTGTTGTGCCCACCAGATAGTATACCCTGTAAACAAAGAAATTCTGAGTGCTGTTGTCTTCAGCTGGAAAAGAAATTAAGATAACATATATAGATGAAGTGTAAAACTTGTGCATGCTGTTACATTGTGTACGTTTGGATGCAAGAGAGCTTTTAGTTTTCACTAGATGTTGATGAGATTCATTGGTTATAAAATTAAAAATGTTATAATGTAAATTTTTCCATGAGCATAATCCCCTGCCGTGGTGTCCCCTCTGCTGCTTTTTTACTGTCACAGTACTGGTAATTCTATCTGGTTGCTGGTCCTATAGTAAGAATGCTAGGAAGGACTTCCCTCAGACATACATATTATATAAACATTGCCAAGTAAACTTCAGCTAGTATATCTCCATTTTAAATGATGTTCTTAAAATGGAACAAAATTTCTGGTTATTCCACTGCCACTAGTGAAGAGTAACAAATTGTATACTTCAAATCACTCTGGTTAAATTAGGGTTAGCGTTGCCACTTCTACAGAAATTCATGACTCTGTGATTCCCCCTACTCTGCTATGTCTCAGGGTCTTCCAAGGGGCCTATGCAAAGGAGCAGCTCTGCAGCCTAAGCTTGGTCAGTGACATTGTAGAACCATTTAGATTTCTATGCAATGTCACATTGCTGTCACCACAAATTGCTCTAAAAGCTTCACTGGCCAACAAACAGGGAGGTCTTCGAGTCTAGGTGATTTCATTCACTTTGTAACAGATAATGAAAATAGTATAGAATCTAGCTTTCAAATTTGTTTGCAAACTCAATCACACAACTTTCACAATAAGAATAAAGTCAGTTAGTAGAGAACAAATCTCTATTTTTCTGGAAGTAAAAAAAATAGAATTGATTTGGTACATGAAGCAGCATGCAGAGAAGAATAAACTTAAATGAAAATATGATCTGGAAAAATAAGTTCAAACAACGCATGCAGGATCAGAGCACTGCTGCTATCCTTCATGATTCTCACGAAGCTTGCTCACATTCTCCATTCTTAGCACCATAGCACATTCCTAGGCAACAAGAAGGTCATGGTTGGAGGCTCTGGATTCTCACATCGTAATGTGAAGAAAATCAATTTCAATCCTCCAAGGATGATACACGACAACTGAAGGTCACTAAACACTATCAGTTTTCTGAGACCCTTTAGATTCAAAAGGAGATTTCCAAAAATTACCACACCTCCCAGTTGGACCTTAAATTGGAAAGATATAGTTTAGTTGGTATTCTTCTTTATGTTTACCTATTATAAGATGGAAGAAGGGGATGAAAGAAGAAAACAATGGAAACTTCCTGAACATTCTGGTTTGAACATACCTGCCATACAATATATTCTAGGAGTTCTAATCATTCAATAGAAACAATCACTGTAGTATCAATTCACATATGAAAATGTGATTTGCATATTTTTAGGAAAATAAATAATTTTTCAGTGGCCATAGGGATTAGGAGTGAGGACTAAGTTAAGTATTTAGGTAAGGTAAATAATGAGTGGTACAGTAGATTCCAGGGGCAAACTCATGCAATGTAATTCCTTAGAAAGACTAAATCAAAGGCCAAGAAAACAAACATAGGGGTGGAGTGCAGCCAAGGGGAAAGTAGATGAATGAAGAAAGATTGAATTATAAATTCAATGCACATCCTACAAAATGAGGAAACATAAGGAAAGAGGCAAATTAGTAGAGATGAGTGAAAACGTTAAAAGGGATGACCACCAACAAAAAAAGGTGGAGGGGGATTACCCTGATCAGGACACAGTGTATCCACAGTCTCTTTGTTGAATGGCAACGTCTTTGTAAAACTACTTAAAGATAATAACAATACTAGCAATACTAGCAAAAAGAATGAGTGGTGAAGGAATTAGTAAAATCAGGAGCATCTGTGTTACTTTCTCCCATTATATATTATTCTATTTAACCTGAGTGAATCTCATTTTTCTCATCTATGTTTATAATGATAATATTTAAACCACTGTAAGACTGGTATGAAAATAATGATAAGAAAACTGTTGGTGGGGGGAGATGGGAAAGGAAGGGAAGGGGAAACAAAGGAGGAGGCAACAATGCTTGATAAGAAATGTACTCATTGTCTTTCCCATGTAAATGTAACCCCTCTGTATGGTATTTTCACAATAAAAAAATTAAAAAAGTAACCTTTATAAATAACTTTTAGGTTATGAAATGTTACAAACATAAGTTACTATAATATAAATACATATATATGTATCTTTTTATTTTGTCAGTCATGGGGCTTGAACTCTGGGCTTGGATGCTGTGCCTGCCATCTTCAGCTCAATGTGAGCAATTTACCACTTGAGTCACAGCACCACTTCCAGTTATCAGGTTGTTAATTGGAGATAACATGAACTTTCCTGCCCAGACTGGCTTTGAACCATGATGCTCAGATCTCAGCCTCCTGAGTAGATAGGATTACAGGTGTGAGCCACTGCTGCACAGCATAGATAGATAGATAGATAGATAGATAGATAGATAGATAGATAGATAGATAGATAGATAGATAGATAGATAGATAGATGGATGGATGGATGGATGGACGGACGGACGGACAGACAGACAGACAGACAGACAGACAGACAGACAGACAGACAGACAGATAGATAGATAGATAGATAGATAGATAGATAGATAGATAGATAGATAGATAGATAGATAGATAATTCTAATGCTATAAAGGGTAATATTTGCTTTTACTTGTTTTTCTTTTTATTTGGGCAATGCTAGGATTTGAATTCAGAGCCTAGGTTCTGCTAAACAAGCACTTACTTAATCACTCAAGTCACACCACAGACCCCAAGCAAGTATTGTGACAGCTGGGACTGAGGCAAAGTAATTGGAAACTAGCCACTTAGTGTATAATAAATAAAAGAAAAAGGAAAACTAAGACTAGGCAATAGGAAGTCTGAGGGTATCCTAAGGTCATATAGCCATTTGAAATGAGAATGAGAAAGTCAATTTGAAATGGAAGGACATTAAGAGGGGACTTTATCCATTTTTAATGCCAGTGACTTTATCAACTTTCAAAATCATATTTTTTAATGAGCACAATACACTGTATGATTTTTAATAAATTAGGCATAATCAAAGGATGTGATGAACTGTTCTGAGTTGGATTTTTCATTGCACAACACAAATTAGGAGTTTATCATTGCCCAAAAGAATTTACAAAGTGCTGGGCTGTTCACAGTGATAGTGAGAGGAAGGTAATATGCTGGAAAGATGATTTTGGTTGTCTCTCTATGCTTATGTGATATGGAAAATTGAGGAGGGATGTCATGAGATTTGGAGATACTGTAATGATAGTGCTCAGACTATTTGCTTCTATCATATTTAGCAAGTTTGGAATTCAAGCTTTTTGTTTGTCTTCTGTTTTTACAAATTGACACAAAATTTGTTCTTCAAATTTTGAGTCTATTCCCTTGGTAAAATAGTCAATTTGTTCCCATGAAGAGCTTGACATCAGCCACTTCAGACTTAAGATTCATATTATGAGTAACTTTAATTCTGACAGAAAGCAAACAAGACAGAAATCTCTGCACAGGAGACTATTTTGATCCTGAATCTTGGCTTAAAACATAACAGATTAAGGTTTCTTATCATCCTTGTTTTCCTAAGACTAAGTTGTTTGGTGACATTACCACATTATTAAGAAGGCATCTTTTTGTTTTCTGTACTACCAGTTTGTGTTTGGCAACATGAGCTTCACAAATAAAAATAAAATAAAATAGAATTCACAGCTCAGCTCTCCTAGGTCTTGGGTGTACTGATGACCTTTGTATAGCCTGGCAGGTTACATGTGAGAACCACAGATGGCTAGTAGCCAAAAAGGGAAAGAACAAGCAGAATCCCAGCAGCAGGTAAACCACAGGGAGTTTGGCTGAGACAGTTATCACCCAGAAGGTGCAAAATAGCCAAAAACTTAAAAAACTATGTATTAAGAGAGAGAGAGAAAAAGAGAGGGAGAGAGACAGAGAGACAGAGAGAGAGAGGGAGAGAGCGACAAAGAGAGAGAGAGAGAAAAAGAGAGAGAGAGACAGAGAGACAGAGGCAGAGAGACAGAGACAGACAGAGAGACAGGGGGTGAGCGACGAAGAGAGAGAGAGAGAGAGAGAGAGAGAGAGAGAGAGAGAGAGAGAGAGAGAGAGAGAGAGAGAGAGAGAGAGAGAGAGAGAGAGAGAGAGAGGAGAGAGATGGTAATGGCCTCTACACAAAGTAGAAATGCCAGATAAAAGTCAGATGTTAATGGAAGCAATATAATTGACAAGAACTCAAATAGGATCCAAAATCTAACACTATTTGTGGTGTTTTGGAGTGAGGAACAACATAAGTCATAACTACAGCCAATAAATAGATCTATCTGTCTTCTGGGGTCCCACCTTCTGTAGAACACCAGGGTCAGTGCTATATTTTCAGATTATGTAAATCTTTGTTTTTCATAGTCTATTATTTTATTCCTGTCTATTAGTAAGTGTTCATCTAATAAATAGATCTAAGAAAAACTATAACCTACTAAATATAGTCATTGGTATTGAGTACTGACTGTGTATCACACAATAGTCTATATTCTCAACCAATTTCCTCATGATACATAATAAAGATAATTATACAGAAAGGGACTGTTCTGCATTAAAACTACTTAAGATAAATTTTGAAAACTCAGGCAAGAATATATAGATATATATTTGGTTGCTTATTTAATATTCATTCTCTCTTTATTCTTTGTAAGGTAATGTGATTTTAAATATTATTATTATTATTATTATGTATCTTTCACTCTCCTACAGATTATAAATCAAGTTACTTATAGCTCCTGAAGTACAACCTGATTCATTCTATATAGAATAATTATATTCCTTTGTTTAGATTCCTCATTGGTTCAGAGTTTGGCAAAAGACACTGTTCTACCAAATTAAAATGAAAGGAAGTTTTCTGAAGATTTATTTAAATTTCCACTTATTTTTTAATGGATGCTTTTTATAACAACCATCTTACAGAGAACACAGCCTGTCAGTAAGGATTTGAGATTCAGTTCTACCAAGCCTATATTATTCATAGGAACACATAAATATACAAAAAGTCACCACAAGTGATAATAAAGACAATGATTTCCTTCTTTCAAATAGATATCATGATCTTTGGAGCATATGAGCATGCATGTTTAATTAAATTAAACATCTTAAGAGATTATTTGGTTGGTCCAAATGTAATTGCAAAGGGTGGTTAGAACAGAGGCAGAATTGGAGGAGATTTGCTGATTAAAGTAGACATCACAGTGATGAAGTTATGATCTTAAGGATGTAGATTGCCCCTAGGCAAAGGCCAGGATTATTTCTTCCTTAGTACATCCACAGGTAACTTAATAGACGTTAGCCTATTGTTTCATCTTAGATTTCTGATGTATAGAAATGTAAGAAAATACATCTGTGTTGTTTTCAGCCATCAAGTCTGAGGCATTCTGTTGTAGCTTATAGTAAGCAATTATACCACATAAGAATATTCTAATGTTTATAAAAATTAGAAGTAGGATTCAATTTTCAATAAACATCAACTATCAGTTTTGAACTTTTAGGACAATGCAATGAACCTTTGGGACAAAGGCAATACTAAAAAAAGGCTTATGCATATGTTTTCCTGCATTAATAAATCATAGAAATATCACATTTCAAGCTCTTAGAAAAATAAGAGCAATCCAATCTAAAAATCAGTAAGTGAAAAAATTGAGTGAAGATTAGAACTGAAATTAATGAGCAGAGAGTGAAAGTGATATAGAGTGATATAAAAAATCAATTAAAAGAGTTTGTTCTTTGAAATAGTAAAAAAAGATAAAATAAAAGGATTGATAAACTCTTCACCAAACCAAAGGAAAAAAATGAATTCCTAAATTAGTAAAATTAGAGACAATAAAGAAGATAACACAAGAAGCACCAATGAAATCCAGAAGATCATTAAAGAATACTTGAAAATTTGATATTCCAAAAAATGGGAAAAATCTAAAAGAAATGGATAAATTTTAATCACAAATGAACTACCAAAATGGATCACAAGGTATAATCTAGTTAAACAATTCTGTGATGAGTGATGAGACTAGAGCACTAATAAAGAGTATTCCAAAAAGTAAAGTTGAGGACCAGAACTATATATCCCTAAATGTCTCATAACATAGAAAGGGAAGGGAAGCTATCTCTAAACTCAATCTACAAAAAGGACAAGGATACAATAATAAAAATTAAATTAAAGGGCAATTTTTTAATTGAATATAGGTGCAAAAGTTCTCAATAAAACATTTGTAAACAGAATGCTACAACACATTAAAAATATCAGATACTGGTTTCATTCAAGGAATGTTAGGATGGTTCAACCATCAATATGGTAAAGACCACACATGAACAGAATGACAGACAAAAGTCATATTAAGTAGGAAATGTCTTACACAAAATTGAACATCTCTACATAATAAATATCCTGAAGAAATGAGGAATGGAAGAATCTAACTTAACCTAAGAAGTCAATATATTAATCTTATAGCCAGCATTGTTCCAACAGAAATTATTTTCTCTAAAGAATATATTGCTTCATTCAATATAATATTTAATTCAATATAATACTTAATTCAATAAAATGCTTACTCCTTATCTAGCAAAAGAAAAAAGAAAAAGAAATAAAGGGGACACAAAGACAAAGGGGGAACCAATGCAACGGGAATATTCACAAGACAATCTGTTGGAAATTAACTGTAAAACTTGGGGGGGGGGACTAGGGAGAGGGAAAGTAAGAGAAAAAAGAGCAAAAGTGTAATAATTTTGACAAGAAATGTACTTATCACCTTACTTATGTAACTGTAACTTCTCTGTATATCACCTTGACAATAAAAAATTTAAAAAATAATCCTTTGACTCATGAAAAAAAAAGAAATAAAGGGGATACAAGTAGAGAGGAAGTAGTTACTATATAAAAAAGATTTGATCTTATAATTAAAAGAATCCAAATATTGCCCCCCCAAAACTCTTGGCAAACTTGGGCAAAAAATCAGAATACAAAATCAGTGTACAAATATCAGATGTTCTGAATATAAATAATGAATATAAATAATGAACAGACTGAAAAAAATAAATGAATCAACAAACTAATCTCAATCTTATTAACATCAAAAAACAACTCAGATAAAAACGTATTGAAATAAACTTAATTTAAGAAGTGATATCCTCTACAAGGAAAATTACAGAACAAAAGAAGATGGAAAGATTCTTTGTTCATGGACTTCCAGAATTACTGCTGTGAAATGACTATACCAAAAGCCATATGAAGATTCAGTGCAATCACCATCAAAATTCTAGTATATTTTTCACTGATATAGAAAACATTCCTAAAATTTGTGTATAAATAGTTAAAGCAATTCTGATGAAAAAGAACAGGTCAAGAAGTGTCACAATATTGGAGTTCAAGTTTTGCTACAGAACCATGGTAACAGTAGAAGCATGGTATTGGTAAAACCAAACAAACAAACATGTACACTTATAAAATAGAGGGCATAAAAAATAAAAATAAGATCACAGAGTTAAATCTATTTGATTTTTGACAAGAATGACAAAATATATGTCTTCAGTAAATGGTTTTGATGTTCACATATAGAATATACTATCTACCTAATCTCATCTGTAACGACATCCATTGAGAAATGGGCAAGGATCTTAATATATAAAACCACAAACTTTGAAATTACGACAGGAAAACACTGAAGTCATAGGCACAAGCACTGATTTTCTGACTAAAACTGCAATTACTTATGAAATAAGAGCAAACAGTGACAAATAGAATTAAATGGAATTAAAAGGCTTCTACCTGACAAAAGGAATAATTACCACAATCAGAATGGAAGAAAATCTCTGTAAGCTATTCAACAGAAAAGGGATTAATATTCAGAATATAAAAAGAGCTTCAAGGTATTAAATAAAACAAAACAAATAATCTAATAAATGGGCAAATGAATTGATGTATTAAAAGAAGTACAAATGGCTAACAAACACACAAAATTCCAACACACTTATTTATAAAGAAATTGCAAATCAAAACATTATTATTCTCCCTCACCCCAGCCAGATTTGCTACAATGAAGAGAACTGACATGAAACAAGAAATCTCAGTTACACAGGACATACACATAAAAGAGAGTCTGGGTTTGAAGCAAACATTGGCAATAATAATAATAATAGTAATAATAATGAAACCAATCTCACAAAACAAATCTAGAGTGTTAGTGTACACCTATAATCCCAGTGATAGGGAAGACAGAGGAAGGAGGATAATAGTCTGAGGCCAGATTGGTCAAAAGTGCCAGAATCTAAGTGGAAAATAAAGTAAAGCTGAAAGTGTTTAGGTCATTCATCAAGTGTTAAAGAATTTGCCTCGAAAGGTCTGGTCCCTGAGTTCAAACCCCAAGGCCACACAGAAAGAGAAAAAGAAATTTATAGAGAAAGATAAAGTGAAGGCTTGAGAGAGAGAGAGATAGGTAGATAGATAGATAGAGAGAGAGAGAGAGAGAGAGAGAGAGAGAGAGAGAGAGAGAGAGAGAATGAGAGAGAATGAAGAAAGGATGGAAGGAAGGAAGGAAGGAAGGAAGGGGAAGAAAGGAAGATAGAGGAGTTAGAGAAGGAGGGATAGAGGGAGTCAGAGAGGGAGGGAGAGAAAAAAAGGAAGGTAGGAAAGAAGGAAAGAAGAAAAGCAAGAAGAAAGGAACCCTTATAGGCTTTGGTTGGAGTAGAACAACACAGACTCTATGGAAATCAGTATGAAATTTCTGCAGAAAACTACAAACAATTAAAATGAGATAATTTTGAAGCACTCCTAAGTATATATCTAACAAAATGCAAGTCAGCAGGCACTAAAGAAGCATCCATGTTTATTGTAGTGCCATTAATAATATGAGATCAATCTAGATGCTCATCAACTGATGAGTGAAGAAACTATAAATGCACAATATAATATATATAATTATAACTATTTTATTTTCAGGAAAATGGATGGAACTCAGGTCATCATGTTAACCAAACCAAAGGCTAAATATGATAAATCCAGAAAGTTTCTCTGGTCTGTGGAATCTAGGCCTAAAAACAAATTAGAGGAATTTAGAAAGTGAAAACCAGAGTTGAAAACCAGAGACAGTATGTAAAGAAGAAGATTGTATGATCAAAGTATATTATATACATGTATGAAAGTAAAATGATGAAATCCATTAAAATTTAAAAGACAAAAGAGTTGACACAGAAAAAGAAATAAAGGGGTCTAACAAGATCAGAGGACATAGCCTCAGTTGAGGGTATGGAATCTACTGTTAATTTTTTGTTGTTGTTGAAGTTGTTGTATCTTATGCAGGAAGATAACAGCTAATAGGGACAGTCAGAGTTTTTACTTTTTATAATACTTTATCCATCATAGAAATCAGCTTTGTGCCATCTTCCTCTATGATCAAGTAATCCCATTTATGGGCATTTACCCAAATGACCACAAACAAGGCCACTCCAAAGCTACCAGCACAACTATGTTTATTGCAGCATTATTTACCATAGCTAAGATATGGAAGTAACCCAGCTAAGAACTAACCATAGCTAAGATATGGAACTAACACACACACACACACACATTCTATGCTCCCATCAGAAAAAATGACACCACCCAATTTGTAAGAAATGGAAGGACTTGGAAAAAATCATATTAAGTGAAGTAAGTCAGACCCAAAGAAACATAGGTTCCATGGTTTCCCTTATTTGTAATAATTAGTATACATCTAGGATAATCTTAGCAGATGAGCAGAACAGCTCAACAGCTATGTACATATGACCATACAAGATGATGCTAAGTGAAATGAACTCCAAGACATGGACACAAGTAGTTTTTCTTTTTTTCATTTGTGTTTTTTTTCCTGTGGTTTATCCCCTGTTGTCACTGTATTCGATGTTGGTACCCTTGGTATTGTATGTACATTTATCTGAACTAGGGAAGGGAAGGGAAACAACAAAATGGTGAGACAAAGGACAAAGTAAGAACCTATACATCTGTGATATTCACAAGACAATATGTTGGAATTGATCTGTACAACTTGAGAAAGAGGGAGAAAAATGAGGGAGGGAATAACAAGTTAGATAAGAAATGTCATCACTACCTTACTTATGTAACTTTAACCCCTTTGTACATCACCTTAACAATAAAATTATAATTAAAGAAATAAATCAGCTCTGTGTAGACAGTTCGAGAAAGAATCCTCCTTTTTAAAATAGGGTAACTAAAGAATACTGCCTGGTAACAGTTTGATTTAATGAGTATTTAATATTTAATATGGTCAAAAAGTCTGGAGTTGGTGTGGGTTACACGTTCGTTCGATGAAAGGTGTGTGGAATGGAAAGGGCCATCAGTCCCTCATTGGTCTCTAAGGTGGTATTGGAGTAAGCCTCCTACAGTCACAGGGCCATCTTCGGGGCCTCTTCAGGACTTCAAACTGCTGTCTGTTTTTAGGCCTTTCATTCCAAATGGGATTACCAAAGAAGAGTGACTAGAGTAACTGAATCTCACAATAGGAGTCTTGAGCAACAATTGAGTAGCCAAAAGGGATCCCATTTAGGATCATGTATAATTAGTCTTCCAGATGTTTAGAAGGCTTTACGGAGAAGATGCAATTTCTAAACATCTCAGTTCTTGTAGGTGAGAGTTGAGTGTTATAAGATATAATGAGTATCTGTCACATAGGGTGAAAAGGGAGAGTCTATTTCTCAATCTGCCTTCTGCAATAATAGCAGTATGAATATGGAATCAATATTTTTAAAAGATAAACACTACCCCCTACTTATCCATGTAAATTTAGTAAATGTCATATCAATTTAGTAAAAACAATTTATCTTTTATTTTCCTAAATTGAAAAATAAAGCAAACAGCAATACTTCAAGAACTGATTTCAGAATGTGAGAATTTATTTACAGAATCTTATATGCATTAAGTAGTCCATAAATATAACTATTAATACATAAATTTGCATGTGATTTACATGTCAAAAGTATTCTGGTTACCACATGATCTATGTTTATTGTTTTATTATTTATACATCAAGACTTAGTCCTTGTGAAAAGAGGATTAAGGTGAGTGTCTATTAATCTAATTGAGATCGTGAGGGCCCTTACATCATGCAATGCTCTCTTCCTCTTTTGAACTTATTGGAACCACAAGGTGAAAGATAATGTAATTCTTGGCCACAAAATTGATGAAGTACAGATACCTATTAATTCCATACCTACTGGAAAATATAATTAATAAGAACTCTAACAACACCTAGCTGTGAATAATCATTTATATTAGTAAAAAGACAAGGAATATTATACAAGATGAAAAAAAAGGAGAACATTACCAGAGTCATAGACCATTAATATTTCTTTTGGCTTATGATATATCATATATATATATATATATACACATACAACTATGTAATGAAGAAGAAATTAATGCCTATTCCCCTTGCACATTTCTACTTGGGACTAAGTTCTATCCTGGAGTCATCTGGTCTTCTCTACCTGTTTACAATCCAAATACTATATGTGTGCAGAGGCATTCCCTGATACAATTTGTGTTTTTATGGAGATTGAAAGAAACAGGAGCCAATTTGATTATTAACATACTTGTATAAAAGGAAGATAATAGGTAAACTACCAAGAGTAAGATGACCTCATAGTATATAAACTTCTGTTTTGTTATGTACAATAATGAGAGAGGTGGACTCACGGAACTCAATGTGAGTAACTTTAAATGACTGGAAATCATTTCTTTAAAACAAAACCTCACAATAATGGTTTTTCAATATGTAATTTCTAGAACCCCTGGAAACTGAAAAATTTCTTTCATTGTTATGGATTCTCCAGTGTCACGCAAGGAGACATCATCAAGCTTTTTTCAACAGATCTAAAGAGGTGACCTCCATTCACAGAGGTTCTTTGCCCAGGATTTAGACCTAAGTGTGTCTGTGCCTGGAAACAGAAGCAATGACAGTTAACCTAGATAATGATCAGTAAAGAATAAAGAATATTGCCAAGCACTGTGTTCTGTACCCAACGATTGGCCCAGAACTTATCAAACTTCCACAAAATCCCAAAAGAGACCCGATCATTATTGAAGTTGATATTTTTCTCCATCTGAACTCCCAGAGTCTTGTTGGATGCCATGTTGTATTCAGCCACTAGTCTTCATTTTAATATTGCCCAAAGAAACAATAGCTCCCCAAACACATTGGACAACAAGAAAGCAATGCATTTTAACATTTTTGAAATTTCATGAGTGCAAGGGCTGTTTGGATGACATACAACGGGGATTATTCCAGGCTGTGCTTTTACAGGAGTGTAAGAATTTTTAATGAGGTATTTCTCTTCATATATCAGCATGTATTGAGAATCTTCAAGAGAAAATGTCACCTAATGGCTTGTGGAGAAGGGACAAAGGAGATAAGCCTGTATAGAGAAGCATCAGAAATGTTATTAGGAACAGCTCTAATTACATGTAGAAACAGGATGCTTTCTCTTGGACTTAAGGTCTTAAATGTCAACAACCCAAAAGGTGCTAAGTAGCCCTGCATGCAGTGGTGAAAGTGTCCTGGAGCTAACTAAGCTGTAGTATCAGGGTCCTTCAGTTGTCTGTGCCATTCCCAGAGTTCTGTATTTAAGGCTGTCCTAAGCTTTTGTATATTTTTGTTTTGAGAGGCTCCTAGATTTAAGTTACAGGAACTATAAAATTCCAGTCTTTTCTTCCTCACATAGGGTGATATGTACTTCTAAAGAGATTAATATGTTCTAACATTTTCTAAAATGTATATGTGATATATGGTTTTAAGAATGTTAATCTAACTAGGCATTTGTGGATCATGCCTGTGAGTGGAGCTACCTGGGAGGCAGAGAAGGGACGAATTACTTTTCAGTACCAGTCTGGGGGAGGGGGGGAGTATATAAGACCCTATCATAACAGAAGCTAGGCAAGGTACCACTTGTATCTATAGAATACTGAAAAACAATGTTGTTGAATCCTTTTTTAATGCCAAGAATAAGTATTTGTCTATAAATATGTGAACTACCTGAAAATAAAAAGTCTGCCCACCTCATTAAGTTATGGTTCCAATAAGATTATACCTTTTAGAAAGTACTTAACAAGATTCATAATATACCTAAGAATTTCTTATCAAATAGAGAGTAATAATAATTACAATGAGGACTACATCTAAAAATACATTTTTTACACATTTTAGAAATTGTGGCCATGCTGAGTATTGTAGTGGATATCTGCATTTCTAGAACTTGGGAGGCTGAGGCGGGAAAATCACAATTATGAAGCCAGTCTTGGCTACACAGAAGATTTTTAAAAAGTGATCATGATAATTAAAAAATTATAGCTTCATTTATATACATAATTTGTTTATTTCTGTTATACTTTAAAAGTATAACAAGATAACAAGGAAAATTATTTCAAGCATAGCAATATGATACATAAGGTGAAATTCTCATGATCTTTAAATTCAAGGAATTTTACCTTTACATTTTATATACCATGCAAATTTTCCTGCTCCTAGAGAAGTCCTTCTATTGTATTTTAGAGGGATAATTATGTCGGCTAGCTCTGATTGATATCATTGGATAGATTAAAAGAATTACAAAACAGATTTTATTTTATGTCCTTTGCAACTACTGAGTTTAAATATAAAATTAAAGTTTAGTTACCAACCTAAAATTATGTAAGAGACTACATAATTTCAAAATATAGGATTTCATGTAAGGAAAAAACAGACATGAGTTGAGACATTTTCTTGCTGAGCTACTGTGAAACCATTTCTCCAAGGAGTATTAATTAGAGACTGTCTACCTCCAGCCAGGACAGGAAAGTTTCTTTACAAACAATCGTCTGTATTTGCATTCCCATCACTGCAGGGATGTGGAATGGGAAGGGCATTCTCCTCTCCACAAGCAAAGTGAGACTAGCTTCAAAGACAGCCTGGAGAGTTAATGAGTCAGAATCTAGTGTCTGATTCCCTAGGGGCAATGCCTGAAAAAGTGAATCCACAGCATCAGTTGTTCACTGGGGCAATGGAGCCAGGCCAGGAAGCTGAATTAGGAGAGGACTAAGACAGCAGGGCACTGTTACTGAGTTTGGGTACTGAGCTTTAACCCCTTCCCGAAGCTAAGAGTTTCTGATTTTTTTTTCTTGCATCCCAAAAACTTGGAGTAGACTTTTACCCATAGAATTGTCAATAAATTAATAGAATCTTAAGCTTCTTACACATCCATCTACCTAATCTGCTCACTCTTTCTTTCTTTCTTTCTTTCTTTCTTTCTTTCTTTTTTTCTTTCTTTCTTTCTTTCTTTCTTTCTTTCTTTCTTTCTTTCTTTCTTCCTTCCTTCCTTCCTTCCTTCCTTCCTTCTTTCCTTTCTTGCTTGCTTGCTTGCTTTCTTGCTTTCTTTCCTTTTCCTCCTCCTCCTCATTCTTTCTTCTTTTGCATATATTAATTATACAGAAAGGGATTTCATTGTTACATCTTTTAGGGGGAAGCAAATTAAATCTACCAATCTCAGGCTGCTCTTGTCTGACAACCCAGGGTGTCCATGGGTGAAGTGTCATCTCACTAGAAAACCTGAAGCCCTGGCCATCATCTCTGCACTCTTGGCCAACAGTACCTCTGGCTCAAAAGAAGTTCAAATTCTGTGCTGATTAACCCATGCTCAGTGGCTGTGTAGCTCTGGAAGGTAAGAGGCATCAGATTTAAAATTAGAAGGGAAGAAGGGAAGATAACATGTCTTATACCATCAAATATTTTACAAGCAAACTATCTGCAGAAAGTATGGATTCTACTGATTTTTGCTTCTTTTTAAAAAGTTGATTGACAAAGGAGGAGGCTGCAATGCTTGATAAGAAATGTACGCATTATCCTGCACATGTAATTGTAACCCCTCTGTACATTATGTTCTCAAAATAAAATAAAATAAAATAAAATGAAAAAAATAAAAAAATAAAAAGTTGATTGAGCTAATGAATTTATGGATAATAAAAAAGTAACTTGCAAGGCAGGTATAAACAGCTCACACCTATAATCGTAGCTACTCAGGAAGCTAAAAAAAATGGCTAGCAATTCAATACTAGCTTGGCACAAAAAGATTTTGAGAATCAATCTGAAGGATAACTAGCAAAAACCAAGAATGGCTCAAGGAGTAGAGCACCAACCAGAACTGGGTATATCCAAAAATGGCAAAAAGGAAATGAAGATAAGTATTCAAATGTTTCTTTTTTGTTTGTTTTTTTTCCTTTCATGTAATTGTTTCTAACATATTTATAAGATGATTTCTATGTGGCTTTATATGTCCCTCCCCCATGGTATAACCCCTGCTTTCACTGTATATGATGTTGGTATAATTTGTGGAGGGGAAGGGAAAAACAAATCGTTTAACTAGGGATACAGGTGAACCCATTGCAACAATGAGATGTACAAGTCCTTATGCCGAAAAATGAACTTTACAACTTTGGTGGGCGATGGGGGAAGGATTAGGTGCGGGGAGGGGAGGAGTATGGGAATGGATGGGAAGGGCAAACAAAGAGGAGACAACAATGTTTGATAAGAAATGTATTTGTTATCTTGCCCATGTAATTGTAACTCCTCTGTACGGTATTCTCACAATAAAAAATAAATAAAAAATTTTTTAAAAAGAATGAAAATGAAGGAAGTATAAGCAGGCTTTAAAAGGCATAGATTTTTTTTTAATTTTTAAAATTTTTTCATTTACTTGCTTTTTATTGTTGTTGTGGTGGTGGGGTTAATTGGAGATAAGAGCCTCATAGACTTTCCTGCCCAGGCTGGCTTTGAGCCCCAACCCTCAGATCTCAGCCTCCTGAGTATCTAGGATTGCAGGTGTGAGCGACCAGTGCCTGGTTATGGCAAAGAAATTTTTATGTAAGCACCTCAAGCATGTTGTATTTCTTCCCTTTCTCTTGTGCTTATTTATAAAGTTCTTTGAGATCTTGACTGGTGGCAGAAGGCCTTTGTTATGCATGTGAGTATCGAGTTAAATGGCCCCCCTTGCCTTTTCTGCTGAGGGGCAACATTACCCTAGGTCAGTGGCTTTAATTATTTAAGTCTCAGTTTTCTCATCTGTGAAATTGGGATGATAGTAATGATGCATACTGAGGTTACTATGAGGACTAAATGATATACTAGTCATGTTGCATTCAGAGAAGCCTAATAATTATGCCACTAAGGTACGCATATCTTATACTATTAGCAAAAGTTGTATATCAACATAAAGATTGATGCTTATATATTAACAAAATTTGTGTGATCTTCAGAGTGATTTCATTAAAAAAATATTTTCCCCTGTAATCATAGATACTCAGGAGGCTCAGATCTGAGGATAGTGTTTCTTTGCTAGCCCAGGCAAGAAAGTCAGTGAGACTCTTATATCCAATTAACCTCCAGAAATCCAGAAGTGGCACTGTTGCTTAAAGTGATAGGGTGATATCCTTGAACAAAAGAGCTCAGGGACAGTGCCCAGGCCCTGAGTTCAAGTCCAAAGAAAACAAAACAAAACAAAATTTCCCTAAAATTTGCTTATTTCTGACATCTTAATTGAAAATTATTATTTCAACTAGATATGTTTAGTTATAATATAAGCATTATATTTTTATGCAAAACATGAAGTAGTTAAGGATAGAAATTTTTTCCAGTGCTTTAATCATTATGAGAGGTAAAAGAAAGTAATATGGCTTTATGTTAAATATTACTAATGCTTATATGGGATGTTTCTTTGTTTAATTGGAGTAGCTAAGCATTTCAGATATTTATTTAAAAACTAAGCAATTTTAGTCAAGAGGGTTCTGCTTAGTTTATTGACTTCCTTTCCTTATGAAGGCTTATAAACATAATCCTTTAGTGATGTTGCATGTTCAACAAAGCTATAGGAATATTGCATTGTGAAATAAACTTTGTGGAATCATGATTAATGCTTGTTACCGACATGCAGCAGAGGTAGGAATCTGTTACCTGGAGAAGCTTAGGACCACAGAATAGAGGAGGAGGGCAGGAAGGTAGAAGGGGGTACAGTTGGCAGAAATGAAGTTATCCATATTGCAAATTCAGAGATCTAGTGTCTGTATTGTCTGCCTGATTTTCCAGTACTTTTTGTTTGTTTGTTTTAATGTTGAACTCAATAGCTTTTCTTCAGTAAAAACTTTCCTCTATTTCCCTCCTATACTCTTATGACGCTTGCTGTTGTTTGCTATTTTAGAGTCATTTCTCAGACAAAACAAATGCTAAATAATCTTTCCAGCAGTTTTCTTGGAAACTGCAAAGAAGTTAAATACTTGATAAATGGACTCAGAAGCCTAACAAGTGTGAGTCTCTGAAATACCAAGAAAGAACTTCAAAGTGAACTGTAAAGCTAGCATGGCCACAGCACAGGGAAATGTTGTGTCTTACTGGCTTTTCTTTTTCTTCTCTTTTCTTTTCTTTCTTTCTTTCTTTCTTTCTTTCTTTCTTTCTTTCTTTCTTTCTTTCTTTCTTTCTTTCTTTCTTTCTTTCTTTCTTTCTTTCTTTCTTTCTTTCTTTCTTTCTTTCTTTCTTTTTCCAAAGCATCGTTTCCCCAAACTTTTCATCTTTCATTTTTGGGAAGCTGTGAAGAATTTCTCAAAACTACGAGAAAAGCTTTTCTTCTTTGCCTAATTTCATAACAAATTTACTAAGCCACTTTACTCTGCCTTTACTGAGTTTTCTGGTTGCAGTTTCATTGTCTAAGAAGCAGGCAGTCATTGGAAACTGGTCCTTGCAGTAGATCCAGTGAGTTCCTGTGCATTTCCTTAGAATCTCCTCTCTACAAGGATCTAAAGCTTTGCATCCAGGAGTGGATCGGCTCAGCTCAGACTAGCACAATGACACTCACCATGAAAAGGACCAATGAAAGCACCAAACAAGACTCATAAAACTGGCAACTGGATAGGCTTTAAAGAAAATAAAGCACTTGGTTAATCCCTGCCTCTCTTCCCTTTTAAACCACAGACAAAACATCACACGCATGCGCACATGCGTGTGTGCACCTACACACACACACACACACACACACACACACTTGCACATGCACCAATTTTTTTTTCTCTCATTACTACTGTTTAAAATAAATGCTGTGTCAGTGTTTTGATGCATCCGGGGACTGAGAGTAAACAACATGGTGCAACTCTAGAAACTGCCACCATAAAATATTTTAAGAGGCAGAATAGAGTAAAATAAAATAAAAATGTCTTTTTATGTGATATCTGAAAGTAATTCAGGATTTATGGTACCTTAACCTTTAGAATCCAAAATATTAAGCTATGTTTCTTAGAGATAATAACTCGGTTGTCCCTCACTTATGTGTCTTAGATAAAAGCCTACTGCCACAGAATCCATGAATGCTCAAATACCCTTGCGGCCCTTTAGTAGTAAATCTTATGGAATAGCTTATGGCCAATGTAATGGCCCACAGTAGCCTGCGAATATCATGAATTCTAATAATACTTACATCAGTAGAAACATGAAGTAATGTCTCCATTGTAATTAAATGATGTATTTAGAGCAGTGGACTAAATGGTCCCCTAGTGTGTTGGTGATATATTCTAATAGTCTTCTCTTTACAGCCCCACACGGTAATATTCATGCTTTATTCTGGAGGGCTTTGCTTCTGACTGAACATTTGAATTGCAACATTAAGTGGTAAAGTGGATTACACCGAGACCCCATGAATATGGATCCTGATCAAGAAACTAAGTGCTTAAAAAATGAAATGTTACTATTTAAATAGAGTGATTACAAAAACATTTTTATATGGAGGAATGTTGGAAGCCTCCCCCCTCCCGCCACCCGCCTTACTTTGTATTCTATATCCCAGAAGCAGAACATATTTGCCACAATTAAAAATTTAGTAGGGTGAAACACCAGAACCTAAATCACTGTAATTTCTACCGTGCTTATTGAATTTAATTTCGCCTGTTTGAGGTACAAATTAGTTTTGATAATAATTACTTGATACCATCTTAAAAAACATGTTTATTCTGAGGGTTGTAGCCAACCATAGAATGTCTATGGAGGAAGAGGATATCTGTAGCCAGAACAGAACTTAAAAGAAATTATGTTGCAATTGATTAGCTGAAAGTTCCCATTGTGATTTTTTTGTCTTTACTTTCCCCCTTGAATCAGTGAAAAAAGTAGTCACTTGAGGCAGCGAGAGCCTGCAGCAAGGCAGAGAGTACTTCCATCTATCTGCTCTGGTAAGAAGAGCAAGCCAAAGAAGAATCCACTGTATTTGGTAATTGAACCAGACAGCATGCTTGTAGAAAATATATAATCATACCACAGAAATGCTTACAAGTCTATATGATAAAATCAAATATCCACAAATTATTTCTATTAGTTAATAAACATTGTATTTCTAAATGTTTTAGAAAGCACATTTTCTGAGACCAAAGGAAAATTTTTACTATTAATCGTAATGCCTAGAGTAGATTTGTTCACTTAATGTGGATTTCTAATTAAGAAGCCCTCAGTACACTGACAACTACCTTTATCCACTTGACTGAGTTAACATGCACGTGTAAGTGTCCACACTGTGTGTGATGGATATTGAAGGGTACAATTGCCAAGTTTTTAGGGCTAGTGGCTTTACATTCACTGAGTGCTTTCCAAAGAACTGTTTAAATCATTGAAGTTACATATGTGACCATGTTTGATGCTTAGTTGTTGTTCTTGTTTTTCCATTTAAAAGTATTTGACATGCCTTATTTTCTAAACTTATCTTTACTAAATATTACAAATTTGCAGCTCTTCTAAAAATCCAGGAGCTTAAAAAATATGCCTTTGTATTTCACCACAGAACCATAATTGTTTGGTTGGGATCAACATATATTAATCTTTATTTTCCAAGCTATTGCTTCAGAAAGTGTAACTTTTTTGTTATTCTCTCTCAGTGTTTTTTTCAAAATGACAGGGATCTTTTCATTTAGATTTTGCTTAAAAACAACAACAATAACAATAACAAAACTATTCCTCTAGAAGAAAAGAAAATGCCGAAGAACATGGAGACATTGGTCAAATACAGCAATCTAACTAAGTGAAGAGCTCTTTATTTGGCCAGTTCAGACATGGCTTTGGTTGGCAAGCTAATTCTTTGAGTACCACCCTTGAAAATCATGCTAATGAGGCTCTTCAGTTCATCAAGTAGGATTGTGGACCTTTTTGTTGTCTGCATCATTAAGGCCCCAAATTGCCCCATTAGCAAAGCCTCAAATTGCCCCTCAGGGTCAATATTTAATGCAGGTGAACTTAGGTTAACTACCATCAGAATCCTCCGGACAACAAACAATGTGGAGTACCTGTTAGAGGGAAATTCATTTTCTCCCCAAATTTCCTGTGTAAAATACCAATTTCCCTACTGGAACTATGGTTTGAATTCATTTTTGAACTGGGGTGTGTGTATGTGTGACAATTTAGGCTTATTTTCTCCTACTGGTTCCAAAAGAGTGAGTTTGTAATTGGAAGACAGTCTTCCACTAAACATTTGATTTCTGTGGCTTACAGCTTTAATTTTTCCATCTGCAAAATGGGGATAATTATCCTTTCACCAGGACTCTTCCAAGGATGTTATTTGCCTCTAAACTAAAAATGAAAACCCTGAAGAAAATAATAAGCAAAAGATCAGAACTTAGAAAGTTCTTATGCAATTTTTCTGTAACATTTTTATCAACTTAATGGTTATCTTCATTAATTATTGAATTAAAATTCATGGAAAGTTAGAACTGTAAGTCCTCGCCCAAAATGTGTGCACACTTAAAATTCACAATAGAATCCTGGGTTACTAACATCAAAATAATATGTAAAGCCAGAATGCTGCACATTTTAAAGCATAAATACAAAATGTTTCTTACTCATTAAAATTTGAAGTAGGAGGAATAAGTGAAATGATTCTTTTTGTAGCTCTATTGTCCATTGGGCTTCCTGAAAACTGGTTATACTGTTGCTGCCAGTTGTCCCTAAGGACTCTCAGTGTTTGGGGGGTGGGGTAGGGATAGCAATTATCTCCCTGAGCATGCTCCACAAAACACATTGCTGATGTCAGGGAAGGAAATTTTTCGTCTCTAGCAACTGAAAGATGAGAGCCTTGGTTACAGTTTCCAGCAAGTGTGTGAAACAGAAGCCTTGAGATTACATTCCACATCTAAGTAGAGATAGCGTTTATGTCTACTGTGTTAAGGTTAATTTCCATGTATTTAGGGCCCCCTGAAATCCCCATCACCTCTGTAGCTGGTACCTGCAAAGCCAGTTTTGCTATTGAATGGGGGTCTCAATTAAGAAGCGCTTGCTGCTGTCCTTCCAGCAATGTCTTGTGAGTTTGAACAATTTTAGTGAAATAAATGTAACAAGGAAAAATGAATTCTCTTTAGCCTCTATTCAGCCAAAATTAGCCTCCGTGGATTCTGGCTCACAAAAGCACCACGGGCTTCTGGCTGTGCTCTGTAGCTGTGAAATAGAATCAAGATTCCATTAGGCATCCAAAGCTGCCTCCTTCTCCAGGGCAGACAATAAAAATGACAACAGGGGATTGTCCCTCAGCTAGTCTAACAAGGGGGTGGGTTCTTTTCTAAATGACTGGATGTCTATTTAGTAGAAGGAAAAATTTAAAGGGGCCAGGGGCCAAATTTTCTTCAATTCTTTGGCTCATGTGTTTGTTTCTGAGGTCATCTTTAGAGAAACCTTGAATCCTATCTCTGTTGCTGCCTAGAAGTCATAGCGCCCCTTCACCACCACATCTAAGTGTTTGTGTTCTGAGACAAAGAAGCCAGATACTAACATTATGCTATAAGAAATATGAGAAGGTTGAGCATTTTTGCATAGAATATTGCTCTTATCCTATTTTTTCCTCCTAACTCAGTGACAAAAATTTCCCCTAAACCAGACAAATTCTACATCGAGAACATTTTCTGCTATCAGAATTTTCTTATAAACAAGAATTGTAAATGTATGTATTTATGCAGACAACTATATTTTACTATGAATATGAGTGGAATGAGACATATAACCCTGGTTTTGGGTGTCCCTGCCGCCTTCTTGGAGAGTTTGGTCATTCTATCTGCTGAGGTAAGGTGTTCAGACAGTCCACATTGGGTCTTGATGGCACTGGTCAGAACTAGCATTAGGCTATGATCTTGAAGTGTTCTTTTGGCCCTATATTCTTATTCAATTACTCAGTTTCTTTCTTATATCAGAAGTGCAAAAGTCTAAGAATGTTTTCTCTCCACCCAAGCATAATTTTAATATTACTTATTAGGACTTTACATCAATTTGATTACATATTCTTTCTCTTTCTAATGTGCTCAGTAAATAGAGTTTTGTATGTCCCTTGACAGATGCCATCAAATAAAATTTAATACAGCTTGTCAATGGCTATCAGAAAGTTAAAGAGTCCATCATCCATTCACTGTAATTGTTCTGTATTCATCCAGAGTTATAAATGTATATTTCATGGGCACTTCTCTCTTGCTTCAATCAAAATTACTGGCAGGAAGTAATATTATATAATCCATGGTGTCAATTAGTAATGGTAGAGCAACGTAAATCAAAACGTTTTCATTATTGAATTGCTAATACTCAGAGGTTGTAATATTCCATATATAAGGTCTTTAATATACAATTATTTATGTGTTCCCTTACTGGATGTTGTTAAAGCAAGTTATTTCTTCAACACTAAGTAAAAATTCTGTTTAATAATTCTAGAAAGCCATTAATAAGTGTTATACATCTATAAAGTTATAAAAAAGAATGAATTGCATATTTGTATGGCATTTTTGCTAAAATAAAATATTTTATCCATTATTTGTTAATTAGTAAATTTTGTTAATATCATCATTATAAATACTTTATAGCTGAAGTAAAGAATGGGTTGGTTGTAATTTTCTAAGTAATTATTCATATAGCTCCTAAGCACATGTAATGGTTACTTCATAGCTTTTAGTTTGATAAAAGTTTTTTCATTATGTGGCTACATCTTTACTTCATTTTTTATTTCCTGGGGTTTGAAATCAGGGCATGGCTACTGTCCCTGAGCTTCTTTTGCCAAGGCTTAGTACTCTACAGCTACACTTCCAGATTTTTTGGTAATTTATTGGAAATAATAATTTCATGAACTTTCCTGCTCAGGTTGGCTTTGAACCATGATCCTCTAATCTCAGCCTCTTGAGTAGCCAGGATTACAAGGTGTGAAACAGCAATGTCAAGCTATACATCTTTTTATATCTAACTCAAATTTCAATACATTTAGAGTGCATAAGAACACCAGACTTCTATATGTACATAAAGTATAAATTATATGGCATATTATTTATCACACACTAAATATATATATCTTGCTTCATAAAATTATTTTATTCTAAAATTAAAGCATATAATAATTGTTTTCTTGCTTTTGCATTTTTCCCCTATTGATTTCTTTGGGGGGATATGAAGATTTGAAATCAAGGCTCTTTACTCATTAGGCAGGCTCTGTACTAATAGGGTCTTGCCAATGAAAACGGTGCTTTTTTTGTTTTTTGTTTTTTGTTTGTATTCTTTTACTGCTTGTGTTTTTTCCTTATATAGTTCTTGGTCAAGACTGTGTTACTTTTAACTACAAAAATATCTAGTAATATGAAGTTTATCAGCCAGATTTCTAATGTTTGTATAACTTTGGCAGTGTGTGTGTGTGTGTGTGTGCGTGTGTGTGTGTGTGTGTGTGTGTGTGTGTGTGTGTGTGTGTGATCCTGGAGTATGAATTCAGGGCCAAGAAGCTGTTCCTCAGATTTATTTACTTTTCTTTCTCCTTGAGGTTTGTGCTATACTTCCTGAGCCACAGATCCATAACTACATTTTTGATAGTTTATTGGAAATAAAAGTCTCACGGATTTTTTGGTCTGGGCAGGCTTTGAACAGTGATCCTCAGATCTCAACCTTTTGAATATCTAGGATTATAGGGGTGAGCCATTTGGTGCTGGGCTAGTTTGGTCATATTCTGTGGCTATTTCTAAGATTGTATAAGAGATGTTAAGTTTAGGTTCATAATACTAAGACTCAATTGAAATATGTATATAACTTTGTATATCTATTACACTTGGGCCAATTTTTTATCTTACTTGGGACATGTGGGGTGACTGAAAGCATAGTCCTTAGTGATTTTGGAAATTGTTAACCTTCCCAAATCATCTTTTTTATTTTAATTGAATTTTATTGTCAAGGTGATGTACAGAGTACAGTTACAAAATAAGGTAGTGAGTACATTTCTTGTCAAAGTTGTTTCATCATTTTCAAAGTTTTGACATAAAAATATTCTGTTTTTAGATACTCTGAGGCAGCTGAAAATAAATAAATGCATTTGAAGTTAGAATTTCTTGGGGTTAAAAAATGAAGAAAAATACTCCACATAAAATGGAACATCAGAGTCTAGTTTATTTTTTAAAACCAGAGATTCGGCTAGGAGTTGCTAGTTAAAAACAAACAAACAAAAAAGGACATATTTTCAACAGGTGTATATTCTAGGCTTCTGCATTCACCCAGCTGTTCACTTCTGAGGTTAAGAGCACTGACACAGCCACAAAGCAGGACAAATAACTTGTTGCTCATTGGCTTTGTAATTGGATTCTCATTAGTTCCATGAACACTGCGGGACAGGAGCTTCCACTCCAATTGGACTGGACAAGTAGGCTTTGTCTAGCAGAAGAGAAGAACAAAGCCCAATAACAAAGCCAAGAACAACTATAACACCAACCAAACATCTCACTAGATGTCTATAATGAACAACTACACAGAAACAGAAGATAGATAGGTAACTGCATGTGGTTAAGGTAAGGTGAGAGTAGAGGTACACAGGTGCAGTGAGAGAAAAGAAGAATAATCAGTAATAGCTATGGAGGTTTTATATATATATATATATAATATACATATATGGACATATTTCAGTAGAGCTCCTTTCCTTAAAAAAATACATTCAGTCACAAAACTTCCAAGAACATAATAGTAGTGAGGAGTTGGAGAATGGAAGAGTGAAGATTTATCAAGGGACAATGACATGAAAAATTCAACAAGTGAAACTTACACAAAATATGATCAAATATTAAAATTTCCAATGAATTATCATTTCAAAGACTATAGAAATGAAGTCAACAAATTCAATAATCAGAAACTGATTTCACCCACTAAATTAGTTTTATGGGATAATGAGGAAGAACGGTTTTTTTTGTTTGTTTGGTTTTGGTTTTTTAAAGGGCAGTTGTGCTACTTGAGGTTAGATATGGCTAGTATTAGTATCTACCTGGTATGGTTGGGTGGCTTCAGTGAAATTGTTTCTGACTCATGATATAACATGAATTTCTTGTTTTTTTTTTTATTGTGAAAATAAGGTACAGAGGGGTTACAATTACATGGGCAAGATAATGAGTACTGTTCTTATCAAGCATTGTAGCCTCCTCCTCTGTTTCCCCTTCCCATCCCTTCCCATCCTCCCTCACCCCCTACCCAATCCTACCCCCCTCCCCCCCACTCCCCCACCCCCCACCCCCACACCAAAGTTGTAAAGTTTTTTTTGACATAATGACTTGTACATCTCATTGTTGCAATGGTTCCACTTGTATCCTTATTTAAACGATTTGTTTTTATCCCCTTCCCCTCCACAAATTATACCGACATCAAATATAGTGAAAGCAGGGGTTATACTGTGGGGGAGGGACGTACATAGCAACAAAGAAATAATCTAATAAATGTGTTAGAAACAATCGCATGAAAGAAAAAAACATTTGAATACATATCTGAGGGTTCATTTCCCTAACATCACCTTATCTGACCTTTTCTGCTTGACTCAGACATATACTAGTTATTGCAAATAAGGGAAACCATGGGACCTATGTTTCTTTGGGCTTGGCTTACTTCACTTAATATAATTTTTTCCAAGCCTTTCCATTTCCTAACAAATGGGGCAATGCCATTCTTTCTGATGGAGGCATAGAATTCCATTGTGTTTATATACCACATTTTCTTGATCCATTCATCTACTGAGGGGCATCTGGGTTGCTTCCATATCTTAGCTATGGTAAATAAAGCTGCAATAAACATAGTCGTGCTGGTAGCTTTAGTGTGGTCTTGTTTGTAAACATTTGGGTAAATGCCCAAAAGTGGGATTGCTGGGTCATAGGGGAGCTCTTTTGAGGAACCTCCATACTGCTTTCCAACGTGGTTGAACAAGTTTACACTCCCACCAACAATGCAGTAAGGTTCCCTTCTGTCCACATCCCCTCCAGCATCTGTTATAACATGAATTTCTTATACTGAAAAATTTACAATTAAGCCGGGTGCCTTTGGCTCAGACCTATAATACTAGCTATTCAGGAGGCTGAGATCTGAAGGTCACAGTTTAAAGCCAGACCAAGCAGGAAAGTCCATGAGACTCTTATCTCCAAACCAGAAAACTAGAAGTGGTGCTGTGGCTCAAGTGGTATAGCGCTTACTTTGAGTTGAATTGCTCAGGGACTGTGCTAAGGCCCAGAGTTCAAGCCCCATGACCAACAACAACAACAAAAATTACAATTATAAAAACAGTTGATTTTTTTCTATACAGCCAATGGAACCTTAGTTTTCACCTGAATCTTATTATTTTTATGTTCCCCTTTACACTGAAATCTATTATAATTTTAACATATAAGAGAAGAACTTTGAACTTGAAGCTTTCTTTTTTCCTGTTAGACTCAAGAAAGACTAGATCACACCTAAACTCAAGTAAGAACAAACAAAAAAATTCTAGAAACTAGATTTGTTTCCAATGTTTTGGAGGATCTGATGATAAATTTGAAACATCTCTTCAGTGTGCAAATGAACTTGAAAATCTTCAGAGATGTTTGGTAACTTAGGAATGGTTCCTTGGAGGATATGGTGGGGAAAAGGGAAAACTACTCTGAGTTAGACAAGCGTATGTGAGTAGGAACCAATAAAGGCATGAGTAGAAGAGTGAACATTTCATGGTTTAAATGAATATTTGAAAACCAAAGACACAGGATCTAGTTATATACAACCCAGATTAGCTAAGAACCTAGCATTGTTTTTTTCCTACCAAAATTATCTTGTTTATAGAGTCACCTCTTCAAATTAATAAAACATTGCAAGCAGTTCAATGGCTCAGCCTCAGTATTAACCCTGTCCAATTGACAGTACTCACGGAAGCCTTGGCAGTAGCCTCTGAGGGCCCTCCAAGAAAACCTTCAGGATTGGATGGGAATTAAAAAAAAAAAGTTTAAACTTTTCCAGACTCACCACTAGTTTGTACAGCATCTTTTCTGAATTAGAAGATATTCTCATTAAGTAGGTTTGGCCCCACAGAAACATAAAATGAACATCTTTATTTTTAATACATTTTTATTGTAAAAATACTGTACAGAGGGGTTACAGTTACATGAGCAAGGTAATGAGTACATTTCCTATCAAGCATTGTTACCTCCTCCTTTGTTTTGCCCCTACCATCACTTCCTTCCCACCTCCACAACTACACTCCCCTCCTCCCCCTTCCACCCCCTCTCTGACTAAATTGTAAGGTTCATTTTTCAACATAGTGTCTTGTATATTGTTGTTACAGTGGGTCAACCTATATCCCTATTTAAGCATTTTTTTAAAAGACAGAAAGAAATATTAAAAATTCCAAGTGGATCCTTAACTTTGTGGTTAAATTTTATCCTTACTCAACACACATCAACCCTTTGGCCATTTCTCAAGGCCTTCAGTGCAGTAACTTATATACTGCAGTCTAAAGGGCACATTTGTCAACATTTACAGCAGAAGCTCTCATAGAATTTGCAGGCCACTTGGAGTAGGGAATGGCTGAGGTCCTGATTACTCAAGAGTGTGTTCTACATAAAGAAAAGCAAGCAAGGGCTGGGTCACCATTTTTGGCCCTGACGACTCACATAGTGGAAGGGGAGGCCTCAGCAGAGGAATGAGCATAGGGCTCCTGAAAGCACTGGAGTCACATCAGAAGCCTCTGTGATCCCATGTAAGGATGGTCCTTGCATTGGCTGTCACTGCCAGAAGACTAGCAGAGTATGGAATCAGAACAAAGGATGAACTTTTGGGATACAGAAGCTATGTCTCCGGTGTTCCTCAGGCTATGGCAGAAAGGAAGAAGGGATTCATATTTTGAATTTCCGTTATTCTCATTTCCTGTGGGTAATTTTCATTGGCCAAACCCAGTCAAAAGTCAAAGGACAAGAGAGAGGCTGTTTATGTTGTTTATGTGTTAATACAGTTCACCTCAGGGACAAAAGAGAAAACAAAAGGAGAAAGTCAGAAGACTACTGAAAGGAAACTGAAGAAATCTTACAGTCCTTTGCAATAGAGAAGTAATCCAATTTACAAAATGTTTCCAGTACGTAGGCTGACTGAGGATTGGAGAGGTGAGAGGTTTTGACAAAATAATAAAGATATTATTTATGTTGTACGTGTAGTTTATCATTCTGTATATTACCTTATTAATTCTTCTCAATAACATATGATGTCAGCAAATAAATAATGTGGGACCTGACCTTTCTTCCTCCCTCTCTTCCTCCTACTTACGTTAAAACAGGAAACCACCAGTCAAGTATTTGAGTGACCTGTTTGGACTATTCTGGTGTTTCTGTTCCCAGATTATTCTTCAGATAAATGCCATTGCCAACTAGCTTGTGGGTTTTGGTTGTGTGGAGGATCTGTAAATCTGAGGTGAGGTAGCTGAACAGAAGAGTTTGCCAAATAGTAGTACTCTTTTTTAAAAAATATTCTTTCCATGTGAGGTATAATTAAGAAATAGTATGGTGAGAAGAATTGTGAAAACACATTTTACCTATGGATATTGTAGAAAATATTCAAATCTGATTTGCAAACAGTGCTATAGACAACTCAAACATTATGAATTATAATTCTTAAAATTAACATATATGAGCTGGGTGCCAGTGGCTCATGCTTGTAATCCTAGCAATTAAGGAGGGTGAGATCTGAGGATTAGGCTTCAAAGGCAATCCGGGCAGGAAAGTCCGTGATCCTCTTATCTCCAATAAACCACCAGAAAGCAAGAATTGACACTGTGGCTCAAGTGGTAGAGTGCTTGCCTTGAGCTGAAGAGCTGAGGGACAGTGCCCAGGCCCAGAGTTCAAGCCCCATTACCAACAATATATATATGTTTTCTTGATAATGATCACTCTAACTGTGATGAGGTGGAATCTCAGTGTTTGCTTTGATTCACACTTCCTTTATATCTTGAGATGTTGAACATTTCTTCATGTATCTAGTAACAATTTTTACTTCTTCTTCTGAGAAGTTTCTCTTTAAGTCAATAGCCCATTTATTAATTGGATTATAGTTTCTTTGAGGGCTTAATTTTTTGAACTCTAAGTATATTTTGGATGTTAGGTCCTTGTCTAATGTATAGCTGTTAAAGACTTTCTCCATTCTGGGGGCTTCCTTTTAGTTTTTTAATTCTGTTCTTTACCATGCAGAAAAAGTTAAGCTTGATGCAATCCCACTTATCAAGTCTTTTGTTTCAGGATCTTTATTTAGAACATTTTGACCTGTACCCAGGAGCCCTAGTGTTTTCCTCACCCCTTCCTGTATTAATTTCATAGTTTATTGATTTATATTAAAGACTTTGATCCATTTTAAACAGATGGTAGTGAGGATGAAGCCAAAATGGAATCCTAATACACTGTTGGTGGGAATGCAAGCATGTTCAACATGTTCAAGCAGCCTAAAAAGTTTGGAGATTCCTCAAAAAATTAAACAATGAACTACTCTACAATCCAATTTCCAACTAGGATAAAGGAAAGCCACCAGCAAAAGCATGTCCATTGCAACACTATTTACCATAGCCAAAATATGGAATCAGCCAGTTGCCTTCAATGGATGAATGGATCAAGAAAATGTGATATTTATACACAACTGAATTTTAGTCTTCAGTTAGAATGAATGATATGAGTCATCCATAAGGAAATGGAAAGACTTTGAAAAAATATTAAGTGAAGCAAGTCAAACCTACAGTAACAAAGGATGCCTGTATTCTCTTATTAATGGCATATGGAATATGCCCATAAACCTATAAGTAAACATACTAGGTGTTATGCAAATAGTTCTAAATAGATTAACTAAATTATAATAGAGTCTATGGCAAGCTCAAATAGTACATTTCTTTTTTTGGTTGTGGGGCCTGAATCCTGGGCCTGGGAACTGTCCCTCAACTCTTCAGCTCAAGTCTAGCACTCTACCACTTGAGTGACAGCACCACTGTGGGCTTTTTCTGTTTATGTTGTACTGAGGAATCGAACCCAGGGCCTCATGCATGCAAGGCAAGCACTCTACCACTAAGCCACCTTCCCAGTTTCCAAATGGTACATTTTTTAAAGAAACACAAAAACCCAATAAAATAAGCACAAGGAAATGAATACATGCAAGAAGGAATACGGCCAAGGGGAGAAGAGGAAAACACTAAAGAGGAGAAGTGGAAAGCATGTAGTCAAGAATTTATTTTACATGCAACAAAATTAAGAAAAATGAAAATATCAGACATGGATAGCAAAGAGCTGATTTTAAATGCTGCAAAATTAAAGAAGGAACTATATCACAACGGAAAGAGAATCAGAATCACTGCAGACCTCTCCACACAAGGAGAGTCTGGAATCATATAATCTAAGCACTGAAGACCAACAACTGCCAACCTACCTGACCTAACCAGCAACTTTATCATTTACATTAGATAGTGACACTAAAATCTCCCATGACAAACAAACATTAAAGGAATTTATGACCACTAAACCAGAATTACAAAGAATTCTAATGGGAGGAATGAAATCTGAAGAAAACAATCAAAATCATAAACACACATCAGCCAAAAATCACTAGAAGATCAATTTAGCAAACACAGAAAGAGGAAAAATAAAATACAGAAAATCAAGACATTACACATCTCGCTATAATAACCTCAAATATTATTGGACTCAATTCTCCAATGAAAAGAATAATAATAGCAGATTGGATCAAAAAATAAGATGTATGCATTGTTTGCATTCTGTTTTCAGTTATGTTTGAATTGATTAAAGCTTCCACTAATTATGATATATGTATTTTAATATATTATCTGTATGTCACATTATTGAATAAGTAAAAGATATTAATCTCTAATAATCATATATACAATACTGAGGGTACCAAAATCGAATGCTGTGACAACAAGGGATAATCCATAGGGGGGCGGGGAGGGACACAAAATAAAATAGAAAAAAGAAATCACGTTATACACTGAGAACAAAAACAACAAAGAAAAATCTTTTGTGTCTACGTCTTGGAGTTCATTTTGCTTAGCATCATCTTATATGGACATATGTGCACAGCTATTGCATTACTCTGCTAATCTGCTAAAATTATCCTAGATGTATGCAAATTATTACAAAAAAGGGAATCCATGAGATCTATGTTTCTTTGGGTCTGGTTTAGTTCATTTAAAATGATTTTTTCCAAGTACTTCCATTTTCTTACCAATTGGGGTGGTGTCATTCTTCCTGATGGAAGCATAGAATTCATTCATGTATATATATATATATATATATATATATATATATATATATATATATGTGTGTGTGTGTGTGTGTGTGTGTGTGTGTGTGAGATATATATATATATATATATATATATATATATATTACATTTTCTTGATCTGTTCATCTACTGAGGGGCATCTGGGTGGTTTCTCTATCTTAGCTATGGTAAATAATGCTGCAATAAACATAGTTGTGCTTGTTGCTTTAGTGTGGTCTTGCGTGTGGTCATCTTGATTATAGCTATTCTAACTGGGGTGACATGGAATCTTAATATTGTTTTGATTTTCATTTCTTTTGTGGCCAGAAATATTGAGCATTTCTTCAAGTATCTATTGGCCATTCTTATTGAAGGGAAGGGGAACAACAAAAAGGTGAGACAAAGGAAAAATGGGGAACCTATGCAACAGTGATACTCAAAAGACAGTATGCTGGAATTGCCTTTCTGAGGAGGAAATAAGAATAACCAATAGACACATGAAGAAATGCTCAACTGATCTAGCCATAAAAGAAATGCAAATCAAAACAACATTGAGATTTCACCTCACCCCAGTTAGAATGGCTATTTAAAAAAAATCTAATAACAATAGATGCTGAAGGGAATGTGGCAAGAAGGGAGTCCTATTTCACTGTTGGTGGGAGTGTAAACTTGTTCAACTACTTTGGAAAATAGTATGGAGGTTCCTCAAAAGACTCCACATAGAGCTCCCCAGCAATCCCACTTTTGGGCATTTACCCAAACGATCACAAACAAGGCCATACAAAAGTTACCAGCACAACTATGTTTGTCACAGCATTATTCTCCATAGCTAACATATGGAACCAACCCAGATGCTCCTCGGTAGATGAATGGATCAAGAAAATGTGATATATATACACAATGGAATTCTATGCCTCAATCAGGAAGAATGACATTGCCTCATTTGTTAGGAAATGGAAAGACTTGGAAAAATTATATTAAGTGAAGTAAGCCAGACTCAAAGAAACATAGATCCCATGGTTTCCCTTATCTGCAATAACTAATATATGTTATAAACTGCTTTTTATATATATATATATATATATATATTTGTGAAAATACTGTACAGAGGAGTTACAATTACATGGGCAAAATAATGAGTACATTTCTTTTTTTTGGGGGGGGGAGCGGTCTGGTCGTGGGGCCTGAACTCTGGGCTTAGGTGCTGTCCCTCAGCTCTTCAGCTCAAGGCTAGCACTCTACCACTTGAGCCACAGCACCACTTCCAGCTTTTTTCTTTTTGCTTATGTGGTGCTGAGGAATCGAACCCAGGGCCTCATGCATGCAAGGCAAGCACTCTACTACTGAGCCACCTTCCCAGCCCCATACATTTCTTATCAAGTATTGTAGCTATCAAGTATTCTGGTTTCCCAGAAAGTGGCAAAAACTCCCATGCTCCTGGATTGAAAGATCAACATCGTGAAAATGGCAACACTTCCCAAGGCTATCTACAAATTCAGTGTGATACCTATTCTTCAAGGAAATAGAAGAGGCAATCCAAAAATTCATATGGAACAATAAAAGACCCCGAATAGCAAAAACGATACTCAACAGAAAGAACAGTGCTGGAGGAATATCAATACAAAATTTCAAACTCTACTACAAAGCTATAGTAATCAAAACAGCTTGGTACTGGCACAATAACAGACCTCAGGACCAATGGAATACAGTTGAAAACCCAGAAATGAACCCATAGGCCTATAGCCATCTAATCTTCGATAAGGGAGCTAAAAAAATAGAATGGAAGAAAGACAGCCTCTTCAGTAAATGGTGTTGGTAAAATTGGTTAACTACTTGTAGAAAACTAATGCTAGATCATTATATATCACCCTGCACCAGAATCAACTCCAAATGGATCAAAGACCTCGGAGTCAAAGCAGATACTCTGAAAACATTACAGAATGGAATAAACTGCTTTTTAAAATGATGCATCCTTTGTACAACCACTTAAAGATAAGTTAGAAAAGTTAAAAAAACTCATCAGAGTATTCTAAGATCTCTTTTCAAGGAGATACAAGATACTTTCTATTTATATATTTACTTTTATTATTTTTAAATAGTTGTACAAAGCAGTTTTAGGTCAACATGAATTTGAGTACCATGCATTTGGATTAATGTTGCCTTATCACCATTCTTCTCCTCTCCTCTCCTCTCCTCTCCTCTCCTCTCCTCTCCTCTCCTCTCCTCTCCTCTCCCCTCCTTTGCCCTCCCCTTTCCTTAATTTCTTTTTTTCTTTGTTTTCGTGTCAATATTTGGTTTGAACTCAGGGCCTAGGTGCTAACCTTTAGCTTTTTTCACTTCTTGCTTAAGGCTAATGCTTTACCGCTTTAGCCACAGCTCCACTCCTGTCTTTTTGCTGTTGCTTAATTGTAAGTAAGAGTCTCATGGGCTTGCTTGCCTGGGCTGGGTTTGAACCATAATCCTTATTTCTCTGACTCCAGAGTTGCAAGATTTATGGGTTTGGGCACCCAGCTCGATATTTTTTCTTAAAGTTAGCATTTTTTTTAAAGTTTATTTCTTGCTCACTATATAAAGACTGTAGAGTTGCAGGTCATAAATATATAACAAAGCAATTTCTTTTTTTGTATATTTTTATTGTAAAAATACTGTACAGAGGTTATAGCAATGAGTACATTTCCTATTGAGCATTGTTGCCTCCTTCTTTGTTTTTTCCCTACCATCACTTCCCTCCCACTTCCACTACTACCTCACCCCTTTCCCCCCTACTCCGCCAATGTTGTAAAGTTCATTTTCAACATAGTGTCTTTTACATCTCATTGTTACAATGGGTCAACCTATATCCCTATTTAAGCTTTTTTTCTCCCTTCCCCTCCCCGAATTAGAGAAATATATATACAAGATGCAGGGCACCAACATAAAATACAGTGAAAATAGGGGTTATACTGTGGGGGAGGAACATACAAAGAAACAAAAAAAATCACATGGTACACTATAAATATGTTAGAAACAGTAGAGAGAAAGAAAAAAAAATTTGTGTCCCTATCTTGGAGTTCATTTCACTTAACATCATCTTATTGGTCATATGTATGTACCTTTGATCTTTTTTACTTGTCCTAGACATGTACTAGTTGTTGCAAACAAGGGAAATCCTGGGACCTATGTTTCTTAGGCCTGGCTTACTTTACTTAATATAATTTTTTCCAAGTCTTTCCATTTCTTAACAAATGGGGCAATATCATTCTTTCTGATAGAGACATAGAATTCCATTTTATATATATATATTTATATAATATATATTATATATAAATATATAATATATTATATATATTATATATATTTTATATATAATATACATTTATATATAATGTATATAATATATATTATACATATTATATATTTATATTTATATATATATAAAATGGAATTCTATGTCTCTCTCTCTCTCTCTCTCTCTCTCTCTCTCTATATATATATATATATATATATATATATATATATATATATATACACCACATTTTCTTGATCCATTCATCTATTGAGGTCATCTGATTTGGTTCCGTATTTTAGCTATGAAGAATAATGCTGCAATAAACATAGTTGTGCTAGTAGCCTTAATATGGCCTTATTTGTGATCGTTTAGGTAAATACCAAAAAATGGGATTGTTGGGTGATAGGGGAGCTCTATGTGGAGTCTTTTGAGGATCCTCCATACTACTTTCCAAAGTAGTTGAACAAGTTTACACTCCCAACAACAATCCAGTAAGGTTCCCTTCTGGCCGCATTTCCTCCAGCATCTGTTGTTATAGAGTTGTTGATTATAGCCATTCTGACTGGGGTGAGGTGGAATCTCAATGTTGTTTTGATTTGCATTACTTTTATGGCCAGAGAGGTTGAGCATTTCTTCATGTGTCTATTGGCCATCCTTCTCTCCTCTGCAGAGAAGTTTCTCTTTAAGTCTTTAGTCTAGTTATTTATCAGGCAGTTGTTTCTTTGAGGATTTATTGTTGGGGGATTTAATTTTTTGAGTTCTAAGTAGATTTTAGATATGAGACCCTTGTCCGTTGTATGGCTAGTAAAGATCTCCCAATTCATGGGTTTTCTATTGATCTTGCTTGCTATGTCCTTTGCTGTGCAGAAGCTCTGCAGTTTCATTCGATTCCATTTGTCCAACCTTTCTTTGATTTGTTGTGTTTCTGAGTCTTTATTAAGAAATTTTCAGCCTGTGCCAAATAGTCCTAGAGTTTCTCCTATTCCTTCCTGTAATATTTTCAGCGTGTCTGCTTTGATTCCGAGGTCTTTGATCCATTTGGAGTTGATTCTGGTTCAGGGTGATATGTAAGGATCGACCTTTAGTTTTCTACAGTTGTTTAACCAATTTTGCCAGCACCATTTACTGAAGAGGCCGTCTTTCGTCCATTCTATTTCTTTCACACCCTTATCGAAGATTAGGTGGCAATAGGTCTGTGGGTTCATTTCTAGGTTTTCAGTTCTATTCCATTGGTCCTCAGGTCTGTTTTTGTGCCAGTACCATGCTGTTTTCATTACTATGGGTTTGTCGTAGAGTTTGAAATTTTGTATTGATATTCCTCCAGCACTGTTCTTTCTGTTAAAGATCGTTTTGTTATTCGGGGTCTTTTATTGTTGTATATGAATTTTTGGATTGCTTCTTCTAGCAATGAAGAATGAGATTGGAATATTGATAGGTATTGCATGAAATTTGTAGATAGCCTTTGGAAATGTTGCCATTTTCACGATGTTGAGCCTTCCAATCCAGGAGCATGGGAGGTTTTTCCACTTCCTAAGTTCTGCTTTATTTCCTTTTTCAGGTTTTTAAAGTTTTCATCATAGAGGTCATTCACTTCTTTACTTAAGTTAACTCCTAGGTATTTTATTTTTTGTGAGGCTATTACAAAAGGTCAAATATCTTTTTTCTTTCTTGTTATTTATATTTATAATATACCATGTGATTATTTGTTTGTTTCTTATTATGTTCCTCTCCCACGTTATAACCCCTGTTTTCACTGTATTTGATGTCAGTGCCCTGCATCTTGTATATACACTTCTCTAATTCAGGGAAGGGAAGGGAAAAAACAAAGTGCTTAAATAAGGATACAGGTTGATCCATTGTAACAATGAGATATACAAAACAGTATGTTGAAATCTAACTGTACAAACTTTGCAGGGGGTTGGGGGGTAGTGGAGGTGGGAGGGAAGGGATAGTAGAGGAAACAAAGGAGGAGGCAACAATGCTAAATAGGAAATGCACTCATTATCTTGCTCATGTAACCATAACCCCTCTGATCAGCATTTTTACAATAAAAAATGTACAAAAAAGGAGTTGCTTTCCTCATTTCAGCTGTGCTCTTCTCATTGTTGGCATACAGAAAAGCCACTGATTTTTGAGGGTTAATTTTATACCCTGCTACTTTGCCAAAGTATCGAATCAGTAATTTGGACTGGTGTCCATGGGATTTTTTAAAATAAAAGATCATGTGATCTGCAGAGAGAGAGTTTTACTTCATCTTTCCTTCTATAGATCCCCTTTATGTTTGCATCTTGTTTTATTGTAGCAAAGCAATTTCTAAAGCATATTGGTATCAGAGAAAGAAACAATAAATATTATAAAATTAGGAGACACTTTTAAAAGTTCTGTAAGTCAACTATTTAGAAATACTACTTATTATTTATTTAAAGGCTCTGAAAAGTCCTGCAGTGGTGAGTAAATTCATTTTGTTTAAACTGCAGCAGAATCCAGCAACTGAACACTACCAAATGTGGGAAGGTAGGCAGGATTCAGCTCCTCTTTAAGTCCTTAGTTATATATTTTACTCACTATTTTGGTGGGTTAAATTGAATTGATAGAAGAGTGATTTACTTTGAAAGATTTACTATAAAAGGTTGTGTTTGAGGAATTCAGTGAGTAAAGTTTTCTTAGTGAGTTAACTTTTCTTGATGAGTTAAATTTTCTCAGAAACAGTAAGGAAGAAATATCAACACAGTAGAAACCATCAGCATCACACATTGACTTGTTAATTTGAGAAATGCTTGAATTCAACATTTACAGTTTATACTTTTTCTTCATCAGAAATAATGCATTTAAGGTTTTACAATCTCCAGTGAGGTAGTCTCAATATTTTAATAATAACCTTAAACCATTTTCTATTCTTATATTGTTTGGATAAAGATAGCCATTCAAATGACTTTAGAAGTTAATGTCATTTCAAAAACATGAAAATGATTTGTACTTAGACTAAATATCAATGCTGGTAATTATGTATTTTCAGAATTCTTTTCCCTTACATGTTTCTTGTTTTGACCCATGCCAGTCCTTCACATACATGCTAAGGTTAGGCTCAAAAGGTTGCCCTCAGTCACGCCACTCAAGACTCTTTCAGAATAGACAATATGACTGGAACATTAGAATGGAATAACTTGCTTTTCTCTTAGGGAACAGCCATTGGTCTATTGGCTCCAGGCTGCCGTTTACTGTGGTCTGACTCCAATATGAAAGAACTGTAGCAAGAGGAGAAAATATGTAATACATAAGGAGAAGAGGAAGGAGGAAGAACCAGAACATTTTTCATTTGCACCTGTAGTAGTTGGAGTTGAGATTCTATTTTTGATCTTTTGGTATTTATGGCAGGTGTTGGATATTTTATATAACAACCAACACTTACTTGTAGGTAATTTAAGACAGTGATGCCAGTTGTATCTACACAAAACAAAAGGTAATTTCCTGTGGTGCCACTGATTATGGCTAGAAATTCATTTTTTACTTCAATATCCAAAACAAAAGGAAAAAATAAAGAATAAAAATAATCTCTAAGAAATAGGACTATCATTAGCAGCAGTGTGGTCCCATATACCGATACCTGAAGCTTCAGAGATTCTTAGAAAACAAAATTTCTAACATTTTTTCTATGGCATAGAATAACCTCATAGACTACCAAGGCAAAAATGTTTCCAGATTATTTCATAGTTGGAAAGAAAAATTAGAACTTCAAAACATTTCTCTCTCTTTCTCTTTTTCTCTCTCTCTCCATAAGAGTTTCAAAACATTTCTCACTCTCTCTACATGAGAGAGAGAGAGAGAGAGAGAGAGAGAGAAAGATCTGTATATATATACAATAGATTAGGAAAGAGAATCTGTAACAGAATCTGAATATTGATTATTAATCAATCAATTACTGCTAGTTAAGGAATTTTTTGATAGTCTCACTATGGCCCAAGCTGGCCTTGAGCTTGCCTCCTACAGATTTCAATTATAGCTATGGATCAACCATGATTAGAATTCTTTTCTAATATGTATGTTATATACATGTATGCACACATTTATCCATAGAAGCAAGTTATTTACACTTGCTCAGCCAACTTCCTTCACAGATCAGATTATATGCAAAAATCTTGGCTACTGCTCTGGATTTCAATCTGTTTTGAAGAAGAGTGTGTGAGTTGTAAGCAACTGTATAGTGGGAAGATGATATACATACAACATATCCTGTGAAACACTACAACTAGTATTAGAGTTCTTCACTTTCTATATTACATCTTTACACACATCATGTATGTAGCAGTTTTAGTATAAATAATATCTTAGATGACCATACTCAGACTTTATAAATATTATCATGTATAATTAATATTCCCATATACTATCATGTATAATTAATATTCCCTACATTGTCCCAGATAGGACAAAATTGATGCTGATAGATTTTTAAGAACTTTCCAGTGGTCGCTTTGGTGGCAAGTAGAACAACTGCAGTAGTCACATGACTTTTTCCTCAAAATCCCAATTCTTTGTCAGTACTGCCTTTCTTCTAGATCAATCAGGTATTCATTTAGGTTATGTCATTTTAACTATCACCTCAAAATAGCAACCTAATCCCCATGTTATTAAAACAGATCAAATGGCTTCATAAAAAACCTTTGGTTTATACATTTCACTACTCCATTGTTCACTTCTCCCCTCTCCTTGAAACCTGGTAAATTATGGCTGAAGATATGACCGGAGAAGGTGGAGAGCTCCATTTCATACTGTTTTTGCACTGTCCTTGCCATGTAGGGTCAAGAAAATGGGAGGTAACCATTAATCTCCCCATTGGACCACTTGTCAAAAGGGGAGGTGAAAAGGTTTAGTGGGAAAAGCTTGACTTTTTATCCCAAAGCAAATATTAGGGATATCCGTGGAATTAAATTAACCAAGTGTACACAGTCTAGGGAATTAACTCTATCTGAAATGGTGGATTATTACAGAAATTGAAACTAAGCCTTTAAGGCACTCCTTTTACTTTGTTCTCCATATTAAAAAACAAAACAAAACAAAACAATGAGCTGTTAGACTATTTTGCCTGTATTGATGGCTGCTTTTCAGTAGGTTCCTCTTCAGTATATATTTGTGCATTGCTCTAGCTAGCTTGAAGAATTTTTTTTTCAAAAAGTATTCCCTTGATAGCCCTAGAAGCAGACAAGTATTACTTGAAGGGGAAAAGGAGATTTCTATTAGGTTTGAGAGTCACAAGCGAACAGAAGGAGTTTGAGAAGTATAAAATACTCCACAGACTGCAAATTCAAAATCAAAACCTGACTAACAAGGTTTTGACAAAATAAAATCCCCAGTGGTTTTTCTCCTATCTTTTTATAAGTGGCACTTTTAGAGTGTTGTTCTTTTTCGTATACTATCTATATATAAGACAAGCATATCATACATATGAAACATGCACAATTTTTACAGTTTTCCAAATTCCCACAGACATGATTAAGAAAAATAAAATAAAATAAAGTAAAAAGAACAATGCCCTCCTTCCCTCTCCTTTGAAAGGCCAAGGCATTATTTTAATGATAGAAGTACAGTATAGGGAAGGGACATATAAAGGCAGTAAGCCTATCTTCCTTGTTAGCTTATTTTGACATATATCAGCAAATTCAACAATTTTATTTTTTTCCATAACTAGGTTTTCTTAGTCTGGTCAGGAAAGTAGCAATATCTTCAGAATAAAAAGGGTGAGTAAGAGATCCTCTTGAATTTTCTCATCCCTTTCTCATGTAGAAATGGCACTTGGAACAGAAACATGTGCAAGCTCTTACCTAGGAAATTTTTACACATTTTAAATGTCACAGAAGCTAAAAATAAATTGCTTTCACTTTTATTTCAATGATGTCTTAGTTTTCCATTGTGAAGCATTTTCAACAACCATGTTATAATTTGAACTAATTAAATGATCTGCAGAGGTGGTGTTTCCCATGTCTATTTTTATTTCTACAGAAGAGTATGCCCATGTCAGGTAGCAGCAATTTCTGGCTTCCTGTTTGGGGAATGGTGGAATGTTGCATTATTACTTTATTTATACTCTACCAGTGCCTTGGGCGTTTTCAAGGGATAAGAAGTTGAAACACACTACTTTACACACTTATTTTGAAATTGAGATGTAAAATTCATATGCAAGCCAGTGATTATGAATAATACCAGCTTATTGGTAAACACTAGCAAAGCAGTACTTCTCCTAAGCTGTATCTAATATTATAATGGTTTGGTGTTTCCAGTTATAGCTGAGTAGTAGGTATCTAAAATTTAAAAGAAGTGCTCACAGATTACAAAACATCTGGCTGTTTATTCTTCGTTGAGTCTAGTAGCATTTTTTTCTTCCCAACATTTTGTTTTCACCACTGTGAATAAGTTGTACAAGAGAATTTCATTTTGACATGGCCACATATGAGTACCTTGAGCAGACTCCCTCCTCCTCCACTCCCCTTCATCACTTATTCCCTCCTTCTCAAACCCATTTCAGCAAGCTACACTGTTCCAATTTTAAAAATTCATAGAAAGTATTTTGACCACCTTCACCCACCACTTTTTTGTTTGCTTCCTTGTTCTTCAGGTATCGACACACAGGACAAGACTTACTTCACATTCCTGTCATTTACCTTTTAAGTGTTTGGTAATAGTTCAAAGGGCTTTCAAAATAGTATTTCACACATGATTGTACTATATGTTCATCAAATTAACCCCTTGTTCAACCTTCCTTTCCCATAACCTTAGTCTAAGGAGTCATCCTCTGCTGGAGCTATGAAGCCTAAAACAGTTATATAGCAATAGTTTTTAGTAGCACACTATCACTTAGAAGGCTTCTTAAAGCACATATTGTTGTACCCTATTCCTGAGACTGTTCATATGTCTAGTGTACAGTGCAAAGACAGGGAGAGACTTTCTTGTCCTCATGAAATCCTACCATCTTCATGCTGACTCTTGGTTAATTTCATCCTATCTCATATTTAATTTAGAAGCTGTAATACATACCATATTAGGTTTTTTCCAACATATTTGGTTGTAATAGTTATATAAATTTCATATGAGTTTATTTGTATATTATATCTGCATGGCATGAGAGTACTCAAGGAGGTATGTGAGAAATACAAAGGCTATAGTTTACAAACAGTGAAACAGAGTTAATATCAGCAAGCCATAAAATGTAGCACAGCAAATATGGAGTATTCTGACAGGACTACCAGAGTTTTGAAATTAGTTATCAGCTTTTCCCATCTAAATAATAAAGTAAAATCTTTTTATTGCTATATCCCATTTAAATATTGATATTATGAAAATTTTCATGTTCAAATATTTATTTTGAAATAAATTTAATAAAATATTTTTACACCTCTTGAAATGTTTTTAAAAATGATGTAATGGACAGCGTTTACTTCACCAAGGTTCAGAGAATAAACATAATTATTGAAAGAAAAATAAAGAATTTTTGTGCACACTTTCAATTCTAGAAATTGGTAATTAGCAGAAACAGAAAAAGTAATTACTGTTTGTTACTAAACTGTAAAATAAAATACAAAAATAAGACACAATATTTTTCAGATCATTAATTTTGTTTGTGAGAGAGTACTTTCTTTTTTATTGTAACTCAAAGTTCTTGAAAATGAAAATTGTAACATTTTCTGTTGAAATAATAGAAATAGTGATTATAATAGAAAAGGTAATTCTATGATAGAAAGTGTGGCTGATGATAGAAATGTCATAGAAACTGTGATTTCATAAAAATGACAACAGTTAATCCTTGTTCACTTTTGAATTCCTACTTTTCCAAATTGTCACTTTATTAATTATTTAATTTACCATAGAAGTTCTTAATTGAAATTGCATAACAATAATGGATATTATAAATAAATCAATAGATATTATATACCAATCAGTAGCTATTATATATCCATCACTGCTTGTAATTTTGTCTTGTGTTGATCAGATATTTAAAAAATAAACATAATATTAATATTTTGACTATACTTGGAGTAGGTAAGTCACTGGGCAAAGTCAGTTTCATTCCCATATAGCTTCCTGATTTCTAAGGCACACTTTTATCATGTATAAAATGAAAACAAAAGAACAAATGGCTTTTGAAGTCCTCTCCCTCTAAAATCTATCCACAAAATCAAATGCTGTTTAGAACTACTGTACCTTGCACAAAAATGCTAGAAGGCTGCAGACAGTGTAAATTGCTGTGTGTTGTTTGTGACATGACCTCTTCTCATTCTGTATCTTTTCTATGTATTCTCAGTACCTCCAATCTTCTAGCTCATTCAGACTTCCATTCACAGCCCTTGTCCTCCATGCTTTTTGGTTGCATCCACCTTAGAATTCTTGGAAAATCATGTTAGTTTTCATCTGACCAAACTGTCCCTCAACATCTAAGAGCTGGAGCCGTATAATCATTCATGTCTGTCTCTGCTATTCTGATGCTGAGGGCTCTTGGGTTAAGAGGAATTTCTCCTTGCTTAAGGCTGCTGCAGCAAGTGTGTGGCAAGGATACCCAGATGGCTTACAACGCCAAACAGAACAGAACAGAACATCTCTCTACAGGTTCCTCTTCATCTCAAACAGCCTTCCTGTCTAGTCTCCATAACAACGAACCCATTTTCCTCCCCAAAGCAGGTGATCTAGCCTTCTATTGGCAGATAAATCCAACATGGGCTTGCTTAACTTTAATTCCTCCACTAATAAATCCATTCTTGGTTTTTTTTTATTTGAAATTTATCATGAAATTCAAGTGAGTCTCTCACTTTCTCCATCTCTATCTCTGTCCCTCTGTCTCTGTCTCTCTGTCTCTCTGTCTCCATCTCTGTCTCCCTCTGTTTGTCTGTCACTGGCTCTCTCTGTCTCTGTCTATCTGTCTGTCTGTCTCTGTCTCTGTCTCTGTCTCTGTCTCTTTCTGTCTGTCTGTCTGTCTGTCTGTCTGTCTCTGTCTCTGTCTCTGTCTCTGTCTCTGTCTCTCTCTCTCTCTCTCCTTCTGTCTCTCTCTGTCAGGAGTGATACTGAAGAGGTTTAGAACTGAGGGCCTCAAGCTGACTTTGCTTTCTTGGCTGGTGCTTTAGAATGTGAGAAATGTTTCTATTTTGGAGATGGTGTTTTATGGATTATTTTTCTGCTCAGGCTGACTTCAAATCATGGTCCTTTAGATCTGAGTCTTCTGAAGAGATAGGATTACCAGGTGTAAGTCCATCAAATGTACCTCAAATAACTGTGAATCTACACAGACACCGTGCATCTGCTTATTGCTCATTGAATGTGAGCCACATTTATAAATACTGACTTAACTTTGAAGTGTCCTTTAATGAAGGTACTTCTCACATGGCTCCACAATGAGAGAGAGAGAGAGTGAGAGAGACAGACAGAGACAGAGAACAGAGAGAGAGAGAGAGAGAGAGAGAGAGAGTGAGAGAGAGAGAGTTTCAACATCCTGATTCGTTGTCTTCAAATCACTTATTGGCCCTTCCTGTATAGAGAATAAACTCTTTAGTAATATAGAGCACCTCTTCTGGCTATAGCTTTTCTTATCATTCCCTCTAAATTTTATCTAAATTAAGGTTTGATATCACTAAGAAAAATGCCTAAGAAAAAATAAAACATTTGCTTCACCCTGGATTCTTTTCCCTTGAGTTATTTCAGATGACTAATTTATCTTTGTTGCTAGGTTTAGTGGAAGAGAACATCCTAGGATGATCCTTCTTTCCATGCTTCAGAGGATCATAGGCTCAAATTACAGTCTTCTCAGGGAAGGGATCTGGTTCATTTTGTATTTATATTCCCATCACATGGAGCTCATGACCCTTAGCTGTTAGAATCCTGTGGACTGAATAGATAAAAAGACAAATGAGTACTATTTTATTCATATGTATTTAAAATGTTTTTAGCTTGGTATGTAGCAGCTAGTTAGCATGAAACAGAAGAAGGTGAATTATATGGGTTTATGGCAGAGGATGTTACATAAATTATCCATTGAAAAATCATATTTTTCTTCAATAGGCACCTGAAATCAGTTTCCTTACATGCAATATCTGGATTACTATGGGCTGTGTCCTAGCTCCTCAAAATAGGAACAAGTAAAAACTAGTGCAAGTGTCAGTTATATATGATGAGTTAATTTCATTTTGTCTTAATTATTTTGTACGAGTGATGCTTGACATAGAAACTACTTTTTATTTCTACTTTCAACTTTTTATCCTCTATGTTCTTTTCTGTTTCTATTTGTTTTATTTTCTTTGGGCTTATTTGTTATTGTTTGAAAACTGTAGTATATGATGTATAATTACCTAGTCATATTTTAATCTTTATTTCATAAAATCTGACTTTTAACACATTTTAATTTATAATTAGGCTTCTGAGGTAAGGTTAAAAAGTATATAAATATATAATATTTTTTTCTTTGCATAGATGCATTATATAAAACATAACATACCTCTTTAGCTTACACATTCAAGTAGAAAAGATTCATTTAGATAATTTTCAATATCATGAAATGTATTCACACTCAAATATCTTACACTATAAATATATACACTTGTTTACTAAAAATAAGTTCTCAAGCCGAGCTCTGGTGGCTTACAATATAACTTCTTAGGAGGGTAAGATCTGAGAATTGTGGCTCAGGAAAAATTTGTGAGGTTTCCTAATCAAAAGAAAGCTAGAACTGGAGCTATAGATCAAATGGTAGAATGCTAGCCTTGAGCATAAAAGCTCAGGGATAAAGCTCCCAATTCCAAGTACTTGCAGAAAAAAATAGTAGATCTTTTGCAAACAACTATTTCTCTGTATGGTCAAGATCCTTATATCTAAATCTATATCTATACTTAGATGACACTAAATATATGAATAAGTTATTAGAAGTTGAGAACTCAAATATGACACTTGGTAAACATGTCTATTTAATATAAATACACATGCTCATCTCTTATTAGCAATTAATAGAAATTTTCAGTTTATGCTGGAAGAAAACTTACAAATATGTATCTACTGTAAATAAATAGGCCATCTTCAGTGCTAAAATCTTTGTGATTCAACTTCTGTGACCAAAACTCCAACTATTTATATTCAGGAAGGCTGATTTGTTTTTCAGTTTATCATTACTAAAATAACTTTGAAAAGCTTAGAAAGGCTCACATGTGTCCATGAGTGGGCACTCCCGTGGCTTTGCCTTTAATGTTTCTCAACTTACCTTGGGTCCATTTGTGCTGCTCTAAAGCAGTGAGGCAGGAGAGGGTTGACTGCTACCAGCAACAGAGCTTTTATACCTAATCTTGCTTGACAGTTAATCAAGAGGGAGAAAGAGTACGAGCAAGTTTGCTCTTATCTGAAAGGCTGGAATGATAAGATTCTCCCTCTTGTCAGACTGTAGTGGTCCTATTCATATTATAGGAGACCCCAGGTATTTGTTTCATGTTCTTCACAGAAAGACTCACTGCTCTGTTTTAAGGGATGAGCTTGGCAAACAGTCATTAGCTCTCAGCTCTTTCAGGGTCTGTTTTAGCTTCAAAGAGCCCCCCACACCTGTGGCAGTGTCCTTTCCAAGACAGTCCATGCTGCAAGACTGTCCTGGGTGTCATTTTTACCCAAGCTGAAGTTTGTCCAGCTCACACTGTGGTTGCTGAAGTTGTTTTCATTGCTTGATTCTTTACTCCACTCACCTCCTTTCTATAATGTTGATTACTAATACATATCTTACTGGCCAATATCGGTTTTACTTCTATTGGTGAAGAATCCCACACAGTGGTAGAGATTCTGTCTTACGGAACTTGATCCTTTTTTTTCTCTCTGACATGAAGGCCACCTCAGATCCTCTTGCCTACTTCAGCTACGGAGCTCATGTATTAGCTTAGTGAAGGGAAATAACTGAAATGAAGGAGAAGGTAGAAATAGAGAGGAAACTGGCTACTAACATGGATCTGATTTTAACTTGGGAAGACAGAAGTTAGAGATGACTAAAGAGTCAGATTTTAGCTAATGAAAAGATGATGCTGTCATTAACAGAAATAAAGGCTTAGAAAATAGAAATCTTTTGAGAAGATGAGAGGGGAGGGTAGAGTTGTAACTGGCTGTGTAAAAACAGTTGAATGTGTAGAAGCTAAAGTCAATATTCTTTTTTTTTCCTTCTTCATTTTTATTTATTTATTTATATTTCTCTTTCTATACTTCTCTGTCCCTGTCTCTATCTCTGTTTCTCTATGGATGTCTCTGTGTCTCTGTCTTTGTTTCTCTGTTTCTCTCCGTCTCTATCTGTCTCTCTCTCACTCCTATGTATGGTAGGAAAGCACTATACCACCACCACCAGTCCCAGACTTTCAATCTTCAAAGAAATTGTTTTATATGCCAGTAGAGTAATATATAGGAAAGGAGAACAGTTTGATTGGAAGACTGCAAGAGTGAATACATAAAAACATATTCAACAAGAAATGGACTCACTACCTTACCAATGTAACTATAACTCCTCTGTACATCACTTTGACAATAAAATTTTTTTTAAAAAACACAAAAATCTCATGGTAGGCCTGTGACCTTCCCCTCTATAACTATAATATATTTACAGCAGAATTTTATAGTGAGTTGATACTAAAAGAGTGGTAATGAAGCAGATTGCAGATCTGACAAGTAGAGATTGAGATATTTCTGCCATTTATAGGTTGGATGTTCTCCAAATACTCCTGAGTCAAAGGATTGGTCTCCCAAGTGGTCCTATTGGATGGTAATAGTACTTTGTAAAGGTGGAACTTGGTGGGAGTTCTTTAGTTCACTGGGAATATTTCTTTGAAATTAAGTATAGAACCCAGGCATCTCTTTCATTCTCTTCTGATTCCTTGTCTAAACTTCTTAAGGGGTTCTCTGCATTAATGAAGTCTACCACTCACAAACTAGAACCTCCAATCCCGGTTACAATATGTCTTTTCTCTTCAGAGTTAATTATCTCAGTCGTTTCATTATTTCCATGGAAAGTTAACATATCCAGAACTAAACCTACTATTATTATTTTTAGCTTTTAGGATAAAAGAGTAAAAAGGGAAAAATGCCAATAAATTTCCAAATGAAGAACAGTGTCATTATTTCTTAACTCATCTTTTCTCAGGAGAAGACTGATGAATATTCAATTTCATCATCATTTGGGATCAGATTAAACTAGAGGAATAGGGTTCTGCAATCTTTTAACTTCACTGCATTAACAAAAAGAGAATGCTTTTGACCCCAAATGAAAAATTTCTTTCCTGTCATTTAAATATTAGCCATTAAGTTTCTGTTTCCTGGAATCTGAAATAAAAACTCTGAATCTTTTGGAAATAACTAAGAAACACAATTTTCATTCACAATATGTCTTCTTACTAAGACAGCCAATACTAATAGAACCATTTTCATTTTGCCCAGCAGTAGTACTTAATATCCTTCAGCTTTTATAGTATAAAGATGATTTTAAATATTTTTGAAGAATTCAGAGCTACTAATATGGTATCTAAGGACCATTATTAAAAGAACACCTGTGTGTCAGTCAATCTGCTTTTCTTCATGACCTTTTATTTCTTATAGCAATTTTTTGTACATTTTTTATTGTAAATTTTTTGAGGGACATTTAATTACTTTTTTTTTACATGAGGAAAAATAAGCTAAGAGGTTTTAGTGTCTCAAAATCACATGGCTTATAAATGTAAAAGACATGACTTGGACTTCATGAAGAAATGGTTGAGCAAATGTCTGTTTTCAAACTCTCTGTGTGTGTGTGTGTGTGTGTGTGTGTGTGTGTGTGTGTGTGTGTGTGTGTGTTTTGCTGGTAATCAAATTCACAGACTCATGCATAAAAGAGAAGTATTGTACCACTGGGCTATATTTGTGTAACCCTTGATTAAAACCTTCGTTCTATGTCATTATAACCTGTGTTTTGGCTTTTGCATATTAAAACATATTACAAAATACTGAATAAATTATCAAGTAAGTGTATTCAATTCAATAATTGTAAGAGAAGGGACAATTTTAAGAATTTTCATATTTTATGACACCTAACATGTTTTGGTGAAGCACTACTTTAATAAAGTATGATTGGATGAGATAATTTAGTTCAGATAAAAACATGTCAATTACAAAGGGAGGTATAGAATTTAAAAAAAATTAAAGGCAATTATTTCAATCAAATGAGTGAGTCATTTGATTTCTATTTTCTTGAACTTTGTCTTAAATTTTTGGCATATATCTATACTTATCTATAGTTCACTTGAACCTTGATTTTCCAGTGGGAATACATCTCAAAATGTCTGATATAGGTTAAAATTGTGGCTAAAATAACAATATTTAGCATTCATAATTGTAAGAAAAACCTCTAAAAAGCTGTGATGAAAAAAGTTTAATCATATTTATTATTTTAAATTCCTGTTTGATTAAAATGTAGTTAATAAAACATTGTATGTATTTACAGGACTCAGTGTGATAATTATATATATATATATATATATAACATACAATGATCAAATAAGGATAATTATAATTTCTGTCTTCTTGGACATTTTATCATATCATCAAAAGGCAATTCTTGTTTATTTGTTTTGTTGTTGTTGTTTTGTTTTGTTTTGTTTTGTTGGTTGTGGGGCTTGAACTCTAAGCCTAGGCAATGTCCCTCAGCTCTTCAGCTCAAGTCTGGCACTCTACCACTTGACCCACAGCACCACTTCCGGTTTTCTGGTGGTTTATTGGAATGAATTTCATGTACTTTCTTGCCCAGGCTGGCTTTGAACCATGATCCTCAGATCTCAGCTTCCTGAGTAGGTAGTATTACAGGCGTGAGCCACTGGCACCCAGCAAAAGGCAATTCGTAAAGAATTGTTCCATGATTAAAGCAATCTTGTCTAATTCATTTTTATGCCACATTAGAGAAAAATTTAAATATTTTAATTAAAACACTTAAAATGTACAGTTTCCTAGTTAAGGTACCTTTAAATACTCTGAAATAATGAATTAAAAGCTTAGATACTATAATTCCAAAGTTGTGGCAACATACTTGTGAAACATTTCAAAAGTTCCTCTGTGACCCTGGGAACTGGCTTTTTTTCTGGTGAGTTTTTATGTCCTCAAGAACTGGAGACTGCATTAGTTTCAGAAGTATCAAAATTCAATGTTTTTACAAAAATGTAAATACCACAATAGATTCATTTCAAATTCTTCTAGTTCAGTGGATGTGTGGGGCAGTCCACTTCCTGCAGCTATTCAGGGATCCATATTGATGACTTCAGTGTTCACAGTATGGCCTCAATATCCACTTGGCAGAAGAGGGTAACGCTTAGAGGATTTTGAACAGGAGGTATTAATGGGATGATCAACTCAGATGTGAACATGATTCTCATATTCCAATGGACAGAAACCAATTACATGGAAACATCTTACTGGCAGGGAGGTTGGAAAACAGAGTGTGTGTACCCAGAAGAGGAAATAGGTATTGTGTATTCACAATGATTTCTGCCATATATATCCCAATACTATAACTTCTTCTACATTGGCTAGGCCTCAGTTTCCTCTCTATAAAATAGTAAAATAGGGCTCTATAAACCTACAAAATGCATTCCGCTTCACAAATTGGCATATTAAGGTGAAACAATTTTGGAATCCAATTGAAGATAACAAATAAAATAAGGAAAACATTTTAAGTGTGATTTTATTTGCTAGTACCCTTACCTCAGATCTCAGAAAATGGTCACTTTTTTTGAGAAAAGATATTCTGGTATAATATTATACCTGGTATCATATCAATTCCTAGAATTGAGTAAGTAAAACTCCAGGATGGACCTGTTGCAACAATGAGAAGTACAAGTTGTCATGTCAAAAAGGAGCTTTACAACGTTGGGGGGAGAGGATTAGGTGGGGGGTGGGGGGGGAGGTTGGGAAGGGATGTGAAGGGTAAACAAAGGAGGAGGCTGCAATGCTTGATAAGAAATGTACGCATTATCCTGCACATGTAATTGTAACCCCTCTGTACAGTATGTTCACAAAAATAAAATAAAATAATAAAAGAATGACTACAGAACATTGATTCATTGATTGATTTGATTGATTCATTATAAGGTCTCACTATATATTCAAGACTGGCCTAGAACTCAAGATTCTTCTCTGCTGCCTCCAAGAATACTAAAATTATACACATGCCATATCATGCCCAGCTGGATAAAACTTTAAGCCAGGAACAACTTGTAAAACCACACAGTTATCTTGCAAACACATACAGTGGTCAAAAAGATGTTTTTGGTTAGGTAAGATCAGAAATACTCTCAGGGCAATTAAGTACCAGAGTAGGTGCTTCTAAATAATGAGTGATTCCCTCCTGTGTTGTGGGGAAAGATGGGGTAGGTATTCATTCTGGGGCTTGTAGGCTTTCCTAGGTAGAGAGCTGTTAACTACATATGAGGATTAGATTACATGGAGTTGAGCTTCTGATTGGGCAAGCAGCAGACAATATTCGGAATGCCTTTTTCCATTCATTACCTCAAGGAAATGTTATGTACCATGAGTATGAATTTGGAAATATTTTCTATATAGTGCTCAATTACATATATGCATACATATTTGGACTTTTCACTGCATTCAAAGGATATGTAGAACTATTAATAATTCTCCATATGAATGACATGTCTAGAATCTCTCTGATTACCAGAGATTTTTATTTTTTATTTTTTTTTTAATTTTAATTTTTAGTCAGTAGTGAGGCTTGAATTCAGGGCCTAAGTGCTGTCCTTAAGCTTTTTTGCTCAGTGCTAACACTTTACCACTTTGAGATACAGCTCCACTTCTGGTCTTTTGGTAGTTAATTGGAGATTAGAGTCTTATGGACTTTCTACCCTGCCCTTGCTGGCTTCAAACTATGATCCTCAGATCTCAGCCACCTGAGTAGCTAGGATTATAGGTGTGAGCCACCAGCACCCGGCCAGAGACATTTTTTACATTATATTTTTCAGAAATGTCTTAAAACTGAAGAAAAATGTGGGCTGTTTGGGGAAGGGAGGTAGTAGAATAAAAATACAGTAGGTAACTCTGATAAAATAACTTCTGCCGGTTGAAAGATGAGATATGTTGGAAAAAATATCTAAACACTTCACATAATCTTGTAATATATTTCAAGATTGTTAATGTCCCCAGCCTTGCCCTCCAAGCGGACGTAACCAATACCATCAGTAACTCTTAGTTAATCTGTGGCTTAGTTTTACTCTATTTTTGAGCCATAAAATTTTTAAATTCATCATCTTTCCCTCTCTTTTCCTCCCCTCTACTGTCTCTTACACACAAAGTGTCTATGGTTTAAAAAATATCAATGCCATTTTCTTTTTTTCCATATATATTTTAGAGTTTAATGCAATAACCACCCAAACCTAACAGCAATGAAACAAATGCCAAAAGGAAAATGTGCTTGCCATCTTAAGTGTAATAGAAGGTCCGTGACTACTGGGACCACACTGTAACTCTCTTGAGCTCTACTCCAGCTTGATGTATCCCCGTGGAAAGTAGCAATTACCTTCAATCTTTCTGATCTGAAGTAATCCTTGCTACATGCGTTCCTCATTGTGAGTGATGAGGCCTACTGTTTGCTGAGTCTAAAAGCAAATGATCTTTCACAGCAAAATTTAAACTTGAAATAGGATTCCCTAACTCCCAATTCCGCCTCTATTTTTTTCCATGTACTTTATACATTCCCAAATCAGGTTTTGACTGGTTACAGATGGGGCTGGTGTGTAATGAGAAGGGCTGGGAAGCTGCTCCAGCTCTCAAGGGAGGATTCAGTAATGGAACTAACTATGTATTGTCCACCTTATATACTAGATTTGATTTTGGACTATTTGCCCAACTGTGTTTGTTTATTTCTCAGCACTGAAGGGCTTCTATTAGCTCCAGGCTGATTGAACATAGACTATGGAGTAAGAAGGAACAGAACATTTTCCCCTCTTGAATGCTGATGTAATCCTTTTTATAACTGACAACCGAATAATGCTTGCCATTGGAAACTGTTAGAAATGAGCTGATATTTGCAGTCATTAGACAAAAGAAATGGTTTAGCAACAAAGTGAGGACTATTTTGGGATGTTTTAGAAGTTTGTGCCTAACACTTGCATCTCCAAGACACTAAAAGCGAAACTGCTAATATTCTTTAAAAGCAGAAAATTACTTTGTTTCAGTAAATAGAAAGACTAATATTTAAGACCTCATAAATTTTGCTCACAAAGCATAGCCAAATATTATTATCTTAACGAAAACAAAAGCCCCAACTCAGCAAATGAGACACCACAGACCACATGTCAATTGACATTTTAGTTTCTTAACTAATAGAATCATTTGTCATTTTACTAAAGCAGTTCATTACAAAAATAAATTAAGAATAGGTAAATTGTAGTCATACAATCATGATGAAATTATTAGTAATCACTTTTACTAGCATGGAAGTTTTCTGTGTGCTTTTACCAGAACATGTTATTCAAAATAAGTTAGGAACTAAGAATAGATATTGTATAAGTTTATTTTTTAATCAAAGGAAGCATAGTGGAAGTAAAAAGAGAAAGTTGCTAATTAAAAAAGGGAAAGAAAATGTCATTCTTCTTCAAATGCATGTCAAGTTCAACTGTGCAATTCTAATATCAAAATGAAGAAAATGAAGAATCTCTCTACCACCTTAAATAGTAAAAAGAAAATTAGAAAGCAGAAACCAGCTCATGCAGTTTCCAAATAAATGAAAAGGAAATTGCATTTCTCTTGGTAAATATTTACATCCTACAGCGTGCCAACAAGAGCTACTATTTTAGAAATGGGGCATGGTCGTAACTAACTAACTTGCACTCAGTTGATTTAATTGGAAATGTGCTCCTTTTCCTCTTAAACCTATGTTTTAATGGTAGGATAAGAAAATTTCAATCTAATGTTCTAATTGCGCTTGGGATCTAGTATCCTGTTTATGAATATATTGATCTTTGAGATGTCACGTATAACTACACGAAGAAAAACTTGAACATAGCTTTAGTGTTGAATCGACTAATAGAACATTTTTGTTTCTTTATAATTTAACATGAATTATTATCCCTATCAGATAACTTATCTATATAGATAAGTTATGCCTCCAGTTAGGCTAGGAAAATTGTAAGTGCAAAACTGTACAATAAAAATTTATGTTTATGGGCTGGGAAGTTGGCTCAGTGGTCGAGTGCTTGCCTCACATACATGAGGCCCTGGGTTCGATTCCTCAGCACCACATAAGCAGAAAAATCCAGAAGTGGTACTATGGCTCAAGTGGTAAGGCACTAGCCTTGAGCTGAAGAGCTGATGGACAGCACCCAGTCCCAGAGTTCAGCCTTCACGACTGCAAAAAAAAAAAAAAAAATATGTTTATTTCCATATAATGGCATACAAATGCTAGCATAAAGAAAAAGGGCTAAATTATTTCTAAACCTCTATAATAAGTTGACAGAAACATTTGACTAAATGGCTATTGGTATTTCTAACTAGCACTTAGTTTCATAAATTAATGTATTGAGGTAACACTTCAAATTTGCTATGCATTTAGTCACATTTACATAGTAACAAAGATTCCAACTGCTTTTACTTTTCTTTACAAAACTAAAACATTGGTGATACTATCAACATAGATTCAATTATAACCAACATCAATATTATTACTATTTTTAAATTTCTCACTAGAAAATCTCAGGATTGGATCTATTAGATCCAAGCAGCTTGGATAGTATTTGGAACTAGAATGATCTGGTTCTAAAATTATAACTAAGCTAATTGAGAAAAAGATGGCGTTATGACCATACAGTGAGTTCAATGGGCAGAACACCTGAAGCTGGGGAAGGGAAAGAAGATGGAGAGGAGAGGTTAGAACTAGGAAGCTCTTAGTATGGGAGTTTACAATCCAGAATGGGTTTGGAATCTGCAACTTAGAAGTGGAAAGACTTCTTGGGTATTTCTTTCAATTAGAAACTGCTTCTTCATTTATTTAAGACTCATTAGAAAACTGCAGACTTCTTAAGGAATCTTTATCCCTTCTTAAAGTTTGAAGGGCTGGGTAATATCTTTGGGGCAATGCTTAGCTACTTAAAATTCAAAACCATTTTCTATTAGTTGGGATAAGAATCCCTCTCTCCCCCACTCTCTCTTTTCTGCTCATCCTTTCTTCTACCTCTCTCTCTCTCTCTCTGTCTCTCTCTCCTCAATAGCTCTCCCAGCACGTGCACACACACACACACACACACACACACACTCACACACACACACACCAAACACACATATGTTCCTATATAGAAAAATTGAAGTAGTAGATAGTAAGAGAATAACAATATATTTAATTTATAAATAACAGTGTATTTCCAGATTCCTTAAAAGGCAATAACTTCAAGAAAGGAAAGTATCATAGAGTGCTTTCCACTTTATAAAATTTAATATCTATAGATTGGAAAGAACATTGGGCTATAAGTTGGCAAAACTTTGTAAAATGCATAATGTAAAGAAAAAGAACAGAATTGAATGTTTTGTTATTCTGATAACTTTTATATATGAAGAAGTAGATTTAAATACATCTCTTGAATCACATTTTATAACTTAGCCCTGACACAAGTTGTTTTTTTTTTTTTGGTTGAGTAAATAATTTGCATTTGAAAACACTCTGTGATTATTCTTTTATTCTGTCAGTAGGTACTGTGTGTGTGCATGCACACACACACATTGGTGCTCATATGCGTGCATGTGTCCACGTGCACACAGGCTACTTTGGAGACCTCATGCAGTAAGTTACAATGATGGAGCATGACAGTCAGAATAGCACACACTATTAGCTGGACCTCAACTCTATTATAGTGCTATGTTTGGTGACATAGAATCAAGAGACTCAAGGATACAAGGTCAAAGGTAGCAAAACATTACATTAATCTGTTCTCTTCATAAGATATCAGTGTTTCTCCATGTAAAATACAGCATTTGCTCTTTATTATGAGAAACAAATGTTCAGGGATGTCATTTAACAAAAAAGTAGAAAACTGTTGTCTCTTAGCTAAAGATTTGCAGATAATTTTTCCCTAGCTGTTACTTTTTTTTTTCATTTTATGACTTTTACAGTTATTACTGGAATTGCTCATGATACTGTAAATTCAGTTGAAGACATTCTATCCATTCATTCCTTCTTTCCTGATTACAAACACAAAAAGGGCAGGATAAACCAATCTAAGATAAGCAAAATTACCAAATCTCTTAGTGAGGCCACTTTACTTTTAGGGTATATGATTTCATAGCTCTAAAAGGCAGAAGTCATTTAAAACTAGTAGAAGACAACATTGATATTTCTATAACCAACAACATTGAGACAATAATTCAATCACTTTAATATCACTTCAGAGCAAATAATCAGGTTTCAAGGAAATAAGTTTTGTTGTGGGATTGCCAAACCAACATCATGTTCTTAAGGCAAAAGAGGCAACTGGCAAAATAGCCTGGCAAAATAGCCATCATATTTGGTCATAATATTAACATAATCTTTAACAAAACTCCTTTTTACTAAATGTGCCTCTGCTTAATATTCCTAATAAAGAAATCTACTAAGTGATGAAATAGCTATTAAAGATATGCATAGATGATATAAAGCCACTAAATTAAGAAGGCCCGCTTAATTTGTGCTTAGTTATCTAGACCATAGAAATCATAAAATATACTCTTAATAGTTTAAATATGATTCAATTTTTTGAAGGCGATATAGAACTACTTAACATTCCTTCAAAGACACAGGAAAGGTATGATATATATTTCTATACTAGGCCAGGTGCTGGTGGTTCACATCTGTAATCTTCACTACTCAGGAAGCTGAGATCTGAGGATCATGGTTCAAACCCAGCGGGTGCAGGAAAGTCCCTGAGACTCTTAACTCCAATTAACCACCAGAAAACCAGAAGTGGTGCTGTGGCTTAAGAGGTAGAAAACTTGCCTTGAGCTGGAGAGGGCAGGGATAGTGCCCAAGCCCAGATTTCAAGGCCCAAGACGGACAAAAAAACAACCAACCAAACAAAAAATATTTCTACACTAGTATTATAGTAGACCAAATTCATTTTAAAATGTACTTAATCTGTGTGCCTTTTCTATTTCTCTATTCCCATATTTTCTACATTTTGTTTATATACCCCATGGGTACCTCAAAGAGCAATAATTCAGAAAGTCTGCGGTGAAAGGAAGGGATGAGTGTATTTTAAACAGTTCTGCTGACTCTGCAGTTGTGTTATCTGGCAACGATAGGCTTTAGCTACAGCTACCTCAACAAATAAATAAATAAATGAATAAATAAATAAATAAGAAAAGAATCAAATCCTTCGGAAATTCTTTCACATGGTCACTGCCTTTAACCTCCATGCCACAGTACAAAGTTCCTCTGTGTCCTTCAAGTCTCTGGTTACGCCAGAGCTGTTTTGTGAGAAGCAATTCATAACAAAGAATTTTCGTTTGTAAGAGCTGTGCCTAGACTGACGCCATGGGCCTTTCCCCACCCTAAGAGCCTTTTGTTTTGTACCCAAAGAATTGCTCCATTCATTATCCCCCAGATGCTTGGCCTGGAGGCAGAGAAAGTCTGTAAAAACAACAAGAAGTGGAGTTCTCCACCAGCCCAAGCTATCATTATCTACACAAGAGACGATGAGTTTGTAATGAAGTTGAGAGGCTTATTCAGACACTCGCAGATTGGCAAGGGGATAAAAAGTGTCTTCAATTTTCGTGTTGTCTGATGTTGAAGTTAGCTGTCATCCGGCACTAGATTAGTCACACTTTGAGGCAGGGCTTTGGAGAAGGGGTCAGAACAAAGCTACTGTACTATGGTATTTCACAGTCTGAGGAACAGAAGCATAATAAATGTGCTCTGTAATTTAAATCAAGACTGCGGTGGGAATCGCTGCCTCTTTCACTGGAGGTATTAGTGCGGCGCAGTGCGCTTCTTGACATCGCATCGCATGTACGAAGTCTGTACAACTTTGCTCTTGTAATTGGAATGAATGCCGTGATTATATTGGATGAGGCTCTTCTGAATTCAGCAAAATAAAGACTCCCTCGTCACAGAGGATATATTCGATTATGTGTGTTTTATGCTTTTTTAATTCAATTGAAAAAATTGGCTAAACATGAATGAAATTTTAATTGGAAACACTTCACACTTTGGCAATATAGATGGTATTTGATAAGTGTTACTGTTTTCTGTTCAGCAGGGAATTCTTAGAGCTGAATAAAAAATATGTTAAGTAGAATCACAAATTAACCATTTGCCACAATTAAATCTGTGCAGCTATTGAGAGTGGGGATTCTCCTTAAAAGTCTAACAAAGCAAACTGCTGAGGAAAGGGAGTCACCCATTGTGGACAGGACAGTCAATGCCCAAATTTAAAGCCAGCCCTTCAATGTATTAGTTAATTTTGAGCACACATTTACAACCACTTCAAGGGAAAAAAAGGCTTTTTTCAATTTCACTTTAAAATGGAAAAGATTCCAATAGATGAGACAGATCAAACTTTGTTAAACAATCCGATGAGAACTGTTCTATAAAATGTTCATAATAGAGCAGAACACAAACCTCCAAGCATTCAAAGCTTAAACACTGTCCACAGATAGTGCTTACACTCAGTGCTTCTCATTACTCCCTTTTATGTTCCTAGATTGAGTCAATCATACTTACCTTCGCCTGTAATCTTCCACTGTAAATATGAAAATCATGAGCGACCTCATTGTGTAGGAAAGTTCCCACTCCCCCAAAGGCCTTGTCCCATTGACAGGTCAGAGAACTATTATCACTTGCTGGTTCTGTGTCCAGCCATGTATGCAGGGGATAGTTTGCCAGCCAATGGTCCATGAAGGATGTGGGTAGAGAGGAGGAAGAGGGAGACAGTTACTATTTTCTTTTTGTAATGGGAACTTCTAGTTCTTACAGCTGTCACTAAGGCTGCTTCTGTTGTTCTCATTGCTGTCTTTCTGATCTATTAAGATCACCTTGACTCAGCAGATATGTAGCCCAATGGAAGAAAGAAAATAAAGACATTGGAGGAGGCTTTGTTGAAGATCCTGATTCTTGATGCTGATTATTGATCAGGTGATTAAGGCAGATGAAGAGGTTTTTTGAAAGCTGAAGCCTCTGATTGTGTCTCTCCAGTGTACCCCCCGAAAGGAGTTGAGAAATCAATACCCTCAATCAGAGCAGAGAGCATTTCTCTGTCAGTCACAGAGACTGAAGTGATTAGAATTGAGTCATAAGGCAATGAATAACTTGCACTGGCTTCCTGCTCCTCTTTTTCACCTCATAGACAGCCTAATGAACTCTCCAGGCTGAGAGCACAGGCTTCCAACTCCTGTAGCACAATTAACATACTATCAGACAACAGCAAGCTCCTAGGTTAGAGTTGATACTAAATCTATTCATTTTAATCTATTGAAAGATTGATGCCATGTAAAGCTTTAAACTATCATGCAAATGTAGAAAGGTATCACAGTAGACACCATGAATATTTCTCAAATAACAGATGAAATATAACATTGCTGTATTTGATAATTTAGTCAGAAACTACAGAAATAGGTCATTTATTAAATAAGTTTGCAATTAAAAATGACAATATTCCAGATCTCAAATGGCTTAAAATTTTCCCCAATTCTCCAAATTGAAACACTTTCAATATCATTTTTAGTCCACTAAGACAAATTCACTGTATATCATTTGAAATATGCATGCTTTTTGGTTACTGGGCTCATGACAGCTTCTGTCAAAATGTTCTCTACATTCAGTTTTTTTTTGGGGGGGGGGGAAGCAGATATGCCACAATCCTAAATCCATTTGATGTGGGGTACAGACATCCTCAATCCATTAGATATGGGGTACACAGTATCTTCAGTCCCTCTACTGAAATTTCTGAGCAATAGTGGATGTCCTTGTTGGTAAAAATTTTGCTTTTCAGTTTTCTTCTGTTTTGTTTTGTGTTGTTTTGTTTTGCTTTTTTGGAACTATAAGGATTTGAACTCAAATCCTCAAATCTCTGTAGCTGTTATACTTGCCCTGTACTGCCTCAACCTTTTTAATTCTGGTTATGATTGCATAGGTTTTGGTTTCCTCTCCAGTTGTACACCTGGACTACAATCCACCCATTTTAGGCTGAAATGACAGGCATGTGTCACTCCTCTCAGTATCTTTCATTAAGAGAGCATCTCAAAGATTCTCTAACTGGGCTGGCTTGTAACCATGAGCCTCCCAATTTCTGTCTCCCAAGAAACTATAATGATAGGTGGATGCCATTGCACTCAGCTCTCAATTAAGAAATATCTTATGATATTTCTGCCTGTGAATCACAATCTTCCTGTTTTTAGCTTCCCAAGTAGGTTGCTTGTGTATGCAACTGGCACTCAGCTTGGATGTCACCAGTGATTTCTTAGGTAACACTATTTGAAGCCCTTTAAATTATTTTGCAGTACTGTGGTTTAAACTCAGATTCTTGGATTTGTTAGCCAGCATTCTACCACCCGAGTAGGGTCAGATGTGTTTATTTATCTGTAGTAGAATTATACATGAATCCACTTCTGTTGCCTTCCTTATCTACTTGATGTCTTAAGTTATAAGTGAACCCCAGAAGCTTAGGATGTAAAAGCCATGAAATAAGTAAATGTGTCTCTCAATTGCTGCTGGCTATTGTTGTATCTCTACCTTTCTAGAAGTCTTTACTATTTATTGATCAGAGACTTTTACTGTACAATCATGATGCATCTTCCATTTCCAAATCTATTGACCTTACAAGGAGCCTTCACTATGTACAGGTTTTCTTGTCAGGAATACAATTTGCAGGAGTGAAGATGGACCAGCCTGTGGCTGCCCCTCATCTGTTCTTCTCAGTAGTTCATTTGCCTTGAAGTTGAACTTCCCTGTTTTGACTTCAAGTTTCACCACAGGTAAAACGTAAAAGAACATACATAAATGCTATGTTTTAAATGTAGTCTCATAGTTCCCAGGGCATATACAATAAATGTTCTGGTTTTGCCACTTGAATACAATTAGATCACTAGCAGATTCTATTCTGTCCTTCAGGGAAGAGATTATATACCTCCCTTAGAGTTATTTTCTAGTCTTTTACATATACATCCCAAGTTAAGTTTCTTCAAAGATAAGGCAGTGATAAGAGTACAGTGATAAGAGTACAAGCAGCACTGAAACAGAAAGAAGACTCAAGTTTTCCTTCTAGATTTGTCTACTTTGTTTTTTGGTTATTAGTAAATAATTTACTCTCTAGAACATAATTTATTTTTCCAAAATTGAATTATTGGCCTGGGCACAAGTACCTACATAAGACAGAATTTGACTTTGGCCAGGTTTTAGGGTGGCATAAGTATGTAATCCAAAGGCTCTACAGTGTGAATACTCTCTTTTGCAACAAGGAATATAGTAAAATCAGTATTTTTAAAGTAAAGAAAATAGGCTAAAAGAGCAAATGCTGATTTTCACAAAAGGTTATTAGGATTTAATATCTGTATTTAAATATACAAAGGAATATAGTAAAATCAGTATTTTTAAAGTAAAGAAAATAGGCTAAAAGAGCAAATGCTGATTTTCACAAAAGGTTATTAGGATTTAATATCTGTATTTAAATATACAAACTTGTGATATTGAAATACAAGATAAAAATATCATAATAAAACACTCAAATTTTTTAAAAATTTAAAATTCAAATGTCAATTAATGAAGGTTAAGAAGCAGAAGCAGAGAGATAATGCTTGAATATATTTACTTTTTTGCTTATCTTCTTTGATAACTTATTCTCATTCATAGATTTAAAGTTCAGAACTGTTCAAGGAATTATCTTTAAAATATTACATGTGATAGTTTTATTAATTCTTTTAGTGCAATATGCTGAAGTATTCAAAGAATTATATGTTCTACCTCATATACTCACATTCTAACATTTACCATTTTCTTTAAAGAAAATTGAATTGTGTCTATATACCATTATATTTTACTGATTATTGAAATATTTTTAGTCTTCTGGTACCATTTTAAATTCAGAATGATATATATATTTATATATATTATATATTTATATATTTTATATATAATATATATTATATATTTATATTTATATATTATATATTTATATACATATATATGTATATATATATATATATATATATATATATATATATTTGAACTCTGGGCCTGGGCACTGTCCCTCAGCTCTTCAGCTCAAGGCCAGCACTCTACTACTTGAGCCACAGAGCCACTTCCGGTTTCCTGGTGGTTAATTGGAGATAAGTGTCTCTTTGACATTCCTGCCTTGCCAGGTTTTGAAACATGATCTTCATATCTCAGCCTCCTGAGTAGCTAGGATTATAGGTGTGAGCCACTGATGCCCAGCAAGAATGATAGATTTTTAATTTATATTTACAGTCTCCAAATCACAATATAATATATGTGTACAAACTGAAAAGTCTAAATTTCTTAAATTCAGACTTTTCACTTCATACTATAAGTTCTTGTTTTATAAAACTTGCCAAGTTGCCATCTTTGATCTGTCTATCTATCTATCTATCTATCTATCTATCTATCTATCTATCTATCTATCTATCTATCTATCTATCTACCTATGTATCTATCTATCTATCTGTTGCCTGGGACTGGAACTCAGGGCCTGGAGGATATTGCTGAGCCTCTTTGTGCTCAAGGATAGAGCTCTACCACTGAAGTCACAACACCACTTCTAACTTTTTCTGAGTAGTTTAGTGGAGATAAGAGTCTCAGTGACTTTCCTGTCTAGGCTGACTTTGAATCCCAATCCTCAGATCTCAGCCTCTTGAATAGCTACGATTAGAGGTTTGAGCCACTGGTGCCTGGCTCTTCATAGTTCCACAAAAAAAAATTAAAAATGCTTTGACTTACTTTCTCTTTACTTAAAACTTTAAAAGTTTCTCAGTTTCTCTTAGGAATAAGTCATCTCTGAACTAGAGTTAGGTTTTGTTAGCATACTAATGGGTGAGTTCTATCTTCAGGAAGCAGAGCAGAAGAGTTATTAGCATATATATGAGGCCAGAAGTGAGGGAACATGATGTATTCGTGTAACCATAGGAAGGTTGTAGTTCTATATGTGGTTATAACATAAAGAATGGAAGGAGGAGCCAGGCTCCAGTAGCTCACACCTGTAATCCTAGCTATTCAGGAGGTTGAGATCTGAGGATCTCAGTTCAAAACCAGCCCGGGCAGGAAAAACTGTTAAACTCTTATCTCCAATAAACGACCAGAAAACCAGAAGTGGTGCTGTAGCTCAAGTGGTAGAGCACTTACCTTGAACTGAAGAGTGTAGGGACAGCGCCCAAACCCAGAGTTCAAGCCCCACAACCGACAAAAAAAAAAAAGAATGGGAGGAAGAAAGAGGAAAGAAATCAAACTCACAAGATAGTCAAAAGTAGCATAATGAGATCTTTGTCCAATATATTAAATTTGGCTGACATACTGACAGCAGTTAAGAACTGAAATTTTTGCGCAGTTAAGAACTGAAATCTGCAACAAAGCCCTTTGGACCATCTGGGTTGAAGAAGGATGGGGAGAGCTATTCCTGAACAGTTGCCTGAGTTCAGTTGCATGATGAAGGGAGGCTGAACCAGGATAGTATCATAGTATGGTAAATATTTGTATTTCAGTTTCGACTGTTGGGTAGATGGCAGCATATATTTGCAACAGGTAATCAAAGAGGCAATGTTGCTGGGCAGAAGTTGAGCATCAGAATAACCTAGTTGGAGGAGTCTGTAATAATTACAAATGGATTTGAGTCTAAAACATAGCTTGTGGTGTTGGCCACAGGGATAGGCTTGAATTCATGGGAGGTTTATGTGAATTAGTGGGTCTGGACTACTACATAAAAAGGATATAATAACAGAGTCCAAACAGTATTTCTTTCCAACAAAGATCAAGAGAAAGAATTTTTTAAACCAATTCTCATTGCTTATTTGGTTCAAGGATTAAATACAAAACTAATGAGATTAAATATGCTGTAGAGTAAAGGTACATTTGTCCCAAATGCACCAGAGTAACAATTTTTGACAGATCAGTTAGTTAGATCAGTATAGTAAGTCTTTTACTCTTGTTAGGTGTTATGTGTGTTTTATTTTATATAATTGATTTTGTGTTTTATTTATATTACAATTGATTTCAGAAGACATTTTAAATAGGCCATATGAAATGGAAGATAATGAAATGAAATTAGAGAAAAACCACCTATATTAAATAAAGTCATCATGGGGAGGGCATCCAGTGTGAGGATTTTATAGCAGATATATGGAGGTCACATATTTTTGGTACGAATTTAAGTATTACTATGTCTTTTTTTTTGGGGGGGGGGGTCCGGTCATGCAGCCTGAACTCTGGGCTTGGGCGCTGTCCCTCAGCTCTTCAGCTCTAGGCTAGCACTCTAACACTTGAGCCATAGAACCACTTCCGGCTTTTTTCTTTTTTGCTTATGTGGTGCTGAGGAATCAAACTCAGGGCCTCAGGCATGCAAGGCAAGTGCTCTACCACTGAGCCACCTTTCCAGCCCAAGTATTACTATGTCTGAAAATGATGGTACTTATTGTTACTTATGTTGTTTCTTATAAAATAACAGCTTTCCATTTTTCAACTTACAGTATATACATTTCAACAACTTTTGGGAAATAAGCATAGATGATATATCTGACTTAACAACATATCTGCTTTAATTAACTCATAAAGTGAAAAAGTTTATTTTTATCTCATGGCTGAGAAGGTTCTGGGCCATGACTAAGCTGCCTCATTGATTTGGGCCTTTGATTGGCAACACATCATGGTGGGAATTAATGTATAGTGTAGCAAAACCGCTTACACCATGAGCTAAGAGATAAGAAGGGATGAAGACAGAGACCATGACTCCACAGTTCCCCCCGAGGGCATCCGTCCCACTCCCCCATGATCAATAGACCTCCCTCCCAGTATGCGTGACCTCCCAGGGTTCTGTCACCTAGTAGGTCAGTCCAGGCAACAAATCTCTAACACATGGACTTTGGGGAGCATTCAGATGTTCAAATTATAGCAAAAAGAAGAGAACAAATTCCACCAGAAAATCAGTCATCCAGCAGTGTAAATTTCACAAACTCAGGAATTTTTGTCTATTCTTTTTTGTTTTTGTTGAATCCTTAAGACAATCCTTGGAACAATGTCTGAAAAATAGTAATCATTCAATTAGCATTGTGACAATTGAAAGGTATTATTACACATCTTATAGTACTTGTTAAAGAAATCACTCATTTAAATATAGAACATACTTAGCAATACTTTTCATTTCAGCAAAAGTATGTGAGCCACCTCTGTGTACTCCATAAGTATTTTGCCAATTATTAGCATTAGTTGGAAATTTGCCATCAATGATTCTTTTCTTTAAAAAAACTAGAGGCTCATAGTCACTTAATTTACTATCTTGGGTTTTTTTTTGTTTTTTTTTGGGTCCGGTCGTGGGGCCTGAACTCTGGGCCTGGGCGCTGTCCCTCAGCTCTTCAGCTCAAGGCTAGCACTCTACCACTTGAGCCACGCCACTTCCGGCTTTTTTCTTTTTGCTTATGTGGTGCTGAGGAATCAAACCCAGGGCCTCAGGCATGCAAGGCAAGCGCTCTACCACTGAGCCATCTTCCCAGCCCCACTATCTTGATTTTTTTCACTCCATCTATCCTACTCCACTGTTTCACATGCTCCACAGTATCCACATTATACAAAAAGAAATGCGTTTTATGTGTCAGATAATAATAGATGCACTGAGGAAATAATAGTGTATTGCAAGAGGACAGCACAGATGGTGGAGGGACAGACACTATTTTCAAGTAAAGGACTCATAGAAACACTCTTAGAAAAAGGTCTGCTTGGGTAGAGACCTAAAAAAAATACAGGATGAATCAGGTAGGTAAAAAGGAAAAGAACATTTTAATCAGAAGAGATAGGCACATGACATGCCTTTGCATCTGTGGAGCCAAATGAAATCAGGTAGTAGGAGGTGATCATGTTGACATGGCATACATCCAGAATCTATGGAGACTTACAGTTTCCATAAGCACCCATGTTATGCCACACTGGAGTTGGAAAACAATTGGAGAGTCTGAGCAGAAGAGTGGCATGGTTTGAATTATGTTTTTCAAGTATCCATTTCTTAACAATGTAAAAAACAGATTCCAGGATGTCTAGAGTAGGAACAGAGAGAACAATTAAAAGCTGACCCAGGACAGGAATGACAATAAGGTAGCATAAGAAAGCAGTGATGTGGATCTGGTAAGTTCAGAATATAATTTGAAAGCAAAAATCTAGAAATTCTAATGGGACATGGTAAAACAGGATAAAGATTTCTGACTGAGATGCCTGAAGAAGAAAACTTATTGAGGCTGAAAATGTAGCTATGGCTCAAGTGGTAGAGTGCTTGCCTTGAACCAAAGAGCTCAGGGACAGCACCCAGGTCCAGAGTTCAAATCCCACCACTGACAAAAAAAAATAAGAAATTACTGAGGCAGGGATAAAGAGGAGAGGAGTAGATTAGAGGCTGTCAAAAATCACCTTTGCTTTGGGGTCAAGTTTTTTTCATACATCTATAGGGTATACAGTGGATTAGACAATGAGCCACTGATTGTTCTCATATGAAATACCAAGTGAAAACAGAAGCTAGAATTAGAACTTGGGACTGAGTCTTCAAATAGGTGACATTTATACTCATGGCATGAATACTATAACCTAAAGATTGAGAGAGAAGTATGACAAATGAGTTCAGAGATCCTGAAGCTTGTACAGCTCTGGAAGACAGTAAGATTCTGTCAAAGTATTTGAGGGTTAAGCTGTAGGGAAGGAGAAATGGAGAGATAAAATGATAGAAAAAATATCTGACAAAGGTGTCTATGCATGGGACAATGACTATTTTGATGAACAATTGGACTTGGGGCAATGTGAAGTTTTAGAAAAGGTTATGTGGTAATATGAAAATGAAAGACTGGGAGAAATAAATTGGGTATGTTCGTAATTCCTTTAAGGAGTTTTAAAGGGATTAGAGAATTGGGGTATTCCAACAGCCTACCTGCTTTTCCTGAGACCTCTCTTGCCATGTTCATTAGTTAAGGTAATCAAGCTGCTCTACTTACGAACCTCAAATCTCAGTAGTTTAACTCAAGGTAGAATTGTTGGTTATGGAAGAACAAAGCTAGTCTTGACTGATGAGCAGCTCTTCCAGTAGAAACTTAAGAACACCTACAGATTATCAATGTTTCTTTTGTTAATATTGTGGTAGAGAACACATAGAAGTTTTGTGGGACACAATTGAAAGTGTGATATATTACTTTGCTCTCTTTTCACTGGCTACCAATTAGTAACAAAGCCACTCCTATTTGAAAGGGAGGCTGGGATGCACAGTCTAATTAGATATCTAGGAAGAAGATAAAATCATTCTGGAAACAGGTAGCAGACTGTGTCACATCTACAGGCACATACCACAATGCTCAGTATATATGAATATCCTTTGATGGTGAAAGAAGTAAGACGAGGAAAGGAAACATTAATTACTTCAGCTTAACAGGAGCCAGAATAAAATCCAGGACAAGTCAAGACAAGGGATGAGGGTCAAAATAGAACTGGTCTCAGATTTCTTAGGACGATGGACAACTCATTCTTTCCTTTTGTCATTACCTAGGCTTACATTCAGGGTCTTGGTTTTTCTCAGTTTGCTTACTAAGCTGTTGTTGTATCATTTGAATCACATCTTATTTTGATAGAGTCTCCAGCCTAACTAGTCTGGCTATGAACAATGATGTCTTGAATTGCAGTCTGTCAGTAGGATTACGGACATGAACCATCAAGGCCTGTTAAATAATTTATTCTTTCGTCATACTGTTATTGGGGCTTGGACTTAAATCCTCATGCTTCTGTGAGGCTTTTTAAGCTACAATTGACACTCTAGCAATTGAACCACACCTCTAGTTTGCTGATTAATCAGAGTTTTCTGCACAGGCTGGTTTTGAATCACAGTCCTCAGATCTCAGCCTCCTGAGTAGCCAAGATTACATGTACATATCAGCTGATTATTTCTATTGGTGGGTATGGATAATAACAGCAAGCATATTAACAGGTAAAAGTATAGAGAAATTAATGAGAAGAACTCAATGTTTTTACTTAAATTATATTTGATCAAGTTTTTAAGTATATCTGCCCTTCATAAAACTTTTTCTGAAGCAGGATGAAAAGGAAGATGTTGATTTATGTTTCTTTATGTTTTAAAATAGTGTGTACAAATAAGTAGTGTGTACAATTAATGAATATACACAAATACATGAAGCTAAATACTTTTTGTATTTCTAATAAACCAGAAAAAACATGTGTCACACTAAAACCACAGCAGAAGAAAAACTCAGAAACAGAAAATGAAAAATGGCTTAATCTCTTTTGTGCTACAACAGTATCATTTAACCAATATTTTCTGTAACTCAATACTAAATTATGTGCTCATGACACAAAAGAGAATATATTCTTCTTGTCCTGAATCTCATTTCTGAAAACCATTTTGACTTTTACAGTAAGTGTAAAAAAGTCATAAAAGTAATATATGTGTGTGTGTGTTAAAATACTAAAGAACTCACAAAATAATTCAAATAGTAAAAACCAATCAAACAAAAAGAACACTTGATTACAAAATTCACAAAGGATGTCCAGAATGTATACAAATGACTAAGAGGTTTGTGAAAATTATTCCATATCACTGTTTAGCAAGAAATTTAAATAACACCACCTGAGATCTTATCTTACATCTCTCAAAATGATAAAAATACCAAATAACTTCCTGAAGATTTGCTCTGTCCCTCTGCCTATACTGCATATTCCACAGAATTTGAATACATTAAGAAAGGCTGATCTGGGAGGAGGAGTGTGGGGCTTTTTTAACAACATTTCCAGGATTTTTTAGTGACTCATAGTTCTAGGCATTCATGTGAATTCCCAACTTGCATTTTAAAATTTCCAATCATTTAAAAAGAGAATGCCTTCCAACTCTTCATGATAATGAAATAAAAACTTCCTCATAGAAAGCTTTAAAATAGTTCTGGTCTTTACATTCCTTCTCCTCACCTCATGTATTGGTACATTCAATCACCGTGTTAGTGGAATTGCTTCTTGAACATCTGAGAAAAAAAGAGGGAGTGACACCTGTGAGATGTATAATCACTAGAAGGGTAAACTAAGACTTCACCCCTCTTCAGAGGGTCTCTATGACTTCTGTATTACTGTTCTTGGCTCCCTTGATCTCATTTCCAACCTTGGCTGTGTACCAGTCAATATGGCTGTGTTAATAAGCATCCCTTTGATTTCAATGACATTACTTATTCCCATTCACACTACATGTATAATCTCAGAATGAAAAAAAAACCTCCTGTCAAAAATAAAGTAAAATCACATTTTGAAAAAAATTACAATTTAAAGCTTTAAAGTATCTACAGAAAAACAGATCACAAACTAGAGAACAAACTAAATAGCTCAGAGATATGGAATTCCAGGCTAACATAAAAATTCTAAATGAAGAAGTTGGTTAACGTTTATAGTGTCTGGTTATTAAAATCAAGGTTCTTAGAAAACAAGCAATTTTCCAAAGATACTCATTTTAAATCATTTTTGGAAGATGACTTTATGATTATCAGAGGCATGTGTAAGAAATAAAGCTTTGCTTGCATGCTCTAACTGAATTTTTGGTCTAATCAAGAGATTTTCAAAATTGATGTCTATTTCATTTTACTTCAACCCTCTCAAATTGAGACACAATTCTTCTAAAACATTCACCTCAAATATGACATTTGGCAAGCCAACTCATTTCCCAAGCTCAAAACATGTCAGAAAGTCAAGTCCCAAATCACAGAGGCAGGAATTAATACTTTTCCTGTAAGATGCACTAAAATATATATAGTGCAGGAAGAGCTGAATAATAGCAAATTATAATCCAACATACCACAGTTTTATGGAAGTTGTGAGTTTTTCAAACTTAAATGTGCAGAGAATATATCAGACTTTACTTCCTGTAATTAAATTTAATATGCATCTTTGAGGTGACCAGGCTTTCTTTTTGTCTGATTCTTCCCTTCTGACCCCATATCAGCTAATGTTCTTGCACTGTGTTGAAGTGCATGCTTGCATTTGGGCCTCACTCATTTGCTGAGATGTTGGATTTATAGCACTCCTTCTGGTTTTTCACCACTCTGCACCTTTAAATCCAAACTGCTGCATAGATATTTTGTTAATCTGCCTATAATCCTTCTTGCCTAGCACACCATAAAACCATGTCGTCCCCTAAAAATTTTCCACATCTCTGTGGCACAGAGTACATGCCCCTTCTGTTTCTACATTGGATGCATCTTTCAGGTTTGAAGTACCGCTGATATCTCTGGTTTGGATGTAGATATATAGTTGATCCTTCTGCCTTAGGAGTCAAAGGTTAGATCAGACAGGGCTATAAGCAATGAATTTAAGGAGTTCATCTGAGAAGTGTTGACACTATTAGTAGGTGTGTGAGGTGAAAAATATACAGGAAGAGTGGGTTGTGTAGGCTATGATGTTAATCTAGGGGTAGATTGAAGCTTCATCTCACAATGGATGGACCTGCCTGGAGGGTACATTCATGTACCCCTTCCTGAGATTTTCTGCTACATGTTCAAGAGAGAGAAAGACAGAGGAACATACAGACAGAGACATAGACACAGAAATAGAGAGACTGAGACAGAGAGACAGATAGAGACAGAGAGATAGAGTCAGAGAGACAGAGACAGAGAGGAGATAGAGATTCACACCAGCAAACTAATTCTTGAAGTTTTGGTGTTCCTGGTGCAGGGTTGATTCCTCTACAGTTCTGGCCAGTGGTCTTCATGAAGGGCCCCTGTTCTGGAGTGAAAACTCTTCAGGTACAAAGATGCAGGTGTCGAAGATTCTAGCTAACTCAAGCTTGCAGAAAGGCTGAGAGGGTAAGGGAGGAGAAGAACTTTGTCAGAATTATCCTTGCCTGGTCTGCAGCCCAGGGAATGCTCTTTCTAATTTACAGGAGCAACTTGTTCCTTCCTGTCTTTGGCCAAAAAGTTTTGCCTACACTCACACACTCATCTAGTTCTCAGCCTGTGCTTTTATAAGTAAGATATGGAGGATTCATAGGCAAATTGGTTTTAATGCTGTGTTGCTTTCCCCCTACTCCTTTGGCTCCCGAGGCAATGCACACAGGTGATCTATGTGTGGAAAGGAAAACTAAGGATAAAACAGAAGCCAAAAGAAAACTGGGTTAATACACAAAAGCTTCATATAGTTGCGATCTTGGTTTTCTACACGGTTATAATGTGGGGCTGGCAGGTAACTGGTAGTCTAACAGCCCAATATTTACTTCTTGCTCAGACTTTCAGGAGAATGCAGCTATGGTGGAGATTGATACCAGGCAGGGACCAACACTCACTCAGCCTTGTGACTCTACTTCATCTTGGTCGTCACATGTATCTCTTAGTAGTTTATAGATGGGGAAATGTCTGGAGGATTAAGCATTATAGGGTTTAAGGATACATGATTTGGAGTTCACATTTCTCAACATTCTACTGGTCAAAATTCAGCCATCTGGCCTTCTGGGAAGTCTAATTTATCTATATGCTCAGGAGGCAGAGGCAAACACAACAGATATCAAATGAGCTGTCTTTGTCATGGTGTGGAAATGAACTTAAAAGCAAAATGCTGAACTAGGAATTGATGACACCGATTTTGTGTCCTCACTTAATTATTATACCTCTATTACTATACCTCTATTTGTTACTATAACTTAGTTATTATACCTCTAGACTTCAGTTAGTCAACACAAGAGGAAAAATGTGTGTTTTGACTATTTGAATCCAGAGACTCTCAGAGTGCATATGTTCCTAAAACCATACACATTATTTGGGCTATACCAGCACATACAGAGTCAGAATCATTGATTTTATTTTATTTTATTGTCCGTCATCGGGATTAAACTCTGGGCCTGAGCGCTGTCCCTCAGCTCTTCAGCTTAAGGTGAGCCCTCTATCACTTGAACGACAGAAGTACTTCTGGTTTTCTGGCAGTTTATTGGAGATAACAGTCTTACGAACTTTCCTGCCTGGGCTGCCTTTGAACCATGATCCTCACACCTCAGCCTCCTGAGTAGCTAGGATTACAGGCGTGAGCCACTGGCGCCTGGCTAGAATCATTGAAATGTTCTTTTTGTAATTTTTCCAAGAGCTTTTCTGGATTCAGAAGTTTGGGATTTGAAAGTCCAGACTACTATAGGAATTACATTGGGTAGTAGTAGTGAGTGTTGTATTTAGGGTAGAGCAACCCTCTCCTGTGTCATTGTCAAGTGCTTTGTTTGTTGTATGCTTTTATTCCTAAACTATTCTCTACTTTGTTCACTTTCTTGTTTAGCATCTTTCCTGTGTTATTGGGATGAAGGCATGCCTTACCTTGAGCTAGTACCTATAAAAACTAGGATTATACTATGAACTTCAAACATTTATTAAGATTTTAAAAATATTTGTATAAATTATCAGCTACAAAATTAAAAGCTATGTTTATCTCTCAGCATTATGTGTAATTCATTGTTATGATAGTTGCCACATAAGTGAATAATGAAAGTCGCATAGTTGGAAAAAAAACAAGTCAAAATTCTTATAAACAGGTCAAGTACCTATTGTGTCATTTCAATGGAAAATATCTTTTTTTGACAATGTACTACAAATATGTGTAAAGTAATGAGATACGTTGTAAATATACACAAGACACAATATAAATAAAGCTGTTTTACTGAACAGTAAAATCAGCTATGGCACAAAATGATAAAATCAAGTACTACTGCCACTGTCAGCTACACTTATCCCAACATTCTGTCAGAAAGGATCAAAAGAAAAATATTTACATCAGATAAATAACAAGCAAATGCCTCAAAATAAAGATATCAAAACATTTCTGCTATATGAAATATAGTTGAAAATACTTTTATTCTAAATTACTCTTTTTGAGTCTTTGAAGTTTTCTTAGGAATTATTTGTGTTACTAATGGCAAAGTTTAAGACAATATAGATGGGTCTTTTCCGGCAAAGATTAGTTATTATTTCATTCATTTAGCATGTAACACTTATGAAAGTCATAGGCACTGTGCTAAGGAGGTAAAATTGAGAGTAAGGATAATCAAACCTTAGATGAGTGGAAAGTACAGAAACTATTTCAAGATATAAAGGTCTCAAGTCTATGGAATGATTTATGTTCAGATACATAAGCAACTGAATGTAGATCAATGTATTCTTTGTTAAGCATATTTATTTTTATAACTGCTGTCTAAATATGAATTAGAAAACACAATGAAAAACAGTTACATATAAAAGAATTATTGATCAAGACAAGCTTGGTGAGAAATGATACCTCATGGTGCCCAGTCAATATTGACAGTAACACTATGAAGCACTGAGTGACATTTTAATGTCTCTCGTGGTTTTTTATAAAGGCATATCCCTCTGTGATCAGAAAACAGAGATTATTTTGTGGGAATCTGGAACTGCTGTATTCAATCACAACAAAAAGTGATCATTAAAAGTATTTCCATTGAAGGTGTTCTGTGAGCTTCCTGTGTACTGTACATAACTTAGACGATTTGTTCAGTAAAAAAAGAATTGGCGCAACTCAGAATCCTTGCAAGACCCAAGAAGAATAACCCACATTCAAAAGTTGTAGGGATTTAAGAAAAGAGGAAGCTAGTTGTTACATATTTAACATGCACAAAACAGTAAAGGAAGTAGAAAGAAATTTAAGAGCTGAGGTTTCAAACAAGGAAGGTTTGTGTTTTATCACAAGGAATGCATAGAATCTGAGCTGGACTTTTTCTGTTACTGAAACACTAGACAAGGACAAGGAAAAGCTCAGTATCTTTCAATCTGTAAAAGCAGATTGTTTCAGGAAATTTTGTATCGCACGACTATTATGACAGACAAGAAAAATAGACATACTTTTACTAACTTGAAAAAAATGCTTTTACTTGTCTTAATATATCAAGAAATATTAAGATTCTATTTTGAGTTGCATCCATTCTTGCTTGGCTATTTGCTCTTAATTAAAATGCTTTGTATCCTTTAATCCTCTCTATCCTTTAGTTTTTTTTTTTACTACAGATGAAATTCTAAATCATGTAGAATTAGTGAGAATGTAAATTGTCTTTTGGAATGGCTTTATTTTCATAATGCTTGAATCTTTAGTAAGTGCGTATAAAATATGATGCTGGTATTAATTTGGGAAGGTTTAAGTTTTTTTGAAATGGATATTAATTGCTCTAAAGATTAAAGTGTTATTCTTTGATGTTTCAGGAATGTATTCATCCCTTGAGACATGCCATTACACACCTTTCCTTCCCAGAAATTTTGCATTTAAGGACATGAGAATTTAATTTACATAATTGACTCCTTTTCATTTTTTTAACCCAGTTGATTTAAAACATATTCTCTTACCCTAACAAAATTTCCATGGTTTCACAGAAATATTGAAGATACTTATTTAGAGAAACAATTTATATGAAAATATTTTTGTAATGGTGTTATGTTGCCCTAAGTAATGACTTAGAAATAACCCAGAGAATAAATTAAGTAAAAGGGTCTTGTTCTCAAATAATTGAAAATATTAATAATGGTACAATATACAAGAACTAAATATAAAAAATTGTGTTATATAATGGTGTAGTATATGACATAATACACACATATATTATATGTGAAAAAAACAAGGAAAAAAGTTCAAACTGGAACAATTGGACAACTGAGGCAAAACTTAGTGAAAAGTAGAATTAGACTGAATCAGATATTTTCTAGAAAGAAAGATTCAGCATGAGTGCATGAAAAAGTTTATTTCTGGGACTGTGAGAAGTAGGTCACCACATTGGATTAGTAATTTAGAATCAAATTCTGGAGGGCTCTAGTAGAAGCCAACAGAAGAAAGGAGGAGAAGCTGATTAACAGAAAAGAAAAGTCACATAAATGTCAAGGAAAATTTGGATTGAGATGGGGCCATTGAATTAGATGAACTCCAGAGTGAAGTTTCATGGGAGCATTAAGATCGAAGCTACACTATAGAAGTCTAAGAAGAAAAACAGTTATGATAAATGGTGGCAGCAGGAATAGCCCACTCATCTGAGGAAAAGGAAAATTAGGGTCAAGGAAAGTTGTAGAGTAAGTGTCTGTGTGTGTTCAGGATAGATAACACATTCTATAAAATGTGGTGAAATGAAAAATCAAACATCTAACATGAATGGAATGTACTGTAGTGCTCAAGTGCAGTAAATAGTACTGTGTGTGCAAAGGCATTAGGTATGTTTAGTATTCATCGTACCATGTAAAGCTTTAACACACAAATAGCTTCACCTTCCAAGGATGCAAGTTTTTATAAATACTAAAACTTAGATTCCTGTTTTTCTGCAACAGATAATTTCCAGGAATGGAAATATGCCTCTTATGGTAGCACAAAGGACAGCACTTGAATAGTTGGCATAGTTGCTACATCATTAAACAACCAAGTATGTTGTAGAATCTTCCTGTTTATGTATGTGGGACTCACAATGTGACCCAAGTTGCTGTTATTAATCCTAGACTAGTAATATCTTGTTTATAACTGCATAACATTTTGTCTTTATGGTATCCTTACCATTGAGGAAATCATCTTTTCTGTCTTCGAGGTTGTTATTTCTATAGCCTTCCAAATTCCAAGGTTTCCCTCAACTACAAACTCCTACCCCTAGACACCATATGATTCAGGTTGGCCAATCAGTTGTTTCGCTCATCAGCCATGAGTGATGGCGGTAGGGATAGTTAGGCATAGGACCAAGACAAGGTATTCACTTAAGATAGTTACTTTTATTTTCTCTAGGATAGAGGACAAAAAAAATATCCAGAGTTGGCAATTATTTTTGCAGACATACTAGTGGAATTCTCTTGAGACTGAAACTTGCTCAGAAAACTCAGAGCTTAGAGATAAGACAGAACTCTGATTAAAATTGTTTTAAGCTCTTGAATACAGGCATCGCTCTGTTTTTATTATACGTGGCTCTGTCTAACATGTATAATACATATTTTATAATACATGGCTCTGTTTTTAATACATGAGCCAATGAATCCCTTTCTTTTCTTCATCCATCTGTCATTTACTATATAAAGATCCTACTGAATGTAACTAATGAAAATAATTGGTTGCAAAGCAAGAAAGAAGTATGAAACAAAGAAAGTTGTAACTCTCCTTTGAATGCCTTTAATCTGTGTTTCTGTAAGAAACATACCTCACTCTATGTGGGATAGAGGTTGTTTATGTACTGATTGAGTTTATATCTTATATTAGAAATGTGAAGTTTTTGAGGGTAGAAATATTTTGGATTTTTTTTCTTTCTTTTCCTGACATTTAGGAGTTTTTTTAATGCCGGTATTTCTGATATACTCAGTGATGCAGACATTGTGAATGAGCTAGCCCTCAGTCATCCCTAAAATCTTCCTTTCTATGTACTCTGACAATGATATGTAAAAGTCAGATACACATTTCCTATTATTTCTGGAGCCAGAGGTGATCATGTGGCCCAGTTCTTTCCATTGAGATATAAATAGCAAATAATGGGGAAAATAAAAGGTTTATTTCTGAGCTTGCCTTTTAGTGTTTATACATGCAAGGATGATGTCTTGAGCGGCATCTACCATATTGTGATTAGGACACTATGAGAATAAAGTCCACAAGAACTTGTTTTTTGAAAACAATAGTTCTTGTTTTAAGCATGAAAGTACCTGCATGTAATTACTTTCCTATTTTTTTCGGGGGGGGGGGGTCGTGGGGCCTGAACTCTGGGCCTGGGAGCTGTCCCTCAGCTCTTCAGCTCAAGGCTAGTGCTCTACCACTTGAGCCACAGCACCACTTCCGGCTTTTTTCATTTTACTTATGTGGTGCTGAGGAATCAAACCCAGGGCCTCAGGCATGCAAGGCAAGCTCTCTACCACTGAGCCATCTTCCTAGCCCTACTTTCCTATTTTTAACCAATTAAAATATATTTCTCTTTACTTACATCTTATCTTACCAAGTGAATGGTTGTGCTTCAAACTTAGGGTTTCTTAAAAAGAAATGGAACTTTTAGTATGGACATTATTTCCATGAGGGTGACAACATGTGTTAGAAAGCATGTGAGCATTGAAAACAGAGGTCTCTGGCTAAGTTCTATGTTCTACCATTGCTAATTTTATGATACTGTCTTGTGCAAGTCTACGATATTGTATGCATTTGTTTCATTTTACTATACTGGGCAATAAATAGCATTCCTTGGTGCTAGGAGATTCAAATTAGAACATTCATGTAAATATATTCTGTAAACTATAGGGGGCTAAGCTATTATGACTTGGATGTTTTGCTGCATTTAATTGACTCTGAACTTCCCTACCCAGAGTTTTATATACATCATGTCCCTCTAATGGTAAACAACAGAGACCTTCACTTATTTTTTATTGAAAACTCTGCCTATATAGTAAATTATACTTGGGCATATGATTTATATGGAAATCTTATGCCATTTTAGGTGAAAAAATCATGCTTTCCATTTATTGTATTCTTCTATAACAACAAAGGAACAAGAGGAGAGTGTGAAAATAACTTCATTTGTGAGGTTGTAAAGCCCCGATTCGGCACACTTATTCCAATACAGCACAAGTGCTGACATTTTAAAGCTAAGCGTTGAATGCTTATGAACCTCACGCTATTTTGATGTTGTTACTTGAAAAGTAATATACAAGAGTGCTTGAATATGTCCAGAATGATACTGGAAAAATTCAATATTTGTGTAAAATTTCATAGGATCAGCTGTTTAAACCACAGGCTGATTAAATATCAATACATGTTTTGCCAGCATTGTAAATTTTACACTATTATTATCTCATAACACAATATTCAGCTGGTAAACAAGGTTTTCTGAAAGCAACCAAATTATAGTGTGCTGTGTCCTTGTTCCAAAGTGGAAGGGTATTTAACCAAACCATACCAGAGAAAGCAGAAAGTCCTAATTTGCCTTGCTTGTCCTCTATACTAAAGATCATGAAGGTCACCAGGGTGGTTTTAAAATTAGTTAATTCCAAAAACATGCAAGAAAATATATGTCTTTTCTTTAACTTATAAAGCTTAGCGTTCTCCACCATTATTGTTGGAAACAACACATCAATTCACTAAAATACAGACTATGAAAATCACCTGATACGTAGAAGCTTGCTTTTCTGTTACTTAAATGTTTCTTCACCCTATAATATATCTCTCCTGATTTCTGAAAAGGTGATTTTAAAAAAAAACATTTTTCCCTTAATTTTGACCATGATTAAAACATGGTCTTTCTGGATTTAGGAGACTATAAGGCTTATTGCTTTGTGTAATTGGAACATTTGTGAATAAAAAATGAAACACAGCAATTTGAATATATTTAACATGATAATCTCCTCCCAGGCACAATAGGGCCTCACACCTCTTCTTTAAGTACTCTATACAGTAATACGAAAACAACAGACTGGTTACTGTAGTGAGTAAGTAATTGTTTGGCCATATATCACTCAGAAATGATTAGTACAGTTAAATGATTTAGCAGTGATACTCACTAGACACTATCTTAGAAATGAACTATACAACTTGGTGGGGGGGGGCGGGAGGGAAAAAAAAATGGGAGAAAATGAGGGAAGAGGTAACACTGTTTTAAGAAATGTACTCATTACCTGACTTATGTACTGTAACCCTTCTGTGCATCACCTTTATAATATCTTTTTTTTTTTAATTAAAGAAATGACTAAAATGAGTATTTAAAACACCAGAAAGTGGATACTTGAAAGGAGTAGGTGGGGTCAAGGGGAAAAGAGTGGAAAAATACAGAGACAAAGAGGAGGAGACTTCAGTCAACATTTCAATGTATATACTACAAAATTAATAGGAATAAGGGAAGGGTGAAGTAAGGGAGAGATGGTTAGAATGTTGTAAAAGTGTAACATTGATCAAGATATATGGCATTCATGAGCTGCTTTGTTAAATAACAACTTTTGTACAGCTACTTAAAGATAAGTTGTAAACATGCATAAATAAATATAAATTAATATAAAGTTGAAGGGAAAACACCTAACAATTCACAAGCAAAATGTTCTTTAATTTTTTGTAGTTGTCCTGTTGTCTATTTCTCTTCTCAGCAATATCATTTTATAAATATCAAATAAACTTCAAAATGTTGTTACTCATCTCTGATTGATATAAGTAGATAGGTAAATAAGTAAACAGTCTTTGCCAGTGATTAAAAAGTCCAAGGATGAATTTTTGCCATTATCAATACTAACATGAAACAGAATTGTTGTATAAACAGAAACAAAGTTAAATCAATTTGATAGCCAAGTTAATGCTTTTGTTTGTTTCAGTTCCAAAGAACTGTTTTAAATTTTATTTGTAAAAAAATAGTCTTTTCAGATATTACCTTATCTTGCAACATGCACTTTCACCTCAGGTTTCTCAGTTATCTTAATGGTACTTAAAAATATAAGATATAAAACACAAACCAAAACCTCTACTAATTAGCTTGGAGTTACACATAGCATTAGAATTATACAGGACATTATTGTTTTCTTTTTTAAAATTTTATTGTAAAGATGATGTACTGGGGGGGGGTTATGGTTACATAAGTCAGGTAATGAGTACATGTCTTTTTGAACAGAGTTACACACTCCCTCATTTTATCCCACTTTTTCCACTGCCGACCCCTTTCCCCACCAAGAGGTAAAGCTCATTTCTACTGAGTATCACTGATGAATTGGTGCACTCTTTGTCCTGCGGTTTCTGTGCTTCCTCTTCCCCTCCCCAAATCAGATAAACTGACATATAAGACAAAGGGCACAGGAATCATTTTTATTTAACATATAAACACATTAGGAAATATATATTTTAAAAATTGATTTGGTGTTTCTCATTCTGATAAGCTCTTCTGCAACAAATAGCAAAAGAAAAAATAAAAATGGAAAAAAAATTAGCGCTCACCAGACTGCCAAGAATTCTCCTTATGGATCTATGCAATGCTTCTAATTTCTAATGGATTGCTTTTATAGCTTTTGGAGTACTGCCATTGAATTTCCCATTAATTTATCATCAGCTGCTTTCTAGTGGATTTAGCTCAATGGTTTGCTAAACTCACCACAGCATCCTGCTCTGAAGTCACCTGAGCCTTAGCCAGAAGAGGATTCTTAAGCGATGTCCACAGACTGTGGAGCTGAGCCTAGGGAATTGCTTGGTCCTGATGGCCCATGCTCTTCCAGGTAAGGCCATTCTACTTCCAAAGAGTCGCTGGACATCTCCCAGCACATTGGCAAACAGACTACTGGACTGGCCCCAGGAACTGGCAGAATGTCATTACTTGGCTGCCATCAGTGGAAATGTGGCCCAAACTGCTCAAAAAAATAATAATAATGACGTCTCCTTTTATGAAGCAGAAGAAATAATGGAGTCATGGTTATATAAAAAAAGAGGAAAGAAAAGAAAAGAAAAAGAAAAAAACTAGTAAAAAAAAAAAAACCCACAACCAGCATTTAATGTGGGAAAAGCAATTGCTCATCACAAACCCTAAACACTACCACCAACCCAATTAAAACTTACATCTGAGTTACTAATTTTAAGCTACATATTCCTTCTCCTTCTATCCATTTTCCCTCCCCAGGGGATTTTTCCCTAATTTCCATCCATCATTGTATCATCAGAATACGTTCTGTTATTTTAGAGATTTTTTTGCAAATATGGGGACAAAATTGAAATTAATATTCTTATCATTATGCTTTCTTCATTTCTACAGGCTGATTAGTTATGATAATGGAATCTCCACAATGTTGTTTTAAGATAATTTTCAAGTAAGTAAGTTTTTAATCATTATTAGTCAAGCATTTTCTAAAAATTCTGGGCTGAAACAAAGCAAAATTCTCTGGAGTTACTTCATCAATTCCCCAAACAGACCCTAAGATAATTTAATTAAGCAGAATACTTAATAGAGAGGTCAAACACCTAAACCCTTTTCGTGTCTATTTTCAGGAACAAGAATCAGATGCTATTCCACATCTCCAGCTCCAGATTAGTCTGTGTTTTACTTGATAATTAGGAATTAATAAATACTTGATTAATTTTGTAAGGAATCCTACAACCTCTTAGCACTATCAGAATTTACAGATTTATCTTCGAAGTTAATAGGTAGTTTTTGTTCTAAAAGTATAAGTCATCTCAATTAAATATTTATTAGTATAAAATTTAACTTATTTGAGAAAAATCTTTTATGATTATAGAGTTTCAAGTTTATAGAGAATCTTCAACAACTGTTTGCAGAATTCCTATTGATCCTCTATTTAAACCTCCAAATGTTAACATTGTGTTTTTGTTTTAATTCTGTCTTCCTGTCTTTCTGAAATATATGTAAATAATTCCTTTTTAAAGATTTTGAATAGTAGTTGCAGATGCTAAACTAGTAGCCAAAGTATGATAGTAAACAAAATATTTGTACATAAGAAAATAGTCTTGAAATATCTTGCTACACCATACTTAATAGTAAATAACTGAGTAATAAAGAATGTTTTCTCAAGCAGAACAGTAACCTTTAATCTCAGTTCCTGGCAAACAACTTTGCTTTTCTTGGAATTTCTAGAACAACAGGAATGTTATTATTTATTTATGGTGGGTCATAAGATCTGACTATGTTTATGCTTATGACTGTGCTCCTAAATAATTTTTGCTAAAGAGATACCTCAGGGTGAGATGTAGATACCCAGAAAGAACAGTCATGTGATTTGGTGGGAAGGAAGGTGCCTGAAGAGAGTTTCACCATATAGGGGATGACCAAATTATGCCTACATAATGCAAGCTCATTAAGATCTAGACAGAGATATGCCAAAGATTGTCTTTGGTTGGACAACTTCTGAATCTTTTCACACTTCAGTGGTAATGTGCTCTTACAGGTAGAGGGAGATTTTGTGCTTGAGACCTTTTCCTAAGTCTATAATTTTGTACTTAAGGCTGATTCTAATATGTATCCTTTTATATGTACAATAAACTGTACATATAAAAGCTTTTAATGAATCCTGAAGCATAAATCAACTACATAGTAAATTTTCTAGAAACCCAACCTAACTCATAAGCTAATATCACCCTGTTTTATGGGGTAGAAGGAGAATGGAGAATATAAACAAGTTTTGTAGGAGTAGCCCATACTCTTTAGAGAATTCAACAGGTTTGGAGAAACATGTAACGGCTTGAAAGGAAGTACATGGAGTGTGCAGAATGGATAAGAGGTTGTAAATGACTGTCTTCGGAATATGGAATGTGGCTAAAATAGAAGACAATCATGTGTGACAAGTCTGTTCAAGTGTGTTGAAAGACTTTTTGTCTTTCTTCCTGTAATAAGTTAAATGCAAACTCAGAAAAGGGACCAGTGATGCTTTTCCTTTAGCTGAGCAAGGAAATATCAGAATGAAGTCTCTACCCACACCTGTTGCTGCTTAACTTCCCATGCTTTAAAATAACCAGTTCAGGAAGTGGTGCTGTGGCTCAAGTGATAGAGCGGTAACCTTGAACTGCAGATCTGAGGGACAGCACCCAGACCCAGAATTCAAGCCCCACAATCGACAATAACAACAACAACAATAATAATAATAATCAGCAGAACAGGGTGTTATTATGGGTGGGGAACCAGTCAATGGATCTCTTTAATGTGTTGGAATTTCCTTAGCAACTCTATGAATTGTAGATGATGTCATGGAGAACAACATTTTAGAGGGATATTGTTGTTACTGTGAAAAAACTAGGTCAGGTATGGAAGTCTGTAAGATTGCCTTTAACCTTAACTCTGGATATAGTCTTAACTTTGTATATAAAACAGCCTTTTGGCTTAACTCTCAGTATAGTCTTTTTATTTATTTTGAGAAACTGACAGATATCTCCTTAAGCCCAGTGATTAGAATGACTACCTTTCAATGCGTACAACTTATCTCCTCATATGTTACAATATGTTACAATAAGAAGAACCTATCTGTCTGTATTACACTCATCAAAACTTTAATTTTACTTTAACCATAAGAAAATATATGACAGTCCCACTCTAGGGGTATAGTATAGAATAACTGGCCCAACTCATCAATGACATGAGATGAGATGAAAAAGGTGAAGATATAATTACTAAATATGTGTGTGTGAGGTCTTGGGACAGATATAATTGGGACAGTGATATAGTTGATAAAATATTACTAATTCTGCTTACTATAGTATTATACCTATGTTAGGTTTTTGGTTAGATAGTAACTTCTATTTTCATGTAAAATGTTAACATTAGGGAAAACTGGACAAAGAATTTTTAGGAATTGTGACTGTTGCTTTTGTAACTTTTTCCTCATTCTATATCCTTTACCATGCAGAAACTTTTCATTTGATGTGTTCTCATTTATCAAGTCTTTCTTTGACTTGCTATGCTTCTGGTCTTTACTCAGAAAATTTCCTGCATATACCAAGGAACATTAATGAATGTCAGTAATTGTCCCAAAAATATCTTTTAGCCTTAAATTCATTTGATAAACAGGAAATGGATATGTAAACATGGTTTTCTACCACAATACAATATGAGAAAATGGTTGAATATTGGAAATTCTGGTGTCAATAATCATGTGTAGCAATATAGAGTAAATAATATTTGAGACAGAAATATATATGATATAACCTAGCAAATATTTTACGAGTTCCCTGCTCCTATTCTAACTCACCTCCAAAGTGAAGGAACTTTACCTAAAACATTATTATCTACATATTATTCTCTTATCATCAAATTATTAAAATCAGAAGTTATTTGTTTTCTGTCTTTTAATTCTCCACACTCTGTGACCATGAGTACATTACTTAATCTCTTTGACCTCAGCTCCTTCCTTGGGATTATGGAAATTCAATATGTATTTTATGGTTTTGAAAATATGACTAAGTATGATAATAGATTTAAATCATTTAGCAGAGTTCTATAACACACTACAGGTTCAATAAATGAGTTTCTTCTCTTTGTTCATTTCCCAAAAGTGTCAAAGTGTCAGTTTCACACATCAGTAGGGCAGATTATATCTCTGTGATATGAACTGTAATCTGCTTAAATATATCAGCTTTCAAAGCTTAAGGAATTCTTATTTAAGACACTTCCTATTGTGATTTTCTAGTCTATACTCAAAGTGTATTCTTTATTGTATTCTGAGGATTTGGAGTTTGCAACTCAGTGTCTTCCACTTGCTAAGTAGACATTTGTCCACTTGAGCAATGCTTCTAGGCTTTTGTTGTCATTATTGTTTTTTATTTAAATTTTTAAAAATAGAATCTCACATTTTTGTCCAGACTGGCTTTCACCATCGCTGGGATGAAAAGCATGTTCCATTGCTCTCACCATTTTCATTGGTTGATATGGGGTTTCATGAACTTTCTGCCTAGACTGGCCCCAAACCTTGGTTTTTCACTAACACTGCCTACTGAATGACAAGGATTGTAGGTGTAAGCCACTGCACACAGCCTCAAAATATACCTTAACCTATATTTGCTAGTTAATGTGATGATCAGATTATCAGAGACTATGACATGTGATGGAGAATTTGAAGACATGGGACCTGGAAGGAGCCTCCAAGGTTACCTACAGAGACAGGTCATCCTGCATACAGACAATCTATAAGGAAAGACATAACACAACTGTTCAGTGATGTTGGGAAAAAAGATAAGAATCAAGATTACATTTGTACATACTTACAAACTACTTTCCCTTTTTGTGAGCACTGATATATCTTCCCAACGGATAAAAAACAGATTTGAGTGGAAGGCTGGGACTGGCAAATCACTTTAGGTCTTTGTGAGGATCACCATCTTGCTCCGTCATAGCATTCCTTTTAAGGTATGGGATACATTGCCTGACACAGCCCATAATGCTCCTATCCATACAGTCATTGTCCTTTCTTTTTGTCCAAGTAGACTTCTAGGCTTTAAGCATAACTATCTGTCTTATCTTCAGGATCTGTAGGACAGTATCTTGCTTGCTCTGCTTGCTTTATCACCTGTTCTCTACTACTTGAGCCACAACTCCAGCCCAGCTTTTTGGTGGTTATTTTGGAGATGGAGCTATGCAGACTTTTCTATCCAGCGTAGCTTTGACCATGAGCCTCTGGATCTCAGTCTCTCTCCTGAGTTGCAAGAATTACAGGACTATACGTGATTTTATTTGGTATTTTTTGAAGTAATCAATGAAAAAGTAAATAGGAAATTTTTTTTCCTTTTCAAAGGTAAATTTACCTCATGTGGACGTGGACTAGGTATGTGTGATAATTTAAGGTATGATATTTTAAGCTTCTGAATCCTCCAGTAGCCTGTTTATTGCTATTATAGTAATATTCTGAATAAATACTTTTTGGAAATCAACAGAGAAAAAAATTATTAATTTCCCAGAATAAATGGAGAAAAAAATCATGAAAGACAAAAGCTGACACAAATACAAATGACCATTATAATGCAAACAGATACATATCTCTAGTTTCCTTCTTAGATGACTGTGGGTATATCTATTTTTTCATCTGACATATTAACTTTTATTTTATTATATAATCTCATTTTATTTCATTCTGCATGTTAAATTTCCTTAAAAAGTATGTTCATTTTTCTTTAAAAGAATTTTAGCAATAGATTAAATGAAAAATTAAATGAAGATTTATGAAAAGATTAAATGAAAAAATATTGAATAAAGAAACAAAATGGAAAACAGGTCAAAGCAAAATGCATATATTAATGCATATATTAAGTTTTACTTTGAGCATTGATAACTAAGTTCAGGGCCCAAATAGGCCTTCTACTGACTCTTTATAGAGTAAAGAATCAAGACAAGAGCCAGGGACTCACGCCTGTATTCCTAGCTAGTCAGGAGATTGAGATCTGAGGATTGAGGTCAGACCAGTCCACGAGACTATTCAAAAAGCCAGAAGTGGAGGTCTTGGCTTAAGTGGTAGAGCTTTAGTTTTGAGCAAAAAGATTAGTTACGGCACTCCAGCCTTGCTATCAGAATTGCCACCTCCACCCCACCCCCCACCCCAAAAAAGAACAAGGAATCAAACTTGGTCAAATTCATTTTCAAGGTTCTTAAAAATCATTTTAGGATCAACAGAGATATAGTCTAAATAGAATTATGAGAAAGAAATAATCACAATATATTAGGTTGCTTTAAAGATAATACATATGGTCCTATTCTCTGACAGATATTTAACATTTGTTAACCCATTTTACCTTAATTCAGGTCTACTATTATACAGCACCATTATTTTTTAGATGAGCAATCCAAACCAAATGGGGATGAAATTGTTGTGTCTGAAGATAGTAAGTGCAGAGCTGAGATTTATCCTAGTTTTTCAGGGCTCAGGTGACAGGAACTTAAATCTCAAGTGGCACTGCTTCTTTGTTTTCATAATTTGTTTTGATTCTTACTGCATATTTCAAAGCTAGTTTGAATGCCTCCAATTTCTAGGTGAGGAAACCAAAGGCCAAGGATTTTTGCATATTGCTAAGATACACATAATATGATGGAGCCAAGACAAAAACAAGATTGTTATCATCATTATTATTATTATTAATTTAAAAGTTCTTGTTTGCTTTTATTTTGCTATAAGTATCCTCTTTCTTCTTTCTTTTTGTAAGTTTTTTATTGGGAAAATACTGTACACAGGGGTTACAGTTACATGAGCAAGGTAATGAGTACATTTCTTATCAAGCATTGTTACCTCCTCCTTTGTTTTGTCCCTACCATTCCTTCTCTCTCACCTCCAAAACTATACTCCCCCCTCCCGCCTAAATTGTAAAGTTCGTTTTTCAACATAGTGTCTTGTACATCTCATTGTTACAATGGGTCAAACTGTATCCCTATTTAAACATTTTGCTTTTACCTTTTCCCTCCCCAAATTATACCAGCATCAAATAAATGAAAACAGGGTTATAGCATGGGGAAGATCATACAAAGGTGGGAGTGTAAACTTGTTCAACCATTTTGGAAAGCAGTATTAAGGTTTCTTAAAAGAAACCTTATGACCCAGCGATCCCACATTTGGGCATTTACCCAAATGATCACAAACAAGACTATACTAAAGCTACTAGCACAACTATGTTTACTGCAGCATTATTCACCATAGCTAAAATATATGGAACCAACCTAAATGCCCCTCAATAGATAAATGGATCAAGAAAATGTGGTATACATATATATATACATATACATATATATATACATATATATGTATATATATATATATATATATAATGGAATTCTATGCCTCCATCAGAAAGAATGACATTGCCTCATTTGTTAGGAAATGGAAAGACTTGGAAAAAATTATATTTAGTGAAGTAAGCCAGGCCCAAAGAAACATAGGTCCCATGGTTTCCCTTACTTGCAATAACTAGTTTATGACTAGGACAAGCAGAAAAGTCCAAAACCTATTTACATATGACCATATAAGATGAAGTTAAGCAAAATGAACCCCAAGATAGGGACACAAATGTTTCTTTTTCTTGCTTGCTGTTGTTTCTAAAGTATTTATAAGATACCATATTATTTTCCTGCTGCTTCTTTCTTCATTAGTATATGTTTTTGTCCCATATCTCTCTTCAGATAACATATCTAGAACTTTTAAAGTTCTCTGTTCCAGTTAGTATAAATACTAATCAGAATATCTTGTAGCCACAGGTAATAGTGCTGCAACAGTAACATCTTTATGTCAGCCATTTATTCAACTTTTAAAAACTATTAAGCAACTACTATGTGTGCCTGGTTCTGTGCTGGGCACTGGAGTTACCAGGACACGTAAACTGTTAGTTTCAGTTTTAGGGAACTCCCTGCAGGGCTCACACTACACCCATGAAGTTGAAAGAAAGCTTTGCTATTAGATTAAGCTTCTCAGATAAAAATAGGGATACAGGTGGACCCATTGCAACAATGAGAAGTACAAGTTGTTTATGTCGAAAACGAACTTTACAACTTTGGTGTATGCGGGGGAGGGAGAGAGGGGAGGATTAGGTGGGGGGGGGGCGGGGAGAGGATGGTAAGGGATGGGAAGGGGAAACAAAGGAGGAGGCTACAATGCTTGATAAGAAATGTACTCATTATATTGCCCATGTAATTGTAATCCCTCTGTACAGTATTTTCACAATAAAAAAATAAAAATTATAAAAAAGCAGACCATCTCCTAAATGCTGACTCTTTGCTATTATTGCATTTTATATATAGATATAATGAAAATATTATTGTGAATGTATATGCATATATTATACGTATATTATGCGTACATATGTATATGTATATATGTATGCTGACTAGTTCGTCAAAATCATTGCTCTACTATCTATTCAAAAGTAATAATGAATCTTAATTTAATCAAACAAGAACAGAATTCTGCACACTGAATGTTTATTTTCATGAATAAATAATAAAACAGGAAGCAAATTTTGCAGTAGTGCTTACAGAATTTATCAACCAAGTCAAGCAGAAATATTAAGTTGTATTTCTGGCAAATGATAGTTGTATTAGACACTGGAATATCTAACAAACTACCCCATTTTTTTCAAATTTCCTTTATCTCTATTTTTTTTGCTCAAGAAGTCTGACCAATTAAAGCAAAATAAATTACAAAATGGATCAAATTATTTTGCAAAAATTCAGTATTCTAATATTTTACTATTGGACAAGTAAACACAATTAACAATTGGTTTAGTATACTGCTTAACATATTACAAAATGTAATGATTATCTAAGTTTTAATGAGTTTTTTTTATCTTTTGGGGGAATGTTTTTATTATCTTTAAGTAGTTGTTCATCAGAAGATTCTACATTTCAACAGAGCAGTTTATGAATACAATGCATCTCAATCAATGTTGCCCATTTCAAAATTCTCATCCACCCCTTCCAAACTACCCCCTTTCTTTACTTTTCTTAATTTTTAGGTAATGTATTGAAGTTTTTTGCTATTTAACAAAACAGTTTATGTATTCAATGCATCTTAATCTGTGCCATCCCTTCAACAACTTCATCTCTCTTCAGCCCACCCCTTCCCTTTTATTTCTCCTTTAGATCCTGATACCAAATTTTGCAATATAACTTTGAATACTGACTTTTTAGTTGGCCCCATGAGATTTGAAAATATCCTGATGGACCTATAAACTGTGGCATGCTTTAAAAAATGCAGTATTGCTGGGTGCAGGTGGCTCATGCCTGTAATCATAGTTACTCAGGGGGCTGAGATTTGAGGATAGCAGTTCAAAGCCAGCCTGGACAAGAGAGTCTGTGAGACTCTTATCTCCATTTAATCAGGGAAAGATCTGGAAGTGGCACTGTGGCTCAAGTGAAAGAGTGCTACTTTTGAGTCAAGGGAGCTCAAGGATAGCACTTAGGCCCAGAATTCAAGTCCTAGGACAGGCAAAAAAAAAAAAAAATGCAGTATAGATGCAGTGTTTTCTATCACTGCCTGAACAAGTAAATGTGAATATATTGGCTTATAACAACACACTTTTATTATTTTATAGTTTTATAAGTCAGAAATCTGACTTGGATCACAATGGTGACAGGGAGTTCTGAGATCTCCATTCTTTTTTGAGGTTCTGGAAGATAAGGTTGACTGTTTCCGCTTCTAGAGGGCTTTCCTTCTTGGACTCTGGTACACTTCTTCCATCTGTAAATAGAGAAGTGTCCCTTCTTTCTCATGCTTCATTTAGATATGTTTTTGGTGATCACAGGTTTTCACATTAAGTATTTATTCAGTCTGATCAGGTCTACTTGGAAATCCAGGAGATACTCCTTGCTCTGAGATCTGCACCTTAATTAATCATTCCTGCAAAATCCCTGTGCCATGTGCATAGTCCCAGTACCAGCATTAGGACATCATTGAAAGCAGCCTTATTCTGTCCATCACTTCCTAACTTGTTTATTTTTGTGATAAGTTTTAAAATCCCAATTGATACATAAGCTTCTCTGCTTTTTTTTAAAGTCCCTTTTTATTTATTTACTCGCTTCTTTCACACATTTAGGAAATACTATTTACTTCCACCTGGAAATGGGTTTATCTAATGGGCTTAACTTTTATAATAACTTGCTTTTGCACTTTAGGTACATTTTGATAAGTCCATGGTTCTATATTCCATTCTTCTTTTATGGAGTATAAATTCATTTAGATTATATATTATACAGCACTCACCTCTGCATAATAAATTACCGGTGGAAACTATACTTGTAAAAAATACAATGAAATACAAAAATTCAAATACAAAAAATACAAAATACACTTTAAGTACAAAATTAAAAATTCCATTAATATAACTGATGAAAAAGCATTAAGAAATTCAGTTTTGTTTCAACGTATTATTGTATTGTATGGTAATGAAAATTATAAGCAAAAGAACAAGTAAATTAATTTCAGTTTAAGGAGATCATAGTGAGGGAAAAAAAGTCCATGGGATTTGCCAATTTGCAAAGCCAAAATGGAGAATTAGGGAAAATTTCCCTGCAGATCTCTTGCTGCTGCCAAAGCTGACAGCCAAAATGAAGTTTATAGGCACTCGTATTTTCCAACAGTGCGTCTCTCCTTGCCAATACAGCCCTGTCTCCTCTGTCACCTTGAAAATGGCCTCTGTCCTTTATTGGTTTCCCATCTATTAAAATTAGATTGTGTGCTATTACAGTAAGTTTCCACCCAAATCTCTAAAACACCATTTCCATTGGTGGGCAACTATTGTGCTTTTTAATCCCCTGTTCTAAACCAAGAAATTGACAAAGCAAAGATCTGCATGCTGTCTTTGAGATACACACAGTAAAACAATTTGCATCAAAAAAATTCTGTGGACATCCTTTCTGCTCAATTATTCCAACATTTGCTCCTGTTTTCCTCACTTCTTGCAAACTGTTTCTCCCACATGCTCTGTTTGCCAAGATATCATTTTGAGTAAATTATACACATTTATCTAGGAATGAACATTTGTGTGGGTTCCTATTTTATTTTTTGAAATAACACTATAGGATAAAGCAAATTTGGAAATAGAATTTCTACCCTTCAATTTAAAAAAGGAGGGGGTAACACTGCTCGATAGGAAATGTACTCATTACCTTACTCATGTAATTGTAACCTCTCTGTATGCTATCTTTACAATTAAAAAAATTTAAATACCCTAATTTTGACTCAAGTTTTCATTGTTTCTTAACTTGAAATAATTGGCTAAATTTTTCCTAATGCAAAATAATTTTCTTTTTAGGAAAATAAGAATATTTCTAAAAAGTATCAGAGAATTTTGTAGTCATGGCTATTTAGATGCATATTTGAGTATCATTTATGGAAAGTAATAATTCAACCTGTGGTCTTTGGTTGGCAGGCTTAGTTTTACTTCAAATTATCTCCAACCACTAACACTCACACTAGATATGCATATGTAGGGTTTTGAAAAATTTATTTACTATCCAGGCTTTAGTTTCCTGATGGGAAATATGAGCATATAGAATAAATAAATGAACAAAGTAAAAGTGTTTAGTGAAAGTACCTGATATTCAAGAACTAATTGAGTAATAGAAGTGGTTTAATTTTGCAAGTAAAATAATGCCTTCTTTGTAAAATAATTTTTAAATAGCAGTGAATTAAATAAAACATGCTTTTTATCCAATCTTGTACTATCTTGCTACTTACTTGATTTTTGGACAAATATGTGATAAGATTTCCTTTAAATCACTTTCTATCTGAGAAGATAATTTTGTTTATAACAGACAAGTAAAGGAGTAATAAAATTAACCTAAATTCAGAACAAAAATGCACACATACTTTGATTTTTGATTATGAGATACAAAAAACTGATAATGAGACTCCAGATTTGGGTGAGCATTTTAGTAATTAAATTTTGAATAGATCATACTTTATTAAAGCATCATCAGCTACAAGAAATTTAAGGAGAGAAACCACTTTGTTTTATTCATTTAAGGCTGATGAAGTGTCTTTGATCTTTTGGATATCCGCACTAATACTTTTTTTAAAAAGTTAATGCAGTGTATCTCCTTTTAGGAGGGGGGAAGGTAGAGAGGAAGGAAAACAACTATTGGTTCTTGATAAGAAAAAAGAAAAGCCCAACAACACCAGTTTTTATGTTGTGCCCTATCCAGCTGACACTGTCCTTTTGGAAAGCCAATGACTTGTTAGTACCCCTAGCAGCAGTGTGAACAGATGCGTCCCTGACAGGCGATGGATGGTCAGGGTCCATCTGGCCAGTGCAGCTCGGACAGAAATGATGTATACAGCTTCATCAGCGAATGACTGTCATCAATCCTGGGCCACGGATAGCGTAAATGACAGCTATGCTGCAGCTGAGACCCCAGGTGTGAGACTGAGGAGGACTGATTTAAGAATGCTGGGTAATCAGGAATGTATAGGATCCTGGACTTTAATTTGTATCTTTAACCTCCTATAAATATCATGCTATACTGTAGCTGGTATGTGTTTTTTAGGGTCTTATCATGAAATTAGCTTCAGGATGACAACTGTTCCTTGATCCTTTAGTACTGAGGACTTTGGTTGTTGGTCTCAATGTTCAAATGCATGAAGTTGAATGACTGCTCTAGGATATGTCTACAATTTAATTATGATTGCATTGATTTTTCATGTATTTCATTTTTCTCTTCTTTAACCCTCAGTGGTTGCCTTGTGATGTTTTTTCCCCCAAAATTTCCTTAAGGAGCCACTTTGAATTAAAAAAAATGTTTTGTTTTTGGTTATTTTGCCTCTGTCTTCCCCATCATACCTTCTCCCTTACCCTTCCCTCCCCCAGGAATATCTAACTCACTGTAGTAGACTGGAGAAGTACTATTTGGCAGACCATCTAGAAAAGAACCTTCCAGTTAATACAAGAGCTTACAAAGGAAACAATATTCCACTGCTTACCAACAAAAGGTACCTGGTTTTTAAATGGTTTCTCTTTAGTATGCATTAAAGATCATGCATAATTTGCATCTATTAGCATTTTATTATAGCACTGCACTGGGGAAAGGAAAATGAAAACAATTATTGTATCCTCAGAGGACATTTCTTTACTTATAACTATTTTACAATAAATCATTTTTGTTTATACGTTTACTGGATGCAGCAAATGCACAAGCTGGAGACTAGGAGGATTCTAAAAGCCTAGGAATTTGTAAAGTGGCTCCACATGTTTTCACAAAAAGCTCTTCAGATACTTCTAACTTATTAAAATGAATTATGTCAATTACCACCAGTGGATCTGGAAAACATTCAAATGTGATGGAAGATTCCCCTTTCCTCACAAAAAAGAAAGAAAGAGAAAAAGAGAGAAAGAGAGAAAGAAAGAAAGGAAGGAAGGAAGCAAGGAAGGAAGGAAGGAAGGAAGAAAGAAAGAAAGAAAGAAAGAAAGAAAGAAAGAAAGAAAGAAAGAAAGAAAGAAAGAAAGAAAGAAAGAAAGACTTCCACAGAAGTTCAGCTTTTCATAATACAGGCAAGTTTTAATTCAGTTTAAATAATATCTGGCTAAAAAGGGAACAAGTCCATGAAGAGTCTTTTTTTTTTCAAAAGGAGAAAATATAGTTACCTTTAAGTATTTGTACAATGGAGTTGCCATTTTAACAAAGCAGTTTATGAATACAACATATCTTGATCAATGTCACCCTTCCAACATTCTCACTCATCCTCCCCCACTTCCTCTTCTTAAGATCATAGGCTATACATTGAATTCCTAACTGAAATCTCCCACTCTTCTCATTCACCTACACATTCCCCTCAATCCCACCCCATCACTTTCAAGTATCCACCTGCTTGTATTAAATTTGTTGAACTTTGACTTTGCCTTTTTAAGGAATTACCCTGTTAGAGTTCTTCCTTGAACCTACCATATTTCAGTTAATACTTTGGTATAAACTTGCATAACACCTATCATATTTACTTATGTTTATAAGCTAAATATAACTTTCATATATGAGGAAAAACATACAATCTTTTTCTCTGTGGGCCTGACTTAATTCACTTAACACTTTGAACTATCTCTATTTCTTTACAAATGATACAATATCATTCCAATGGACGAGTAAAATTTTATTATCTCTTTATTTCTCTCAATCTAGCTTATCTCATTTTCTTATTCCAGATGTCTATTGAGAGGCATCTGGGTCAATTCCATATCTTGGCTATGTTGAATAGTCCTGCAATAAACATGGTTGTACTGGTAGCCTGGTTTATAATCTTTTGGGAAAACACCCAGAAGTGGGTGTTTGGTTTTTACACAGTCTGAAGAAAAATAGGATAAGAAATAATTTACCAATTCTTTTAGGCACCTATCCTTTAGATTAAAAAAAAAGGATAATGTTGTTATCATTCTCCATTGCTTGTGGCAATGTCCACAGTTAACACATCAAGTAGAAAAAATATCCATTTAAAAATATTTTTACATAAGTGACCTAAATATTTTAGTGGTCAATACAAAATTCATCTATCCTACCAATACATTGTAAACAAATGTATATAGTTAAAAAGTCATCATAAACTATACTGTTTTATATATAATTTTTAATGTAAATATCAAATAGCTTTCAAATTTTAGAATAACATTAGGATACAGAATTAGTGAGAAAGAGAGAATTTATTGGACTTAAAACAATCTCTAACCACATTCTGTTATAAGTCCTGAAAATTATCTTGACCATAGTTCCAAGAATGGAATGGTGGCTCTTTCACTTTTAAAGATAGCATATAAATGTGATTTCAGTTTTGAAATAAAACTGAAAAAATATACTGAACCAAATTTAAACTTTGGGTTTTAAGATGCCAACAATAAAGCTTAGTGATTGCAATGGTTTAAACATATTACATTGATGTATTTTGAATACATAGAAATGGCACAATGTCATCATTCCTGTATAACTACTATATACTTTATACTAATTTAAAATTATTTATCAATAATAATTACTAATTTCAATTCAATATCCTAGATTTAGGATCTGTTTACCTATTTATGAAATTTTATTTTGGTGTCTCATTAGTAAGTTAGAGGCTAGTATTTCATATTTTAGACATAAACATCCCCAGGAATTAGTGTGTCACACTGAGAAACACTCTTGCCAGAGGGCATTGCCTTGCCTTCACTCTGTACCTACCTCTGGCTTAAAACAACAGATCCAATTAAAGATCAAGAGCAAGCAAAAGAATCTTCCAGAAATGTGATTTAAGCATCTGCCTTCCTTAGTGTTTCTTTTTGATTCTTTCATTCTGTGAGTTACTTCTTTTAAAAAGAATTTGTCATTTACATTTTATTTTTAAATTTTTATTGTAAAAATACTGTAGAGAGAGGTTACAGTTACATGAGCAAGATAATGAGTACATTTCCTATTGAGCATTGTTGCCTCCTCCTTTGTTTTCCCCTACCATCCCCTCCCACCTCCACAACTACCCCCCCCACTTCCCCCCCCCTGGGCCCCCCCGGCCCCGCCAAAGTTGTACAGTTCGTTTTCAACATATTGTTTTGTAGATCTCTTTGTTACAATGGGTCAACCAGTATCCCTATTTAAGAATTTTGTTTTTTCCCTTCCCCTCCCCAAATTAGAAAGTGTATATACAAGATGCAGGGCACCAACATCAAATACAGTGAAAACAAGGGTTATACTATGGTTATACAAAGAAACAAAAAACCACATGGTACATTATGAACAAGTTAGAAACAATAGCAAGAAAAAAAACACTTGTGTCCCTATCTTGGGGTTCATTTTGCTTAACATCATCTTATTTGGTCATATAGACATAGTTTTTGACCTTTTCTACTTGTCATAGTCATAAACTAGTTATTGCAAATAAGGTAAACCATGGGACCTATGTTTCTTTGGGCCTGCATTACTTCATTTAATATAATTTTTTTCCATGTCTTTCCATTTCCTAACAAATACGGCGATGTCATTCTTTCTGATGGAGGCATATAATTCCATTGTGTGTGTGTGTGTGTGTGTGTATATATATATATATATATATATTTATATTTATATATAAATATATATATATATATACCAGATTATCTTGATCCATTCATCTACTGAGGGACATCTGGGTTCGTTTCATACCTTACCTATGGTAAATAATGCTGCAATAAACATGGTTGTGCTGGTAGCTTTAGTATAGTCCTGTTTGTAATCATTTGGCTAAATGCCCAAAAGTGGATCACTGGGTCATAGGGGAGCTCTATGTGGAGTCTTTTCTTTCTGTTGGGAATTTTTGCATCTTGGAACTGATGTTTTCTCTCTTTTGGAAGTGTTTTCTTAACACAGTAGGTTATAGTAGGACCAGGCAGGTGAAAAGAGACACAAAATTGTGTAAGACAGTTTTCATATAGTGACTTAGCAGCACTCCAATGCATCATAGACCACAAGGATAGGGGATAATACACAGATTTGAGGCTACCTTGTTTGTTACCAATAGTGCACCTGTGTGCCTGAGTGTTACACATAATTTCAAATTCCTAAAGTACTAGCCCTTTGTTTCTCTACTAGAAAATGAGAAGCAACATCCATTTCTTTAGAAGGTTCACCATATTATTGGAAAAACAGAAAGAACTAAATCCTCCATTACAATGTTAGCAGATGGGTTCTTGGTTTGAGGTTGAATAATGATTACAGAAGATTGTTTTCAGTGCAAGCTTAGATTTGCATCTTTGGTTGTTTACTAGTAGTAACATATGAGGTAGGGATTTTTCTCTTTTCTTTGGGAGGAATGGGGGGGGAGTATAAACCCAATGAAATAACCACATAGATAGATAGATAGATAGATAGATAGATAGATAGATAGATAGATAGATAGATAGATAGATAGATAGATAGATAGAGATATATATGGTTTGAAACCATTGTGATTTGAAGGAAATCACAAAATATAATGTTCAATTACTTTTCTTAAGTGAATAGTCTAAATTATTGAAGACAGACACATTTTCATTTGGACAGTGACAAGTAGAGAATTTCCAGTGACATAAAACTTGGCATACCAACTGATGGACAAAACCATTTAAGATCTCTTTAATTCATTGTTTTAAAAAATAGAGAAGTGGTGCTGTAGCTCAAGTGGTAGAGTGCTCGCCTTGAGCAGAAAAGCTGATGGACAGTGATCAGGCCCAGAGTTCAAGCCCCACGACCGAAAGAAAAAAAAAAAAAAAAAAAAAGAAATTAAAAATTCTAGCCGGGCGCTGGTGGCTCACGCCTGTAATCCTAGCTACGCAGGAGGCTGAGATCTGAGGATCTCGGTTCAAAGCCAGCCCGGGCACGAAGAGACCGTGAGACTCCTATCTCCAATAAAAACCACCAGAAAACCGGAAGTGGTGCTGTAGCTCAAATGGTAGAGCGCTCGCCTTGAGCTGAAGAGCTGAGGGACAGCGCCCAGGCCCAGAGTTCAAGCCCCACGGCCGACCAAAAAAAAAAAAAAAATAGAATGAAATCATTTATATATAGATTAAGGACATGATTTTTTTCTTTCTCTCAAACTTTGTTTACCATTGAATGGATAATGTGAGTGTGTAATAATGCTCACTGAGTGAATGATAATTAAATATTCAAACCTAAGTCATTTAATTTGCTACATGAACAGGAATGTAAATTCCGTGTCATAATTAAGAGATTCTGATCATGTCATTCCATTTTACTCTATAAATAGAATGGCTAAAGCAGACACCAAGGGCTGATAGTAAAAGAGTGAGCTCTTTTACTATCTAGTTCAAAATGAGGCCCTTTAGCTCCTGTTCCAAATGGTGGCAGCATGAGACATAGGCAGAACTGGTGATAAGGTGCCACAGAGCCCTCTTTTAGGAAGGTGGAGACTACAACACAAGAAAAGCAAGAAGCTGCATGCTAATATCTAATTTAAAAGAATAACAAGTAAAATGTCATAATTTTATCCAACCTCAGGAGATTTTTGTAAATATTTGGAATTGGTTTATATCTCTTACTAAATACATACCATCTTCTGGTTTCTGAAACTTAAGCAAATGGACCAAAAGAATTGGACAGATTTAGCTGTTCTTAAAAAAAAATAAAATAAAATCAGCCAGGCTCCTTTTAGCCAAGCACCAGTGGAGCCCAACATCATGGCACATTTCCCCACAATATACTCACACTCAGCCACCACCTAGGAGGGAAAAGAGTGCGAGGGCTATTGAGCACCGAGAATTTTCCCAATGAATCACAATTATGTGAACACCTGTGCTAACTAAGTTTGTGCTGATCCACTGTGAAAATTTGCAAAGTGCTCAACAGCCCTGAGAATTTCTCATTTATTATCTCAGGTGGGGTGGTCTGCAACTGCACATTAGGTTGCAGTGTGAACCATGTAAGGACACGCATTCAAGACCTCATCTAGGACCTTTTCATTCTACCTGCAGGGTACAGCTGTGCCTCTTAACAGGCCAGAGTTCTGCCTCAGAACTTCTGTTCAGAAAAGTTAACGGCAAATACAAGAACCCTTCATCTGTCCAGGTACTCACTGTAGAATATGCAGTACATTTACTTATATTTAAAGATTAACTCACCATAAGATCAATCTTGGAGAGAACTTGACAGTGATATTTTATGAATTACATCGTTATATATTAAACTGAAAAGGAATCAAAACTTGGATGAAAAAATTTATTCATATATATGATTTTGAAGTGCCACCAATTTCAGTACTGTCAAAGATGTGCTAAAACAGGTCTAGATCCCAAACTATCTGTAGACTATTTTGAAGCCAATGATTGATGAGAATTGGAAAAAATTATTTGTGAATGAAGTCATCAGACTAGCTGAAGTCTAGATATAAGCAGTGAGACTGAGATCATTGAATGAGCCAGATACAGAGTCAATTGTTAACTCCACAATAATGGCTCTGCCTAATCTTGGGACAGTAGCATCCATTCAATATATTCTCTGTCTCAAGAGCTATAAACTACTGTGTGGTCTCCCAACATTAATTCAATGGTAAGAAAAGAATTTCTGTGTAATTCCATAGACACAATAGATATATTTACCAAAGATTCTTCAGTGAAAAATGTACTTGGTACTTTGAGTAGTTAGATTTAACTGACCATAAACTCAGGCATATAGATACAAAGACCAGAATCTTCTCTGGCAGGATTTTTCTTTAAGTTGTACCTCTGGAACTTAATTATATCTAGCAGCTTCCAGTTTTTACCATCAAGAACTCAAAGGTAAGTATCATGGTATTCAGTGGCTAGTGCTATTGCTTTTGAAGACAGCGTTTTGATCTAATGAAGAAAAACATAAAAAGAGAAATTCTGAGGTTATTGAATATCATTAGGATAAGTCTATCAGTGGGTCCCAAATTTTGGTTATGGTTTAGGAACACAGGTGACTACACTAATGGAACTCAAAAGTTTCCTAGCTGGTTTTGGTTTCTGGTTGGGATACATAGGAGTCCCAGATGACTGAATTTTTATCTCCTTTTATTTATCTGGATTTCAATCTCCATCTCCAGCTTAGATACAAAGGCAGCTTTTTCCCTACTGCTGTTATTGTAATTAGAAGAAAGAAAAAAAATTAAGACACTCAGGAGAAACATTGCTGATAGGTACTTTGGATTAATGCCAGAGTCTTCTAATGGAAATTAACCTTTTCTGTATCTGGATCCTGGTTTTTAAGATACAACTTTTAAGGGTAGGTAGTTGTAGGGGTAGGAGAACAAAGGAACAGGAGTCTGGAGTAAGTCCATATATGGCATGTTTTCACCTAGAAATAAGGTATTGAGTGTTACGCTCACCAAACATGTTAAGCGCTTGACACATACTATCTCATTAAATTACCACAACAGAATGAAAGAGCAATTGATCTTATTCTGTTTCACAAAATAAGCAAAATGAAGCTTAGAGAAGCTAACCAGCCCACAGCCATGTCAGAGTGAGACTAGCTTCATTGTCTAACTGATGTCACGGCTCATGATTTTAATGACTACAAAATACTGCCTCTTAGTGGTTGGAGCTTAGTAAGCAGTCAGCTCCTATTGTCAGATTTTGACAATGTCACCAGTTATTATTTTATGAGATATTTCATCTCTTTCATTCATTCTTCATCACATGACAGAGCACTATCCTAGTTTCCCCTAGTGATTGTTAGGATACTGATTAACAGAGCTTATGAACAAATTCTCAGCAAGGACTTAATGGAAGACAAAAGCTTAAGACATTGCTTAGTTGTAAGTATTTCATGGTGCGGCCTTTTCTAGGCAAAAGGCCTCCAGTCAAGCCATTGATGCTTAATAATGTGAACTTCAAATTCTCTTGCAGGCTGGTGGGAAAGTGATTTTGCAAGACTGTTTTCTGCCACATGTTCCTTGAAATATACTCAAATGGTGAATGTTTACTTTACCTGGGCATAGGGCTGACCCTGTTGAGCAGGTATGTTGAAATATTATATTCCCCAAGAAGAGAGGTCACTGATAATGGCATTAATGCTGCCAGTCTCCGGTCCTATTAAATGATGCCTCAGTATGCAATATTCCACACTGGATTTCTGGTAAATCAGTCTTAGTGACCTTGAGTCAACAGTCTTTACCTTCTTTAGACACCAAGTAGCACTGTGACATTTTAAATTCATAGTAGTGTTTACTTTTTAAATGGAGTTGAAAAATCTTGAAACTGGAGAGGTGGACGGATGGAAGTGAGCGCATAGAAAACCTTAAATGCTTGCATTGACACTACACCTGGCAAGTTATAACTCAGCAGCCAATGCACTGAGATGGCAGAACCTATTGAGTATATCACATCAATCTTTCATTCAGACTCTACCTCAAATCACTGACATGATGGCCACAAAGTCCTTGACCATCCACTATGTCAATGCTTCATCTTTATAATATTAATTCAATATGAACTCTCATTACTTTTTAAGTTTCTGGATCAGCTTCTGGTAATCCTAGTCCCTGTTCTGTAGGACATAGTAGAAAATCCCTTCCCCCGCCCCCTCCAACCATTGCCTTTAACAATGGCTACCCTCATCATGGTCTCTCTATGATACTGCTTCTCACAATTGCCATAGGATGAATTCCTCCACATGGAAGGGTGAGAGTTAATAGCAAGGCTTACCATGTTGCCACTCACATCTTATAGCACCATAAAACACAGTTTCAAAGATAGTAAATATATGTTCTTAATATCAAAATGAAAAAAATACAAAGAAATTGTGCATCTACTAAATTACTCCACCTAGGGGCTTTATTGTTGGACAATGCATCAATAAATTATCTATCCACAAATGAAACCTATTTAGTCATTAAAATGAATGTTCCAATTCTAAATGCAGGAACATGGATAAATCTTAAAATTCACAATGGTAAGGGAGAAAATAAATATCAGACTTGTGGTAGTTGTGTAAAGTTAATATCATAGCGCAATGTAACATTAGTTATGTTTAGATGGGCATGGCCGTGAAGGTATAGGTCAGTTTTAAGATAGCTTTAATTCCAGTGCAAAGGAAAAAAACAGTGAAAGAATCAGAGACATACTTTGCAGCTGAAAGGGATCTTTAATACCTTTCGTAACATTTAGTTGTGTGTATGTGTGTATATATGTATGTATGTTTATATGGATTTATGAGGGCATTGAACATGCTAATATTGTAGGCAAGCCCTCTGCCATTGAGTAACATTCCCAGCCTTCCTTTTTTTTTTTGTTAACATTTCACTGGGGAAAAAGAAAGGCAACAGTAATCCTTTTATCATAGTGACTACATGACCATCTGTTATCCTCTGAACTGTTATATATTTGAAATAGTTGATAATAATTGTAATAATAACAAAAATAGTAAAAGAAACTTGAAAATGAGAAAGGGTAGTTGCTTTTAATACTGTCTCCCAACTTTTCACTGTACTTCCCAAGGAGACAGAAGCCTAGATAAAAGTCACAATTCAAACTAGGGCAAACTAACCAGCTATCTCTACAATAGGGAAGGTCTTGATACATAGTAAAGGCTAAGAGGATGAGGAGTCAGCTGTCCAGCTTCTCAGGGAGTGATATCTATTTGCTTTGTTTCTTGGTAAATCAAAACTGTGCTTTTGTGATGTTGAGGGGTATAGGAGAAGATCCCCAAAATAAACTTTAAAAAATAAAGTGAACGGTGCATATTGGAATATTTTTGGAAATGTGGAAAAGGAGAAAATAGAATTTCAGACCCATGACTTTAACATGTAAAAACAGCCAGTACTATTTCAAACCTCTCAGTGTCTGTAGGGAAAGAAAGAAGGTGTTCAACGTGACTCCTTTGATTATACAATGAGGAGGGGTGCAGCCACTGGGGGACCCTTATTTCATGTCCCTCTTCAACCTCCCAGCTCAAAAGCCACTTGGAATATATATATATATATATATATATATATATATATATATATATATATATATATATATATGGCAGGACATTTTCTTTTTCCACATGAAAAGTTTTTCCTGAGTCTCTTTTTTGCCTGTTCTTTTCTTAACTTTAGTTCCCTATAGAAACATTCCATATCTGGAGAATAAAAAGGGAAGGAAAAGAAAAGGAAGCTTTTTATAAATTAAAAGAAAAAAATCCCTAAAACTTGTCATAGCATTGTTGTAAAGAGCTAAAATCATATTTTGATCCACTAACTTCAAAATGAGACATTATTTGCATAAAGTAACATTTGTGGAGATAAACATAATACAAAAATGCATTTCTGAATTGAGAACTTCTTCTACTTTCATGCTGAAGATTTTCTTTTCTTATGATTAGGTCATATATTTCTCAAAAAATCCTTTTTAAAAAGGAAACTCTAGTCCACCTTTATCTCTAATGGCACGGTTGGGAGTTGCTATAATAATCCTTTGCTTTTATGTAGCCATCTGGAGGCCCATTAAAAGGAGTATCTAAAACAGACTCCCCAAGTGTGCTGAGTTTGTACATTTTCACCAAGTCACCAAAACAGGCACATTTTTTCTTCCTGTGGAGAGGTGACCCTTTACAGATAGCAATGCAGATTGGTAGGGAGGATAGAAAAGACTAGTCATAGCGTCCATACAGCTTGACTGTTCTCCATTGCTATTGTGAAAAAATAGTGGATAATTTGTGTGTGTGTGTGCGTGTGTGTGTGTGTGTGTGTGTGTGCATGTGTGTTCGTATGTTTTAAGGGTACAAAGAACTACAAGAAGGTTTCTTTTCACCTCTAGGGCTTGATGATGAAATGGAAGAGGTTAGAGGATATGGGAATGGACAGCATTGAGAATTTAATGAAGTGTCATATTTCAATGGGCAAAATTCAATCTTGGTTTGTGTGGAAAGTAATATGAAATATTGAAATAATATTTCAAGTCCCCAAGTTTTGTGGTGCACGCAGATACACAGACTAGTCTTTGCCTTTCTGCATTTCATCAAAAGTATCATCCAACAGAGTTTAGGACATAAGGGCAGGTTGTAAAATGGAATTAGATAAAAGTTGGCATTTGTCTTTAGTAGATTATTAAAATCTCCACAGTAAGAAATCTGCTCATAAAGACATTGCAAGTTAGCAGGGGCTGATATCATTTGTCCAAAATAGAGTCTTTTCTCTACACTCATTAACCGTCGCGCCCAGTAATGTGATTGTAATCCTATTAAACCTGATACATCAAAAATTAAAAAAAATTTAGTTGCTGTCTCAAACTGCACTACAACTCAGATCTAGGACCAAATAAGATGCATTAATTGCTTTACTGCTTCACCGCAAAGCCTCTCTTAAAACATAATTCCTTAATGAAGTCCGTTAATTTGTTCATAGCAGTACACAAGCTGTTCAAAATGACACAGAATCGCACTCTGTCTTCTAACCCCTGCAGTTTCTTCTGTTAGTCACTCTGTCTTGTGTTGTTATCCCATGGATAGTAATTATTTTATAGTGGCTGTAATTAGGAGAGAATTAGGCTTGGTAAACAAAACCTGCCTTCTCCTGTTAATAGCTAAGGATAATAAATTTGGCTCTGACATTCACTATATTTGGACAAGGCTTGGCCTACTTCCAGTTTTCCCAATAAGAACTTTATTATATAATTATGCCTTTGAGGGGCTAATATTACAAGGTAATTTTTTTTGTGAAGACACATATTGCATGGCTTACAGCCAGTAAATGATATACTGTAATATATGCCCCCAATAAATGTTTTAAACAAAATCTCTCTTAGCAACAACCTTCTATAGCTATGCACTGTTCTTCTGCATATATTATTTATAGGCTCTGTTTGTTGAGTTTTTCACAATGTAAATTCTCTTTCCTTTTGCTCACATGGTCCAATATTATGGCAAGTGTCTGTTTTTGAAAGGCTTAAATAATTCCCATTAGCAAATGCTGTACTTAGATCTTTCCCTTCTCCTGTCCAAGTTCCTATAGATGATATCAATCAGATAGTACCAAAAAAGAGCATGTAAAAAACCTTACATTCTTTTGAAAAGATTGGCTGTAATTTTATATAAGTTATCTTTGTTTAAACAGCTTTGCTTTTTTCTCCACTTTTAACACAAGTGAAATACAATTATTTTATCTGACTATAAGCCAGATCTCTGGTGATTCATATGCCTTTCACTGGCCCTTTACTGAAAGGGTCGCCCAAACTCGTATAGATCAGCTATAATATCTGACATCACAAAATGCTACAGTGAAGAGACTGACATTTCAGACAGGTTCAAAAACAAGATCATGAAAATAGATCCTTCATGTAGAAAAATCATGAGAAAATAGGCATAAACAGCATGAACTTCAAAAGAAGAAATAACCTTATTAGATTCTAAGCAAATGGAAGTAGAAGAACATTTTTTAAAATACTGTTTGCTGGACAATTCAAAATTCTAGTGCCATTCTTAATTCTTTAATACTAAGGATAGACAGCTTGCATAAAGGGCAATGACATATAAAAAGGCACTTCAGAAATTGCACCCTAGACACTCAGGTCATATTTAAAAGAGAATTTGAAGTGCAAAATTAGGACAACTCACATATGTACACTCCCTCCAAAAACAATCTCAATCTTACCTGAAAATTGGGTAGGTTGCACATCCAGCTTAAGTCCCCTTGTAGGACTATTTGGTGTGCGAGATGACTATCAACATTGACTAGGTATCAGTTTGTTTAGTACAATTTGCTAGGGCCCTGATGTAAAGACTCTTCTAAGTTCTACAAATCTCCCTTTAAGTGAGATTACCTTGCCTCTTTTTCTACTTCTGGGAAAGACAAAGTAGCCACATTCCTTACCTAAGGCATACACTGCTCTCAGCAGTGTATCAGGAGCGTCATCATCTCCATCTTTCTCTGTTCCACTTTGGTGTTGGTCAGCACTTAGAGACATGAAATCTCTAATTGTTCTTTCACTTATTATCACAACATTTTGCACATTAAAAATAAGAGAGAGCTGGGGTGCAGTGGCTTGTGCCTACTCCATATATATGTGAGCATTGTAATCAGGAGGATCATAGTTCAATGACAGCCAGGGGGGAAAAAAGCTAATAAAACCTCATCTCGAGAGAAAAAGCTGGTCCTTGTGGTTAGCATCTGTCACCCCAGCTACAGGGATAAGCATAAACAGGAGGATCATGGATTGGGCTGGCATGGGGGGAAAAAATCTCTAAAAGGATGTAAGGGTTGGAGGCATGGCTCAAGTAGTAGAGGATCTACCTAAAAAATGTGAGGTCTAATTACAAATCCCAGGAATTCCTAAATTCAAACCCCAGAATCATCAAAATGAGTAAAAAGAAAGAAAAAGAATCTTAGGCTGAGATATGGTTCAAATGGTAGAATGTCTGCTTAGCAAATGAGAGACCCTAATTTCAAACCTCAGTACTGCCAAAAAGAAAAAAAAAGTCCCAGAACTTCACATTTATTATTTTTCTATTTGTTTAGATATAGTGTCAACATTTTGAGTTAATGCTTCCTTCCGACACATAGTTGTAACTTATCTTCTAGTCCAAGAAATATCATTCTACCACTAATTTAAAACAATGAAAGTATATACCCTGAGATAACATGATAGCTGAGAAATTATTGGTAATTCAAATCAACTTAACATTTACGGAGTGTCTATGGACTGCACTGAAACATCAGGAAAATTTTAAAATAGGCAAAGATTGTTTTCTCTCTCATTAGTTTGAGTGGCTCAAAGCACTTAATATAATGGTTTGTGTATCCTTAGAAAATCCCAGAAGAATGTCAAAATCCTGTTTTCTGTTCCAGTGGTGGTTGCTGTAGATTTTCTTCCTTGCACTACAGAAAATATGACATCACAATAAGAGCAAGCTATATGCAAAAAATAATGCAGTAAATAAATAGAGAAGATTGTTAAGCCCAGTGAATCAAAGGCTAATCCTCAGTCTATAACTCCTGCACCATTCTTTCCCTGTTACTGTGGCATTATATTAATGGAAGTTTTAATTAGGCAAACTGATTCGTTTCACTTTTGATAGGTACCAAATCTTTATTCCTAATACTTACAATAATCACAAATATAGAAGCAGAATAGTGGATATATTTACATACAGCAATATACATTTTCCCAGTGGGGGTGAAAATGATTTTCGTGGAACTTACTTTGAATGATTGCTTTCACATCTTAACCAGAAAAGACCTTCTTTTGGTGTCTTTTCTTTTCCTTTAAAAAAAATGATTTATTAAATAAGTTTTTATTGTGAAAATACTATCCAGAGGGGTTAGTTACATGAGCAAGGAAATGAGTACACTTCTTATCAAGCATTGTTGTCTTCTCCTTTGTTTTTCCCCTACCATCCCTTTTCTCCCACCTCCTCAACTACACTCCCAGCTCCCCAACCCTTCCCCGTCCCAAATTGTAATGTTCGTTTTTCAACATAGTGTCTTGTACATCTCATTGTTGCAATGGGTCAATCAGTATCCCTATTTAAGCTTTTTGTTTTTTCTCTTCCCCTCCCCAAATTATACCAACAGTAAAAACAGGGGTTATACTGTGAGGGAGGAACATACAAAACAACGAAAAAATCACATGGTACCTTATAAATACATTAGAAACATTAGCAAGAAAGAAAAAAAACACTTGCGTCCCTATCTTGGGGTTCATTTTGCTTAACATCATCTTATCTGACCTTTTCTTCTTGTCCCAGCCATTTACTAGTTATTGAAAATAAGGGAACCATGGGACCTATATTTCTTTGGACCTGGCTTACTTCACCTAATATAATTTTTTCCAAGTCTTTCCATTTCCTAATAAATGGGGCGATGTCATTCTTTCTGATGAAGGCATAAGATTCCATTGTGAATATATATCACATTTTCTTGATTCATTCATCTTCTGAGGGACATCTGGGTTGGTTCCATATCTTAGCTATGGTAAATAATACTGCAATAAACATGGTTGTGCTGGTAGCTTTAGTATGGTCTTCTTTGTGATCCTTTGGGTAAATGCCCAAAAGTGGGATTGTTGGGTCATAAGGGAACTCTATATGGAGTCTTTTGAGGAACCTCCATACTACTTTCCAAAGTGGTTGAACAAGATTACACTCCCACCAATAATGCAGTAGGGTTAGCTTTTGGCCACATCCCCTCCCAGCATCTGTTGTTATTAGAGTTCTTGATCATAGCCATTCTAACTGGGGTGAGGTGGAATCTCAATGTTAAAAAAAAAAGATTTAAAGTGCTTTATTATGATGCAAAAATTTACCATTGTCATAACTCTCTAGAAAGTGGCTAAAATAATCATTTTGATGACTCTCTAAATAGACTGTCAGAAAAACCTACTTTGGATTTTGAAGGCACAGTGTTGGTATGAAAATTAGAAATCTTATTCTTCCTAATGAGTTTGGGGAAAAAAGAGCTCAAAAAAATAAGAAGCATGCAGCCCTCTAGAGGATATTTGCCCATTGACATTTGCCTTCATTCTAAAACTATCTTTCATTTTTAAGAAGACATCCAGTGTGCCACTGATGAGAACAATCTTAAATCAAGACTGGCTTCCTTCACAGTCAATATTCTATATACAACATTCTAGCTAGGTAAAGACCTTTAAGGTCCCTGGTCCTTACATACCCAGTCTGTCCTTGCAAATACTTGCCCTCAAAATTCCCTTCAAATTTCAATTGTCCAGCAGTTTTATAGAGTTGGGTCATGATGGGACCTCTTTGTTAAGTTATTTAATCCATTCTCATAAATTAGTCATTTATCACCTACATTGTTGTGGTGGCTGGATTGTCATATCCTCCTATCTTTTTGACATGGTTCTCATATTGGAATCTTTCAACACCAAACTGAATGCAGAATAAGAACTGTGTCTAGGTAAGTATAATCACCACCTCCCATACATAATTTTTTAGTGGTTAGTTCCCCTCACAAAGACAGAATCTCCTGCATTACCAACGGTTAAAAAATAAACCTCACAGGGAGCGTTATTTTCACCATTATCATATACTATCTGTACATCCCAGAACTCACTTGTTTCTACACTGTATAGTCTGGAAAAGGCAGAAAAGTCAGTTTGTGTCAGAGCAGTTAACTTGGCTCCCACAATTCCTCCCCTGCTGTTCTCCTTGTCCCATATCAGCTGTATTTCACTCCATTAACTACAGCAATGGGTATTTGCTCTCAATAAATGTGTGTGGGTGTGTATGTGTGTTTGTATTTGAGAAGAGTTTATGCAGACAACTCCAAATAGCTCCAAAAGTGATTGCACAATTAAAGAAACTATTTCCTGCTGTTGATGCTTATTTCCTAAAACATCATCTGTCAGCCTAGCTACTGAGATTGATGTTCTGAATACATTTAATCTTTTTAAACCCTAAGGAAATATCTTCTTCATGTCGCTGCCCTAGCTTCATCACTCTTTTCCTCAATCTTTCTTGTAGTCTGATTGTGGGATTGATTCCCAAAGGGCTATCAACATCCACTGTAGATGTTAAAGAAAGGAGTTCAGGCTCGGGTCTTGTAAGGTTCTGAACTCTCTGCAGACTATTCCAAGCACTTTGAACTTAAGTTTTGAAATTTTCTATTAGCTAGTAGAAATGGTAAAATAAGCTCCAATAGAGTGATTTCCAACTGTGTAAGTTTAGCACAAATCTGATCTGCTTACATGGGGCAAAGGACAAGTTGGGGTTCACTCAATGGGGTTACTATAGTCACAGCATGCTTTCGATTTTGCTGAAAAAGATACTGCTCTGGTCACACCCTTAATGATAATAAAATGGCATATAAGTTGAGTTATATTTTTTCATACATACGAATACACGACATAGATATATAGAGGTTCAAAATTTTCTTGAGGATATCCATAATTATTAATTGTTAATGAAAGAAACGGAAAAATATTATTATTAATTGATTTTTTGAGGAACCAGAATAATTTCTTAAATATTCATATATATAAGTAAAATTTATGAAATGAGCCTCAAATATTACCACCAGAGTGCACAATAGGAGTTATATGTTGATAACAGAGCTTAGGAATTTTGAAGAGATTCTCTGAGCAGCAAATGACTCTCTTCTTAAGTCCTTAAGGTACCTTCTACAAGAAATAATAGGGATTCAAAGTATGTGCTTTCAAATAGGATTTGAACTGCAAATACATACAATAAAATTTTAGATTATATTAACCTACAAATGGCTGATCATTTATAATGTACAGGTGTCAGTGAAGACATATAAAGACCCATAAGTGGATCAAAGAGGTACAAAGGAGAGGCCTAACATTGTGAAAACAAATGACATTTTGTAAAGTATCTTCTTTGGATCCTCTTCATATCCTCTTCAGGAGATCTTGGGGAGAAAACCACTTCTACTCCTTGAACCTCAATAGCTTTATCTGTAAATTGTGAGGTTTAAAGATGATCTGTACAGTAACCTATTATTTTTCTTCAAAATAGAATCCATGTTTCCTTCAGTAACCATCTCGGCCTTTAAGATGATAGGACTGGCAAATTCTGAGTCTCTTTCTGGAGTCTCTATTGTATGCAAAATCATGCATAGGAAGAAGCTGGTCACATAAGTTACTTGAAGGGAGTGCTAGAGAAAGCACACAGATCCACTGCTATGTATCTGCCCACTTCTAGAACTCTGGCTCATCAATTCTTTCCATTTGTGAGCTTTCAGAACAGTCTTTGGCAGTCTCCCTCGTCCTTCTCCTTGAACCTTCATACAAGGAATATTAATTAATGCAATTATCTCACTAAAAGAAAATCTTGTCTAGTCCAAGGAGAGAAGCCATTCCTCTGTCCCAGTACTTCTCAACTTTGGCTGCAGAATCGACTTAGGTGGGGAAAGACCTATCAGAAGCAGACAATACTGAATCCCTGTTCTGAGCCATCATTCAGAGCACTTGTATGAACTCAGTTTTTCCATTGGTTATGCAGAGATCCTAATATCCACCTGCAGAACTGATAGACACCTCCATTAATGATGGTACCTTTTCGTTTGAAACTTTGTCTACCTTCTAACTCAGTGACTACTTTGCAGTAGCTTAATCTCAATGAATGAGCAATGTTATATGATCATAAGTACATAGCTACTGAAACATTGTGATCCTCTTCTAGGAATATCCTAGACATATACTAATTATTACAAATGAAGGAAACTATGGAGTCTATCTTTCTTTGGGTCTGGTTACTTCACTTAATATGCAATGGTAAAGTGTCCAATCTGGATGTCAACTCAGCTCAACTTTGTTTTCTATCTTTGCGACATTCAACACACTTTGGAAACACATTAATGGATAGTTTCCATACCTTTTTAAAGTGCCAAAACCAACAACTATCTTTTAGTATTTTCATGAAGGGTGCACATGTATTAACATACAGAAACTACAATGATTGTTACTGATATTCATGTTTACTGAAAAAACTCAAAACTGGAAATAAAGGACCTACCTCAGTATATTATATGTCCAAAAATTGACATACAGTATTTTCATTTCACTGAAAAGACCTCAACTGATGTTCCCATCCCCTATATAGAGAAAGAAAACTCATTTTAACCTCAGAAAGGCATATGCACACTCCAATAAATCACTTTAAATACCTACCCTACAGGCCTTCTGTCTCTAAGCAAGCTCAATTCAGTTCTGCCCTTGGGCCTCCATGCTTGCTGATGCCTTTGTTTATATGTTATTTATCCACTTTGACAAATAAGGAGCTTCTTCTCCTTATTCAGCTCCAGCTCATGTGACATTTTCTGGATGATTGGTCTGGTCTTTGTCTTTCACACTCTATTTCTTAGCTTCTCCCATTGCTTTTATCCCTATGTGGAGTCACCTTTGATTATATATTCCTATTTTAATACCTGGAAACCCATCCCCAATTTACACTCTCTATAAGGGCAAGGGTTTTATTGTGTTATCTAGCAACTAATATATAAAAGTGATCAGTACATTTTCAAACGAATTAATTAATGACTGATGAACATATTTTTCAAGATTGTTTAGTTAGTAGTTGGCAGTTTACTGGTATCCTGGGGCTATGAAATATAGGTCTTTAAATTTCTCTCAGAAAAGACATAGCATAGATGACTTTCTGTACTTGGTAACATCCCAGCAGAGCGTCACAGAAGGCACCGGGAGCAGAAAGATCCTTGAAGAAAACAAATACATGAGTGTGCTAATTACTTACATCTGCCTAGTGCTGGCAGCCAGAGCAGAAGGTGAGTTTGGTGGTGTGAGGGGAAGGTAGGGAGCTCCTGATTTGATGAAAAGCAACTCTAGTCTTCTCTAACAGTCCTCATGGGGTTAATTTACTTGGAAGAGTGGCATCAGTGCATTCTATTGATATTATCAGCTTCAGTGAGACTTGCACCAGATGCAAGTGGCAACCACATGTTTCTCCTTAGTGATGGTCCTGCCTGGTGACCAATTCTGGAGAAGTGTTATGCAGGCTGGGAACTTGAAAGGCCAAAACAACAGCTATCTTTTGGTGTTTTTCATAACGAATAATAGAACTTCCTGAAGAAGCACAGGAGAAAAGGATTGCAAGCTGGGCCCTTGCTAATAAAACCATGGATCCCTGAAGGTACTGAGGTTAACAAAGGAAAAATGCAGCTGTTGTGAATGAGGTTTGTGTCCCAGTCTTCAGCCTGGTATGGAAGGAGAAGCCATCTCTTAGCTAGCTACTGCTGTCCCTGAGCAGAGGTGAGAGAGATGCCGTTAATAACAAAGGCAGTCCCTGGTGATGGCAAGTCTAATTACAGGAGGAAAAGAAAGCACAGGAAAAGAAAGGGTTTGGTTTCCCCAAGACGTCATTTTATTACCAGCTTGACATGGCAACTTTAAGGGTCATTTCTTTACAGTCACTGAAAATACCCAAACAGTTGGGAGAGCAGCACAAAAGCCATAGCAAAAGCCTCCTATGCTTCATTTCAGAAAACATTCTTTCACAATGGCAGTTTATTAAAAAATGTTTTTCTCCTTTCAATTAATGAAACAGTTTTGTTCTTCTGAATATCTGTAACAAGTTCACAGGATGAAAAAGTAGGGTAGCAGAAAAAGACAATCATACCCATCTCCATGGGGGGGGGAGTGCTGGGGGTGAAATCCACATATTTAATACATTAAGAAAGGTAAACACAGTACCATTTGACACACCTTTCATGAACAATTAAATTCTGTTTTTCTAGAGTGGGCACTGATCTTTGAAATTGTCCATCTTTAACTATCTGGCATGCTACAAAGGAAAAAATAAATAAAACTTTAAATCATACAAGCAGTCCTTTGGAAATATAACTCAGTGTATACACTACAAAATTAAGAACAGTAAGGGAAAAGGGTGGGTGGTTGGGAAGGATGGTTGAGAATGTTGAAAAGAGTGACATGGATCAAGATACGTTGTACTCAAAAATGAATTGGTAAATGGCAACTTCTTTGTATAACTACTTTAAAATAATAAGTTTTAAATGTATAAAAAGAAAGCTTGAGGAAAAATATTCATCAGTGTTATCATATTATGAATGACTTATTTAGCTGACTTGGAATCCAATCCAGGGCACACCAATGGATTTAATAACATTTCAGTGTTACCCAGAGATTTCTAGGAATCAAGAGGATCAAACCAATAATGAGTGAATTAAAGTCAGAAAACCAAGCTAAATATGTTCACTGGTTATAATGAGATCTGCATAAATCTTTGGGGATGTTTGAATGGCAAGACTGTTTGGTAAACTAGAGAGATGACTTACGATGAGCCCCCTAGATAGCGTTAGGATGAAGTCTGGTTTCCAGGAAGAACAATTCCCTGATTAGAAGGTTATACTTGTCTGGCCTCCTAGGCAATAGGGCATGTTGGAGAATTGAAACCTAAAGACAACCCTAGTCATCATTTCTTCCCAGGCCTTGCCCTATGTATCTCCTTATTTGGATGATCCTCCTTAATTGTCTCCTTGAAAATAAAACTCTATAAATAGACCACTTTATTGTCTTCTGTGAGTTGTTCTAGGGAATTATCAAAACTGAAGGGTCATGGGAACTCCCAAATTTACAGCTACTTAGTCAAACATACAGTTGTGACTGTTGTCTGAAGTAAGTCTAGACTTGTAAAGAACTGAATAATCTTTCAATTGTTGAATTCCAGATGGAGAACATCAGAATTCTACTACAGCACACCCCATCCAGGATGAAATAGAGCAGTTACTCTTCTTTACTATCCAAAGCCTATTTCAAATTTTGTAAGTTTCTCATTCTTTATATATGGACAAATATCTGGGATATGTGAGGGTTTGTAAAAAGGCACTTATCATTGGTAGTCTTTTAGAAATTTTAACACATGATCGTAATGACATACATTTCTTTACTTGTACATTCAACATATTTTATTGAACATTAAGGATCAGATTCTGTATAGGCTCCTTTATATGGCTCGTTGTATATGGCAGGCTTGGTTCCTGTCTGTAGAGCTCCCAGCTGAACTTCCCAATGAACATGTATGTGAATGATTATCAGTTATGTCCCTTTATTCTTTCTGTTTATAGCTTTCCATTTCTTCAGCAATTCATATCAAACATGGAATACAACTTTTTCTCCTTTATTTTTCAAGTTGCCACCAACACAGTACTTTTATTTCATACAGTCTCTTACTATTGGTTTGGGGATACTACAGGGAAAATACTGAACAGGGTTAGAAAGAATGCAATTCAATGTCACCACTCTTTCTAACAATTTTTTGTCCATTATCATTACAGGAGATCAAGTTTGGATCCTTTTCCTCAACTGTTAAGCAAATTATCACATTTGTTTGCACTCTTCTGTCCTTGTTTGGCTCCCTCTTTCTTTCCCTTAGCTAAAAATCTGCTGATCTCTCTTGAAGAGTTCTCTGTGTATGAATCCTTTCAAAAAATTCTCAAAGAATATGGTAACCTGTGAAGGTTTGATAAAATTACACATAAAAATAGCACTCTTCTTTTTCTTACATTTCCCTGTATCCTAAATACAAATATGTACTCACAGCAGTATGTAATAGTATTGTACCATAAATACATAAATGATAAAGCCATTTTTTCTTTTTTTTAGTAAGTTTTTTTTATTGTGAGACTACTATACAGAGGAGTGGTTACAGTTACATGAGCAAGGTAATGAAAACATTTCTTATCAAGCATTGTTGTCTCCTCCTTTGTTTTTTCCCTACCATCCCTTCCCTCCCATCTCCACAACTAAATTGTAAAGCTTGTTTTTCGACATAGTGTCTTGTACATCTCATTGTTGCAATGGGTCAACCTATATCCCTGTTTAAACAATTTGTTTTTTCTTTATAATATTTTTGTTGAGTTATTCCTCATTTTGTCCACTTTGAAGTATGTAAGATTACCCATTTAATTTTAAGTATGTCTACAGTCTACATGTATTTAAATATCAATACAGATATAGCTAGCGAGAGATGTAATTATTCAAGTGAACAATTATGGATTTCACTAATCCCATTTTTCTTTTTCTTTAACATAAATTACTCAAATATTCATATATAAGGATCTCTATATGTGTAAATCTAGTAGGCATTTAACTTTCTATTTAAGTATCCCATGTATATGTGTGTTTGATGTTGTATATATAAAAATATTTGTATATTATGCTATAGAAGGCTTGATACTAGGAAAGTAAAAAAGCAAGTCTTAAGCATAGCTTAATTTCCCTGCTTATCTCAGCCAGATATTGATTATTTCAACATGCAACAGTGTTTAAACCATTGCTTTCTCAAAACAACTCATCCCAAACTGATCTAAATATTAATAAACTATTGTTTCTTATTTTGTTAGCTGACTAATTTTGTTTAATATGGTCATAGCCATAACCTTAATAGTCCCTCCACCATGTATACTTCATGTGGCGATGACGTCAAAGAACTTGGCAGTGTGGACAGACCCATAAATTTACCTAGTTTCAAACTGAGATGAAGATCTCCAAACTCAAATTCGGTATAGGTCATGAACAGTGCAATGAATCATATTCTCTAAAGGCATTTGACCTGACTACAAATTATTTCTATGCTTTGTCCATGTAACAGACTGCAAAAAGAAAGTATATCCCTTTTGTTTGTGGTCTCTGGGATGTGATGTACCACGATCCTGAGCACACATAGTATGCAGAGTATGGTAATGAAGTTTGACATGAGTGTTGTCTCTTGAACTGGGATGAGTTCTTTGTTGTTGTTGTTATTATTATTATTATTAATTTTTATTAGTGTATGTGCATGCATCTGTGTGCCAGACCTGGAATTTGGACTGCATGCTTGGATGCTGTCTCTGAGCTTTCGTGTTCAAGACTACTGCTCAACCTCTTGAGTCACAACTCCCCTTCTGCCTCCTTTCTGATAGTTAGTTAGAGATAAAAATGGTAAGAAGTTGAGAGTCTCATAGATTTTTTTTCTGCCCAGGCTGGCTTTTCACTATGATCCTTAGATCTCACCCTACTACATAGCTAGGATTACAGGTGTGACCCTCTGTCATACAGCAACATTTTTTTCTTATCTATACTAAAGATTATGTCCAGCTTTTAACACATATTTAACAATAACAACAACAACAACAACAAACTGCTTGCTATGTCCCAGGCACTTATACAAGAGTTGAGAGGAAAAAAATTATAAATCATTGTTCATTGTCATTTTAATTAAATTTTTGTTGTTGTTGTGAGGTGTTTTGTTTTTTTTGGTGGTACTGAGGTTTGAAATCACAGTGAGACTGGATCTCTACCACATGAGCCATGTGACTACTTTCCTCATCATTGGGTTTTTAGTGGAATGCTGTCAAAATCCACAAACAATACGGTTAAAAACTTCCTATTTAGGAATTGTTTTATCCTTTGGTTGGAAATGGTTGCCAATAGTCAACAATATCATTGCAGTTCCTTTCTAGTTTCATATGTGTAGCAGAGCTTATTGTCAGACTTTGCTCAGCAGTTATTATACAAAACACGCTATTTTTAAGGCTATTGGTTTCTGGTTTTTAAAGAAAACACTAGTATAGAGAGAGAAGGAGCAGGTTTTTACATTGATTAAGGCTTCAATGCCAAAAGAAAAAGAAAAAGAAAACAGGAAAGCAATTCTAACTCAGAGTAAAATAAACCACTATAAAAGCTGCTTGACAGAATAAGAGTTAAGTTTGTGTTCTGTGCACAGACTCAACCTTTAGAGAATTTCTCCTACACTAACCGCCACAAAGCTGCTAACAGCTGTGGGGACAGTTCTCAGTAAATTTGATGTTGGAGTCAGATTTGTCAAATCTTCCCTAGTCTTTTGATTTATTAAGGTTAAATTGTAGCTCTATCTGATTTCCTTGATAATGTACAAATGGGGACACGATGTCATTTTCCCACCAAGCTCTTTCCATTTATGTGTTTTAGATGCACTTTAAAGCAGAAAATCTTTAAGAGGACAAAACCTTTACTGGCTCCACTGTGTATGTGTGCATGTATTTACAAATATATTTGTAGATATATCAGTTTTATCTCTCTCTCTCTCTCTCTCTCTCTCTCTCTCTCTCTCTCTCTCTCTCTATATATATATATATATATATATATATATATATATATATATATATATATATACAAATCAGTTAAAAGAAAGCTAAAAAGATGGACAGGAAAAATGTCCATCCATCACACAATTTCTACAAAATGAACTCTTACTTATTTCCACACTAATGAGTTTATGAGATTTAAAACAGGAAATATTTGATTTGGACTGCTCATTTAAAGATTTCAGGGATCAAAGAAAATTCCATCTTGCTTTGGATTTTCACTCTGAGGTGAAGCCCTCCTGACAGGTCTGCAACTTAACTAAAATGTGTAAAACTGTGGATAATCAGGTTCTACTGATTGAGCCATTAGCAGCTAGGTTACCTTGAGTAGGATCTTGAACTAGTCTTTTTATTTGAACTAGATTTTTATTTATGAATAACAGGGTTCAATATATTATTAACAGGGACTTTCCACATGGGTCTAAGTGTATTTTTATAATGTGAAAGACCATGGATTGAAATGCTACAGTCCCTAAATCCTATCTCAGCAAAACCAACTTCTTACAGAATCATGGATCTTGATTTCCAAAGATGGATTTTTTTGGCAATTGTTATTGTTTACACTTAATAATCATTTAGAATAACACTGGGCCAGGAATTATATCTTCCTCCCAATCTTCTTTAGTCTCTTACTTTTTATCCCCTTTCACTTGCAAGTTCCCAAGTAATCAATCTTCTCCTATATTTTAGAAATGGCTATATTAGGGTAGAATTAACGTGAGTGGGTAGGTTTTGCTGAAGATGTGATTCAGATTTTGTTTCTGTGGGAAATCACGAAAAGCTGTCCAAATCTTGCAAAAGAATCATTAAATGCAGTAAGACAGCCTAAGAGATTTTACAGTGATTTATTTTAGTCTACATTAGTAATTCATATTTTGTAAGATCAGCCCCCACTTCTGTCAAGCTGTGTCCTTGGACTTTTGCAAAACAGATGACAAGTTTATGTGTGTTTTCTTCCTAGCAATATGAAGTACATGTGCGATTTTTTGAACATTCTATAAACCTGAAAAGTTAAGTACTAATAATTCTCCTCCCCTACCAAACATAAGGTCCATTTTCAGATCCATCTTCTTCTGTGTTTCTCATATACATGTCCATTGGTGACTATCAATTGCTGAAGTGTCATTATAGGGTCTTGATTTTCTTCTTTCTTCAGTGATGACTTCTTTTGCTATCAGTGTAAACATTAATTGGTGCCTTTTAGTAAGCCTTTTCTTTTCTCTATCTTCTTTCTCTAAGTTGCCCTTGATCTGTTTCCTGCCATTTTAATTCCATCAGACCTACACACAGACCCTGATTCCTGATGTAGGTTCTAAATATGGCATACTTCTACCTAGCTCCAGGATCTCCTCACAGAGACCTGTCAATAACACCCGTCTCAAGTTCAATTCCCCTTCCCCACTCACTCGCTCTGTATCAATTTTGTTATTTTAGATAATTTTTTTATTTTTGCTTTTTAAATTATCTTGAAGTAATTGCACAAAGGAGTTCCCATTCTACAAAACAGTATATGGGTACAAAGTGTCTGACAACATTGTCACCATCTCTCTTAACCCATCCCTTCTCTCACTTTTTTTTCTTTAATTGAGATTAGGTGATTACATAAATTTATGTTTCACCGTATTGTGGAATAGTGATACTTAGAGTCACAAGCACATTTTAACTTTCACAAGGCAAATTGTCTTTATCATGGTCTAAACAGTTTGTGAATTCTATGAGCTTTGACAATACAAGTTATTTTTTCCACATCAGGTGATGTTTACCTTTCTTTCCTTTTGCTTAGTGTAGGCTGTTCCCACTTATTCTGTTCTTCCCTCTGGCTTCCCTTTGTTGTGTGCATATATATCTACCATATATATGGTCAAGAACATAGAGTCATTTAGCAATGATATAGTGGCTGTCCTTTGTTTCTTGAGTCCTGTTATTTTGCCATATCTTGTATTTTGGCTTTGGCATCCATAATTATTTTCTTTAGCATCTCTGAAGGGCTGTTTGTTTAACTCACATTATCCATGCTTCACAGGATCTTTTACTGTTTCTTTTATGTCATGCAGCTTCTGGAGTTGTTTTCAGACTAGACTTCAAATGGATAAATTTGTCTCCAAGATGGCAAATAATTAAACTCGCCCCTTTTTGTACCTCTCCATCCCTTTATCCAGAGTTTACCATAAGCCAAATAATTGTGTTAAGCAGAATCTTTTTGTTCTTTCCATAATGAGGACTCGGTTTATGAGCTTCTCTACTAGGGTAGTTAAATTTAAGTCAGTGCTTCTCAATCTGAATTTACCATGGTGGTCCCTCTCTTACCTCCACCTATCTACCACCACTGATACTTAAAAATGTTTTAAGATATTCTTGTCTTAATTTGAACTAGTAGCAGAGTTCAGCAATTTTACTTAATATTCTAAAATGTATAAAACAATCCATTACAATAACAATTATCTAGCCAAAAAATGTTAGTAGTGGTGACACCAAGAAACTCATCTAAGATATTGAGCTCACCTAAACTCATTTTCTTAAAGTTATTTGTGTTTTTGATTTTTCATCCAAAATTATGCAATGGTTTCCTTTTATAGAACTTAATTTTTTAATTTTAATTTTTTTCTAACTCTATATAAAAAGATAAAAGTATATGTAGTTCATGGAATACTATGTGACACATTTGTACCGGTCTATACTTTTTAAGAATAAGAAAAGAACAATTTATTTTTGTACCTAAAATTGTAGACAGTAGGAAGAGAAAGAAGGTAATTATATAGTTTGGATTAGAGTTTGTGGTTGAGACCCTGGTAACTATTACTATAATGCTATGTAATTATAATTTGTAGCATATAGAATTTTTAAATATTTGGAACTAGTAAACACTGGCCATTGCTGGCTCACACCTGTAATCCTAGCTACTCAGGAGCCTGAGATCTGAGGATCATGGTTCAAAGCCAGACTGGGCAAAAAAGTCTGTGAGACTCTTATCTCCAATTAACCACCAGAAAACCAGAAGTAGTGCTGTGGCTCAAGTGGTAGAGTGCTAGCCTTGAGCTGAAGAGCTGAAGAGTTGAAGCCCCACAACCGAAAGGAAAAAAAAAATACACTAGTCTAGAAACATTGGTCATTCATTCTGCACTACAATTATTTTTGTATAAGACAACTTTTTACAAAATTAACAGCTCTTGGAAAGACAATTCTGGCCACTGAGTATATGAACAAAACATGAAAATACTTTTTTGTGATTAAAACTCAACCATAAAATGATTAAAAAAATCTTTTCTCTTGGAAGTTCTGACATGATCAGCACTGATTGTGAACCAAAGATGGAATGATGACTATGAATGGATGAGTGTTTCCTTAGCAACAAGAACCATATGTTTCCCTTGAAACAAGAAACCTAACCAAAATAAATTATTCTCTTCATTTTTCTTCCTCAGTTTTCTAGCTAAACAATAATGGATTCACAATTTAACATTTATTTAATCAGCATTTATTGAAGACCTACCAAATGCAAAGCAGTGTTATATTTATTTTTTTTAATTGTATTTTATTTTATTTGAGAACATACTGTACAGAGGGGCTACAATTACATGGGCAGGATAATGCATACATTTCTTACCAAGCATTGCAGCCTCCTCCTTTGTTTACCCTTCACTTCCCTTCCCCGCCTCCCCCCTCCCCCCACCCAATTTTACCCCCCTCCCCCCACCCAATTATACCCCCCTCCCCCCCCCCCACACCGACATTGTAAAGCTGGTTTTGACATGACATTTTGTACTTCTCATTGTTGCAACAGGTCCACCTGAATCCTTAAACGACTTGTTTGTCCCCATCTCCTCCACATGTTATACTGACATCAAATATAGTGAAAGCGGGGGTTACACTGTGGCAGTGTTATATTTAAACAAGTTGGATAAGCTTCTTTTATCTAGTACCCATTTAGCTATGTTGTTAATGTATAAATGATTTTGTAATGAAGCTATCTACTAAAACCAGTGAGTCTCAGCTCTGTCTGAAAGTGAATCATATATGCAGCTTTTAAAAACAAATAGATATACTTTAATTGAATATAATTTATTTGCTCCAATCTAGTAACAGTATTTTTTATGTATGCTAATCCTGGACCTTGATGTCAGGGCCTAACTGTGTCCCGAGCTCTTTTGCTCTACCACTTGAACATTACTTCTGGCTTTTGGGGGTGGCTTATTGGAGATAAGAGTCTCACTTTTCTGCCTGGTTTACCTTCAAACTGTGATCTTTAGATTTCAGCCTCCCCAGCAACTATGAGTAAAAGCATGAGCCACTGGCATCCAGCAACAACATTTTTTTAAAAATAGGGCTTCCAAGTGAATCTAATATGCACCAAGAACTGAGATTAAGATTCCTGAGAAAATTTATTGCAATGATAAATCAGCTAAATTATTTAATTACATCAGATGGAGATTAATTAGAAAATTTCAGAGTATATAATTCAAATTTCCTTCTGACTTTCTTGTTTTTGAGGACAAAGCTTTCAACAAATAAATCAGGGTCTCCTAACTAGCCAACCTCTATGTCTGTCTTAGTTTGGGGGGATAAAGAAAGAAGCTAGCAAAATGGCTGTAGCTACCACGAAACTCAAGATCTGCTTCCTTTCAGTTCTAGGAACTATTTATAGAAGAACAATCCAGAAATTCTTTGGCTTTAGCTTGCCCCACAAGAAACTTAGCCTCAGAGAACTCAGAGAAGAATTGACCTCTGTGTCTATATTTACACTTTCCCAGTCATTCTGAGGTTCACAGAGGCTCCCTCTCCAGGTTAATTCTTGTCCAGGTAGAGAGAGAATTTGGACAATTCTTGGTTTTCATTTCCTATTGTAGAGATTGAAACCCTAATTTTAAGACTATATTTTAAAAAATATAAGTAAAGTCATGAACTACTTAGTACATTAAAAACAACCATAAAGTAAAACTTCTCCAATATTTTATACCCTGTTGTCATTGTATTTGATTCTGGTACCCTAGGTACTGCATATACTTTTATCTGAATTAGGGAAGGGAAGGGAAACAACAAAATGGTAAGACAAAGGACAAAGAGCTAACCAATGCAACAGTGATACTCACAAGACAATATGTTGAAATGAATTGAACAACCTGAGGGAGAGGAGAAGGGAGGAAAAGTGGGAGGAGGGGTAACAAGTTTGACAAGAAATGTACTCACTACCTTACTTACGTAATTGTAACCTGTCTGTACATCTCCTTGTCAAAAAGAAGTCATAAAGTACAAATTTTTTTTAGTTCAGATGCTCAGATGTTAGAAATTTATTTTAATCATGAATTCTCTTTACAATTATTTATTATTTTATTGTTTCTTTGACAGAGTTTGATAGTTTAATGCATGCCACATGCTCGGGTTGTGTAAAGTGACAAAGCTCAGGAGGCTGAGATGTGAGGATTGTAGTTTGAAGCCAGCCTGGGCAGGAAAGTCCATGAAACTGTTATCTCCAATTAACCACCAAAAAGCCAGAAGTGGAGTGGTAGCTAAATTTGTAGAGTGCTACTCTTGAGCAAATAAATGCTCAGGAACAATTTCTGGGCTCTGGTTTCAAGTCCAGGACTGATACACACACGCACGCACACACACACACACACACACACACACACACACACACACACACACATGCACGCATGCGCACACATGTACACACACACACATCACAATAATAGGTAGAAAGAAGTAGAAGACTATTACAGACAGAGAACAATTTATATTCAGTTAGTTTGGCCAATATTTCGATAGGAAATGGATTCATGACCTTGCTCAAGTAACTGTAACCTCTCTGTACAGTATCAACTAGCAAACCAAATCCAACAGCAAAGTGACAAGATCATTTGACATGATTCATCCCAAGGAAGCAAGGATGTCTTGACATGTGTACCTCAGTAAATGTGATATAATGTACAACAAAATAAAAGTTGAAAAATAAATACCATCTTTTAAAAAAAGAAAGAAAATTGAAACAATTTCTTGTGTTCTACCACACCATCATGTTATAGAACTAGAACTCAGCATCTGTGTATACTAGAAGAAAAAAATACAAGTACACAGAGACAGAATAACACATTGAAAAATGTCAAGTTAATTACTGAGGAAATAAAGAGGAGAGAAATCCAAAAATTTCCCAAAAGCTAATGAAAATGAGAACACAACCTACCAGAATCTTTTGATTATGCTTTCATTCCATGCAAGGATAGTTCATTCAACACATGTAAGTCAATTTATGTGATAGATTGAGTCCAAAGAAATCACATGATGTTCTTGATAGAGAAAAATCATTTTCAAAATTCAACATTCTTTTATAGTAAAAACTCTGAAGAAAGTAAGAATAGATGTAAGTTATCTCAACATAGCAAAGACTATATAAGAAAAACCCACAGGTAACATCATCCTAAATGGGGGAAATATGAAATCATTTCCTTTAAAGTCAAGATTGAGATAAGAGTGACTATTCTTACCAGTTTTTCCCCCAACTAATGGAGTTGATAGCTAAAGCAAAAAAAAAAAAAAAGCCAGAAGAATTTAGGCAGGGAAGGTAGGAGGGGGATGTCATAGTGTCCCTGTTTGTAGAGGCTATAATTTGTACTTGAAAGACCTAAAATATTTAACCCCAAACTCCAAGACCCAAGAAATAATGAGACTGAGATATTCAGCAGCATAACAGAATATAAGATCAACCTACAAACATTGGAAGTTCGTCTCTATGCCAGTGATGACAGACTGAGAGAGAAATCAGAAGCATAATTCCATTCACAGTAACCTCAAACAGGATAAAACAAAAAGACCTAGGTATAAACTTAGTAAAAGAGGCAAAAGACCTAGACAATAAAAACTGAAACCATGAGGAGAGAAGTTGGGGGCAAGACAAGAGAGTAGAAAGATCTCTTGTGTTTATGGATGGACATCCATAGATTGACAGAATAAATGTCATGAAAAGGGCTGTGTTATTATTCTTCTAAGAAATAGAACAATCTCTTTTTTTGGATGGTTTCAGGTGTTGGCCAGTTTATTTATTTATTTAGTTAGTTAGGTTTTTTTGTTTCTGATTTTTGGTTTTGGGTTTTTTTTTTTAACTAAACAGAGCTGGAGAGCCTTTGTTAATTTCAAGCATATCAGACTTTGAGAGCAAGAAAATTAATCACAAATTTAAAAAGAGATGTTTCATAATAAAAATTAATAATATGTATACATAGGTATTCAAGAAGATGTAAAAGGCTTTAATTCACATATTCCTAGTAAACTACCAAATGTGTGAGGACAAAAAATGACAGAACTACAAAATAAATAGATTCCTTATAATACCTACAAATTTCAACATCCCAGTTAGTAATTGAAAGAGCCAGCAAGTAGAAAATAAGTGAAGGCATATTTAGACTGAAAAGGACTACCAGTTAACTGAATACAATTAACACTTGCAGTGTATTTTATAAAACAAGAGAAGAACACAAATCATCCTCAAGTTCAGTGGCACCAATACTTTAGATCATTTCTGTACTAGAAACCACAATTTAACAAATTAAAAAAATAGAAATCAAATTAAATATGCTCTCACATAACAGTGGAAAAAACTAGATATTAATTACAGAAAGTGAAGCAGAAAATTCCCCAAACATGGCTTCCTTGTATTGTTTTTCTTTGTTACTCTTTTAAAAATCATATTAACATGGAGGTATTGCAGAAAGGGATTTTACTGGTATATTTACAATATGCATAGACATTGATTGAAAGTACAATATATACTCTTAATTTACATATACATACATGTCATATATGGCTCACATATGTCACACATGTGACATGTGTCAATGAACCATATACTACACGTATGCCATGTATTATTAATACATGCCACATGTCATATGTTTTATCCAAACCACGCATATCACATATATGCCGCATGTGTCACATATGCAATATGTTTGATATGACATGTATATCACCTGTGCCACATGCATGTTACATGGGCCACATATGTCCTGGGTGTCACATGTCATATTTGACACAAATATATCAATGTATGACACCTATGCCACACATGAACCATATATGCCATATACTATATATGTCATATATGATGTGGACATGCCACTTATGTCATTCATATCAAATATATGTCATGCATGCCGTACACATGATATTCATGTCTCATGTAAGCAAAATAAATGCTACAAACATGTCGCAAATGACATACATGACATGAGTGACATACATCCTACATGGGTGCCATATTCATGTCACATACATGCCCCATGTATGTTGGCATGAGTTGCGCATATGTGGCACATGTGGCATGTGTGGCACCTGTGTCTGCATGCCTGTGCATGTCCTGCATGACATATGGGACATATATGCAACTTACACGTGTGGCATGTATGGCATATATGTGACTTGTATGTGACTTATATGTGACTTTATATGTAACATGCTTGTGACTTGCATGAGATGGTGTGTGACATGCACATCCCATCATATTTGATTTTACCAAGAATGAAGCCTATATATAAAAAACCAGATCAACTGGCCAATGTCAATATATACATATAAGCCAACACATACATACATGTCAATTTATGTATATATTGATATATTATATACACAACATATGCAAGACATATATACAACATATGTAACACATAAGTCATACACATGACACACATGTGCCATATGTGACATGCTTATGACATACAAATTGTGGCACAGACTCGGCACACCTATGATATGCATGGGATGTGTCACATGTGCCACACAGATGTCATATATGGCACCTGTGTGGCATGTATGCACTGTCTGTAGCATATCTGTAACATGTGTGGTGTACATGGTATATGTGTTGTATGTGACCTGCATGGCATATGGCATTGGCATTTATGACATATGATTCATGACACATATGGCACGTGTGTTACAATCATGACAAATATGTGACATTCATGGACACTTGTGCCATGTGTCATGTGCACGACATGGTTGTGACATGTATGTCAAGCATATAGTACATGTGTCATGCATGCTTTATGTATGACATGCATGTGACATAGATTATATATATATATATATATATATATATATAGGACATAATAAAAAACCTCTGTTTCCATATATTGGAGTTCATGTTGATATGCTTCATTAAATATAGTCCTATGCACTAAACAATTAGGTTATTGAGATCCCCAATTATGAATGTCATAAACATATTCTAGTTCTTAAAAATGAAGGAAATCACACAACCTAATTTTCTTTGGGTCTGGCTTACTTCAATTAATGTAAGCTTTTTCAAGTTTTTCCAATAAATAGAACCATCTTAAAATTCACATGGAAAAACAAAGGACCCTAGAAAGCAAAAAAAGTAATTCATAGCAAAAGGAGCAGTGTTGGAGGTATGATCCTAGACTTAAAATCATACTACAGAGCTATTGTAACAAAAACATCACAGTGCGGCAAGAAAACAGACAGAGAGATGGAAAGGAATAAAAGCCCAGAGATAAAACCACATTATCTATAGCTATCAAGTTTTATCTGGAGAGTCAAGGACATATACACAAGAAAAGACAACCCCTTCAACAAGTAGTGCTGAGAAAACTGGTTTGTCTATATGCAGAAGATGAAAACCTGATCCCTATGTCTCATCCTGTACCAAAATCAATTTCAAATGAATCAAAGATCTTAGTGTAAGAATTGAAACACTCCAAGTAATACAAAAAAAAAATAGGGGAAAATTTGGAAGGTATAGGAACAGGTGTTTTGTTTTGTTTTTCTAAGTGGTTTTTCATTTGCCCAGAATGGAGCAAGAACTGACATATGGGACTGAATGGAATTGAAAAGTTTTTGCACCACAGAAGAAACAATTTCCAGAACCAAGAGATGACTGACAAGAGTAGGAAATATATCTTCACTAGCTATTCAGTGGATGAAGAGGTCAAAGTATTAAAGATAAAGCTAGCAAATAACCCAATTGATAACTGTGAAAACAAGTTGAAAAGATGGTTCTTAGAAGATGAGGTATAAGTAGCTGAATGGATACATTTTAAAATGTTTAGCATAAACGAAATATAAATTAAAATAACACTGAGCTTTCTTCTCACCCAGTCAGAATGGCTAGAATGAAGAAAGTGAACAACAACAAATCCTTGCACACTGCTAAGAGAATGAGTAGATTGGTGTATGTGGTATCTATGCAAATAAGGATGGAGGTTCCAGAACACACTAAGATTAGATCTTCCTTATGATTCCACCTTACTACTCTTGGGCAGATATTTGTATGAGCCACTCTCCCATGTTTATTGTTCACAAGAACCAAATTGTGAAGTCAGCCAAGGTGCCAAATGACTGGTGAATAGAGAAAACATGCTCCATATATACTATCACTCAGCCATAAAGAAAAATGAAATTACCTTATTTTCTAGAAATTGGATGTAGATGGAAACCATGATGATGAAAAAAGTGGGATAAATTGACTTAAAAGACAACTAGCACAAGCATTCACACATTTGTACAATATGCTTGTAATTGGGAGACTGAATGGATGAGGGAGAGGAAGAGTGAAAAGGAATGATGGAGGATGAATAAGGTAGAAAAACATTGTGTCTGCATGTAGATGAAATAAAGAAATTCATTGAAAGCTGTTGAATAGTAGCAGGTAGAAATAGAGAACAGAGAAGTTTAATTTGAATAAATTTAACATGTGAAATAATGATGAAATGCCTTTGCACAACTAATATATAGTAGAATTTAATAAAAACAACAAATAATGGTAGAACTGTAAATAGGCTTTGTTGGGGTCTAGGTGCCTGTGAGTTCAGGGAAGGCCAACAAAGAAGATAAATGAGAGTGAATGGGATAAAAGAACTTTTATGCATTGTGTGTGTATGTGTGTGTGTGTGTGTGTGTGTGTGTGTGTGTGTGTGTGTGTGTGTGTGTGTGTGTGTGTATCAGTCCAAGATGTTGAAAGTGTTTTAAGAAAGGGAATGAGGTACAAGAGAGAATGTTGGATTATGTGAATTTGATTGAAGTATATGGTAGGGCATATGTGAAAATATCACTATGAAACTTCTTTTGGCAGATAATAAAATATCTTACAAATAGTTAGATGCTGGTGGTTCACTCCTGTAATTCTAACTACTCAGGAGACTTAGATCTGAGAATCACAGTTCAAAGCCACCCCAAGTAGGAAAGTTTATGAGACTTTGATCTCCGCTAAACTACCAGAAGAAGCTGGAAATTGAGCGGTGGCTCAAGTGGTAAAGCAGTAGCCTTGAGCAAATAAAGCTTAGGGACAGTGCTCAGGACCTGAGTTCAGACCCCAAGACAGACACAAAAACAAAAAGAAAACAAATACAATGAAATCTTTAAAAAGAAAAAGAAAAAACAGAAGTAAGTTGTCTTTCATATACTGACCACAATATTTTATCTGTATGGTCTCACTTGGAGCTGAACTGGGTATAAAAGGCCATGGATATGTATCAAAATCCCCCTGAGCTTTGTGAAAGTCAATGTGTACAGCAGCTTTTGTACCAGCCTCTCACCAGGGGCCTTAAGAAAGTAAGGCTCTGCTAAATCATGCCAATGATTAAAATCGTCTGCGGGATTTCACCGCCTACAGAACTTGAAGTATATTTTATCTTCTTTCTACAATTTGTAAAGTTCCAGAGGGTATGCAACATCTGAAATGGACATTCAAAAATTCTATCAGCAGCTAGGTTGGAGGTGGAGAAAAGCAACCACCATGTAACAAAGGAGAAACAAATCCCAAACAATTCCTCAACTAGTTTCAATAAGCTAAGGAATAAATTCTTCTAGCTCAAATCACAACAACATAGTTCTCAAAACTGTCTTTTCAGTCAATTTTACAGCCTTACAATTTTGTTTTACCAAGGTCTTTTCAAATTCAAGAGGTGACATGAAGTAATGTGTGTGTGGGGGGGTGCATGTGTGCATGTGTGTGTCCAATTTATTTGTTTGCTTTAAAAAAGACAAGGCAGCTCTTGCCTACTTTGGATGACTATTTTCAAGTTTGTTTCCATCAGCAACTTAAAAGACTGATGATGGTAATCAAAGAGAAGGCATGGCAAAATTCCATAGTGAAGGAATGTCTTCTCCCTCTCAGCCTCTGAGGAAGGAAGGCTGGAAAACCTAAACAATAACTTCTGAGACTGCATGGTCCACTTCCAGACGTGAACCCTGGAGAGGGTCATTTTCCACTGAAATCACAATCCATTTGACTTAATATCTTCTTCCTTTGGGGTTTGCTGGGCACATTGATAAGGTTTAGCTGAATATAGCCTTTAACAGGAAGATTCAAAATGGTTATTATATTTGCAGTGTATACTAGTGGTGCCAGATCATATTAGTGCTTTTATTCCTTTGGGGGTAGAAAGGAGCCATATACTTATTTTATATGACTGCAGTGGTACTATTTTATAGAGGGCTGATGATTCAATTATAAGGGACTGTTTACTGTGTTTTTCAAGATGTAACTTACATACAGAATGGCAATGAGGATTTGCAAATTCTCTGAAAAGTGATCTGCTAGAAAAATTTGTGAGTGTGTGGCACATTGGAATGTGGACTCCTGTAGGTCCAAATCGATGGACAGCCTTGGAAGAGAATATACACACAAGAATATACACACATGCTCTGTGGGCAATACTTGTCATACACGATGACAAATTTTAGTAGATTGCGCAAACGTGTCAATTTAAGTAGGTTGCAGTAGCTATTGAGAATTGTACTGATAATCTCATACTACTCCAGCACTTAGGATTCAAACACTGTTTAGGGGGTCATTTGTGAGTTTTTTCATAGATGATTTTGGTCAGAGATATGTAGAGGCAGCTACTTACATTCCTGACTATTTACCATATCTGACCTTGGCTCTTGCTTCTCACTGAATCAGTAAATACTGTGTATATTGTCCCTTTTCCAAAGGACATTTTTTTATTAATAGCTCTATCATCTCATTTCTACTCTCCAGACAAACAAGTGAGGAAGCCATCAGTAGCTTGAAAAGAAGTTAAGTTGAAGCAATGTGGGTAATGAATGAAGATTTAAACGCTTTGTGGGCTTATGCCTAAGAGAGTTTGAAAAGCCTTTCTTGTACTTATCTTTATACATAAAATCTAAATCTCTATTATGTTCCATTGAAAAGAAAAATGGATTTTCAAGAAATCTAAATAAGTCATTTGGCTGAGATGATTGGAATGGAATACATCACACTTCCAGCAGCCCAGCCAATTGCAGTAGAAAACTGAGTGGTGAAGGTTAAGAATTCTCAGCTTATGTAGGACAGATATGGAGGCAGTGAGAAAGGATTTCCGGCTGAAAGACAGTTAGGAAGTTAAGCAGTAAATATCAGCGGCCCCACACAAGTACTGGGGTGTAACAATGTAAAAGGGAAGAAAAGATGGAGTTGTAGACTAAAGAAAGAATTGCAATTCAGGAATAAGGACAACTTTTTCCAAATCCACATCCTTTTCAGAAAGTCAGTGTCCTCTTTCTGGCTTTTAGTTATCATTGTTCTCATCACTGTGGCCAGTCATTGGGGCTAAATATTTTAATTGTTTTCTTTAATATTTGGTTACACTTGCAAGTCACTTCAGGTATGTATAGCTATAATAGTTAATGTAACACTAACTGATCTAACAAACCACCACATCTCAATAAATGAACACTGTGTTAGTCCTTTAAGTTCATTTGTCAATTGAAAGAAGTTACTAATCTCTTCCTGTCACATTTAGTGGTGCTGGGTTTAGACTCCTGGTCATAACATTTTACAGGTAAGGTGGGAAATATAGATTAGCTATTCAAATGGAAGGATAGAAAATAAGTTGGATATCAAACTAGTCTTTCCAAAAGGTGTGGATATTTTAAATAGCTAACCAAATACATTAACCCTGCTCTGTTTACCACCTACATTAAATATCTTGTATGTCATCCACATAGGTTTATAAAATTTGTTTTAAGCCTATCAGCTCTTTGACTTGTGGCAAACCTGAATACTCTTGTAACTTGCTTCATAAAGCACCTCATATATCTTCATTCACATGGTGATAGAATCTGATGCATTTGTCATGAGTATTATAATGGGGTTGTTCAATGAATACACCCAAATTGTTCTTCAATGATGCAGGCTAAAACTTCATAATTTCAGATGTTGAAATCTCCAAATTCAAAATAGCTAAAGCCCCAAATCCTTAAAGTTTAAAGTGTTGAGTATTAGAATATTCAAGATTAAAATCCAAATGTTAAATTTTTGAAATCCAGAAAACTGTAATTCACATGAAAAAAATGAGGCTATCAAGAGGGAAAGTTGGCCAGATTTGGGGAAGTATTGACATCATATCGTGGTCATTATACTACCAGTTAAAAGTTAAAAGTGTGTCATTTGTTTACATTGACATTTTGTACAGCTGATGAAATGCCACGAGTTAAAACCACATTATCTGGTGAAGTCAATGAAGTTACTGACTAATTTGAAATTAATCAGATTCAGAGAAGGATAAAAGATACTCAGGTAATGGTATTGCTGCTCCAGAGCCAGCATATGGCTGGTTTATGAATACATTGCAGAATAGATTTCTACAATCCAGAATATCATAAGAGAATGTTACCAAAGATGGACCATTTGTTAGGAAATGCTCATATCAACGTATATTGAATCACAGAAGAATTTCAAGAAGAGCAGCACCACTTTGAAAGCTAAATTGAATGTACTCTTTGAGGAGCAGAAAAAGATGGCCAACTTTTCTGGACTATCTCTGAACAACTGCCCATAATATTTCCTTGTAATGTAGTTTCTTATATGTATTTTTTGGAGTCTGAACTCAGGGCTTCATGATTATTAAATAGGTGTTCAACAGCTTGAACCATACCTCCAGTCTTTTATTGCTTTGATTATTTTTTAGGATAGGACCTCTGCATTTTGTTCAGGCTAACTTGAACCACTACACCCAGCTCTTTCTGTTGAGATGAGGTCTTTTAAACTTTCTGGTGTTTTATTTTGGAACTGTAATTATCCTGTGTCTCTAAGATAATAGGAATATACCACCATGCCAGACCAGGATGGGGTTTTGAAAACTATTTTGCACTCAAAAAGTTGTTGGTCCAAACTGATCCTCTTAATCTGTATCTCCTGGGTAGCAAAGGTTACAAGTATGATACACGTACTCAGCCATATGTCAGGTTTTTTTTCTTTCTTTTTTGTATTTTTTCACTATTTTTATTGTAATATGCTGTACAGAGGAGTTACAGTTACATGAGTAAGGCAATGAGTACATTTCTTGTTAAGCATTGTTTTTCTCCCGCTATCCTTTCTCTCCCCCACCTTCCTCTCTCCTCCCTCCTTCCCCACCAGAAGTTGTAAAGTTCATTTCCAATATACTGTCTTGTGGGTATCATTGTTGCAATGGGCGTCTTTGTCCTTGTTTCTGCATTCTGTTATTCCCCTTCTCCTCCCCAAATTAGACAAATGAATATACAAGATGCAGGGTACCAAAATCAAGTACGGTGACAACAGGGGATATACCATAGTGGGAAAAACATACAAAGGAAACAAAAAAATCACATAGTACATTAAAGACCACAACAAAAAAGGGAAACCTCTGTGTCCATATCTTGGGGTTCATTTCACTTAGCATTATCTTTTTTAATTAATTAATTAATTAATTAATTCTCCAGTCCTATTTACTTCGTTGTATCTCCTTACATATTGTATTTAACATCCATATATCAGAGAGACCATGTGCCATCTATCTCTTTGCTCTTGGCTTACCTCACTCAAAATGATTTTTTCTAGTTCCATCCATTTCCCTGTGAATGCCATTATTTTGTCCTTTCTAATGGTTGCATAATATTCCATTGTATATAGGTACCACCTTTTTTGATCCATTCATCTGTAGTGGGGCATCTAGGTTGTTTCCATATCTTGGCTATTGTGAACAGTGCTGCAATAAACATGGAGGTGCACGTGTCCTTGTATCCTGGTTCCTGTTGCTCAGGGTAGATGCCTAGGAGTGGTATGACTGGGTCATAGGGGAGGTCTATATTTAGTTTTCTGAGGACCCTCCAGACTGCTTTCCAAAGTGGTTGTATTTGTGTACATTACCATCAGCAGTACAATAGGGTTCTTCTTTCTTTGCATCCCCTCCAGCATTTGTTGTTGGCTGAATTTAGGATGCGGGGTATTCTGATTGGGATAAGATGGTATCTCAGGGTTATTTTATTTGCATTTCCTTTACAATAAGGAATGATGAACATTTCCTCATGTGTTTCTTTGCCATTTTTATCTCTTCTTCTGAGAAGTCCCTCTTTAGTTCCCTTGCCCATTTAGTAATTGTTTGGTTTGGGGGGGATTAGTTTTTTGCATTCCCTGTTTATAATGGATATTAGGCCCTTATCTGATATGTTGCTGGTAAATATTTTTTCCCAATTAGTTGGCTGTATTTCTATTTTGGTTACTACTTCTTTAGCTGTGCAGAAACTTTTTATTTTAAGGTAGTCTCATTTGTGGAGTCTCTCTCCAATCTGTTGTTACCCTGTGACTCTGTTCAGGAAGTTCCTGCCTGTGCCTATAAGTTCAAGTGTTTCTCCTACTCTGTCTTGCAGTAGTTTCAGAGTTTCAGGTTTGACGTTAAGATCTCTAACTCATTTTGAGTTGGTGTTAGTGCATGATGACAAGCTGGGACCCACTTTTAGTTTTCTGCATGTGACCGACCAGTTTTCCCAGCACCAGTAGTTGAAGAGGCTATGCATCTGTCACTGTATGTCTTTGGTTCCTTTGTTGTTCATTATTTTAAAAGATCAGAATTTTTCTATAATTTTCTGTGCTATTTATTTCAACTTCACCTCATTTCTGTGACTGGACAAATAAATTGTCTAGACTTTTAAGAACAAACTACATTCAATTTTTTAATCAATTGGCTCACAAAGCATATTGTCATGTTAAGTTTATCAATAACTATTGTTTGTTAGTAGAAACATTGAGTTTCTCAATAAATGAAGATAACTTGTCCTGTTGTGAAAAATAAAATCCCTCAAAATCTTGACTCCTCAGTATCTGTATATGCAATAGAGAACCATCATAAGGTTTGGTTGATCTTATAAAAACTTGGGTTGTCTCTCAGGGTTTATCGATGCCTGTTGTGCTACTCTGAGTACACATAGCAGCCAACTATAATAATGTGCACGTATACATCTCACTTGTTGGCTATTTTATGAATATGTTTCATCTGCCTGTAATTTTTATACCTGTTGCTGTCATTATACCTGAGTGTCAGTGCTTGCAAAAATCTAGGCTATCATTGTTAACTTTGTTGCGCCAAATGGTCTATGAAGTATTCTCTTTTGTTTTTATTTATTTCTTCAAATATTTTCCCTTTTTAAAATGAAAAGAAATGCTTTTGATTTTGTTGTACCCCCAGGATTATATTTTTGATATGTTTTACCCCCAAGATTATATTTTTGATATGTTAACCTATAAAAATTTTGAATTTGGGGGATTTCACTGTTTAAGATTATGATAGAATGTGTCTTCTGAGTTTAGGGCTCAATCCTCACATGTTTCCTTGTTTGACAACTCTTAGTTTTCTTATTTCAAAATTGTAGCAGAAACATCACTGGAAGTACCTTACTATTAACTATAATCTCACAACAGTGCTCCTTATAGATGCCAGGTCTATTTAGAAGCAATATAATGGAGCAAGCAAGCAAAATAGAATTGAAATATATTCTCACCATATTTCCTTTCCCATCATACAAAATCTTTTCTTTTCTTTCTCCATCATCACTAGACATCACCAGAAATCACCAGATATTACCAGATATAGGTAGATAACTGAGGCAAATCTTATTGCTTTTCATGTGTATTCAGAAAATGCAGAAAATATATCACTGTAATGAAAACTCCTCTGTTTTGATTGAATCCTGTTCATGGACGTAATGAGGAATGGACCTACCACATACCAAGACAAATAGGGCAGAGTTTCTCATTTGGGTCAACTTAGTTCTTTCAGTGTCTTACAACATATATCAGATCCTCATGGAAGCATGTAAACTGCTTGGCACATCCAAGGATTGGATTTGCCATGACCCAAAGGGTCTGTGAAAAGTTCACTGTACTCACTACACAGGTGAAGAACTAGCTGATTCCTCTTCTTCTGGTCATTTATAGCACATGCAGATTTGAATTCATATTGAATTACCTATTTAAATGCACTTATATATATATATATATATATATATATATAGTATAGTACTTAATACATATTTTCAGTTATTTCTTTGGAGCACTTATAACAATACCCACCAATATTTTTGTCATCTTTGGGTTTTTTATTCACTGAAAGCTAAAAAAGGGGGGAGAATTATTTTTCAGTTGAAATCTTAGCTCATATGCAGCCCCTAAAGTTATTTTAAATTTGGTTGTACATTTACAATCCCTGACTAAAATAAGAACGTACACTAGAGATTTACAAGATATATCAGATGCTTGCTTTATTTAAGAATCATTCTTAATGATTTGATTCTTAAAAGTGAAATTTAAGCCATTTTATCAAATACTTTCTATGACAGTTATTAAACATACATTTGTTTTACAAGATGGACTCAGACCATATGTTCTTATTTGCTTCCATTTATCACATTAAGCTACATTCTTAGAGGCAATCAATATTGAAGAAACCACCAGAGCACCCTCTTAAAAATAGCTTCATACATTTCTTCTTTCAGTATAAAGTGATACTTCCCCCCACCTGCAAGCATTGAGTATACCTGAAAGGGTTTATATTTAACCCAAGTTCAGACTTCATGAAACAGGGATCATTTCTAGACGTGGCCAGTTTTTATTTGCTGCATTGAAGTCTGAGTTAGAAGTGAGAGCACTGCCTTAAATTTCTTTCAGCCATTTTCTTCAGGAATAACCCAGAATTGTTAGATTGTTTAAAACAATTTAAACAATTAGGAGATTGGATATCAAGCAGCATTTATCTGAGTATTTTAAAACTGTGCCAAAATAAAAGCTAATCATTTTGTAATCATTTTGTAATCAGTATGCATAGAAGAGAAGCAGCAGCAGTAAAGCAGTTGCTGCATGTTTGCTGACAAAATATTTAATCCAAACATTTAATTTCAATCTGCCACTGTTCTCAGTCAGTATAATTACTTTAAGTAAATACCATGGTGGAGAAAATGGTCCCAGCCACTGAAATGTAAATAATACAATATTCATATACTATAATTTATTTGGATCAATTTCATAAACATGGATGTGATAAATGTTTAAATTATTGTAAACAAGCAGATCTAGGACTCATGTAGTTCAGTCATTCTTATGGCTGCATTCACCTGAACTAGAGTTGAGGAACAAGCAACATGGACCTTCTTTCCATGTTAATAGGGTTGACCAAAATTACTTTTATACATTTTAATCATGTGCGAAATGTAGACAAAGTGTGTAATCCATTAAACTTGGCAAAATTATTCATCTGATGAATGTTTGTTAAATATGAAAAATACATTTAAAATAAGAGTTTAAGAAGCCAAGTGCCAGTGGCTCATGCCTGTAATCCTAGCTACTCAGAAGGCTGAGATCTGAGGATCACTCTTCCAGCCCTGGCAGGAAAGTCCTCCAATGAATCACCAGAAAACCAGTATGGGAGTGGTGCTGTGGCTTAAAGTGGTAGAACACTAGCCTTGTGCTGAAGAACTCAGGGACAGCAGCCTGGCCCTGAGTTCAAGCTTCAGGACAAACAGGAAAAAAAGAGTTTAAGAAAAAAATAAAGTTTATATATTTGTATAGATAGATAGATAGATAGATAGATAGATAGATAGATAGATAGATAGATATGGATATGGATATAGATAGATAGATACTATGTTGTAGCTTAAGGGAAGTTACCAAAAGAAGGAGTAATTGATTTTTTTTTGTCAATTGTGGGACAAAGGGTGAAAACATTCAGTAGTGATACTCATTAGACACTATCTTTTTAAAAATTGTATTCATTTTATTTTAATATATATTTATTGTAAAGATATTGTACAAAATTTACAGTTCCATGAGTAAGGTAATGAGTATGTTTCCTATCCAGCATTGTTACCCCCTCCTTTGTTTTTCCCCTACCATCCCTTCCTTCCCCACCTCCCCAACTTCTCCCCCCACCCAAACTGTAAAGTTCATTTTCAACGTACTGTCTTGTACATATCATTGTTACAATGGGTAAACCTGTATCTTTATTTCCCCTCCCCAAATTAGAAAACTGTATATACGGATGCAGGGCAATGGAATCAAATTCAGTGAGAATAGGGGTTATACCATGGGGGAACATACAAAAAAACAAAATAACACATTACATTATAAGAACATTAAAAAACAACAGCAACAAAGATAAAACTTCTTGTGTCCCTATTGGGGTTCATTTCACTTAGCATCATCTTATATGGTCATATGTACATAGCTTATTGCAAATACTAGTTATTGCAAATAAGGGAAGCCATGGGACCTATGTTTCTTTGGGCCTGGCTTACTTCACTTAAGATGATTTTTTCCAAGTCTTTCCATTTCCTAACCATTGGGGCAGTGTCATTCTTTCTGATGGTGGCTTAGAATTCCATTATATATATATATATGTGGTGTATATATATATATATATATATATATATATATACATATATGTGTGTATATATGTATATATATATGTGTATATATATATATATATATATATACACCACATTTTTGATCCATTCATCTACTGAGAAGCAACTGGGTTGGTTCCATATCTTAGCTATAGTGAATAATGTTAAAAGTGAACTATAAAACCTGTTGGAGGATTAGGAAGGAAAATCTAGGAGAGAACAAGGAAAAAGGTGACATTGTCCAAAAAAAAATGTACTCATTACTTGACTTATAAAACTGTAATCCCTCTGTACATCTTTATGATAACAACAAAATATCTTTAGATAAAAATATCATCTCATATGTTAATTAACTATGTTTTAGCACCATTTATTTTATATATAAAGGGACCTTGAAGATAATCTGGTACAAAACACTTAAGTATTAGATGAAGAAATTGAGATTGAGTCAGTTTATAGCTGATTTTTTCAACACATAAATCTTTTTTTTCTGTAATAATTTATTTTTTTGACTAATAATTTATTAAAAGTAAAAAAACAAATAAGGGAAACTTTATAAATGACTAACATAAAAATTAACTCTGATAAAATCAGATTAATCTCAGCTTCAGAAGTACAAACTTTTCCCCATTTTGCTACTTCGTTCATTTTTCCAGTAAAATTAAGGAACTATTAAAAAGCTCTGCACAGAATAAGCTTGTCTTCTTGCAGTCCACCAAGTTCAGACAGAGAGAGTGCCAGTGTACTATTCTTTTTTTTTAATTTAATTTTATTTTATTTGTGAACATACTGTACAGAGTGGTTACAATTACATGGGCAGGATAATGCGTACATTTCTTACCAAGCATTGCAGCCTCCTCCTTTGGTTTACCCTTCACATCCTTTCCCAGCCTCCCCCCTCCCCCCCAATCCCAATCCTTCTCCTTCCCCCCCCTTCCATCCCCCTCCCCCCGGAACCGACATTGTAAAGCTCGTTTTGGACATGACAACTTGTACTTCTCATTGTTGCATCAGGTCCACCTGTATCCTTAAACAACTGGTTTTTCCCCATCTCCTCCACAAGTTATACTGACATCAAATATAGTGAAAGCAGGGGTTATACTGTGGGGGAGGGACATACAAAGCAACAAAGAGATAATCTTATAAATGCATTAGAAACAAATGCACAAAAGAAAAAAAAAACATTAAAATACATATCTAAGGGTTCATTTTTCCTGACATCACATTATCTGACCTTTTCCACTTGACTCATACATATACTAGATATTGCAAATAAGGGAAACCATGGGACCTATGTTTCTTTGGGCCTGGCTTACTTCACTTAATATAATTTTTTCCAAGTTTTTCCATTTCCTAACAAATGGGGCAATGTCATTCTTTCTGATGGAGGCATAGAATTCCATTGTGTATATATACCACATTTTCTTGATCCATTCATCTACTGAGGGGCATCTGGGTTGCTTCCATATCTTAGCTATGGTAAATAATGCTGCAATAAACATAGTCGTGCTGGTTGCTTTAGTGTGGTCTTGTTTGTAAACATTTGGGTAAATGCCCAAAAGTGGGATTGCTGGGACATAGGGGAGTTCTATGTGAAGTCTTTTGAGGAACCTCCATACTGCTTTCCAAAGTGGTTGAACAAGTTTACATTCCCACCAACAATGAAGTAAGGTTCCTTTCTGTCCACATCCCCTCCAGCATCTGTTGTTATTAGAGTTCTTGATTTTTGCCGTTCTAACTGGGGTGAGGTGATATCTCAATGTTGTTTTGATTTGCATTTCTTTTATGGCTAGGGATGTTGAACATTTCTTCATGTGTCTATTGGCCATCCTTCTTTCTTCTTCAGAGAAGTTTCTCTTTAAGTCTTTCGCCCACTTATTTATTGGGCAGTTGTTTCTTTGAGGATTTGTTGTTGGGGGGTTTAATTTTTTGAGTTCCAAGTATATTTTAGATATGAGACCCTTGTCCATTGTATGGCTAGTAAAGATCTTCTCCCAATCCGTGGGCTTTCTATTGATCTTGCTAGCTATGTCATTTGCCCTGCAGAAGCTCTGCAACTTTATGCAATCCCATTTGTCCAACCTTTCTTTGATTTCATCACATAAATCTTTAACAGTAAAGCTGGGCAATAGTAATTATGATGTTGATGATTATGATGATGATGATGATGATGATGATGATGATGATGATGATGGTGATTATCATAACCCTCTCCACATGATTACGACTCTTCACCAAAACCAAGATGTATTTTTAAAATATAGTTATCTTTAAGTAGTTGTACAAAGGAGATGCCATTTAATAAAGCAGTTTATTAATACAATACATCTTGATCAATGTCATACCTTTCAATAGTCTCTCCAATCCCTTAATCCCCTTCCCTCAGTTTTCTTAATGCATGCACATACATGCATTTTTTATGACTGTATTCTCTCTCCTTTCCCATACTTCCTCTCTTCACTCTCTTCATTGTCTACCTCCCTCCAGTTGATCCCATTCCCACTTTCAAGTACCTGATTACTTGTTTATTTTGTTGGACTGTGAGTTGGCTTTTCTAAGAAACTACAGCGTTTGAGTTCTTCCCCAAATCTACTATATTTCAGTTAATATATTTGGGCACACTTGTATACCACCTCAAAATGTTACTTATATATTTATAAATTAATTCTAGCTTCCAGATGAGAGAAAACTTGGATCCTTTGTTTTCTGTTCTAATACCATACTTATTTGGTAAATATGTGTATCATAAAACAAAACTTAAGAGAAAGACAAGATAAAATTAAAACTCATCTCTGTTTTCATGAAGATAATATCATACAAAAATGGATTGACTTAGTTTTTGAAAATCTCAAGATCCTGAGTTTTCTAAACATGCTAAGTTCCAAAAGACACTTATTTTTTAATAGTGAAACACAAATAGAAGTCTGCGAGCTTTTCTCAGGATCTTGATTATTTTGATAACACAGGAATTTTATTTTCATAAGGCACTAAATCTAATATGTCCAAATGTAATAAAATTCTCTGGGAAATTAATAGTTATTTTAAATGAGTGGAATATACCACTGAAAATGCATTAAAGTATAAACCTCTGTTTAGAATCACCAGGGACATAAACATATCATGTTATTTGTTATTTCCAAGTGCCATCACTGTAATGATGTAGGGCTGGATGAGATTAGGCAGGATGACTGGCATAGATATATCTGGGCAGGAAATAGGTAGATGCTATGGATATCATATAGATTACATACTATATATTATATTTTTCTTCATTGCAGAGGTGAAGAGATAAAAATATGAAGGTAGAACCTTCTCAGCAAAAGACTAACTTCATCACAGAAACAACGGGACAAAGGATGAACTAATGCAACAATGACACTCATTTAACACTCTGTTGGAAATGAACTATACAACTTGGGGTGGAGGAGAGTAGGGAAGGGTAAGTGGGAGAAAATGAAGGAAGGGTATCTGTGTTTAAAAAGAAATGTACTGGATACCTTACTTATGTAACTATAATTCCCCCCACCCCCCATTCATCACCTTTACAATAAAGATATATATTTTTAAAAGACTGACTTCTTTTTCAATTATTGTTTTTAAAGTTGCTATTTTGGACAATATCTTTTTTAAGGGTAAATACTAAATCATGTGATACTATATATATATATATATATATATATATATATATATATATATATATATATCTATATATCTGTTTAATTGCTGACTTGCTTGGTTGAAGTAGGTAGTTGGAAAATACTTGTGAAGATAAGCCTTTTACTTACGTGCTATATATAGACATGCAATAATTTCTACCTGACAGATATCAAGTTTTGCTTATTAAATGATGCCAGCAAGAATACTGTATCTGTGAAGAAACAAGCTCCAATAGTCTTTTGAAATTTAATCATGAAATACTCGTTGAAGTTTTTAGAGGAATATGACAATTTGCAGAAGTCTCACTAAGCAATTACAGTTTCAAGGTCTAGGGGAAATGCCAGCTGAATTAGAGATGAAATGAGTATAAATGATGTCTATCTGATAAAAATATATATAAATAAGCTCTGAAACATATTAGCTGAAAACTACGGTCAATATAAAGACAACTACTATGTAAATGGAAAAATTGTGATGCTCTTAAAAGAAGAAACTATTTCAGGGAAGTTGAGACTCTGATTATGAATAGATAAGATGGAATATAATAGGAATTGGATGCATGCTAGTAGAAAGTTAATAAATAGACCATTAATAGATATGTGATAGTATTTTCAAAGAAAATTGCACTGTAAATGGAGTCTAAATCTGAAGTTCTTTCATACATATAATTTAAAATCATTGTAGAAAATCAGAGAGTACAAGAAATGAAACAAAACACTATCATTACATATACATTCAGAGACATATGGTTCTGGGCATTATTTCTTGTTACAGAAAAGCTTTGAGTATTTCAAAAGAAATGTAAGAGTATGAAGAGAAACAGATTGCCACATTCAGAGACAGCTTTTTTTCTTTGTGACAGCTTTTAACTTAGGCCACTAGTGACTATTTCCCTGAATAGAAGGGGAGAGGGGTGGAGAAAGAGAAAGAGAGACAGACAAGACAGACAGAAAGAGGGTTTTGTAACACTTGGATTTAAATATTGTTCGATATAATATTCTGCTAAGAAACAAAAGAGGATCAACTTGCTCTAAGTAAATCAAATTCAAAACATGCCTTAAAACTTAGTCATTTTAATTAAACGTATTTTACCCACTTTCTTTGTTTACTCTTTTCAGCAAAACCATATCTGAAGATTGCTTGAAATTTGTATCTCAATGCCAGATATTGTAGAGTCAAAAATATGTGAACATGTACAAGTAGAAAATATTGGGCATATGGTATGAAACACATTTTCATTCATTTTGCAGAGGGAGGGGGAACATTTGAACAGAATGCAAAATATTGTGCTCTGGTTTACTTGCCAACTAGAGAAAAGTGTGAATGCTAGCAAAGAAATCAATAGCTAGTCTGAATTGCAGAAGTTGAGATATATTAAGTGAAGTAAGCCAGGCCCAAAGAAGCATAGGTCCCATGGTTTCCCTTATTTGCAATATCTAGTATAGGTATGAGTCAAGCGGAAAAGGCCAGATAATGTGATGTTAGGAAAATGAACCCTTAAATATGTATTTTAATGTTTTCGTTTCTTTCATGCATGTGTTTCTAATGCATTTATAAGATTATTTCTTTGTTGCTTTGTATGTCCCTCCCCCACAGTGTAACCCCCGCTTTCACTATATTTGATGTCAGTGTAACATGTGGAGGAGATGGGGACAAACAAGTCGTTTAAGGATTCAGGTGGACCTGTTGCAACAATGAGAAGTACAAAATGTCATGTCAAAACCAGCTTTACAATTTCGGTGTGGGGGGGGAGGAGGGTATAATTGGGTGGGGGGAGGGGGGTAAAATTGGGTGGGGGGAGGGGGGAGGCGGGGAAGGGAAGTGAAGGGTAAACAAAGGAGGAGGCTGCAATGCTTGGTAAGAAATGTATGCATTATCCTGCCCATGTAATTGTAGCCCCTCTGTACAGTATGTTCTCAAATAAAATAAAATACAATTTAAAAAAAAAAAAAAAAAAGAAGTTGAGATAAATCATTTTTATAAACAAAAGGTTTGGAATTTTGGATGTTAGGATATGTCTCGGTTAGAGCCTACTTGATTTTTCTTGCTATTTGCTTATTGAAAGAATTGTACAAATAAATTTGATTTTCATAGCAATCTAACTTCTGTTAACCAGGAAACAACTGAGTCAGTGCTATATCCATAAACCCTTGTTCACCTCTCTATTATTAGGGGATTTCTTACTCATTCCTCATTGTTATATGAAGCATGATAAATAAGAGAAACATTTATCATTTCTTTCATTAGTATGTTTCCTTCCTCCTCCATAGAATTGTGAGTATCCTCAGTGTAAGTGGACAAAACTGCTTGACATGGCATATAAATAATTCAGCCTACACAAATCACACAGAATAACCACTTTTAAAGAGTTGACTGGAAACACATCACACCAATGGTAAACAGACCAAGAGAACCAACCCCATTGCAGCAATCTATCTGCTTTGGGATGGTCTTACTTTCAGGGGAAAAAAACGCACCATAATTCTCAGAAGTGAAGATTGGCTTACATTATAGGTCAAGCACATATGTCAAAAAAAATGCCTGTTTTTCTTACTTATCACATTTGCTTACATGGGAAAACAGAACTCATCTCTCTTGAAACCCAGTACAGAAGAAAAGACTGACTCAAGTAGTGAACAAGATAGGAACAAACCCACAAGGGCAGACACAGGTCTTTATTTATTGCTCCCAGCAGGTGTCAGATGCCATAGTTTCTTTGCAACCATCAACACCCTGGGGCTTTTTAGTTCCACATCCAAGACAAGGAAGAAGGGGAATGGTGACTAACCCCAAGGGATTAGGTACCTGCATCCTATCCCAACTACAGGCAGACTCCAGCTGCGTTTAAATGTTTTTTTGAAGAATTTCTGATGCTCAGTGGTTGCTGATTACTTCCAGATTTTAGTTCTACCCCAGTGGAGATTTGCTACAAAGAGTTTATCTGTTGATAAAATTGCAGTTGCTACAGAGAAATGTCTTCACTTAAACCAGTTTTCCAAATAAAAGCTGTTACAATAGTTAAACAAACAAAATAAAACAGAACCTACCTCCTTTGAAAAAACACACTCTCCATACTGGCATGACAATAACTGAGTATTTGAATAAGACTGGTGGCATTTACTTGGATTCTCATTAAAAAAAATAAAACAAAAGAAACAATCAACAACAACAACAAAAAAAGCCTCTAAGAAACCATAATGTGATTGGTGATATTCCTGGGATATTGCTTTTTAAATAGTTTGAGTATTCACCCTAGACTCTGGATAAAACAGATGAAAACCTCAGTAATCAAGAAATCACTCTTTTATTTGCCCTTGAGTTTACTCCCTATGTCTTACTCAATATAAAAAAAATAAGTTTTGAGTAGTTGATATTTTATTGAAAATGGAATTGTGGTTTTTAAGGACAAAAACATTTTTCTATGAATATATATATGTGTGTGTGTGTGTGTACACACACACACACACACACACACACACACACACACACACAAAATCCTTTAAGGTGATTAATGACATTTTTCCTTAAAATGAGGCTTAAAAATTCCCGAAGATACTAAGTAAAGCTACACACAGTTCAAAATTGTACCAAATATCTTCTGGTTTACAAATGATGTTTCTGTGGCTTCTGCTATTTTTAGAATCCTGCTAGAGATACTACCTCTTGGAGACCTGTTCTGTCTAAGGTTTTCCTCCAGAAAATGTCTCCATTCCTGCTGTCAATCAGGACTAACAAGTTCTTCTAGAATGTTTTTTTATTGCCTCAACTACACTGAAAATATAAAATATTAAATGTTTACTCTTCTTTTTTTCCAAAGAGTTTAGACCAGTTCTGTACTCAAACAAAAGTCATTACTTTTCAAATACAAATTTCCTTACTACATAGACAAGAATTTATATCTTTGCAAAAAAAATAAATCAACAAATCTCAGTTTTGGTGGTATTAAACTTTAAAGTAACTTGTTTTGTTAGCCTTCAACTACTAATGGATACCTATATAACTAGGTCTGATTTCACCAAGCTTGCAAGAAAACTGTATAGTTTGAATGACAAAACTAGATGAAAGTTCAGGCCATACACACATGGTTGACTTCACAGAAGAGATATTAGTACTAGACATCTCAATGTGGACATGTAAGGATAGTACTTTCAGTCATAAACTTTGTCGTTGGAAATCTAAATCAAAACTGACTCTGAAATATGAAGATGTGGTTCAAATGGTAGGGCACTAGCCTGGAGTGAAAAGCCAAATGAGATCATGAGGCTGTAAGTTCAAACCCCAGTACTGGCATATACTCACATGCATGGACATTCATACACACACATACACACACACACATACCTGCATGCACACACACATGTACACATATACAATCTAACTGGCTAGTTTGAAAACACAGATCTGTTGCTTTAAAAATTAAGAATGAATCTGGAAAGGAATGTTTCCATAGTACTTTAAATTAAAAAGTAGCTTTCTCAATATATTTTTTGCCTGATTTTCATTGTTAATCATTTTCATTCTTCCAAACCCAGTTTCTCTGAGCTTGCAACCATGGATTCCTTGAGACCACACAGGTGCCATTTTATAACTGAAAAAGTAGGCTTTGCTATTTTTGTTCCATCTTGAAAAAATCTAAATTCATACTCTCTAGCTCAACTTACATCACATGTCTGACTTTTAGACCAATAATTCGTTGCGATAGTTAGATTTCAGGCAGGCAATGATGTTTTCCACCACCAAATATCTAGGGAAATAAGAACTGATTAAATAGTTTAGAATATTTATGGGACAAGCCTGGAGATATTAAGAAATAAATACTGAAAGAAAGAAATAGGAAACTAACACTACAGAAGTTGTGAGACACATTGAAAACAAGCTAAAAAACTTAAATAGGCCATAGGATAGCATAAGATAGGACATGATTAGTTTTGTCATAAAGTACAGACTTAGAGAGCTGCTTGGAGAAAGGAGAATAGAAAATAAAAAATTGGGAATATCAGAGGAGATTAAAAAAATAAATAATTGCAATCCTTTACCTAAGTTTTGCACATCAACTTTTTGGCATTAGATTCCTTGTTTATAAAAATGAAAATCAGTCTATTTACTCCTTTTATTTATAATTTTGTTATAAAATGAGTAAGATTGTCTTGAATAACTTATATAAAATGTAAGATTAGACTTTATTATTTATAATATTAGAGGCATATTAAATTCCATTTCATTAAGGAATGCAAGACCTGATTCCAATTTATCCCTATGTATAATCACTACTTGTTTAAAATTGAAACTCAGGCTCTACAAGAAATGGGAAGAAAATGCACATTTTCATAATAAATTAATTAAAAATAATAAAATGGGGTCTGTGATTATTACTGTCTCATTTTCATTCCTTAAGTAAATAAGCCATAAACAAGAAAAGAACATCAATATTATGTAATGAAATGATAAGTAGTTTTGGCAATAGATATGCATGATTGTTTAGTGCCCCTTCTCTATACCACTTGGTATTTTTCCTTGGGAAGGAACCTAATCTTTCAAAGCTATAAATACATGTTTTCTTGGACATTAATTTCAGCCTTATCTGTAAAATAGCCATATTTGTAATTTAAGATTAAAAAATATAAAAAATCCTAGTATATTATGTCAGTCAACAAATAATGGTCTTTCCATATATCTGTTTCACAAAATGGACCTCTGCTTCCGTCTCTGTTCACTTCCCACAATATGAACTAATTATAGTGAGTAAAATCAGTATTACAAATAAAGCTCACTATCCATCAAACTGAGTGCTCTTGAGTGATCTCTCCATAGCTATTTACATTCCATAAATAAAACAATGCTCTCATTGGCTTAAGTAGGTGATAAGCATATTAACCTTATTGTCTAATGAAAAATTAGGAATACGTGTCTTAGTTTTTAGAGAAAATAATTAAATAATAAGCTAATTATTTCCTAATTCGACAATCTTATCTCTTTTTTTCCCACAAAATTAAGGCAAGAACCTTTATTAGGTCACAGGCATAGACAACAGATTTAAGTATGACAGCCTGATTCTTTAAAAGCTCTGCCAATCTTATCTTAATTTTCCTAATTTACCCCTCTTAACTTCAGAAGTTAAAGAAAAAAAAAACATTGGAATTTTGATATTCTGCTGTACAAATCAATTAAGAAGAAAATACTTTCCTTCCTCTGGAAACAAACATCTGGGGTTGATTTAAGTATGCATTTTAAAATTTGATCATTTCACTTTTAGACAAAAATCCAAGACTATTCTAAGATTGTCCTCAGGTGAAGTGATTGGAAATAGGAAAGCAAATTAAGAAATTTTGGTTTTTGCCTTTTCACCTTTTAACTTTTTGAATCGGGTTTGACATTACACAGGGAATGGTTGAAATTTACAATATTTTCTATGTTGTGTGATTTAATTTATTGGCTTATATTGCTGGTGCTTATTGTAAAGCTCTTGAACTTCTGAAATGCTCTAGTCATCGAATCAAACATTGCTAGTCTCATGGCTTTCCACTTTTGAAAAAACTTCTATAATTTTGGTTGTGTCTTGTTAGATCAATGTTGTTGAAATCTGTATGATAAATGATATTTGAAACATCTTTTTTTTTTTTTTGGTCAGGCATGTGGCTTGAGTGCTGTCCCTGCACTCTTCAGCTCAAGCAAGTGCTCTGCCGCTTGAACCACAGGGCCACTTTGGGCTTTCTAGTGCTTTATTGGTGATAAGAGTCTCACGGAGTTTCCTGCCTGGGCTGGCTTTGAACCATGATCCTCAGATCTCAGCCTCCTGAGTAGCTAAGATTACAGGCTTGAGCCACCAGCGCTCAGCCATCATCATTTTTTACCAAATAAATGGAGTGTTGTTTTTCTTTTTTTTTAAATCCCAATAGTGAGCTATCCATCCTCTAAATTTGTTTCTTCTGGAAGAATTAAATTAACTTATTTTGTAGTATGCCAACACAAATCTATATGATTCTAGAATGAAATTGTTTCTAATGGGTATATTATAAGGTAAGAAAAAGAGAAAAGTAAACTGGTATTTACTCCAGATTAACTTTCAACATGATGACCATTGATATTGATTTTTCAAATCTCTCCATTTAATGTTAAGAAAATGACATTGTTCATAAGAAAAGGAAAGTAAGCAAACATGAAAAAGAGAAAACAAGAACAAACATGGAAAAGAAAAAAAACAAGCAGAAAGATCAGAAATAACCAACTTTCTGGAAGCATGTTTTCTAATGTGAAACTACTGAAAGAAGAAAAGAAGTTTTGGCTCCCATTTTCTCTGACATTCCTGGCTTAAATTTTGGACACATTTTAACACTGGAAGGTCATAGCAAAGGTTAATTTCAAGAAAGGCCAGAGAAGAGAGTCTAATACCTGCTCTTCATCAAAGGAATTGATAAAAATAACAACCAAAGTCACTTCACCTGATGCACAGAACGCCAGTGCTACTCTATCACGCGCTGTCTAAATTCATCGCCATATGTTAAAGGGTGTTCAAGGGTTATATCACTGGCTATAAGGTGTGGTCAGTGAGCAATGCTATTATACTAGTCCTAAGGTTTGACTGTTCTCACTTGGAGCAAATTTCTTCAAGGCTCCTCACTTAGTAGCATAGGTACATGCTGGAAAAGGCAAGCATTTGTGAGCCAGGCAGATGTAAGCTTCAATCTAATAGCACTGGTTATTAGATGTTCAACTTCTAGAATAACTTCTAGTAGTTCTTATTAAAATGATCTGAACATGCTAATTTTCTAAGCTAGGAAAACATTTTTAGTTCACAATATCTTTGTAGGGTAGTATTCATAAAACAATTGTTATCTAATGGTAATTCAATAATTGTTCTTGTGTTTGTTTTGTCTACTTCTTTGTATTTCTCTGTAATTTGGGTCAGGTGCACACCTGTGCCAAAGCTCACAGTGTAGACAGATAACCTTGACTCAAATCATAAATCTACATACATTGTCTTTAAAATGGAATATTAAAGTTACCTTCTCTACAAAACATTATCATGAATACATGGACAAATAAATAGAAAGTTCTTAGGAAATGGACAAGCCAACAATAATCAGGATATTAATGATTGCTATAACTATTATTTAATTGGGTAATGGTACTTTGTTCACCCCCAAATAATCAAATACCAGATTGATTATATTCTTGTAGGTTATTGAGGCTTGACTCTTTGTTTAACCCACTCAGATGGCTTTGTCTTCAAATATAGCCTTTTATAGGAACTAAGATTTTGGGAGGGTATTATGGCAAAGTAAGACTAATCTCCAACAACTAAGAACTTCCCAGTAACATATGCTTCTGGACTAATAAGCCCTGAAAATGACCAAGGTCCTAATTTTAAAAAATGTATGCCATAGCCCAAATCAAACTAAAATTCAAAACATAGATATCAATATTCTTCTTCTCTTGACCAATGATAATACTGATCTCATATATGGTTTTATTTTTTTCAGATTATAGAGAATATTATTTGCTAAATAAATGCAAATCATTCGGCACCTATCTTTTGCTTAGTGCTTGTATTATCTCCTCCTGTCTCTCTCTCTTTCTTTCTTTCTTTCTTTCTTTCTTTCTTTCTTTTCTTTCTTTCTTTCTTTCTTTCTTTCTTTCTTTCTTTCTTTCTCTCTTTCTTTCTTGCTAAATAAATGCAAACCATTCAACACTTATCTTTTTCTTAGTGCTTACATTATCTCCTCCTGTCTCTGGGTCTCTGCTCTCTGTGTCTCTCTCTTTTTTCTTTCTTTCTCTTCTTTCTTTCTTTCCTTTCTCATTCTTTCTCTCTCTTTCTTACTCTTTCTATCTGTGTCAATCTCCTCTCCCACCCCCGATCTGGGTATAAATCTTTCTTTCCCATTTGGGATGTAATTGTGAGGGTAGACAAGACCAATGACATAAGGCAAACAAAGCAGCATGGACATTTTTGAGGCAGGATTCCTTCCTCTCTGGGAAACCTCCACATTTTCTCGTAATACCTCAAGGGATTTCTGAGTAGCTGAAGCTTATCTACATTCAAAAATTAAACCTTTACTTTGAATCAACTTAAAGCAAACAAATATTAGCCAAATATACAAAATACCTTCATTACAGTAACACTCAGATTTGTGTGGGATGAAACAGATAGCATGGTTATTTGTTTATATTTGAAATAAAGTCTTATTACCTTTGCCTAGTCTGCTGTGACCTGTCCATCCTTCGGCCTCTGTCTCCTGAGGAGCTGCATTTGAGGCTTACTTGCCATCACCCTCAGCTTTCATTTAATTGCTCTTCAAAACAGAAATTTTCTGGTTATAGCTAGCTCAAAGTGTGTGGGTACGTTTAATTTAAATTATCACAGACATTAACCACAGCATTTAGAAAGTTGATGGCTTCCTGACTATATCTTCAGACATCAGAGCATTCATAAACATCACTTTGGAAAACAGCAGTGTAGATATTTTCTTAAATTCATACTGGTCGAGGTACAAGAGGATAAATATGTAACCATACATGAAGCATTCCTAAAATGATCAAACATTCTGTTTGTGTGGAGGTTGGGAAGCTGGAATAAAATGAGCTCAGTTTGCCTAAGGTCCAGTGGACTATAGGACTTAAGTAACTAGAGTAATATACTTGACATGAACAGGTACTCATCAGTCCAACTTTGCCATTTTATCATCATGGGACATTTTTACCAAATCATTATTATTCAGGGGATGTTGACATGAAAAGTAACTTGATATTTGGAATTTTATACAGCAGAGAAACAAAAAAAATAGCCACTCAGCAAAGCAATACACAGCTTAAATAAGTATCAGATAAAATTGAAATATAATTTCAGTCATTTTGAAATAGGCTAATAAAAACACTTTAATAATGCCAGTGAAGTTTTCACTGTTAATTAAAATTATGTATCTTTATATTAAAGAAATGAACTTACCTTACCTATAACATTTTTTGTATTTGCTTATATACAAGACAACATGGAACAAGTCTGTATTTATTCAAAGTCAAAGATTTGATTTCTAGACTACTGACACAGCTCATGAATCAGGAGTCAAAAGGGGAAAAAAATCTGTATTTTAAATAGTTTTTATTAGAAATGATAAATAATAAAAGATAATTTTCCTTAAAAATCTGACACTTCAGTAACCTTTGTAGTATTTCTAATTATATTACTTATTTTAAAGAAGCTTAAAATATCCCATTTTATATATTAACCAAAGTATGGTGTATGTAGGCAAGGATTCTAATGGCATAAAAATATAACACGTAACTTACAGTTTTACAAAGTGAAGACCAGGAAGCTGGATCATGGCTGTATTAAGCAGATTAGGTCAAGTGGAGAGAAGTAGATGAATGGAAGAGGAAAATTTGGCAAATGCCATCATATGTGAAAATAGAACTAGGTAGATTCAGGGAATTGGTAGGGTTCAGAGTGGTGGGGGAGAATGATGGAAGAAGTGACATTAATCAAGATGCATTTTATTCACAAACTAGCATGTCGAATTGCAACCCCTTTGTAAATTAATTAGATATTTTTAAATTAAGAACATCTTGTGTGGGTTGGGTGTAGTGGCTCAGGCTTGTAATCCTAACTGTCCAGGAGATTGACATCTTAGGATCACAATTGAAGCCAGCCTGGTCAGGAAAAGTTTGTGAGGTTTTTATTTCCAATTGGAGCTGTCTCAAGTGGCAGAGCACTAGCTTTGAGGAAGGAGGAGGAGGAGGAGGAGGAGGAGGAGGAGGAGGAGGAGGAGGAAGAGGAGGACGAGGACGAGGAGAAGGAGGACAAGGAGGAGGAGGAGGAAGAAGAGGAGGAGGACGAGGAGGATGAGGAGGAAGAGGAGGAAGAGGAGGAGGAGGAGGAAGAAGAGGAGGATGATGAGGACGAGGAGGAGGAAGAAGAAGAAGGAGGAAGAGGAGGAGGAGGAAGAAGGAGGAGGAGGAGGAGGAAGAGGAGGAAGAGGAGAAGGAGGAGGAGGAAGAAGAAGAAGGAGGAGGAGCAGAAGGAGGAGGAGGAGGAGGGCACTGAAATCCTAAATTCAAATCCTAAATTTAAAAACATACATGTGCATGTGTGCGCACATTCACGCACACACATCCTGCTTTGCACAACATTAAAAAAAAGTTCATGTGGAATAATAGAAGACTCCAAATAGCAAACATAACCCTTAGTGGGAAGAACAGTGCTGGAGGAACATCAATACCAAACTTCAAACTCTATTAGAAAGCTGTAGTTATATAAAACAAAAAAACAAAACAAAACAAAAAAAAACAGCTGGTACTGGCACAGGAACAGGCCTGAGGACTGATGGAATAGAATGGAAGACCTAGACATGATCCCTCAGCCTATAGCCACCGAGTCTTTAATAAGGAAGCAAAAATTATCAAACAGAAGAAAGACTCTTCAACAAATAGTGTTGGCAGAATTGGCCATACACATGCAGAAAACTAAAGTTAGATCCTTACATATCACCCTGCACCAGAATCAACTCCAAATGGATCAAAGATCTTGAGATAAGAACAGATACCCTGGAAATATTACAGGAAGAAATAGGGGATACTTTAGGGCTCCTTGGCACAGGTTGAAACTTTATAAATAAAGATCCAGAAGTTCAGCAAATTAAAGAAAGGCTGGATAAATGGTATCACATTAAACTGCACAGCTTCTTCATGGCAAAGGGTATAGCTAGAAAAATTGATAGAAAGCCCACAGATTGTCAGAAGATCTTCACAAGGGCCTTATATGAAAAATATACCTACAGCTCAAAAGCTTAACCACCCTCTCCCCCAAAAAAAACAGATCCTCAAAGAAACTACCACTCCATTAGTATGTGGGTTTAGAAATAAAAAGAAACTTCTCTGGAGAGGAAATAAGGATAGCCAATAGACACATGAAGAAATGTTCAATATTTCTGACCATAAAAGGAATGCAAATCAAAACCATATCCACCTGACCCCAGTTAGAATGGCTATTATCAACAAAACAAATAATAGTAGATGCTGGCAGGGAGCCAAAAGGGAACAGTACTGCACTGCTGGTGGGAATTCATACTGGTTCAAACATGCTGGAAAGCAGTATAAAATGTCTCTGCGATCCAGAAATCCCACTCCTGGGCATTTATCCAAATGATCACAAGCAAGTCCACACTAAAACTACCAGCACAACCATGTTCATTACAGCATTATTTAACATAGCTAAGATATGGAACCAATCCAGATGCCCCTCAATAGATGAATGGGTCAAGAAAGTGTGGTATATATACACAATGCAATTCTATGTTTCCACCAGAAAGAATAGCATTGCTCCATTCATAAGGAAATGAAAATACTTGGAAAAAATCACATTAAGTGAAGTAAGCCAGACCCATACATACACACATATACACATACATCTATCTACCTATATATGTGTGTGTGTATTATATATTATATAGAACACTATATATAATATGCGTTTGAGAGAGAGTATACTAATTAAAATAAGTAAATGTTTATAACTTTTATAGGTTTAAGTGCTCTCTGATCAGAACAATACCAAGCATTGAGAAAGAAGCAAATTTGCAAAGTGGTATCTTAGCAAAATCTGTCATTGCACTTATTTATTCAGATATGTTTATATTATTTAACTGTGCTAAGTTCCTAATGGCAATTTGAGAATTAAAAAGGTCATAAAATGCCGTCTTTCGAGAAGGAGAAAGAAATATGGGGCGGGGGAGCTATAAGTGGCATTTACAGGTGAAACCAAAATGCTAAGAAGCTCACAGGAATCATAACAGAAGTCACTGAGAAATAGGTGATCTGGGCTTTGAAGGATGGGTGTAGTGAGAATCATTGGAGAAGGCATTTTTGGTCTAAAACTAAGGAGACAAGAACAAAATGTGATTGTCTCCAATAGTGTGGCTTTCTCTTTTCTTAAGACTAATACCATTAAAACTGGAGCCTTTTGTTTCTTGGTCATCTATATGTCAAAACTGTTATCTAGTGCTAGTTAACAAACTATCATGACCCTTAGTGGGTTATAAGAATAATGGCGTGTGACTCACTATCCCAGTGGCTGGCAATGAGGGTTTGGATGGGTGGTTCTTCGGTCTTGGGCCAACCTCCAGTGATTTTGTTCGGGATCACTAAGCAATTTGTATCCAGCCAGCAGGTCAATGAGAGGTGACAAATCCAGGTTGGCTCCAGCTGGAATAATTCATTTTCGCTCCATGTGTCTCTCATCTTCCAACAGGCTAATCTAAGATGTTCACGTGGCAGTTGGGCAGGGGTTCAAGGAACTAGTAGAAGTCTGGGCTTCACACTGGCAGGCTGTCACTTCTACCATGTGCTATTGGCCAGAATAAGTCTTCAGACCAGTCCAGACTCAAGAGATGGAAAAATAGAATTAATCTCTTGATAGGAGTAGCCTCAAACACTTCAAACAAAACTGTATATACAGAAAGCAATGGAGAGCTATTCCATTTGCAAGCAATCTAGAACTCAAATAATAAAAAAGGAAATAAAGTTCAAACATTTTCAACCTAGTAAGTTTTCTTAGTTAGATGCTAGATTTAATTCTCATAATCATGATTTCAGATTTTAATCTCATAATCCTGAGACAATACTACTCAGAAACATATACACAAACACAAACAACTTGTTCCAACTCAATCCCAGAAAAATCTGTCAGTTTTCTTGTTTGCTTTATTTTATTGCAAAATTTTTAATCCAGCCCTTGGCAGAACTGCAAAAGACGGCACAGGGCATTCTGTTTTCTTTCTTTAATTCAGAGTCTTTTAGCTTATCAACTGCCATTACAATAAGGGGACATCAATTAATGCTAAATTACAAAGGGCCTCTTGTGGGATTGCCTATTACAGCTGCCTCGATGCCAAAACCATTCAAAGTGATGAATGTTTTACACTGAATACCAAACACACTCATAATTATTTTGCCGTTTACTGAAAGTGTTGCCAATCTACCTTTGATTCTGGAGAAACTGCACTTCTTTACCCACTTGAAAATGAAATCTTGTGCTCATGAGATCTACATAAAGGCCCTTTTATGTGGGTCAAAAGTATGCTTCCCCCATGCCCACTTAATATGTTTTCTCTGAAGTTCCTTATGCTGCCCTTAGGCCCATCCACATACTAGTGATAAGCATGTACCTTGCATAGCAAACTCCCTCCCTCCTGCTGGAATACTCACTATTACTGAACGTATCATAATAAAATGGTAACTTTTGGTATGCTCTACACATACAGCTAAGGTATTGCTTTGTGAATAGAGTCCTATAATACAGACATAGTTTACCAGAAATTTAGCATTTAAACGACTTTCATCTTGACAATGACTGACATGTCTGGCTGAGAGTATTATATATTTAGAAGATTTTTTTTAAAGGCTCCTTACTTAAGAATCGTGTCTCATCATATTTGGTGAACTTGTGAACTAAATCTTAAATGTTTAAAGAAGGGTCACAAAGCCACTCTGCTACAAAAGTCTGCAACTTACACTCAACTCATATCACAGAAGAAATTCATGCATAGAATAATTTTTTCTCAGTTTTTGTTCTATTACCGAAAGAAACTCCTACTACTTTGAGCTTTCAATCTTTATCGCTAGGTAAGAACTTGTGCTGGAATCAAAGTAGAAGACCCACTCTGGGGGGAGGGGAGAAGCATATCACATTCTTTATAAACTTTGGAAGGATTTCTTCAACACATGCTTCTCCATTTATAAAGCAGATCAAGGAAGGCTGGAATCCAATTTCAAATCAAATCACCCCCATATCGATGTGCACGATAGTTGACAGGGCACTCTCATCAACTCTGTTCTTTCTGGTGGGTAATACACGCAGTGTAACTTAGAGTAGCCATTTGGCAGAAAACTGCTCTAGTCAAATCGAAATAGCCTTTAGAGCCTTGGTTAGAATGAAGAGCCATAATGTATGCTTGTCGTTTGATGAAAAATAACATGTTTAAATTAGGGCTTAAAAAAATCTTGTCATCCACATCACACACACAGGTGTCAGGATCTTATTTAAAAGTATGAGGGTACAGTAATGCTCAGAAGCACAATTTGCAAGACAACTAGGGATCTTATCTGGAGACTAAATGTTTGCTGCCTGATACTAGCCAAGTAGTTTCTTTGATAGTTACTTGTTGATCAAGGAAAGTAACATTTCTAAATTGATATTTCACTATATTATCACAATTTGTGTTGCACAAGTAGACACAGTCTTGCTTTTACCCATATGATTGGATTTGGAACCTTTCATCATTGCCACTCAAGCTAATTTTGCTTTATGGTTACAAAACAATATAGCTTCTCCAAAGTTAAGAAACTGTCCTCCAATATGTGTATGCTTTCTTTGTATGAAAATAGGAAGCAACAATATGGTTATTTATGAAGATTAACGTATCAGATGGCAAAAGCTTTTTTAAATTTTATTAAGAATATTCATAATCAATAAATTCTACAAACATTTAGAGATAAGGCAATTCCATATTACATGGAATTTCTCAGTTTAATGAAGCAGTAGCAATTTGTCTTCTAGGTAACATAATGAAGAATTATTTTGGATCTTATTTAATTCTTAAAATCACTCTGTTTATCAAATAATGTTACTCTTCTCATTTTACAAGTACAAAAACAGGAGGTCCCATAGCAGGTAAATGTAAAGGTATATTGTGACTTAAAATTCTATGTGTATAATATTGAATTTGAACTATTAAGAAATATGTTGTTGGAAATTTAATTTTTTGAATTCAAGGTATATTTTAGATATGAGACCCTTGTCCATTGTATGGCTAGTGAAGATCTTCTCCCAAACTGTGGGCTTTCTATTGATCTTGCTAGCTATGTCCTTTGCCATGCAGAAGCTCTGCAACTTCATGCAATCCCATTAGAACTCAAAAAATTAAATCCCCCAACAACAAATCCTCAAAGAAAAAACTGCCCAATAAACAAGTGGGCTAAAGATTTTCAGAGAAACTTCTCTGAAGAAGAAAGAAAGATGGCCAATAGACACATGAAGAAATGCTCAACCACTCTAGCCATAAAAGAAATGCAAATCAAAACAACACTCAGATACCACCTCACCCCAGTTAGAATGGCTATAATCAAGAACTCTAATAACAACAGTTGCTGGAGGAGATGTGGCCAGAAGGGAACCCCACTGCATTGTTGCTGGGAGTGTAAACTTGTTCAACCACTTTGGAAAGCAGTATGGAGGTTCCTCAAAAGACTCTACATAGAGCTCCCCTATGACCCAGCAATCCCACTTTTGGACATTTACCCAAATGATCCAAACAAGATTAAAGCTACCAGCACAATTATGTTTATTACATCATTATTTACCATAGCTAAGACATGGAACCAACCCATATGCTCCTCAGTAGATGAATGGATCAAGAAAATGTGGTATATATACACAATGGAATTCTATGCCTCCATCAGAAAGAATGGCATTGCCCCATTTGTTAGGAAATGGAAAGACTTGAAAAAAATTATATTGAGTGAAGTAAGCCAGGTCCAAAACAACATAGGTCCCATGGTTTTCCTTATTTGCAATAACTAGTATATGTCTGGGACAAGCAGAAAAGGTCAGATAAGATGATGTTAAGTGAAATGAACCCCAAGAAAGGGACACAAGTGGCTTTTCTTGCTTGCTATTGTTTCTAATGTATTTATAAGGTGATTGGTTTGTTGCTCTGTATGTCCCTCCCCTATGGTATAACCCCTATTTTCACTGTATTTGATGTTGGTATAATTTGGGGAGGGGAAAGGAAAAAAATAAATTGTTTAAATAGGGATACAGGTGGACTCATTGTAACAATGAGATGTACAAAATGCTATTACAGCTTTGGCGGGGGGCGGGGCGGAATAGGCAACAATGCTTGATAAGAAATGTACTTATTACCTTGCTCGTGTAATTGTAACCCCTCTCTACAGTATTTTCACGATAAAAAAACTTTTAAAAGAAATGTGTTATAAGTCTGTTATACATGAACATAAGCAAATGCTAAACACAAATAATTTTAGAAATGATAACCTTAGTTTTCTGCTCTCAAAACAACTTTGGTTAAGTAAAAACTCATAACACAAAACTTATAACACAACCATCTTATACATTATAAAATCCTAGTTTAAAGATAGTGATGGTCTTCATATCATTTAAAAATCATTAAAAACTTGAAAATGCAACAGTGATACTCACAGGACAACAAGTGGGAAATAAAATTTACAACTTGGGGTTTGAGGGGGAAAGTGAAAAAAAATGAGGCAGAGAGTAAACATATTCATCAAGAAATGTACTCACTAACTTACATATGTAACTGTAACCCCTCTGTACATCACCTTGACAAAATTAAGTTAAAAAAGAAATATTTTGGCAGTTAAAAATATTTGAAAAGTAGAGTAAAACATTATAGCACAAAGCATGATATTTTCATATTCAGCATCAAAATGATAGACGGAAAATCCTTAAAGGAACACAATTCTGTTCTAGCAAGAACAGAATCCTATGCATGTTTTCTCTTTAATAGCATGTTTTCTAATTCTCACACCGAGTGAAGAGAATGGAGGATCAGAATATGCTCAAAATTGCTGAAATTCTCAGAGGAAAATATATGAAGGGAGAAAATGGTCTCAATATTCAATTTGCTACATCATGCCTCTATTTTTATGACTGTTCTTGATTTCAATTGTTCTTTATCTGCTCAATTTTTAGGATGCTCTAGCATGGGCAGTTTCACCTGAATGGATGGGATTAAAGAAATACAGTAATTTGTTTCTTGTCATCTTTTTCTAATCTTGTCATCATTTCTAATCATATTTAGGTTTCTATGCAAATGTGCTTCCTTTTTAGTTTGCTGTTCAGTAAGCAGTTAATTTTCAGGTTTCTTTTTTCAAAACTGTCAAGTCAATTATGGCTCATTCACCCCTGTTATAGTTTCCATCTCAGATGAAAGAATAGTCTGAAGTCTGTCTACCATTCTTTATCTTGATAAATTCTTGTTGAAGGTTACCAAGCAAACAAGAAAACAAGCAATGCTTCCTGGCATTGTAAGGATGAATTGAAGGAAGTTAAACTCGTATTGAACAAGTGGGTTCACATTTGTTTTCTGGATATTTCTTAGAAATGATACCAAAAAACAGTCACCACAGATAAAGATGCTGTGAATCAGAGAAAAATTGAAATTTTTAGTCTGTGTCTTGGGCAATTGTTCCATTTACTGAGACATCAGATTCAAATAGTTTCCAGTCAGTACCTTACTTCCTTCTGTTCTTAAAGCTTAATTAGCTTCCTGCCATGTTTCTATCACCCACAGATTTAAACTACATAAGTTACAGGTTTATTCTCACTCAGACTTTTAAGTATCTTGTAAATATCTGATGCTGTTTCTGTCTCTGCCACTCTGCTCTTTCTTATTTCCTCGGACATCTTAGCCCTACTTCTCCTTACGTTTCTTTTCCTCAAGGCTCAATAATACAACTTGTTCACTGTTCTCCCACTTACTTCTTATACATGTCTCTGTTAAGGTTCTGGCCTAAGCCTTCAAATATAAATTTTTATACTATCTATAAGCATGTACCTTCAAAACTGTTTTTTATGCTGGCTTAACTATTCCCTAACACTTTAGAGCTGTAGAATCCCCACATTACTAAATCCAACCTGGCAAATTTAGTCTGGTCACTATCAACCACAGATGTCCTTAGTGCAGGATGACCAGTATCATGGTTTTTAATTGACACCAATCATAAAGCATGTGGAGTGAGAATACCAAGTTGTCCTGGGCTTATTCCATAGTCTTGGTCACAGGAATGGCAGGAACAGAAAGAGAGATTATGTTTCCATGCACCAACACTTCTAAATTCTCTGCTTATTTAAGGTTTGCTATTACCTTATTAGCCAAAGCAAGTCACATGACTAAACTTAGAGATTGGCCACACCAGCTAATTCTCTACGCAGCAATAGAAGACCTTCAAATGCAGAGATTGAATAAAGCATTAGACCCGCTACAGAATGACATAGGCAAATTGGAGACCATCACCACAAAAGAACCTCCCTGGGGATCATTTGATTTGCCTCACTCAGGTCTTTCAAACAGATCTGAGAAGTACACAAATTTTAAGTTGATCCATAGAATCTTCTTAGATACAATTCAGTTTCAGACCAGGAAAACTTTTACCATACCTTGCACATGAGACTTGTGCACCTTCAGGAGGTTTGTGGATGTTCTTTGGGGAAAATATAAATTCCATGGATTACTGCAAACAATGTGAATATGGGCCACTGAGGTTTTTGGATGTTTATAATACAACTGTTGTAACATGCTTCATTGGTAAAGCCACACCTGCATCAGCTTCTCCTACTCAGCTCACCAAACCTCTCTCTACAAGTTCAGAACAAAGTTGCAGAAATTGAGCAGCTTCTCTTCATTTAATTTCCCTTCTCATGTCTTTGCCCCAGCTTTTCTCACTCTGTAATAACAAAACAGCCTTAGATTCATAAAGAAGTTAAAACTGTAAACTCCTTCCTCATATGCTAAATCATTTGACCCTCACAAATCTCAGTGTGAGGAATTAAAATGGTTAAAGCTATTCTATTCATGTTGAGCACTTTTCATTGCTGTAATAAATACCTATTTTTAAAGAGCACAGTAGAAAAGTAGGAAATGTTTATTCTGGCTTACAATTTCAGAGGCTTTAGTTCCAGGTTAGTTTGCTCCATGGCCAGTGGTCAGAAGGCAGAACACATGAACAAGATCACCCACCACCTAACATCTGGAAAGTGAAGAGAGAAAGAGGAATGCTTTTTCACAAACTCGATCCCACCTTGTAATTTTTCCACTACCTCTCAATCATTCCATCAAATTGCAGGTTAAACAAGAGATGAATCCCTTTGTTAGGCCAGAGTCCTTGCAAGCTAACCATCCCTGGATACAAATGAAGTTTGAAAGCGTCTGCACACTGCAGTGCTCTGTTCATAAACGAAAGAAAAAAAAAAGTTTACAGGTGTTACTTGTTGCATTGAACCAAACTGAATGAAGCATGTTATGAATTTAAATCAACTGTGTAAGCAATTGTGTAAAAAGCATTTTTACTCGGAGGCTTCGAGTGCACATCAGTCACGTAGCTGGCAAGTGGAGGTGTTAGTCCACTGCGAGAATAAGAGTCTCTTGTCTTGGAAAAAAAAAACTGATGTAAAATATTTTTGGACATATAATTTAATGAGCTTACTGTTTTTCACTAAATTAGATTGGCATTTTCTGGAGATCTGGTTATTGCATATTTGACAATCTGACCATGTTCCAAAAATCATGAGGGAGGGTAGGTACCTGCTATAATTAAATACTAATATCATCTAAAAAAGGAAAATGTGTACCAGGGTTTCTTGGTACTTACTCTGAGCATTTTTCCCGGTAGTATTAAAACTCTTGCATTCTTGTGAATGTTCGCGTTCACTAATCTAAATGCATCTTCAGAGAATTATGCATCCTTGACATGCTCTCTAGTGGTTGGCTTGGGCGTTCACAGTCCTGTGCTCTGGAACTTATTAAAGAGCCTCGGGGAGTTATTTGTTTGCTTGATTCTTACCTTTTGGCTAAATATTTTTTGAAACAATTCTATCATTCTGCATTCCCTATTCAGTTTTCATTGACCATGTTGCTTTTTGCCTCTTTGTCATAATTATTTGTAATGTCAAGTCAGTTTGGAAAGTATTTCAGATTTGCCCTGAAGGAGGCAGACTTTCTGGGGGTCTATGTGTGTGTGTGGGGGGGGGGGGAGAGGAGTGAGCAAGAGAATTGATTGCTCTATATAACTTTATAAAGGATAAAGACCTCTGAGATAAAAGGAGCTATATAAATGTAAGGCTGTCAGTTTAAATTGCCATTACCGTTTGAAATTCTCAAGAGAAGCATTACTGAAATCTGGCGTATGCACCATATTAGATGGCTTAATATCATTAAAGCATGTGCAGCAAATGAAAATACCAATTTCCTCTTATATGTAGCTCATGTTTAAGGCTGCGTATCTAAAGCCAGCCTGTCTTACAGCTCATCCCAGCATATTAATACTCACTGAAGGAAAGAAACGCTAACAATGTATGAAGACAGTGATGTTTCTCCAGCTTGTTTGTGTATGTATGTTTGTGAACACAGATACAGGGCTGAGAAATGAGTGAACAGACACATATGCCAGAGAAGTATGATATGGCCTGTGGAAAAGCCTGTAAAAAAAACTTATATAGCGTATCACTATGTGGTTTTCCTCTAGCTTTGGTAATGAGGAAATCAAGAAATAACATTTACAGGAAAGAATTACAGTCACAGAAACATTACCATAACAGTGAAAATGACCTAGCTTTATAATGTGAGACCAGGTGTTCTCACTGTCTCTGTCAGCAGGTTTGTTTAGGAAGGAGAATACTCCATATTATTGGAGCCACGCACAAACTAGCAATACTAAAATGCAAAGAAATTCTCAAGTGAGAGCAAGGCATCAGTGGCAAATTGGAATCTAAGGCCTTTTGTGCTTGTTAAATGCTGGAATGATTATAATTGGAAAAAGTGATGTGCATTAGTTCTGAGTGAATGTACAAGAAATGACAGGCGTGTAACTTAATGGTTACTTCACAACACTTGGAACTGCCTCCTAGTCTCGCTCCGGAGAGTTCAGCCCTACAGCAGAGGAAGACACATGCTTTCTCCTTCTATTCATGAGTCGTCTCCACAGGTCACATGGAAGTAACCCTGAAGTGATAAGTCTTGGTTTAGGAAGTCTGCTTCTTAAACTAGTATAAGTCATTGTGACAAAGAGGGGATATTGTATTTTTTTCTTTCACCATCACAATCATTGGCAAGCAAGTTGACAGGATCTAATTTTAAAGGAAATAGTGTATGTTTGTTCCCATGGGGGGAGGGGGGCGAGGAAGGATGTAGGAAAGTTTCCTGAAAATAAAGTCAATGTTTGAATGTATGATGATGTGCCAGCTTTTCTTTCTCTGCTCTTCATACGCTGGATATGTAGTACATAAATTTTATAATAGCATCAATAAACCTACCTTGTATTTCCAGAATAAGAAAATCAGGATGAGTACTAAATATGTTATTTTGTGAAATGATTCATCACTTTTCTTCAAGCCTTTACAATTTAATACTTAAAAAAACTTTGGAAAGTTTATGGTACAAAGGAAGTCTCCAACACAAAGAAGCAGGGAAAGTTAATTTGGGGGCCAATTGAAGTTGTTTATATAGTTGTGGTGTTGAATACACAACTCTGTGCATTGTTAAGATCATAGATCTGGATCACACACAAAGTAAACTTTATTTTATATAATGTCAAAGAAAGAGATAGATATGTTCACCCTGGTTTAATCACTGCATACCTAGTGTATTATAAAAACATCAAATTGTACTCCATAAATATGTACAATTTCTGTTTTAATATATCAGAAGATAAATTTAAATAAGAAAGAAGGAAAGAAGTAGAAACAAGATCAAGCATATCTATCTATATGCATATAAATGCACAGATAAGTGTGTGTATGATACTGATATTTGAACTCTATGCTTGCTAGGTAAGCAGTCTACCACTTGAGCTATACAGATACAGGTTACGTTTTTCAAGTAAGGTCTTGTGCTTTGTCCCTTGCTGTTCTCAGACTGTGATTCTTCTAACCTATTCCTCATACTTTACTGGGATTACAGATACGCACCACCATGCTGGCTTATTTGTTGAAATAGCACCTCACTGACATTTTTCCTGGGCCAAGTCAAACTGTGATCTTTATTATTGCCACTTCCTGAGTAGCTGGGATTTCAAGTATAAGCCACTATATTCAACTTTCCAAATATTTTTGCCATAAGAAAAAAAAACATATTCTTGAAACTTTTACAACCTGAAGTGCAAATAACAATACAATTGAGCCAATCAACACTCAATGACCAATAAAAGCATATTAAAATATTAAATATTAATATAAAACATTAATATTAAACTATTAAAATAGCTTCTTTATCCTGAGAAGTGATTCTACAATTGTTGTATAACATAAATTAAGATATTCATTTTAATAAGCTTGTCTAGAACACATTTTTCTAAACCCAAGTAAAGTAGACTGACAGTTATTGACAGAATTTAAATGTTGGAAGTTTGTGAGAATAACATCATTTAAGAGGAAAAAAAAAATATTTTGTAAGTGAATATGTCTACAAAATTCCGATATGGTAAAAAGCTGAGGGTTCAACAAGAGTGGTCTTCAGAGTTTGTGCTTTTGAGCAGTTTCTTAAGAATGCATTGAGAATGCTTCAGTTATTGCTAGGTGCTGTATGTTGAGACAGCAAAACAGGGACTGCTTTAGATATAGTCTAGTAATACTCAACAGTGGGAAATCTTCATAGTATTCTACTTTTCATAACTAACCAGCGGAACAGCTGGGTACTAGTAGCTTGTGCTTATAATCCTAGCTGCTCAGGAAATACTTGTGAGCCAGCTCAGCCAGGAAAATCAATGAGATTCTTATCTGCACTTAACCACCAAAAAGCTAGAATTCTAAAAAGTTAGAATTCTAACCTGGGCACAAAAAATTCAGGGACAGAGCTCAGACTGCCATATACACTAAAAAAGGCAAACTAACAACCTTATTTGTTACAACATATGATCCTTAAATTCTTTGCCAACATTTTGCAAAGACATTCTTTTCTACTACTTTGAAAAGTTCAATGATCTTCAGTATGGCAAAGTTCTACACAAGCATTTCCTTGCCATAAGGGAAAGAAAGTCTTTTCTTATCTCTTTTTTAGAAGAAATCTCATTTAGATATATGATTTACAGGGGAAGGGTTTAATAGAGAGCTTTATTCTTTTTTAATATCTATTAGCAGGATGAAGCAAAGATAGTTATGATGGAGAATATATTATCAAGACCACCGTGCAGGTAATATCCTGCATATTGAATCTAATCACCCATTTAAGTTAAAGTAAGAGTTGTTAAGAACATGTAGAATCACACTCTAATGATTAGTGATGAGAATCGCCTAGATAATGAAATTAGTATTGAGAAACATATTTTTAAGCAGGATGATTATCCTAGGAGATTGATTAAAAGGATAATTGAAGAACAATGTAACCTTTTTCATAGCTATCAGGTTGAACTTGTTTAAGGTAATTTATCATAATTGTGTAGCTATGCCAAACCATAAAAGGACTGACCACTGTTTAAAAAAGATGTTTATTATATATTAATATAGACATGTTGTCATACCAATGGAATAACTCCACTAAAAATGTAGAGGATAATAGGCATAGTTGAACAATATCTCAAGCTACTTCTATAACTTTTTTAAACCAACTGCAATTTAAAAAGGCATTTATAGTGCTAAAAAAAGAGAAGCTTCTGAAAAAGAATCATATTTTAAACAGCATAGTGGTAACAATAGGGGTGTCTACTTTGACAGTCTACTTGAAATATTAACAAGGTTGGTGGAATCCTTCTTTTGTGTATAAAACAAAAATGAAATTCTTCTAATTAGTCAGAAAATTGGGTTGAAAGGGAAATTAATTACCAAATTAGAATGAATATAAGAAACATCAGCGTCAACTTTGCAAAAATTTGCATTTACCTTGTGCTTTTTCTCATTGGGTACAAGGAGTTTCGTTATTTTTAAGTTTGGATATTTGAATTCTTATTATTTTTGCATTTCTTTTTAATTCTTTTTAATTTGGGTACTAATATATAATAAAATTGAATTTGTTCTTTAAATTAATAGATGTTTCTCATAAGACAGTTTTAGGTAAAGGGAAAAATGAGAAGAAAGTACAGAGTATTCCTGTATACTTCTCGCTCCTTCCAGATGGAATGATACAGTTTCCCCTGTACCAATTTTCTTTAATGTGTTATATTTCTTATAGATGATACACAAGCATTGATACACACTTATTAACTAAAGTCCATAGCTTATATAGAGCTCACTATAGTGATGTACACACTTTGCCAAATACACGTACAGTAGATCCTCAGTATTTGGGTTTGCAGGTATACGATTCTTAGGAGACTGCCACTGATAGAATATTGTGAATGCCAGGTACATGGACTTTGTACACAAATGGCCATAACTGACCAAGTGCTTCTCTGCATTAACTTAGCTACGTCATGCACAAAGGATTTTTGGTTTTGTTTAGTTTTCTTTTTCTTTTGTTGTTGTGATCATACTTGCTCAAAACTGGGTATAATAAATCTGCAAATAAGGCAGGCTTACTGTATCAGTTTTAGGTACAATGACTCACTGCCTTCAATTCCCTTGTATGCTGCCCATTTTACCTTTCTCCTCTAAATCTAGCCCAAATAGTTGTTGGTATTGTAACCGCTGCTCCTGTTTTACATTCCCCAGAAAGGAGTTTATAGTTTGAACAAACACCATGTTCAGTCAAGCTTCTTTCACGGGTCACATGCTTTTAACCATACCATTGCAAGACTCCATATCCATTTTCCTTTATCCGTGAATTACATTTCATAGTAAGAATGTATCATTATGCATTATTATATTGCACTGCCTTCTTAGTCTTCTTAAAACAATGTGAACAGGTTTTATTTTTTCCATACATGCAAATAACTACACCAATCATATTCGTCCTCACTTACCATTTTCATTAGCCTTCTTTAGTCTTAAGGGTATTCATCCCCTCACCAGAGCCTGTTTTGCTTGCCTGTCATTCATTTATTTTAGTGCATATTAATTGTTTCAAGTTGTTTCAGCATGCAGGTATTATATTTTGAACAGAATTTCCCTCTCTACTAAAGCTTCCATAAATGTTCATATGCAGAATTCTACATGTATGAGCTCATCTGAGGATATAGGGATATAACTGGATTACGATTGGATTTAAGAAATGTATTTGTGCCAGGCACCGGTGGCTCACGCCTGTAATCCTAGCTACTCATGAGGCTGAGATCTGAGGATCACAATTCAAAGCCAGCCTGGGCAGGAAAGTCCGTGAGGCTCTTATCTCCAATAAACCACCAGAAAACCGGAAGTGGTGCTATGGCTCAAGCAGTACAGCGTTCACCTTGAGCTGAAAAGCTGAGGGACCGTGCCCAGAGTTCAAGCCCCACGGCTGACAAAAAAAAAAAAAAAAAAAAAAAAGAAGAAGAAGAAATGTATTTATGTACTTTTGTAAGAAAGTGACAAACAGTCTTCTCACAGCTTTCTGGAGTTCACAACCACTTAGCCATAGTCTCAAAGTATGTCTCATTAGAAAGGCAGCTTAGTCAGCTGACCTCATACTTATCAGTGAGAGACACAAGTCAAAATTTTCTAAGAATACAAAACAAAGTTTTCCTTTACAAGATTCAGAAAATATCAGGATAGGTCTGTTAGAATATATGACAACCAGTACTAAATCTAGAACTGTATTTTAACATACACTCCCAATTTACTCATTTTTTCAGTAATGCAGAGAAGAGTCTTAAACTGATTTTGTTCTGGCACTTTCCAACCAATGACCTTCATCTTACATATATATGTGTATATATGGGTAGAGGGGGATTTTTACCCAGCTCTGAAAAGCCTAGAGGTGAGAGAGGCCATTCTTTGAATTGCAGACTCTTAGATCTAGGAGGAGAACTAGGAGACCTCTCCTTCAGAGAATATGTAGATATCATGCTGCTTAGCCCAGAGAACTTTTGCTTCAGAGAATGCTCTTGATTATCTTCCTAAATGGACTGCTTCTCTATCTGAAAAGTTTAGCTGGATGATGAGCTACTGCCCTAGATGGAAAGTTTTGCTTGTACCTGAGTATTTCCTTATATGGTCTGTTTTTGTAGGGTTGGGGGTCTCCACCCCAAAAATTGTGGTTTTTGTTTTGTGCAAGGACATTCTGACTTGAGAGAGAAGTTCACCCACAATCTCCAGCTCTCCAACAAAGAATCCCAATTTGACCTCTCACAATGTGCCTTCTCTGTTTGTCAAGACTGAATTCCAGAGCAACACTTCAAGTTTCCCATTGGTCTCCTTTAGGCTTTTAGTCATTTTTGTGAGTTTGACTTAGAGAAAGTTTGGAAATAAATGAGTCATAAAATTAACTAGTAAGAAAATAGTTGTAGATTAAAGATGTGCAAGAGAAATGGTTGTTTACTCTTCTAATAGAATGTAATTATAATTAATGTTTATTCCATTCTTCTTTTAACTAGGAGAGGACTAAATATGAATTCACCCTAAATGAATGGTTGTCACCTGAATCTGAGTATGTAAAGGAAGAACTTTCTATGCTAGACTGAATTTCCTAGTCTGTATTTGAGTGGTCCCTTTTCTTTGAGAAATAAAGAATAAAAGCAGCTGAGAGTCTGTTCATTTCTCTGAAGCCGGAGGTGGAAGCAGTTTGGAAGACATTTTATTTTATCTCTTTTCAAACTTCTTTTAAAATATTTCTGAAGAGGGTATCTAATAATAAGATAGGTAGGTGGATGGCGGGAGTTAACTAAAATGTTCAGAATAGCTCTGAGTACAATCACATTTAAAAATAGAGAGAATAGCCCAGGAACAAAACCCCACTAACTCAGTCTATCTAGTTCAGATGCACCTAATGTCCCTATTTAGCATCTTCAAGTTGCTCACACTTTCATCATCAACCTGAGAATGTGCCTCAGAGCACTGCAACACTTGCCAAGTCCAAAGACATGGAATGTGAATTATCAAACAAACTAGGGATGAAGGGTGCTGAAATAATCATTTTAGATTATTACCAGAAAGCAGCCTGAGTTTCTAGGGTGCTAATTACGGAACTATGTTTTAGCTTACGAATTCATTCCAAGGTATAACCCACTAGCCAAAAGTTAAGAAGAATGCTAACAAAATTAAAGAATTAAAAGAATGGCAGTAAGAAGAAACACGGTAAGAAAAGGTTTCACTTAAGGCTTTCCAGCAAACTATATGTTGGTATGAAAAGAAGTGTATTTAATATTGTGACAGATGGCCATGCTGTTTTATTTGACCACCGTAGCAACTCAGTCCTTTATTGTTTTTGAGACTGTTTCTTCCTAAAGAGGGGTAGATTATTCACAATCTTGATGGCGAAGCATGCTAGGCAATTACTTGGAATTTATTGTATTTATTGTTAGTGTACTTCATATTCAGCTGTCTTAAAATGTTGTTTACTCTTGGTACCTCATTTCAGCCTCACAATAACTTGTTAGAACAAGTGAAAAATATCTCTGTTTTCTTGCAGATGAAATTGAGACATGTGAAATCAGAATAAGTTGTTTCAAAATTGTATAGGGGTAGTATTAGATCTGTTTGAGGTCTGAGGTCATTTATCCTGAGATCCAACATTCCACTCCACTAACTACAAAAGCCCTCAGAGTATCACACACACACACTCACACACACACACACACACACACACACACACACACACACACACACACACACACACACACACACACACACACACACACACACACACTGGAGAAAACTATTTGGGTAGTTTTTGAACAAAAGTTTTAGCTAAATGTTTTTTTCTGAAGTAGATTATTAGCCCTGTAATAAAAGCATAATGCAGAAGTCACATAGGTATTTTTAGATTTATGAACTTAACACTTTGGAGGGATGTGTAAATCAAAACCATCCAGACTCACTGTTGACACACACGTTACCTGCCAAATATATATGAGTGACTTGCATCTAAGTGATTGGAAAAGTTCTATTTTTATATGTCCTATTTCTTATGACTTCTGGAGTACCATGTTTAGAAGGTATGATTTTAAACCGCTACTTTGAAATAGCACTGGTGTCTATAACAAAATGAATGAATGAATTAAAGTGATATTTAAAATGATGAAGACAATTTCTTGCTATAAATATTTTCTATGTGAAATTAATAAATAACTTCCTATTTTAGTAACATTTTGGCTTGAAGTGCATTACAAAGACAGAGTCTCGGTTCTTTATCTTTAAAAGTCATTCGTAGGTGGACCTAGAAAAAAATTATTTAAGCCAAGTCAGTTTCCTCAGAGACAAATGGCACATGTTTTCTCTCATATGTAGAAGTTAAATCTAAAATGTAAATCTAAATGAAAGCATGTATAGGTGATGTGTCTATATACAAAAACAATTTGATTAAATGATGGAATACTTAGAAGAAAATTTCAATGATGCAATGCCTCTAAAGAACTAGCAAACAACTTAAAAAGAATATGAGGAAGCAAAGAGTATTTTGTCCTGTGGGAGAGCAAAGAGAGGAGGAACACAGAGTGGATGGAGGAAGGATGTGGAAATGCACTCATTATATGAAATGTACATTATGTACAAAATAAACTAAATTGAGGGGTGGATGGGTTGGGGAAAGATGGCAGAGAATAATGGAAGGAATGACATTGATCAAGATGCATTATACTCAAAGACTATGAGTAATGCATAATCTATAATCAATATGGAATTGAAACTCCTTTGTACAACTATTTAAACAATTTTTAGCAAATAGAAATGGCAAAAAGATAAAGACATAAAATAATTGTTTGTAAAGCTATTCTCAGGGAAATCGGTTGAGATTTGTCTGTACCTTTTCCTTTGCTTTCTGCTGCAAGTATATAACAATAGTAGGTAAATTTGAACAGCTAAAACATGAATATATATTCACACATGTATGTATATAGTATATACATAGTATATATCATGATATATAAAAATATGCATACCTATATAAAGAAGACACTTATTCTATTGAAACAACGGAATAGATATGCTAATTAGTGAGTAGAATTGAAGTCAAACTATACTGTACTCAGGAGTCTAGCTACTGGAAAATATATGACTCAAAGTGCTACATTTGAGGCAGTAAAGTAGAAAAGGAAAATATTATTCACTGTTACCGTCCAGGAGCTCATGTAGGGTTTCACCCTCCTATTCCTGAGAAAGTCACTTTGGCTCCTTCCCTGGGGAGAGAAGAAGACTGGAGGGACACAAATACAAAAATACAGCCTCAAGATCAGGAATGAACAATTTTGTGAGACTCATCCTTGAACATAGACAGTGTCCTCAATATCTACAGAGATCAGGCCTATTTAAAGGTCAAAGATTTGGTTTTGGACCAATTCTTTATTGTGTGGACAATATAAGAAATACAAAATGCTACAGATAAGGATAGCTAGGAGGAGTACATGGAAATTAAGAAAACAATCAGATCAAATAGTTCCCACTCAAAATTAGTCTAACATTGATCATCCCAAGCATACAAAGGCAATTTATGAAGATTGAAAAATGCTAAAATATATTCGTTCCCTAGAACCACAATTCTTAATGTACTATCCTTGAACCATAAGCCTTAGTGTCACATGAGAGCTTTCTAGAAACAATTTTAGGCATCAACGTAGGCCTTCCAAGCCAAAATTCATTGTTTATCATAAACAGCAGGCAAGTCATACATACACCATTGTTGGGAAAGTACTGCTGGAGAAGATAATGTATTTACACAACAGTCTGACAAGCACTTTAACCTAAATATGATTAAATTCCTCTAGAGATCAAGGAAGCAAGTTTCAGTTTAAAAAGATCAAAAGGGACTTGGGGGTATGCCTTTAGTATATATAGCCTCAGTATGAAATACATATTTAGTACATAAGGGATCCTGAGTCTAACATACAGAAAAAAATCAGGGAAGAATTCAAATGGCCTAATACTTTAGAAAGACTAACAAAATACAGACAAGGAAAAGGATACTTAAAAGGCAGAAAGGTGGGTTCAAGGGAAGGGGATAGACAAATGAAGAGAGGAAGGGGGAGAAGTCATAAAATTCAATACACATCCTACAAAATTAAGAAAATCAAAGGAAGAGGTAGGATTGGGAGAGATGAGGGAGACTGATGAAAAGGGTGATATTGATCAAAATGTATTTATAAACTGCTTTGTTGAGTGGCAAATAAAAATACATAATATTAATATGATAATTAATAAATAATAATACAAAGAACTTAGACAATATGTAAAAGAAGGTATTTTGTTTTTCAGAACTGGAGATTGAACCACAGTCTTCACACTCTGACACCTAAGCTATACCCCAGCCTTTTTTATCTTTTTAAATGTTGTTTTAGAGACAGGATCACATTATCTTTGCCCATGATAGCTTTAAACTCTTTTCTTTTTCTTTTTTTTCTGGTCATGGGATTTGAACTCTGGGCCTGGGCACAGTCCCTCAGCTCTTCAGCTCAAGGCTAGCTCTCTACCACTTGAACCACAGTGCCACTTACAGTTTTCTGATGGTTTATTGGAGATGAGAGTTTCACAGACTTTCCTGTTGGGGCTGGATTTGAAATACGATCCTGAGATTCTCAGCTAGGATGACAGGTATCAGCCACCAGCGGCCCACAGCTTTGAACTCTTGATGCTCCTTCTTTTACCTCTTGAATACCTGGGGCTAGAGAATGTACCATTATGCCACTCCAAAAGAAATCTTCAAGAGAGAATTATTGTTGCTGGGGGTCTGGGAAATCAAGAGTGAGTATTAACTTTAGATACAAGAGAAAAGAAAATTAATAAACTAATTAATAAACTAATTTAGCATGTGCTAAAGAGACAGGGAAAAAAGTAATGCTAGCACAACCATGTTCATGCAGCATTATTTACCATAGTCAAGATATGGAACCAACCCAAATACCCCTCAATGGATGTATAGATCAAGAGAATGGAATTTTATTATTTCATAAGAAAGAATGATATTGCACTATTCCTAAGGAAATATAAATAATATTGAAATATAATAGAAATAGAAATAATAATATTTAGTGAAGTCAGACCCAGTGAAACAAAGGTTGCATTTTTTCCCTCATTTGTGATAGCAAGAATAAATCTATAAAGCTGTAAGTAAGTAAGCATGTTGGGTGGTATGCAAGTGGTTACAAATCAGCTAACTGAAGTATACTGTACTCTATGGAGACTTCAAATACGGTACTTTTGTAGAAAGACAACGTCAAAATCAAACAAAATAAGCTCCAGGAAATGGGTAACTGTAAGACAGAGGGTGGGACCAACAAGACAGGGTAGGAAGAAAGTAGATAAATGAAGGGGTAGGGAAGAAAGCAGTCAAGAACTCATGGTACATACTACAAAATTAAGAAAAGTAAAAGAAGGGGGGGTTGAGAGAATGGTGAAAGGGGTGACACTGATCAAGATGCATTGCATTCATATAGTGCTTTGTAAAATGGCAAATCCTTTGTACAACTGTTTAAAGATAATAAAGTTTTTAAAAAGAATAGATTCGAAACTCCAACTTACACCTCATCAGAGTTTTAAATCAGATGGAGACATAGTCAAGTGTTATTGTCTGAAGTCATATTTCTAAATCAATTTTCAGAATTAAAATTAAATGACATTTAGAAGCATCATTGATAATCTTCATAATATCAATGATTAAGAACCTGTCTTAAAAACCACCAAGAAAAAGCAGAGGATGACCTTAGTAGATGTGATAATTAAATGGCAGCTTATATGTCTTAAACAATAGATGACAGAGACAAAGTAGTAACAGCTGAGAAGACATAACTGATGCCAGCTGGAGAAGATTATATTCTTGTTTCCAATTCTTTCACTTTCTCAATTACAATGCCCTATGACAAATAACTTTGAAATTTGTCTCAATGTACAAGTAGAGGATTTTTGCTTCCTTGGTCTTTGACTTTAGACGTAATAGTATAACAATTGTGTTTTATTTTTCTTATTTATTTATTTATATATCTATTTATTTATTGGTGCTGGTACTGGTGCTTTCGCTCAGCCTTGGGCTTTTCCTTGGCTTTTTCTGCTCATAGTCTGGCACTTTATCACTTGAATCATATCTACACTTTCAGCCTTTTTGTGGGTTAATTGGAGATAAAAGTCTCTCAGATTTGTTTGCCTGGGTTGGCTTCAAATATCCATCCTCACATCTTAGTCTCCTGAATAGCTAAGATTTTAGAATGAACCACCAGCAACTGGCTCAGTCTTTTCAAACCTGAGTATTAAGAAGCCTTCCTAACTGTTAGTGTTTCTTCCATCTTCATGTGCAAATCATGCCCAGGCTCTCTGCCAATCACACAAGGTAAAGGTAAAGAGAGATATAAGAAATACATTAAGGGCTGGGAAGGTGGCTCAGTGGTAGATTGCTTGCCTTGTATTCATGAGGCCCTGGGTTCAATTCCTCAGCACCACATAAGCAGAAAATGTCGGAAGTGGTGCTATGGCTCATATGGTAGAGTGTTAGCCTTGAGCTGAAGAGTTGAGGGAAAGCACCCAGGCTCAGAGTTCAGGCCCCACGACCAACAATGCTTGATAAGAAATGTACTCATTACTTTGCTCATGTAATTGAAACCCCTCTGTATGGTATTTTCACAATAAAAAATCTATTAATTAAAAAATAAAAAATAAAATAAAATAAAAATAAAGAATAAAACAAAAAATAAGAAAGAAATACATTAAACAGAGCTCCTCAGCAAAGCCACCTCACCTAATTCTCAAATGGATTAAAGACAATATTATTTCCCAATGATATGTATATATATATTTATCTTATGCTACAGAAGCATATATTTGTACAACTCATTAATAATAAAAAATGAGGACATTTCATACATGCAAAACCTGTCACTCATAGATCTTCACCAAAAGGTCTACTAAAGTGGAAACATGTAATAGAATGGAAAATGTATAACTAAAGCAATGCATAAGTAAAATATTGAGCACAAAGACAGATAAAACATTTCCAGCTTTATTACTGATTGTATATACCTTTTTAATAAATTTTTCTTTTGTGAAATTAAATTCTGAACTATGAGACAAGATTGGACTGTTAGGTGTTCATTTGGTGAATAAATGGAAGCCTGTGTTGTTTTAAGACCAATAGGCATACGGAACAATGCTGAATTATGCAAGAAAGTTTACATTCACATGTAAAAACAGAAAATAATCAAATGTGTGGAGTGCTTTTAAGGAATGGATGAAAACAGTGCAATTCCTTAGAAAGGCAAAATCATAGTTCAACAAAATAAACACCTGGAAATGGGTACTTAAAAGAATAGGGCTGGGGTCAAGTAGAGATGATAGACAAATGAAGAGAGTACATAGGGGGATAATGCAGTCAAAGAGTCAATGTACACATACAAAACTAAGAAAAGTGAGGAAAGGGTTGGGGTGGGAGGGATGGATGAGGATGTGGAAAGGAGTGACATGGATCAAGACACATTGCATTTAAAACGGATTTATTAAATGACAACTCCTTTGTACAACTATTTAAGAAATAAGTTAAAAATAATAAAATGTAAATAAGTCTAAGCCTTGGAAAAATAAACTGTGCTTCAAAAATTATATCATCAGATGGCCACTTAATGTGTTTAATCTTTTTTTTTTTTTTTTTTTTTTGTCGGTCATGGGGTTTGAACTCTGGGCCTGGGCGCTGTCCCTCAGCTCTTCAGCTCAAGGCAAGCGCTCTACCACTTGAGCTACAGCACCACTTCCGGTTTTCTGGTGGTTTATTGGAGATAGGAGTCTCACGGTCTCTCCTGCCGGGGCTGGCTTTGAACCATGATCCTCAGATCTCAGCCTCCTGAGTAGCTAGGATTACAGGCGTGAGCCACCAGCGCCCGGCCATTGTGTTTAATCTTAATATCAGAGAAATACATCTAAATCCACTTAGATAATAACATAATGAAACCACAGTACTGTAATAAAAGCACACTGTCCCAGGCACGCATACTAAAGTCAAACAATAAGGATTGATGAGGATTTGGAGAAATTGAGGCAGTTTGCACACTGTCTGTGGGCATGCTGAGAGAACCCAATTTAAGACCAGTTTGAACTATCTTGTAACTGCTGATTCAGCAGTTCTACTTCTTAACTACATAGAGGAGAAACTATAACACGTATGTACAAGAAATATTTAATACATCCTTGTGGCAGCATTTTTAATAAGAGCAATATTTGTCAATAGCCTAAATAGTCATCAACCAGAATATGTATATTTTTTCTTTTTTATATAGTAAATTTTATATATTAGTTAAAACAAATGGACTCCGTACCACAGTGTCAACATGATTAAATCTCAAAATATAACATGATTTAAAACAAGCAACTGAAGCAGAATAAGCAGAAACAGTGAATACAATTGCAGAATATTTGCAAAGATGAGAGATAACATTTTATTTTATTTATTAATATACATAAGTGTGTATGCACATAATAAAAATTCAGGACAATGTTTAATCTGGGAATAGACAGAACTGAATTTCAAGAATCATTCATAAGGAGTTTCATTTAGTATATGAAAGTTTATTTTAATTATAATTTGTTTTTGGTTAAGTTTATGTCATAATTTTTAAAAATAATTTTCATAGTGGGGCTGGGAAGGTAGCTCAGTGGTAGAGCGCTTGCTTTGCATGCATGAAGCCCTGGGTTTGATTCCTTAGCACCACATAAGCAGAAAGAAACAGAATGCTGCTATGGCTTAAGTGGTAGAGTGCTAGCCTTGAGCTGAAGAGCTGAGGGACAGTGTCCAGGCCTAGAGTTCAGGCCCCATGAGTGACCAAAAAGAACAAACAAACAAAAAAAACAAAAAAGTAAAAATAATTTTCATAGTAATGTACTCTTTCGGCTAGAGGCATGAATGAGAAATGTCTAAATGAGAAATGTCCAAAATGCCTCATATTTATTAAATATATTTGTATGTTGAGCATTTAGTTCATGGAAGAGCATGTCATGAGGTATGAATAAGCAAGCTACTATTCTCATCTCCACAAAACACACGCTAGCAGCTTTTGAATTAAATATGTCTTCAAGTCTAGTTTTCTTAAACAATATGGGCAACATCATTTCTCATTCAAGAACCACTGAATAGTTGCATATTCTAAGGGCAATTTTTGGATCTTGGAATATAGATGTGAATATTAGCAATGTTTTAATTATATGCACTTTAATGAAGAAAATGGAAACAATGCCTATTATTTATTTATTTATTTATTTTGTTGGTCGTGGGGCTTGAATTCTGGGCCTGGGCACCATCCCTCAACTCTTCAGCTCAAGGCTAGTGTTCTACCGTTTGAGCCATAGCACCACTTCCAGTTTTCTAGTGGTTTATTAGAGATAAGAGTCTCACGGACTTTCCAGGCTGGCTTTGAACCGTTATCCTCAGATCTCAGCCTTGTGAGTAGCTAGGATTACAGATGTGAGTCATCGGCACTGGCTGCAATGTCTAAATTTGATAAATGCTTACTTCTATTTTTTTATTGTCAACATGATGTACAGAATGGTTTCAGTTACATCAGTAAGGTAATGAGTAGATTTCTTCTCAAGCTTGTTATTCCTTCCCTCAATTTTATACTACTTTCCCTCCACCCTAACCCTGCTCCCCCCCAAGTTGTACAGATCATTTCCAACAAATTTTCTTCTGTATATCACTGTATATCCCCGCCTTGTCCTTCTAAAGTAGTTGTATGTTATTTAATTCTGACAACTGTAAGAAGAAAACGAATATGGTTCCCAATTCATTTTTATATCTTATCATCAGCTTTTTGCATCCAGGTCCACATGAATAAACCATTCTCCTCTAATTCAAGAGAAAATGTCCCCTCCACACATTTCCTTTACCCTGGAGTTTACTGTTGTTCTTTTTCAACTCCAGCTGACATTCTGTTTTATTGAATATCAAGAACAAAGGAAATCAAGAATATTCAGGCCTGTGTACACTTTATTTTCCAATTGTACACCATAAGAGGCCTGTGAAGATTCTCTGACAGTTAGTTAATTTCAATTACTCTTGAAGCTAAGGGTTGCATATGGTACAATGCTGTACATGGAGAAGACAATGCAGAGTTGTTGTGTTAATGAAGTTTGAGAAAATTTTGTTATTTCAAAATACGGTCATGGATTTCTCTTAGCAAGAGAACTAGAATATTTTTTCTAAGGTACTATGATGATAAAATGGAACAACATCTGTTGGAATAATATTTGGTTGTCGCCCAACATCTAACTAGTGGCATCCATACATATATTTCAAAGGGAAATGTCCTATCCCTAAGCTAGGCCATTAAAGACAGTGGTTCTGAGTAAGGATAGCCCCTGCTAATGGAACCCCATTTCCAGGCTTGAACCAGTGATAGACAGGTGGGAAGAATGAAGATGGAGACTAGAAGGAAGGTTCTTTAGAGAGTATCCCTCATTACATATTACAAAAGCAAGAAGAGCCTCTTTTTACATTAAGCTAAGAAAGAAAGGTTTTAAGATCATTCTCCGGTTGCTTAGCTAGTGTTTCAGGACCTTTCCCTCAAAACCTTTTCTAAAGATAAGAGCTCTAGCTATCTAACTTCTCTGATGTTAGATCAGGGAGTGACAGTTCTGCTAAGAACGTCTGAAATACAAAATGGTTTAGGGCCTCCCACAACTACATGAGAGCACCAAAGGAGCCAAAGTCAGTCAGGGTGGGGCAGCAGTAGCTCAAGCCTGTAATCCTAGCTTCTCAGGATGCCGAGATTTAGGATCACGGTTCAAAGCCAGCTGGGGCAGGAACATCTATTAACCACACAAAAACCTGAAGTGGTGTTGTGGCTCAAGTGGTAGAGCTCTAGCCTTGAGCTGAAGAGCCGAGGGACAACACCCAGGCCCAGAGTACAAGCCCCATGACTGAACAACAACAAAAAAAGACAGTCAGCTTTTCCATTTAAATAGACCCTTCCCAAGTGCTACATTAATTTGGAGGATGGAGAGAGAGAGAGAAGGAGAGGAAAAACTAGAGAAAATGTAGAGAATGAGGGAGAAGGAGAAAGAGCTAAGAGGGATAAAGAGGGAGAGAAAGAAAGGGCAGAGAGATGAGGGAGTGGTCATATAGAATTACCTCAGGAAAAAGGACTGGTAGAGGAAAGTAATCGCTGGAAACATCTCTTGCTTGAATTGAAGAAGTGAAATAGATAAGAACTGTCCAGAACTGATGGAATTTGTGAATATATCCTGAAAGAAAAATGATTGCTTGAATAGAAAACATCTGTTCTTTTTTCCTACTTTTTGATAGTTTTGTTGTTATTTTAATGGTAATGTACAGAGGGATTACACTTACATAAGTTAGATAATGAGTACAATTCTTTTGGCACAATGTCATCCCTTCCCTTGTTTCTCCTAGGTGTTCCCTCATGACTCCCCTCCTTCACAAGTTTAGGTCATTTTCACCATTGTGTCTAGTATCAGTGCTGCATTTGTTCATCCTTTGTCTCCTCCTTACCCCACCCCCAAACAGATAAACTTACATACAAGACAAAAAGTGCAGAAATCCAAAATCTCAGCACAGGAGGGGGGAAAGAGGCAAAACAAAAATCAAATAACAAAAAAAACCTCTTGGAGTTCAAGTTCTAAATATTTGTCCTTCAATGGCAAAGGAAAAGTAAATTGAAAAACAGAACGTTTAGTCATATTAAGACATTTTCATATCTGTCATATCTATTTATTTTTCAGATATATAGAAAATATCTTATCAAAATTCCTTGTACATAAATACATAGGCACAGATGCAAATACATCACAAAATGTAGGTTAATTAATGGCTGGTACATATGCCACACCAATACCTTATGTAATTTAACATATTGCATTAGTCAGAAAAAAATAAAGGAGCTTCATTAAGAGATAAGAGGCTTATTTGTTTCCTCTTCTTCAATAACATTTTTCTGCTGTGCTTTCTTTGTGGAACTCAGAGATGCTAAGTGAAGCTACTTTTCAAGTGTCACTCTTGGCAAGTGAGATATTCCTTTTATAAAAATATCTGCTGAGCTTTGACACTTAAACTGAAGTGTGTGTCCACATATCTGCTGTAATGTGAATATGTTTTTGTTCATTCTGACTCACAGATCCTTCAGTCAACAAAAGTGCTTTACAGATGAGCAACTCAAGACTGAACAATCAAAGGTGATATGTAAAACTGTCTCTCTCCGAAGACTACTGATCATCTCACCTTGAGATAGTAATAAGCCAGATGTGGCTATTTAGTTCCCAGATTTTCCCAGAATGTATCAGTGTTGTCATCATTCTCATTCTCTGAAAAGTTCAGTTTGCAAGGATCTGGTGATTGCATCAAAGTAGACTAGGATTTGTTCATTGGCCACTAATTCTAATGAGATACCTCTTTTCTCCATTAGGTATAAGTATTTTTAAAATTTAAGAACTCTTCATTTGTTTGGGGGGCATTAATAAGACTCTATATTGTGAGTTTCCATTGGCAGATGAACATTTTTGTTATAGTTTTAAACTATAATGTTTTATATTGAAGTTTTCTGGTTACATTGTTTTCTACTTTCATCAATGAAAGTATTTTCAAAGCAGAAGTTTATGCAACATTCCAATACATCAAGATATATTATTACCAAAAAGTCACATAATAACCTCTAATAATTTTTATGATGTTCTTGTACTTGATTAGATCAAAATGACATTCATAAACAGGCCTTTATATTTTCTCAATGACATATGTCTGGGAAGTCCCAAATCTTAAAAATAAATTCAGAAAGATAGTAAATTGATAAAATAATGAGAACATTTGCTAGAAGGTAACTTCCAGAATATTTCTTGTAAATATCTGGAAGTCTCCCAAACAACTTTGCACTGGTATTTGACTTGAGTATCTAATCCCCAAGCAACACAGGCCATCAAAGAAACAACTTGCATTTCCAGACAAACTAGTAAGGAAGAAGTTATACCTGTGGCCAAGCACTCAGTTTCTAACATTACATGTCGAAAACTACCTCTCTTCAATTTAGTGGTGCCCTAGCCTAATTCACCAGGCCAAAGGTCCTAATTTCTAATTTGCTAAGCAATTTATCACATATTACCTACACCATCTCAAACAAAATCAAGTGCTACCCACCAAATCATGGCAATGAATCAAGACATGGGAAATTTTGTGATTAATTTACTGAATGAATTTGTTGTTAAATTGTTAAATACTAAAAAAAATGTTAATTTGAAACCTTAGGCATGGATTCTATTATGTAATTATTTGTGCAAAATGTGTGCAAAAGAATAGAGAAAAGCTTTAAATTGTGTCTTTCTTGACATAATTAAAACTTACTGAATATTAGCTTCAAATAAATCATTTCTTGGTTTATACAATACCAATAGATGTTTGGGTAAAAAAAAAATTGCCAAATCTTCCCTGATAGAAAGATGTTCTGAAATAATAGCATATCTGCCTATAAGTAAGAAATAGAGAAGCTTCTTTCTCTAGCTGAGCTCCATAAAGAGACAAAAGACAAAAAGAAGGAATTGCACTCAGTTGTTTGTTCAGCACGAACTACTCGTTTGTTAAAGATTGCTACCTCTGGATTATCTACCTAATCTAGATCTCATCTTGTTTATCAGTTCCACAAAAGGATAAAATGGGGAAAATAGTGATCTCACAAGTGCAGAAATTGAATAATTGCCATAGTATTAGTTGGCATTTTTATTATTATGCTCCGACAACAGTATTTTTGGTTGAAGACAATATTCCAGAAGCCTACTATAAGGTAGAAAGTAGAAATAGTGAAATATTATGAAAAGCTGGAAATACAATGTTGTGATTTGTGAGTAAGCACAGAAGTTAAAATATTACAGGACACTTCTAACTGTGAAATATGTATCTGTAACTAAGATTATTTGCCATGTCTAGTGCCAAACACAGAATATCAATGAGGAAAAGTTTTATTTAATTTTAAAAAATCCTCTCTTTTTCTAATTTTCTTTCACAAAAATATTGACCTCATAAAGTAAAACTATTTATAATTATATCAATGAATCAAGTATTATAAGTAATTTCTGAATGTCTGCATAGGCCATGTATTGTAGTGGCCATCTTTAAAATGGTTCTATCCTAAGTTACTTCTGTCTTAATTTTTCTCATTTATGAAATGTGTAATCAAATAACCATCCTGTTGAACTAGTATTTAATTTGATGAAAAATATAAGACTTCTTAACATAGAATCTAGTTATAAAAAAGTAAATGTTAGTAGCAGTTACTTGCATTCCCGCTATTAATATTATCAATATTATTTTCCTTAGTAATTTTCACAAAAAAATTAACTCACCATTTCAGGTATAAAAATTCTAATAAGCACAACTGTTTTCACACAAATATAGCTCACTGCATTCTCAGAAAACACAAATACATTCATTAAAAGCATTGTATTGAACATATGCTATGCACTTAACGTGCTGATAAACAAATGGACTTGGTCCCTGTTCTCATGTTACTTTGAAAATGACAGCAAATGATGATTGATCTTTTTCTTAGAAAAGCAGAGGAGAAATCAAAGTACCTAGCCAAACTTGTGCAGAAAATCTGAAGTAGCATTTTACAGTGAGAGTTTCTCCAAGAAAAAGAGTGTAAGATTATTCTAGATACAACACTAAGAGAGCTCACATATCACATTGATTATTAGTGTACTCAAGTAACAGCAAAAGCTAACTATAAATAAAGGGCTAGTACATTCAGGCTGGTGGAATATGGAAAATAAATGGGAATAATCACAGCTTTGTAGATATTGATGAGGTAGGGCTTCACCATCAGAACAAATAGGGCTTATTGTTCAACTGTATTTGACTAATCTAGAAGCATATTTCACAAATGAAGAGATACTTTCACAAAACCCAATGTATATATCTCCCACCACATGGCAGTAACACACAGCCACCAGATTGTGACTCTTCTGAGTCTTTTAGATATATACAATTGAATCTCTACTTTAAAAGTGTGTTCTAATACGAAGGGATGCTAGTGGCTTTTCTAATAGGTTAATGGTACCTTCTGGCTTCTCAGGCAGAATGTATCAAAAATAAGATGTTTTCTTTGTGCACTTGGCTATCCATTGAGCAGGGATAGACTGTTCAATTGGAAGCCACTCAGAAGGGTGACATCAGGTTTGAGCACAAACAAATGTTGACCTCTGCTTTTGAAAATGCTGCTTCATTTCTCGAAAGCCAATAGGGCAATATTTTTATTTCCTTCGGTAACCCTTCATAGATTTCAGGAAGAAAAGTACTTCTACAGCAAATTCTGTAGGCAAGGAATTGAAGAAAATGGGGGGTCCTGTCCATTAGCTCACTTTAACCCCATGATAACAGAAAATGGTGACTATAAGAAGGAATAGGAAAATTGGAACAAACTTTGTGGACTTTAACTTTTCAAAAACCCCATTTTCTGCCAAATCAGTTGAATAAAGCTTTTTTTTTTCTCTTTGCTTTTCAGTCTGTTTTTGAATTTTTTCTCCATTGTTCTATTCTACATATATGGACTACTTTCACTTGTAAGTATTCATTGGTTTCTACATGTAAGAAAACAATTCTCCAACACCTTAGATCATCTTGAATAATTAATGAAACTATGGGACTTGGAGTTTTGATTTCTAAGATTTTTGTGAATCTATCCACATTAGAACATGTTTAAACATATAGTTTCCCAAGGCACACAATTTGAACTTAATGAAATTTGCTATTTTGATATGTACATTAATTAGCTTGTATTATCTTTACTTTGCCACTTGGTTTTGTTTTTCATTCCCTTAAGTTCACCTTTATATTTGTTAATCCTTCCATGGTTTTAGAATTCTATTATAGTCATAGTAGATTTGAATTACGTGAAAGACTGAGTTCAGAAGGGGTAATTTTCAATAGGTAATATGGGAAATTCCTAAAATACCATACAATGTTCTATTTAGACATCATCAGGTGTACCACTGGTTGAACACACTCTTTCAAATGGAACTCCAAGCTCTTTTCCTAGAGTACAAAGGATGCTTTAATTGTGCCCATCAGATACGTAAGAGGGACAAATACTAAAAAACAGTATCAAATAACAACAATTTTTTAAATAAAGATTTTTTTTTTAGTAGTGGCTTAACTTTAAATTTATATGAATAGTCTTTAGTTTCCTCAAGCTCAATGATCTCTAGCAAATTTTCTTACTTATTCTGATTTTAATACTAATAATTTCATTCCCTTTAAATATTTTTCCTTTGGATTAAGATTTTCTTAATTTATTAAGAGAAAGTTAATGAAAACAATTAATGACTATATCATATGTCAGAAATGCATGTGTTGAAAGTCCACAAACTATAGTTCAACTAAGGAAAAAAAAAGATAAACAAGAAATACTACTTGCAAAGGTTAGATTAACAAATTCAAGAGTAGCTGATAAAACTAAAATTGTTGGACCATTAATTTGTGCTAGTTGATTAAATTATGAATGGCTTATGAAATCATTATTATCCTTGAATACTGCAAAATCTAAATTAAATACTGAAAAATTACTTACATAATTTTATAATTAGAACAACTGCTTTATCCCTTATTCTATTCTTTCCCCTTGTTTTTATTTTTAAGCAAAATTTTAAATGGAGAGTGGTTTTTCTTCTTTGAACTTACCAGATATTGGGTGAATTCTACTTAAGTAAAATAGCCTTGATGATTTTACACCTTTACCATATACTAACTTAGATGTATCTAAAAGAAAACACAAAATCGGAAGCTCACGGTTCATGCTTTTATTCTTACCTACTCAGAACTATTGGATCTGAAGATCATTGTTTAGAGACACTTCATACACACAATTTAGTACAACTCATATCCAATATTCCAACAAAAGAGAAGAAAATATTTTTTAAGAAAAATAATGCAGCCGGGCGCTGATGGCTCACACCTGTAATCCTAGCTAGTCAGGAGGCTGAGATCTGAGGATCGCGGTTCAAAGTCAGCCCAGTCAGGAAAGATCGTGAGACTCCTATCTCCAATAAAGCACTGGAAAACCAGAAGTGGCGTTGTAGCTCAAGTGGTAGAGCGCTCACCTTGAGCTGAAGAGCTGAGGGACAGTGTCCAGGCCCAGAGTCCAAGGCCCAGGACCGACAAAAAAAAAAAAAAAAAAAGAAAGAAAGAAAAAGAAAAAGAATGCAAGAACTGGATGTATGGCTCACTGGTAGAGTACCAACCATTTAAAAAAATGTTCCTCACTCACACAGCCACAAATGGAAAAAGTAAGGAGATAATATGATGGAGAGAGGAGCAAGAACATACTTGCTTCTCAGAAACCAGGATTTAGTGTCACGTCAGGGTAAAGTTTATAATATGATGCAATTGCAAATATATGTTGCATATATGATAGAAAGCATTATAGTAAACTTACTACATATTAAAGAATATGCACAGAGAACTCCACAATAATTTTGATAAAGTATTTTTTTGTTTTTATTGTTATTAGAAAGGTGATGGACAGAGCAGTTATAGTTACATCGTCAGGTACTGAGTACATTTCTTTTTGAACAGTGTAACCTTTCCCTCACTTTCATACCATTTCATCCAGTTTTCCCCTCCTACTCACCTAAGAAGTTATACGGTGCATTTGTAACATAGTGTCTAGTAAGCATACTGTTACATTTGTTCTCACATTGTCCCACCATTTCTGTGCTCCCCAGTTAGCTTCCTCAAAACAGATGAACTTGCAAACAAGAAAAAAATGTACAAAGGAAAAGAAAAAAAAAACCTCGTTACCATCTCTTGGAGTACATTTCAATAAATATCATTTTATATGATCAAATGCACATAGATATTGTGTCTCTCTTAAGAATATCCTCCTTTGATCTCACTGTGTGATTATATAGAGACATATGTCCAAGTGTAATTTTTTCTTTATCATTTATTATTGTTAGTTTTCTCAATAATGGCCTTTCTAACTGGGGTGAGGTGGAATCTCAACATTGTTTTGCATTCCTAGAGAATATTGATATACATAAACTGAGCCAAGAAGATTTAAACCAACTGAATAGACCCATAGCAAATACTGAAAATGAAATGACAATAAAAGACTTCCCATCCCAGAAAAGCCTAGAACCAAGTGGATTTACAGCTGAATTCTATAAGGCCCTCAAAGGGGAACTCACAACAATATTCCTCAAAAATCTTCAATGAAATTGAAAGGGAAATATCACTATCAAACTCATTCTATGAAGAAAGTATAATCTTCATCCCAAAACCAGATAGGGACTCATCAAAGAAAGAGAACTTATCTCTTTGGTGAACATCGATGTAAAAGTTCTCAGTAAAATTCTGCTATCTGAATTCAACAACTAACCAAAAAAATCATACACTATGGTAAAATGGGATTCATTCCAGGCATGCAAAGCTGGTTCAATATACATAAGTCAGTTAATGTACTTCAATACATCAACAAAAGCAAGGACAAGAACTACAGGATCATCACAAGAGATGCAGAAAAGTATTTGACTCAACATCTCTTTAGGATAAAAGCTCTGGAGAAGCTAGGAATTTATGGAACATTTCTCAATATAATAAAGGCTACATATACAACAAACCTACAGCCAGCATTATACTCAATGGTGAAAATTTATAAACATTCCCTCTTAATCAATTATTTTTGACTGCAACAATAACTGAATCATCACATAGACCAGAATAAAGACATAATGTAGCTGCATGACTGTTCTAGCTAGGTTTTGCTGCAGTTATGCAATTTTTTTGACCTTTAGCACTACTTGGATACCAGATTATGGATAATGGATGGTAGTTACATAATTGTGTTTCCTGTGCATACTCTCAAGGCAATCCTCTCATAGTTGTTGCAAATATGAATACCCATTACAGAAACAACACTAACAGTAAGACTATTTACTCAGAAAAAAAAATGGGAGAAAGTAGTTTCTGATAAGTTTTCAGTTGGTTCTATGATTATACTACAGGATGTAAGCAGCTATTCCCCATCATGGGTAAAGATTGAACTAATTAGACTGATGTAAAGCTTCATAAGATAAGACTGAAAGAATAAGTTCTAACAACAGCTTTTGGAATCATAAGATATTAAAGGAAAATGATCAGGGGAGCATAGTTAATATTCTTCATGCAAAGAGCACAACCAAACCTAAAATTTTCTATCTGGAATAGTTAAGTTGGATTTCTCCTCAAGAAAAGTAGTCTCTTGATGATTACATTGCTATAAATAACATTTTAATGACATATATTCCGACTGTGGCATGCTCACCATTTCCAGTGTTTCCATAAACACCAACATTTGCCTACATTTTTCTATTTCTTTATGTCATCACACCCATATCCAGTATGGTACCTTGAGAAAAAAAATGGCGGCTGAGTAGCTAATCCACTATTTTCTCTTACAAGTTACTTTATTTATAGACTCTACATGTGGTTAAATTGTCTTATTTAAGAAAAATATATCGTTGAGAATAGCAGAGTAATTACACAGTCATTGCTTCAATCTGGCTATATAAATCATTGTGATTTAACCTACAGTAGTAATAAAAATAAATGATATTGTTTTTGGTTCATTACTGCTGATCTAATAAAATGTAATGAATTAAGAAATTTCCTGAGTGAAATAGTCTCATAAAAATAACAATTTACTAATGGTGCCATAACACCCAATGTGAATGAATTAAGAAAAATAAGCATTTTAATAAAAGTCTATCTTTAAGATAATGTCTTCTCCACGTTTTGCCCCTCTCCTCTTTTGATAATCCAAGTATCTGTTTTGATTGCATATCATTACTAGGATCTATAGTTTCAAAGTCATTACATGTTTATATGAATAATTTTAATAAAAATTCCAGGAACTCATGTTGTTTCTGGGTAGCCTATGTGTTAGATGACATATTCCATTTTCCTGGAATTCCTATGTGCCCAAAACTAATTCTTGTTAATGAGTCAACAGTTATCCAGCAAGGGAGGCCTCCCTCCCCTGTCTGTGCTGTACTATAGAAGGATGTTGCCAACTCTGCCTTATAGAATGGCTGATTTCCATTTTTTTTTCGTGCCTCTCAGCATTGCTTCTTAACTACATTCTCCCTCCACTTTGGTACACAAACAGATAAATTGTGACAGCAGGAACCCAGTGTCTGTTCTTTTCATATCAAAGACTTTTTAAAAAGTCATGGGAAATTTGTATCTGTACATGTCTTTAAAACAATGACTTGAGTTTTGTTTGACATAATGTTCATAATGAATATTTTTATTATAAAATAAGTGATGCGTGCTAATTGTGGAAGAATAATATAAGCATTATTTATAAATCCAGTGCTTTGAAGTAGCTACCGTTCAGCATATTTATATTATTTCACATTATATATGCTAGAGTGAAAATATACAGTTTTATGGGGCGGTAATAACTGCACTTATGACTATTTAATTTTAATTTTATTGTCAAGGTGATATATCCAGGGGCTACGCTTACATAAGTAAGGTAGTGATTACATTTCTTGTCTAACTTGTTACCCCTCCCTCATTTTTCTTCCTTTCCCTCCCCCATACCTTCCTCCAAGTTGTACATATAATTTCCAAAATATTTTCGTGAGAGTATTGTTGTTGCATAGGTTCTTACTTTGTCCTTCATCTTACCATTTTATTGTTACTCTTCCCTTCCCTAGTTCAGATAAACGTATATACAATACCCAAGATACCAAAATCAAATACAGTGACAACAGGGGATAAATCATTTGGGGAGAAAACACAAAAGAACAAAAGAAATCAGTAGATGAATGGATCAAGAAAATGTTATATATATACAATGGAATTCTATGTTTCCATGCTTCCATCAGAAAGAATGGCACTGCTCCATTTGTAAGGAAATGGAAGGACTTGGAAAAAATCATATTTTGAAGTAAGCCAGACCCAAAGAAACATAGGTCCCATATTTCCTTCATTTGTAATAATTAGTATACATCTAGGAAAATATTAGCAGATGAACCAAAATGCTCAATAGCTATGTACATATCATATATGATTATGCTAAACAAAATGAACTCTAAGACATAGTCACAAGAGGTTTTTCTTCCTTGTTGTTTTTGGTGTACTACATGATTTCTTTATTCTTTTGTGTTTTCCTCCTATAGTTTATCCTCTTATGACTCTTGAGTCTCCATGTTAGCAGACTAGAAAACAAACTTGATCTTGAATCTTCTTGAAACTCTTATCTTCTCTAAGGTTTGTCATGGTTCCTGAGTCATATACAGCATTAAGACCCAAAGGCTCACTCATGTTATGCAATACTTGATTCATGTCTAATACTGTTGACAGTATTAGACACTATCCATCAGGACCGATGGATAGTGTGATTACTGAAAGAGTTAGCAAAAGCTAAATGCAAATTTTTGTCATGTGTGAGATATATGTATCTGAAACTATTTATTTTAGCTGAGGATAAATAATACATAAATAAATAAATAATGCATAATTCAATAATATCTTGGAATGAGACTATGTAAACTTCTACTGAACTTTTTCTTATGGTTGCTAATTCTTTAATGATTTTCCATATTATCTTTCATCTGAGGATCATAATTTCATATATTTTGAACATGTTAAACACTAGATTTTTTAGAAGTGCTGTGAAACATCTAACAATGCATAAAATTTCAATTGAAAATTCTTATATTTCTATTACTCAACATCTTTTAATATTATATCCACTGTATGTAATTCAATAATGTTTGGAGTTTGTTGTTGTTTGGCTAGCACTGGAGTTTGAACTCAGGACTTCACAACAGTTTGTCATGCTTGCTTAACTGGTACACTACTATTTAAGGCATGTTTCCAGCCTGCCATTTTTCTGATTGTTGTGTAAACAGTCTTGAGGACTTTATTGCCTTGTCTGGTTTTGAAAATTGGTCTTCTGGATCACCTATGAAGAGTATAGCTTATTTTCGTATAAAGTAGAACTTGTTTTCTATGCAGTCTCTCAATAGCTACATATATTTGGCAGTCATGAGTCTTGAACACAGGATGTAGTCACATCCCTGCGCTCTTTGCTCAAGGCTACTGCACTACCACTTCAAGCCACAGTAACACTTCCATTTGGTGGTTAATTGGAGATAAGAGTCTCCTTGACTTTCCTGCGTGGGCTGGCTTCGAACTATGATCCTTAGATCTCAGCTTCCTTGGTAACTAATATCAGAGGTTTGAGCCACTGGCAACTGACTAAACTATCTATCTATCTATCTATCTATCTATCTATCTATCTATCTATCTATCTATCTATCTATCTATCTATCTATCTATCTATCTATCTATCTAGTTATCCATCTATCTAGGTAGGCTGAGAGCTGTCCCTGTGCTTGTTTTTGCTCAAAGCTAAAGCTCTACCACTTGAGCCATATTTCCACTCCCAATATCTACCTTTTAATAGGATTACACAATTCATTCATACTTAATATTGTTAACATAGATGAATTCTAAGCTATAATTGTATTTAAGTTTTTATATGTCCCCCATACATACACACATACACCATTCCTCATTATTTTATTTGAATAAAGTGTGTTGGAATATAATATAGCAGTTTGATTCCTAAAATGACATTTAAAATATATTGTAAGTCATTTTCTTAGTATATAATCTGTGGTTTACAATATATTTCCTGAGTTGTCCCAATCTACATTAGTTTATGATGACCTATTTCTAGTGAAGTATTGAAGATTTACTGCTTTGAAGCTCCATTCTCTCCCATATTTGCTACTAATATATACATATAAGTATATATATTTAAGTAAGCCCAACAATAGATTGGTATAGATATCAAATTGCCTCATATTTTTGCTATGTAAAGATGCTCAAGTATAATGAAAATAAATACCTGCTTACAGTGTTTAATAACTCTCAACTTCTCATTCATTTCTCTGTACATTTTAAGTTAACATTTGTTTTCTTTTATATTTTTACTGAAATACAGCTTTCTTCTGATTGTTATTGACAAGTAAATTACATCAGGAAAACATCATGTCATTATACACATAATGTTAAACACAATTGATTTCTAAATTGGATTTTGAAATATCATATTATCATGGTGTCTCACATGATTATATGTTGCATTCTCTCTTTTAATTTGACTTCTATCAGGTGCTAATTGCTGCATACTTTAATCTTTCTTCAGAATTTCTTGTAAAAATGGCATACAAGTAACTGTTTCCTTTGGTTTTTCTCAGGGTATATTTCTCTCTCTCTCTCTCTCTCTCTCTCTCTCTCTCTCTCTCTCTCTCTCTCTCTCTCTCTCTCTCTCTCTCTCTCTCCCCCTCCCTCCCTCCCTCCCTCTCTCTCTCTCTCTCTCTCTCTCTCTCTCTCTCTCTCTCTCTCTCTCTCTCTCTCTCTCTCTCTCTCTCTCTCTCTCAGCCAAGAATTGGACGCAAACTCATTTTTGCTAATTGTATAATAGCTCTCAATCAATGAGCCATGTCTCCAACCCTTTGCCTTCATTTTGAAAGCTAATATTGCTGAACATAAAATTTTGGCTGACAAGAATTTTAACACTTTAAACATATCATGCTAATCCTTTGGCCTCCATTGTGTCTAATGAGAAGTCAGCTGTTAATCTTATTTGTTAGCTCTAGTAGGTGGAGTTATTTTGCTGCTTTTATAATCTCTTTGAATTCAGATTTTGATTTTGACTGTGATATGATGCATTTTTGAACATGTCTATCCTGTTTGAATTCTTTAAGTTTCTTGGTATCAATTCCTTTAATCAAATTTTGTCATTTTAATTGATAAATGTTTGAATACTTTTCCAATACCTTTATCTCACTTTCTCCTCTCTTTATGATATGCCAAATAGATGTTTGTTGATGTATTTAATGGAGTCCCACATTTCTCTAAAGCAGTGGTTAGTTGTTCATTTTTTTTTCTTTTCTGTGTTCTTTTCATGCAAAACATCAGTGCTCCATATTTAATTTTGCTGATTATTTATCTTTGAAACTCAAATCTGCTGATGATAATCCTTAGTACATTTTTTCCTATTTTTCTATTACTATCTATTTAATTTTAATAAACATGTATTGATATTTTTATTACTTGAAACAAAATTATACCTTTCTTTAGTTCCACAAAACATGGTTTCTTTTAATTTTTTGATATGCTTATGAGAACTTCTTGATACCTTTGACTGCTAAGTGCAACATCTCATCCTTTCGAAAGTATATTTATTTATTTATTTTTGATCGGTAGTGGGGCTTGAACTCTAGGCCTAGGCACAGTTCCTGAGCTCTTCAGCTCAAGGTGAGGGCTCTACCACTTGAAACACAGAGCCACTTCCAGGTTTCTCGTGGTTAATTGGAGATTAGAGTCTCATGGTCTTTCCTACCTGGGCTGGCTTTAAATGGCAATCCTCAAACCTCAGCCTCCCAAGTAGCTAGGATTACAGGCTTGAGCCACCGGCACTCTGCAAGCAGTTATTATTATTTGTTCTCCTTTTTCTGTTTTTTTTTTTGCCCATCTCAAATATTTATTTTCAATTATCATATTTAAGAAAACATATCACTATGACTAGCTACCCATTATCCAAAGATTGTTATTAGTGTTTGTTTATTTGTTTGGTGACTTGGCACAATCAATTTAAAAAGTCTATCATCTCTGCAAATGCTTAGTATATGTTCTCTCTTAATAGGACCCCTCACCCTTATTTTTATCACTTGGGCTTTTTATGGTTTGCTCATATGTCACTTATTGATCAAAGATATCTGAGCCCATGGGCAGTGAGATTTTTAACTTCTACCAATGAATGTGTGGCTTGGATGTTGCTACCACTGTTTGGGGAGATTTTATCCTTGCACCCAGCTCACCACCTTCTCGTTCAATTAGAAATAGGAAGTTTGGAGGGTCATTCTGATTTCCTGAAAGAGAAGAGTCCTGGATTTGAACAAAGCCTTCCATATTTCTAGGGATGAGTTTATTTTAGTTTTAAATTTGTCTTTCTCTTAGTAAATCCTAGGTCAGAATGCATTGTTCTCAGTGTTTTGTAACATGCTGTGTTCAACAACTTATTCCCACTGTGGACTCAGCCTTGTGTAGATTATTCTATGTGTGGCTTATAAAATATTTTTCATCTTTTCCCTCTTTCCTACTCTAATTGCTCCTGAATTCCAGCAGTCTAGCATGTACATAAAACCATCCACATCAGAGCTGTCTCTGATCGCAAAAGAACTCTTCTTTGTGATCTACATTAAATTTCTGATTGTTCTATTGCTTTGTTAAATGAGAACTTGCAAAATTATTTTAATTCTCCACCAAGATCACCACGTTTTTCAAAAAAGGTCCTTACACATGGAGTTCTAAACTATGTTGCAAATTAAATCAAAGGAATAAAATACATCTGTGAGAAATTTTGTCCTGATGGCCCACTTTTATTCTTTCTACTTCTTCTAAAAAATAGATGATCCAAGAACTGCTTTCCTTGGAGTCAAGATTGGTACTGGAGCAGGGGGAAATACCTGAACTTGTGTGCTTGCTCTTCCGGACATGTAACTTTCACTCTATGAAAGATCTTACAGAGATGATTAGGACCACAATATTTTCAGCCTGATGCATCTGACAAAGAGCTTCTGTCATCTAACTGGAAGATTAGAAGAAGAAGGGGGAAAAAGACTGTTGTCTCAACTTAATCTACTTGAAATGGAGTCCTTATCCTCATTGGGATAAGGAATCATTACTTCTGATTGGTAGCTATCTGGGAAGTGGGCGCCAGCTTGTCTGCAAACACCTGGGGCAAAAATTTAACAAATGGTAAGTGTAGTTAATGAACAACTATTTTCGCACAAACTTTAGACTTTCGTTATTCCTATTGAGACTTAGACTTTCTTGAATATTTAGTTCTGGTTTTCTTTTTAATCTTTTTTTAGAAATATTTAATGATTTTCTAATAGGAATTCCATGAGTTACTGTTTTACAGAGGAGGGGTTCCCTGTATTCCTTACTCTCTGATTGTAGTTTCTATACGTCATTTATGTCATCTTGTTTTACTTACTTCTTTTACTTACTTCTGAAACTTTAAATTCTTTGCTGAGAAGGGGAAACCAATAAAACTTTTACAAATGGTCTCAAATCCTACTCTTTACAACTTGAGATATTCTGCTTTCACATGGTTTCTGAACCAGAACTGATACTCACTAGTGTCTTTACTGTAGTATATGGGACCCTGTTGCTTCAGGTTTGGATCATATCCTCCTCTGCCCTCAAGGTTGATATATAAAATGTACATTAAGAACAATAGTGATATTAGGGTCCCTTGTTGGGCGAGGGTGTACTTGACTACTGAAGAGCGGGAAATAATGGGACAATGGTAAGGGAACCATGTCTCTAGATATTCACTGGGAAGATAGTTCAATGGCATATTCCATATAGTTCTCAAATATTTCCTAGTATCCAGCAAGCAATTATCCCAATTTAACAGTGTTTTGTGTTCTTTTAATAGCTTCCAAGTTTCTTCTAGCTGATCCTTAGGATCAAAACTCTTCAAACTACTGTTCAAATTTGAGCTTTGTGTTGGATTTTATTTTCTGTAGAACTCACCCAGAACTCAATCAAACCTTAAAAATCTTAAAAACTCCCAATGTCTTCCAGCACATTAAGAATAGTATTCAAGCTACTTTCTCTGGTTTATAAAAGTCTACAGGTTCTATCCATTATTCCAATCATATCTTAACACAAACTTTTAGTCCACTATGGTTCAGCCCCAAAAGCTTATTTTCATTCACTGTACCTACCAAGCCTGAGCCTGTCATGGGTGTTTGGCATTAAACTATTCTTAGAATGTCCCCTTTCTTTTGTAATACTGACACCTTATTTCAGTTTCATGTTATTTTTACAAAGAGAACTCTCCTAATTCTTCAGTCCTAGAGCTGAGCTTTTACTTTTATTGAGCAGTGTACTCTCTTTTGTCTAGGTCTTATTATTTTTGCTCATTTAAAATTTCATCTAGATTTTTCTCTATCATATAAGCTTCTGTATGTTATAGACTGAAAATACTGTACATTGCTATTTCTTGTGCACAGCTTGCAAAGTCTGGCACAATGAAAGCATTGAATAAACCTTTGGTGAATGAATGAATAAAGTCATTACCTAAAACTTCATTGATTTACAAAATGAGCTGCTATGGCTTAAGCTCATTTTTTAGAGAGTATTATTATCTTTGTAATTTGATATTCTCTTTTGTTTTCTTCCCATCCTTTATTTTGCTTGTGAATTTGGGCTCTGCTTTCATAAGGAATTTTATGATTGATAGTTGTGTAATGCATATTGACAATGAAGAAGTTCAATAACAGCATTAGTGAGTTTGCATTTGATATCAAGGAAAATGGATGCTAATACTAACAAAACAGTTTTATAAAAATTTGTCTTGTACCTGGTTAAATACTTTTAGGACTTGCTAAGAATTAGCATAACACTATGTTCTGGCAACTGTCCTCTTTTCCCATTTTGTCCTGTTGCTTTTGGTTTATTCAATAGGAGATCTACCCAATTCAGTGTATAAACTCTTTCCCAAATCTATCAAATTTATATTCTCTCCTATCCTTAGATTCAGATGTAGTTGTTACTTTGAAGTGTTTGACTTGCATCATCACAACCTCTGTCTGCAGTATATTCAGTGAGTTGCGGTTACCCTGACCTGACATGAGCCCCTACACTCTTGTTGTACCACATTGTGTACGGATGAAGCTCACAATAAATTACAATCCTTAGTATGTATTGTATTTTCAAGGCCCATTCTAGTTCTACATCTTTTTTTTTTATTCCTAGCACTTTGAGAATGCTACAGTTGCTGGGATAGAGCCTAACAGAAATCTAGCTACCTTAAGAAAAAAAAGAAAAGGAAAGAAAGAAAAGAAAAGAAAGAAAGAAAGAAAGAAAGAAAGAAAGAAAGAAAGAAAGAAAGAAAGAAAGAAAGAAAGAAAGAAAGAAAGAAAGAAACACTGTACCTTTATAGTTGTTTTGGTTTGCATTGACCCTGTGTCTGTGAACCAGGAAATAGAGTATGAGGAGAAAGATGAAAGGTGTTTCTGACAACTTTCAAGAAAGCAGAATTGCTTTCTTTTCTAAATTATAACAAGAAAGGGCTATCAATTGTTTGTTTCAGTACAGTTTCATCAGCTTTAATGGTACTGAAAATTTCATCCAGATTTTGCAACAGGATGACAGTGAGCTATAGTTTTCAAGATTGTTACCAGGTTTTAGTTTGCCTCTATCTTAGATATTTGAGTGAGCTGAATCTAAGTTTTCAATTAGGATCTCATTTTAAGTTAATACATCTTTTTGCCACCTTTTACTATGAGTGTTGAATTACCCATGAATGTTTAATTGTGTTGCTTTCATTTTATTTTTCTAACCTAATCCTCTCACTTATATTTAAAAGTTGAAAGCATGTGAAACATGTGGCAATTAGAATAAGCAAAGACAGCTAGCTACCAAACTTGTATTTTTGAGTTCATTATATGTACCAAGAATAGTGCTAAATAATTTGCTTTGTTTTCTTCTCAATCCTCACTCTGTCTAGTGATTTTATCCCTGAATCACATTGAAGAAATGAAGATTAGATAATTTGCTCAAAGCGCTCAATTATGTATCTGTTCAAGTTTGACCCAAGAGTGCCATAATAAAGTAGAATACCTATTATTAAACAACTGTTTGTTTCTAAGCCACAGCTCTCAGTTCCAGATTGGAAGTGAGTTGCTGAAAAAAAAATACAAATATTTCTCTCATTTATTTGCTTTAACTCAGAAAAATTTTCTATAGGCATCCTACATAATATGAAAATAGATATGTAAATACAATTCTACTTCCTAAACTGTAAAAATCAGTGGACTGTATCTGTGAAAATCTTCAGATACATGCTGCACATCCAGGTGGCAGATTTAGTAATCTCACTTCTTAGTCTATTAATAAGTTTACTGGTCAGTAAGTAGGCTGAAATTATACAAAAGGAATCTAGAACATGCAAAACTAATAAGAGATCCTATATTCATTAGAAGCAATAATGCATTTATATCTTTTTCTTGTGCACATACACACACACACAAACACACATGTGCTAGAACTAGGGCTCAAACTCCAGTCCTCACACTTTTGCTCAACTTCTTTTTTTTTTAATCTTGGCTGGTACTCCACCACTTGATTTACACCTCCAGTTCTTTTTTCCCACAAGTTACTTGGATTTGTTTGCCATGACTAGCTTCAAACGGAGATCCTCAGATCTCAGCTTCCTGAGTAGCTAAGATTATAGGTATGAAACCCTTGCACTTAGCACATTAATGCGTTTAAGAATTCTGGATTACTCAGTGTTCTAGTTGGAAGAATTGACTATAAAAAGTTTTGTAGAGGGCAAGATTAGTGTTTCGGCTAGAAGGAAATTATTTGGTGAAACAGAAACACTGGGACAGAGGCAGTGTATGGAAAAACCTCAGGAAATGGACCTTAGGTAACACTAAAATAACTCATTGTGAATCAAATCAAGAGAGAAAGTTCTGTTAGAATGAGGCCGATGGTGAATCTCAGTAAGTAGAGAGCTCCCAGGCAACAGTTTTTCTGGTCTACTGGGATCACTCCTAAACTTCAAGAATAGCTTCTTCGTTAGGCATTTCTGATGGCTATACAGGACTATTGTCTAGCACTTTAGCTCTTGGAATGCTGGCGGCTAGCACAGGGGAGAAGAGACCAAAAAGGCAGCTAAATTCAATGAGGAGAGGAAAGCAGTCCATTTTCATGTCATTGATTTCTACAGTTTGTTCACCTGTTTGTTGAGGGTCGCTTCATTTACTTGCTATTCCCATTTTTTCCACTGCTCAGCACTTCTCTCAAGTGCTGCTTAGTTATTGACTGAGTGTGACACTTTGTGTGTAAGTTAGGCAATTGGGGGAGAAGGGCTCTGTATGAAGGGCAGTAAGCTCTTCTGCTCGTGCATAAAAAATTCATTGACCAGGAAGGGTTAATGCCCCTCCAAATAGCTTAACTTAATCCCCAAGTGCAATTGGCTCATTTGAAGGATCTGGCCCATTGAGTACATGTTAGCAGAGAAGCCAATACACCTCTTCACTAAGTCCAGAGCAGTGAGGTTAAACCCAAGGGCATAAAATAGATCAGCAGCAGAGTCAGGAATGAAATTCCAGCCTCCTGAACTCCCTTGAAGTGCTCTCTTTACTTCACTAGCTTTTCCTCTCTTATGAGTTCTATAAAAAGAACATTAAGAAGAGAGAAAAAATTAAGGTATCAAATTTTTAAAAATTACGGTAGTTTTATTGTCAGCTTGATAAAAGGAAGAAGTTTGGAAACATGAAATAGACTGGTGTGACATGGATCAGTATCCATTGTATTAATTAACTGCTTTCTTTTATGGTAACTCCTTTGGACATCTACTTAAAGATGATTAATAAGACAAAACAGAGTAAGTTAAGTGAAATTACTATAAATGATTAAAAGGAATCAGAATAGTAAGGAAGTCAACTAAGCCCTCTTCTGGAATAATGCACCCTATGTCTTAACCATGTGAACATCACCATTTCCCTGTGATAAACTGGAGAGATATTAAAATTAACAGTTTATGAAATATATATGTATAAACACACATATTAGAAAGAGGTTTGGAAAGCAATGGAAATTCTAAAAATTAAGAATGGCAGTTATGAGAAAGACAAATACAAAAGTTAAAAGTGTAACATTTGTATGCCATACAGTCAGTGGAGATATTAACAGGCTGGAATTGGAAACCAAAGCCCTGACTTCGCATTCCTTCTCTGTCATTTTTAATAGCAGTGATCAAAGTGATTTAATCTGTTATGCCTGAGGTCCTTTATTTGGGGGTGTAGGACTATCCATAAAAGTAGTTACTTTATAGTATTTATTGATAATAAAATAAGATGGTACATAAGGTACTTATGTGGCTGGTAGGTAATAGAGCATCTTAGCTCTTTTTCTAGAGCAGTGAAGTCCAAGTTGGGATGGTGGATGGTTGTACATCTAGGGAAATTATAAAAGATTTTGTTGGCAAAAGGCAAAAACTGATACTGTAATGAGCATGTTATATGCAGCAGTGGAAAAATAAGCAGAAGGGTTTAAAAAAAAAAGAAAGTCAAGACAGAATATCTGAAGAAATAAAGGGAAACTAATGAAAACAATTTATAGAGTACAGCTTTGCTTCCAAGAAAGCAATAGATACCTGTGTTAAAAACATTGTTTAAAATCACCTTTATGTAGTTGTTTAAAGGGCTTCAATTCAGTATGTCAATGTATGTATACAATTCATCATTATCTATGTCACCTCTTCCATTATTCTCTATAGCATTGATACTGTCCCCACAAATTCTCTTTGATTACCTGTCTCCATGTTTACATATGTACCTTGAGTACCATTATTGGAAGGCATATCTAAAATTACTACATTGCCTTGCAAAGTGTTCTTTCTTCTATCTTAGATTCTAAATGTAAATAATGAAAGGATCAATGCTGTAGAATAAACTAGAAAAGGAGACATGTAGATGTGATTATTGAGATCAAAGCTGTTTCCACGGGCAATACAAAAGGAAGAACAATGAATTTGGTCAATAAAATAATCAAAAGATAACTTCAGTCAACAATAACATTTTCTCAAAACAGACTTCTGAGCCAGTCGCCAGTGGCTCACACCTGTAATCCTAGGATCTCGGTTCAAAGCCAGCCTGGGCAGGAAAGTTCGTGAGACTCTTATCTCCAATAAACCACTAGAAAATGTCAAGTGGCGCTGTGGCTCAAGCAGTAGAGCGCTCACCTTGAACTGAAGAGTGCAAGGACAGCGCCCAAGCCCAGAGTTCAAGCCCCATGACCAAACAAACAAACAAACAAACAAACAAAGAACAACAGCAACAAAATAAACCTTCTATTTATATCATCTGCATAAATGCCAATACTCTCTAATTTGGTGATATTTATGATTATATAATTTTAGATATCCTACCGTGTAACAATTGTGAGATAATAGCTAATTCAGCCAATGAATATGAGATTGGTTTCTTAAGATTCAGACTTTTGACCAACAACCTGGCCTTATCCTGAAGATGCATCAAAACCATATACAAAATCCTATGCAGATGAACTGTGAATGAATGTGTGAAGAGGCCATACAGTATTCATCAGGTTCATGGAGCTATATATAATAACAAAAGTTTTGAGAATGATAAACTGTTTGGATCTTAATTTTTGCCATAATCTTTCTCATGATAGGGTTCATTTTGCCATCTAAGTACTTTTGGTTTGGGCTTCATGATTAAGCTATCTCTGTGTCTGCCCCACCCATGTATATGAAGTTACTTCCCCCCCGAACAGGGTCTTATAGTTCAACCTCTCTAAGCCAACACCATGTACTGCTATGATTTTTCTGCTTCCTATTTTACTGCTCCACTTCTATAGCTAACTGGGAACTAGGCTTGTAGACTGAGGATAGGAAGACAGAGAGGATGTTCTTTGTTTTAAGAGTCAAAAGCTATGGCCAAAGACAAAAGAAAACAACACTGCATTGAATTATGTCCTGCAAAATACTGGCATTAAACTTGTTATGGATTTATGTCATAATGTCCATATCTTTCATAAAAAATAAGATATAATTTCCATGACAAAATACAACACAGTTTTAAAACCCCCATATCAGAAAAAAAAAAAAAGCCTGAACACAAGGAACATGCAAATTTTGGAGGGATTAATTTGGGCATGTTCTTCCTCTCATGTTTCCTCTTATTGCCTGTATCGCCTCCTGTACTAGTTTTTACTAGTAACATTCTTATGAGGCCTATGGATATAGTTCATTGTCAGAGTAGTTGCTAGCATGCTTAGGCCTACCATACTTAAGCCTAGCATGTTGGGGATTAAAATCTCGGCATTTCAAAAATAATTCATATAAACATTGAATTTATAAAATAGTGACAGAAATTTCCATTTTTCTTTTGAGTAATGTAGACTTTTCTGTCAATGCCTGAATAATCATATATTATGCTTTATTTTACTTAGTGACAAGTTGAAATCCATTTTCTACACTTCACTTTTCAAAAACTCAAGAGAATTTAAAATCTACTGGCTAATTCCAGTGGTAAGTGGTTTTTTAGTGTTGTAGGGAGTACACAATTATTATTTTTCTTCTCATATTTCTAAGTAAAAGAAATACTTAGGCAGTGGTTTACACTGCCAGAGAGAGATTCTGTGGTTTCTCTCCCATCCCAGATACTTGGCCATGTTTGGATGACTACACTTCGGTTGTCAAAATGAATGAGAATGCTGCTGGTACCCAGTGGCTAGGAAAGCTCTCTACAACAAAGAATTATCTGATCCAAAATGTCAGTAGTGCTGAGGGGGAGAAACTCTGTCCCAGTGTGAGGTCCTCAGTTTCTCTCACCATACCTTAGTTCTCTTTCCAGAAGAGAAGCAGCTTATTTGGTTTGCAAGTGTAAGCCAGACACACTGGTTACCTCTTGTCCTTTTGCTTTTCTCTCTGGAGTCCAGAAGCCTACAGGGAAGGTGGATTTCCACCTGCTGTCAGCCATGTGATAAAGTTGGTAGAGCAGGCTGTGCTCTACTAAGGAGGACTGCAGGGGTTTTGTTTGTTGTCTGTTTAGTGGTAATGGGAAGGGGGGTGACTTCAATTCAGAGGAGCCTTAGCAAGCCTATTAGGACTTATCTAAGCTAGGTCCTTCACTATTGCTTTTATCAGTAATAAAGCTGACATTTTGATCTCTAACTGTCTGACTCCTGTATCATTCTCTGTAAATTGGTTCTGATCTCAGGTTGGGAGCAGTAGTGTTATTTTTGACCCCCTAAAACCAAAACTCTGCTACTCTCTGAGGTTTCAGGATCTTAATGGCTTACCTCCAGGATTCTTGGCTTTTTATGTGAGAGAATATCACTGAGATAAGGACAGACAGTATATAATGTTAACTAATTAATATAAGATTCACACATGTTAGAAGTGAAAATGATCAAAATAAGAACAGCGGATACCAGTTTCAATCGTTCTTTTTTGAACCTGGTCCTTTTGCTTCTTTAGAAGTAATACAAAAGAACATTTTTTTTTTACCAAAGATGTGCCTATGGGAATTTTTTTCCTGCAAACATAGCAGTTAACTTCTTATTCCAAAAGTATGAAAATCCTCATCTAACGGAATGCATTCAATAACCAATTCCATGAATTTTCTTCACTTGTATTGATGGGCCAACTGACCTGGGTATAAGGATTTAGAAGCCAGAAAAATGAGAAAAAAATGAAGCTTATATCTAAACAAAGATGAGGTGAGTTAAAGTTTTCCAATAAAATATTGTAGCCTTAAATGAAATAGAGCCTAGAAATTTGTCACAATGTATTGAGACTGTTTACCAATAGCCATATACAAAACCCACCTTCCTATTTTGTTTTGTTTTCTCAAACTCATGTATAATAATGTTATTTAAGTAACATACGAGGGAAGGATATTGTATATGATTGTGTCTAATTTCCTAAAACTTCTCTAATACTTGCTCTATCGGACCACCAAACCCTTCTTCCCAAATGAGATGCATGTCATTCCTGGTCCAAGCAAGCCAAAAATTACACACAACTTCAAAGGAAACGAGAGTAAATGGAACATTGTGAGTATTGTGAGTGTCTCTACTGTGGTCATACCACATGACACAATCAAAATTCTCAAGCAAATCAATGTTATTTGTTAGCAAAATTTATATATGTGTTTGTATATATATATATATATATATATATATATATACATTTTTTCTATCAATGACTACAATAGTTTACAAGATATCCTGCACTTACAGAATAACCAAGATATCATAAAATACTTCAGTACATTTTAGTGTGGATATGATTTCATCTTCTTATTTGGGGATGGGTCAGTGTTTAATATTGAGTGTTCCAGTCTCCTTGAAGACCTGCACAGCCATAGTTATTCTTCTCCCTGTTATGTCAAGCACTGCCATGTACTATCATGGTGTACAATGTCATTCTGAAAGGTTTCAGCACAGTAACCTCCTATTCTTACAGGTGCACAGCGTTAGCTTCTGCATGATCCCAAAGACATTTCCCGAAGAACAACTCTTAAAGGCAAATACAAATGTACTTCTGACTACAAATTTTCTAAGGTTTTGGTATAATCAACATGAAGGGAATATTGTGGCAAATGGAAGTTGCTACACAATAACTACAGGGTAATAAAAGTTCTAATTTCTTTAGAAAATTGTTTAACCACTCATGTCCATGTCAAATTTCCACATCAACTTAAGAACATGGGATATATAAAGAGCACATAGAGGGTTCAAGTTCTATTTTAGCTATGTGTCCCTCAAACACATCCATGAGCCTTTCCAAACCTTACTTTTGTCTACATTAAATAAAAGGAAGACATGGTCTAGGTTGCCTTGTAGATATTGTTCTTATAAATCTCAAATGTGGTCCTTTCTCAACAGGTATTATGCTATAAATGAGGGCGTATTACAAAGAAGAGAAGGTAAGAAATATATATGACAAATGAGAATAAGGTGAGAGGATGGGGAACCATATGAAGAGAAAAAGGAAAAAAATAGGCATGAATGACAATGGAAGTTAAAATACCACACTAAAGCAAACAGGAACTGTGAAATAGAAGACAACGAGAATTCACGAACGCTGATCAGGAATGCAATTCCAAACACTTTGAGAATGAAAACTTTATGATGGTTTTAATGTGATGTTCTAAATCATAACTTCTGCTATTAAGCAAATGTTCCATGATAATGTGGTGACTTTATACCTTTCTTATTTAATCATCTAAATCTAGGAATTCTTAAATATCTTTATGTGCAGAGGTGATATTACTCCATAAATACTTGAAAGACACTGGACCCAGAACAGACAAATATATCCTTTGTTCTTTAACAGTGATAAGAAAAGTGTTGGAAGCAATGGGAACAGGGGAATTAGAGGAAATGCTCATTAAAACAAATTTAAAAGGTCTAATGATTAAAATATTGATTAATTAGCCAAACATTGATTAGCAGTCACACTTTATCAACTACAAAGTTTCTAATTACTGCACCATTATTCCATAGATTGACCTGTTCTTTCCTGTCACTTATGATGAAGAACAATTTTTATTAAGTGGGTTTTGGATTTTTGACCTGTAAAATTTTAATAGGGAGTGCAAAGTGGATGTCGTGTGTGGTTTGGCATTTTATTCACCAAGGGACAGATAGTTACTGTCTATACTTAACCAGCAACACTAGAGTGCAGAAGGGACATAAGTACTTAGGGATTCCCATCTTCCAAGTCAAGAGGAGGGAAAAAACCCTACATATTCATCTATTGAATGAGGGAAGAGAGAAGCGTATTGGTCTTTCTTGTTCTACAACTAGGTAATAAGGGAGCTCCTGCAGCTGTATTTTGTAAGTTATGGAATACCTAGAAATGAGAAATTCTGAATAATATAAAAGAGAGGATTTGTTAGAAGGTATATTCTGTTTTTGTTTTTGAAATATAGGAGCTGGTTGAAATATGTATAACTGGCTATTGTTCTGGAACTGGGCATCTTATCAGCGGGTCTGGAAAGGAATAATGGATAAAAGCAGAGTTGTAAGGACACATAACACCCAGCATCTGTCTCACTAATAAAAGCAGACTTGTAAGGACACATAACACCCAGCATCTGTCTCACTGCTTCTAACTTTCAAAGTACAGGTAACTTGCAGCCAAAGCTGGTACTGTAACCCTGGAGCAGCTGATGATATGGACCAATATGAAAGCAGTGTTGGTGTGAGCTAGAGTGGTTGCTGGTCTGGATACTGCTGTCCCATATCAACAAGGGAAGAAAGCAGATTTGGACAATGACATGGTGATTCTAACAGACACCCATAGTGTAAGCATGGTTTTGTTTTTACTTCCCAGACATTGTATACAATTTTGTTTTTTTAAAATTGGTCGTGGGGCTTGAACTCTTCAGCTCAAGGCTAGTACTCTACCACTTGAACCACAGCACCATTTCTGGTTTTCTATTGGTTTCTTGGAGATACGAGTCTTACAGACTTTCTTTCCCTGTCTGGCTTTGAACTGCGATCCTCAGATCTCAACTTCCTGAGTAGTTAGGATTACAGGCATGAGGCACCACCACCTGGCACAAATTTCTCTTGTGGCCAAACCTGACCAGCATCAGGAAAGGAAATTCTGCGAACCCAGTCTCTAAGCTTAACTAAATTAATGTAGTAAAAAGCTGTCATGAGCATAGAGTCAACAGAAGCTTGGCACCGGTGGCTCACTCCTATAATCCTAGCTACTCAGGAGGCTGAAATCTGAGGATCACAGTTCAAAGCCATCCCATGCAGGAAAGTCTGTGAGACTCTTACATACTATAAACCACTAGAAAACCAGAAGTGATGCTGTAGCTCAAGAGGTAGACTGCTCGCCTTGAGCTGAAGAGCATAGGGACAGCACCCAAGCCCAGAGTTTAAGCCCCACGATTGACAAAAAAAAAAAAAAGAAAAAGAAAAAGAAAATAGAGTCAACAGGATTTTTATCTTGCTGTATTCCACTCATTGGGGACATATCATAAAAGAAGACACAAGGACACAGCTGCCACTTAGAAAATCACCCACATGCTAACCAACAATATCTTCCCTTTTAGTGAGAAGACATTTTACTAGGTATCAGTAGGAAAATAGAAACCACAAAATGATTCATACCAGGCTGATGAAACTATCTCACTTAATATTTCAACTGGACAATTTCTGGACATTTTGCAAAAGAAGATCTTGTTGATCTCCAATAATGGCGTATTTAAGTCTGCTGAGGCAGGGCTTATGCCTTGATTCACCAAAAGAAAAGGCCAACGTGACACTCTGGGTTATGTCCTCTATATAACTGTCTGTGATTGCTGCTCCAGGTTTCCTTCTGATGAGATCTGCTCAGAGGCCACAAAGCAGATTTACAACATAGACATAAACGAGCAGGGGGCTCATTATTTTCATCTTGCATATGCTTGGCAGGAAAAATATGCTTAAACCTTATTGTCAAATAAGTAACAGCATGTAAGCTCCTTGAGGTCTGCAGAAAATGACACCTTGAAGACAATGAGAGCAGAGCACTAGGTGGACGAGATCCACAGCAGATCTCCAGATGTAGTCTGGAAAGGATAGAATAAAGGAGTTTGTGCAATTCACCAGCATAGGAGGGTCACCTATAGACTTGTCTGTATTCATGAGCCATTGGAAAGACAATTGGCATTATGCCCAGAAGGAAAAAAAGGTCTTATCTGTTCCCGCATAGGAACAGTCAAACAAGGCTGTGGTCTGAAGAGCCTCTGGCATGCCCCTCATTTTGTGTGTCTCATGTGCTAGAGCATATAGGCAGGGAGGTTCTTTTGCTGCCGTTTCATTGTTCTCATGCTATTTACTAATAAAGACTGTTCAGTAGTAATTCAAGTTTAAGAATATAATATGAAAGACAGTATATAGAAAAGTACCTAAGTAATTCTGTTTCTTTAAAGTTACCTAGAGATTCAAAGTTTTATTCTGATTCTGAGTTAAAAATGTCCTTTGTTGGATCACTTGAATGTTCGTGTGTGTGTGTGTGTGTATATGTGTGTGTGTGTTTCCCTAATTATATAACAAGAAAATAGGTGAATTTCTACCCTACACTATATTATATGCTGAAAAACTAAATATTAATAGATGAACAGTCACAACACTACAATGAAGGGACATAATAGTTTCTCATTGTTTGTAGAAAATACAGAAAAACTCAAGATGAAAGAATGTAAAATTTATTGCTTTTTTGTAGGATAAACTATCTCAATGAAAATGAAGAAGAAAATAAAGGACTTTATTATTAATATTTATGCTTTCTGCCCAGTTTGCTCTTGTATTATATATATTTTTGGATTTGGAAGAATTTCTTGTGTATTTTGCTTGTTATGTTTGTAAAAACTCTCTGCAGTTGGTCTTGTAATTTATCAATGAATTCAAACATAATATTTTTTCTTTGTGGGTTTTTTTTCTATTCAAGAAAGAATCCCATTGAAGTAAGAGTCTAGTTACAGAAAGAAGACAGTGAAAGACTGAGAAGAAAGGGAGGAGAATGGCGTGAGAAAAGCAAAATGATAGAGATATCAAACCGAGAGGTATACTAATTGCCAAATTAGCACCCTAATACTTGAGCCACAGCTCCACTTTTGGCTTTTTGATGGTTAATTGAAAATAAGAGTCTCAGGGACTTTACTGCCTGGGGTCACGTTGAAATGTGATCCTCAGATACCAACCTTCTGAATAGAAAGGGTTATAGGCATGAGCCACTGATGATTGGCCGACTCTTAAGCCTTTTAAAGATGTTCAACATCTACAAGGCCATCATATATGATTCAACAATTTACTAAATATAGGATAACTTGAACTTAGTAATTTTTATTTTAATACTGTAGGAATTTGCTTTTATATTTCACTTCTGAAAGTTTATACTACCTTATATAGAGAAATGCAAAGTTAGTGAACCCAATATTAGATACTACAAATCTGCTCTGAATCATTTACATACTAAAATATACTTTATTTTTATGGTTTAATTTTGTTATTTAATGATTTAAATGCCTCAAAATTTGAATAACTAAAGAAAAGTGGATAGCAAATATTTTCTTCAGTCTAATGCTCTCCTGAGTTATTTCCGCAAAGGTTCAAATATTTTCTAAATAGTAAATTTTGGAAATCTGCCAATACAGACAGTAACTTAGTCCGGCTTGATTTAATTCTCTATCCAACCCCACTTTTTCTTTCTTTGCTTATCCACTGTTTATCTCTAATACATTTTGCATCTCAAACTATGCCTCTTATTGGCTTTCAGAACACTTAGCCAGTGGCAAAATGGGGTAAGAATGACTGCAGTAGTTTGAGGTAAGAATGGCTGCAATGGGTTCATCAATATTCAGCTGGCCACCAACAGTCATCATGACAGAATACAGAATACTTGTAGCACAAAGTCTATATGCTAAAAGTTTACTCAAGAACAGAAAGTATTAGATTCTTAAAAGGTAGACAGAACATATATACAGTCTATATATTATAGTAGTCTAATTTAGTATGTATATAGTATAGTAATATAATAATTGTAAAATGTAGTATATATTATTATAATACTCTATTATAGTAGTCTAATATAGTATAGTAATATACTTATATAATGTAGTATATATTATTATATTTACATATCAGTATATAAATATATATATATATATTATAGTATAGTTAATACAGGATATATTAATATATAGTAATAACATAATAATAATGTAGTATAGGACAGCATAGTATAGTATAGTATAATGGCATGCTGTGGTTACTTCTAAACCTCATTGATACTCTGCAGGAGATATTAATTGACTGATGAATGGAATGATACAGTGTAGAAGCCACAGGGCCACATTAGTTGCTTAAAGACAGCTTTCACCTTATACAAATGGGAATAACTGAATACCAAAGTTAGGACATACTAGTCCAGATAGCTGAACTTAAAAGGTTGTTCACTGACCACAGAAGGCAAATTTGTTATACCACTATCAATCCAAACCCTGATATGTAGACACTAGAGATGAGTGGATTCCCTGTGCTCAAAATTTGAATCTCAGACTATCATAAATCATCCTAATGTGCTTGTGTCTTTTTCCCTAAACTGGAAGATGATGCAAAGGCACATTTACATAAAACATCATTGTCTCTATCAACAACTGTCAGCTCTTTTCTTTCAGGACTTAAGTTTACAGGTAAGGTTAAGCCAGCTGGAGATATTCTGGGTCGGATAACAGTGAGATGATGATTTACTCAGAAATAGCCATAAGATATAGCATGCCTGCACTGGCAGGAACTAGGAGACTGGATCATTAGTTGTGAGATTGTTCAGGAATACTCTAGCATTTGAGGAGTGTTCTTATCTTCTACACAGAGAGATGATTCAAGTCTTGCAAGGAATTGTCTTCTGCAGACAGGGACTCATCTGACAGATCTCATTAGAAGAACTGTTGAAAGTGATCGCTAGTTGTCATATCCTTTAGGATCTACCTTTTCCAAGACAATTATCTTCCCAGGGAAACCTATAGATGATGATTATGGGAGACCAAGACATAGAGGCTGATAACTGCCTTCCAGAATGCAATGGTTAACGGTCATTGTCAACTTGACTGGCTTGAATAAAGAATTAGTAAAATAGATTTCTGGTGTATCTGCAAGGATGTTTCCAGAGAAGATTGACATGAGAAAGAAGAACTGTGGAAGAAAGACCTGGCTGAGTATGGACAGTGCAATCAAATAGACTGGGGGTTCAAATGGAATAAGTAGAAGGAAAGAAAGCCAGTCAGAGCATGCAAACCCTATTCTTTCTGAGCTTATATGACTATTACTGCTACCATTGTCCATGAACATCAGACTGTAGCTTCTTCAGCCCCTTCATATGGGTCAGTTTATATCAGCAACAATCCTGGAAGATCCTAGCCTTCTGCTTCCTACATAGTGCTCTTACTACTGCTGAGACTTCCAGCTTCTTGGACATAGCAGAAACTGGATTCACTGTCTCTTCAGTATGCAAATGGCCATTTATTGGACCATTTAGTTTTCATCATATGAGCCAATAAGATAATCCCTTTTTGTAATTACAAACATTTATACATATATGCACATGGGTGCACATAGACATACATTACATATATATGTATATGTACCTACATATACAAACATGTACATATATATACATATATATATATATACACATAAATACACATGATCTATCCATCTCTATCTGTCTGGCTATCTATCATCTATAGTGGTGATGGTGAGTATAATTTAACCCATTACAATTTTCCAAGATTTTTTTTTCACATGTCTAGCAGTTTGACTTCTTCCTCTGCCTAATCTTATTTCCCAGCTAATTTTTTAAGAAGCATCCTGAATGTAAATCCTGCAATTTGCCTGAATCCTTTGAGAGTCACCTGTGGCAACAGCACTGAATACAAAGAGCAGAGCAAAGGATCATAATAAACTAATACTTTCCAACCCCTCAACCTGGTAAATATAAAACTAAGAATAAAAAAGTTTTAGTCTTTATATCAAATCTAATGATAAAAGGTATTTGTAAAATGTATTAATAGGGTTAATGTGAAATGTATTTCCTTTCTTTCTCATTAGATTAAACCTGAGTTCAAATAGTCCTTTAACCATTACCATCCTTCCATCAGAGGCCTAAATGTTTGATGGAGGAAGCCTCATAAATTTGATTCTTCTCTGCTTTGGCGGCAGCATGTAAGTCCATCCCTATTATCTGTGAAGCTAAGCACAGACACAGAGGGTAAGGTCAAAATTTCTCTGACATTACAGATCTATATACTGAGTGACCAATGAGTTGGCACTGCCTTTGCTTGTGTAGCTCTTATGCAGCTATTTGGGGAGAGGAGAAAAATAAGAGCAACCAAACAGTGTCACACAGAGCCTCTTCTGCTTTCCAAAAAAGCCCCACCAGTCTTTAAAATTAGAAATATACATATGTGTTCAGAACAAAACCATTCTTGCCAACATCAATGAAAGCAGTTTTGAAGGGACTGTCGCTTGGCATTTAACTGAACACAACTGAATGATTTCAGATGCTGATTTGTAAACTACTTTAAAAAAGCTCTTTGTTGCTTTACAAACGTGTAGTGTTGTGATTCCATTGGGATTTCTGAACAAGTAAATATTTTTGTTAGGCATGGCAGGATTTTCCAAGCATATGCTATTATCATTGGTTTCAATATAAATCCTGAGATTTTTTTTTAACTTAGCCTGTAAAGAGCCTGGCACAGCATATCACCGAGGGTATAAAATCAAACCTATGGATACAAGAATTACATACAAATCCCCTGAGGCGTGGATGGGAGAATAAACTTCATACTCTGCATATGCAGCAGCTATATTAACATGATAGATTTTCAATGCTCTACAGGATCCATTACTGTGTTTTGGGCCAGTAGTCCATGAATTTGAAGGATTTATACAATGGACCGTAACAGCTCCTTAGGAATGATTATATCCCATCAGAAAGGGGGAAAATGTCTTTTTTAAATCTTCCTATTAACCTGTTTGCTCCGTAGACCATAATGCTTTGAAGGTTAAATTATCTACATAGCAAAATGGGCCAAATCACCTCATTTTGTATTTTAAAATGTGTTTATGTTGAAAAAGCTCTCCAATAGGGGAGAACAGGAATTGTACCCCAGAGTCCCATCAAATTTAGGTGATTTTTAAATGTGAGCAACAGGCACTACACTTGCAATTTCTGCAAAAGGGAGAAATCTTGATAATCTAGAGATAATATTCCTTTATGTACCACTTACTTTCATGATCATCTAAAAATGGATCAGATAATTGAATATGAACAAAGCCCATGGTCAAAGCCCATGAAACAATAGCTCTTCATATTAAGATAGGTACAAATAATCATGATAAAGGCATAAGCTTCAAACTAAATGCAAAAAAAAAAGAAAAAAAATCTATAATACTCCTTTATTTTTTCTAAAGGTAATCTAAGACTAGAAAATCATATTATTATATGGATAATTAGATTGTATGGTTTTCTTATAATTTACATAATTCATCTTTTAAAAATACTTTATATTTTGTTCCAAACATAAACTTGATTGCATTTTAATTAAGGCATCACTAGAATTAAAATGATTAACTTGAATATTTTCAGATATAGTATTCTTCTGGGTAACTTTTTTGCAGTCCTAAAATCAGATACAACAAGGAGCTGCCGAGAAGGGTGTGGGAATAAGGACTTTGCCAAGACTTCAGGGTAGATGACAAATCAGCCTCTCACTCTATTTACCCAGGACAAATCCCAAGAGATATTGCCATTCAAAGTTAATTACTGATGGCATATAAATGTTTAAGAATTGGAGTACTTGGGTGAAATTAACCAATTTTATCATCTTGAACAAAAGAGCAGATCAATGCAGAGCAGAGTTGATTTCATTTTTAGGGTACTTTGGTGAATGTCATTCTGCTCTTATTTTTAAATTCTGTTCTCTTTGAATTTCTGATAGTGATATATCTTGTATATTTGGGAGGAAAAAAATCTTCAAAGCTGACGAGGAGAGAGCAGAAAAGAAACATCCAGGAACTCGCTCAGATTTTTTGTCCTTACAAATGCATAGACTCAGTATATATAGACAGAATTGTCAAGACAACAAAAATAACCAGCAAAATCTCAGTCTCCTAAGAAATCTGTTCTCTTACTAAAATAACTTAGCCTTACTGTAGTACTATATTCAAGTCTTGTGTGCTTACAGGGCGGGAGCAGGAACCAGTTCTTCCTGTCTGCTTATTGGAATTCACCTACAGAGATCTGTAAATGGATTTAATTATAATATGGATTCCTTCTAATCTGTATGCTATGCCAGCTAATTTGCAATTCTATGCATTATTTAATGTGCTGTGATAGTTAGAAAGGCTACACTTTTAAAGTGTTACTTACCTAACCTAAATATAAACAGCCAGTGTAACATCTTTGTCTTCCTAGACAGCATTTCTGCCTAGGAAATAAAGAGGAAAGTGTGAGTCATCTTTTTCTTTCCATTCTCCTATCCTGTAATCGTAGATGTTCTTTTAACAAATATTGTGAAGACTTATTTGTCTCTGTTTTGAGCTGAGGCTCCTGCATCACAGCTTGATTCAAAGATGCACTCAGTCTCTCACCTGATCTACTCATGGCATCAGGATCTACTCTTGGGTAGCATATTTGAGTCTTGGACAGAGCCGCATGAAAAAAGTGCTTTGTGAGTCTGCTCTGCATCTCGAGCTGCCACTGTACATGGTTTTGTGTAGAGATTAAAGACTGTAAAGATTCCAAAGGGAAGTAGCACAAATTTGTTTTTTCCTCCCTTACTTAGGAGGCTTATGGCTAATACCACCCAAAAGGCAACAGTAAAATAAACTAAACATCGAATTTAGCTGCAGAGTACTGACGCAATATTCACAATTTTTTTTCTCTTCAAAAGTACTACCCAGGTGATTAGGAAAGACTTCTGAAAAATCCAGTTGTGAATATTTAACAATGGAAATGCCAATGGACACAAATTAATGAATATAAAATTGGATCTTTTGACATTAGGCCTGACATAGCCTGCAAGGGGAAAGCTTCTGCTGAAGGGATTTTAATTTATTTTATCCCTTTATAATACACTAATGGCAACAGTTTTTAATGGGCTAATCTTCTAAAGGATGTAGCTAATGTGGAAGGTTTTTAATATTTCTGCTTGTAAGTTTTTGGCCATTATTTTATTGCTAAGATTCAAGTTTATTAAAGGCAGAGATATTGTGCCAAATGCTACAGAGGATAGCCTTACTTCCCCATCTTCTCTGAGGCAAGAATATGTATTGGTCACACTATTGAGCATTAGGTAAATCTAATGTCACCCTTGATGGAAGAAAGAATATCAGGCTCATTAATATTGTAAATAATATAATCAATTGGGAACATAATGTGTCAACCATGCATTAGGAACATTGGCTTTTAAAACCTCATAGCAATTACTCAATTGGTATTTATAAATTACAATCACATACACACACGTATCAAGGAAACTCACTCGAGCAATTACCTATGCATGAATGATTTCACCTTTTAGGACACTAGTAAAACTAAGAGATCAAATGAAACCAGCTTATCTTTCAGTGGTATGGAAATGGAGAGGTAGTCATGCTTGAAAATTGTCATTAGTGGTTCAGGTTAAGATCATGTGCCAATCACAATAGTTTCTAATAAAGTAAAGGAAAGTAATGGAAAGGACAGATGACATGCCAAAAGTAGAAAACAAAGAAAATACATGGCACCATTTCTCTTTGTTGATGAGAACTATTATTGAGTTAACTCAGGAGATTCTTAGGCAAATACTCACAAAATTGCATGCAAATTTTAGAGACAGATAACAGAAATCATTTGGAAGCTAGATATCATGGAGCCCCTAATTACAACTAGTTTCCAATCTGAAACTAAAGGCATTGTCTGTATTTCAAAATAGGGAAAATTCCTTTCATTCCACTCTTTTACATACTATGGATAGTTCTACCATCTTTAAAGTTTAAATAATGCCGACTTTCTCTGAAAGATTAATTGTACAAACTCCCTCCCTCCTTTTTCTTTTTCTTTCTTTTTTTTTCTTTTGTTTTTAATCAGAAAGTGTTGAAGTTGAGGAATTTTTTTAAGAAAAGGTAGAATAAATGCATTGAATCACTGAAAAAACTTACTGGTACAATATTCTATGCTACCAATCGAACAATTCTAATTCTCAGAGAGACTTCCATTGATATGATTGTAAGTCACTGAAAAAGGGCATAACTGATTAAAACTAAAAAGTAATGTCAAAATTGTACACCACTGATTCTCTACAAAGTCCTACAGTTGCTTTCTTGTCTATATATTATCTTCTGCTGTAATTGTAAGCCATTTCTATAAGGAGAAGCACAGTGGATCAAAAAGATTATGCAATGAATTACAGCACTCTAATGACTCAGTTCCAAAAAACCTCTAGCTATTGGATTGAGAGTCATTTCTTCTACCTACTCACTTTTATTTCAGCCCTATTTGGTTTCTTCAAACCTGAGAAGGGCATGACATCCTCAGGCTTTGATCTTCTGCCCCACATGGCCTCCCTGGATTTCCCAGTGGTACATTCTGGTCTCTTGAGCACATGCCAACTTATCTCTTTCCCACCAACCCCTTTTATTAAGCCATCCTTTTAGTAACATGCTTAAATTTTCTGCAAACCCCTATCATTCTGAATTTATCTTATTCATTTGTGTATTAGAAAAGATGTTATATGAGCTAGAATTTTGTATTCATTATTCATTGTTGTCAATGCCTTCATCTGGCATATAGAAGACAGACAATCCATAAATGGTTAATGAATGAATTAACTTATAGCTATGCACAGAAAGGATTTAGCAACTAATTGATTCACTTATTAGTTGTCTTCCTGAGCACAGTTCTATAAATTTAGGATGATTATAATTCTACATTATTATTATTGTTGTTGTTGTTGTTATTATTATTATTAATACATTGTCATGAACTAGATACACACTTTCCAAACATGGGTAGCATGACATTTAGAATATAAGATAACTTATTAAAAATGAAACAATATGAGATGCAAAACTCAGTGTGAGGTGTAGCGTAGTTAATGTAGTTAGCCGTGTTGACTCAAGATCAAAACCCCATTGAAACCCTTCCTAATTAGAGATGCAACTTCAGCCCATTCCTATAAAAACTTGTAATTTAGTGATTTATTTGGATAACATCTGGATTGAAGGAAGTTCTATCCTCAAATTTTATTAGTTAAGGTTCTAACCTTAGTTTTCCTTAAAGCTATCCCTTGAAAAATCTCTTTAGAGTAAACATAATTACTTAAGAATGTGGCTTATATTTTGGAATTTTGAAAATGTAATCAGGATAGACAGCAACTAGTTTGTTACAAATCTGAATGTGAAATTTCAGAAATCCTCCCTGCATTAAAAATGAATTAACTGTGTGATTATTAATTGTGCATATTCCAATCCCTTTGTGCTGTACTGCATGTTTCTTGAATCTCATTTGAATCCTTTGGCTAAGTAATGTGTCAAGGGGGGTATGAGCCTGAATGCCTGAGTTATTTAAAAGGCAGGACAGCACTTCTAGATTAGAATACCAATGAGTGGGGTTAAAAAGGCTCTACTGTAGTTGGAGGGCAGCTCTCAGTCTGAGAAGTACCTGAAAAGGACCTCTATGGACTAATTTTCAGAATCACATTGTAATGTGGGTTTGTGTCAATCATCAGAACAGACAGCTTCATCCCATGATATAAACTAGTTATACATTCAAGAGCTGCCAGAGGATCTTCATTAAAAAGGGACTTAGCATTAAAGGAAGAAGGTTGTTTTATTATAATACTTCAAACACAGTTTTTTGTTTTATATGTTCTCAGAATTCTTTTTTGTTCTTTGCTACAATATCAAAAAAGTACCACAGAAGAAGGAAAACATTAAATATTCCATTTTTAATAAGAATCAAGGAAGCTTTCTGGTTTAAGGCATTAAAATAATATACATTTTCCCTAAATTTATTCATGGCTTTGAATAACAAAAAGAAATCTCCAGATGTAATAGGAGGATGTTTTTAATCTTTTGTGGGAAGGGATTTGCAGAACTGACTACTCAAGGTAAAATATCTACTGGCAAAATATATCAGTGAGAGCTTTATACATATAAATTTGTATAAAACCTTTGGGCTCTCAACAAGCTTCCAGATACCAGTTAGATAATACAACTGATGTCATTAAAATTTAATATAATTGTGTTAAGAGAAAAACTGGAACAATAGCCATGTAAGTAAATCATTGATACTATATTCTAATATTCTAGTATTTAAAGAAAGTTTAATAGGAATTTAATAAAATAGATACAGGTATCTTTTATCTATTAAATATGTTTGTACATCAGATATCCTCTTCAGAAATACCAGCATATATACTTACTTATGCAGATCATTACATTTCTACCATAAAAGATGTCAAAGCAAATGATTTGGCAAATAAAATTAAAACAACAGCAAGGTAAAATAATCTTTTATTTTAGATAATAAAATGTTGTGTATTAAAAACTATGAAATATGAGAACACATAGGCAAAATCAGTAAATTTCAGGATTGTACAAAATCAACATATAGAAAGCAATTATGTTTATATATAACAAAAAGAAAATATCTGAAAAAATTCAGAAACAATTCTATTATCTATTCTATCATCAAAAGAGAATAAAACACTTAGCTGAGTAGTGATGGCTCATAATTGTAATCCTAACTACTCAGGAGGCTGAGATCTGAGGATCGTGGTTCAAGCCAGCTTGGGTAGGAAAATTTGTGAGACTCTTATTTCCATTGAACCACAAGAAAACCAGAAGTGATTCTGTGTCACAAAGTGGCAGAGCACTAGCCTTCAGTGCAAAAGCTCAAGGACAGAGCCCATCTCAGGGTTCAAGCACAGTGGCCAACAAAGAAAATAAATAAAATTAATATAAAATAAATTTTTAAAAATGATAAAGCACTTAAAGATAAACTTAAGCTGGAAAGACTTGTACACAAAGAGCTACAAGACAGTCATGAAATTAAAGAAGACACAAATAAATAGAAATATACTTTGTATTTTACAACACTATTATTAAATAGTCATGCTAGTCAAATCAATCTACAGATTCAATACTATCAAAGTAATCCTGATATTTTTTGTAGAAACAGAAAAAATTCTAATATCTATATGTGCCACAAATAAGCAGATAACCATAGCAATTTCCTGGAGATTAGACTATCTAGCAGTATTACATCTCAATTATATAAACATACTAAATATACTAATGTGCTAAAAATATACTAAAATCCTACACTGATTAAAACATTATTCTACTGATACACAGAGAAACAGACCAATGTAATAGAATAGAGATCCCAGAAATAAACTCACACTCATACAACCAATGGCTCTTCAACAATGGTATCAATATAATACAATGGGGAGAGTCTTCTACAAATGGCATTAAGAAATAAACTAGACAACTTTATGCAAAGAGTAAAAAATGGACCTTTATCTTACAACACTGAGAATCATCAACTTGGAATAGATTAAGTACTTGAGACGAAAGCCTAATATTTTTAAACTGCTAGAAGAAAACATAGGAAGAAGCAGAAAGAAAAAGGCATCTGATAGAAAGCGAGAAAGTATTAGCAAATCATTTGTCAAGGTAAACTGTTACTATTCAAAATGTATAAGGAACAAAGAACCCAATAGCAAGAAAGTATAGCCTGACTTAAAAATAAACAATTAGGTAAAATAAACAATTATTCAGAAAAGATATGTTTTGGACATAGGGACCAACATAGAGGAACATGCTCAATATCACTAATAATGGAAATGCAAATAAAAATCACAATAAGATATTCTCACCCCATTTGATGATTATCCCAAAAATAGCCTGGATAATAAAGATTGGCAAGAAAGTAGAGAAATTAGAATCTTTGTGTTAATTCCATGTTCCTGTAAATAGGAATATAAAATAGTGTAGATGCCATGGAAAACAGTATACTGCTTCCTGCACAATTAAAAAAAACGGAACTAACAATTGACAATCTTATTTCTGGCTATCTAAAAAAAAATGAAAGAAGACCTAGACATACCTTTAAATTCATTACAGTGTTATTCAGAACAGCCACGATAGGGATACAATATAAATGTCCATCCAATGAATGGTATCTTAAAATAGTCAAAGTCATGGGAGCAAAGAGTGGGTTGGAAGAAGGAGGAATGGGTTGTTTCTAATCACTAGGTTAAAGTTTCAGCTATAATGACAACTTCTAGTCTTGTGCCTATGATTTACAATACCAGTTTTGAAGAAGATAGATTTCATGTTAATTGTTCTTGCTACAATAACATTAAAGTGAAAATAATTTTTTTTGAAAAAGCCAATGTCATGTAAATAAGGTGAATGCCAGATGAGCTATAAAACACACTTTCCTGTGATTAATTTTCAATGAAAAGGATGAAATATTACGAGTGATAGTCTTCTCTCAAATTGACTTCACCAATTATAGAATCACTAATCTTAGATTGCTTGATTTAAAAACTTTCTCTATAAATAGTATTTGTATTTATTTACAGATAACTCATTATGAGCCAGTTTGCACAACTTTTCCGTATGACATGGTCATGCCATATGTTAATTTCCAGTGCTTCTCCTCAGGAATCTACTTGGAAGCAGAATCATTAAAATTGCTTCTGAGAGCCAGAAAACTCTCCTGGTGGGGAAGTTCTCCCATAGACAGGAGGAACCAAGCTTAATTAAAGGTCTTCGGATGCTCAAAAGACCAAGTGTCCATGATGAAAGAAGATGTCTGAGCCTCTGTCTTCACACTCTCTCCCATGAAAAGGCTTTTATGCATGATTACTCATTTCTTTCCATCATTCTCATATGCACTGTTTCCAAGTTCATCTTTTCAATGCTTAATGATTCAGAGCACTCAAAGCACTGCAGGTGGTGACCAGCCAAAATTTGAAAGAAATGGTAAATTAAAGTTTGGCCTGATACCCAAAGTACTATGGAAAGAAACAAAACTGATAGGACAGATCTATAGATACATAGATATATATACATATATACACACTATATGTATATAAACACACACATATATACATCAATGCATATATTTAACATATATAAGCATCTGTGGATATGTACTGCTTATATTTTTCAGATTTCTCAAATTTGTAGCTATACACAATCTGAATAGATTGGTGTTTCTTGCACACACATTATCTAGGAAATGATATAAGCTGAGTAAATAAATAAAATATGATATAATATGATCGGGTACCTAAAAACATTTTGACAAGTAGTTGTTGAATAACATTCAAAACTGAGCTATAGGTAAGCTGTCCTTGAACTCAGTGTTTGTCATAGGAATCAGGGTAAAACAATAATAGCTCAAAGAATCCCTTGTTTATTACAAATGGTTCAGTACATAAACCATTAAAAAAATTAAATCACATTCTGCAAGTAAGTAGTGGGGATATATAATTAGGAGTTATAAGAGGTTCTACTTATGGTAAATTTTATTCTCTTTGATTAGCTTACAGTAATATTGAAAGAATATAACATATAAATGTGTATGTGTATATATACATATATATGTACAAGGAAATTAATTTATGAATTTGTAAATTATCTTCACCTTTGTGGTTGAGGTAATCTTATAGTTTATGATTGTCATCTGAATTAAAATTCTTTTGTGTTTTTGCCAGTCTCAGTATTTGAACTCAAGGCCTTGTACTTAATTGTATTGATTGGTTGGCTCGGACTCTAACATTTGAGTCCCGTGTTTATCCCTTCTTTGTACTGATAAATTGGAAATAGAGTATTTCAGACTGCCCAGCCTCTGTATTTTAGTCTCCTGATTCATTAAGACTACAGGTGTGAGCCACTAGTGCTCACCCTTAAAATGTTGTCTTAAATTATTATGTCATACTTTCATAGCTTAGTACATATTAAAATTAGTACTGTAGACATAGTCTTACCTTTCTTTTTTCTTTATTGTCCTCTATTTAAACTTCTATAGAAAAGAAAATTGAGAAGAATTGATGGGTTTTTTTTTGGTCCAGTCATGGGGCCTGAACTGTGGGCTTGGGCACTGTCCCTCAGCTCTTCAGCTCAAGGCTAGCGCTCTACCACTCTAGCCATAGCACCAATTCCGGCTTTTTTCTTTCTGCTTATGTGGTGCTGAGGAATTGAACCCAGGGCCTCATGCATGCAAGGCAAGCACTCTACCACTGAGCCACCTTCCCAGCCCCAAGAAGAAATGAATTTTTACTGGTGCTGATCTATCACTGGACATCATATGAATGCTACCTCAACTCCCTTAATCTGGTGTCCACGTTTCTGTTGCTAGGTAAATATGATTTTTTGCAAGGCATGATGCTTCTATCATTAACACCTTCATCAGTCAATAAAGCATTTTAAAGGACCATTGTTCTTAAGAAATGAATCAAACTCATAAGTTATGTGGGCACAAAATACCCTCTTAGTTTATGTGAAAGAATCTTCTAAGAAAATTTTAACGAGTCATATTCTTTGTAGAGTTTATTTTTTTCTGCTTTCAGAGCCCTGCTAGCCTCCCTTATAAAATACTGCAATGGAATAAAAGCTGTAAATGGAATAAGTCTATTCAGTTTATGACTATTTAAATGAAATGGTCAAAACTTGGCTAGAGAGACAATAATGTAGCTGTATTTTATGGATCTTTGAGGTGATATTGAAAGCACTGCTCTGGCTCTGTTTTGGGTTTCTGAAAGAACTCAATAGGTTTGAACAAGCTACGTATGTGTTCTGAAATACATGATTGGAATGAAGATGAAAATTCCCACTGGAGAAAGGGAGGACATGAATGTTTTTTGTTCCCCACATATAACATAATATAGTTTAATATAAAACATATATTGAAAAAATAGACATTTTTAGAATTTTTAATAATGAGAGGGGAAGACAACAACAATAAATTATATAAATTGTAATGTAGCACTAATGATAAAACACATCTGAATTTATTCAACTATGTCCTTGTATGCCTGCTTCCTACAAAATATTACCAACAACTTTGCTGCCATAACTTAAAACCAAAGGATAAAAATAGAGAAATGAAGACAGATATTGCTGCCACACATGGGCAATAAAGAGCTTCAAAAAACTTCAGATGATCTTTTTTTTAAAAAAAAAAAAAAGCATTATTTTCACAAACTGTTTTGTTGAATGGCAACTCCTTTGTATAACTACTTAAAGATAATGAAATTATTTTTTTTAAAAAAAAATAGCTTATAGCAGCAGCAAACACTATTAACAACAACTTCAGAACTTCATCTGGAGCCTCTCTCTGAGGAAGGGAAGCAGTCATAAGTGAAAAGCCTCCTGCAAGAATCTCTGCTTAGAAAGAGTTTTCTACACACACACCCACCCACCCACACACACACACACACACACACACACACACACACACACACACACACACGTGTGTGTATGTGTGTATAGTAGAAATTTATATATACATACATATATATATTTATATATACATGTATATTGATGGCTAAGGCGCAAGAATGTGCAGCAAGGTGAGAATCTTGCTGGTGAAACAAAAATCCAAGAAAAGGCAGTCAATAAAAGGCCGGTAGCAGTTCAGTTACACGATTAGAAATCTTGAAGTCAAATGACGTTTTGCAATTCACTGTGAAAGAACAATGACAACAAAAGACAAGATTAAGCAAGAAGAATCTCAAAAGAGTTCTCCATTTACAAATGTGCCTACAAACAACTGCTGAATGTATAAAATGTAATAGGTTTCACATCTGAGTATACTTCACCACTGCCTCCAGATGAAAAGTGAAATATTGTTTAATCTTCCATAGATATTTTTTGGCATGCATATAAAAACAGATTTGACAATAGTTCACTGTTCTTAAAAATCTAAGCATCTGGTTTTCAGTCAATTTGTCCTTAAGGGAAAAATGCAGCATATCATACTAATGAAGCTTTTTGTGAATTACTATCCTTGCCAATAGCTTTTCTAAATCTAGGAACAGATGAACTGAAATGATATTTTGGTAATTCCCCTTTTGGATATAAATGATGTAAATTCTGGCTTATTTGTTTATTTATTGATGGATATGTGTGCGTATCACTTAGAATATTTCAGCACAAGCTATTTAAAATATGCATATATACCACTTTGTTTAAAAATGACTGAAATTTTAGTTGGTTTTATTTCATATTTTTAAACTTTTGTAAGTTATTTAAATTTGCTTTTTTATTTTTGAAGGGAGATAGTGTCATTATCAAACCAATTGATCCTACTAACCAAATACAAAACTGATTACTAATACTTTTTTAATTACTACAAAATTCTATTCTCTTACTTTATTGCAGAAAGTTTGTAATATACTGGTTCATTTGAACAGTGAAATATAATAAAACGTAGATCACAAATATTCAGGCCAATTACAATAAAATGTAGATCACAAATATTTAAGCCAATTAGAACAATGTACTTTGAGCAGAATATTTTTCAAATTATAGCATTATGATTCTCCATAAACCTACTAGGAGAGGGCTGCTATTTAAAGAAATTCTGTAGTTTGAGAAATGACGGTATGACAAAGAAATGTACACAATCCTAAAGGGAACGAAAAGGACAGATGCTGCAGGCTATGCGAGCTTCTGTTAAATATGAGAACCAAGGGGCATGAACTTCAGCTAGAGAATAGCCCAGCACTAAAAAGTGCTTCAAACTCTTTTGCAATTGCCCTTTATGGGATAAACAGCCCAGAATAAAATATAACAAGGAACAAACCAGCAAGTAGGTGGACAAGTGGCTCTGGACAGTGCAATGGGAAACTGAGTAATTAGGGAAAGCTTGGTCTTCTTACTTTAGGTTAAGAGACATGTATTCATATCCTCAAAATTATCATTTATATTGAAGGAAACAATTATATCCTTTTAGGAATTTAAAATTGTGCTATTGGAGTAGTCTTCAGACTATTATTTATTATTATTATTATTATTATTATTATTATTATTATTATTATTATTATTATACTTGGAAGGTTAACATAGAAGGATCCAGAGTTCCAGGCTAACTAGAGTTACATACCAAGACCCTACTTCCAGAAAGCAATATATTAAAGGTTACATACTTCATCTATTACAAATTTGTGGCTAAATACATACTTTAGGGAAATGATAAAAGAATCTATCTTTCTTTCTTCTCTCTTTCCCTATCTGTTTCTGTGTTTGAATTCCTTTTATCGTAACAGTTATCTACACAGCAAAAACTGTTAATAGCATTAACAAGAAAATTAATTTGCTATTGTGAAACACAGGAATTTGTATGAAGATTCACAACTTTAGAGAATTGTTAGTGCTGGAAAAGGTACAGTTTTGAAGATTATGAGAATTCTGTGAATTATTTTATTTCTGGTTTCATAATCAGAACAATCACAGTCCCACTAATTTAATGAAGCATATCCATTTCTCAGTGCAGGTGCATTGAGATGCTACTTAGTTGTTGCAAAGTGACACACAGCTATCAACAGAGGTAAATACATGCAGAGAGGTACATACACGACTACAACACAAACTTTGATAGTAAGAAAGGAGATGGACTGAAGATATGAGGTAGGGTTATGAATTTGGTACTATGTTTCAAAAACATTCAGACTTTGAATAATTGTGTAAATGGTCTATTTATCTATTTAGCATTGAGCTGGCTTGCAAAGTATTCCTGTTGATTAGAGACAGCAAAATTTGTTTCATTGCCAGACTAGCTAGGACTCTGTAGAAGATATCATGATGTCTCTAATCATTTGAAATCAAGTTACTGACACACACAGAATTAATAAACTGTATGCTATCATGAATAGAAAAATTGAAATCACATAAGTGATCTTGAAGTAATAAGCACATTCTAACTCAGAAAACGCCATGTGAATGATCAGATGTTCTGGTTGTAAACTAGGAAGTACAAAGTTCACTACTCAGTCTCTTACATATGTTTGGCCTACAGTTATGGACCTGGATATGTTATTCCTCACTGTTTGGGGGACCAAAATGTATCTTCCAGCACAAAAGAACATATTTGTGGACAAGTTCTCCCTGGTCTCTCATTAGTTGTCAAGAGTGACCTAGAGGTTTTTAACCTTAAGGACAGAGTCTTTCATTTACATAGTTTTGTCATGATCTCTGTGCTGATAGAGTTTGCCTTGTTTGACTAACCAGCCCAGCTTGCCTGCCCTCTGAGTATAGATGAGCAGGAAAAAAGACCTAATTAAGCTAGTTTATACATGCTAACATGTCTGGGAAAATGGTAGAGGTAATGGCTGCAAACCATTTTTGATATTTTATTCAAGGAACCTTTCTTTTTCATTTATAAAATATGCCTATGGGAAGAAGAGAAAGGAAGGAGGGCTGTGAATTCAGCCCCTTATATCCCTTTGTGGTAGCTGTTAAGCCAGTGCATTGGTGAGGAGTGAGAAAGGATAATAGGACCAGTAATTGGCAGGGCTGTCCAACTACACCTCTTCTCTCTCCCACCACTTGGCCCTGCCCAATTTATCTCTTCCATAGCCACATGATGCCTTGTCTCTTCACCAAACTTTTTAAAAGTTGCCCCCTGCATCGGGTGGCTTGTTATGTAAGGATTTTTTTTTCATCAAAGCTTCAACCTGAATGTTCTTCCACTTGTTAAACCAATATTAAAACAAGAAAGAATTCTTAGTTTAAAGCATCTGTGTTGCTAGTCCCCAGCTGGATGGCCACTGCCGATGGTAAGTGGTGAGGGAAAAGTATAATTAAAACTTAACTTTCAAATGGATTTCATAGTTTATACTCAGTAAGACACACTTTTCGCCACGTGAACTTTTCAGGAGGCTGTTCTGAACAAAATAGGTGCTGATTCCTTTTCATGTGAAACCCTTAAGATAACTTACACTTGGTCCTTTGCAGTTTAATTTATCATAAATCCTGGTGCCATTTATCACTAAATGCAAAATCACAAGGAAATGGCTCTGTTGAATCTGAATAACTACTGAATCAAAAAAAAAAGTTAAATGAGTTAGAGCACAGAGCACTGTTCACAATATGTGGAAGTGTGTTTGCCTGGAATAAATTACTTTCACAGCTATCAGCTGAAGAGGCTACATTTAGAGAAATATGTTGAAAAATTTACATCTTGATTCATTAATCCCACATGCACTGGTAATGCACTTTTTAAATTAACTTCACAGAGAACGTGAGTAAAGCAAGGTCTGAAATTCTTAGGTATCAAAACAAAATTCATCTATTGAAAAGCTGAGGAAAAAAGATTTTACTATTGGAATGCAAAATATGAAAACATATTTCTATTAATATGTATTTTATTTTCCAACTTTTAATCATTGCAGAAATGACTGCAATGCTTTCATGTAATCTAAAAGACTAATATTTCAACAACTCTCTCAAGCATTTTAAGATAGACTACATATAATATTTTTAAAAATAATGTCAACAATATGGGCTTAGACTTCTAAAAGGCTTATTTTTGCTATAGGGTTTATTACATAATTATAAACAAATGGATTTTTAAAATAAAACCTCTACCACTTAATCTGTAAGAATGTATGCTCTGAAAGTCATTAACAAAGGGGGTGACCTGTACGAATTTCAGGAAATCACATCTGAAACTTCTATACTCTAGACTTCTAACAACAACAACAAAAATCTATTATGTGTCCTAATAGAGCACATTGCCTCAACTTTGTCCCTTTGCAGGGCTTAGTCAATAGCAAGAAAAAATTTCTTAATCCCTTACCCTCATGAGGGCATTCCGTAATGTCTTTAATTATCACTCTGGCATTGTGATTAGAAACAAAGACTTTTCAATAATAGAGTCCTGTTGCATGTTTACAGATATTTCTGCATGAGATCTTTAATAAAGGAGATTTGTGAATGAACTTAATTAGCCCTGTTAGAAACACCCAGCAGATAGTAATCTCTCGTCCACAGAGAGCTGTGACATGGCATGGAGGCAGGCTCCTTGGAGAAACTTGTTCTAGAAATGCAACAACACTATTAAAGAAAGCAAAAGCTTTGTTTCTATGTTTACCAAACATAATATCTGCTTTCTACAAAGCAGTTTATTCAATCATTCTCAAACACAACTGGTTCATGTTGTTTTGCTCCACTCACCAAAATACCTATGGTCACAATGATAATTTACACAAACATAAAGACAATTTTTCACTTCCCAAATGATGCGAACTTAAGTGTCTGTTATTTTTATCTCTTTCCAAAGGAAACTAAGTAACTATAAAGAAAAATAAAGCATATCAAAGATGTCTACTTATATGACACGAGTTTCTATTTTCTTTTCTGTTCCTATGAACCCCACTTCTTTCTTCCCTTGCTAGCCCTTTCACTCCAAAAAGGAGCTTGATAATCCTAGGTTGTTATGTGGAATACAGACAGAGATAAGGATAGAAGACAGAATAAAATGATAGACCTTAGAGTAGAATATTTCTGAATGAAAAGGATGATAGAAAATTCTTTACCTGCTAAAGGACTTTAGGTTGGCTTTGAGCACTGTTGGATTATGGTATAATGAGAATCTTTCAATCTGATACTGATATAATTTCGTCCTCTTCAGTTTGATTTTCTCTGGAAGTGCTTTCTGCTTGGGAGGTGGCCTGTATTTCTATAAGCTAACAAGCTTTGAGAAAGCTTGAGAGGAAGCTGTTGAGTTAGCTACTAAGTTTAAGGCTTTTTATTTGACCTTTGTTTTCTTAGGTTTCATTTGTACCTTTTCTGTACCAATTTAATGGAAAAATGTGGGTAAGAATTCAGGCAGAGTAATTTGTCCAGGATTAAAAATTAGGCATTTGTCAGGAGTCTTCCTTATTCTGCAATGCAGAGTAGTAGTTCATGAATAAATTGAACACTAATTGAAGCATAGGGATCAAGGAACATAGTGAAGAGCGTCATACAAATATAAAACATTGCTTGTTTCTTTCCAGTGATAGGAAAAATGGTAATAGTGACTTCTCAAGGCTCCTGTCAGACTATGCAGTCAGACATTAATCCAAGAATTTCTAGTTAGGATACTGAAAAAAAGCATTAAGGTTACTAGTCTACTGAACTTAAAATAGGCAGATCATTCTGAATTATCCAAGTGGAATCAAAATGGGCACAGGAATCTTTAAAAATAGAAGAAGAAGGTAAGAGTCAATCAGAGAGAAGAATTAGATGTATCATCGCCAGTTCTGAGAGGTAAAGACTGCATTTAAGTGAAGAGGAAAGCTGTGAGGAGTGTATGGCCATCCTCAGAGAATGGCAAGAAAGAAGGGATCTTTATTTTAAACCCACTCAGAATGGAATTTAACAAACTATATGAATGAACCAGAAAGAATGAGCTGTTGGAGCCTCCAACCTGACACTTGGGTTTCAGCCTTGTGAAACCTAGCTAAGCTCATTTGTCTTTTGATTGGTAAGCCTGTGAGATAATAAGCAGATGTCTTGATACCTACGTGGAATCACTAACAAACTAGTGCACTCCTTCTAGGCAGTCATTGATTCCTGTGTATTCTAGCTCCTTGACTTATCCAACCTTTTCTTTCATTTCTGTGCTCATTGTCATTCTTCCATTTAACCTTTATAATAACTCATAAATTAGAGAATGTTCCTAACAGGTTTCCACTTTTGTCTTCCTTTATCCATAGTATATTTGCATACACACACACACACACACACACACACACACACACACACACACACACACACACATATATATAATTGGCCATGTTTTGATGTAGTGTTGGAGACCAAAATCAGGGTTGTTTGTATACTAGGCAAGTATGTTTACCATTAACCCTTTCATCTTCCAATACATGGCTTTTGTATCCAGTTGGTTGAATTGCTATTTACATTACTGTATAATAACTTCACCCAACTTAATTAAAGAAATAAATATAGTAATATATAATAAATATTTAAAGAAATAAATCATATTGCATACAACAAAATATGAGACAAGTATATGATTGGATAAAAAGAATTGTCCCCAGTTTTCTAGAAAATAGAATGCAAATAGATGAATGGTAACTGCTGGGTGAATGAAGTCTGTGTTTGTGTCAGTGAAGTGGGTAGGGCTACAGTAAGGAGCACACATTTGAGCAAAAAGTCACAGCAACCTGAGCTCTAAAAGAGCAAAGCATCACTGAGACAAATGTGAACAGTGAGTTGAAATGAGAGGATGTAATGGGAAGTCAGTGTTCATAACAATTGAGCTCCTACTTCTTCTGCCACCTCTGCACACAAGAAGGAGCGTAGACAAATGTGGAACAAGAAATGATAAAAAAAATAATAATAATAAAGCCAAAGAAAGTGAGCAGGCTTTCTGTACAGGCTCCAGTAGCTAGTGCAAGTCCTGAGAGCAAAGAGCAAAAACGGTCTCCATTTTGAAGTGTACAGTGCAGTGTCCGAGTAGTAGTCAACCTGTACACCTTCCTGCAGAGTGAAGTCTGCCACTAGTCAAACTAGTCTTCACTCATTGCATTCTTAAATATGAATGATCTACCACTGGTCAATAGAAGAAAAAAATGTGTTTTTTTTTGAAGAAAAAATTGTGTTTTTTTAAATGTCAGTAAAACTATAGAAAAACTATAAGAAATAATAACTCAGTAAATACAACACTTTAAATTCTAAATATCATAAGAAAGACTCAAGAAGGCATTATATTTACTAAGAAGGATGTTTATGTTACAAAAAGAAAAGGAAGTACAGAAAACAAGGATGAAATTTGAGTAATAAAAATTCTGATAACAAAACTAAAATATCTTAGCAGGGCTCCAGTGACTCACACCTGTAATCCTAGCTACTCAGGAGGCTGAGATCTGAGGATCACAGTTCAAAGTCAGCCTGGGAAGGAAAGCCCATGAGACTCTTATCTCCAATAAACCACTAGAAAATTGGAAGTGGCCTTGTGGCTCAAGGGGTAGAGTGTTGCTCTTGAGCTGAAGAACACAGGGACAGTGCCCAGGCCAAAAGTTCAAGCCCCACGACTGACCAAAAATATATATATATATATATAATATGCATTATATATATTTATATATACTATATTATATATTATGTATTATATATTATATATTATATATGTATATATTGGCAGTGATTCATATCCTAGCTACTCAGAAGGCTGAGATATGAGGATATGAGCATATAAGATGTGAGGATTGAGGCTGGAAACCAGCTGGGCAGGAAGGACTCTTATCTCCAATTAAACACCAGAAAACTTGAAGTGGCTCTGTGGATCAAAGTGATAGAGTGGTAGTCTTTTTTAAATTTTTGGTGTGGGGGGGAAATCTTTATTAAAATGCCTGCCACTGCAAGTACACTCTTTTTAAAAAATAATTTTTATTGTGAAAATACTGAAAAGAGGGGTTACAGTTACATGAAGAAGGTAATGAGTACATTTTGTATCAAGCATTGTTGTCTTCTCCTTTGTTTTTCCCCTAGCATCCCTTCCCTCCCACCTTCTCAACTACATTCCCCCCTCCCCCCACCCCTCCCACCCGCTCTCACTCTCCCCTGCACCCCACCACGGCCGAAATTGTAAAGTCAGTTTTCAACATAGCCTCTTGTACTCTCATTGTTGCAACAGGTCAACCTGTATCCCTGTTTCAACAATTTGTTTTTTCCCTTCCCTTCCCAACTGCTGGATAAATAAGTGGGCTAAAGATTTAAAAAGAAACTTCTCTGAAGAGGAAATAAGAATGACCAATAGACACATAAAGAAATGCTCAACCTCTCTAGCCTTAAAAGAAATGCAAATCAAAACAACATTGAGATACCATCTCACCCAAGTTAGAATGGCTATAATAAAGAACTCTAATAACTACAGATGCTGGAGGGGATGTGGACAGAAGGGAACCTTACTGCATTGTTGGTGGGAGTGTAAACTTGTTCAACCACTTTGGAAAGCAGTATGGAGGTTCCTCAAAAGATTCCACATAGAGCTCCCCTATGACCCAGCAATCCCACTTTTGGGCATTCCCCAAATGATCACAAACAAGACCATACTAAAACTAGGAGCACAACTATGTTTATTGCATCATTATTTACCATAGCTAAGATATGGAACCAACCCAGATAATCTCTCAGTAGATGAATGGATCAAGAAAATGTGGCATATATACAATGGAATTCTATGCCTCCATCAGAAATAATGACATCCCCCTATTTGTTAGGAAATGGAAAGACTTGGAAAAAATTTATTAAATGAAGTAAGCCAAGCCCAAAGTAACATAGGTCCCATGGTTTCCCTTATTTGCAATAACTAGTATATGTCTGGGTCAAGCAGAAAAGGCCAGATAAGATGATGTTAAATGTAATTAACCCCAAGATAGGGACACAAGTAGTTTTTTCTTTCTTGCTTGCTATTGTTTCTAACATATTTATAAGGTACCATGTGATTTTTTTTTGATGCTTTGTGTGTCCCTCCCTACAGTATAACCCTTGTTTTCACAGTATATGTGTTAGCATACTAGTCTTGAGTGATAAATGTCAGGAACAGTGCCTGAGCCCTGAATTCAAGCCCATATCCAACAAAATAAAAGTTTAAAAAAATCTTGTAGAAGAGTAGAAAAGATAAATTAATAATCGAGAAAGTTGAACAAAAACAAATGTTATACAATATAAGGGGAAAAAACCATCCAGAACTAATGGCATCCAGAACTAATCAAAGAATTTTATAATCATGCTACTAGGAATTCCAAAAAATAATGATTTTTGCAAGAAATAATAATTACTATTATTAATAAGAAAAATGACTTGCAAAGAACTTCCCAGAGTTAAAGGTTACCAGTGTTTAACTAGAAAATGTTCATTAATTATCAAACACAAATAATTGAAAAAAAATAGCCACAACTAGACAGCTTACCATAAGCTTTTGAAGTGCAAAAAGTGAGAAAAATGTCAGAAACCTACAGGAAATTAAAACTGCATCTCAATAAAAATCAGGCTTGTATTAAAGTTAACTTCTTCCATGATAAACACTAACAAAGAAAATGTTATCTGGGAAAATGTATTTTCATTTAGAATTCTACATTTGGCCAACTTATGTCAAGTATAAAGGTATAAATAGATGTCATTTTACATATGAAAAACTAAGCTTGCTTTCTGTACTCTTCTACAATTACTTAATATATTTTCTACATAAGTGAAAGAGAAAAATAAGAAACAAGGACACACATTAGAAGAGAACAGGAAGAACTTTAACCTGCCAGAGATTGCCTGGACTTACAAAGACTTTAGTCCATACGGGAGATGAAGGAAGGAAAGTTCTTATTGGAAAATGTGAGGAAATTTCAGAGATTTTATATTATTAGGAATCATTTGAGCTATTTTAATGTGCATTTTAAAATCCTTAAGTATGCCAAACTACATAAAACTCTAAGATAAAAAGTTATTCAAGAAGATAATGCCTATGAATAAAGTTTGCAAATTATGCCAATATTATGCCAATATTAATCTTAGTTTTGATCACTGTCTGATGTACATTCAAGTTGTTAATAACAAATTTGACCTGAATTAATGGTATACAGTTCCCTGAATGCTGTTGTGACATTTCTCTGCATCCAAATTTATTTCAAAACCATATATTTTTTCAGTAATATCATAGCTTGAACTCAGGACTTTGTGTTTATTCATCTTTCTTGCTTACAGCTAGTGCTCTAGCATGCCTCCAACTTGTTTTTTTGTTGGTTAGTTGGAGATAAAATCTGTATTTTTCTTTCCATCTTGTCTTTGAACCATAATTCTTCAGTTCCCAATTTCCTGAGTAACTAATATTACAGGTATGAGCCATCAGCATCTGACAAAATATTTTAAATTTTTGAAGGAAAAGTTAATAAGATGGTTGTATGATACTCGAGTGTGCAGTGAATCATCATTGCATAGTCACAAAATAACAATGGAAAATGGTGGAGTGACAATCCAAAACAATTAGGAACCTATCTGTAGTATAACCTGGTTTTGTCTACATTAAAAGCAGGCATGTAGATGTACAAATGTCAAACATCAAAACTTTAAGTTATAACGTCTACCAGCATCAGTCTTTAAAAAATTGTCTTAAGTTAGTCAAAACATCTACTGAAAATCTCAGCAATTAGGAGATATGTGAGAATCAATAAGTGTATGCAAAGAAAAGAGGATGTTGACATTGTTTAAAGTGGTTGTGGCAAAAATCAATGGTTATATATTGTAGCTTCTAATCGTGATTAATGTCTACAACATCATTGCAGCCAACTTGGTTGCTTTGTCTGTCCAACATTTCCCTTAGGACTCACCAATGAGAAAAATAAGAATTAAACTAGTCCTGACCAAAATTTTGACCTATGTGCTATGTTCATCATAGCATTCCTGATGATGATGCCATTCCTATAACATATGTTGGAGATTCAAAGCTTGTTGACATACAATTTATCACTTGTATGGCTGAAGCCAGCTGGTCTCATATGAAGAATGTCTCTGTTGCTCACGATGCAAAGAGAACCATCTCCAGTGAAGATCATATGACTGAACCTCTGCTGTGATTCAGTAAGAGTGGGAAACACAATAATTACCTGAGCATTCTTGTGGGTATCATAGTTATCATTTCAATGCTGATTTATTTGTGCTAGGTTTAGGTTGCCTAAACTCTTGGATTATTTTCGGCCTATCCATTTTATGCACCAAAATATACACTTGAATGCTATTTGTCACCAATACCATATTTTGCAAAGGACAAGATAAGTTATTGTTCTAAATTTTAATATTCAACATTTTCAATGATCTTTGAAGAAAGCACTGAAAGAATTCTCAATAGGAAATTAGTTTGCTTTAGTGGTTCATCATTGTGAGAAAAAAATCTGTGAAAAAATACAAAAGGAGAAGAGTTTTATTTTATCTCACAATGCATTAGCTCTTTTAGGCCTGTGGCAGTACAGAAACATCATAAAAGAAAGACATGGCAGAAAAAAGCTACTCATTTCATACATCCAGAAGGGAGAAAGACAAGGAGACAGAGTAAGTGTCTAGGAACAAGATGTACCCCTCAAAGGCATACCCCAGTAAACTGCCTCCACTATTTAGGTCCTAAATCTCATGAGTCCATTCAGATATGAATTCATCAATGGGATAATCCATTGATTAAAATACTGTCTTGATTTTCCAATCACTTTTCAACACCACCACTAGCAGTAGACCAAACCTTCAACACAGGCATTTTGGATGTAACACTTTATGCACAAACCATAGTACTGTTTCTGTTTGGTCAATTATATCTCTTAAAATTATCTTTTTTTTCAAACAAAACAAGAAAACCTTCACTAAATCTTTGTGAAGGCTAAGTGAGCTAGAATGTGTAATGAATGGATGCAAGAGAGGGAAAAGCTACACATAGAGGGGCTTGAGAAATCTTCAGACTGTTTTAGCCTTCAGCTAAATATAAAGAGTTGCAATATGTGAGGAATTAAGTCAAGGACAGTGAGAGAAACACTCCAAAGAAGCAGATGAAAAGAAAAGCAAAGTTTTCCCAAGACCTAAAACCTTGTTATCATTCCTACTATCTAGAGCAGAAAACCTGATCATGCATTAGAATTTTTGCCAAAGTAATTCTTTAGTAAAAGCTATACGATGTACATTGCTGTTGCCCAGGACACAGAAACTAAACCAAGATTCAGACCAAAGTACAAAAATGCTGAAAATAACACACACATTTCATACACACTCAGACACACACACATACACACTAGCACACATAAAAATTTTTTAAAGGGCTGTAAAGGTGGCTCAGTGGTAGAGTGCTTGTCTTGCATGCATGAAGCCCTGGGTTCGATTCCTTAGCACCACATAAGCTGAAAAAGCCAGAAGTGGCGCTATGGTTCAAGTGGTAGAGAGTTAGCCTTGAGCTGAAGAGCTGAGGGACAGTGCTCAGCCCCAGAGTTCAAGCCCGATGACTGACAAAAAACAAAACAAAAACAAAAACAAAAAACTACCTGCCATTTATCCAATAAAAAAATCAACCAGTTACTAGCATGCAAAGAAAAATAATATGCAACATAATTGGTCAATGTAAACTTCCTTGGACGTGACACAGCAGTTATAAAGATAATTTTAAAATATTAAAATTCATTTCCATGGGTCTGGGAAGGTGACTCAGTAGTAGAATGCTTGCATGTTTGAGGCCCTGGGTTCGATTCCTCAGCACCACATACGCAGAAAAAGCCAGAAGTGGCACTGTGGCTCAAGTGGTAGAGCACTAGCAAAAAAAACCCCTCTAATTTCCATATATTCAATAAGCTAAAGAAAAGATTAAGCATATTAAGAAGAATCACAAGTAATATTTAAGACTTTCAAGTAAAACCTCCAGAAATAAAATTTATAAGACATTTGGAGATTTTTATATTTGGAAAATGAGCCTAAGAGCAGATTAAAAAAAAAAAAACATAAGGAAGGATTAGTGAACTTTAAGACACAATAGACTCGGTGAAATAAAACACAGAGCCATAGATCCAATTCTGGCTTTTTGTTGGTTAATTGGAGATACGAATCTTACAGACTTTCTGCCTAAGCTAGCTTGCAACTGTGATCTGCAGATCTTAGCCTCTAGAATTAGAATTGTCAGTGCCCTGTATAAGTAAAATCTTAGCAATAAATGACAATAACCACAAACTAACAATGCTCATACCATCAGAAATGGATCTAGAATAGACCCATGTCTATGTAGTAGGAAATGTTTTGCCTAAAATTACTTTCCATCCACAAAAGCTCTGGATCAAGATGACTTCGTGGGGCATTTCCAAAAATTGTGAAATTACCGTATTAGTTTTACACAAACATTTTTGGAGAAAAGATATAGAGCCTGATAAGACCTCTGAATTCTGACATCACATCTAGAGAAATACATTTCAAAAATATAAAATTACGAACCAATATATTTTACGAGCATAGTTTCAAACTTTTTTGGCAAGATTTCAGCAAATCAAATCCTACAGTATGGAAAGTGATGTTATATAGCTGTTATATTTATCACAGAAATGCAATATTCTTGGCTTAGTCAATTTTTTTAAAAAACAAGCAAACATATACTTCTTTATATTAAGACATTGAAAAGGAAATCCAGCCAATATTTTAAGAGATACAACGTTTGACAATATTTGTTTTATTTATGTATAGAATCTTTCAACAAAGTAGATACAGATTGGAATATTAACACAATGTCACATATAATTCTGAACTCCCTATGTTTATTCTGTCCATCCTAGATCAATGTTCAATTTTACAATTGCCATTCACTTCTATCAAGCAGTACACTAAATGCAGCAGACATTGCTATAAGGCAAAAAAAGTTATCTAAATTGTATAGGAAATATTTTTTTCTTAATTTCAGGCAATCTGATTTTCTATATGAAAACAAAACCAAAACATGAAACATCTACAGAATTTACACCAAAACCTCTAGAACAATCAAATGAAAGAGGCTTTGTGTATTTCTATGGACTTTCAATCTATATTACTTTGAAGAAGACTATCCAACAGAATGATTTTATGATTACTGCCAATGGGAGTTACTGGACTTAACATTTGCTTTGAAGAGGGCTCTGGCATAAAGGGAAAGGTCAGACATTGTAAAGTAGCACGGCATTGTTTATATTTACCACTCATACTTATTTGTCATTTCAAATTTATGCAACTATACTGATAGTTTCTCACATATTAAAGTTTGGTAGACAATATCTTTGGTAGATAAGATCTTTTTATTATTATTCTTAAAACATTTAGAAAACATTTACTTAAAAGAAGTTACCATTTGATTACCTTGCTCATGTAACTGTTACACAAGCATTCCACCACTAAGACACATTATCAGCCCAAGCAACAGCAATACTCCCAAGACAATATGTTGGAAATGATCTGTACAACTTAAAGGGGGGGGGGAGGTTAAGGGGAAAGGGAAAGAGGGAGAAAAATGAGGAAAGTGGTAACCGATTAGACAAGAAATGCAATCACTACCTTACTTATGTAACTGTAACCCTCTGTACATCACCTTGACAATACAATTTAAGAAATTTTAAGAAATACCACAATGAAGTAAAAAAGATAGGAAAGGAAAAGTTGGATGATGATTTATTATAACTCTTATTCATTGCAAAAGGTAGAATTACCCCTAAATAATCAATTGAGTATATTAGGAGAAATATAATAATCATCAGAAAGATACACAAGAGCAGAAATATGACAGACTCTCCCTAAGAGTGAATATGGATAGATGTACAAATTAAATCTTGAAATTAAATACAATATCTTTTAATCAACTATACTAATACTATATAAAATGTAAATGATGTGATTTTTAATTTTTATGTGTGTATGCCAAAACTGGGACTTGAACACAGGACCTGGGTGCTGTCACTTAACTAAAACTTGCACTCTACCACTTGAGGCATAGCTCCACTTCCATCTTTTGGGAGGTAAGAGATAAGAGACTCATGGACTTTTCTGTCCAAGTTAGCTTTGAACCAGAATCCTGTGATCTCAGCCTACTGAGTAGATAGGATTAAAGCTGTAAGCCATTGGTACCTGGTTTATACATTTTACATTTAACTTTTAGGGTAAGCCTATAAATAATTTACTAGAATTAAATATGTTTACATTTAGCCATTTTAATGTTTTTATGGATTAATCACAAATATGGTTATCATTTTTCATATTTGTATCTATTATTACTAAGTATGTTAATCATGATAACTAGTAATTTTATTTCTGAGTTCAAGAAAAATCATTATTCTTTTACTAAAATATTAGCATAATATTGAGTTTGTCCTGTGTTAATGAAGATGCTATCTACTTTAATGAGATTTTTCAGGAGCAAAGTAGAATTTTTTAAAAATAATATAATTTCTACAAAGAAATATTTTGTTATAAAACATCAACAGAGAAATTTTAAAACTTTGTAACCTAGTGTGAGCACTTCTGAAGGAGTTTCAGGCAAACTGAAAGCCCTGTTTTTTGAGGGTAGCAGTTCAATGTACATAATAAAGATTAGCACCCAAGAAGGCTTATAATTAAGCTTCACTTTTTCCAAGCTGAATATTGGCATATTGGACAAGTGACCAAGGAGTGCAAATCTCCAACTTGTTACAAGTAAACTAAAAATTAATTTTCTATTAAGATGAATGAGAGTCTTTAAACATGGTACCTGGGTTAATGTTATTATTTTGTAATGCTGCAGACTCAAAAGTGTGCTGGTAACAAATAGCTCCATCAAAGCAGTAGATCATCAATACAATCATGACAGATTAATGCCTAATATCATTATTTGTTCTTTGCTTTCTTCCTCCATCCCTCCCCTGCCTCTCTCTCTTTTTCTTTCTTTTATTGGTGCTAGCCATGGGGTTTGAAATTTGGGCCTGGGTGTTGTCCCTGATCTTTTTTGCTCAAAGTTAGTTCTCTACCATTTGAGCCACCGTTTCAATTTTAGTTATTTTTTGTGCATAATGAGAGACAGGAATTCTGTGGAGTTTTCAACCTGGACTGGCTTCAAACCATGAAGCTCAGATCTGAGCCCTCTAATGTAGTTAGGATTACAAGTGTGAGCCACCAGCACCCACTGTTTGTTCTTTCCAATTGATCTTAATTAAACTAAACACTTTTTTTCCTTTGATCATACTGGTCAAAAATTAATATAAGGAGAGGTATTGAAATGGTATATTGCTGCAAATTTAATAAAAACAAAACAGGAAACAGAAAAGCAAGAAATAAATACAAAATACATGCAACAATGAAGAATATATCAATAATGTAATTTTTATATTAGTTTTAATTATGGGCTTCCTGGAGGCAAAGGCCACAATGGAAGTGCATTGATTCCAATTATGGCACAAGCATAGTAAAATTTTAAAAATAGAAATAGTTTCCTGCAATAAAATTCTGAAAGAAATTCTAATAGGAAATTTCTTATGTGATTCCTTGTAATATTGGCAAATGACACTAAGATTTTAAATTCCTATTATTTTAATACCTTTGTTTTGTGCTTTATCTTTCATAGTATCTACTGTACATTTTGAGGAGACTCAGCAAGCTACAAAATCATTTTAAGTTGCATAATTTCTTCCACAAATATTTTTTAGCAGCTGGTGCTGGTAGATATAGACAGAAGACAGGAGTCACCGTGGTGTTCAATGACTAAAATCACTATAAATACACAAGAGGAGCCAATCAATGTGATTCAATATTAAGTGAAGATTCCTGGAGAAAGAAGGAACAGAGTGAATGTCACCATTAATAATGCTCCCCAATCTGAAAGCGACACCCCTTTTTCCATTTTAACTGCTACCCCTCCTCCCAGGTGGCTTAAGGTAAAGACCTCTAGCATGACTCTCAAGGCCAGTTGTGTTCAGATATATTTGTCTACTCCTCTGAAACTTCTCACATTTCGCCTGTGACAAAAGATGACTCATCTTTTGTGTAATAAGTCTTAAAATGAGACTTGTATTCTAACTCATCTCATGGGTATATACCATCTTTGTGAAATAGCTTAAAATTTCAAAAACAATTAATGACATTTAGCTCCTATGACTAGAATAATTAGATTAGATAAATTTTGAGAATTCAAAGATGGGGAACAAGAGTCTTGAGTAAGTGAGGATAAAACACAGAAAACAATTAGGACACCATGAGGTAGAGAAACCATCGAGGAAGAACTATACTTAGGAAGCCAAATGAATGTGGGTTTGGGTGGTAGCAAACATGAATATTGTATGTGTATGTATAATGCCACCTGCATATACTTTTTACCTTATGTCCATATAAAGTTATATAAAATATAAAGCCCTCTATTCCTCTTTCTCTTGAAATAGCTAAAATCAAATGAGATGGTTGGTGAGCCATTGAATGTAGATACTAGAAGTGAAAAAAGATCATAAACATAAAGGAATAGCCAGTAAACACATCAGAATAGAAGTTAAATCATGAAATGGTTCATGACAGACATCAGCATAACCTTTGGAGAGTGTATTTTATTGTATAGATCACCCAGTAGATAAATATTTTAATGTCTGTTCAAATTAGTCTAATTTTTATCTCCTTTTGTTTTAATGAATGTTAAAAACTCAATTTAAGCTTCCAAAAATATACTTGATTTCCATTCTTTAAATTTGGTGGCACTGTGATCTAAACTCAAGAACTCTTAGCCTTTTAGCATGCTCACATGGCTTGTGCTTTATTACTTGAGCCACATCTCCAGTTTAGCTTTTACTAGGTATTTTGGAAATTAAATCATATGGACTTTCTACCTGGGCTGGCTTCTACCTGTTATTCTTCAGAATGCATCCTTCTGAGTAGTTATAATTATTTGTGTGAGACCTCAGCCTTAATCCCATGATAAAAATGATACAATACATAGTGATTAATTCATATGTGAACCATCACCAGTAATAATAAGCATTCATTCATATGCCAGTAAATAAAGAATTCAAATAAAACAAAATTAAAGTATCTAGAAACTTGGTTCCAATCATTTAAAATTTTTAACACTGGAATTTAAATGGAATATGAAAGTCTCTCTTACTCTCTCCTCCCCCATCTTTCACTTCCTTCTCAATTTAATCAAAAGGTTGACTGAAATCCTTAGAGATTAAATGCCATTAAGTAAAAATGTGTGAACATTTAGTAAGAAGGTATTATTTAAAGCTAGAGAAGAAGGTAAGGTTTAGGTGATAAAATGAAGAATTTCACTAATGTGGTGTCTAAAGGAAAAAGAGCAAAAGAAATCTGAAAATAAATTTAATTTTCTGCTTTTCTTGTGTTACTGAAGTTGGAACTCAGAGACTTGTGCTTTCTAAGATGGTGCTCTAGAGTTGAGTGACACCTCCATCCTGCTTTTTTTCTGGTTAGTCAGGATATGGAAATTGAACTTTTCACCCGTGCTTGCCTTAACCCCTTGAGTAGCTAGGATTACACATATGAGCTTCTGGAGTTTTTAATTTTAATTTCTGTTGTTTCCCTACCTGTATTACCTTTTTGAGCTTCAATGTTATGTCTATAAAACAAACTTTTTTCAGTTAAAGCTTTTGGCCAAGCTTTATCTGAACAAAGTAGACTCAACTTGCTGCTAGCCTGAAGTTTTTTCTATATGACATTCAGGAAATAGGATTAATTGATTGCCACAAGAAATAGAAAAACACTAGGAACTTATTGAAATTTTAAGGGAAAAAATAAATCTGAAACTTTTAGGTGAAAAACTACTCCACACTAGTCTGTGATAGTAATGAAAGTACCACAAAAGACTGGCTTGAAATATATTAAAATTGCCACAATTGAATAGGCCTCTTGTTACTACATAGCTATTAAAAATTATGCGGCACATGTAACTTTTTTTTTATCTGTTTGGAATTTTGCCATTGCTCTCATTTCTGAATTTTAATGACTGTCTTTTAGCCCTTCCTGTAAGGTCTAGAGAACTTCCATTTTCTTTTCTGCAAGAACAGAAATGTTCTCTCTATGAAATTAGAAGTATACTTGGCAAACTCCATAGTGGGTGAAAGATTGATCTCTGATGATTTCATTATATCTTGATTTGACCCTTATAGATAAAATCAAGTAGCAGATCTTGGGTGAATCTTCTTAAAAGTGGAGTATTTCTTAGATGATGCAATTATTTTCTTCCATGCTTTACAAAATGGATGTTTGATAAAACCTATATGCAATGTACATAGCATAACATATTAAAATACATTATATAAATGTAATTTTTCCAATGCCCTCCTAAACATAAACTGGAAAAGTACATTATCTAAGAATGAGAAAATGCAACCATTATTTCACATTTAAGCAGCGGTTCCTACAGAGACATACATGTGAGACTGGAAAAGATCTAAGGAAATCCGCGTTAATTCCAAACATGTAGTAATATGCCAGGAGTTGTGCCAAAGACTGAGATACAAAGATGAATAATATTTATCACATGTCTTCTTGGAACACACATACTAGCTAGAGAGATCAGCAAATAAAAATGAAAATATAATGTGCTAAATGCAATGATAGAAACATTTACAAAATCATGAGGATATACTTGTCTGTCTTGTTCCCTCCAAGCCTGCTTGCACTCAGACCTTATAAGAACAATGGTTGCCTTTCTGTTTCTAAATGATTCCAGAAAAGGGCAGACAGGGTGGGGCTGGCCTGTACCCTCCCTGAGAAATGGATTACCAAATTAAGTGTACTCTCTGACAAGTTAGTTTTCTTTGTATTCCCTCTGGATCATTTTCTTTCTCAACAGAGAAGTTGATTCAATGATCTAATTAATAGCACATTTCGTGTTGGAGACGATAACTACAATGGTTGCCAACTAAGAGATGTAATTTGGCAGCAATGCTCAAGAGATCATGATCTTCAAATTATGTTACTTCTTTGAATTAGAGAGAAGACAATGGTAATAAATGAAGGTCTTAGTATAAGGCCTAAATGCCACCATGAAGATTACAGAATTAAATGTATAATCTAAGTTCCTATTTTATCCTGCAGATATCAGAACTGGGTTAATTGAACAAATTATTTTTAAGTTTTTTCTATTGTAAATAAGATTACAAATCAGAGAAATACTGCAAAATCTACTAGCCATTTTATACTGAAAACACTCAAAACAGAATTTACTTTTTAAAACTTAGAAAACAAATATTTAAGAGTACATCCATTTGCAGACCTGCTGAGTTTTTCCCAATTATATTTAGTTCTCCTTTCTCCTATGTATGTATGTATGTATGTATGTATGTATGTATGTATGTATGTATGTATATACATACATATACACGTATATGTATGTATGTATACATACACATATACACATATACATATACACATATGTGTATGTATACATACATACATATACACATACATATATACATGTATATATGTATACGTATACATACATACATAGGAGAAAGGAGAATTTCAAATATATATATATATAATTATTTCAATGTCATAACCTAGAAGGGCACAAATGTTGTTTGTGGAGAAATGTGAATTACTTCCTTCTGTTCTCAATTCCTTCCCACATCCTACTAATTAAACAGAGAAATTCTACTGGTCAATGTATTGCTTAGTTCACAACAAATGGCCTGAGCTTGGCGAGGCCTTCAGATTATGAATTTTGTTCAAATATTGTGAAGTGTTAGCAAAATAAAACAAACCCAAATTAAATAATAGTCATCCACTTATTAATAAACAAGTTTGTTCTCATTCAGTAAATAGCAATTTGTAACTGATTTTGTAAACTAACATGATTCTTCAATGAATGTACTTATTCTTTCTTAATAGCTTACACTTCACTCATTGTTGCAGCTATCTGAATATTGTTGATTGTTATTTAATATTTAACCGAAAGTCCTGACTCCCTACATATATCATAAGCTCTATGAAGACAGGAATTATAGATGAGAACCAAATGCAAATGTTCTATTGTAATGAGAGTTACAAACTTGAGATAACAATGAATAAGATTCTTTCTTTTAAGAAGCAAGAGGCAGTGAAACAGTCCAGATGTGTTTATTATGAACAAAATTGGGTCATTAATCTAAAGATCTCAAACCAATAATATTAATTAAACATCTTGCTGAAGTATAATTGCCCATACTTTATAGAGTAGAGAAAGAGGCAGATGGCAATAACATAGCGAGCCTTAGTAGGATGCTTTCATTATAGTGCAATTAAATGGAAACCAAGCATCCTGAATGGAAGAAAATGTCTGTACCAGCTACTATGACTTGTCATTGTTAGTTGTATGAATAGCCCTGAGAAAAACAAAATTATCTCGAGATTACCTTTTCCTAATAGTGTAGAACACTGGTTGAAAGCATCCTCTGAGTCAATTGGATCTACTCTGAAGTTCTTATTCTATATACTACATGTATGATCTGAGCAAGTTACTGAAACTTCCATATTTCAGTCTTTTCCCTCATCTGTAAAATAGGGAAAATAATGACTATGTGAGAATCAGAAAATATCATATGCAAAAAAGCATATTGGAACCTACAACAAGAACAAGAAATGATTATGAAATGTAGTGAGACCATATCGAATTTGCTGTCTATATGAAATGGTACTTCTGCTTCTGACAGGCAACAGCAGGCTATGTTCAGACAGCCTTCAATCTTCTTCACCTGCTCTCCAGCATCTCTGCCTCCCAAGTGAACTAAATTGCTTAACATAAGAGAACAAAAGACTCAGATTTCTCTGAATTCTATTTTTCTCAACTGTCAAACTCGTGTGACCCCATCTAAGGATTCCTATGTTGTGTGAGTTTTATGTATGCTGGCGAAAGAGGAGAATACGCCTCCATAATCCTGGCAAAGTTCCTAGTACCCAGAAGAAGCCTCCAGGCTGGAATGAGAATGTTCTTTCCCTATCTGGACAAAGGTCTGGATGCCTGGTCACGACCTTGGTGGAGGACATAGAGAAAGTGCCCTTCATGCTCCTCTAAACAATGTTTCAAGATTCCTTTCATGTTTTTTTTTTTTGTTATTATTGTGAAAATACTGTACAGAGGGGTTACAATTACATGGACAAGATAATGAGTACATTTCTTATCAAGCATTGTAGACTTCTCCTTTGTTTCCCCTTCCCATCCCTTCCCATCCTCCTCCCCCCCGCCCCCCCCCCCCCCGCCTCCCCACCCAATCCTCCCGCTATCCCCCCCCACCCCCCACGACTTGTATATCTCATTGTTGCAATGGGTCCACCTGTATCCCTAGTTAAACGATTTGTTTTTCCCCTTCCCCTCCACAAATTATACCGACATAAAATACAGTGAAAGCAGGGGTTATACTGTGGGGGAGGGACATACAAAGCAACAAAAAATCATCATAGAAATGTTTTAGAAACAATCGCATGAAAGAAAAACAAACATTTGAATACATATCTTAGGGTTCATTTCCCTAACATCACCTTATCTGACCTTTTCTGCTTGACTCAGACATATACTAGATATTGCAAATAAGGGAAACCATGGGACCTATGTTTCTTTGGGCCTGGCTTACTTCACTTAATAGAATTTTTTCCAAGTCTTTCCATTTCCTAACAAATGGGGCAATGCCATTCTTTCTGATGGAGGCATAGAATTCCATTGTGTATATATACCACATTTTCTTGATCCATTCATCTACTGAGGGGCATCTGGGTTGGTTCTATATCTTAGCTGTAGTAAACAGTGCTGCAATAAACTTAGTCGTGCTGGTAGCTTTAGTGTGGTCTTGTTTGTAAACATTTGGGTAAATGCCCAAAAGTGGGATTGCTGGGTCATAAGGGAGCTCTATGTGGAGTCTTTTTACTGCTTTCCAAAGTGGTTGAACAAGTTTACACTCCCACCAACAATGCAGTAAGGTTCCCTTCTGTCCAAATCCCCTCCAACATCTGTTGTTATTAGAGTTCTTGATTTCAGCCATTCTAACTGGGGTGAGGTGGTATCTCAATGTTGTTTTGATTTGCATTTCTTTTATGGCTAGGGAGATTGAGCATTTCTTCATGTGTCTATTGGCCATCCTTCTTTCCTCTTCAGAGAAGTTTCTCTTTAAGTCTTTAGCCCACTTATTTATTGGGCAGTTGTTTCTTTGAGGATTTGTTATTGGGGGATTTAATTTTTTGAGTTCCAGGTATATTTTAGATATGAGACCCTTGTCTGTTGTATGGCTAGTGAAGATCTTCTCCCAATCTGTAGGCTTTCTATTGATCTTGCTAGCTATGTCCTTTGCCATGCAGAAGCTCTGCAACTTCATGCAATCCCATTTGTCCAACCTTTCTTTGATTTGTTGTGTTTCTGGGTCTCTATTAAGAAAATTTCGGCCTGTGCTAAGGAGACCTAGGGTTTCTCCTATTGCATCCTGTAATGTTTTCAGAGTGTCAGCTTTGATTCCGAGGTCTTTGATCCATTTGGAGTTGATTCTGGTGCAGGGTGATATATAAGGATCTAGCTTTAGTTTTCTACAAGTAGTTAATCAATTTTGCCAGTACCATTTACTGAAGAGGCTGTCTTTCTTCCATTCTATTGTTTTAGCTCCCTTATCAAAGATTAGATGGCTATAGGTCTGTAGGTTCATTTCTGGGTTTTCAATTCTATTTCATTGGTCCTGAGGTCTGTTCTTGTGCCAGTACCAAGCTGTTTTGATTACTATGGCTTTATAGTAGAGTTTGAAATTTGGTATTGATATTCCTCCAGCAGTGTTCTTTCCGTTGAGGCGCGTTTTTGCTATTCGGGGTCTTTTATTGTTCCATATGAATTACTCTTTATTATCTTTGATCAGATGGAACTGCTCTACTTTTGTTGACAATTTTTCCTACTCACTGATTAAAGATTGTTGTTTTTTTTACTGTCTGCATTCTCTGAAAACTTTCCGTCCTATGATTGTCCCGTGATTGATCCATGACTACAGACTTACTTTCTATCCCCTATGCTGTTATAAGCACATGACATTTTAATAAACTTTGTCTATACCCTACTGGTCGTGGGTTCCCAGGTCACCGCTGAGGAATCACCAACTCTAAAGATACATGCTTAGTCTCCAGAACCTTACAGAAACTCAGTCTTGCATATCGTCATTTATTCAGAACATCAATGAATTCTCCTCCTCTGCCCCTTCCCAACTATCCATTGTGACTTTTACATTATATGTCATTTTAATATGATCATGGACAGTAATTATTATTTGCTCCATCATTAATCATTACGCTAGAGTCTAACCCACATTTTCATAAATTTCCTTCTTCAATTCTAAAATGTACTTGTTTGATGGAATAGAAAATACATTAGGTGACTTATTCAATCCTACACATGTAACAAGCATATGTCAAAATAAACCTTCTTTATGATTTTAAAGCCAGTACACTTTCTCTCCCTAAGCATATATATTCATAAATGCTTACAATTTTAAATTCTGACCATCAACTCTACCTTGCATCAGAATTAAAAAAATGTTCTTTCTATCTCAAGTCTCATTGTCAAGACTTTTTTAAATTTAATATCCCCAGTCTCTCTAAATCATAAAGACCAAGTTCAGATCAATTGTCATACAGAGCAGTACTGGCATTTAATCAATAAGGACCATATGCACTGAAAGATAAAAATAAAAATATATCAACTTGGTATAATGACGCTCCAGTCAGTTCTCACTAGGATTCATAAATTTGAAATACTCCTCCAAGCTTTCATGCATTGGACTAGCACAATATACACCATATACTTAGGGGTTAATATAAACCTCTTTTCAATTTATTAGAATTTTCATCATTAAGATGATAAAAATCTAATATTTCTTCCCAACCCCTGTGTTGTGTGTGTATTTATACTTTTCCAGCATTAATTTCTCTTGAACTTCAATGCTATATATGGCCCTCTTTTCTCCTCTCCCAAAATGTGTTATAAGTTTCAATCACTTCTTTTCTGTCTTTTCCTTTTCTGTCAGTGCATTGTTAATTGTGATGGATGGATTCCTAAACAATTGCCTCTGTGACCTTCTTCTATGCATGGTTCTGGCTTTGCTTCCATGTGCTTGTTGATTTTCCTCTTTCTTGACATTTCAAGTGATAGCTTTATTTCAAGGGTTTTTTTGTTTATAATACCCTGGTTTATTATTCCCAGCATGTTATTGGGCTTTTAAATTATACTAACATATTAAAATTTACATTTATGAGGCTGTTAATAGCTGTGGAAAATCATTATGGTTACAGAATCCAATAGGTATGGTTAATATTATTTTACTCTCAAAGTTTTATCTTGCATTTGTGTATGTGGAAATGTATTTGTCATCCAAAACCCTCATGTGGGCGTTTTTATAAGACCTTCCTAAAATTTGTATCTATAACTTGCCTGATTGCTACCTCCTGATGAAATTTTTCCTTCAGATATTAATAGGTCATTTATATTAGAAGATTTCTTTATCTCGCTGAGCTAGGGATCTTGTATATCAGCAAACTTTCTCATTAACTCCAAAAACCTTTTACATTTCCAAACACAAGATGCTCAGGAAATCAGAGGCAACTTGTAACATGTGCTAAATTGGCTGCCTGTTTATTTCATTATTATTTATATGCAAGTGGAATCTGGAAATGAACAGTTTTAGAAACTGTTAAATAATTCTCAACTTGCAGCATGGTCAAGGGCTTTAAAGCATAATATTATTAAAGGTTTATGAATCAGCTTGGACTTTTCTCCACACTGACCCTTACTTACCCTCTGCCCTTTACTTCTGGACAAAGATAAATTCTGCTTTTCACATAACATTTTATTATTTGTAATAACAAAAATATTGTCACAAAATATTAAATCATTGTAGCTAAGGTTATTTTCATGGTTGGCCCTACAGCTTATTAGCAGAAATAAAAAAAGAGAAAACCAAACACTACTACCAAACAATTAATTTGTAATAATTATGTTTTAATTTTCAATTTTCTTTATATCTTATAAAACACTGAAAGAAATGATTCAGTGCTGAAATAAGGACACAGGTTGACCCATTGTAACAATGATATGTACAAGACACTATGTTGAAAACAAACTTTACAACTTGGGGGTGGGGAGGAGTTGGGGAGTTGGGGAATAGGGAGGGAAGGGATGGTAGGGGGAAAAAAAGGAGTTAACAATACTCAATTGGAAATGTATTCATTACCTTATTCATGTAACTGTAACCCACCTGTACAGTATTTCTCTAATAAAAAACATTAAAAATGATTTGAATGTCTCAGAGCACAGATAATTTGGCCTTGAAAGGGAATTCCTGCTTAAGCACTTTGTGTTTCAGTTTCCATATCTGTAAACTGAAGTCAACAACTGTACACACCTCAAAAGGTTAGAGTGGAGATTAAATGAGTTAACATCTCAAAAATATTCAGGACGGTGTCTGGCAGTGTTGTTCAAAGAACCAAAAGAATAGTTCTTTTATTAACAATTTAAGGCACATATCATCATTACCAGTGCACCACTAAGGATCTATAGTCTAGAGAGATAAAGAATATGTACTCAAATGTCTGTAAAGATTGTAACTGATTCAAATCCAGCCCTGTGCTCCAGGTAGAGCTTCCCTTTTCCTTCACAGGCATTGAATGCAGTTCATTTTCTTCCAATTATCTATATCTAATCACTTATCCTACTGATCCAGAATGCAGCAAGTAACTCTGATATACAGAGCTTCTGTGTAATGAGATGCTTCATCGAGTAGAACTCCTTAAACAACGAAGCAAATGTAAGAACACACGTGTTTACTGCATCTAGACCACACATTCATGTTCTGAACCCTTTTTATTAGCAACACTTAAAAACTGTACTCAGACAAAATTCCCTTCTAATGAGACACTAGAAGAAAGTTAAAAGCCAGTATTATTATAGCTGTGTCTTTTATGGCCTGAAAGAAAATGAAGACTGACTACCCAAGGTCAGTCATCCTTACAATACTTCCAAATTAACCTCCACCGCCCAACAGCCCAGCTCTTTCTGCAATGGCAGCAGCAGGAACTAAGCCCTGTTGCTCTGATCCCCTTACCCAACATTCAATTTGGCTTTCTATTCATTAAGCACTATGCTAGAGCTGCAGAAGCAGCAAAGATCCATGCTATTTTCCATATGATCATAGAGTAGTAACAGAGATATGTTTACACTTATATCTATAGAATTGAAGTAGATGATTATTTAGGATTCAAATATCAAATTGTTTCTGAGTCAGAAACTATGGATGTACTGTGTATGAGTGTACAACTTTTAATTTAATAGATATTTGATTGATGTGTGTATGATCATCATTCTGTTTTTTATTTATTTATTTTAGGATTGTACAGTTGGAAAGATCTTTCAAAGACTCTTTTTTATTGTCAAGGTGATATACAGGGGGTTACAGTTGCATAAGTAAGGTAGTAAGTACCTTTCTTGTCACACTTGTTGCCTCTTCCCTCTTTTTCTCCAGCTTTACCTTCCCACAACCCCCCTCAAAGTTATACAGTTCATTTCTAACATACAGACTTGTGAGTATTGCTGTTGCATTGGTTCCCCCTTGTCCTTTGTCTCACCATTCTCTTGTTCCCCTTCTCTTCCCTAATTTAAACAAACATATATACAATACCAGGGAACTAAAATCAAGTACAGAGGATATACATATACAGAGGATATATATATATGTATGTATGTATATATATATATATATATATATATATATATATATATATATATATATATATATACAGAGGATATACCATAGGGGGAAGAACATATAAAAGAAACAAAAAAACACATAGTGCATTAAAAGCAACAATAACAACAACAAACTTCTGTGTCCATGTCTTGGAGTTCATTTCACTTTGCATCATCTTATATGGTCATATGTATGCAGCTATTGAGCTAGTCTGCTCATCTGCTAAGATTATCCTAGACGTATACTAATTATTGAAAATAAGAGAAACCATGGAACCTATGCTTCTTGGGGTCTGGCTTACTTCACTTAACATTATTTTTTTTCCAAGTCTAAAATATACTTAGAACTCAAAATATTAAGTTCCCCTAAAACAAATCCTCAAAGACACCCCACTAAGTGGGCTAAAAACTTGAAGAAAGATTTCTCTGAAGAGGAAATAAGAATGACCAATAGACAAATGAAGAACTCTTCTTTTAAATTTAAAAACCATGATTTTTAAAAATTTGAACACATTTACAGTACAAAATAAAAATACAGGGCTGTGAATGTGGCTTAGTGGTATAGTGCTTGCTTAGCATGCATGAAGCCCTGGGTTTAATTCCACAGTACCACATAAACAGCAAAAGCTGGAAGTGGTTCTGTGGTAAAGTGCTAGCTCTGAGCAAAAGAAGTTCAGGGACAGTGCCCAGGACCTGAGTTAAAGCCCCAGGACTGCTCCCTCCCCCCAAAAAAGTTAGAAATACTGCCTAATGCAAAGGGATCTGCAGCCCAGGCTGGACACAGACAGTGCTTTGTGAACAACCATTCAGACCCAAGTCTAGTGAAATTTTCCCTGATCAATGAATGGGGAAGCCATTTACATTCCTCCTCTCATATTTCACAATACGAAGCTGATTAATACTAAACCATGAAGAAAGCATTAAGTCTATATTATAGGTTTTCTTCGTACGTCTACTCTCTGCAAATTACAATGGTATATATTTTTATTTATGCACATGGATCTTTCAAATGATTCATTCTTAGAGATCAAAGTCAGTGTTTCCTTGGTCTTAAGAACTATATGAGATGGTCACTAGCAAAGAACAACTTAGCAAATATGGCATTGCTAATGGTGATTTGAGTATATGTCACAAAAATAGTGGTGTTTATTTTAAATTTGGTATATGAATGAGATTTTTTCTCATTCTCATCAAACAAAGAGCCAATAATAGCACTAGAAATCATAGTAAAATCAAGAAGCAGAACCAAGGGAGTTTAGCAGAAACTAACAACACAGAAAACTTAAAGAAGATAAAGAGCATGTAACAATACAAAGAGCCACAGTCTGTCTGTATTCTTACAGTGTGTGTGAGCACCAAGGTTTTACCTCTCCATTGCCAGTCACCATACTGTAATAATGATAAAAGGGCCCAGTCTAGGAACAAGAGTAATCCTCAAAATTATACCATGAACCATCCAAGAAAAATGACTTTCCTGAGCCCTAATCATTCAGCAGTAGCCCCTATATTTAGTAATAAAATTATGAAACTATTTTAAACAATCATTTAGTTATGAAAATAAATTTAAATAACTATAAGTTGCTTCTTTGGGGGCATATATTTTATATTTCTGAGAATGTATGGGTGAGCTGAATAAATGAGTCATTTTATTCCAGTCAATAGTGTATTATTAACAAGCTGAACTTTCATTATTTATCATCTAGTCATGGTCTCTCTAGTGTAATACAAGCTCAGTGATTAAAATGTATGGGTAGTATATTTTACAATACAAATTTTGTGTTGGTATTCTTTGTGAATCCTGAACAATTTAATAAATAGATGAAGCAGTTAACAAATGTGATTTGGTGACTTCTTGAGGTGCAGAGTATTGATAGTGTGGAACATCAATAGAATGAATATATGTCACTTTCTCTTCACTCTGTTTCAATTCTTTGATAGGTGTAGCAGTGATCAATACAATAAGACTCAGCACTTCTCCATCAAATATGTTTTTGGCACAAACATTGAAAAATAATGCTCCTTGCTTGTCTAATATAGGAAAATGCTTAATACAACAGTTTATTCTATTAATTTTATAGATGCAATGTGATTTATTTTCTAAAATAATCATAAAATAAATTTTTTAAAATAATCATAAAATAAAGTAGAAAAATGAATGGTTTCATGCACCAGTGTGAAATGCACTTTTTAAGTGATTTATTAAATTCAACAGTGATGGCATAGGTTAATTCCTGTAGTAAAAAAAAAAAACTTTGAAAATGATGATGAAACATAGTATATGAGAATTTGCTTTTCCAAATAATTACTTTAAAAATAATTTGTAATTTGAAATCTGGAATCAATTGTGATAAGATGTTCTATGAAGAAAATCATCCATCCACTTTTAACCAGTGCTTTTAAAATAGATTTTTTTCTCTATCAGTGTTTTCTTTTTCCACAGCAGATTGTTCAACTGGTAAAAGCTAAAATATCTCTGAAATAAACCCAGGCTTCAGAGAGTTATAAAACCTTGCTACTATGTAGTTATACTCTTTGTAACTAAACAGCTATGGTCTTGTAATAGTTAAAATTCATCCATTTAATATCACTAATTATTCTCCCTCTGCAGCTTTGATGGGTTAGTTATAGCCTGGAATAAAAAACACTGTGGTAAGGACAACTGTACAGCAAGGTTAAGTGCCTTCTTGTCTTCAGTACCAATAATTACCTTTAAACAAAAAAAGGCTGTTTTCAGATTTGACAGTTAATTTACTAATGAGTATGTGGACCCAATTTATAATAAAGTAATATTGACCAGAAATAATCCTGCATTGGTACTCATCTGAACTATTTTATTGTTCATGTCCTCTATTAAATAAATTGGAGAGGATTAATTTTGCAAGATGGGATTGTCAGAGACAGCTGCATAAACTAGATGCATGTCAGCACTAAATTTAATTATTGATCACAATACAATAGTGCTGAGTGTTCCAATCCCAAAACAGCTTCCAGTAACTATCAGCACATTCCAAATATAAGGACTGAAAAATTTGATTACAGATGACTACATTTTTAATAAATAAATATTTCATCAGCACTAAATAAAAATTTAATTTAGCAGTACTATTCATATCACTCATTGAATTATGGAGCAAATGAACAATAAATGAGAGTGACTTCCTTTAGGAGACAAATTTTATATTAATGACTTAATGGCTGTATTCAATGTCTATGAGATAAATTTTGTTCCATAATTGTGATAAAGAAATAAAACTTGTAAAACATTTAAAACATTCACTAGATGGTCTCAAAAAAGCATGAAATGGTATTTGACTGGCTTAAATTCCTATCTGGAATTCAGGATCATCCTCTCTCTCTCTCTCTCTCTCTCTCTCTCTCTCTCTCTCTCTCTCTCTCTCTCTCTCTCATTCTCTCCTCTCCTCTCCTCTCTCTCTAATACTTATACACGATATATTATTATATACTTTACAGTACAACAGAACTGTGGCTTGTAATAAACTGTAACTTGAATTGAGACCAACTGGAATTAACTGAAAATTGGGAAATTGAGTCCATTAATTTGTTGTGAAAAGGTTTTTCATTGAAATTATGTCACTATGAACTGGTTTGTTAGAAAAACTTGACTACTCAGAATGGACATGATCTTAATTGATAAATCATTTTGACATATTTTAAAATCTTTCTTAAACTTATCAATCACATAGATTAATAGTTGCTTTTCCTAGAAATTTATTCAGAATCAATGAGTATATAGATACATCCATAAGAACTAAAAATTAATCCGTTTTGCTACTAAGAACATAGATGTGATCTTAACCTTCCTGCCTTTATTAATGAAAATTCAGATTACTAAGGAATGCAATAAATCATTACATATTCATAAAATTTGAATTTAAAATGAGAAAATAAAGAAATATATTCATACTTCTAAGTAGTTTTATAACTTTCAATATTTATACTGTGGTTACTGTTCAAATAAAAATATGAAATTGTTTAACATTATAAAGTACATTGTGAGAGTAGAAGTTGTTTTTTTAATCTGTAAAAAAACAGAAAGCTTGGCCTGTTAAAATAAATCTGAAAGGAAAAGTTAAATTTGTGTAACTGTTGATTAGATCATTTTGACTTATTCAATGTATTCTTAATTTGATATGAAACTTTGGAAATTAATGTATTGCTTTAATTTTGATAAGCACTGGTAAGGGAGAAAGTTATCATTATCCTAATAAATTTTTAACATGTATCTTGACAATTTTTCAATTTCCTCTGACCTCTTGAACAATAGTTTTACACATAATTCTTTAAAATACATCAGTTTGGCTCAAAGTAGAATTTATTCTTCTCTATCTTGAATCTTAATCCAGTTACTCATTTCTACTGTTACTGTAGTAAATTATCAAAAAAAATAAAAGTTTTAAATTTAATGTAGTAATATAAAGAGTCCAGGCTTCAGGGCTAAGTATGTGGTGATTCAAAACCCAAATAACCCACTTAAAATTGTTCAGTCTGAGCAATGAACTCAATTTTTCAGACTCTGTGTACTTGTGATTCCTTTTATTGGCTACATTGTTTGGTATATATGCAAGTACTAGGAGTTAAATTCAGAGACAAGGAACTCTGTTTAGAGTTTCTGTTCAACACCCAAGCCATAACTCCACTTCTAGCTTTTGTTGGTTAATTGGCAATAATAATCATATGGACTTTTTGACTGGGTTAACTTCAGACCTCTACCTTGACATCTCAGGGTAGAATAACTAGGATTACAGATATAGTCAGACAGAAGACAGGCAGGCAGGCAGGCAGGTAGATAAGACAGACAGACACACAGACACACAGACACACAGACACACAGACAGATGCATCAATTAGTTGTACAAAGGAGTTTTCATGTTGACATGCCTTGTATGCATACAATGCACCTTGAGAAGACTCATGACATCCTTTACTCTCTCTTTCTCCTACCCTTTTCCTAAGGCAACCTTAATGTTTATTGTCCAGTTTTCATACATATACAAATGGTATTCTTTTCTTTTTTAATTATTTTTTTCTTTTCTTTCTTTTTTTTAATTTTTATTTATTTTTTATTGTGAAAATACTGTACAGAGGGGTTACAATTAGATGGGCAAGATAATGAGTACATTTCTTAACAAGCATTGTAGCCTCCTCCTTTTAAGGAGCTGCTATTTAACAAGGCATTGATGAATACAATATATTTTGGTCAATGTCACCCCTTTCAATATTCTCACTTATCCCTTCCCTCGCTATTCTTAATTTTGTAGGACATACATTGAATTCCTTGCATTCCCCCCTCCCCCCCTCGCTTTTCTTTCCCATTTGTCTACTTCTTTCCCCTTGACCCTGCTCCACCCCTTTTAAGTATTACTTCCTGTTGTTTTATTTTGCTGATTTTTATTTTGGTTTTCTAAGGAATTCCACTATTTGCAACTGTCATATTTCAGTAAATACATTTATAGGAATCCAGCATACCACACAACATCTTCTCTTATGTGTTTGTAATCTAAATCTAGCTTCCACATGTAAAAGAAAGCATGGATCCTTAGTTTAACTAGGCCTGACTTACTTCACTTTACATAATTGTTTTAGAGTCTTTCCATTTCTTTACAGTTACTACAATATCATTATTTTTAATGTGTGAGTAAAATTCCAGACCCCAAAGAGTAAAAGCAATCCTTAGCATGTAGTATGGAACTATAGCTGGTACTGGCACAAACCAGGCCTGAAGTTCAATGGAACAGAATAGAAGACCAAGAAATAAACCCATAGACCTACAACCAAACACATAGGCTGGAAGAAAGACAGCTCTTGAACAAATGGGGCTGGCAAAATTGCAGAAAACTGAAACTAGAACTTTATATATCAACTTGTACCAGCACCAATTCAAAATCGATTTAAGACCTCAATGTAAGATTGGAAACCATGGAACGATAACAGGAAAAACTAGGGGAAACATGTTTTAAGGTGAATCATCCTAGAAGCCACATTTTGGAATACTGGAATATTGGAATCTTTATTATACAGTTAGCAGACCTGCAAGCCCATTGTTACCAAGAGCTGCAGACCCCAAACATCGTAACACAGCTAGGTAACAGGCTAGAGAAGAAAGAACAAAATCAATACTAACAAACCAATTCAGCTTGATGGAGAGCTAAATTGGGAAGGCATGGTGACTGGAGATGAGACAGGAGACAGGAGACAATCATGGAAACAATAGTGGCATGGCATAATGGCATGGGGGCTTGTCTGGGCCTAAATAAGGTCCGAGCAGGGCATAGTCCACAGGAAATTCCCAGTCCTAGGCACTGGACTAACAGATTCAGTAAACTGTCAGTTAAGTTCCTTTGCTGCCTCCAAGGATCTGGACAGCCCATCACCTGGAAGGCAAGTGATGGCTATGGGGTGTTTCCTTCCCCCAGCATGAAGACAGAATGCCAGACCCTACAATCCATCATGTGGCCAATATCGCCCTGGTCAAACCTGTCCTCCTTACTTCATTATTAGGATTCCTGGTAGAAACGTTCTGAGTATAAATCCAGAAGCATAGAAAATTTAAAAAAAAAAAGATTTGGTAAGTGGGATTGCATCAAACTAAAAAGTTGCTGCATGGCAAAGGACAAACTGAAAAGACAGCCTACAATACAGGAAAATGATTCACCTTACAACAGTTATTTTGCTTTTCTTTCTCCTTTGTATCTTTTGTCTTTATGTAAGTTTATATGTTTGAGGCAGGGTAATGGGGAGCACAGAAATGGAGGGACAAAGGGTGAACAAATGCAGCAGTGATACTCATTAGACACTATTTTGAAAATAAACTATACAACTTTGGTGGTTAGGAGGGAAAACACTGGGAAAAACTGAGGGAAGGGGTGACACTTCAAAAAGAAATGTAATCACTCCCTGACTTATGTAACTGTAACCCCACTGTAAATCACTTTTACATTAACAATATAAAATAAAAAAGGAAAAAAGTAATTAGTCTTATAATAGGAAATAGCCTACAATAATTCAACTGTTTATGTATTTTGATCTTTAAGTAGTTGTACAAAAATGTTTTAATTCAATAAAGCATCTTGATTAATGTCATCTCTCCCATTGTTCTTTCCCATTTTTCCAATCCATCTATATTCTCAAATTACCCGTTTTCATTTTCACACAGATATATTGAGTATTATGACTGTTTTGCCTACCTTTCCTCTTTCCAACAATGTTTGCCCCCTTTCTTCAGTCATTTAATTTATATATAGATACAGATATGTATATATTATAAAAATGTTGTACAGAGGGGTTACAGTTACATGAGTAGGGTAATGAGTACATTTCCTAGTGAGCATTGTTCTTCCTTTGTTCTCCCCCTACCATCACTTCCTTCCCCACCTCCCCAAATCCTCCTGCCCCCCCAAATCCAGACATTGTAAAGTTCGTTTTCAACATAGTGTCCTGTACATCTTGTCGTCACAATGGGTCAGCCTGCATCACCATTTAAGTGTTCCCCAATATCCCTTCCCCTCCCCAAATTACAAAAATGTATATACAAGGTGCAGAACATAGGCATCAAATCCAGTGAAAACAGTTATACCATGGGGGAAGAACATACACAAGAGAAAAAAGAATCACATAGTGCCTTGTAAGTACATTAAAAACATTAGCAAGAAAGAAAAAAAACTACTTGTGTCCCTGTCTTGGGGTACATTTTGCTTAACATTATCTCATGTGGTCATATGTACATAGCCTTTGACCATCTCTGCTTGTCCTAGACATGTACTAGTCATTGCAAACAAGGGAAATCATGGTACCTATGCTTCTTTGGGCCTGGTTTACTTCAACTAATATAATTTTTTCCAAGTCTTTCCATCTCCTAGCAAATGAGGCAATGTCATTCTTTCTGATGGAAGCATAAAATTCCATTAAATAAATAAATAAATATATATATATGTATATATATATATATCCATTATATATATGGATACACACACACACACATATATATATCACATTTTTCTTGATCCATTCATCTTCTGAGGGGCATTGGGGTTGGTTACATATCTTAGCTATGGTAAATAATGCTGCAATAAACATGGTTGTGCTGGTAGCTTTGGTATGGCCTTGTTTGTGATAGTTTGAGTAAATGCCCAAAAGTGGAATTGCTGGGTCATAAGGGAGTTCTATGTGGAGTCTTTTGAGGAACTTCCATACTGCTTTCCAGAGTGGTTGAACAAAGGTTCCCTTAGATCCATATACACCAGAATGAACTCCAAATGGATGGAAGACCTCGAAATAAAAGCAGACTCCATGAAAATATCAGAGGAAGGAATAGGAGAAACTACAGGGCTCTTTGGCACAGGCCAAAATTTTCTTAATAGAGACCCAGAAACACAACAAATCAAAGGTTGGACAAATGGGATTGCATGAAACTGCAGAGCTTGTGCAAGGCAAAGGACATAGTTAGCAAGATCAACAGAAAGCCCACAGACTGGGAGAAGATCTTCACTAGCCATACAATGGACAAGGATCTCATATCTAAAATATACTTAGAACTCAAAAAACTAAATCTCCCAACAACAACTCCTCAAAGAAACAACTGCCTGATTAACTAGTGGGTTAAAGAATTAAAGAGAGTCATCATTGAAGAGGAAATAAGAATAGGCCAATAGACACATGAAGAAATGCTCAATTTCTCTAGTGATAAAAGAAATGAAAATCAGTCATTTAATTTTGAGGAATTGAGAAAAATTATGCCAACCACTTAGTTAAGCTTTTCCTATATATTAGCCTATTGATTTTGAAATGAAGCAGTTTTTTATAGCCTCCTGAAAGATGAAAAATGGAAGTTAGTAAGTTTGCCTGAAGTATTACTCCTTATAATCCAAAACTTGAATCCAAGTCTTTCAATGTGAGCAGTGTTATCAGACAACATGGCTTAGATCTGTACTACCCTCTATCTGCAAGGTGTACAGAGCATCCCAAGGACTAGGTTTTCATTCTGTCATGGATGATCCAAATGTCTTTGTTCTTCCTTCTCCAGCATTACCTTCTAATGTGCCTATTCTGCTAGTGTGTGGACAATGGTGTTGGTGTTTGGATATGACTTCCAGTTAATCATACAAACTAAACAGGAAGAAGGGTGGATGGGTGAAGAGAAGAGGAGGAAAATGCAGGCAAGAATCCCATGCATATCCTAAAAAATTAAGAAGAGTAAAGGTAAGGGGTAGATGGGGAGGGATTAGTGAGAGGTTGGCAGTGATGACATTGATCAAGATATATTGTTTTCATAAACTGCTTTGTTAAATAGCATCTCCTTTGTACAGCTATTTAAATATAATAATAAAATAATCATAATGGCAAAATCAAATTCTTAATATCCATAAAGAATGTTTTATGGAAGCAAAGTCATTCTCAGCCTTGCATGCCCCACCTGTGAATGCATTCATGGCAAAACAAAATAAAACTATGTATCTATCACAGCAATGAATATCCAATGGTAAGTTCAACCTTGATGAGCAACCATCATTTATTTCCTAACTTTGCTTACATATTTGCCACAGACCAGTCACTGAGGGAGAATGGATAAGGCTGCTTTAATTAACTTATCTGCCTTTTCTACCCAACATGGAAGCCATTAACTATTTATAAATACAGAAGAATTGAACATTGTTGTTTTACTTAATTTAATTATTTTAAGTTAAAGACTGATGTTAAATTTATTATACTTTAAGTATATTTGCAGTATCTATGTAGCATAGTCTAAACATCGTAAGATGTAAACATGAATAAAATATTTCAGAGGAAATTTTGAGACTCAAACTGAAGTATGCGAGAAGTATAAACAAATTTTGAATATTTACTATAAAATGTATATAGAATATTTTGTTAGTATTTTCCTAATTCTTATACATAAAAATAACATTTAGATTTTCATATAAAGTTGTTTTTACTTTTCAAGTTTGATACTTGAATATTGAAAGCAATATGTGTGTGCGTGTGCACTTAATCTTAGGCATTTAGATGCTAGCTAGCAATAAGCACACATCAACCATACAAGTAAATGTTATAGCATCATAAAAGCACTTTAAACAAATATTTTCACATTCAATCCTTTCACATAATTTTCCGTAATATAATATTATATTTTGCTTAAAATAGAACAAAAGTACGTTTGTTGAGTAGCTACAAATAGAATTACACAGCTCAACGAATATAAAGATTAAAAGTTGTTTTCTGTTTCACTAATTAAATATAGTAGAAATCTGTCTATGATACAGAAGAAGCTGTTGTACCAGAATACCTTTAAAACAGACAGAAATTTGCTTTCTATAACAAAACAGTGAAGATGGACCATGCTCAAGATGGGGAGAAAGCATTGCAGTTAGTCATGAAATCCAAAATCTATATCCAAAATTTCCACTGCTTGGATGTTCTGCAGCAAGAAGCTTAATTGGACAGGAGATCTAACTCTTACCTATCTGTTCTTATCTGTTTGTTCTTACCTCCATTGCAAGGAGACTATTTCAGGGTTCCACTGGTCAATGGCTGTACATAACAGAGGTACTAAAGTAAACCCTTTCAATAAAAGTAGGTCAAACAGACAACTTCAGCAAGAGTAGTTCCCATCAGTCTCACTGAAACTCAAATAATGAGCTTTCCTGTGTCAGATGAAAACCTTACCCTATTGTCCAACCTTCCTTCCTTCTGTTTTGCTCTGTTAGGTGGCAGAATTTCACTCACTTCTGAAGACTCCTCTCACCTACATTTACTCCTTCACTTTTATTCTTGGCAAGTGTTTGCCCCAATAAATCCCTTGCATAGCTAGCTCCATCTTTGTGTCTGCTTTTAAGAGGACCAAGGCTAATGCATCTTCTGTATGCTCATCTCTGTACTTAGATAGTGTGTTTTCTCACATGGTCAAACCTTGCTGACCCAGGCTACAGGATGTGGGAAAGGGATAAAGGTGAGTTCACACTCAAATTTAACCTAGAAGTTTCATGAATCCCTTCCACTCTCTACAGAAGAACTTAACCACATGCTCACATCTCTTTGCAAGAAAGGAACTCTAGCCTCTTCTTGGGGAGAATTTTTCCTCCTAAAAATTGATGTGCTCTATTTCTAAATTAAAAAACAGAAGCATCAAAGCCTAGGAGACATTTAGAAGTTTCAGCCAAAGCATACTTTAAAAGATTTAGATGTTCAGGAGATTATTTGCCATTTTTCTTCTAGCTATCATAAATAAAGTACATAGTACTGGGTTTGTAGGCATTGTCATTAAATTATACTTTGTGTGAGTCACTTGGAAAGAATCTCTTAAAATCACTACTACAAAAGATGCTTGGATATTAAGCCAAATCCATTGAAAACGTTAATTTTAAAATTATTTTTGATGTAATTAATGAATCATGTTCACAATATTTTTAGTATTAGTTGAAAATATCCTTTCAAGCAGACTGTATCTAAATTATTTCTCTTCTTGCTCCTTTAGGCCTCAGGGAAGCAACAACTCCCTACCCTTGCTTTTCCCTGAATAGTGCTCCACAGCATGGTTTTACTTGTTAACAAATATTTTGTGTTCATGATCCCATAAGCTCTTTTTCCATTTGTTAAAAAAAAAAGGGCCAGCTCAAAAAAGAAAGAAAAAAAAAGAAAACATACAGTCAAAGAAAATAACTTAAAGCAAAATAAAGAAACCATACATATTAGAAAGAGATATAGATGAACTATAATAATATGATTATTTAGTCATTTAAAAATGAAACATATAAGTTCTATTTTAAACACTTAAAACAAAATCAATTTCAGAGAGGAATGTAGCTAAGTTAAATTACTCAAAAGAAAAAGAATTCACTCAAAATAATTAAGCACACCATAAATAGAATGACATGAAGAATTGGCATTACTTCTGATATCTCTAAAGTGCCCACAGAAAGTAAGATAAGCATTTAATTAGAAAACATGCATAATGAACATTTGCATGCAAAGGACTAGAACACTTAATATTTAAATCAAGCCCAGATAGAAAAAATAGGAGACCAGATAAAATAGATTCTAAGAAAAAATATATATGTAAACCTAAAAATAACTATTCCAAGAAGGGAATAATAAGGACAACATTATCACTTTCAACAGATTGTGGAAGATACTAAATGCATCTGGGCATAAGAAAATTTACCTGCACCTCTTCTACATTTGTTAAGTACAATCCAAGTACTTGAATCATTCCTATTATTTATGCTACATTTTAAACTGGCTATCTCTTAAGGAGAGGTTGAATGATATTTACATATTACATAAATAGTAGTATTTACATAAATATCTACATATTTAGTGAAGATTGTTCATGTTGTTTTAGATATATTAAAGACCACATTTTTCATGTAAGAATTTTATTAGCACATTAGTTGAATAAGGGAGATTTCATTGTGACATCACACATGCATGAATTATGCCTTATTAACCTCATCCCTCATATTGCTCTTTTTTTCCTCCTTATTAGAACTATTTCAGCTGGCTTCATTGTTCTATTTTCATACACACATACAAATTACTTCAAACATATTCATGATCCTTCAGCCTCTCCTTTAGCTCTTCTCCATTCTGCCAGACCTTCTTACACACATATCCATCTCCCCATCAGAGCGCCTTTTACGCTCCTATCATTCATTTGTTTAGTGTACATTAATTTTTCTATATTTGACCTGGGAGAAATATCAAACAGTATGCCTATGGATAACTTATAAGTTATATATGATATAATAATTTATAACATTAATTTAAGCAGAAAAGATGAATTTTATCAGTTAATTAATCAGATTTTATCATTATGTATATGTACATGTATATGTATATGCATGTTTAACAAATTAGTTTTCTACACACTCATATATTTCATAGACTAAATACTAAAACCTGATTCTGAGTTCTATTTCATTTGCTCTTTAAAAGTTAATGTATAACTGGGACAGAGTGAGGGAAGAGGTAGTATTGTCCAAAAACAAAGGTAATCATTACCTGACTTATGTAACTGTAACTTCTCTATACATCACTTTTATAATAACAATTTAAAAAGAATCACACAAATTAATTTGTGCCGGGCGCCAGTGGCTCATGCCTATAATCCTAGCTATTCAGGAGGCTGAGATCTGAGGATCGCGGTTCAAAGCCAGTCCAAGCAGAAAAGTCTGTGAGACTCTTCTATCCAATAAATCACTAGAAAACCTGAAGTGATGCTGTGGCTCAAGCAGTAAAGTGCTGGCTTTGAGCTGAAGAGCTGAGGGACAGAGCCCAAGCCCAGAGTTCAAGCGCCACAACCGACAAAAAAATAAATAAAATAAATAATTTGTAAATAAGTAATTTCAACTACTGGGTCACTATCACAGTAAGTGTGATGCAGTAGAGCTCTAATACAATACCATAGACTGGTTACATATATTATATGTAGTTCTATTTATGTAATTTTTGCTGTTTATCAATAAAAAATGAATACCTGTTTCATCTTATTTGAATTGTCAAATTTCTGTTCACATTCTTTTTTTCCATTGAAGGTTTTGAAAATAATGTATTTTTACTCATGGTACTATTTATGTTCTCATATTTATTTCTAATGTATTTTAATAACAGATCACTAAATTTTAAATAACATATTAAAAACATAAAAGCAAAAACAGTTAAATTCCTTTTGTTCAATTCAGTTGTGTTACAGAGTTGAATTTCTGTTATAAATCAAGCATATTGCTCTGAATATGTCTCTGCTCTAAAAGTTCTGGTAGCACACAGTAAAATCCATGAAGTGATTCCTGCCTTAACAGGAAATCAGTCTTCAACAGTCAGCTTCAACAAAAACACAAGCCCAAAGGCAGTAGAAGCAGATGCTCCTGGGCATCAGAAAAAATTATTGTCACAAATATCTGGTAGTATAGGTTAGACATGGAATGACTTTGACGATAGAATACATTGATTTAGTGTATGTGCTTGACTAAAGTAAGCAGTAAAAAGTTTAAGTAGTATAAATCCAGAAACAGTCTGTAGGTCGATTAGAGAAAATAATTTCTCAAGATAAATCTAGAAAAAGAGTAGGGAAAACTCCTTCCACCCATTCACCAAATATACACGTATCGCATGTTAGTGGTAGGCATTTTTCCAAATTCTAAGGATGCACCAGTAACAAATGAACATCCTGGTCTCCAGGGTCACAAATCATATTTGGGAGAGGGAGGTATGTATAGATGTGTGATTCATGAACAAAGCACTATGTTCAGAAGTTGACAGTGATTAATATCCTGTTGTTTGAAAAGGATAGAAGACAGGGAAAGAAAATTCTTTTTTGATGACATGCAGCTCATAGTAGTAAGGAAAAAGGGTTGTGCACATAGGGAAATGGCTTTAGTATAAAAAGAGAGTAATGAACCCCAAAGCTCTATGCACTAAGGAATAGCAAATTTTGACAACTGTGGCTACATCCCAAGAGGAGATAGATTCGTGGTAGAAAATCAGATCAAAGACCAAACAACCAACCACATTAGCTGGTACTTTATGTGTCATAACTAGGTTCGTGATGTATTTTTTTTTTTTTTTGGTCGTGGGGCTTGAACTCTGGGCCTGGGCGCTGTCCCTCAGCTCTTCAGCTCAAGGCAAGCGCTCTACCACTTGAGCTACAGCGCCACTTCCTCGTGATGTATTTTTTAATTCAATAGAAACCACTGTCGAGCAGAAATAGAAGTGTACCTCTGGGCAGAATAAGCAATAGAGCAATTGGAACCAGCTGGCAAGAAAAGAAGATCTGGTCAGGTTTTGCATGTATTTCTAAAACAGTACTCACAGAGTTTTATATTAAACAGGTTAGATAGAAATAGAGGTATATTTTTAATATTAAACTTGTTATTTTCTGAAATAAGGAAGACAGATCACTTTATGGGAGAAATTTTTAAACATTTTTAATGAAACTTTATATTTTAAAGATACTTTTTATACATCCAAAGATAATGAATACTAAATTGATAATCAGAATTAGAATTTTTTTGAGAACAGAAATTGTTAGTTCTCAGTATATAAATAGCATGTAAATATAAAGGTGACCAATATCAACTGGAATGAAGTTAAAGGGGAGAACAATCAGATGTACAAGGGAGGGTGGGACTCATAAGGGAAACTTGGAATATTCCACACGATAGGAAAAAAATGGAAACATGATGTGATGTGAGACTCCACAAGCCAAAAGAAGCTTGTTTCCAGAGGATACTTGAAACATACTTAAGACTTGGTCAAACAATATGAAGATTGAAACTATACTATTGGATCTTGTACCATCTATATACATTTTTTATCTCAAAATTAGCCAATTTTACCTGGCAGTAGTGGCTCGTGCCTAGAATCCTAGCAACTCAAGAAGCTGAAATCTGAGGATCATGGTTTGAGGCCAGCTGAGGGAAGGAAATTCAACATGAATCTCATCTCTAATTAACTACCAAAAAGCTAGAGGTAGAGCTGTAATTCAAGTGGTAGAGCAGTAGCCTTGAGCAATAAAACTCAGGGACAGTACCCAGACCCTGAATTCAATTCCTAGGACCACACACACACACACACACACACACACACACACACACACACACACACACACACACACACACACACACACACACACACACACACACACACACACACACACACACACACACACACACAACCACCACCACCAAATTAGAAAAATCTTGGCAGAAAATAAGGTGTAGGTGGCTTGTATATTTGTAGGTTTCAGAAGTTGGAAGTAAAGGACCACTAAAGCAGATACGAATCAGAATTTATTCAGCTTTCTGTAAGCTACCTGAAAAACTTAAACTTAGAAGAGGAAAAGGATTATTTGAATTCAGTCTTAGAGGGTTCATTTTATGGGATTGGGCTTGTTGCTTTTCTAGGTGGTGGTGGCATGGTGCATCATAGTGGGAGCATGTGGGAGAATCTTTTCACTTATGGTAGTAGGTTGAAAGAGAACCAAGAAAAACACTGTGCTAATAATAGATTTTTTTTTCACTGTAATACCTTAAGGTTCCATCTTCCAACATCTCTTGTCAGTGCCGGATGTTGGACTCTAAGCCTTTAATGTATGACTTACTGTGAAACTTTGAAAAGGCAAACTATATCAAGAAATGGGATATGATTGCTTTACTAAAAATTATCCTTGGGTACTTGTTTGTTATCCATGGGTAAGCTGTCCACTGCAAAGAAAATGCCTCATATATCAATTGAGAGAAACAGAAAGTAGTGTGGTGTCAGGATTTGTAACTTGAACTTCAAAGCTTAATCCAATGGCTCCAAGGATCTACACTGTTTTTCTGTAAACCACAATGATTAATATTTATTGTAATGAACCTGATTCATCATGAAATGGATAAATTAGTTCTAACTGTGCCTCTTATCTCCAGCACATAATATAATTTTGAAAAGTTGTTTTTTTGATACTGGATAAAAATAAAGAGGTTTGAAAGAATTGCCTCAGTTATTTGAGTTGTTTTTCCTAAGCGAAGCTACTAATTAAAGCTGTTGAACAACTATGAATGAGTGGAAAAAAATCTTTAAAAAACAATTGCATTGTGAATAAACAATCAATAAATCAGTGATTTTATTTAAAAAATCATTGACTGCCACTCAATGCTTTTGACGATGAGAAGAAAAATAAGGAGTCATTCTCCAACTCTGAAGCCATTCATGTTTCAGAGGTAAGCAATCAGTTCTAGCAGTCAACAAAGAGTCTAGGTCTGTCAAACTTCTCAATAATTTTGCAAGACCAGTGGAAAACAGTTGCTCACCTGGTCATAATCATGATATTGGAAGAAGGGGAGATAATGTGGGTTTCTTAATAACAAGCTGTTCAAAGTTATTTCACAAGTCACTATTCTAATGTATGTAGTTTTTATTTCTGCAGTTTCTCAAATCAACTTGATGAAGTAAAAACATATTCCAAACTGACTCTTGCTACACTGAAATAGGATTTTCTTCTGCATTTACAGGAGAATGAAAGGCTAAGTAAAAGCTTCTCAGTGCTTTAAAATGTTTGCAATTTGTTTTTTAATGTACGGTGTGACGTTATTTCTTATTTCTTTTGTTTCCCCTGCTTTAGTTCATCCCCTTTTGTCACTCTTTTTTTGGTACCCTATATCTTGTACATATGTTTATTTGATTTGGGGAAGGGAAGGAGAGTAACAAGGCAGGGAGACAAGGGACACAGGGTGAACCAATGCAACAGTGATGCTCACAAGATACTATGTTGGAAAAGAACTGTACAATATGTGGGTTAGAGGAGTTGGGGAGAAAGAGAAAGTAGGAAAAAACAAGGGAGAGGGTAACAATGTTCAACAAGAAATGCACTCATCTTACTTTTGTAACTATAACCCCTCTGACATCACACAATAAAATAAAATTTAATTTAAAAATTACATTTGTGCAATTTGTATTTTATTGAAACTAAATACCTGTGACTTTCACAAGCATCTGTAAAATGTTCAAGCTGGGTTTCTAATCCAATATTTACACTGGATTATCATTTCACTTTGAACATTAGGTATTCCATATATCAGGTATTTTAAAAAATATGAACAGGGAACATATATTGCCCTGTCAGTGGTTCACACCTATAATCCTAGCTACTCAGGAGGCTGAGATCTGAGGATTGCGGCTCAGAGCCAGCCTGGGCAAAAAAGTCTGTGGGACTCTTACATCCAATAAATAACCAGAAAACCAGAAGTGGCACTGTGGCTCAAGTGGCACAGCCCTATCCTTGAGCTGAAGAGCTGAGAGACAGCACCCAGTACCAGAGTTTAAGCCCCATGACCACCACCACCAACAAATATATAGGTATATAGATAAAGATATGTATAGCACTATATATATAGCACACACTCAAACATATCTGAATCAAAAACCCAAATTTCTCAGTATATTTTTAAATAAAAGAAAATCCTACTGAATTTTTCCCATGTTAAGACTGCAATAAATTTCAGCTTCATTTTTGTTTTCTTCCTCAACATGTTGAAATATATTTATCAAATAAACAAATGATTCTAAAGTAGAATCTGCATTCTTACCAGAAACATAAAACATTGTTTAGAAGAAGAGAGAGGAAAAAATGAAAATATAAAATAGGAGGTCATGAACTTGTTCAACGTATATTATCCACACGTATGGAATTATCACAACAATCCTACTCCCTTCAAATGATGTGTATAATTCAAAATAAAAATTTTAAAAAATATGTAGTAGGTATGTCAATAAAGTTCAAAGCTTTCAGTAACTTGACTGAACCTGTGAGTAGCTAATTCTCTGTGCTTTCTACAATGCTAGTTCTCTGTTCCTCTACAATGCACACTTAAGGACTGGAAATCTGTTGTCTTTCCTGATGGCTGCATGTAAAATATCTTCTTCATTCCCCAAAGACATTTCATTGCCATCCTCATTTGTCTACATGACTGAAGTGCAGTGATATCTACCTACGTGATTGCTGAATTCCAGGAAACTAAGCTCTTTTACCTGAGTGTCCATCAAGCTTCTAGTTCTCAGGGAGCCATAAAAATGGAATCCTTTGCACTCATGAGCTACTGAAAATACTTCACCCTATGTTATTGTTTTAGCAGCTCAGGCAAGGACTTTTATTCTTTGTCCTTTCCTTATTTCTTGGAGAACAAAAATAAAACTGCCAAAATGCCACAACGGAAGCTATGATCATTGTCAGGTCAAACTATAGTCCTATGAATAATTCTAGTGGCATAGGAAATACCATACAATTATTATTCCAATGCTGGTTCTTATTAGAACTTTACTTTTTTGGGGAAAAAGGGGATTGAAATGATCATTATTATTATGAAAAGATCACTATTAATATTCAATTAAACTAATATTCAATTTATTATTTATATTAGTTTGGAAATAATGGGCGTTCTGCTTGTCTAGTATTATATTGAAATAATTAATCCCCATAACATAAATATACTACCAAATTAGCAAGGTATATTGAGGGGTTATAGTTACCCATATCAGGTAATGAGTGCATTTCTTTTGGAACAGTCTCACCCCTTCCCTCGTTTTCTCCCAGCTCCTGATCCAGTTCATTTTTAACACAGTGTCTAGTGAGTATCATTTTGTAACTCTTTGTTCCAGCATTTCTGTACTTGTCCCTTCCCCTTCCCCCAAAAAGATTAAACTTACGTACAAGACTAAAGGTACAGAAAACAAAAACAGTGACAAAGGAGAAAATAAAAAGAAAATAAAAAAGCCACTTGTTTCTATGTCTTGAAGTTCATTTTGATAAATACCATTTTATGTGATCATATGCACATGAGCTATTGAGTTTTTCTGATTTTCTCTTAAGAGTATCCTCTTTGATCTCATTGTGTGAATATCTAGAGTTCTGTATAATTTATCATGCCCAAGTGTATTATTTTGTCTTATACCATCCAGTGTGTTTACTTTTAGATTTATAGGCACATTATTGTTACTATAAATGAGGGTAACCATGCAACCTATGTTGCTTTGGGTCTGCTTTACTTTACGTAATGTAATTTTTCCAGGTTTTCCCAATTTCTTACAAATGGTACAATATCATTTTTTCCTGATGGAAGCATACATTCCATTGTGTATACATACCCCATTTTCTTGATCCATTAGTCCACTAAGGGGCATCTAGGTTGATTCCATATCTTGGCTATGATAAACGATACTGCAATGTACATCATTTTCATAATGTCATTTTTTTTTGTCGGTCATGGGGCTTGAACACTGGGCCTGGGCGCTGTCCCTCAGCTCTTCAGCTCAAGGCAAGCACTCTACCACTTGAGCTACAGCGCCACTTCCAGTTTTCTGGTGGTTTATTGTAGGTAAGAGTTTCATGGACTTCCTGCCCTGGCTGGCTTTCAACCGCGATCCTAAGATCTTAGCCTCCTGAGTAACTAGGATTACAGGCGTGAGCCACCAGCGCCCCGCACATCAACTTTTTTAAAGAAGAAGAAAGCACAACTGAGTAATTCCATAGTCTCTTTAAGGGCTTTTTCATCTTTTTTTATCTGGTTTATTCTTCAAATTCTACTTTAATAGTATCTCTACATCTTCACACAGAGAACATATAATAGAATAAGTCTCTTATCCCTCCTATGTTCTAGAGAACATCAGCAACATCAGCAACATCAGGGTCAGATACTAAATATTTTAAGTTTTGTGAGATTCTGTTGCTTCTACAAAATTTTGTCAATATAGTGATTGAGATATGGATTATAAATGAAAATAGATGTGGCTATACTCCAGCAACATTTTTTTTCTTTATGTGGTGCTGAGGAATCAAACCCAGGGCCTCAGGCATGCAAGGCAAGCGCTTTACCACTGAGCCACCTTCCCAGCCCCTCTAGCAACATTCTTTTAATGGTACTAGAGTTTGAATTTAGGAGCTCACACTTGCTCAGATAAGCTTGCTTATTTGACTAGCATTTTACCACTGGAACCAGGCTTCTAGACCACCTTTTAGCTGATTATTTTGAAGATAAAATTTTGTAGACTTTTCTACCTAGGCTGTCTTTGAACTGCCATCTTCTAGATTTCAGCCTTCTCATAGTTAGGATTATAGATCTGAATGCCCTCAGACCCAACTGCATTAACAAGTTTATTAACAATGTAGGTTGTTAGACTCTCATTTTAGAGGTATTCCTTTATCAATACATCAAAGAATGCAATTATCAAGAGCTGGAAAGAACTAAGGGTAATTATTTGCTTTGATATTCAAGACCACAAAACAGTTTTGTCACCTACAGCTCCATTAGAATTCACCTAAAAATTGGTAACAAAATATACCTGTTTGGATATTGGCTAAGTATATTAAACCAATGCCAAAACTAATGACTTAAATTACATGGAAATGTGTATTTCCCAAATGTTACAAATCATCTTTCCCCAACATATATATTTCTCACTATTTCTCTCATTGTTTTCATGCAGTGAATGGGTTTCTTCAAGCAATAGTTTCATAGAAAATACAACCAATTTATTCTGCGTCAAAGAAAAGAACATTCTTATAATGACACTTTATTGCAATTCATTGTTTTTAAAGGATGAAAACACTTTGAAGTAAACACTTTGTTTCTGACAAAGTACTTGAGAGCAGTACTACTATATTACCGAACTTTGCATGCTTTTGCAGCAATAAACATACAAGTTTACGCACCGTAGGCATTATTGTATATAAGTATATATACAACCCTTCTGGTTGGGTGTGGTGGTTGCCACACACAATCTCAGTTCCTCAAGAAGGAAAGGTGGGAGGATAATGATCTAACACTGGCCAAAACAAAAGAGAAGCTATCTGAAAGAAACAAAGACAAATAAAAGAAAAGCTACTGAGGCATAGTCCAAGTGGTAGAACTCAAGGTCCTGTGTTTGATCTCCAGTATGGACAAAAACAGAAAAAAAAGTTATAGCTTTCTGAGACAAACTACTTCCTAGAAAATTCATTTTTACCTATTTTTTATTTTTATTTTAAATTTTGTTATAAAGGTGGTATACAGAGGGGTTACAGTTACATGATTAACATAATGAGTACATTTCCTTTTTAATAGTGCCACCCCTCACTCATTCTCTCCAAGTTTTTCCCCTCCCAACTTCATAGTGTAGTAAAACAAACCCTCTTATTTCCATTTCTTGGGGTTCAATTCAATAAGGATCATTCTATATGAACTTATGCACACAGCTATTGAGCCTTTGCAATCCTTTCTTAAGAATATCCTCCTTTGTTATCACTGTGTGAATGTTTAGATTGCTGCTTAATTAATCAATCCACATGTAATTATTTGTTTACTCTCCATTGGGTTTACTTGTAAATTAATAGGCACATTCTAATTATTACAATTGAGGGAAATCATGCAGTCTTGTGTTCTGGGTCTGGCTTACTTCACTTAGTATAATTTTTACAAGTCTTTCCTTTTTCTTTACTCTCCATTGGGTTTACTTGTAAATTAATAGGCACATTCTAATTATTACATTTGAGGGAAATCATGCAGTCTTGTGTTCTGGGTCTGGCTTACTTCACTTAGTATAATTTTTACAAGTCTTTCCTTTTTCTTACAAATGGGGCAATGTCATTCTTCCTGATAGAAACATAAAATTCCATTGTGTACATATACCACATTTTCTTGATCCATTTGAGAATAACCTGGGTTGATTCCATATCTTGGCTATGGTAAAAAAAAAATGCTGCGATGAATATGGCCATACTGATGGCATTAGTGTAGCCTGGTTTTTGGTCTATTGGATAGATGCCTAGAAGTGGGATTATTGGGTCACAGGGAAGCTCTGTATTTGTTCTTTTGAGGAACCTCTATACTGCTTTCGAGAGTGGTTGAACAAGTTTACATTCCCACCAACAGTGTAATAGCTTTCCCTTTCAACCACATCCCTGACAGAATCTGTTATTGTTATTTTTCTTGATAATGGCCATTCTAACTGGGGTGAGGTGGAATCTCACTGTTGTTTTGATTTGCATTTCTTTTATGGTCAGAGATGTTGAATATATCTCCATGTGTTTGTTGGTCATTCTTATTTCTTCTTCAAAGAAGCCTCTCTTTAAGTCTTTAGCACTTTTATTGATTGGGTTGCTATTTCTTTTAGGTTTAGTTTGGGGAGGTTTAATTTTTTGAGCTCTGAGTATATTTTAGATCTGAGGCCCTTGTCTGACGCATAGCTAGTAAAGATCTTCTCCCATTCTGTGGACTTTCTATTTATCTTGCTAGCTAGCTATGTCCTCTTCAGTTTGCTACAATCCCATTTGTCTAGTCTTTCTTTGATTTGTTATGATTCTGGATCTTTACTTGGAAGTTTTGATCTGTGCCAAGGAGACTTGGTGTTTCCCCTATCCCTTCCTGTAATATTTTCAGGGTATCTTGTCTTACACTGAGGTCTTTGATCCATTTGAAGTTGATTCTGCTGCAGGTTGATATATGCAGTTTTCTGCATGTGTATAGCCAATCACTTTTCTTAAACAAACAGCCTTTAATGTAGCACTTCCTCAGTGTCAGTTATAGGACACATAGCAGCTGAAAGCCTTGTTATCATGAAATGAAGAAAGAGATGAAAAAAATGGCCAACCTTATTTTCTTAGGAAATCTTAGCTAGTATAAGTGACTAGGAAGAAAATAAATAAATACATACATACATAAATACATAAAAAAACACAGATTAAACTCAAAATGCAAAGAATAGTCAGGCATTGGTACCTCATATCTGTAACCTTAGCTACTCAGGAGGCTAAGATCTGAGGATCGTGTTTTGAAACTAGCATGAGCAGAAAAGTTCCCAAGAGACTCTTATCTCCAATTACCCACTTAAAAACTGCAAGTGGGATGGGCTGGGAAGGTGGCTCAGTGGTAGAGTGCTTGCCTTGCATGCATGAGGCCCTGGCTTCAATTCCTCAGCACCACATAAGCAGAAAAAAAAGCCAGAAGTGGTGTTGTGGTGCTAGCCTTGAGCTGAAGAGCTGAGGGACAGAGCCCAGGCCCAGAGTTCAGGCCTCACAACTGGACCCCAAAACAACAACAACAACAACAACAAAAACAACTGGAAGTGGAGCTGTGGCTCAAAGTGGTAGAGTGCTAGACTTAAGCAAAAAAGCCAAGGGACAAGCCTCACAAAGAGGGAGTGGGGAATCTAAGGAATAATTTACAAGAAAAAAGAGGCAATAGCAAACACAGAAATTGCTTACAAACATAGAAAGCACATGTATTTTTTTAATCTGCTATGGATTTTTTGACAAATCTTTTTTTCTGATACATTATTTTATTAGTATATGTTTTCTTTTTTTAGTTTTTTTTAGTTTTTTAGTTTTTTGGTTTTTTTGTGTGTGTGTGTGTGAAAATACTGTACAGAGGGGTTACAATTACATGGGCAAGATAATGAGTACATTTCTTATCAAGCATTGTAGCCTCCTCCTTTGTTTCCCCTACCATCCCTGCCCTCCCATCCCCCCCACCCCCCACCGCTCCCCATTGCCCTCCCCGCCAAAGTTGTAAAGTTCGTTTCTCAACATAGCATTTTGTACATCTCATTGTTGCAATGGGTCCACCTGTATCCCTATTTAAACAATTTGTTTTTTCCCTTCCCCTCCACAATCTTGTAACTAGTGCTCTATTAAAAATGCAAATTACTTAATATTGAAGAAAGCATTTATACTTTGTGTCCAATTGGTTAATAGTAAGAATTAGAATGTTAGCAATAATCCATCACTGTTGATAATAAGAGCAATAAAGTCTTGACCTAAAGAAAATTAACTACTTTTCCATTTTAGAAGCAAATGTCATATATCCTTTAAAATGAAATAAGTTGCATATATGCAAAGAATTTAATGTATGTTCTACTTCATATAATTTATTTTCAATAAATTCCACATATATTGAAAATTTTAAATATCTTCAAAATTCAAATATAGTATTGAAAAATTTAAATTCTCAGTAACACAAATGAATATGAATAAAGAAAATGTCATCAAATTACACTCTCTGTTGAAGAAGCAATACCAATTTGATTATTAATTATTTAACAAGACTAAAGAACTAACAAAATCATTTAACTTCAGGATTCAATAATATAGTACATATAAGAAGAATTTACAATGTATTTCCCACAAATAAATATACACCTTATGTTTATTCAATGTATGTTGTATAGAACCAGAGGGAATCTGTATGTTATATAGAACCAGAGGGAATCTGAACATCTTGATAGCCTTATAATTGACTGAACACCTAGGCTAAACAAGATAAAATGGGAAATTAAAAACAACAGATTGTATTTTAATAGGATCAGTTTTGAATTTTAAATTGCTTCTTCTTGTGCTCTAAAGTCAAAAACAAGATCTAAAATCATAAAGTAAAAGCAGGAAGAAATTATTTTCAAATCCTCAGGTAATGGAGTAAATATAGACAAAGACAAGTAGGAAGAAATGACCTTTATCTGTAGAACTAATCAAAGTGTATTTCCACACATTTGAGAGTGTGCTACAAGAAAGCAAATTATGGGAGATAAAATTGTTCAAATAAAAGGTAAAATGTCACTTGATTTAAAACATAATGCTGAACAGCAGATTAACACAATACAACCTGTTATTAAGAGGCCCAAGGATTTTTTTCCCCTACATTCCTGTTTCTGTGACTATTGTTAAGGAGTTATAGTACTGCTTACTCTACCACAAGATACCCCAGCATCGTCATCTGTACTTGATTTAACTTGACCTCCTCAGAATGGATATCTATACTGCAGTATGTTAGGAGACCCTTTTGATACCACTTTGATAATTTTTTGCAAACCTCCATTAGAAACAGAGAAAAGCCACTTCAAGAGTGTGCACTTACAGCTTACTGTTTACCTATACACTCATAAGATCAAAAACCCTGGTCTTACTGTTTTTTGTTAACAAGGAGCAGTAAAAGTCTTCCCACATACTGAGTTTTGGTTTCCATTTTACAATCTGAGATGACAGACGGCACAGAAATGATGAGAAAACTGTGGGGAGGCTTCCAGAAGATTGATTCTCTCATCAGCTGATTCTTTTCTAGTTAGTCTTTTATTGACTACAAAGGTATAGCCAATGCAGAAAAGGAAAACCAGACTGCCCTGTTTAATCCTCAGGGCATTGGCAAAAGGTGATCACTTTTTGAGAAAACAGAGGCCTACAAGGAAATCAGCACACTGTATGAGCCGTTAAGCTGATTTAAACACACAAGGGATGCCTGGGGTTGAGCACAAGATCTCTGAGGTGTGAGATGAGAATGAAACCATTGCACAGACTAATATTACTGAGCTTTAGTAGCAGGTGGTACAGTTGATCAGTCAGGAACCTGTCATTTGGAGAATAGGCCAATATATCTGAGAGACATAAAAAATCCTTCATTTTTTTTCTCCTCATGAAGAATGAAATATTCTACTTCTGAACTTACGGACAATTATCAAGTGCATGTTATTACAACTCAGAAGCTTATAAGAAGAGAATGAAACCAAAATAAAGGTAAAATTTCCTGTCTAGGATTTCAAACTATAACTCACAGTGGCTATACCACATATTTATTTCTGATTTAAGTCCATCTGTTATGAAAACTTTCAGTGCCATAGGCATAACTTTACATCCAGATAATGAAGAAAAATCCAGTGGACTTTCCATAGCCAGCAAGAGAAGCTGCACCTCCTCTCTGTGTTTTTCTAATTCTATAATTTGAACATTATGATTTAAACCACTTCAGAGAAAAATATTCAACTTGATAATTACTTGCTATTTGGAGTTTTAATATGATTTCAAAGGCTGTGTGCTATCACCTTATAATATTCATAAACCTATATTCTCCCCTAGCTAATTTCTGCCAACAATTCAGTAATGACTGAAGTTACAAATTAAAGAAAGCAGTGATATGAAACACTGTGAATTTTACAAGCTACTTTCCCTACAAACATTCAACACCATGAACACTGAGAATTATAATGCAAGTTTTAATAAGGATGTTAAAATAGCCTATTAAAATGAAGACATGATCAATTTCAAGATGTCCCCAATATTAAGTATGATGTCCAGAACTATGAAAATACTTTGTTTTATTTGGCTTTTGTTTACAAGGGGATAACCACAAAAATCTTATATTTTTCAATATTTCAATATTTTCAATATTTTTCAACACATTTTTAAAATGTGTTTAAGTTAAAAATCATTGAATATCATAAATTATCTGGCAACCATCAGTTTTCTTAATCATTGTGTATGCTAAATCAACATTTAATACTTCTGAAAGAGCATAAAATTAATCTGTCAAAATTAACCTGTGAAATTGTTTACCCAAAGTCTTCCCAAAGTAAAACAAATACTCCCAAAGCACTTAGAAACTCAAGGGGGTTTCAACTAATATTATAATTATATTTAAAGTTTATGCCAAACTTTATGACATGTTATAGATGTTTGATCAATTTAATTGAACATCACTTTCTAAGTAATGCAATAAATGAAGTGAAAATTGTTTTAATATTTTTGAATATTCACATATTTGAATATTCACATGATTCCCTTAGTTCTTGGAGAATGATAATTTGTACTATTGATCTGTTTGATTTTGATTTTGTGGCATTCAGTAACTGAAAGTTAAAAGAAATCTATTACATCTGCCCATCTACCTTCCTCTTTACTAAGAAGAAGATAGATCTCAGAAATAGTATCAAGAAGCAAATATATACAAGAAGTAATTTGCTACAGGACAAATTCTGATTATTCTTTTTATATATTAAGCTCTCTAGATATTTTACAACACAGATTTGCAATGCAACATCTTCTCATTCCTTCTCCCAGCTCTAGCTTGAATCTTTCCATATTGCAGTGATGCTTCCATGTCATCTGCCTACTGTACAAAACATCAGGTTCTTTATCACTATTTGCCTCTGTATCTTTTGTTAGCCACCATCAACTCTGTTCTCTACCATGCTAGAGATGATGTGGATCATTTCCTCAGGGGTTGAATGAAGTTGGAGAGATGGGGAGAACAATGGAAGGGATGGTATTGATCAAAATGTATTGTACTCATGAATTGACATGTCAAATTGGTATTCTGTATACAACTACATTAAAGATAGTTTAAAAATATATTAAATTGATTAAAAATTATCAGATCTCTACTATAATCATAAGACCAAATAATAGCCATGCAGCTTAAACCATGTTTTTTTTATTTTTATTTTTTTGTGAAAATACTGTACAGAAGGGTTACAATTACATGGGCAAGATAATGAGTACATTTCTTATCAAGCATTGTAGCCTCTTCCTTTGTTTCCCCTTCCCTTCCCTTTTAAATCATGTTTTATGTTGAAGATAGTTCACTAACCTTCAAAAGTGAAGAAAGAGTATCCCTTTAATGGAAGGATAATGAATTGGATATAAACCTTAATATGGTAACTGCATTCTATAAAAGGCACACTGTGTCAGTCTTGTGACTGCTTAACCACTAGCCAGTTTCCTAACTATTTCCATGTTAGGGAGTAATTAGGAAACTACTCCCTAACATGGAACTAGTACTTCACCTTTCTCATTGATCATTATCATGTTGTTGGATCCTCTGGGTGTCTAGATTGCAGGAGTTAATTCTTTAAAAAAAATAAAAAATAAAAACCTTGAACCCATTCAATTGCTAAATTGGTAAGTTTGGTCTGTGTTCGTTTTTGTACATGGGTGATAAAATTTGGTACCGAATGACCATTGGACATAGAAACCTATATTAGATTGACATGTAAACGAATTGTAAGTGTGGCTAAGAATATACCCTTGTAACTAAGCAACTGAGTTCAGCTTAGCTACAGGAAAATCATAGGTGGCCAACTGTTCAGACCATGTTTCAGACAAATGGTTTCACATCATATCTACATAAGGTAAATTCCAACTGCAGCCAGTCAAGTAGTTTTTAATGCAATTACCTCATCCCTGGGTATAAATATAATGTGCACATATGGACAGGACTTTTCTGAACCAACTTCGGTCCAGAATTTTTCCACAGTTCTATTATCTTTTCTTTGTTTAAATAAACATGGGTGAATATAATTCATCTTACAACTTACAAGACATCATAGAGATTAAAAAAACAAAAGAGACATTCTAACAGTTTATTTTTATTTCACAGTTTTGTATTCTCTGTTGTTTGCACTTCCTAAAATACCAAATAAACAGCAATACACGCTTTCTAATCTTCTGTTCCCTCTCTGCCAGGCATAGCTAGGAGAGTCACTGAAGTATGTCCAGGTGTGTGAGACTTAACTGCCCCTTTCATTTACCCTTCTTAAATTTCAGTGCTATTTACTACATGAATTACAAACATCCTGTCTCATGAGATACTAAAGTGCTTTCAATAGTCTGTCTGAAAAGATATTTCTCATTATAATTACAGATTCTTAACAAAACTGAAAAATTTCAATGTTTTCTATTACTATTTGATACTCTTCATTCATATTCAGTTATTATTTTCTTTGTTTTATTCTTTCTGAATTAGACAGCATATTCCTTATCTCCTCTAGCTCTATAGTCTATTGGTTTTCTTTGGAATCTCTGAGGACTACCATTTCTCAGTTATACATTCTCCTCCACCTATGAACATATTTCAATGAGTCATTTTTTATTATGAAAATACCATACAGAGGAGTTACAATTACAAGATAATGAGTACATTTTAATGAGTGCATTTCTTATCAAGCATTGTTGCCTCCTCCTTTGTTTCCCCTTCCCATCCCCTTGCTTATCCCTACACACACCGTGCCAGAGTTGTAAAGTTCGTTTTCGACATAACGACTTGTACATCTCATTGTGGCAATGGGTCCACCTGTATCCCTATTTAAACAATTTGTTTATTCCCTTCCCTTCCACGAATTATACCAACATCAAATACAGTGAAAACAGGGGTTATACCGTGGGGGAGGGACATATAAAGCAACAAAGAAATATCTTATAAGTATGTTAGAAACAATAGCAAGAAAGAAAAAAAATTGAGTCCTTATCTTGGGGTTCATTTTGTTTAACATCAACTTATCTGACCGTTTCTGCTTGTCTCAGACATATACTAGTTATTGCAAATAAGGGAAACCATGGGACCTATGTTTCTTTGGGCTTGGCTTACTTCACTTAATAGAATTTTTCCAAGTTTTTCCATTTCCTAACAAATGGGGCAATGTCTTTCTTTCTGATGGAGGCACAGAATTCCATTGTGTATGTATACCACAATTTCTTGATCCATTTATCTACTGAGGGGTATCTGGGTTGGTTCCATATCTTAGCTCCGGTAAATAATGCTGCAATAAACATAGTTGTGCTGGTAGCAATCCCCCAACAACAAATCCTCAAAGAAACAACTGCCCAATAAATAAGTGGGCTAAAGACTTAGAGAAACTTCTCTGAACAGAAAAGAAGGATGGCCAATAGACACATGCAGAAATTCTCAACCTCCCTAGCCAAAAAAGAAATGCAAATCAAAACAACATTGAGATATCACCTCACCCCAATTAGAATGGCTATAATCAAGAATTCTAATAACAACAGATGCTGGAGGGGGTGTGGACAGAAGGGAACCCTACTGCATTGTTGGTGGGAGTGTAAACTTATTCAACCACTTTGGAAAGTAGTATGTAGGTTCCTCAAAAGACTCCATATAGAGCTCCCCTATGACCCAGCAATCCCACTTTTGGTATTTACCCACATGATCACAGTCAATGAGTCATATTATAAAGGAGTAAAATACCTCTATGGATCCGTTAGCCATCTTTGCTGTTTATTGTCCTAATAATTGCAACTTCTCAAAAGAAGAAGAGTATCTTTGCTGGGGTTTTTTAAGTCATTCCCTCATCTCTTAATTCTAATTAACCATAGTTCTACCACTGAAAATGCTTTCTCTAAAGGCAGACATATTGGCTCAAGCCTATTATCCAAGATACTTGCAGGATGGATATTGGGGCATGACAGTTCAAGAGTAGCCTAGATATAAAAGTCCATGAAATTTTCTCAACCAATTGTTGAGCATAATGGCATGTTTCTGTTATCCCAAACTACAAGGGAAGCCCAATGGCCTGGTACAGTGGTACACATTAGTCATTTCAGCAAAAACAGGACATACAAAAAGGAGGATCATAGTCCAAGGCAGCCCAGTCATAAAGCAAGAGCTTATCTGGAAAACGACCAAGGAAAAAAAGATTGGTGGAATAGCTCAAGAGGCAGAGTGCTTATTGGGGTTCACACACACACACACACACTTTAAATGTTCTTTCTGGATTATACAGTATCAGTATTTATTAATGAGGATGAAATCTGTTAGAATTTTTACGAGAGGTCATTTTTACTAAATGTACTCAAGTCTTCAGTCTTCTTGTCTGTGACTTTTCCCAGCTTATTAGCTGAACCTCACATCAGAGCAATTCCTCCATTAAAAAAAAAGTCTTTATATCCCTATGTTATCATATTAAGTCTGTGTCAAAGTTTTACAATTATTAACAAAGGCATCAGCCAATTAGAATAATGGAAGTAACACATTAACTTACAGTGACATAAAATTAAATGAATATATATATAGTTTTCTTTTCCTCTTAGACATTATGTAATTTGTATGAAGCAGAGATTTAAAAAAATCATAATTTTATTTCTATACCTATACCTATATGTATGTATGTTTATATATACATAGATGCACATAAATACACACATTTCTGTCTAAAGCTATATTTAAAAATAAACTTTTGACTTCATATGTGTGTTGATTTGCATTAAGATTAATGAGTTTCTTATAATGTGTTGGATATTGTATGAAATAAAATCTTTGTATGAATTCTTTTGGATAGTTCAGCAGGTTTAGCTTTTAGTTATGCATATATTAGACATGGTATGAATATTTAATGCAAATACCTTACAAATAGATTCAAAGCATTATTGTACAGTTTACAATTTACCTTCAAGGGTTGGGGCTAAGAAATATTTTTAAAAGAAGTCACTTGGATTAAAGTTATTCATATTTTCTCATTTCCAAACTAAATGTAATCATAAAGAACAAAACTTGTAACAAATGTAGACATCCAATAGAACTGTTGAATAAAATGTTAAAATAATAGACTTATCTCTTTATAGAATCAAAAATATATTTCAATATAGAAAAATCTAAGCAAGAGAGGACAAATTTTATTTGTCTACAGAGATAGAAAGAAAAATTCTATATAAGACTACATAAATTGTAAATGACACTTAACAGATATCATATGTGAAAGTGCCTTCAATGCACTATTTCCAATTTGCTTATACAACTGGAAAGTAAAGCATCAAGATAAGTGCCCTACAATGGCCAAGCTTTAGAGAAAAACAGTATTTTCTGATTTAACTTATTACTATTGATTCACAGGGGAGAAGTTACATTCAAATATGTATTTTCAAAATCAAACATCATACAATGAAACACAACAAAATACATTTTTAAAAAAGAATGAGAAAAAACCTGTTATAATTCACATGTAAACATATCTATTCCAACTCAAACTGGCAGGTTAAAATATAAATAAATTGCTCTTTTAATATGTACTTGTTAAAATTATAATTCAATTAATACTGAGATGGAAAGACACCAAATATTGTTTTTATATGTTAATCAGGGGTCATTTTGGTCTATTTCCAAGTATTAACTTTCACATTTAAATGACTCAATCATCTAGCACAGCACACAAACATCTTTGCTGGTTTACCACATATAGTTTTCTAGTTTTCTTTTCATGCCTGACTCGATGTAGCTGGCACCGAACCAAACAGACATACCAGGGAAACCATTAGCCAACAGGCCACTGTGGTCCTTCCCATGTAGGAATCATTAATAGAACCTTTATTTTCAAGTTACAGCAGCAATACCTTCAAGGATTTTATGTTGTTGTTTAACATATCTTTACATATCTTTCTACAAACCTGGGGTATAATACAAGATACAAGTTTTATCTCCATAGTAGGAAGCTAAGTGAAATATGGGATAGTCTTTGAATGATTTATTGTGTGAAGATGCAAAATTACACTAGTAACTAGCTCCACACTATTAAAGTCTCCTCAGTTCTCACTGGATTTCTTTTCCTACTTATCTGATCCGAGTATTTTTATGCTTTGCAGAAATGTGTTTAGATTATCTTTATAAGAAGAGATGGTGGCTCATTAAAAAGATTTAAGCAAGTGAAAAAACTGTGACTTAATTTCAGAAATAACAGAAAAGCATTCTTTAAATGAAAAGATATACTTGACCAAGAATTTAAAATATACTGAATAGAGAAGGAAATGTACCAGAAAACTACTTACCAAAAAAATTAAGAAGTTATTTTAGTACTTTGTAAAATAAAAAATTTAGGCAAATAATGGGAAAATAGTGTTGTCCTCTATAAAATAAATAGCCTAAATGATTTGTAGCATTTTGAATACAATATTTTTATACCTAACTACAAAGTATAATTGCTGAATCCCTTTAAACAGTAAGAATAAAAAAATGAAAATCAAATATACATAAAGCAGGACAACTAATTTAGTTTGTAGCTCAATAAAGGAGTAATTGTGAACACGGATCTTAAAAAGTCTTTTTCTAAAAATTTCATTGTGATCTAAAACACAAAACCACAATTATTATTAATTGCTACCATTTGTATTGTTTCTTTCATGGAAAGAGTAAGCTGTGCTGTGTGTTTCATGATAAATCTGATACTTCAGATTGTCACCGTTGAGAGAACCATCTGTGTTCCAGTGTTGGCATGCCTTCTATTAGTAATGAGACTGATACCGAAGCACATGCTCTCCAATTCTTAGGATCTGAAAGTTGCCCAAAATTTTTTGTAACTCTTTTGCACTGAGATCTGTATTCAGATAGTATTTATTTGCCAAAGTCCCTGTTTGCCTAAGGATAATTTGGCTATCTGGAAATGCCATTATCTTATGCTAATGATGTATCGCCACAGTAGGTAATAATTAATTATGCAAAAACATATGACTCATTTGTAAGGGACCCAGTATAATGGGTCAATAAAACTTGGTGTGCAGTACAGTATTTGTGAAGAGCAAACTGTTTATTTTGGGATTTAAAAATATTCTTGTGAATGTTGTTCTGTTGCCTTGCCAGTTTTTGTTTGGGTTGTTTTACATGTGCTGTGGGATAATTGGAAAGAAAAATATTTTGCCACAATTTAGTCCTATATAGAACTTAGAATTTTAACGATTCAAATATTTTAAATAGATTTGTTTTAAGTTATTTCAGTGAAGAAACTCACAGAATTAAGAAAATAACATTGTTAGAGATATCTCTAAATAATGCTACTTATAACCCTTCTCAGTTTTTCTTTTATCCAAAGACAAAACCGCCAACCCTTTCATTTTATTAAGTGCAATATTTATCAGTCTTAGTTTTTAAAGAAAATTTTAAATTATTTCTTCTCATTTTTCCAGTGAGAAAGCTGATAACTTACATTCTGTTACCTATTATCATCCCCACATACTACTATGCAAAAAGACAACTTCAAAATTTTTACTCTCACTGAAATATATTATTTTTGTTGTTGTTGTTACTTGTGGGGCCTGAACTCATCCTGGGCACTGTCCCTCAGTTCAGCTCAAGGCTAGCACTCTACCAGTTGAGCCACAACACCACTTCCAGATTTTTCTGCTTATGTGGTGCTGAGGAACCGAACCCAGGGCCTCATGCATACAAGACAAGCACTCTACCACTGAGCCACCTTCCCAGCCCCTCTTCTCATTTTTTTAAATTTTATTTTATTTTATTTTATTTTGGTCAGTTGTGGGGCTTGAACTCTGGGCTTGGCGCTGTCCCTAGGCTCTTCAGCTCAGGTGAGTGCTCTACTGCTTGAGCCACAACGCCACTTCCTCTCATTTTTTAAAAATCACACTATCACTTATACCAAAAGTGAAAATGATCATAAAACATCATTGATAAGATAGGTATTAGATTATTTGTTGGAGGAAAAAAACCTAAATTTTTGGTTATATTGGATGTAGCCAAACTAAATCTTGTTTTCATATTTTGGTATTCTCTTTTTGAATCTTTCAGCTCCAAATTCATGCAGAGTTGTCTACAGTTTTCTCTGTTGAAATACATGAAGATCATATCATCCTGGAAATAAGTTTGGAGTTTTTTATACCCTCCATAACTTGGAGCACAGCTATTTCATCAGCATTTGAGTTAACTTGAGTTAAAGCCATTGCTTTCTTCGTCTAATGATTTCTTTCTTCTTGATCCATTTTCTTCTTGATGTATTTCTTCTTTCTTCTTGATATATTTTTTGGCCTACACTAAAACATCCATACCAAATATCAAAGCATAGAATTCAATGCAACAATGCCAAAAACTTATTGGAAAAAGACTGAGCAAACAGTCAAAATGGTCAAATACAGAGTATTTGCAATTCTATTGTCCATAGACTTTTCTTTTATGAATTTGGAAGCTAAAATGGCAATTAAGAAAATCACATTTAAGCTATGGTAAATAATAATGTAATAAACATAGTTGTGCTGGTAGCTTAATTGTTGTCTTGCTTGTGATCATTTGGATAAATGCCCGAGAGTAGGATTGCTGGATCATAGGGAAATTCTATGTTTAGTCTGTTGAGGAACCTCCATACTGCTTTCCAGAGTGGTTAAACCAGCTTACATTCCCACCAACAGTCTAGTAGAATTCCCTTTTGGCTACATTCCCGCCAGCATCTGTTATTATTTGTTTTCTTGATAATGGCCATTCTAACTGGGGTGAGGTGGAATCTCAATATGGTTTTGATTTGCATTTCTTTTATGGCTGTCATTGCAATGTTATTTACTATAACTAAGATATGGAACCAACTGAGATGTCTCTCAATAGATGAATGGATCAAGAAAATGTGGTATATATTCACAATGGAATTTTATGCTTTTATCAGAAAGAATGACATTGCCCTTTCATAAGGAAATGGAAAGACTTGGAAAAAAGTCATATTAAATGAAGTAAGCCAGGCCCAAAGAAACATAGGTTCCATGGTTCCCTTCATTTGAAATAATTAGTATATGTCAAGCATAGTTCTGACAGAAAATCATAATAGTTCATTAGCTATGCACATAGGACCATATAAAATGATGTTAATTGAAATTAACTCCAAGACATGGAAAAACAGGCCTTTTTTTTTTTTTAGTTTTTGGTTGTTGACCTTGTTGTTGCCAATGGACTGTATCTAGTTCTTTCTTTTTGTTTTCTTTCACTTTTCTTTTTTCCATTGGTTTATCCCGGCAATCACTGTCTTTGATTCTGGTACCCTGTGTCTTGTATATACACTTATCTGATTTGGGGAAAGGATGGGGAATAACAAAATGTTGAAACCATGACAAAGGATGACCCATTGCAGTAATGATATCCACAAGACACTATGTCAGAAATGAACTTTACCACTTGGAGGTGGGGGAGGGGGAGGAATGGAGAAGGAAGAGATAGTGGGCAAAAACAAAGGGGTGGGTAACAATGTTCAACAAGAAATAAACTCATTTCCTTATTCATGTAACTCTAACCCCTGTGTAGAGCATCCTTACAATAAAATAATTTAAAACAAAGAAAAGCACATTTTAAAAATAAATGATTTTTTTCTTTCACATTTTCTCTCAGAGATTCAAATTTTATATATCTACTCTCAATTATGTATAAAGTAGAACATGAAACATTTTCAGGTGAGTTCTCACAAAATTTATTGTCTATGTTCCACTTAATGGTTTTACAAAGTTCACATATAATTAATTGATAGAGAGAGAGAGAAAGAGAGAGAGAGAGACAGAGACAGAGACAGAGAGAGACAGAGAGAGGCAGATACATAGTTATATAGTATAAATAAACCAAAACACTTCACTTGGAATTTAGGTTGTTTCTAATTAATCCTATTTTCTCCTTCTTTTCCTCCATCTCTTCCTTTTCTTCCTCCTTCTCCTCCTCCTCTTCCTCTTCCTCCTTCTCCACTTAAAGATATCTCATTATGTGGCTCAGGCTGGACTCAGACTTGTTATGTTGCCCCTGCTGGCCTTGAATTTGTTATCTTCCTGCTTTGGCCTTTAGTATATTCTGATTACAATCATGCCTAGCCCATTCTTTCCTCATTGTTAGTAGGAAATTTAGAAAGATTCAAACACTAAAATAAGATTAAAAGTCAATGTATTATATCATTTTATAAAATGATATAAAAATCATTTGACAAGCTTGATAGTAAAATAACAAGTAAATTTCTTTATATTTTAGCTGACATGTTTCATCATATTATGAAAAGTTATTTCCTATAGGACTACAGGTCATCCTTTCTCACAAATTAACCTAGCCAACCTAACTAGAACATTTCTAAATTGTTAAAGATGGTACCTAAATTTAAGACTACACAGAAAATAAATACACATAAGTTACATGTATATTCTATGTGGCTGTTTCCTTTGATGCCTAAGATAGCTTAGCAGTTTTCCTCAACTGTGTGGCAGTAATTATAATTTAGAGACAGAAATTGAACAGTTCACAAAAACAATACTAATATCTATATGGATAGTGTTACCACGGGACTCATTGCCTTCTTTGTTTCTATAAGAAAAAGGAGACAGTAATACTAATCTTTCTCACAGGAGTGCTGTAACATTAAATACTAATGCTGGTAATATCCACAGGCTAAGTGTTATTATGAATAAAACCTAATGATCTCACACATGAAGGAGAAAAATTGTTAAGTCTTTCATCTGGCAAATTTTGAGAGTAAACTCTCTTCTCACGCATTTGTAATTGTCAATGTTCTTTAACAATAGGACTGATTTTTAAAGCTTTTAAAAAGATCAGTGTATGTTAAAAGGCAATAACATCTCTTACAATAGAAAAGGGGTGAAAATGGCATTCTCTGGTTGAAAGGAGTCGTATGCATACTTGTGTTGGATTCTTCAATCTCTTCAAAGGAGGTCATTCATATAAATTCAGTAAAGACAGTAATGTGTGAATTTAAAACTACCCTGACCTCATCCACCTTAGAATGCAACTCTAACATCTCACACAGTAAAATTCAGACCCAACGGTACCTCTCTTGCTGCCAAACAGATAGATAGCCTATATCTGAACTCAATTTACAAAACAGGGACATCACTATAGGTTAGCCACTTTCATAGATTCAAGTTTATTTTCAGAATATACTTCTACCTGCAGCAGAGAGTAAAGCAATTCAAGACTAACAGAGGAAAAAAAGTGCTGACAGGCCAATAAGACAAAGAAAAGAAGATGTCAATTAACCTACAGTGATAGACTGTAAAAAAGAAAAAAAAAAAGAATAGTGAATCCATCTATTCATCTTCAAATACTGTTTCTCTGGGACTGTGATTCCTCCTTCAAAAAAATTTTAGATGTGGTAGACATATTCATGCACTGCCTGTTGAAGAAAGCTGTCAGTCGTTCTGATGTGTTCACCCCAAGGTCTAATCCTATTATATTAGAAGAAAAAAAGTACAAGGATGCTCTCAAGACCAGGCCTTCTACGGAAACATCAAGAAATACATAAAGGACTTTAGGTGCTTGGCCCCTAAGTGTTGCAAAAACAGTAACAGGCAGCAAACAATCTATGAATCCAGAGATGGCAGTAAACGGGATTGCTTTCAGTTTATGAGCTGTTAAGCCTGTTTCGTAAAGTAGTTCATGGTGACTGACAGTTAAAACATTGGGTCACTCACTAGTTCCTGTGTTATGTGCCAAGTGGCACAGGGCTATGAAAAATGATGGCATGAGGGGAAATATCTTACAATAAATGTTCTTCTTATGCAGCCACCTATAGGAGAGAGGAACAAAAGGTACAGCAATAGTTCAAAGCTATAAACATCTCTAAAACCCAAGTCTCAAACTACAACAACCAAAGTAAATAACCATATATAAAAAACAATTTCCAATGACAAGTCAATGTTGTTAACATTCTAGTATTACCCAGAGCAGTGCAGTTGGAAGAAATAAAGAAGAGACTGAATCTGTCATTATCCCAAACGACTCATAAGCCAAATTCTGACAATCTACAGTAATTAACTCAGTATTTGTGAAAATGCATTTGGTATGGTGGCAAGTTTTCACAAAATATACAGTGTTTTATGACTGTCTCTGTAGTGGATTTATGTTACAAGTACATGTATTTTTTTCTTTTTTCTTACGAGTATTTGAACTCACTTGGCTTTCTTACTTAGCTGACAGCCAGCAGCTCTGATTTCTTCAGGTTATTTTGGAGAAGGAATCCACAGATTTTTCTGTATGGATGACTTCATGCATTGATCTTCTGGATCTTGGTGTAAAGAGTAGCTAGGATTAAAGGTGTGAGTTACAGGCACCAGTTTATTCTTAATTTCTCTTAAATATTGATTGGGTGAAGAGCACATACTCTAACTCCTCCCACTCAAAAGTAATTGAAATACTTGACAACATCAAAAAATAATATATCCAGATGACAGAATCTGAGAAGGAATTCACACAGGTAACAAATCATTTTGAGTGGCCTTGGAATGTCAGGATGAGACAGAGCACATGGAGTTTCGATTTCTAATGCCATTAAAGATAAGAAGACGCTAACGGATATATGCAAGGGAAGAAGGAATGAGTGGGAAACCTGAGTTTAAATCTTGGGTGTTTTAGCCTGAATTAATGATTTCATATGATACATAATGCAAACGTATTTAAAGCAAAATGTTCTTAAAGAGGCTCCAAAGAAGCAGCAAACAAATCAGAGGCTTCGGTGTTTGGGGATGATAATTTCATTCACAGTATTTCCTAAAGAAGTTGGATTCATGACTTAGTATAAAAACCTTACTATGGATTTTGAATAGTATGATATTACAATCAATGGAACAGAGTAGAGAGCATACATAAATTGATCAGATGCTTATTGTTAGCTGATATGTAAAGTACAGTTAATGAAAAATATCATCTCTAACAAATGGTGCTAAATTAATAGGGCTTCCATTTGTAAAATAAATCTGGACATATATCACATAACTCATTAACTCTAACTCAATATAAAACTAAAATCTATCAAACAAGTGAGTGTCTACATAATTGTTCATTGAATAATAATTTTTCTAACAGAAGAAACAGAAATTTCAGTTATAAGATTAATCAATTAAAAATTATCAAAATTAAAATGTAGAAGTCTGGGATGTGTCTCAATAGCAGCCTGTGTGAAGCACTGTGCTCTATCTCCAGTAGGTAAAACACATACTAGGAACCTATGTTGCAGTAAGAAAACTAAAAGCCCATTTTCATTCACCAAGCTACAGTTTGCACAGATTAAATTAGGTGACTATAGGAAAGTGGTCAATAGTTCCCTTTTTTCTCCCTAGCCTACATTGGTAGTGAGTGGTTGCTATTCTTCAGTCATGGGGACTCCAAACACTGAAACCTAATCACCATTTCCCCAGCTTATTCATGGAAGAAGAAGTCATACTGGGAACATAAACCAAGAAGAGCAAGGCTGCTTCTGAGATCCATGATGTTGGTTATAAAGAGAATATCACTCACAAGAAGTGGTCATGATACACGCTAATTAAACACCAGAAAACCAGAAGTGGTGCTGTGTCTGAAAGCGCTAGCCTTGAGCAAAAATGCTCAAGGACAGTGCCCAGGCTCAGAGTTCAAGCACCAGGACAGACAAAGCAAAAAAAAATTTACTCTGGCAAGGCAGAAGTTATATGCAGATATACACCTATAATTACAAAATTAAGATACATGCTCGGGCCAGGAGGATCATCAGCTTGAGGCCAGCTTGAGCTATATAGCTCATCCAACATATAAAGTTATACACCTTGATCATGTGGGCATTCGGGCCTAAAACTAAAATTACTAGTCTTGTTAGATATCTTTTTTTTTTCTAAACAGTCACTGATAGAATTTTGGAAGTGGATGCTGTTGAATGGGTTCTATTTTAGGAATATAGGAAGCCTATAAGTCCACAGATACAATATTTTCTCTAAAATTAAAGTCAAATAAACTGTCTTATGATTCCTAGAAAAATCTTTAAACAATCTGATGATAGTTTTAGATGCAATTTTATTTTGAGTTTGAAGGGCTCACACTTGCTCAGCAGGCAGGAAAACAATGATCCCTAGCTCCAGCCCCCTTTTTACACTGGTTATTTTGAGGTAAGTTCTCTCCTGCATCTACACTGGGATCTTCCTAATTTTGTTTCCCATTGTAGGTGAGTTGACAGGCACATGCCACCACATCCAGCTTCTCCCTTGAAATGGAGTCTTAAGACTTTGGTGCCCAGGTTGCTCTGGGAGCAAGATCCACTTGACATCAGGTTCTTATATAGCCCAGATTGAAGGTATGCTATTCGTTGAGAAGGGAGGTCTCATGAAATTTTTGTCCCAATTTCATTTATTTATTATTTTTAATTGTGAAAATACCGTACAGAGGGGTTACAATTACATGAGCAAGATAATGAGTACGTTTCTAACCAAGCATTGTTGCCTCCTCTTTTGTTTCCCCTTCCCATTCCTTCCCATCTCCCCCCTCCCGTTCCCCCGCCCCCGACCCCCTTCCCCACCCGAAAGTTGTAAAGTTTGTTTTCCCACATAGCGTCTTGTACATCTCATTGTTGCAATGGGTCCACCTGTATCCCTATTTAAACAATTTGTTTTTTCCCTTCCCCTCCACAAATTATACCAAAATCAAGTACAGTGAAAACAGGGGTTATACCATGAGGGAGGGACATACAAAGCAACAAAGAAATCATCTTATAAGTATGTTTGAAACAATAGCAAGAAAAATAAAAACCATTTGAGTTTATGTTAGGCAAAATGAACCCTAAACAATTTTTGTCCCTATTGTCCTCCAATTATAATCTTCTGGATCTCAGCCTAGTGAGTAACAGGTGTGATCCACTACACCAGCTTAGCTATAAATTTTAAAAACTACAAAAAGACATTTCTACTTATATATGATTTACATATTATCATGAATATTTTAATAAGCTATGTATGATTATAAACACTCTAGTATGCTTATAAATACTTTATCTTCTTTACAGCATTCTTTTTATTCTTTTCATAACAGCTAAATTTAAAATTTTTTAAAAATTAAACTAAGGATTGTGCTGTTCAGTTCCCTTAGAATAAACACTATATTCCTGATCAAACTACTTGTCATGCTATAATTCCTAAGATACTTGTGGGCATTTTCCACAACCTTGGATAAAATTCAGATTGGTCTCTTTCTTATTCTAATGTTACATTGTGCCAGTCAGATACATTGTGCTCAAAACTGGCTCATTTGTTCAAACATTCCTCTACTCTTTAGTCTCATTATTATGCATTCCACTTGTCTTTTATCTGTATTCTATTAGCCTGTATTTCTCCTGTTCCTTCTGAAATAGAGGGGAAATTGGTATTGTAAGTATTGAAAAATAAAATAAAGCCTAAGTTTATGGCCCAACTTGTCTCATCCCTTTACTTTTGCCTTCTACTCAGTTTGTACATCTAGATAGAGTAGAATAATAAACAGAGCTTTATTCCCAACCAGAGCAATATTAATGGGGTACACATCTACGGGGGGACTCTCCAAAGAATTCACTTGAACGTAACAGGTTTCCTTTCAAAATAAAACAGGATTGAATCAATACCAAGACAGCCATACAAAATCCACTTCTTTGCCGAATAGTCAGACTACTAATAAAGAATGATTTTTGTTTGATAAGTTACCTGGAAGTGAGCCACATCCATTTTCTATTTCACATGCATTGCAGAGACTTGTACTTACTATCCATGCACATTTCCAATGGGGTATTTCCAGATCCCTGTGACAGAAGTTGCTGAGATCGCAGAAAGCACAGGAGTTTCTGCACAGTAATCAGGCACAGGCCAGAGGAGTGTGTTCTCAGAAAGACATCAGGAGACATGGCTTGAACAGCCAGTGCACGCTTTCATATACTCAGGAGCATGAACTGTTGTAAAACTTTGTCAGGCGAGTACTCTTGGGCCTCACAGCACTTGGCCACACGCAGCAGGATTCTGAATCAGCAGCAATGAGAGAAAAGTAAACTTTTTTGCCTGATTTGGGCTCTAGTGTCAAAGTCTGGACAGTCCTCGAGGATTATGCCAGCAATTTCAGTGGCATATGTCTAAGCTAATTCTGATCTTTCAAATACCACTTAAAGTTATGGGGCCATATCTGTAGAATTCTAACCTCTCAAGGACGCATGCAAAGGAAAGCAGATGGCTGGCAACAGACTGTTTAATCCCAAATCAAATATCAGATTCAGCACTTCAGAATGACTGCTTATATGGACACTTTTGTCAAATAATGTGGCTGAGAGCAACACTTCCAACACAATCAGCTCATAAAGACTTTGAGATACACTGATTGATCAATAGCAAATTTTAAGCTTATACAGCAAACAGTGAACTGCTGAAAGAATAATAAACACCCTTCCCCAAAAGCAGAAATTTAACACTCTGAGATAACAAGGCATCAAGCTTTTTGTAGCTAAAGTTTTATTTGTTGTTTATTGTATTCATTTCTTCAGACAGACTACAGACAGTTTGACAGTGAAACTTACAGACAGAAATATTCTTTCCTGATTTAACATATTTGAGAAACTTCTTGAGAAGGCATCAGTAAAATGCTTCTAAATTAGTCACTATTGGTAAAGATTGCCTCTGTGCATTTTCCTACTGGAAAAATAAACCTTCAACATTGGTGTTCTTTGTAGCTGAAGCTATCCTTTGTCAGATCTTTGCCTGAAAAAACAAAACAAAACTAAACAAAACAAAAACAGATTGGTTGCTGTTTGCTAGAAACTGTTTTTCTTTCCTTTGAAAGTAAAAAGGACCTCTTTTCTTTTCAAGAGAAAGCTCTGAAATGTAAAAGTGAGTATCAGCAAATAATGACTATTCCTCAAAATGGTTAAGATGAGACTAGAGAAAAAGTGTAAGATTTAATGGTCAGGCAAGTTTAAGAAATATTGCCTAAAATATCCTAAAGAAGATTTATGTTACCACGGGACTTTTCAGAATCTGAAGAAGCTGGTGTGAATTTGGTTTGTAATGAATATGGTAATTCCCCAAGATTTGGGGGCCCAGAATTATGTGTGTATGTGAAATATCTTGTGAGACTAAAATTCCGTGGATTGACTTTCTGAAAATGTTGATGATCATTTGGCCCCTTAGCTAACAGGGTTTTCTGCTTTCTGTGTGTATATTTTAAGTGAAGTGATTTTCTTCTTCTAAGTTAGACATGCCATTGGGACACATAGACTTTATAGTAACCTGGTAGTCAGATGGAAGACAAAAGATAAGGTAGCAAGATTGTGGAAGCATGCAATAGTTGAAGCAGAAATAAAAGAAAATAAAAGAAAGTAGATTGAGGTCTTGGTGGTAGGAACCAAAAAAGAAGAAACTAACTTTTCAAACATTATAAAAGAAAGAAATGGCAGGACATAGAAAGGTCCTAGACACAAGGTAGAAAAGAGAGATAATCAAAGATGGACCTGAAGGTTGTAACCCAGAGTGACAGGAGACTTGTTGTGCTGCTAGCAATAATGGAAAGTAGAAGGGGGAAAATAAGAAGTCTGGCCTATTACTATGGTGTTTTAACTACAGAGGCCCAACAAAATAGGGTTTTATATAAGAAGGGGAAAATTCAATAAGCAAGTAAGAATGTATAAATTGTAAAAATACAAAATATTTCTCATTCAAGTATCCAAAACCTCTTTAGGAAGTTTATTTTTAGTGGATAATTACACCATGAATTGTTTTGATAGATGCAATATAAGGTGCTTCTGCCTTCTCTTTCAACATCATTCAGTGACATCTTAGTTCTTGCAATAATATGTAGACCTATGCATATTATATATAATACTTATTAAAGGCATGAGTCCTTATCATTATATATAAATGCAAATATAAAATATATTTTGATATAAAAATAAAGTTGCAAGTTACCCTAGCTTGTAAAGCAAAGTTAGTCTTGAAAAAAAAAAGATCTGAAAATTTAACACTGTTAAAGAGTTCTGATTCAATTTGCTAATCTAATACAAATGAGAATGACAAATAAAAAGTCTTTATTTGCTTGAAGAGCCTCAGAGGCTTTTCAGTTCCATTGAAATGCTGTCCTCAACTCAAGTACTTCTCACGTATCAGAGAAGTGGCAAATTTAACAAAGCCTGCATTAGTGTTTTGTATTTCTATTCTCAGCAACATTCTTCAGTAAGTAAACATGAGTATTCAATAATACTGCAACTACTGACAGTAGAAAAGGCTCCTGTTTCATAATATATTGTTAAATAAATCATATTAAAAGAAACAAATAGTATTGTTGAACACTGAAAGGCTCTCTCTGTCATAGAAGTGAGATATTTAAGTATCTTTGTTTATTTTCTATGACAGGAAAAAAACATTGGCACTTTGTAAATAGTATTTTGTGTAAACAATATAATATTCTAACACCTATGAAGAACAAATTTACATTATTACTACTGGAGCAATTTTGAACATTATACAGAGTGATAAAACCCAAATAACAGAAGAAAAACAATCGGTTATTTAATCTTGTTAAAATAATTTCAGAGAACCTAGAAAAATCAGGCCATTAAATTTCAAGCTAAGCACTGTATCCTTATATTTTGCAAATCAAATTTGAACTAATTTGAGTGGAAACAGGAAAAATTACCTTACTCTCAAGCAGTGGACACTGGTTAAGATGCACTGTAAACATAAATGACCAAGTTAAATTGAAGTCCTTTGTACAACTATTCTAATATAGAAAAGTACAGTGGTAAGATGGACACTGGGTTACACTAATTCTATATTCTATGCGTTCTATAGTTTGATTTTGTTAGTTGAAAGAAAAGTGGGCAGATATAGAAGGATTAGCAATAAGGAATGAAAAGATGGTCTTGTATCCAAACAAATGGAAAAGTTTAACTTAATGCCTATTATGTAGTTAAAATTCAATAAGATGTAATATTTTATCATAATTATTGTAATAAATATTATCAGAAAATATTTGTCCATAGACAGCACTGTGTTACCTGTCCAAATTCCAAAATAGTTTTTTTTAATTTCTGACTCAGATATAAATCTTTAAAAAATATGCTAAAACTACATGTAACAAAGTATCTTCAGCCTGAAACCTTAAAAGAAAATTTTAGTTTTTGCTTATGGTATGTTTTCTTAAAGGTAAGAGCTTCAGTGTTAGCTAGCCAGTGGGATACTGCTAGTACTGTTGTTTGGTCTCAGGAAGAGAATGAAGCTAAAAATATATATATATTGACTGCTATTTTAATGACTACTTTATACTCATCATATTATTTAATATTCCTCATAACTCTAAAGGAAATTTTACATACATGCCCCTCTGAATATTCTTTTATGGATTAAGGATTATGATAGTGTGATTGTGAAGGGTCCTCCTAAAAGACTCATTTGTTACATTACTGAAGATATCAACCTTATTGATGGAGTAATCCACTGATGAGTTTTCAACTGAATGGGCTATTAAGAGGTAGAACACCTTGCAGGAAGTAGGTCACAAGTGGTATGGCTTTCAATGGTACAACTTGTCTGCATCTCCATCCCTCTTTTTTCCTCCTCTATGCTTTTCTTCCTTTCCATGGGACTAAAAGCAATGCAAATAGCATTAACTGAGCCCCTTGTCACTATAAGCTAAAGAAAAGAAGAGAAAAAAAGAAAGAAAAGAAAAACGCATTCCTTCCTTTCTGTTGTTTATGTCAGATATTTTGTCACAGCAATTGAGATAAACATAAGATAAACCTAGACTCTGCTCTAGGTTTGAATACTGCCTTATACATTTGCTCATTGGGTGATTGTGACACTTTCTGTAAAGTGTCACAAATAAGAGAACTGGCTTTTACAAATGTTCTTTGTGTCTATAAGTGCATATGTATGCTTTCCTGAATCAATCTGTAATAATGGGTTTAGAAGCATGTCCAGAGACAGTAACTATGAACACATTACAATGACCAGCACCTTGTTACTTTCCATACCTACAGGTATTATGGTTTTCATACTATGAGAAGAGAATCTTTATAATCAATGTGGTAAGTACATGGAACTTCATCTCTTATCAAAAATATATTCATAAATAGTTTAATCTATTGGGACATTTTGTTCATCTTGAATTGGGTTTCAGAATACTAATCAACTCAGTTTGCCATGTAGCCAATAAGCAATAACTTGACATAGTTATTAAACAAATATCTCTGGTATTTTATATAATAATTTTATTTGTAATAACTTGAGATTCACAGAATAATTGTGAAGAGAATACACAAGGCACCCAGACAACCAATGCCTACTTTACCCTATTATTAACATCTATATTATTGTGATAAATTTGTTACAATTAATGCAGCAATATTGATGTTAACTAAGATACATAATTTCTTCTACTTTCACCTAATGTCTTTTTTCTGCAAAAGTCAATCCAGGATAAAAACATTACATTGAGTTTCCCTGTCTTATACACTCTAATTGATATGAGAGTTTCTTAAAGTTTCTTTGTTCATAATGACCTAGAGACTTTTGAAGAACACACTGGTCAGATATTTTATAGAATAAACATGAGTTTAGATTTATATATTTTCCTCTTAACTAGACTTGTACTTTGTGTTTGGAGGCAAAATACACGGAGATAAAGTATCATTTTCCTGACACTGTATCCAGAATATGCATTATCAGCATGATTTATTGATGTTGATACTACTCTTGATTACCTGGCCGAAGTACTGTTTGTCAAGTTTCTCTACTGTAAAATTACTCTTCTTTCAGCTTTTCATACTCTATTCTTTGAAGCAAAGTCACTGTACACAGCCCACATTAAGTGGAAGAGCTATGCTCCACTTCCTTGAGTGCAATAATTTAATTCATAAATCATCTGAAATTCTTCTGCATAGGAACTTTGGCCATGGCTCCCCATTGTTTATTTACTCATTTATTTACTCACTACGGACTCAACTTATGGATATTTATTTTGCACTTTTGCTTTTCATCTGTATGACTTTATTTTTTGCTGAAACTAAAGCAATTTTGGCATTTGGGGACACCTTCAGTTGGTTTCTATATCACTTTGATATATATTCAGCATGTGTACAATTATTTTTTCTTTTGGTTGTACTAAAATTTTAATTTATGGCCTGCAACTGGCCTATACAAATAGTCTACCCTAACCTTTTAGTGTTGAAGTTCTTTCTTGAGATTTTTTTTTTCTTTCTGCTTATGTGGTGCTGAGGAATCAAACCCAGAGCCTCATGCATGCAAGGCAAGCACTCTACCACTGAGCCACCTTCCCAGCCCCTTCAAGTTATTTCTTTAGATAGGGTCTTACAATTTTTCCCAGGACCATCTTTGGCCAGAAATCTTCCTATCTCTGCTTCCTCAGTATCTTGGATGATATGATACTATATTATGCTTCTTTAGTCTCTCATGTTTTGTACAAACTCAACTCATGACACAATTCTTTTATGTCTGTCCTTTAAATAGCCAGGGTTAGAGGCATGTCCCAACATCCCCATCCTTGTATGTAGTTTTTGTTTTGGTTGTAGTTTGTATTGTATTGGTTTTAGTGTTTACTTTGTTGTTGCTATTGTTAACATTTCCTTAATTTGCTTAAAGTACAAGATTTTCAAGGTTCAATTTGTCTACGTCATACCCAGACCAGGAATCAGTGATTCCAATGGAAACTGAGGCTCATTTAATGGAGATTAATATTAAAAACTAATGAGTTCAAGGTATACTTACAGATACTGAGGTGTTACCAGCTCTGCGTCCTCTCAGCAGAACAGGAATATGCAAGTTACTGTAATTAGGTACTTAACCACGGAGTTAGGAGTGGGGTTGCTACTGTGTTAAGAGTGACAACACACCAAAATTTACAGCAATATATTGTCTATTCTCTCCTGAAAATAAAAATACATTCATCTCTAGCTTAAATTTTTGCCAACATTGTGTTTCTATTTCTTGTCTTATTGTACTAAGACTACTGGCAAAATGTTGAATAAGAATGTTGTCATTCTTGACTTAGGGAGTTGGGAAAAATAGATTGAGTCTTATGTTAAATATGATTTTAAAGTGGTTTTTTATAGATGATCTTAAGAAGATGGGCTAGTTTGTTTCTTATTTTTCTGGAAATATGGAATAGACTTTTCTCCAAATGTTTCATATTTATTAGTTAACATAAATATATTAGTTTTGTTACTTATCTTATTGATGATTGCTTATTTCAACCACCAAATACCGGAGTGAAGTGATATATCATATTTAATATTTTAATATTAAATAATTAATATTCCAAAAGCACCAAGGAATGAGGAATGAGTTTAACTTACAGGGATGGATAAATGTCTTCTTCACTCTTTGCTTTTATAGAATCAGATTATCCCAGGACCAGCATAAATGAAGAAAAAGAGCATATTCCAAGAGGTAGATAAGGAAAAATCAGGAAGTTGTTGTAAGATAAGTACTCTCAGTTATCCTGTCATAACTGCAGAAGGTAAAACATTCACATAGCCAAGGTTTTTCCACAGGCATCATTCATTCTCCTTGTACACCAATCTCATCTCCTACAGCCACTCAGAGTCAACACAAGGCTCTAGGGTTGCCACAGGTGTTATAGATTACAGATATCAGTCTCACAATTTGAAGAAGTCATCAAAATTTAAATAAATCAACTTGTATAATTTTGATATACAAGACTGAATTTGACTTTTTCATATTTTAATACAAAATTTGCATTTATAGTTATGAGAAATAGTCATAGAGTTTTTTTCCTACTGTCTTTCTACAATTTTAGTAATAGAGTAATACTATCTTAATAGTAAAAGTTAAGAAGTATTCTCTCTTAAATACCAATATTTCCTGCCAACCCCCCCAAAAATAGAGTAAGAAGAATAATTGAAGGATAAAGACAATAACAGGAAATAACAAAAAATAAAGCAATAATGTGTTTGAAAAGAGGAAATTCATAAGAATTAGCCCACAAAAAGGTTCTTTGAAAATATGCACTTAAAAATTAAATACCTAGACAACCTAATCAAGATAAAAGAAGACAATAAATGGAAGGTTTTTCCTATGACATTAAAAGCCTAATGAAGCAATATACTGAACAAATCTATGCTTATTGGGTTGATAGATTAAATGTACTTTAAGGTACTAGACAAGAAATAGATAATCTACATAGACCTAGGTATGCTAAAGAAATGAAATTAGTCCTTAATTTCTTTTTTTTTACCTTCCAGAAATAAGAAAGACTCAGAAGATTTCAGTGATATTTCTAGACATATTTGAGAAAGGTACATCAATTATTTATAGTATCCTACAGATGTAAGTGGCCTTTAAAAGATGTATACTCTTCAGAAACTTTTATTTAGTATTTTATATAAGTCAGTTAGATCAAGCTGATTGATAATGCTGTTCTAGTCCTGATTTATTGACCACTGGATCAATTAAATGCCAGCAAAGCAATTTTAAGTCTCCAACAGCTAAATTGGATTTGTCTGATTTTTTACTTCAGTTCTATCAGTTTTTGCTTCATATAGTAAAATAGTAGATATTCAGGTACAGCCTCGCTAGCCCTTTTTAACAATTAACCTCTCTCTCAAGTCCTTATTCAAAGTGTTTCCCCATCTTGAGAATTGCTTACCATGAAATGAATATAGTTAGTCCAACTCAATTTTCATTATTGCTAGCATGACATATTTTTCTTTTCTCCTTTTACTTTAAAGAATATTTTGTAGTCTTTGTATTTATAGCAAGTTTCTTTGCGATAGCAATGGCACTGGAAATCCAATACTTATTCTATTTACATTCTATTTACTTATTCTATTTACATTTAAGGTGATCATTGATACAATTGGTTCAATATCTGGACAGTTGGTAACAGTTCACTTTATTGCATATATTCTTTCTTTTTTTAATTTCCCCTCATTTCTTTCCTTTATTGGTTTTAATTGAGCATGCTAAAACTTAACATCAACATATAACTTGCATGTTAAGTATATGGTTCTAAATTATTTTAGCAGCTGCCCATATTTTCCAATGTATGTTTTTGCCTAATAAAGTTCTCCCTTCAAATAATATGACATCACATAACATTTAGTATAAATACATTATAACACAGAATTTTTAATTCCTCCCTCTCACTCTTTGTAACTATGCCATCATCCATTTCACCTATAGTATGCTACAACCACCCAATTTATTATTTTAATTTTATTGCAATGGTTATTTTTATTCTAGCAATCTGGGAACATTTCTCATAACTTCATCATCAAAAACTGGTAGAGATTTGCAAGTCAATCCTCTCCAGTTGTGGCAGATCTTTGATGTTTTTGCCCCAACATTTCTCACTCACTTTTTAGTCTGCATTTATCTTCCAGAAATTTACCAGAATTTCCACTTAAATGTGTCTAGCAGACAAGGGTCCAACATCTGCTTTAAGAAATACATTTCAGCTATTAAAATTTATCTGCCCTTCCTGGCCTGGAGGTTGAAATTTTCCTTTCAAATTTAGCTCTCCAATGGATCCAAGAAAGTTTTGTTGTGTTTTGTATTGTATTGTGTGTATATATTTTTTGTATTTTTGCAAGATAAGACTGATTACTTCTAAACTCTTTGCATAATGGATCCAGGTGCTATGCTTTCTATTTTGACGTAAATATGAGTAGTACATAGTCTCCACACTCCTGATTAGTTTTACCAACAAACATGGACAAAACTCTACACATTAAAGTTTTAATTTTTAATGTTCCATTGTATAAACAGAAAATTATAGGGAAGTATGGCAGGAAGTAATTTGAATTAGTATTCCAGGAAAGGCCTTTCTGATGTAGAAACAATAAACATGAAACATAAAACATTAACAGAAGTTACAGTGAAGGGTGACATTTATAAAGGTTCTGGGATGTGATGAGCACTCAAATCTACCTGTAGCTTAATTTGTGAACCAGTGCAGAAGCAGCATTGGGCTAGTTGACAGGCCATAGTGTAATGAGGGTTTAACTGACCACAAAAAAAGGGATGTTGAAGGGCCCCAACTAGTGAAATAAAATTATATTCTATTATTGTTGCTGTAGTGGGAACAACTAATTTTGGTGATACAAAACAAGCAGAGTTAACACTGAAGAAGCCATAGTCCTAGTTCAAGCAGCTCATGAGGATAGCTGCATCTAAATTCATGACAGAAAGAACAAAAGTAACCAGCTCATGATCCTTTTACCCAGGTCAAAACACGACTGTCTGGTAATTTTGATAGGAAGGCTATAAAACAAATGAAGGTGTTAAGCACAACTCTCAAGTTTCTAATATTAGTCCACAAGATTAGTTGCAATTATTTTTCCTGAAATAACTGGAGATAAAGTAAGCAGATGTAGAGAGGAGTAGTTGGTGATATGGAGACTAGAGTATCATTAGTGTCATTTTGATATATTGATTTTCAGATGTCAAAGAAAAAAGGCAATAGAATGAGTAGTCATGGAGATGAATCATAAAGCAATGGCGGTAGATGTCTCAAGCTTAAGAAAGTAATGGTAGAAGAAAATTCAAGTTGGAACCAGAACGCCAACCAGTACAGAGTAAAAGCCTTTTGTGGGGAAAAAAAAATCTGCTTTTGATTCTTGAGCGAGCTAAATGATCTCTAGCTTATTACCCATATCTAGTACTTTTTATATGATTTGAAATTCCTCCAGCTGTTTGAAGACTATATCAAATATTTTTATTACTACTTTAGCTGTGACAGTTGGCTAGCAGAAACCAATTACAACTGAGCATCTGAACTACTTCTGGTGCCAAGCCCACATCTTTGGAATACCAGAAAACTAATGTTATTGTTTGTTTGTTACAAAGATAATACTGTCAGATAACCAAGATGAGCAGATAGTACCAGAGAAAGAACAGGGAAACACATAACTCCAGAAAATAGAAAGCCTAAAAGAGGGACAGGAGTGATTAGAAATCCATAGATCATATTAAGGCTATTTCAGTCAGTGTCAAGTCAAATAATTCACACTGGAATAAAACATTTATGTCAGATTTCAGTTATTGTCATTCTCAATTATCAACTATGAAACAAGATGCACAAGACAGGTTTATGACACTTAAGAGGTTATATCTATAAAACATATAATTTTGACCTTCTGCTTTGCTTAATGCCCTCTAATGGAGGTACTACATTAGGTGTAAACTTGCCTTTACATATGCAAAATTAAGTAAAAAGTAATGATAATTTTACCACCAGTTTACAGTAGGAAAAAGAAAACATCAAGAGAAATAACATCCATGAGAGAATACTAGCAAATTTGTACGAGATAGTTGCAATTACCCCAATACTAAATGCTTTAAAATGACTTTGCATACGTGGCATACAGTTAACTTCTAATTTGCAAAAAGAACCCAGCAGTACACATTATGTCTGTGAATGAAACAATAACTCTCTTTAACTTATTTGCTAATTTTATGGGAAATAAAGTGTTGTTCCTCTGAATTATTTAGGCATGACTTTGTTCTTCATTTTTCTAAAAGGGTGATCACAGAAGCATTTGACAGTCAAGAGAAGTAGTTTGGTAGCATACCAGAGAAAATGGTGAAATGAACAGTGTGTGATATATATATATATATATATGTGTGTGTGTGTGTGTGTGTATATATATATATATATATATATATACACCTTTAGTTAATGTACATTTTTGAACAAGTTAATTTCAATTTCATATTTATCTAGTCCATGTCTATTACCAAATATAAATCACAATTTACAATAAACTATAAGGATTTCAGAAAATGCAAGCCTCTGACAGCCTTTTGCTCTATGAGAAGTATTTGCCCTCTGAAGTACTCCATGCTATCTATAGGGTCATTTAGTGTCAACATTTCTACTAAGCTTAGACTGAAGACTGAAGACATTTTTTCACACGATACAGAAAGAACTTGCATTCCTTATGGGAAAAGAGTTCTTTTTTTTAAAAACTGTATGTTTTCAGAGGCTATCTTGTGTCCTTAAATATGAGGCATTCCACAGATGATCATTGGAAAGTAATATCCAGTTTTATAAACATGGTTTCAACAGTCCCAAATAAGCTGTGACTGCAAGAACATCTGTGATATAAAGTTCAGAAGTTCCCTTTATAATAAAGACCCCAATAGCAAAACCGATCCTTAACAGAAAGAACATTGCTGGAAGAATATCAATACCAAATTTCAAACTCTACTACTAAGCCATAGTAATCAAAACAGCTTGGTACTGGCACAGGAAGAGACCGCAGGACCAATGGAATAGAATTGAAAACCCAGAAATGAACCCACAGACCTATAGCCATCTAATCTTTGATAAGGGAACTAAAAAAATAGAATGGAAGAAAGACAGCCTCTTCAGTAAATGGTGCTGGCAAAATTGGTTAATCATTTGTAGAAAACTAAAGCTAGATCCTTATATATCACCCTGCACCAGAATCAACTCAAATGCATCAAAGACCTCGGAGTCAAAGCAGACACCCTGAAAACATTACAAGACCGAATAGAAGAAACCCTAGGTCTCCTTAGCACAGGACGAAATTTTCTTAATAGAGAAACACAACAAATCAAAGAAAGGTTGGACAAATGGGATTGCATGAAGCTGCAGAGCTTCTGCATGGCAAAGGACATAGTTAGCAAGACTAATAGAAAGCCCACGGATTGTGAGAAGATCTTCACTAGCCATACAACGGATAAGGGTCTCATGTCTAAAATATACTTGGAACTCAAAAAATTAAATCCCCCAACAACAAATCCTCAAAGAAACAACTGCCTAATAAATAAGTGGGCTAGAGACTTAAAGAGAAACTTTTCTGAAGAGGAAATAAGAATGGCCAATAGACACATGAAGAAATGCTCAACCTCCCTAGCCATAAAACAAATGCAAATCAAAACAATACTGAGATACTACCCCACTCCAGTTTAGAATGGCTATAATCAAGAACTCTAATAACAACAGATGCTGGAGGGAATGTGGACAGAAGGGACCTCTAATGCATTGTTGGTGGGAGTGTAAACTTGTTCAACCACTTTGGAAAGCAGTATGGAGGTTCCTCAAAAGACTCCACATAGAGTTCCCTTATGACCCAGCAATCCCACATTTGGGCATTTACCCAAATGATCACAAACAAGACCATACTAAAGCTACCAGCACAACTATGTTTATTGCAGCATTATTTACCATAGCTAAGATATGGAACCAACACAGATGCCCCTCAGTAAATGAATGAATCAAGAAAATGTGTTATATACACAATGGAATTCTATGCCTCTATCAGAAAGAATGGCATTGCCCCATTTGTTAGGAAATGGAAAGACTTGGTAAAAATTATATTAAGTGAAGTAAGCCAGGCCCAAAGAAACATGGGTCCCATGCTTTCCCTTATTTGCAATAACTAGTATATGTCTGAGACGAGTAGAAACGGTCAGATAAATTGATGTTATGCGAAATGAACCCCAAGATAAAAACTCAAATGCTTTTTCTTTCTTGCTATTGTTTCTAACATATTTATAAGATGATTTTTTTTGCTGCTTTGTATGTCCCTCCTCCCATGGTATAACCCCCGTTTTCACTGTATTTGATGTTAGCATAATTTGGGGAGGGGAAGGGAAAAAACAAATCGTTTTAATAGGGATACAGGTCGACCCATTGCCACAATGAGATGCACAAGAGGTTATGTTGAAAAACGAACTTTACAACTTTGGCGAGAAAGGGGGTGGAGCGGAGGGGAGGGGCGTGGGAGATGGGAAATGAGGACAGGGTTGGGAAGGGGAAAGAGGAGGAGACAACAATGCTTGATAAGAAGTGTACTCATTACCTTTCTGGTGTAATTGTAACCCCTTGTATGGTATTTTCACAATTAGAAAAAACCATTACTAGAAAAAAAAAAAGAAATGGGAAAAAAGATGAAATTTGTACTCATGGCTACATAACATGCAGAGCTCCAAGCCCGTGAGACAGGCCTAGAAGTCGTCAAACCTGCAAACACCTTTATCAGAGCCTTCCAGTTTCCAGAACTGTAAGCAAAGACATTTTCCTTTGTTTGTGGCCCAGGATGTGGTGTTTATCACAGCCTCACAAATTAATACACCACTAAATGTTTCCTAAAATAAAATACAGATTTCTAGGTTTGATGCTAAGGCTTAACTCCTATACTGAGAGCTTGTATGTTAACTGCTATTTCAGGAGGGTTCAGATCTCAATTAAGCTGGAAAATGGTAGCAATATCACAATCAACTTTATATGTCAAGAAGAATAAATTTATCTTTTTAAAAAGAATGTTTTGTGATTGAATTTATGGTAGTATCATGTCTTGAAAGTTAAGACTACAGAAAATTTATTGTTTGTGCTTTCTAGCTCTCTGATACCTGACACTTGTTAGACAATCATATTATTTTATAACAGTCCTAAGTTCAGGTTCTTTATTTAAAGAGAATTACCTGACAGATGGTGAACAAGGAAGTCTTCTTTCACATAGCTGGTTATTCTGATGCTAGACACTTGTCAACACCTGTAAACCCGACTAAAGGTTGATCCTCTAAGTAATTCTATATTCATAATTTTAAATATTAAATTTAAATTCACTCATCTCATGTAGAACATACAACATTTTAGACGTAAAGCAATACTTAGAAAGATATCATATCTAAATATTTCTCTTAAAAAATAAAAATAAATATTTCTCTTAGATGTACATATTCCTGCTAGTAATGTCTTATTAGGCCTCTCTCAAGATTTTCAACTAATTAAAAACAACAAAACCTACAAAGGTTACAGTGACCAATTTTAAAATATGTTTTGTATTTTCTGCCATATGTTAGAGGCTGACAATGGCAAAAATGGGAGATCTTGGTTGGTAAAATTAACAAACATATAAAAATAACCTGAAAAAAAAACAAAAACAAAAGAAAATGAAATAAGGGCATGGCCTGAAGGTCGACTACTTGTCTGTTAAGAGCCATCAAGTTCATTCAATTAATGCCACGAGAAAGAGAGAGAGAGAGAGAGAAAGAAAGAAAGAAAGAAAGAAAGAAAGAAAGAAAGAAAGAAAGAAAGAAAGAAAGAAAGAAAGGAAAAGATTCTTCCCAATATAGTACTTATAGTACTTAACCACTCCAAATTAATTGTTTTCATAGCTCAAAACCATTTATTTTTTCAGATTTATATAGGCACTTGACAAGCTGGATTGTAATTTCTTTATGACTGTTGATCACTTGCTGAAATGCTGTATTTCTTTTTATCTCCATTATTGTTCAGTATTTTGTTAAATAGCACTATTTTCTTCATTCTTCCCTTCCTTACTTGTAAATACTCTTGCTTCTTCTGAGGTCTCTTCTATTTTTCATTTGTTCTTATATTTTTACCTGAAGAAGTTGACATGGAAGATTTTCCTAAAATCGGTATCTTTAACTACCTGCCACAAAATCAAATGCATGTAGAAACTACTTCCAATTTCTCGGCTGTAAGTATTTCATCACATCTTTTTCTTTGATTGAACCAATTGTTACTTGGGAGTCAATTATTAATTCTTTTACATGTAGAAAATTTCAAGTGTTTCATTGCTGATTTTTAATTTAAATGTATTATTAGAGAATATGACATTTGATAGCAATTACTAATTTAAGTTCTTTGAAATTTCCTTTATAAAGTAGCACTTGGTTAGATTTACTATATTTTCTAAAAGCACTGGCAAATTATATGTTTCCTATTTGCTTGGAGAAAATTCTATGACAAGTACTAGTTCAAAATTATAGCAAATTTTTGCTGTTCAAATACTCAATAATTAATTTGGTCCTTTACTAAATTTTTGCTGGTTTGCTCAAGTGGATTTTGATAGTTTATTAACATCTCTGGTTTTGGAAATTATTATCATTTTGTATTTACTGCATATATTTTTCAGATACATCACTAAAATATGTAAGAATCTGAATATGATACCTTCTTGGTGTATTTTTTTATTTATCATCATGTCTGATTGCCTTTATTTGATTCTAAGCTCTGAAAGTTAGTTATTCTTCCATTATAATTTGTTATTCCATTATGCTGTTTTGATTAGTTTTCTGTTCTCCTCCCCTATCAAGTATATCATCTTACCTTGCTGTTGCGTGGACATCGGAGGAAATATTTTAGCATGCATTAGAGTTTCAGATATATTTGAAACTATAAGCTGTGTATATGAATTACATATTATTTTGTATTTTCTGCTTAATAGAGTATTTGTCCTTTCTTCCTTTCATTTCCATCATTGACTGACAAATACAGTTTCTTGTTTTTTTTGTTGTTGTTGTTTGTTTGTTTGTTTTGGAGGGTCCGGTTGGTTGTGGGGCCTGAACTCTGGGCATTGTCCCTCAGCTCTTCAGCTCAAAGCTAGAGCTCTACCACTTGAGCCACAACACCACTTCCGGCTTCTTTTCTTTTTGCTTCTGTGGTGCTGGGAAATCGAACCAAGGGCCTCATGCATGCAAGGCAAACGCTCTACCACTGAGCCACCTTCCCAGCCCCATTTTCTTGTTTTATCATGGCTAGTTTTGACACTTTAAATTGTATGTATATTCTTCAATTGTTTGTTTCATTTTTCTTATTCTACAGACTCCTAAAAAACCTGCTTTATCCAGAATTTATCAATTCTTTATGAGCATGACAAGAGCATATTTTACCTCCTGTACACTCATTTTCCATTAAATCTTATTTTTTTAATTGTATTTTATTTTATTTGAGAACATACTGTACAGAGGGGCTACAATTACATGGGCAGGATAATGCATACATTTCTTACCAAGCATTGCAGCCTCCTCCTTTGTTTACCCTTCACTTCCCTTCCCCGCCTCCCCCCTCCCCCCACCCAATTTTACCCCCCTCCCCCCACCCAATAATACCCCCCTCCCCCCCCACACACCGACATTGTAAAGCTGGTTTTGACATGACATTTTGTACTTCTCATTGTTGCAACAGGTCCACCTGAATCCTTAAACGACTTGTTTGTCCCCATCTCCTCCACATGTTATACTGACATCAAATATAGTGAAAGCAGGGGTTACACTGTGGGGGAGGGACATACAAAGCAACAAAGAAATAATCTTATAAATGCGTTAGAAACACATGCATGAAAGAAACGAAAACATTAAAATACATATTTAAGGGTTCATTTTCCTAACATCACATTATCTGACCTTTTCCGCTTGACTCATACCTATACTAGATATTGCAAATAAGGGAAACCATGGGACCTATGCTTCTTTGGGCCTGGCTTACTTCACTTAATATAATTTTTTCCAAACCTTTCCATTTCCTAACAAATGGGGAAATGTCATTCTTTCTGATGGAGGCATAGAATTCCATTGTGTATATATACCACATTTTCTTGATCCATTCATCTACTGAGGGGCATCTGGGTTGGTTCCATGTCTTAGCTATGGTAAATAATGCTGCAATAAACATAGTTGTGCTGGTAGCTTTAGTGTGGTCTTGTTTGTAAACATTTGGGTAAATGCCCAAAAGTGGGATTGCTGGATCATAGGGGAGATCTATGTGAAGTCTTTTGAGGAACCTCCATACTGCTTTCCAAAGTGGTTGAACAAGTTTACATTCCCACCAACAATGAAGTAAGGTTCCTTTCTGTCCACATCCCCTCCAGCATCTGTTGTTGTTAGAGTTCTTGATTTTTGCTGTTCTAACGGGAGTGAGGTGATATCTCAATGTTGTTTTGATTTGCATTTCTTTTATGGCTAGGGATGTTGAACATTTCTTCATGTGTCTATTGGCCATCCTTCTTTCTTCTTCAGAGAAGCTTCTCTTTAAGTCTTTCGCCCACTTATTTATTGGGCAGTTGTTTCTTTGAGGATTTGTTGTTGGGTGGTTTAATTTTTTAAGTTCCAAGTATATTTTAGATATGAGACCCTTGTCCGTTGTATGGCTAGTAAAGTTCTTCTCCCAATCGGTGGGCTTTCTATTGATCTTGCCAGCTATGTCATTTGCCCTGCAGAAGCTCTGCAATCTTATGCAATCCCATTTGTCCAACCTTTCTTTGATTTGTTGTGCTTCCGGTTCTCTATTCAGAAAATTTCGACCTGAGCCAAGGAGACCTAGGGTTTCTCCTATTCCATCCTGTAATGTTTTCAGAGTGTCTGCTTTGAGTTCAAGGTCTTTGATCCATTTGGAGTTGATTCTGGTGCAGGGTGATATATAAGGATCTAGCTTTAGTTTTCTACATGTAGTTAACCAATTTTGCCAGCACCATTTACTGAAGAGGCTGTCTTTCTTCCATTCTATTGTTTTAGCTTCCTTATCGAAGATTAGATGGCTATAGGTCTGTAGGTTCATTTCTGGGTTTTCAATTCTATTCCATTGGTCCTGAGGTCTGTTCTTATGCCAATACCAAGCTGTTTTGATTACTATGGCTTTATAGTAGAGTTTGAAATTTGGTATTGATATTCCTCCAGCAGTGTTCTTTCCGTTGAGGAGCGTTTTTGCTATTCGGGGTCTTTTTATTCATCTTTCAATTTTTTTCGTTACTTTATATCAAAAGTAGGGAATAAGTCACTCAATTTACCAGCAAAATTATCTGGTTTGGGTGCTCACTATTTTTTTTAGAGTACTACTCTATTTTTTTGCATTTTTTCCTATAGTAAAATATATTTTTTTTCTTTATTGAATATTTTAGGTACTTAGGAGCCTGTGTATCTAAATATGTTCGGTGACCTCATAGTAATTTTAAAAAGCAACCCACATGTATAAGAATATCTCATAAGATGATACTGACCAGTGTGCTGCTCTATCTATATAACACATTCCTATGATGACAGAATTGTTTAGCAGAGATTTCCTATAACATACACTTGTGGTTTTGAGTTCTAGCCAGTGAGCTGATATTGGGGGATTTTTCTTTTTCTTCTTCTTCTTATTTTTTTTTTAGTTTACTTTTCAGTCTTTAATGACATTCAACATGGGCTAATGTATCTTAGCGTTTTGAGATTATTCTAGTTTTCTGGTATTTATTATTATCAACAAAGTGTCTCTTTCTCAAACTGTTATTCCCTTTGTATAAAGGTGGTTGGATTGTTGTTGTTGTTCTGACTATATTCTAAAACTCATATTAAATTCTTTAGAATCACTTCAATCAAATAATGTGGTTAGTTGTATTTTTACTCTTTAATCTGAAGTTTATTTCAATGGTTTTGAGAAATTATCTGAAATAATTTTCAAATACTATTTTTTTATTAAGATCAAAACCCTTACAAGAAATAGATGAAAAATACAAGGAAACAAGAGATGAACACATGTACATATAGTTCAAGAAAGAAATTTAAGTGTTATAGGCGAAGGTCATGTAAACTCAGGACAAAAGAAAAATAAAGACAAAGGCATGAGCAAATCAGGATAAAAATGAACTGGACAGGAGCAAAGAATTTATATAATCAACCAATTAACTAAGTGCTCATTAACATGACTCTTAGATATGTGGGTTTCTGACATTTTTTTAATTTTAATTTTATTGTCAAGGTAATGTACATAGGGGTTACATACATAAGGTACTGAATACATTTCTTGTCTAACCTGTTACCCCCTCCCTCATTTTGCTCCCTCTTTCCCTCTCCCAGTCTCTCTAAGTTGTGCAGCTCGTTTCCAACATAGTGTCTTGTCTATATTGCTGTTGTATTGGTTCACCTTTGTCCTTTGTTTCACCATTTTCTTGTTCCTCTTCCCTTCCCTAGTTCAGATAAGCATATATACAATACCCAGAATACCAAATTCAAATACAGTGACAACAGGATACAAACCATAGAGGGGAAAATTCACTGTATTTGATGTTGGTATAATTTGGGGAGGGGAAGAGAAAAAAATTGTTTAAATAAGGATACAGGTAGACCCATTGCAACAATGAGATGTACAAAATGCTATGTTGAAAAATGAACTGTACAACTTTGGTGGAGGGGACTGTAGTCGTGGAGATGGGAGGGCAGGGATGGTAGGGAAAAATCAAAGGAGGAGGCAACAATGCTTGATAAGAAATGTACTTATTAGTTTGCTCATGTAATTGTAACCCCTCTGTATGATATTTTCACAATAAAAAAACTTATTAAAAAAAAGAAATCATGTAGTATAATGAGTACAACAACAACAAAGAAAAACCCCTTGTGTCCAGGTCTTGGAGTTCATTTTGCTTAGCATCATATTATATGGTCATATGCACATAGGTATTGAGCCATTCTGATTTTTTTTTTCATTTTGGAGCTGTAAGTTCAGAATTTTGTTGCTCCAAGTCTTGTTAGCCTGAAGAATGGAAAGGTATAAAGTAGAGTGAAGCTCACCCTGAAGAATATGGTGTCATGCCGGGCGCCAGTGGCTCAAGCATGTAACCCTAGCTACTCAGGACGCTGAGATCTGAGGATCGCGGTTCAAAGCCAGCCCGGGCAGGAAAGTCCGTGAGACTCTTATCTCCAATAAACCACTTGAAAAGCGGAGGTGGCTCTGTGGTTCAAGTGGTAGAGCGTTTGCCATGAGCTGAAGAGTGCAGGGACAGCACCCAGGCCCAGAGTTCAAGCCCCATGTCCAAAAAAAAGAAAAAGAAAAAAGAATATTGTGCCATACATACTCTTATTGTATAATCCTCAGATAGCTAAAATATGTTTGTCTTTGATGAAGTCATACCTAACAGATAACCAGACTAGTTTTTAAAATATTGCTATATATTTGAAGGCATATTGGATGGAGCCAGATGAAGTAACTTAAAGTTTACATTTCCCTAAATTGAAATTCCTAGATACCATGTAAATACTGGTGATACAGTTCTTTCTCAGTAGGTATATGAGAATTGCAAATGCACATCACGGTCTGATCATATTTTTGCTCAGTTATTTTGTAATACTTCATTATTCATTTTGTTTTTACTATAATTTCAAAAGAATTCTATATTTCATTATTTATTTTTTTAGAATTCAGTATTTAAATAATTTTAAAATTATCTTTAAGAAGGTGTACAAATGGGTTTAATTCAGCATATTTATGTCTACAATACACCTTGGTCAATTTCACCCATTCTTTCATTCTTCTTCCCATCTATCTCAACCATATTAGTCCTGTCAACGGTAGTAGTTTTACTTTCATGTATTATACATTGGGTGTTCTGACTGTACTTGTCCACCATTCCTCTCTTCATTAATCTGCTCTCTTCCAATAATCTTATCCCTCTCACATAAAACATCTTTTCAGCTTTCTAACATCTATTTTGTTCAACTGTCATTTGTTCAGAAGGATCAAAGGATCATACCCTGGAAAGATTTGGATAGATAGATAGATATAATGATACACATACACAAATATATTGTTTGATGTATGGCCCTGTACATGTTATCATTTATGTTTATTTTAGCTCTAACTTCCACATAAGAGAGAAAATACGTGCTTTGAATTACTTCACTCAAAGTAATTTTTCCAGGCCCATCCATTTCCTGAAAAGGACATAATATTATTCTTGCTGATGAATGAATAAAATTCCAATGTATGTGCCTGTGTACATGTGTGTGTGTGTGTGTTCACGAATTTTCTTGACCCATTCATTGGTTGTAGAGCATCTGATCTCTTTCTATAACTTGGCTGTGGTGAATAGTGCAGCAATAAACACAGGTCTGCTAGTGCCTTTACTGTATCATCACTTGCAATCTTTTGGCTACAGACTCAAGAGTGGTAGTACAGGACCATAGGGAGTTGAAAATTTCTTTTTGAGAAAAATACAAACTGCCACCAGACTCCAGTGCTCATTCCTGTAATCCTAGCTACTCAGGAGGATGAGATCTGAGGACGGTGATTCAAAGCCTGCCTGGGGAAGGAAAGTCTGTGAAACTCTTTTTTTTTTTTTTTTTTTGCATTTTTTAAAATTTTATTTTATTTTATTTGAGAACATACTGTACAGAGGGGCTACAATTACATGGGCAGGATAATGCATACATTTCTTACCAAGCATTGCAGCCTCCTCCTTTGTTTACCCTTCACCTCCCTTCCCAGCCTCCCCCCTCCCCCCACCCAATTATACCCCCCTCCCCCCCCACACCGACATTGTAAAGTTGGTTTTGACATGACGTTTTGTACTTCTCATTGTTGCAACAGGTCCACCTGAATCCTTAAACGACTTGTTTGTCCCCATCTCCTCCACATGTTATACTGACATCAAATATAGTGAAAGCGGGGGTTACACTGTGGGGGAGGGACATACAAAGCAACAAAGAAATAATCTTATAAATGCGTTAGAAACACATGCATGAAAGAAACGAAAACATTAAAAATGGTGCTGGCAAAATTGGTTAACTACATGTAGAAAACTAAAGCTAGATCCTTATATATCATCCTGCACCAGAATCAACTCCAAATGGATCAAAGACCTTGAACTCAAAGCAGACACTCTGAAAACATTACAGGATGGAATAGGAGAAACCCTAGGTCTCCTTGGCTCAGGTCGAAATTTTCTGAATAGAGACCCGGAAGCACAACAAATCAAAGAAAGGTTGGACAAATGGGATTGCATAAGGTTGCAGAGCTTCTGCAGGGCAAATGACATAGCTGGCAAGATCAATAGAAAGCCCACCGATTGGGAGAAGATCTTTACTAGCCATACAACGGACAAGGGTCTCATATCTAAAATATACTTGGAACTCAAAAAATTAAACCACCCAACAACAAATCCTCAAAGAAACAACTGCCCAATAAATAAGTGGGCGAAAGACTTAAAGAGAAGCTTCTCTGAAGAAGAAAGAAGGATGGCCAATAGACACATGAAGAAATGTTCAACATCCCTAGCCATAAAAGAAATGCAAATCAAAACAGCATTGAGATATCACCTCACTCCAGTTAGAACAGCAAAAATCAAGAACTCTAATAACAACAGATGCTGGAGGGGATGTGGACAGAAAGGAACCTTACTTCATTGTTGGTGGGAATGTAAACTTGTTCAACCACTTTGGAAAGCAGTATGGAGGTTCCTCAAAAGACTTCACATAGATCTCCCCTATGATCCAGCAATCCCACTTTTGGGCATTTACCCAAATGTTTACAAACAAGACCACACTAAAGCTACCAGCACAACTATGTTTATTGCAGCATTATTTACCATAGCTAAGACATGGAACCAACCCAGATGCCCCTCAGTAGATGAATGGATCAAGAAAATGTGGTATATATACACAATGGAATTCTGTGAAACTCTTATCTCCAATAAACCACTCAGAAAACTGGAGGTGGTGGTGTGGCTCAAGTGGTAGAGCACTACCCTTGAGATGAAGACCTGAGGGACAGCGCCCAGGCCCAGAGTTTAAACCCCATCCTCCCAAAAAAAAAATCCAAACTGCCTTTCTTAGTGGGATGCAATAACCTACATTCCTACAACTAATTTGTCCAAATATGTTATGTCTGGTCTATTTCCATAAATCTCAGATAAATTTGAAAGGTTTTCTTTTATGACATATCTAAAGGGAAAATGATAGGTGACATTGTTCAAAAAGAAATGTACTTATTACCTGACTTAATATAACTGTAACCCCTCTGTATATCTCCTTTACAATAAAATTTAAATTTAAAAAACTATAACTAAGGAAAAGGAAATATATTCTCAATGAAGAGTCAAACTGATATGACCTTAGTAAAATAAAATTAAACTAGTAATGAATGAAGATAACCCAAAATGTAAAAACACTGTGCAGATTGAGTCATTAACCATAATTTCAGGGAAAAAAATAAGAAACAAAATCAATACCAAGGGATATCTTGTTAAAGTTATGTTTTAATGAATATTTAAAAAGAGAAATATAGTCAGGTGCTTGTTGGCCAGTGGTTCACACTTATAATCCCAGATACTGACAGGCAATGACTGAGGACCATGGTTCAAGAACAACAAATAAATTTGGAATCGAAATTATCAAAAAGTTTATTTTAATCTTTAAGTTAACTATTTATGAATTTTTAATAATTTGATCACCTTGGCTCTCTTCTCAACAACCAAATAGCTATGACATTAATCTGTGCCCTCATCATTTCTTTCCTGGGCTATCTACTTCCAATGCAGAAGGACTGTAACTGTAGGACATTTTAGGTTTTCAGATATTTTGGTCTGACATGGTGACTGTCCAATTCTAAAACTTCCTTAAAGTTTATGTTAGCATCGATGTTTAGTATTTAGGCTTCTTTGTTTATGTAGATAATTTTAGAATCTTAAGGTCTATCTGAATAAAGTTATTCATTCTAGATAAATGTGAGAAATGTAAAGAACACATGGGAACTTCATTTGATATAATTTTTTCCAAGTCTTTCATTTCCTAACAAATTATATTAAGTGAAGTAAGCCAGGCCCAAAGAAACATAGGCCCCATGCTTTCCCTTATTTGCAATAACTAGTATATATCTGAGACAAGCAGAAATGGTCAGAGAAGTTGATGTGAGGTGAAATGAGCCCCAAGATAAGGATTCAAATGGTTTTCCTTCCTTGTGATTGTTTCTAACATATTTATAAGATGATTTCTTACTAAGTCTACCAGCACAACTATGTTTATTGCAGCATTATTTACCATAGCTAAGATATGGAACCAATCCAGATGCCCCTCAGTAGATGAATGGATCAAGAAAATGTGGTTATATACACAATGGAATTCTATGCCTCCATCAGAAAAAATAACATTGCCCCATTAGGAAATGGAAAGACTTGGAAAAAATTCTATTAAGTGAAGTAAGCCAGATCCAAAGAAACAGGTCCCATGGTTTCCCTTATTTGCAATAACTAGTATATGTCTGAGTCAAGCAGAAAAGGTCAGATAAGATGATGTTAAGTGAAATGAAGCCCAAGATAAGGACACAAGTGTTTTTTTCTTACTTGCTATTGCTTCTAAGGTATCTATAAGGTACCCTGTGATTTTTTTGTTGCTTTGTTTGTCCCTCCCCGATGGCATAACCCCTGTTTTCACTGTATTTGATGTTAGTATAATTTGGGGAGGGGAAGGGAACAAACAAATTGTTTAAACGGGGATACAGGTTGACCCATCGCAACAATGAGATGTACAAGACGCTATGTCAAAAAACAAACTTTACAATTTAGGTGGGGTAGGGAGGAGTGTAGTTGTAGAGATGGAAGGGAAGGGACGGTAGGGGAAAAACAAAGGAGGAGACAACAATGCTTGATAAGAAATGTACTCATCATCTTGCTCATGTAACTGTAACCTCTCCTCTGTACAGTAGTCTCACAAAAAAAAACTTATTGAAAATAAATTCTTTGTTGCTTTGTATGCCCCTCCCCCACCGTATTTGATGTTTGTATACTTTGTGGAGGGGAAGGGAAAAAATAAATAGTTTAAATAAGGATACAGGTGGACCCATTGCAACAATGAGATGTACATTATGTTAGTTGAAAAACGAACTTTACAACTTTGGCGGGTGGGGGTGGAGAGGTGGGAAGGGACGGGAAGGGGAAACAAAGGAGGCAACAATGCTTGATAAGAAATGTACTCATTACCTTGCCCATATAAGTGTAACCCCTCTGTACGGTATTTTCACAAAAAAAAAAAAAAAAAGAACACATGGGAAAGTGGATTATTATCTTATGGGAAGAAAAAGTGACAGAACAGTGATGTGTGACTTTTAATTTGAATTGCCGGTTTAAGATTCTTATCACCGAGGAACAGTAGCACAGGAAGAATATCATTTAAGGTTATTCACCCACATATATTTATTTTTCCAAGAACAAAACTTTAGAAGTATACCATATATATTTTGAAGAGCTATCCGACAGCTGTAGGCAGAATGCAACAAATAAGAAAGAATAGCTACATCTTTGTAGAAATAGTTTGGTGAGCTAAAGTTATCACAATAAGCAGCAAAATAAATAAATAAATAAAGTCCTTTGGCAAGCAGAGGAGTCACCTGCCTTTTCATTGATTTTTGTCACTTCATCATGCACAACAAATCTATGTCAACATGAGTGGCAAATCTCAGAGGGAAAAATGTGCAAGTCAAGGCCACGAAAGCAGAGGATATACTTAGGAAATTGCCTATTATAGCTGTAATGAGAGGACTTATTGTTCTTCAGGAGAGTATTCACAGCACTCTATATTGAAAGAGACAATAAAATACACTGTAAATAGTTGTATTTCAGTCAATATAAATACACTTTTTAAAATAAGAGAAAAATATGTAACAAGGTACTACAAGCCTAATAATTGCATATTTTCTCTGAAGTATGAATAGTTTAATGTTGTGTTAGTTTGCTAACAAGGCTGCAATTACAAAGTATAGAAAACTGAGCAGCTCAAACCACAAAAATTACACTTTTGGAGACTAGATTCTTAGTTCACTATGGAAGAATCTGTTCCAGACTTCCCGCCCACAACTATGCACATTTCTTTTTTTTTTATTGTGAAAATACTGTACAGAGATGTTACAATTACATGGGCAATATAATGAGTACATTTCTTATCAAGCACTGTAGCCTCCTCCTTTGTTTCCCCTTCCCATCCCTTCCCAGCCTTTGTCCAATTTTTTTTCAAAATAAAAATAAATAAATAAATAAATAAATAAGGAGACAGTCCAAAAAAATTCAAAGCCCTATGCATACCATCTATTCATATGGATGAAGGGACCATAATCATACATCAAACCTTTATACTTAATAATACTTAGTATTTTCATTATCCTTAAATATTATCAACAGTATGGAAATCAATTGTTTTTATGCCAGAAATCCAAGATAAAGTCAAAATAAGATTCTTTGCAATCTGATTTCCAAAGACAAATACACTTTAGATATCTGAAAAAGATGTCTAGCTGGGTGCCAGTGGTTCACACCTGTAATCCTAGCTACTCAGGAAGCTGGAAGCTGAGACTCCTGGTTCAAAGCCAGCCTGGGCAAAAATGTCTACGAGACTCTTATCTCCAATTAACCACCAGAAAACCGGAAGTGGCACTGTGGCTCAAGTGGTAGAGTGTTCACCTTGAGCTGAAGAGACCAAAGACAGCCCAGGTTCAGAGTTCAAGATCCACAATCGACCAAAAAAAAAAAAAAAGAAGTCTAATGATAAGAAGAAAGTGAGTGATATAGCCCAATACTAAGAACAAGAAAGATGGCTTTTATAAACATAATCAAGTTGTGCAGAGGAAAAATATTGAACAGTAAGCAGGATCTGGTGTGGAAAGCTACATAATCTATACAATCAAGTGGACCCAAAGAAACATAGGTCCCATGGTTTCCCTTATTTGTAATAATTAGTATACATCTAGGATAATCTAAGCAGATGAGGAAAATAGGTCAATAGCTATGTACCTATGATCATATACGATGATGCTAAGCAAAATGAACTCCAAGACATGGACACAAGAGGTTTTTCTTTGTTGTTGTTCTGAATTTACTATGTGATTTCTTTTTTTCTTTTGTATTTACCCTTTGTTGTCACTGCATTTTGGTACCGTGGATATTGTATATACATTATCTGAATTAGGGAATGGAAGAGGAACAGAAAAATAGACAAAGGACAAAGGGGGAGCCTATGCAACAGCGATACTAACAAGACCATATATTGGAAATAATCTGTACAACCTTGGGGGGTGGGTATAAAGGAAGGGAAAGAGGGAGAAAAAATGAGGAAAGGGGTAACAAGTTAGACAAGAAATGTACTCAGTACCTTATTTATGTAACTCTAACTTTCTGTACATCATCTTGACAATAAAAGTAAAATAAAATGAAAAAAAGGATTAAGTGGAGAAAAGAAAGTTGACCTCATTTGTGGTCATCATGTCAACAATATGGACTTCTTCATATGAGCAGTGGAAAGAGAGAGAAGCTTTCTAGAAGAGTATTCTAAAATTGTGTTTCAAGGATATTAAGGCTCCAGTGGAAATGACTAAGAGGAGATGATAGAAATAACTAAAATTATTAAACATCCCTAGGGGGGAAAAAACAAACAAAGAATGGATATTTTCCTTTCATACATGTGAATGCCCTATTCCTGCTCTGAAACAATTCACTTGCCAATGTTCTTCTTTCCTGAGACTTCATGCATTATAGAGAAGTTGGAGGTTGGAAGAGCTGCAGAATGGATTACTGCTGTAATTGATTATGGTGTATTGGTTCTTTGTGAAACACAATGGCATTTAGGTGGAGGTCCTGTCTTCATGGAATTATATACAGATCGCTTCCCAAATCTACCAAATACCTACAGTCACAACCTGAGGAGTAAGTTTATTTCTCTGCAATAGTTTAAATATTATCTGGCGCTAATTATGAGCAGGATCATACTGAAACTTATTCACTGAAGGTCATTGTTATTCATGGCTGTATGTGATAAAAAATAAAAACGTTAAAGTACAGAGGAAATTTGTCCCCTCTTCCAGATTCAGGAGAGACTAAAGCATGGATATGCATTTAGTTTGGGGATCTCATTATTAGAAAAAGTGAGACACTGCAGGAAGTTCAGAAGAAATCAACAAGAATAATTAAGGAACCAGAGTGTTTACTCTAGAGGAAATATTAAAAGAATAAATAAAGTATATGCAGTTGGCTAACTAAGGGAACATGAGAATTGTCTATAAATGCCTAACGTGTATAAACACTGAAAGCTAAAATTCAATATAAAGACTAAAGGAAAGTGGTAAAATTAAAAATAAGACAGCTAAATAAAAATAAAATTCCATAGAATACCAAACAAAGCAATTTCAACACAAATAATTGGTCTAATATTGTCCAAAGTAATTCAATTCAAACTTGTCAAATATGTTTGTTTTGTTGGATACTAGGACTTGGAATTTTTTTTTTTTTTTTTTTTTTTTTTTTTTTTTGTCATTCGTGAGGCTTGAACTGTGGGCCTGGGCACTGTCCCTGTGCTCTTCAGCTCAAGGTGAGCACTCTACCGCTTGAGCCACAGTGCCACTTCAGGTTTTCTAGTGGTTTATTGGACATAGGAGTCTCAGGGTCTTCCTGCCCGTGCTGGCTTTGAACTCTGATCCTCAGATCTCAGCCTCCTGAGTAGCTAGGATTACAGGCGTGAGCCACCAGCGCCCGGCTAATTTTTATTTACAATATGTTAACTTCTCTTTTATTTTAAAAATTGTATTTTGACATGTGATCAATAAGAGAGAAAATTTAGGACAGTACTTTAAGCTTAACTGGAAAACAGAAGTATAATTTATCTATCTGGCATATATAACAACAAGGTTGCGGGGCGCTGATGGCTCACACCTGTAATCCTAGCGACTGAGGAGGCTGAGATCTGAGGATCACAGTTCAAAGCCAGCCCGGGGAAGAAAAGCCCATGAGACTCTTACCTCCAATTAACCACTAGAAAACCGGAAGTGGTGCTGTGGCTCAAGTGGGAGAGCACTCGCCTTGAGTTGAAGAGCTGAGGGACAACGCCCAGGCCCAGAGTGCAAGCCCCATGACTGACTGACTAAATAAATAAATAAATAAATAATAGAAATTTATGTCCAGAAGCCTGGAGATCACAGCCTATATACCCTCTTCTATCTGATATGTTTTCTATACATTGGCAATTTCTAGAAAGCTGTTTAATATATTTTCTTTTTCTTTGCTTTCTTGTACATAGAAGCAGGGGAAATCCTTGTGGGGGTTACTCAGCTGGGCAGGTGCCTTACCTGTGGCTTCTCACCAAATGCAACGGCCAAGAATTCCTCCTTCTTTTGTGTATAGAACCCAGAAGATCTTCTTCTAATGCATGTGATGTGAGTGTTTCTATCAATACCTCCAAAGCATAGAAAGCGGGGCATCTTTAGGAATTTGTCCCTCCATTAAAAGCACTTAAGTCCCTGCTCAGTAGTGCAATGGCCACAGCATAGAGCATGCGCAGATCTCACAAAACATTTGCAAAGTAAATGCAAGTATTGCAATTCTGAAGAGGAAATCAGTCAAATCTTCTTTAACATTCAGCGAAAGAGAGCTGCTGTTTGCTTCAAGACTTTTATTAGGAAGACCTTTTTATTTATGTATTCATTTTCTGGGGCGTGACTTGTTTCATCACTGACAGAGGGATGATGTTTCGTTCAAAATGGTTTGATGAAAAACATTATTTGTGGCAGGTTTCTATCATATCAAACAAAAAATAAACCATTTACCTTTGAATTGGACACACTGGCAAGCTGAATTGAATGGGATGTGCTAGACCTGAGGTGACAATGTGAAGCTTACCTGCTGCTGCTGAGCCTCGATCTCACCACGTGTACATAAATGGCAGCCACTCTTGCTCAGGACAGGTATGCATCCTCCTAGACGCTTCACTCTCCAGAGGAAGTCAGTGTAGAAAGGAAAACACAAATGTTTTCAGACAACCAATGGAGATTGTAGTCACTAAAGATTTGTGCATGGTTTCTGGGCTCAAGGGTGTAGGGGAATAAAACTCAGTCAATCACCATTCCGAAGTAGCTTTTGCTTTCATAATCTGTTAAAAATGAATATTCAGTTTATTGAATTTTATTCTGTCAATGAAGAAGTCAACAAATAATCATATTTTAAAAGGAACATTTTATGATAGACACATAAAATTGGTTCAAACAAATTTAAGATGTTACCGACACTCCCAAATAACTATCTATTCCATTTAACTTCTGAAAATATCTTTCCTGAATGTTAGTCACTATTATATTATATTACTTTCATGTTATATTACTTTCATGACTAAATGATTAATCACCATAGGACTGGAATGGAAATATACACTCAGATTCTTACTCATTTTTGCTGTATTTATGATAAATAAGATGGTAGGTAGATAGATACATAGATACATAGATAGATAGATAGACAGACAGACAGATAATTTGTCAGTTGTGGGGCTAAAACTTTGGGCCTGGGTGCTGTCCCTCAGCTCTTCAGCTCAAGGCTAGCGCTCTACCACTGGAGCCACAGCGTCACATCCATCTTTTCTGTTTATGTGGTGCTGAGGAATTGAACCCAGGGCCTTATGCATGTGAGGCAAGCACTCTACCACTGAGCCATCTTCCCAGCCCATGATATACTTTTAATACAATTTTTCCTGTTGCTTCAATATTCTAGCTTGTTATAACCTTGAATGAAACCTTTATTTCTAAATGGCTTTAAGTTTGCTTGAATTTTATAAAATTGTAGCATAAAGACACCTTAAATTTCAGCTCATTACCCAAAACTAATAGATGAATTTCCTACAGCTTTATACTGCAGCAAAAAAATTACTGATTATTCCCTAACTGCACTAATAAAAAATTAGTTCTATTAAAATTTAAATGTAAAAATAATATGTTCTTATACCTCCAATTTTTATTGCAATATGTGTTCCCTTCCCTTTAAATTTTAAGAAAGCAATGGTGAGATCAGGTGGGTAGTAAATTGATCACAAGTCTATAGCCAATGAATCTGAAGACATATGGAGCGGGATAGCAATGTTCTCCTGGCCTACCACAGTTCATGAAGTGAAGTGTGAAATAGGACACGAGTGATTTGGGTACAGCCATTTAGCATCTGTTCCAGTCATGTTAATTCAAGTTGGACATCATATGAAGGCAGGAACATAACATGATGCAGAAACAATTTTTTAAAAAGCATAATTGCCAGTATAATAGCTTGGCAAGAAATGAATGTTTAACCTCTGAGAGAAGAAAATGGGTTTGTTTTAGCAGTAAGAATCTCTGTTATCCTGAAACCTTGACAACATACCCTGAAGTAAAAATGTTCCTCACTATCATACAATGAATATCACTAGTCAGTTATTTATTCATTCACTCATTCTTCCTCTCAATATAAATAAGATCCCCATGCCATGAAGATTGATTTTTAAAATCAGGTACAAAAACAGAGATAAGAGCTCATGGAAACATATGCCTACACTTACAAATAGAGGAATTTAATAAACAGAGTATTGATTTTACAGAAGAAAAATACATAAAAGAATAAACATTAAAACACTTGTGAGGCTGAGGCAAAGAATCACAAATTTCAGGCCGGTCTGAGCTACATAGGGAGACCCCCATCTCAAGAAACACATTTAAACAACAAAAAATAAATGTAACTGTGTAAAGTGGGGGTGGGTGGGGGTGGGGGTGGGTGTATGTGTGGGGGGTGTATAAATGTGATATAATCTTGATGAAGGATTTAGAATGCTATGATTTAACCAACTTATTTCCTGAAGTAATGAAAATATCATTTCTTCCCTTTACAAAAAGGAAAATCAGTGGATATAGTTACATATAGTACAGTTATATGCTCCAACTTTATGATAGTCTAAGTCTGCAATTTTTTATTAAGAGTTAACTTTAGTTACATATACACACATATTTAATTATATACCTACTATATATGTATAGATATATATACACATATACATGAATATACATTGCAGATATTTACATATATACAAACTTATATACTTATGTTTTGCATACTTAGTTCTATGTCAGGTAATTTATAATTCAATATCACTTTATTTTCTATTCACATCTATACACGGACCTGCCTGGTCCTAAACACACTGTCCATCTCAAAAGTTTTAACTTGGGCTGGGAAGGTGACTCAATGGTAGGTAGAGTGCTTGCCTTGCATGCCTGAGGCCCTGGGTACGATTCCTCAGCACCACATAAGCAAAAAGAAAAAAGCCGGAAGTGGCGTTGTGGCTCAAGTGGTAGAGCGCTAGCCTTGAGCTGAAGAGCTGAGGGACAACACCCAGGCCCAGAGTTCAGGCTCACGACTGGACCCCCCCCAAAAAAAAGTTTTAACTCAAAATTATACAAACTTTCTAATAGCATTGATCCAGTAATACCTGGAAAATGTGGGTCGAATTATTTGTTTGTACCTATATGTTTTTCTTCCAGTAGGCCTTATTACTTCTTATCCTGTAAGTAAAATGTTGAACTCCGGAAGCATTAGATGACAAATTGTTTTTCTGAGGAAAAAATATTGAAAACCATGCCTAACACTCCTACTCTGTAACAACAGATGGAGGGAGTTAGAGACTATTGGTATTGCCACCAGATTGCATACATCAAAAACTTAAAATCAGAATAGAAATTCCTATAAACTAGTGCAACAAAATAGAGGAAACAAATCATTGTTATGACCATTAGAAATAAATGGATGCACCTATAGTATTTTGGACATCAATACAAAGAGATTACTGAGCAAATCATGAAATTAAGTGTTTGTAGTTTTCTTGATTAGAAACCTCCCAATTTTATATTACAAAAATCAATGAATTTGGCCTGTGATTTGTCAGTGCTATCTTTGTAAGGTCATGAAAGGTAAACTAGTATTTCCCTTATTTGTTTGTTATTTGTTGGTCCTGGGGCTTGAACTCAGAGTCTGGTGCTGTCACTAACTTTTCTACTCAAGGCTAGTGTTCTATGATTTGGGCCACACATTACTTCTGATTTTCTGGTGGTTAATTGGATGGACATAAGAGTCTCATGTCCAAGATCTTATCTCAGCCTCCTAAGTTGCTAGGAAAAAAATCCTCTTTTTAATTAGTGAAATTAATTTTACTTATTTGATTCTTCACAACAGAATACCTTGAGCTTGTCTTTCTCCAGCAATCATAAAATAATACTCTATATCTATGTGTAGTTATATTTCTATATTATGTAATCAATTGCTACTCATTAACTTACTAAACTAATGGTAGCCAAATATTAATGAGAATATTAAAATGATGGTGTTGTTTAAAATTTTAGACACAAAGCCTGGTGCAAGTGGTTCACACCTGTAATCCTAGCTACTCAGGAGGCTGAGATCTGAGGATCATGGTTCAAAGCCAGCCCGGACAAGAAAGTCCATGAGACTTTTATCTCCAATAAACCACTAGAAAACCAGAAGCGGTGTTGCTGTGGCTCAAGTGGTAGAGCACTCGTCTTGAGCTGAAGAGTGCAGGGACAGCGCCCAAGCCCAGAGTTCAAGCCCCACAACCAACCAAAAAAAAAAAAAAAAGAAAGAAAGAAAGAAAAAAATTAGACACACTTACTTTATATTATTTGGGTCATTATATCTTGGCATCTTTTTTGAGAAATGGCAAACAGTAAACACAGATTTCTATGAAAAACAGAGGAGAAGATCTCTGCCAGGAAAGATGCTGATGTTTCAGGCAATTTATTTTCATTGATACAGAAAACAACAGAGGACAGTGATATCTACCTAGTATATTATATCTTCTTACCATAATTCTTTGAGTCCATTCCAAAGTAAGTCTTTCCAAAAAGAACACTTTGCCTATTTAACCATAATACTTGTTACCATACATACTTTTAGAATTTATGTCTATAGTATTGTTTTCCATACAAATTTCATTATCATTATGTTATACATTTTAATAATCTAATAGATAATAAAAGTAAATTCTAGAAATACCAAATGAGTTTTTCCAGGTCATGTAGCTGACAAGTAAGATGCACATTTTCTTGAGCCAGAAGTGCTGCCCCAAAAATGTGTCTGTCTGGCCTTCAGAATTGTTCTCGAGTCAGAGCACTTAAGATGAATTGCGAATCACACTCTTTGATCTGTAAGAATCTGTGAGAAAGTCCCAAATGATTTTTCTCTGTAGTAGAGATTCCCTGTTCTCTATTATCTTGGAGAAGATTTATATGATAGCCAAGCCAATTCAGCTCCAATGGAGAGCGGAATTGAGAAAACATGATGACTGGAGATGAGCCATGAGACCGGACACAGGACACCATCACAGAGACACACGTGGCATCGTCTTCTGGCAGCTAGACTCGTCTGCAATTTTTAACATTTTAAATATAATGTAGCCAAGAGAAATCATAGCTGTGTTCCTTTATGGACCCTATGTTATAATCTGTTCTCTTAACTATGTTCACAACACAGTTTTAAAGATCAATAACTAAGCATAGAAGATGAAAACATTACATATTAATATGGAATTATGGCAACATGAAGGCTGCATGCTAAATGAGCAATAACAGCACTAACATGGCTTCTACCAAAAAACACTAGGGGGTAGCAAGTAAGCCAACCACCAGGATCTTCAGTGTCTCTAAGTGTAAACATACAACTGAGCCATGTGGTCAGTATGGTCTGTTTCACTTTTAAAGTATTTTTTAAATTGGTAATCTTTGTCCATTAAACAAAAAACTTCCAAAGATTGATATTATTTCTAAAGTTCATATTATTTAATAAAGTTCATTTTGCCCTGAGCTATACATTCAACTAATGAATCTCCATTAACACTAATACCATCAATAGCCAAGGTACTTTACTGAGAAACAGCCTGAGGATAAAAAATAGAATGTATGTCAGAATCAGGCCTCTAAGTCGTTGGAAATTATACCCAACTTTGTTCTTATTTATTTCTTCAATGAAGCTTTGCTATTTTACTAGAAACTGTTTACATTTTACTAGAAACTGTTCTGGTTATTGAAAAGATTATAAAAAAATGTCTGGTTGCTCAAAATTTGTATGCTTTACATAATTTTTCTGGATCATTTTACACATAATGGAATTTCCAAAATCCATTTTTACCCATGAATCTAAAACAGCAATAATTTCAAATCACATCATGGAGAGAAATTTCCTAAAAATTGGCCTGTGTGACATATCTAACCTCAGAATAATTTTCTCTGTTGCTTTCCTACGCTGGATTTTCTAAACTTACTATTTTCAATGCTTTAATAAAGGAAAATCTAAAGAGTGTAAATGGAATGCTTTGGAATTTAGTGATATTTCATCTTGAAAATGAAAATTAATATTCTCATATTAGAAAGGAAGCTATACAATAAGTTTTTATCATTTGCTATTTTGGTACCTTATAATAGGTAACATATAAAAATAATCAATATTAATATAACAAGTTTAAGTGATTTCTAGTTGTAAACAATTTTAAGTATAAATATATCATAAGATGAAGCATTTTTTTTTTTTTTTTTTTTTTTTGTCGGTCGTGGGGCTTGAACTCTGAGCCTGGGCGCTGTCCCTCAGCTCTTCAGCTCAAGGCGAGCGCTCTACCACTTGAGCTACAGCGCCACTTCCGGTTTTCTGGTGGTTTATTGGAGATAGGAGTCTCACGGTCTCTCCTGCCCGGGCTGGCTTTGAACCGCGATCCTCAGATCTCAGCCTCCTGAGTAGCTAGGATTACAGGCGAGAGCCACCAGCGCCCGGCAAGATGAAGCATTTTTATACAATGTATATATAATGGACAAAACAGATTTCTAACCATGGTAGCCATCATTTTTTCCCATGGTATTCTATGCAAACTTAAACTAATATTATTTTTTCCTTCACATTTTGCTCAATAGCTTCTTTCCACCTTTGGGGAAAAAATATCCCCACCTGCAAATATAATGTCAGTGTTTTTTTTTTTTTTTTTTTTCTGAACCACAGAATCTCACACATGATAGGCACAAAATAAGCATGTTGCTACATTGTATTATTACTCCTAGAGTGTCTACCCACCTGCCTGACAGAAGATCATATACTCCTTAACATCAACCTGGAGGGCTTTCCTTAGGAAGAAATTGTAGCACTCACAGATCCCACATGCCACATTATGCATACAAAATAGTCTGTACATGTAAGTCATTAGAGTGTACAATAAAGATGATAGAAAATCAACATACCTAATAAATACCTTTCATCTAAAAAGCAACTTTAGGGACTTTGAGTTATTTAGAATACCTTAATCTTCAGGAAAAATAATTTTCAGACATTGATCAAGATATATTGTGTTCATAAACTCCTTTGTCAAATAACAACTCCTTTGTACAACTACTTAAAGATAAAAAAGTAAAGATATAAAAACATAATTTTAGTTTCCTTGGAAACCAATGATTCTTCTCAAAGATGTCAACTAGACTAAAATATCTTTGAGAACAAAACATTTTTATTTCATGTTCTGACTTCAGAAATGCATAGAAATGAGTATGCATTTCCCTGTTTGGAATTTATAATAATTAAATACTCCCTACTAAAATGCTGAGATAATATGAGTAATAGAGATTAGAAGCAAGTCATAGACATTTTAGTCAATATTATAATGAAGAAACTGAAGATTTTGTAACAAAAATGGTATCAAATAGCCTATCATGCGAACCTACCTATAAGTTTAGTAAGAATAATACTACTTATCTATTGGTAATACTGATGAGGATAATTAAAAACTTATAGCAAATTAGTTCAAGAGGTTTTATGGACCTTCAGCAAGCATATAGATAATTTATCCTCCCCCAAAACCCAGTGAGAAAGGATTATTAATTGTCTCCACAAATCAGGAAACTGAGAATCATATCCTGCTAGAGACAAGAGAGCTCAACAAATATTATCATGTTCGATTTTCATAATGACTTATTGAAATATGGAACATTCTACTGAAAAAGGAGAGATTTTAGCTAGGATGAGTCACATGCCAAGCACCTTAAGGTAGTAAGTATTGGAGATAGAATTTGAAAAAAAAGATACATACACAAACACATGTATGTGTGCAGCATAATTTTTACAAATGCCCACACCAATATAAAAATCAATGTGTGTAATAAGCTTTTTAATTTATGAGTTAAATTTAGAATGCTAGATGTTGAATAATAGAATTTGAATTCTAGGAGATTTCTGCAGATAGGTTAGATTCTTATAAGAAAAGGTTGTCATGATCTCATTTGAACCTTTTGAATAATAAGCACAAACACAATACAAAGACCCTATGTTGAAAAACCTTACAATTTAGGTGGGGAGGGAGGGAATGTAGTTGTGGAGATGGGAGGGAAGGGATGGTAGGGGAAAAACAAAAGAGGAGGCAACAATGCTTGATCAGAAATGTACTCATTACCTTGCTCATGTGATAGTAAGCCCTCTGTACAGTATTTTAACAATAAAAAAACTTATTTTAAAAAAATAGAGACTCCAGCCAAGAGCCAGTGGCTCATGCCTGAATCCTAGCTAATCAGGAGGCTGAGATCTGAGGATCATAGTTCAAAGCCACCCCAGATAAAAAAGACCTCGAGACTCATTGGACCAGTGGTTTAAAGTGGTACAGTGCTAGCCTTTAGCAAAAGAGCACAGAGACAGCACCCAGACACTACGTTCAAGTCTAATGACCAAAAAAGTACAGCCTTCTGAGAACACAACATTACAATATAAATAATTTTGATGAATATATACCTACTAATAAGTCCAAAAACATTCAACACTGGAGTTGTCACAAATGTCCAATTGATCTGAATTTTATTTCCTTTTACTCTGTATTGGTAGGACCAACAAAGCAGAACCTACTGCAATAAAAAACTGATAACTTCTAACTTGTTAAAAACAAACAAAAAATAACAACAACCAAAAGAAAAAAGAAAAAAAGAGAAACAAAGATGTAGCCGCTCACCAAACTGAGGTGGAAAGAATAGTAGTTCAAGATCAGCAGGTTAAAATCCATGAAATCCCCATGTCAATGAATAAAAATCTTGACATGATAGCACATGCTGGCCATCTCAACTATATAGAAACAATACTAGGAGATTTGAGATCTTGGCTACACTAGGAAAAATTGAGACCTACTCAAAGAAAACGGGGGCATGGCTCCAGATAAAGCACCTGACCAGCATAGCAAGTATGAGGGATTGATTTCATACTCAAGTATTCCTCCTCTACCCAAAAGAGTTAAAAACATATTATAGTTGCTTACAAGTATTAGGAGGAGTGTTTTAAGGATGAAGAAGTTTATTTGGTTTAGCAAAATGCTAAATGGAAGGAAAAGGCATAGTGACTACACAGAGAATTTTAGTTAAGCCAACAAAGCTGTTCATACATGGCACTCACTGCCTTGCTGAAGAACATTTTATGTAGCATTACTTGTAGCATTACATTAGATGTAGCATTACACCTCACTTTCTATGAGTCCTTGGAGTGTGATGTAATTAAAAGTGTAAGAATACCCTAAAATCTTGAGCAACGTCAAACTTAACAGATTAAAATAATATTGTCCTATTACTTAATGTAGTCCCTTAAATCTTCCTCTCAGGGCTGAGCTACCTTGACCATGGATCTCTTTCAGAAAACATGCTTGTTACACCCCTCCGGTAAATATGTCATTCTTGTTTTCCCATTCTGATGTATTCCAAGTAATTTTTAATGATTATTACTTGACATTATTTTATATGTAAAAGTTAATATTAAATCACATTTTAAAAGAATTTCAAGGATTCAGCTTTAGGAGCAACATATTCTTTTTTCATTCTTATAAGAAATAAAAAGTGTGCTTAAAAAAAACATACAGAAAACGTATAGTATTGCTTTAGTTACAGGGCATTTTCTGTCAAAAGGTCCCTCCCAATACCACCAAGCTGTTGTTTCCAGCATTCTCCATCTCTCCATTATCTTGGTTTGCTAAAGTAGCTTAGTACATAATAAAGGCAACTGAGTGTCGGCTTGAGACTGCCATAAAACCTCCCATCCATATAAAGCATTTTTCCACTTTTGTTAAGCTTCTTATCACACACACACAAAAGAAAGAACTCTCTCTCCTTCTCTCTCTATGCCTCTCTCTCCCTCTGCCCTTTCTAAACGGTTGTTCTAATTTTATTGAGACTCTTTTGCTAGGGTACCACACTACAGTTCACTCACTATAGGAAAGTGAACCCCAAAGAGCCAGCTTGCAACTATGACAAACCATTTCCACTTCTTATGTTAACATTTCATCTCAGAGGACTCTTTTCTCTCTCCATTTCAAGGCACCTCTTTGTCTCTACTGCGCTTACTGTGTGAAGGTGTGTCATTGACTACAGTGAAGTGAACTCAAAATTGCCAACTTGAAGCTGGCACATGGCTTTAAATTGTTGTTGCAGTCGATGCCTCCATGGAGCTGGTACTGGCCTAAGCAGCAGCCTATTGTTTGATAAGATTTCCCTTCTGAGACAGCCTCAGGTAGAGCCAACAGGCCAACTTCTACCTTTGTACAGTAAGTAGAGTAGGTGATTTGGTGGGACTCATTTGTTCACACTCTGGTTCATCACAGCTGTACTTTCTCCTTGTTCTCTCTTCTCCTGTCTGAGTATATTTGGTCTTTTAAAGCAGAAAAGTTTTAAAATGCTTTTCCAAGGAGTATTTCTAAACAATAGAAAATATTAGTCTACCTCCAAACTCGATCGCAAATTCTCATCTCAAAAGTGTATCTACGTTCTCTGCTAAGACACAGTTTGTTAATAAAAACCAGGCAAAGAAAACTCTACTGCTTCTTTCCTAGGCAATACTAAATATAATCTTGACCAGTAATTCTCAAATGTGTCTGAAGACCAGCTCATCTGCTTCACTTAGAAAATCATCAGAAATATTTTTCTGGGTATTTTTCATCTTAGACCCACAGTTAAATAAAGTACGCATAGTGATTCCACTTCAACAAAATTAATATTATGTTTTACTGCGTTTGATCAAAGTCTGTTTTGGAGTGAAATCAAAGGGGTGTATGAAAATAATAATAGTAATAATATAAAATGCGGACAAAGGATAGTGGTTCATGATCACTTAAAAATTTCATGCTTTAGTTGAAAAATAATGTATGTGTATAAAAGTAATACTGCACCCCTGAAGAGTTGCTCTACAGTGCTAACTGCTAAAAGCAAAAATCACTTATTGATATTTTATATCTTGTCTATGTAGTGCACTGTTTCTAACACAGAAAAAGACGCACAAAAATTCCAACCTCAGCTCTACCAGAGAAGGTAGTATATTTATATGCAATGAGTCACAAGGAAGGGAGAAAATGATTCCCTCAAGCAGAGCTAAGATGCTTTGGAATTTAAGAAAAGGAAGAAAATACTCTTGCCTAGAAAATTAAGAAAAGTTTTCTGAAAATGTAATACTTCTGTGTACCAAAAACAAAATGTAAAGACCAAATAGGCAAAGTAAACAAAAAAAGCAAGCTATGGCTTTTGTCTATTAAAGCGTAGTGCATGTTATTTAAAAAATATGATCTAGGATCTAGTGAGTAAAAACTTTAACCACTGACTGGATAAAATACCCTGATATATTTATAGGTGTTTCAAAAATCCCCAAAGGATTTCCACTATTTGACTTAGTAACTGGAATATTTTAACCAGGGAAAATAGAACTATTTTCAAGGGTTTATATCTAAGAATAATTATTGAAGCAAAACTTAAATCTTAAACGCACTTATGTTTAGAAATATGGGACAATTGAATAAATATATCTATAGAAAGGAATATTGTGCTGCCATTACAATGACATTGTATAGAAACGTGTTAACAAGAAAACAAGCTCATAGAATACTGCCAGACTAAAAGGCTAAACCACAAAAGTATCTCTATTATTAATATTTTTATATATTTCTATATATGAAGTAAAAGGAATGAGGAAGAATGGATGGATATTTTATTCTTGGTTAGGTTCACTGTTGAACTATCACAGGTTTTTTTTTTCTACTTTTGTGGGTTTTATATTTTCTAATAAACTCAGAATCAAATTTATCCTTTACTATGACTCTGGTTGCTGACTTCTTCTGTGACCTCATTTCATGTATCTCCCCCCCTCACTCTCTTATCTCGAGGTGCTCTGGCCTCTCTTTGCTCCTCAAATATACCAAACGCGGTTTGGTCTTAGAGACTTTGCTCCTACTGTTCCCTCTGCCTGGAGTGCTCTGCCCTAGGTCATTGCACAACTGGGTCCTTCATATCCTTCCGCTCCATCTGCCTCATGCATAGAAACACGTTCAAACGAAATCACCTGCTTATCCCACAGTCTTCATTTTTCTATCACTAATTATTATATTAAATTATCTTGCTCATATATTTACTTCATTGTGTTTACTTGTCATATATTTTCTCTCCCTAAAATGCATAGTCCCTAGGAACTTTTCTATCCTACCTATCTTAAATATTACTATATGTAAGAACAGTAACACAGAGAACTGAATCTCATTAAGTTATGATTCATATAAAAACTAAAATGCAGAATATTAGGTACTTTCTAAAGATCTAGATCCTTTTATATCTAGAATGTTCCTTAATTCCCAGAATGTCTTAATTCTTTGCCCTCTATTTTTTAGCCTCTTCAATTTGTGATTATTTAAATGCATGTCAAGGGATCAACTAAATGGTAATACATAAATAAAAGCAATTAAATGATAATATATTTATTGATGCATATTACTATAAATGTAAAATTTTTATTTAGAAAAGCAACATCATTGAGTTCATTAAGCCCCCCAAAAAAGATTGTTGGAAGAGATGTTCCTTGAGATTTTAAGGAAATGATAGGACACAGTTCTATGGAGGAATGGGAAAGGACACAGGGACATTAGCTGGAATTAAACAAATATATCTGTTCCAATTGAGATGTTATGCATAGCATTTCTATGAGAAGGCATTATAGATTGAGTCACTGATGAATTCACTGCTGAAGTTTTTTGGTTTTTGTTTTCTGTTTTTTTAGGAGAAGGGCCTAGTTGTAAGAAGTTGACCACTGAGAGTAGGCTTTTGACAGGTATATCTCAACCTGGACCAGGACCCCGCCTCTCTTTCTATGTTTCCTAGCTTCCATGAGGCAGTTGGTTCCCTCTACCATGTCCTTCCACGGTGATGTTTCTGACTTGCCATGGGCCTAAAGGCATTTAGTAATCTGACCATGGACTGAAAACTCTGCCCTACAAGCCAATGTGAACATTTTTTTCTTTTAAATTTATTTTCTCCACTATTTTGTCACAGTGGTGGAAAGCTGAACAAAGTGTTTTGGATATTATGCACACAACAAAAATCACAATCTCTGGAAGTGGCACTGTAGCTCAAGTGGTAGAGCGCTCGCTTTGAACTGAAGAGCTGAGGGACAGCGCCCAGGCCCAGAGTTCAAGCCCCACGACCGACAAAAAATAAAAATTAAAAAAAATAAAAAATCACAATCTCTAAAACAAATATTATATAATAAAGAATGTATGTTCCCTTGTTCTGCAAATACTGTGCCGTATTTCCCAAGTTATAGTTATATAGTCTTTTTATTCATGGTGGGATACAACACAAGTTTATGCAACCAAGGTAACTTATAATGGTCCCTAACCTAACTCCAAGTAATTACTAGAGAATTGCATTGTTCTCAGCATAGAAAGACTTGGTTGTGAGCTTATAATAGCATTTGACATAACCTTTTGCCACATATTAACAGACAAACTTTGCATTATATGAAGTTTCTTCACTAATATAATAACATATCCATAAACTGGGGTTTAGCCCAAGAAAAGTTAATTTGGCCTTTCAAAATTCAGAAGTAAAGAAATTAAATATAATGCCTTTCTGGGTTCTTTCAAATGATGTAGAAGTTCTTTCTCTACAGCACTCTACCTTTCTTGGGGTGTTATTTTGTAAAATCAGACTAAGATTCTCCTTTCAAAATTATTTCATTCTATTAGTTGTAGTTCCAATTCATATCCAAGAACTTTGTTAAGGCTATATGCATTAAGGTAAAATTTTTAAATAAAAGTTTCTAATGTAAAAATTATGATTTATCTGTACTCAACTAATACTCAACCAAATAGATCAAATTCCATCAGTCAAAGAGAAATACTTTTCTCTGATGCTGCTTGTTTCAAGGCAATTACTACATATATTTCTTTAATATAGTAATATTCAGGAGTTTGAGTCTTTAGAAGGATAGTTTTCATATTCCTTTCATATCAAAAGGTTTCTGCAGTTCTTGAAAATGCCACAATTGTACCTTTTAAAATAAACCACTTAACTTTTTACTTTTGCTTGGTAAAATGCCAAAGTTGAGAAATTTGTAGCACAAAACATAATTATGGATGTAAAAAGGTAAAAGAAAGAGTAGATATACATGTTAACATCAAGGCTGAAGTTTTGATCCTTAGAAGAACCCCTAAAGGGAGTAAGATCAAGTGATATTATCACAATTTATGTTTAAATTTAATATTGTGGAATGTTTATTTTGAAAAGAGCAAAAATTATAGGGAACAAGCAAGCCTTCAAAATGCTCCACATCCCTTCTAAAGCTCTGAAACATTTAAGCTATGGGAGAACAATAGAAACCAAACAATCAAGCTGGGGTGGGGGTCCTCGGAATAAATGAACAACAGCAAGGGTGCAGGCCTGGCTGGGTGATGAAAACTGTTCACACAGCCAGGACTTCTCCCCTAGCAGTTTCACTGGTCTATTTTTTTTATTTAATTTAATAACTTCTGTTCTGTTGAATATTTGCAAGTATAAATCTTGCTCACTAAAACCAGGATCTCAGACCTTGTCCTATACCTGTAGCTTAGAATAATAATTAAAACAATTGATATTTATTAAGTGATATATGCTGTATGGTCAGCATACTTATTTCTTATTTCTTATTCTTTGAAATGATGAAGTAAATTAGTCTGACCAAAGCTAACTTAATCTATAAAGAGATTTAAATTGCAGGGTTTTTTTTTCCTTATCTCAAGGCAACTGTTCTTAGCAAAGGTACAAACTAAATTCTATTCACCCCTCTACCATATAACCAATTAACCCATTCTAATTTAAGATTATAATAGTAGTGTACATAATTCTCTTTTCATTGAAAGAAAGAGTACCACAATTTGTTTACAATGAGCTATCAATTTAGATTTCTCATTACTAACACACTTTTATACACAAAAGGGACAAGAACTGAACAGCTTCTGTTACTGGTTACTGTTATCACTATGGGCAGTATTTTCATATCTAATTTCTTTCAAAGAAAATAACAAGGATATTATAAATTTTCACATATCAATTATGTTCAAATAACTCATCAGCCAGGTGCTAGTGGCTCACACCTGTAATCCTAGCTACTCAGGAGACTGAGATATGAGGATCGTGGTTCAAAGCCAGCTGGTGCAAGAATGTCCGTGCCACTCTCATCTCCAATAAACCACTGGAAAACCAGAAATGGTACTGTAGTTCAAGTGGAAGAACACTTGCCTTGAGCTGAAGAGCTGAGGGACCGCACTCAGGCCCAGAGTTCAAGCCCCATGAATGACAAAAACAAAACAAACAAACAAAATCAACAAAAGTTAAAAATAATTTTACCAGAATCAACTCCAAATGGATCAAAGACCTCGGAGTCAAAGACACACCCTGAAAACATTACAGGACAGAATGGGAGATACACTAAGTCTCCTTGACACAGGGCGAAATTTTCTTAATAGAGACCAAGAAACACAACAAATCAAAGAAAGGTTGAACAAATGGGACTGCATGAAGCTGCAGAGCTTCTGCATGGCAAAGGACATAGCTAGCAAGGTCAATAAAAAGCACATGGATTGGGAAAAGATCTTCACTAGCCATACAACAGACAAGGGTCTCATATATAAAATATACTTGTAACTCAAAAAATTAAATCCCTAACAACAAATCCTCAAAGAAACAACTGCCTGATAAATAAGTGGGCTAAAGACTTAAAGAGAAACTTTTCTGAAGAGGAAATAAGAATGCTCAATAGTCATAAAAGAAATGCAAATCAAAACAACACTGAGATACCACCCCACCCCAGTTAGAATGGCTATAATCAAGAAATCTAATAACAACAGAAGCTGGAGGGGATGTGGCCAGAAGGGAACCTTCCTGCATTTGTTGGTGGGAGTGTAAACTTGTTCAACCACTTTGGAAAGTAGTATGGAGGATCCTCAAAAGAATCCACATAGAGCTCCCCTATGACGCAGCAATCCCATTTTTGGGCATTTACCCAAATGATCACAAACAAGACCATACTAAAGTTACCAACACAACTATGTTTATTGCGCCGTTATTTACCATAGCTAAGAGATGGAAGCAACCCAGATGCCCCTCAGTAGATGAATGGATCAAGAAAATGTGGTGTGTGTGTGTGTGTGTGTGTGTGTGTGTGTGTGTGTGTGTGTGTGTGTGTGTGTGTGTGTGTGTGTGTATACAATGGAAATCTATGCCTCCATCAGAAAGAATGGCATTGCCCCATTTGTCGGAAATGGAAAGACTTGGAAAAAATTATATTAAGTGAAGTAAGCCAAGCCCAAAGAAACATAGGTCCCATGGTTTCCCTTATTTGCAATAACTAGTATATGTATGGGACAAGCAGAAAAGGTCAGATAAAATGATGTTAAGCGAAAGAACCCCAAGAAAGGTACACAAGTGGCTTTTTCTTTCTTGCTATTTTTTCTAACATATTTATGAGGTATCGTGATTTTTTTGTTGCTTTGTATGTTCCTCCCCCATGGTATAACCCCTGTTTTCACTGTATTTGATGTTGGTATAATTTGGGGAGGGGAAGGTTAAAAACAAATGTTTAAGTAGGGATACAGGTTTACCCATTGCAACAATGAGATGTACAAGACATGATGTTGAAAAATGAACATTACAATTTAGTATGGGGGGGAGTGTAGTTGGGGAGGTGGGATGGGAAGGGATGGGAGGTACAAACAAAGGAGGAGGCAACAATGCTTGATAAGAAATGTACTCATTAAATTGCTCAAGTAACTGTAACCCTTGTAGGTGTACAGTATTTTTCATAATAAAAACTTATTAAAAATAAAAAAGAAAACAAAACAAAAAATAATAATGTGCCCAAACCTTGCATAAGATATGAGCAAATTAAAGGAGAGAAGCACTGGGTCTCTCAATGAATTACCTTTCTTGAGTCATCATCCTAGGGAGTGAAGAGACACAACATGAACATTTTGTCAGGGCTCAGGAGTTTGATAAATATTCCACCAACAATGACATTTCTGTATTATCCACATTCACAATCAGTTCAAATGTTATACTTCCAACTCTGATTTCCTGGCACAAAATAAAAATAACAGGTAAAGAATTGCTTCTATTTATGAAAATAATGGCAAAAAAGGTAACTCCTCTGATAGACTATCAGTTCCAAGATGGCAAGCTAGACAGTATTCCATTGAACAGAATTGTATTAAAATGGAAAATAGCAGTGTGGATTTATTACATCCTGTTTTTTCAAAACTCAGCTAAACTTGAATTTCACCCTGTTCACAATTTCAGAGGAAATCCGAAAGAGACATAACCTCTGCAGTAGTTACTGGCAACTTTCTGTGTGATTGGAAATGTATTCACTGTGAAAATATTGAGTCACTAAGCCTTCAGACTGCATTCCAAAAGTCTACCACGGGCATTTCAATCACAAGTGTGAGAATGTGACAGCCAGGCCATTTGGACTAAACAGCATTGTACAGAATTATGTTGGTGAATCTAGTGCCCTTCAAATGACCTCTCTTGGAGCCATGACATTAAGTCATGGAGAAACCTATTCATAAGTTGAATATTTTTTTCTAAAAAAAGGAAAAGGGAGGGAGAAAAAGAAAGAGTCTTGAGTTCCCAGAAAGAATGTTAAATTACCCTATCTCCCAATGGAATGATTCACTTTCATTTCCAATAGCAGTAAAGCCTATTGACCCCCGTCATGTTATCCTTCTTGCTGCTCATGCAGTACTTTCTTTAATCTCTCGGATCAAAGATTGGTCAATAAAAATCATCTCTGCTTTTGTGAGGAGCAAACAAACTGCACTCAGTCCTATGGTAATTGTAAGTTTTCACAAAATTCTAGAGAAAAAAATCCCCATGGCTGTTATTAAATTACCAAAGGAAAAGAAACTTGTCTTCTATTTGGTGAGTCCATTTAAAATGCACTAGGTTTTCCAAGTATGGCACATATTATTTCTCTTGGGGTGTTTTTGTTCTGCTTTTGTTTTCTTTTTTCCTTCTTCCTAAAATTTTTAAATGAATTTTGAATCAGTGAAAGATCTTTTACCAATGACCCTGAACACTGAAGTCCAATTTTTCTGCAGAAAAAAATTACATGGAGGTGTCATTTTGAAAAAAGAACATCAATATAAATGACAGCCTCAATATGAACTGCCCTTTGCAATAAAGGAAACATGCCTCAATCCCAAACGAAAAGGACAACTTCTTTGGTGAAAGAGTAGACCGGTTGTTTTCTCCATTAAAGTTTGGTCCACTTTGCCAAGCAGTAGCAAATTTCAGGAGATGATGAGAGTAATATCTTAGTTTTTGATAGGTCTATGATTAGTCAATTGAAACTAGACCCAGTTCATTGACTTATTTCAAGATATATTATCTAACAGTCACTCTTGGGAGATTCATGGTTCTTCTGAATTATAGCAAAGTTGACAAATTGCTAATTTAGTAGGGCACAGTTTGCCACTGCCAACCCCATTATGCTTTTAAATTTTATTTCAATTTCCTAATTGCTGGTGCTAAGAAATACGTACTGTCTTCTGAACTATGTTTCTCTTAGGCCCGTTTAAATAAGAAAGTGATGAGAAATTAACAGAAGAAGTAATCTTTGTGGGGGTTTTATGAAAGAAATATCATTAGAAGGAAATTGTGATCAATTTCAAAGATATGGTGGGAGATGCTAATTATGGGTAATAGTTATTCTAAATTCTAGTAGACATGTTATGTAATGTCTCAGAATAAGAGTTGTAATTGACACTTTCACAATCTATGAAGACTATTAATACCAAGGAGAATTGATTCCCAAAGAAACAATACTTTCTTTAGCAAAAATTTCATTCTAACATTTTTAGCTTTCCAATAACACAGTCATTACCACTCCATCATTTCCAAATAAACTTATTCTGAATAATTTTTCATGTTTTAAGGACTCACAATTTTGCCTATAATATAGCCATTATAAAACCAATGAAAACAGCACTTCAATATCATTGCAGAAAATTAAATTACATTAACCCAAGAATTACTATCACCTCCAATTTAAAGTAATAATTCATTAAAACTTTACCATTCTTAAAAATAAGATACTGTAATTTTAAAAGATAAAAGTACTTAAGAGGATTGACTTTGGAGTTAAACAGACTTGGGCTAAAATTTAAAATTCATGACTTATCCTTACCTAATTCTGCTTTCAACGATATATATATTTGTTATATAAAAAAACCTGTAACTTAAAAAAAGCTAATCACTTTATGGTCAGGAATAAATTAAAATTGTGCATGGGTAATGTATAGATCCATTGTAGGCCTATTCAATGTTTTCTAAATAATTAATACTTGTTGAGCACTCACTGTGGCTATATCTTCTTCTTGTACTTTTCTTGTAGCTATACATTTAAACTTCAACTCGTCTATATGATAGGCATTATGATATTGATATTTTACAAATAAAAGAATACTAGAGTCAATATTTTGAATAAGGAAATGACAAGAGGCAAGATTTAAACCCTGTTAAGTCTTAGTCAAGAGCTTAAATTCTGGATAAGCCCATTATATCATGTCTTTTGCTAACAATCACCTAAAAGCTGTTCAAAATTTATGTCAATATGTATAGCACTATGATGCTTTGGAAGTAGTTTGGTCTGTACTCTGTCAATTTGGGGTCAATGCTTATTGTTGATATGCACATGAGAGACCACACAATGTCTCACTTCTTTCTTTTTTGTAATAAGTGTAAAGATCAAAGAAGAGTGATGGATGCAAAAGGAATAAACACAATATTTTAAGACCTATATTGTATCTTAGAAAAAAGTATGTTGTGCCAGGAGTCGGTGGCTCACGCCTGTAATCCTAGCTACTCAGAGGCTGAGATCTGAGGATCGCAGTTCAAAGCCAGCCCACACTGAGAGACGGCGCCCAAGCCCAGAGTTCAAGCCCCTTGGTCAACCAAAAACACAAAACAAAACAAAACAAAAACACAAATATGTGTGTGTGTGTGTGTCTGTGTGTGTGTGTGTGTGTGTGTGTGTGTGTGTGTGTGTGTGTATATATATATATATATATATATATATATATATATATATATATATATATAAAGTATTTTACTAGTGGTGCAAGTTGCTTTGTGATTCCATGATTTGGCCTGTGCTTCCCATACTGGGACCCCTAAGGATTCTCACTAAAAGTTTAACAGAAGTACTAGGCAAGGTGATTTATACCTGTAATCTGAGTTGCCTAGGAAAGGGACACAAGAGGATGAAGTTTGGAAAACAGGGACAAAAAGTTAGCAAGATGGTACATGAAGACCAAATTGAAAGCAAAAATCTGGGGATATAACTCAGTGTTAGAAAGTTGATGATATGTGCTAAAGTCAACAAAGTGCAAAAAAAAACTAAAAAGTGACACAATAATCTGAATTCTGCTCACCCCTAACAAGAAGTATTTATGTTTGCTTTTGTTCTGCCATGAAGAATTTTTTTTTAATTTTCATTAATGACGTTATTGATTGATTGGTTGTATTTTTGCCAAACATGGGACCTGAACTCTGGGCTTGGGGGGAGGGGGCTGTCCCTAAGCGTTAGTGCTCAAGGCAGCATTCTACCACTTGAAGCACAGCTCCACTTATGTGTCGGTAATTGGAGATAAGAGTCTTACGGACTTACCTGCCAGGACTGGCTTTAAACTGCAATCCTCAGATCTCAGCCTCCTCAGTAGCTAGGATTACAATCAGGAGCTGCTCAAGCCTGGCTAAGAATGATTTTTTTTTAACGCTTCCAAGCATATTTATCCCAAACGGGAAAGAGGGAGCAGCTAAAAAATGAAATATATTATATATACCAAACAAAACATATTTAAAATATATGACTGCTGTGATCTCCGACATCTGGTGAAAATCCAACTATGATTCCATCATATGCGATTTGAAAGTATTTGGAAAGTATTCAGTAATTTCAATAGAAGCTATTTTTGTTTTTTTGTTAGTAGTTTTTTTAAAGGAACTATATGCCAAATAGTATGTTTCTAAGTTTTGACAATATTTAGTTATGTCATTCAAATAAAAGTGTCATGATATTGGAGAGGAAGAAAACAGAAAAAGAGCATTCAGGACTATTTTTTAAACACTAATTTGATTATAAATATGTGCATGAATTAGTCACTATAATTGTAATGTGGTTAATAGCATCTCAAAATGCACATTGTAGATATCAGTTTACACTAGAAAGAGAAAGTAAAAACAGACAGCAAGGTTGTTCCTCTTAACACTTCTTCCACTGTCTTCACCCATTTTTTCATTCATGCCCAAAGCATTTTCTGGACCTGCATTGAAACTCTGAGGCATCTCCTACAAAAAACACATACTCAATACAGAAAAGTAAAGACTTCAGAAGCATATAGAGATTATTTTAACAATATTTTCAGTTTTAATTTTATGAACAAACCTCGATGCCTTAAGGTTTTAAATATATATATATATGATTATTCTGACCATTATATCGATACAAGCTTATTATAATTTTATTGGTGTATGCAGAAAAGTTAAAACAAAAACAAATCTTGAATCCTGGTTGGAAATCACAGTTTAAAATTGGGTATCATTTCATAAAATAATGTGACTGTGTGTTTTTAAAGTAGATGAACTCACTCATAGGTTCCAGTTCTAAAGTGTAACTAATGGCTCATTCAGAGATATTAAGTGGAGAGGAAGTTATGGTAGAGTAAGTGACAGGCAACCCCACTGGATAGTGTGTCCAATTAAAGCAAAAAGTCATGATTCAGACCCTTTTAATATGAAGAAATAATTGTTTAAGCATGGCAGAAATACGTGTGTTTTTTTAAAAGACTATTTTGTTCCATTCAACTTTGCCATTGGGAAAGGGACCAAAGAACAATTGTAAATTAGCTTTCCTAACTTAAAAATTATTAGCATGATCTGAAACAGAAAAATGTGGTCAAAATATTTTCATTCTTCACCATTATAACCTTCTCTTTCAGTATGTTTACTTTTTAATGTAGTATATTAGAAGAAAGTCTCCAGATATCCAGCAGTGATTTTCCAATGCTAATGAGGACATGGATCACCTGGAGGTCTTGATCAAATGCATGTGCTGATCCAGGTGGCCAGGATGGAATCTGAGATGACCCACGTCTCACAACCTCCCAGGCAAATGAGATGCCCGTTCAGGGTGCGTGGTTTCTGCCCAGCTTCTACAACCCAGCCATGCCACGAAGAGATTGCCTCCAAGTCTTTTTCTGGTGCAAGTGACTGAGACGGGGAGTCTATATAGGAGGAGACACTATAGGAGGAGAACGGAAAAGGAATAGGCCAGACTCGATCATAAACAGGCGAGGATTAGTTTATTGAGGAACAGTGAGGGGTACAGACCTTCCCGCGGGTTTCGAGGTTGTGCCGAAGAGTTAGAACAGGAGCTGGGTTTTTATAGGAGGTCCAAGCAGGTAGGCAGAGGTTAATGAAAAAGCCACTAAGTCAAGGAAGGTGGGGGCCTTTCATTTGGGCCCACATTGGGTTGTTTACAGCTGGGCTTAGTTGGACTGCCCTGCCTGCACATCAAACAAGTTCGCTCATATCTAGGATTTTGCCTGGCGTCAGTATGCACCTGGGAAAATATGAGTGGGGAGGGGTTCAATCCTTCACACACACACGCACACACACACACACATGAGCCACAGCACCACTTCCGGTTTTCTGGTGGTTAATAGGCAATCAGAGTCTCACGGACATTCCTGCCCCAGCTGGCTTTGAACTGCGATCCTCCGATTTCAGTCTCCTGGGTAGCTAGGATTATAGGTATAAGCCACCTGCTAGGGAGCATATTTTGAAAGAAGATAGTATCTACCTACTTCAGAGTGAGGGATGGCTCAACTTGTGGATAGATATAGCCTTGAATTCATTTGGTACCTGTCAGGACAGTTACATGTACTTCTTTGCTTCTTGTCTACTGCCCTAGACTGACTGCCTGTATTGATAAATTCGTCTGGTCAAAAAAGATGTGACCAATATACAAACTACCCTTGGCAGAAGTAAAAGTTTCCTCACCCTAATAAAATGATCCAGATGAGTCTCTTGAATATAAAAAGTTATTTACAAACAACACCACTGATTTTGTATTCCTATTTCCTTATCCCATATATTTTCACAAGCAAATTATGAGGAAATAGGAGAAGCAGGAGGGCAATTGATTTTTCATTATTTAAACCAGAAGTTAAAAACAGATTGTTACATAGCATGCATTGTTTCTTGAATGCAGACCTTGAAAAGGAGAAGCTGCCCAATAAAATTTGTAAGAATAATGATGGCCCGGTAGATAGTAAAACTAATTTTTATTCCTAATTCTTTTAATGCAAAGTTTTCAAATGACTTGTTAAAAGCCTAACCCTGTAGTTCCAACAGGTGAATGTATACACGTCCCAAGAGAGCCTATGCCTGAGGCCAGGCACAGATGGCTGTCAGTGATCTTGGTTGCCATTAAAAACCACCTACAGCATCAGAACCAGAGCAGAATATAATTTAGACCACATTGCAAAGAAGTTCAAGTGGGAGAGAATTTCCCTTTTAATTTTTTATTCACTAAAAGCACAAATAAACAAAAACAACCTATCTACATAGCATAAAGTTCCCCAGAGAAAAATGATTGTATCTATGTCTCATCAATTGGTTTCCAAGCAAGCTGTGTAAACCAAGATAATTAAGTATTATCCTGCCCAGAAGCAGAGGGATGGGTAAGATGACCCTTGAAGTCCCAATCCTGTTAATTTAGGAACCAGTTACTGACTCCTCCAATGCAACCACGAAGTGGTGACAAAGGGGTTAGAAAGTGCTAGGAGCCAGCAGGCATCATACTTCATGCATACCATCTATGCAAGAATATTTCCATTCCATAGACCATCCCAGGCTCCACGACCCACTAGTCCTAGTGGAAGTCATCATGTGGTCTCTTATTGGCAGTATGACAATTTGTGGAGACTCTTCAAACCTTTATGTGATACTGCACTCCTTGGTAAACAGACACAGATTTTTTAACTTATAGTTTGTAAGCAAAATCAAAGATCTTATGCAAATTCAAAAGACCACATAATCAAAGACCCTAAGCATTCTTGACAGATCTGGTTCTAGACAAATTAAATGGAACACTAATTTTGAGTGAACTTCAGCTACTCAGGATAGTATTGGCAAGAATTATATTATCTGAACCTGAACTCTGTTACTAACTCTATCTGGCTGGCTTTGTAATGCATAGCATGAAGAAGATTTTAGAGTAAGACACTGAATGATTTTACACATTTGTTACCAACTACTGAAAATAAAACAAAACAGGAAGAGCCAACTCACCTACAAATGAACATTCAAAAAAATTTCGCAGTTGAATTCCATTGTGTATATATACCACATTTTCTTGATCCATTCATCTACTGAGGGGCATCTGGGTTGGTTCCATATCTTAGCTATGGTAAATAATGCTGCAATAAACATGGAATTCTATGCCTCCATCAGAAAGAATGACATTGCCCCATTTGTTAGGAAATGGAAAAACTTGGAAAAAAATTATATTAAGTGAAGTAAGCCAGACCCAAAGAAACATAGGTCCCATGGTTTCCCTTATTTGTAATATCTAGTATGAGTCAAGTGGAAAAGGTCAGATAATGTGATGTCAGGAAAATGAACCCTTAGATATGTATTTTAATGTTTTTTTTCTTTTATGCATGTGTTTCTAACGCATTTATAAGATTATCTCTTTGTTGCTTTGTATGTCCCTCCCCCACAGTATAACCCCTGCTTTCACTATATTTGATGTCAGTATAACTTGTGGAGGAGATGGGGAAGAACCAGTTGTTTAAGGATACAGGTGGACCTGTTGCAACAATGAGAAGTACAAGTTGTCATGTCCAAAACGAGCTTTACAACGTCAGTGAGGGGGGAGGGAAGGGGGGGGAAGGAGAAGGATTGGGATTGGGATTGGGGGGGAGGGGGGAGGCTGGGAAGGGATGTGAAGGGTAAACAAAGGAGGAGGCTGCAATGCTTGGTAAGAAATGTACGCATTATCCTGCCCATGTAATTGTAACTCCTCTGTACAGTATGTTCACAAATAAAATAAAATAAAATTTTAAAAAAAAATTTCGCAGTTGACAGAGAAGAGATATTATTATGGGATATGAAGGTGCTATGATGTATTTCTGTATGGTTTGGACGAGGTTACCAATTTCAGGTTAAAAATCTTCCTTATACAAAAACGTGTAGCATTCCTCCATGGAATTCATCAGCATGTGATATTGTATTTGTGAGCCAGTAATGGATTTTCCTATTCTTCCTCCCCCAATACAGAAATGCTTCTTTTTCCTTTCTCGAATCTACAGCACATTGAAGATTAGTAACATATCTAGTAAGACCACAAGTAGTTTTAGGATACATTTTTAGTGAATTTTGAATTTCTATGCATGTATTTCCTTGAGTTTCAGTGCTTCTTTAAAAGGCACTCGGAAAAAATGGCTAAAAATATTTTTTAGGTAGAATTCGTGTTAAGCATAGGAATAGTGTATTTAAATATTAACACTTTTCAAAGAACAGTAAGCCTTATCAGTGGACCTCATTTCTCTCTCTTTTTTAGCCTTAAAATAGACAAGCAATTTGGTCCCATGTTATGGACAGTGAAAGAACAAAGACTCCAGGTTAGCAAAATTAATATTCTAGATAAATAGGGAAATAAAAGCCAGGTACTTAAAATATTCTGCTACCTGTTCAGTCACAAAGTGCAACTCTCTCCATTACTAAAAGAGTTCATCCATTAGCTCAACAATTATATTAATGGAAGCATAATTTAAGTCACTTGAATGTTTAATGACTTATTTTTAAGTTTACATATAGTTAATAGTAAGTATACAATATATAAATACAAATGCATCTGAATATAATCAATAAAGAGTGCTTAAATTTTTCTTTATTTTTTATATGTTGTAGCATAACATTTTTCCCATAAGAAATAAAAGCAACTCGTCAGAAGATATCAAGGTTTATTTTTTAAACAAAGCACTCAGATACTAAAAACCTGAATACTTCATAAAGAAAATAGGTTACTCTCCCCTAAAATTGCCTCTAATGTTAGCTGAATATTAATAAAATCCATAAACCATTAGTACATTATAGCTGCTTTGTTCTGAATTACATAGACCTTTTATGTTTATTCCTCGGTGAAAATGCATAAAAAAATGAAATCCACTCTAATTGTACTCTCTGAAGATAGCTGGTAAAATCATTTCTAGCAGCTCTAAATCAATTGTAGTATTAAAATGACCTGCCAGGTGCATCTTCTGGGTATCAGACTAATTAAGGGAATGTATTAATTGCAACTATTCATCAACACCACCAACGTTGTTAGGTAACCCTTACAATGAATCTTTTCACCATATTATCTAGCAATAAAACTGCAGTTTTATAGAATGTGAAGAAGAAAAAAAAGGAGAAAGAGAAATCTACAGGAGAACAGTTTCTGCTTTTGCTTCTACATTTCATAAAAGTCTTACACAAAGTTCCAAGATGAACTGAATAGAATTTTTCTTAAAAATCTTAAACTCACCTTTGTGCATGGTTTCTGTTCTTTTTTATTTTATAAAACATAACAAAACAAATCTTTAATCAGTCCTAACAAATATTCTGGGTTTATAGTACCCAGTTAATTTGATTGATTTTTTATTAAATAATGCAAGATGATACCATATTTTGGAGAGATGATAAATAAATAGGTAGATAAATAACTTGTGTATGTATATTAAGGATATTAGAAATACCTATGATAGCTTAAGGATAAATATATATATATACACACATACATTTATGGATATATACATGTTTTGTATATAAAACAGTATTACATCATGTCTGAGTATGTGTGTATGTGTGTGTGAAATTTTTTTCTTCCCCAGATGTGTCAATTAAGCAGTAATGGTAATTAGTATCAAAAGAACATCAGAAATATGCGGGCTTTGATCTTAAGTGTTAAACTGAGTAGGCTTTTGAAATTAATTTCAAATGACAGTCATATCATTATTACATTTTCCATTCCTCAAAGGAGAAAGGAAATGTAAAATTTTGGAAACTGTTTAAAAAAAGACATTCCTTTATGAGCTAAATTTGTAGAGAATGAGATGGTTCACTATTCTAAGTCCAACATTAATTTGCATTTCTGTCATTATTGTTTAATTATTATTAGTGTGGCTCTCCTTTTTATATTATCTTTACTTGTACAAAGGAGTTGAGTTTTAACAAAGCAGTTTATGAATTCAATATCTTGACCAATGTCATCCCTCTTAAGAGTACTCCAAATAATACAGGTGACAAAATGAGAAATTCTAAGCCAGAAGAGATACTGTTTCCCTTTCTTCAGCTATGAATCACTGAGAGAATTACTGTTATGAATCACTGAAGTGACTCTAAATGTCCCTGAAAAATGAAAAACAAAAAAAAACACTTCTAGAAAAGAATCCCATGCTTCAAAAACTGTGGCTCTCTTCAGATCAAATCTTAGCAGCACACTGTTTTTTGAAGCATCCCTGCCAGAAATCTCATCTGTTTGCAGTAGTCAAGCCCAAGAAATTGAGAGTAATAGGATTTCAGGGAGCCCTTCCTACCCTAGTACATCTGTTCTTCCTATAGGGAAAATGGAGAAAGATGAAGACTTCCACAGGAATTACAGAAATTAGTGGTTCTACATCACAGGGGATTGCTCTGGTGTCCTTGCTTTCATGAAACTTGCCTGTTGCTATTGATCCTTAGTAACCCCACCAATGCTCCTTCAGGAGCAGCTTTCTTTTCCTTTGTGGTTAGAGATTTTCTTTTATGTCAGTTGTGGGGCTTGAACTCAGGACCTGAGCACTGTCCCTGAGCTCCTTTGCTCATGGCTAATACTCTACCACTTGAAGACACAGCACCACTTCTTGTTTTCAGACAGTAAGTTCGAGATAAGTCTCACAGTTTCCTGCATGGCTGGCTTTGAACCAGCATTCTCAGATCTCAGCCTCCTGAGATTCTAGGATTATAGGAATGTACCAACAACATCTGGCTTATGGTTCATTTTGAAGTATAAAAAGAAACCTATTTGTTTCTTGCTCTAAGTCTAAGAGGGCTCTATCTCATCCCTGGAACAAGCATTGTAACTTACACTGGTAGCTCAAGCCTTTAAGGCTAGCTACTCATAAGTCTGAGGTATGAGAATCATGAGCTCAAAGCCAGCTCAGACAGTAAAGTCTTGAGACTCGTCCCCAATTAACCACCAAAAAGCTGAAAAGCCGCACGTGGAGTTGTTGTTGCTGAAATGCAAGAAAAAAGCTAAGAGACACCTCCCAGGCCCTGAGTTCAAGCTCTAGTTAAACACACACACACACACACACACACACACACACACACACACACACACACACACACAGAGAGAGAGAAAGAAAGAGAGAGAGAGAGAGAGAGAGAGAGAGAGAGAGAGAGAGAGAGAGAGAGAGAGAGAGAGAGAGAGAGGACAAAGCTTCCATTGTCAGATGAACAGAGAGAGATCCTAAGGCCCCAGGGTCTAACAACTACTAACTTCAGATACAGCAGTTTCATTCAGTTAAGCAATGTGGACAGCTGGAGATCTTGGGATATTGTTATGCTTGTTTGTTTGTATTGACATTATGGAGTTTGACACAGGGCCTTACACTTACTAATTATTCTGCCACTTCAGCCTCCCCTCAAGCCCTTTTCTGTTTTTACTTAGTTTTTGCACAGTGTCTCATAGCATTGGACCAAGGTCCTCCAGGAGTATCATAAGAGGATAGGAGGAGTATCATAACCTCCCTCAGTAGCTGTAGTTGGGATTATAGTTGTACACCACTATATTGAGTAAATTTGCTGATATGAGATCTTGCTTATTTTTACCCCAGACCAGTGCCAAATCATAATAGCCATGGTCTCCCTCTCATAAAAGTAACTGGGATTATAGGCCTTATCACTATATGCAGCCAAACTCAAGATGTAGCTACCTGCAGTCAGAAAGGTAATGGGCAGGGGCTGAGAATGTGGCTCAGTGGTAGAGCGCTTGCCTTGCATGCCTGAGGCCTTGGGTTCGATTCCTCAGCACCACATAAGCAAAAAGAAAAAACGCCAGAAGTGGTGCTGTGGCTCAAGTGGTAGAGCACTAGCCTTGAGCTGAAGAGCTGAGGGACAGCGCTCAGGCCCAGAGTTCAGGCCCCACGACTGGACCAAAAAAAAAAAAAAAAAGAAAGAAAGAAAGAAAGGTAATGGGCAGAACACTTGCCAAGGGAAATATTCAAGCTACTATGTTTCTCTAGTCATGTACAAAATGAACAGCATTGATTAGTAACTAATTCCTGGAATACTTCAATTTTTTCATTTGCACTGATTCTCAAATTTAACTCAGAAGAAAAAGAATCCTACCATCTTTATGCTGGTAGTCCTTACTGACCATTCCATGTGCCATTTTTACCACTTGAAAACTGCCCATGGATTTCATTTTATCCTCAGTGCCATTGTAGATGAGGAAAACGATGATGCTCAGCAAAGACGACTTATGCAAAAATTCAAATTATTTGGGAAATAGCTCTGCTTGGTAATAAGTTGGTGTTCTTATTCAGTAAATTCTATTATCTCTGAATATCCTCGTCCAGTCTCAGAGCATCTCATTGCAAATAATGAACAGAAACATGCTAGGATTACCTTCCCATACTGCATTTTGTTAACTATATATACCCACCAAATGTTGGTCTGTTTGGTGTATTTTTCTAAATGTCTTATCTATTCCTGGAGATACATTCTTTATCTTAACAATGTTAATTTTTATACCATGACAAGACAATTTAATAAAAGTTTAAATAAACAAAAGTTGAAATCTTTTGTGAAGACCACATTCCTGTACTGAAACAATTTTTTTAAAATGGATCTTGGCTTACTCATCTGGGATTTTATTTTGGGTTACTTTTGAAATATTTTTCTTAGTAATAGGGGATAAAAATAATGCACAAATACATATAAAATATCGGCACTAAGATAATTTGCAAGGAACTGAAAAGAAAATGTAAGATGTCTTCCTCTATCCAGAAAATCAGATTACAATTAATATATATTAATAAAGAGAGTCACAGTAGAATAAGGAGAGAAGCATTATGCCATATCATTAAACTCTATTAGGACTATGAGATCTTCAGTAACAATATCCATGACTGTGGAGAGTGACTGAAGAGAAAATCTTTATTCTGAAGATGTAGTTAACTCATGGTATATTCCAATACCCTTGCTTAAGGAAACATTAAATGTGTTGTTTAGAAGGTCTCATACTCAATTATTGATACTGCTCAAGGAGGATAGAACAGAGGATACTTTAAAATCCCTTCAAGCTTTGAAATGTAACTCATATTTATACAAATATTTTGTTTTCATTTCCTTTCTCTTGGCAAACTCAATAGAAAAAAGTATGTTATCATTTTCTGACTAATTGATTATATTTTTGTGGGTAATATTGTAGACACTATGGAATATGTAATAGACTGAATTTAAGAAAAAATGTTTATAATGTTTTGCATTTTTCCAATTAGTCTATTACTTGAAACCTGAATCTAATATGCTGAAAATAATTCTCACTCAAATTGACATATTTTATGGTTCTTCATATTTCCTTTTACATACAAAGGCACAATTATTTTTGATAACATAGAATTTTTCATATGTATCATTTATATATATAAACATATCCATATATTTATATTTTAGTTATCATATATATGAGAACAATGTTATCAAAAATAATTGTGTATTTTGTTTTATATATATATATATATATACACATATATATATTATGTCTTCTTTTATTTTTACTTTGGACAAAGCACCTATCACACTTTAAATCTTCCAAATCCATGCACAGTCAGTCCCTTAACTTAGATGATACAAAACAACATTTTCCAAATATTTCTGCTTTCTCACTCTCCACTCCATCCTAAAGGCAAAGGAATTTCCTTGTCAAGTATTTTGATCCTCCTACTTAACTTCTCTGGGTCAGCTCTTGGACCATAAATCCTCTGAAATTCAAGCTACAATTCTAAAAGAAAGTGCTATTTGAAGCAGCATCCTTTAGAAAAGACTTACTTGGTTTTCTCAAGAAAGTTAACTTCTTGCTCATTGCCACCTCTATACTTGTACACAGTTCTGTCTCAAAATCCTCTTCAGTTCAAAGAGCGGTGGCTCATTATCTAATACCTCATTATTCCTGAGTTTTTTTTTAATATACAATTTATAAATCTTACAAATCCCGCCCCTGGTTCTTTGTTTGGTCTAAAATGGCACTTATTAAGTGATTGTTGAGTAAAAGAATGAAGATGCTTATCACTAACACTACCACCACTGCCTAGCTACACATCTATCATTGCTCTTTCTAGTCACATCCAAGTTCTGCTTATAACCCTTCACAAATTTAAAAATTATCTTGCCTCCAAGTTATAATACAACAAACTCTCTAAATTTTTATGGTATTTCTTTTTATTCTATGTTAAGCCTGGCACTTTCGGATTGCTGATCAATAGTTATCTCATCCTTTTAATAAGGTTTCTTTAGGGAATAAAATTGTTTTGGCTCTTTATTTTGGCTCATTTATTTTTTTAAACAGGATCTCAACCCAAGCTGGCCTTAAACTTGGGTTCAACCTACCTATACACCTGATCACTGGAATTGCAGGTGTGCACCATCATACCTGGCTTTTAGGAGAATGCCTAATTCAACTAATTCCAAGTGTCACTTTGTAATTTTAGCTCTACAAGTGATGGTGGTAATTGAGGAATGCCATTAACTACAAATCTATCAAGATAATTCATCTCTCAGCTTTATAGTTGCTTTAGTATATATGAAATAACAATAAAATTGTTCCTGTTCTACAAATGAAATAACTGGTTTAAAACAATAAGCAGTCTATTAGCTCCAATTATTTTCAGTGACACAAACACAATTGTACAGAAGATAACTCAAGGGTTTGCAAGTATTTGTTTAGTTTTCAAATTCTATTTTAACTATTTATAATATATAGGACTACTTAAGTAGTTTGACCATCCATTTGCCAATTTAAAAATTATAAAGTATGAGATTCAAGAACCCAGTTTCCTTATTCTTGTCCTTAACAATATTTTCTACATATAGTGATCAATGAATAGCTTGGATGATAAGTGTATGTATTCTACTCTGCGTGCATGGTACAAAAGAAGAAAATGGATTTTCTGGTACCTCACCACCCAAAACTACCTACCACGCTATCTTATATCTAGCACTCATCTGAAAAAAACTGCTACATTGTTTAAGAAGTGCTTTAAATTAGTGAACTCCTTGTATTTTTGAATCAATTATGTAACAATGCCATTAATTTTAAAATAAGAAAAAATATAACCATATTCTACCGAATTAGGGAGATTTTCTTGATAGAATAAAGTGAGAAAAGTAGGTTAGAAATCACGTTATTTCCATTTCATTAGGGAGTACTTTCTAAGGGTAACACCATTTAAAAAGGTTTTCTAATGGATCCTTTCAGTATATACCTGGATAATTGTTTTCATCTTCAAAATCGTAAGGGTAGATTTGACAACTTCAATTTCTTAATGTAACTGTTTCAACCTCCCCCCCACACACACCATTCACCACCATCGTATTTCTGTACTTAGTTAAAGCCCTCCACCTCCTTAAAATGGGAACCAAATGTCTCCTGTCAAGAAAGAGCCTTAGCACATAGTAATATAACCAAATGTTACAATTTATCTTTTGACTGCCCTGGAATTTTCCTGTCAGGGTGCTATTTCTAACTGGTTTGGTGACGTTCCTTGATTTTTGCTTCTGACAGTCCGAAGGGGCTTCTGGACATTATTGATCAGCTGTGGCCCTGCCGTGAGTCTGAAAGCCGCTCAATAACAGCACTTGCCAAAGAGAGAGATGTTCCAAGTTGTCCTAAAATTCCCACCATGCTGCTTTCCTTGAGATTCATTGATGCCTCAAAAGGAAGCCTGCAAAGCAGAAACACAACTGATGTGCATGGCAAGAGAAGAGAAGGCAGGAGGGATTTAAGGGCAACATCAAGAAAACATCTGTTAAAAACACATAAAACTCTCAGGTGTTTGCAGGCACCCTCTCCAGCACTGTTGCTTCGACAACATCCTTTCTCCCCAGTCCTTTATTCTTCAGTCTCCTCAAAGAGCTACTGAACCACGAGCAACAACACAACAGGGAGTACTTATGTCAACCCTTGCACACATTGCTGTGAAATGAAATATGAGGTGTGGCTAAGTAGACCTCACTAGAGCCAGGGTCTACATATTTTATCTACACACTCACTCCCTGGAATTGCTCTCCTATTACTGCTCTGATTGGAGCTAAAAACCAGTAAATGAAACTACGCAGAAAGATGACCATCTAAAGTCATAACGGAAATAACAGGCACATAAAACAGCACCTAGGTGCCTTGATGACCATCTATCTGCTTAGGACAACAAATGTCCTTTCCAGGCTAAAGAGAGCAGCCCACATCTTCTTCCTCTCCACAGTTAGAGAACATGCATGCGAATCTAAAAACCTTTTTTTTGTTGCTTTTTTTGTGGTGGGTGTTGCTTTTTTTTATTTTTGTTCTGAAAAGGTCAGTCTCACTAGACAGCCTGGCCTGACTGCAGGCTGGCACACCTCCTGCTTCCGTACCCTAGGGAATGGGGTCAGTGTGCATACTCCACCCTGCTAAACATGGAAACCTCGAGGCTCAATTTTCCTTGTATAGCACCTCTTTCTCTGCTTCAAAATGCTCAATAAATAAAAGTCACTGTGAACTGAGGACTTATTCAAACTAGCCTGAGGCAAAGGACTCATATACAGCTCACAGCCCCCAACTGTTCTGGTGTAAGGAGGGATGCCAAATTCTGCCCTGGTTGTATATTTCTGAGCATCTTCGTGAAAAGTCATAGAAAGTATGACTGCAATGCTCGACTGTAATATTCTTACAATGAATATTTTAGTTCTAAACCATACTTTTTTAATCTGTAAAAAAATAATTCTGTAGTCAATATGATTTGAAAGTCCTTTATTAGACACTACAGCAAAAAACTTCGATGTAGGCAGGTACTAGTAGCTAGTAATCCTAGCTACTCAAGAGGCTCAGATCTGAGGATCACAGTCTAAAGCTAGGCCTGGCAGAAAAGTCCATGAGACTCCAATTAACCACCAGAAAACCAGAAGCTGTACTGTGGCTCAAAGTGGTAGAGCACTGGCTTTGAACAAAGGAGCTCCGTGGCACCCCCTAAACCTCCAAAACCCTGACTCAGTGACCAGCAAAAACAATAACAACAAAATACTGATATACATTTTTCAAATGTATTCCAGTACTATTCCATAAAACATAGTTTGAAAGTCACTATTTCATTTATTTGAGACAATAGGACTGGTAGGTCTGGGAAACTTTCTGTGAATTCTTTTAAAAATACTTTTTCCTTTAAATTTTTCATTGCATTTTTGTTTGCTAATCAAAAATGTTAAGGCCAGGGCTGGGAAGTTGGCTCAGTGGTAGAGTGCTTGCCTTGCATGCCTGAGGCCCTGGGTTCGATTCCTCAGTACCACATAAGCAAAAAGAAAAAAACCAGAAGTGGCGCTGTGGCTCAAGTGGTAGGGCACTAGCCTTGAGCTGAAGAGCTGAGGGACAGTGCTCAGGCCGAGTTCAGGCCCCACAACCGGACCAAAAAAAAAAAAAAAAAAAGTTAAGGCCAGACAAACTTAAGTTGTATCAAATAATATTAAGAATCAAGCCAGGAGCCAGTGGCTCACACCTGTAATTCTAACTACTCAGGAGGCTGAGCTCTGAGGATCATGGTTCAAAGCCAGTCCAAACAGAAAAGTCCATGAGACTCTTATCTCCAATTAACTACTAGAAAATTAGAAGTTGGTGCTATGGTTCAAGTGGTAAAGCACTAGCCTTGAGCTGAAGAGCACAGGGATAGCGCCCAAGCCCAGAGTTGAAGCCCCACAACCAACAAAAACAAAACAAAACAAAAAATAGAATCAATTATTTTAAGTCAATGATAGACTTCTTATATGGTGCAGTCTGTGGAGTTTATTAATTTGATGCCAAACAATTAAAAATCCTACAAGTTGGAAAACTACATTTCTATGCTAAAGAATGAGGTTAATTGAACTCATGGTAACTTTCTTCCATTGTGGTTTTTTTTTTCAGTGTTTCCTTTCTAGCTATCTCAGTCCCAAACTTTCTGTTTAATATAATTAATATAATTATATTATTATTTTTAATTAATTAATATAATTGTTGAATTTAAAGAGGCTTGTAGTTTGAGAATATAGTTCAGTCAGAGAGTTTGCCTAGCATACGCAAGATCCTGGGTTTGATTCCTAGGGGGGAGAGGAAGGAAAAGGGTAGGCAAAAATGTCTAGAGTTTAGTTCCTGTCCTGAAGCTAAACAAGAAATTCCTTATTCTTTTTTCTCTTAGTGTACTTAATTTTTTTTTACTTATCCTCTATTTGCTACTTATAACTTTCACCTTTTCTCTCAACTTACTTCACCCTCCTGAGCCCAGCCCTCCAATAGCTTTACCTAAAGTAATTTTGGACAGAAGCAAAAGGCCCTGGAATCCTCGGTAATCCGCTTCAGATCCAGCCACTGAGCACTGGTTAGGCTCCTGAACATCTAACAGTCTTTTCAGACAGTTACCTTGGAAATTGAAAACCTGTTAGAGCATCTGTGGAATAACATGAGCCTTGAAACAAAAATCATACAAATAGGAAAGAAAATGTCCTTTCAGTGTTAAGTTAAAACACTGCAGAAACAATTGAAAGGGAGATAGGCTCTGGTGATCTCTACTGATGGGCCTAAAAGTGGCAGGTGCTTAGAGGCAGACTGCTTATTTTACCTGTATTTCTGGTGTCTTAGGCCTCTGCCCTGAAGGCTGAGCAGCTTACAAGACTGCACAGAGCTTCCTGTCTGAGTGTGAATAGTAAACCTGAGATAATGCATATTTGAGAACTATTCCTAGAGCAGAGGATCCATTCACAGAACATTCTAGCCCACAGTTTCTGCTACTTCGTTTAAAGTAACTATAGCTTTAACACACACACACACACACACACACACACACACACTCACACACTCACACACACTGCATGCACACACACTGCTCTATTACAGCTTTTATACTCTCTCTCCTTCACTGCATTCCTCCTTGGCTGTGCTGTTACCCTTGCCCCTCATTGACTCATGTTGCCTGAATTACTTTTCTTGTCCAATTCTTTTCCTTTACTGTTTTCCTTCCTCTTAAATTGCCTCAAGTTGAAATGTTTTACAAAAATCTACCAATACACAAACTAAATTCTTCTAAGTGAAATTTAAACTAACTTTTGTTTCTCTTTCTGGGATGATCTCAGAAAATATTTCTGTGGCTTTGACTTAAGGACTTTATTTCTGATCAATGCAAGGGATTTTTATTGAAGCAGATAATTTTATTTTCTGTGTCAGACTACCCAAATTAATAACTTGCAATACAATGAACATATACATTCCAGGAATTCAAATACTAACAACATTGCCTCTTTGTTAATATATGCCTCACTTTTGTACCTCATCTTCTTTGTCTCTTACCTTTCCCTCTCCCATCACGCCCTTGAATTGTCTTCCATTTTTCAAGCTCCTCTCCTGTACTTTCATGTCCTCTCCTGTCCTCCTCTGTCCCTGTCCTTTCCTGTATTGTCCTCTCTTCCTCTCTCCTCTTTTCTTCTCTCCTAGTCTTCTTCAACTAAAATAGACTCTTCATCTGATCATTTCTAGCTACCCTGCTACCTGTTAACAAAAGACATCATCTTTCTTTCCCCTTACTGCTTTACTCTTCACCCAGGCTTAGCCTCTGGTCCCAGGACAACCAAGCTCTGCAAGATGGGACAAGGATCAGGAACAGAAAATTTAACAATGGCAGAGCTGTGACAAGTTAATTCAACTCCTGCTGTTAAATTAACCAGCGTTCCAGCCGAGTTAACGCGTCACCCAGTTTCAAAAGGTTAAGCTCCAAGCTTAATCTTATTCATCATTATGAACTCTTCAAATTGGCTGAAATATTTAAAATTCAGTGAAATGAAAGGACTGCAGGAAACATTTAAGAGCCAACTACCCAGCCTTCAAAAAAATGGAGAAATAATCTACAAAGATTAGGAAAAGAAGCCTTCCAAATGGGTGAATGGAGACACTTGAGAACTAGGTTAGAGTGAATAATAAAAGGACATAGAGGACAAGGGCATCTTATCTTCCCACTATCGTGAAGAGATTCAGACATTAGGAAGAAATTTAATGGAGCCCCCTGAAAATACTTGTCCTATCTCATCATAAGCAACAGAGCAAAACTGAATGCTAATGAAAAGGGCAGGTACAGTAAGATCCATTGAGCTCTTTGCTCCTTTCTGACTCGGGACACAGATGGGAGGTGGGTCACAATGTGTCCGGCACTTATCATTGACTATGAGAGACATCACATACCCCGGTGTGCTCACAATACACTCAGTGACAGCAAGTAGACCTTGAGAGGAGCCCTGCTTCAGAAGGAAAAGCCAGAGGTGCTGAGCCGAGCATTGCTCTCTAAGCATCCTTTGCTAAGCGCTGTGTTTAGTACACAGTCAGCATAGTAAAAGTTAATTCTGTTATTCTTGTTGCTTCTGTAATGAGCGGTCACAAATCATTGCAGCTTCTTTTTTTTCTTTGCAGATGTTTGAGCAGCATAACAACTGAGATGGGAGGAGACATAGTCCACATGTATTCCCCTCTCTCCTCAATCTCTCACCGAAGCTTGTACACAGCGAGCTGCTTAAACTATTCCTTCACAAGTGTGTATATGCCAGCCACCAGTCATGCACCAGGCCTGAGCCTACAAACATTTTGCCTGACATATTTTGTACAAGCTAATCCTTATGAGGTAATTATTACCTCATCTTGCTTGCCAATTCACATGTTTCCCCAGTTCCTTTGCACACTTTTTTTTCCAAAAAAATGGGGAAATAATCTACAAAGATTTTGTCATCTATCATCTTTTATCATTTGTAATCACATTTTGGTTTTTTGAAAAAGGTTGTTTGAGTTATACTACTACTTTTTTGATTGTGGGTTTTTTGCAATGTATATTATATATTACATATAATATATAGATATATAACTTCATTATAGGTATCAGTGAAGTAAATATCAAGCCTGTATATACACACACATATTTATATATGTGTGTATATATACATATACATATATACTATCTGTCTTGTACAATGCTGCGCATCTCTTGAGTTCCTAATAAATAAGAATCGATATATAAATATCTTTGTAACCTCCAATTAAAATTTGCCAGGGTTGCTTTCTCCCCTTTCTCTCTTTTCTTTTTTCACCAATATATGCTGCCATTTTCTCTCTCACACAAATACACGATAATTTTTTGCAGTTCACAGCACATCACTAAATGTTTGCCCTACTCTAATTACATTGGTAAAAATTCTCACTCTGGGTTTAAATCAGTAAAAAAAAAATGTGAGCCTAGTGCCTTGACTTTGGCAAGTATGTACCCAGTATCTCTCTGTTAAACAAGCAGGGTAATTGATTGTACTTTTGAATAGTAGTCCTGGTTCTATCTCCCAGCCTAAACCCATTATGTAACATGAATTTGAAACTCTACTGACCAGAATAGAAGTTATTTCTCTTGTCCTTGAATCTGGGCCACCCTTGAATAAGACAGCATGAAATTGAAGTGTTGCCTGCCTTGTGAGGCAGGGAAGAAAAAACCTTTGGCCTCACAAGTTTAGTTCTGTAGATAACCCTTATGAATGCCCATCCATAACCAGGCCCTGGTTCTGGGAAACCCAAACCAAATGGAAAAGATACATATTGTCTGTTCTTTGGTGCCAAGTAAGTCCAACCCCAGAGCCACAATAGCCAAGGTTGTATGCCAGAATCACCAAGTTTCCAAGGCACAGAGTATGAAACCGCCTCTAGTCAATCTAGGCACCAACAGAAGTACAGCCCTCAGTACTTCTCCCTGGTCCTCCTGAACCTGGTCTGTGGTTGACTAAAAATTCCAGATTCATAGATCTGTGAGTACCACAAAGCAAGCTCTACATAGCTGACATTGACACCTCTTTTATTACTTTTCTTAAAACAATCTTAGGAATGGTCACATCCTTTTTTCAGAAGACTCCAGAGCTTCTATTACAATTATACAAAAAAAAAATCCTCAAGACTTAAAGAGACTTCTCTGAAGAGGAAATAAGAATGGCCAATAGACACATGAAGAAATGCTCAACTTCTCCAGCCATAAAAATAGTCCAAATCAAAACAACATTGAGATTCTACCTTACCCCAGTTAGAATGGCTATAATCAAAAAAATCTAATAACAGATGCTGGAGGGGATGCAGCCATAAGGGAACCCTACTGCACTGTTGGTAGGAGTGTAAACTTGTTCAACCACTCTGGAAAGCAGTGTGGAGGTTCCTCAAAAGACTACACAGAATTCCCATATAACCCAGCAATCCCACTTCAGGGCATTCACCCAAATGACCACAAAAAAGGCCACACTAAAGCTACCAACACAACTATATTTCCCAAAGCATTATTCCCCATAGTACCGTAGCTAAGATATGAAACCAACCCAGATGCCCCTCAGTAAATGAATGGATCAACAAAATGTGATACACACACACACACACACACACACACACACACACACACACAATGGAATTCTATCTATGCTTCCATCATTTGTAAGGAAATGAAAAGACTTGGAAAAAATAATATTAAGTGACATAAGCCAGACCCCAAGAAACATAGGTCCCATAGTTTCCCTTATTTGCAATAATTAGTATACGTCTAAGATAATTTTAGCAGATGAGCAGAATAGCTCAATAGATATTTACATATGACCATATAAGATGATGCTAACCAAAATGAACTCCAAGACATGAACCTAAGAGTTTTATCTTTGTTGCTGTTTTTAATGTACTATGTGATTTCTTGTTTATTTTGTGTGTTCATCCTCCTATGGTATATCCCCTGTTGTCACTGTATTTGATTTTTGGAGTATTGTACATATGTTTATCTGAATTAGGGAAGGGAAGGGGAACAACAAAATGGCGAGACAAAGGACAAAGGTGAAACAAAAGGAACAGTGATACTCACAAGGCAATGTGTAGGCAATGATCTGTACAACTGGGGTGGAGGGGCTTGGGGAGGGAAAGTGGGAGAAAAATGAGGGAGGGGGTAACAAGTTCAACAAGAAATGTACTCAGTACCTTACTGTACATCACCTTGACAAAAAAAAGTTGACCTAATTCTTTCTCATTTTGTTGCTGCTTTTTTCCTTTTACTAGATTCCTCATGTGGGATAAAACATGACACACTTATTGTCCTGAATATGATTTGTTTGATTAGCATGGTAATTTCCACTTCTATCATTTTCCTGTGAATGATATGCTTAAAATCTTTTAGGGCTAAGTAGCAGTACACTGTGAAAGTATACTACATTTTTGTTATCCATTCATCTATTCATGGGCTGATTCTATAACTTGGCTATTGTGAATAAAGCCTTAACAACATAAGTTTGAATGTGTCTCTATTGTACAGTGGCTTTGATTCTTTTAGATATACACTCAGGAATCATCAGTAGAATCATGTTAGTATTCTTTTTATATTTATGAGAAGCCATACTGATGATCTTCATGATAGCTGCATTAATTAATACTCCCAGAATCAGTTCCTATTTCCCTTTCATTAGCATCAGCATTTGTTGTTTTTGTTTTCTTAACAAACAATGGAATCACAATGTGCTTTTGGCTTGCACTTTTTGATAGCTAGAGATGTTGAACATACAACAATTTGGCCACTTAGCCTTTAAGTATCTATTCAGTTCAACTGCCTATGTAATAATAGAATTACTTGTGATTTTGAATCTTTTTTAATGTCTTTACATACTCTAGATAGATATGAATTCTTTGTGTGATGAATACCTATCGGAAAAAGATTTCCTCTGATTCTGTGAGTTCTATGATGTTTGTATTGTTTCCTTTGTCATACCAACGATTTATAATTTTATGCTATTCCTTTTGTCTTGTTTTATTTCTGAAGCTATTGGACTCCTATTTAGCAGTTGTTGACTATGCCTACCCAGATTTGAAGTGTTTTCCTTACTTTTTGCTGAAGTAGTATCAGAGCACTGAGTGGCAACTCTTACATAAGTTTCAATCCATTTTGAACTGATTTTTTTTCACAACAGTGAAAAGAGGGACATGGTGTCAATATTCTGCATGTTGATAACCAGTTTTTGTTAAAGTAGCTGTAACCATATAAATTTCTTTATTTATAGATATTTATTCTATTTCATTGATTCTGTTTTTATGCCAGTTCCACAACTATCTTCACTCAAGATTGTTTGGCTATTTGGGAGCTTTCATATTTCATATGAATTTAAAGATTGTGCTTGTTGGTTCTGTGAAGACTATCATTGAGATTTTTAAAGAGATTGAATTGAATTTGTAGTTCATTTTATTAATATAATCATTATAACAAATCAGTTCTACTGACCCATGAATATAGGAGGTCTTTTCATCTTATAAAACCTTCCATAATTTCTTTCTTCAATATTTTATCATTTTATTTTAGAAATCTTTTATCTCCTTGGTTAGGTATATTTTGTGATTTTTCTATTTTATTTTGATGGCTATTGTGAATAGATTATGCTCTTGATTTCTTTCTCAGTAATATCATTATTATTGGTGTATTATTAAAAATACTAATTTTCATATGCTGATTTTGTATCCTATTTTGCTGAGTTTGTTGATCTAATTGAAGAGTAAATACACATATATTAATTGAAATATGGTAGATTTGAGCAAAAACTCAATAGTGTAATTCCTTAGAAATACAAAGCCAAAGTTAAAATTAAAACAAAATAAAATACCAGGAAGTGGGTACTAAAACGGGTGGGGTGGAGTCAATGCAGAAAGAGTGGACAGATGAAGAAGAGAAGAGATGGAGAAGGTAGCCAAGAATCCAATGTATATCATACAAAAGTAAGGAGCATAAGGGAAGGGGTGGCTAAGAATATTGAAAGGAAAGGAGGAGGCTGCAATGCTTGGTAAGAAATGTACGCATTATCCTGCCCATGTAATTGTAACCCCTCTGTACAGTATGTTCACAAATAAAATTTTAAAAAAAGAATATTGAAAGGGTAACGCTGATCAAGATATACTCATATACTTCTCGGTTGAATGGCAACTCCATTGTACAACTATTTAAATATAATTTAAAAAATAAAATGAAAAGAATGAAAGGAAGGCATGGATGAAAAACGAAGAAGTATGAACAGATTCAGCTGTAGTTCTCAAGTCATTAAAGTCATAATTATGGCTCCCGTTTTTTTGCTGCATGTTCATGGCACCCACAGACAGACCTTTGTGGAGGACATATGGTCTCTGCTCTCAGAGTATTTCTTATTCTAGATGTTTACTTATTTACTCACAGTGTGTGAGTTTAATTTGATGTCATGTTTCTCTTATATATGTCTAGTCATGAGCACTGAGCAGTGACGTTTCTTAGTCAGCTTCGTGCATGATCTGTGGAAGCTCTGCACAAGATTTAACCCTAACATTCAGCCATTATCTTTGAAGAATTATGATATATCAAGTAATATTATGTGAAGATGAGCTAGAAGAGGTCATTTTAAAAGTCCTTTTATTAGAAGAATAAGTGCTAGAATCTTAATTGATTTACATTTTGAATTAGAAGGTTAGAAGATCTAATATTTTAAAGAATGTGCAAAGAAGTTTGAACACCAAATTAGCTTAACATAATAATTTTTTCCATAAATGAGCAGTCAAGTTTACAATAAAGTATATGAAATTTAGAAGTTATATCATTATTTTTATCTTATAAGAATGAATAGATGAAAATTATGCTTACAGTTCTTATTAAATAATCTGTAGTGATTTCTATTGATTCACTTGCTCTGAGGGCATGATACTAGATATAAACCACAAATTTCTACTACCATAAAAATATATTTTGTAAATATGCTGCACCAATTCAGTGAGAGTATATATTTTAGACAAGTTTTCTACATATTAAATATGCAACATCTACGTATAATTTTATATTGGAGATAAAAAATAACTTTTTATCCCTTTAAAATATTGGCTAAGCCATAAATGATTGTTGTTTCCTAATTAGTGTCACTGAAGACTCAATTCATAATTTCTACCTCATAATCTGGCCATTTTCTTCACTCCAACTTTGTGTTTCAGTGTACTTTTGCAACATTTGTCTCTTACATGCAGACCCTTCAGGTGAAATTACTCCTTCTTCTAAATTTTGTTTTCTTCTCAGATAGTTTCAGCAACTTTTATTTACATTTTTTCATCTATGATATGTTTTTGTTTCTTGGTTTGTTGGTTGGTTGGCTGTGAGGCTTGAATTCAGGGCCTGGGCACTGTCCCTTATGTCTTTTGCCCAAGGTAGTACTCTATTCCTGTGATGCACAGCTCCACTTTTGAATTTTTTTGAGTGGTTATTTGGAGATAAGAGTTTCACCTGGCCTTTTCTGCCAGAGCTGGCTTTGAACTGCAATCCTCAGATCTTGGCCTCCAAAGTAGCCAAGGTTACAGGTGTGAGCCAATGGTGCCTACCTTATGATATGTTCTCTTTCTAAACTCTTGATAATTAAGTTTTTATGTTTCTATAATTAACTCAAGTACATACCTGTAAACTGAATTCCTGTCATGAAATACTTGAAGCCAATAACTTACAAAGACAAAAAGGTTAGGTTCCAGTCCAAAACAGAGTGATCCTGTCATATTAGGTCTCTGGCAGAGACACCAGGTTATAAAGTAGAGAGTACCTGACAGAGAAAAGCTCTTTACCAGTAGCTAGGCACAGGAGAAAGTGAATCCATGAGCCCATACAATCATTTGCGAGTATGCTTGCAATAATGTAAAAACTTCTATAAAGCCTCTCCAAAAATTCCATCACAGCATTTTCCAAAATTGATAGCCTGAGGTCAAAACTTCAACGTGTATGCTTTGGGGTATTCAATTCATAAGAAAATACTACAAAATGTTGTTACACATAACTCTGTGTGTCCTTGACACAAAATGCCTCCTACTGAGAATGACTCAAGAGAAAATATGCAGCTTCTTATTGCCATATTTACATCATTCTAGGATTAGACAACAGATATCAGTTTTAGGATCCATTCAATAATATTCCTTCCAATTGTTCTAATTTTTCTTTTCTTAAGCAATGTGAAGGAATAATACTCAGAAAAAAGTGGTTATTATTGGCATCTATGAGTTCATGAGATTCCTTAAAAGCTTTCCAAGTCTAAAGTACAGTTGGAGCCAGGGCACCAGACATACCCTAGAGGCTCACTGGAACATACAGTTACAGCACCGTGCTCTGCCATGCTTTGCCCTGATCATTGATTTATTCACCATTTTAAAATATGTACAATGGGGTAGAGGATGTTCTTTGATGTTGTGATCAAGTGCCATTTCAGTGGGCCAACCGTTAAAACGTTTTACATCTCTTCTCATCCAGGCCCAAACCATCCAGTAATACAAGGGCCTCGTGTAGGTGTTGAGGGCTGCTGGCAATTTCAGTTTTTGTCTTGACAGAAACCTAGAGCTAATATGCTTTTTTAACTCTTTTACTCACGGGATCCCTCTTCATATTATTTTTAGTTTAGTTTAGTTTCTTCACTGGAATTATTTCTAAGTATATTATAATAGTTTTATATCAGATGATATTCTGTACATAATAATGATAGGAATAAGGAGGATAGGAATCAATAGAGAACACTGACTGTACTTTCCTAAATAGAGATCAGCCAAGAAGAAGCTTAAAGGAATAATCCTGATTCTATCAATAAACATTTAAAATTCAAATGCTCCAAGCCAAGAAGGAAATTAATGATCAGGAAACCTGATCCTTTAGAACAAGAATGTTATTCAGGAGTGTTTTATACTTTCTGACATTTTAATATTAGTTCTCTTCCCTCCTACCAATGTGTGTACCATAGTTCAAAAGTAACAATCAAATGTCTAAAGCCCCATATCAGTAGTGAAGGAAGACTTTTTTGAGTCCTGTGTCTGGCTGCAAAACTGATATCACTCTATCACCATAGCCATATCAGTTTAAGAATTCATTTTGTGCAAATACACATATAATAAAACCGTAGTTTACCTTTGAATTGTGAAGAATTTGATGACAAAAAGTTAAATAGAGCACATAAAAGCCATTTCCTCAAAAATTACTAGTCATACAGATTTAGCTAAAGAACACATTTTGATTAAAAACTTGTTAAGGAAGTAGAGTTGTGGCTCAAGTGGTAGAGCACGAGTCTTGAAAGAAAAAAAACACTTATGAAACAAAATTGAAAGGATTAGAGGTGTAAAATTGAAGGTATTAAAGGTGCAGTTCAGTAGAGAACTTGGCTAGTATGTGCAAAGTTCTTGGTTCAATCTCTGACACAGTCAAAAGAAAGAAAGAAAGAAAGAAAGAAAGAAAGAAAGAAAGAAAGAAAGAAAGAAAGAAAGAAAGAAAGAAAGAAAGAAAGAAAGAAAGCACTCAAAGATAGATGTTGATATCAATAGGGCTAAGATATAGTTAGGAGACTAGTCACGTGAAAACCTGTTAAAGTAACAAGCACAGATTTGGCTAGAACAGTGTTTTTATATTTAATAACTTAAAGTATATAATAAGTACATGCTTCATATAACTATAACTTGAAGTAATTCTCAGCTGCAATCTATAATTTCATGGAGAAGAGAATTGTTATTGTAACATTTACTTGGTTGTCTCAGAAAGTAATGCTCAATGGCATTGTGATGGTTGTTTTTCTTGTTGTTTTCATCTGTCACCCCCTTTCCCCTTGACCCCACCCCACCCTTTTTGAGTACCCATACCCACTTCCTGGTGTTTTATTTTGATCAACTTTGATTTGGACTTCCTAAGGAATTGTACTATCTACCATTTTTCAGTAAATATATTTGTTCATACTTGCATACCATGAAATGTATTTACTTATGAGTCTGTAATCTAAATCTAACATCCACATATAAGGGAAAACATGCATCCTTTGTGTCTCTATGATTGACTTACATAACACAATTTTTCCAGGCCTTTCCATTTATTACAAATGGTACATATCATTCTAACAAATGCATGAGTGACATGTTTGTATCTAAGTTTAATTATGTCAACAGAGAAAATATTACTGTTTTGCTAGCCAAACATCTTATTATTAATCTCAATTACTTGTTAAAATGTTAAACTTATCTTTTAACCTGTTGAACACTTAAAATTCTATTTTAGCAACTTCCATGTGTCATATATGACAAACATTAATATATTCAAGTTTGTTACAGACAAACATAAAAATGTATTGGACATGGCATGGTTGTTTATACTTGTAACTCGAGCTACTCAGAAGGCAGAAAATATCAGAAGAACTGCAGCAGAAGGCTAACTTTGGACAAAAAAAATTGGTGAGATTTCATCTGAGAAGTCCAGGATACATGAGGGGCGTAGTTACCAATATCATGGTGTCAGACTAACTCCACCCAGAAAGACCCTATCTACAAAATAATAAGAGCAAATAGCTCAAGCGATAGACTTCCTACTTAGCAAGCACAAAGTCTAAGTTTAAATTCCAATATAAATAAATAAATGTAAAAGCATGGAGACCAAGAGCTAGGAAAGACTCTCTCTCCCAGGCAAGGAAGCCTCTCCCAAATAAAAGCAATAAAACTATATCTTTCAAATGCTACAATTACTTTTAAATAATCACATAATTACAATAACTGACAAAAATTACTGAAAATAACTCTACCAAGTGTTCCTCTGAAACTATGTGTGGTAGCTTATTTCTTTTGTTTGTGGGAAAATGAAATACCATAAAACAAATACAAAAACAAAACAACAACAAACCTAATGAAATAGTGTGTTGATCTCCTTCTAAGCATTACCACAGAAGCCAATGAACTGACTATAATGAAGGGCTGTACTGTGGACACTACACAGCGAGTACATCCTCCCTTCAGATTGAGGTCAATTAAGTAGACACTTCAGAAACTTTATTAATCCACAAGAAAGTATTCATGATCTATAGCTAGATCAAAGCCCATCACAGAGTAAGGAAAATTGTTCTCAAATTAAATAGCAATTTGAAAGCAAAATCTACAAGATTTTAGACTAAGACCCTAATAAATATAAATGACATTGAGTATGCAATCCTGGAGTGTTTATGTGATGACTTTTATCTATCTTGAGGCAGTTTTCCATTAGATATGGAATTACATAATAGCATTACTGAGCTTTCCTTTATACTATCTGAGTGAGACTCCTACATGCAACCACCAATGTTAATTAAGCAATCTAGTAGACATAATACAATTGACATGCTCGTTGTTCTGGAGAAATTTATTGAATACTTCAACACTGTTAAGTCTTCCTTTCTCCAAAATGTTCTTGAGGAACTTTGTTATTACATTATTTATTGCACATTTGACAAATTTGACTATATTTTCTATTAAATTAAATAATTTTAAACACAAGATTTGCAATTCATTTTTCCATATGAAGAAACTTTTGTGAAATCTAACCAAGACTTGATTCTGAATCTCTGGTGGAAAATCCAGATTATGGGTTAATCATTGCACCTTGGACTGCTGAATGAGACAATAGAGATACTAAGCATAACCTAATCTTATTCCTCAGTTCCCCCACATTGACTTCTTGCCATCAATTAGCTCCTGTCTGGGCCTCCTGTTGTCACAGAGAAGAGATGCCCTGTCATTGAAGAGCAATTTTACTTTGGAGAATAGTTTGCTTCAGGGATTTGTTTAGAGTAATTCTTCTATGTTTCTATTACCCAAGGGTTACCAAGTTTGCTGCTCCTAAATGCTAATTCTATTGTATCAGAATTGAACAGCGAGGTGAGCAATGTATAACTAGATTTACGGAGACACAGAATTTATGAGACATGAAGCCAAGATTGGGCAAGATATTCTGGATCTGGAAAAGCAGAATAAGTATTGAAGATTTTCTAAGAGAAACTGTTTCACTTTGAGTGTTGTACAATGCTTTCCATTTGTATGTGGTAAATGAAAGTGATTCATTATAGTCCGGTAAAAGGACAGATAGCTCTATTTAATGGGTGATCAGTTTGAAAACTGTCATGAGATTTATCATTTAAAAGCACTAAAGATCCATTTTAATGAACTTCAAATTGTATTAAAATAAGAGGGAACATAGGACACAAAGGACCTTATAGTGCTTAGTCTGATAAAAGTTTCAAATATGAAGACAGGAGTTTCTGTAACAGATAGAGAGGGCTGCTGCATAGGTGGTGGTGATCAGCTCAGCTGAGACTTGCCTGGAAATAAAACAAAAAGAAATTACCTTAAAATATATCATAATAAATTTTTATTAATGAAAAAAAGCAAACAATGATTAAACAGATTTAGAGAGCTTAAATATGATATAAAAATAAATATGATATAAAAATAATAATCTCCTTGCCTGGTGTCATTGGCTCACATCAGTAATCTTGGATACTCAGGAGGCTGAGATCAGAAGATTATGATTCAAAGCCATCCCAAGGAAGGAAAGTATGTGAGACTCTTATCTCCTGTTAGCTATGAAAAAAGCCAGAAGTAGAGCTGTGGTTCAAGTGGTAGAGCACTAGCCTGAAGCAAAAAAGTTCAGGGACAGTGCCAAGGCCCTGGATACAAGCCCCAAGACCAGCACAGAAAATAATAATAATAGTATCCTCTAAATTATTGAGTATGTAGCAATACCTTACCTGGTATTTTACATTTTAATTTTTTAATTTAATTACAGATTATATCTTCATGGAAGCTTGAGAAGTACAGGGCTGGATTAATCCTGATTGCCTCCGTTTCTATTATATGGAGACATGCCTAGTTCCTGTGTGTATGTGTGTGTGTGTGTGTGTGTGTGAGAGAGAGAGAGAGAGAGAGAGAGAGAGAGAGAGAGAGAGAGAGAGAGAGAAAGAGAAAGAGAGGGAGAGAGAGAGAAATAGGGAGAGAGAGAGAGAGAGAGAGAGAGAGAGAGAGAGAGAGAGAGAGAGAGAGAGAGAGAGAGAGAGAACCAGGACTTGAACTCAGGGCTTCATATGTATTTGGCTGTCACTCTACCACTGAGCCAGAACTCCAACCCAGCTCTTTAATTTGGAGATGGAATATTATGGAATTTTCAATCTGCCAAAGCTATCTTCAAACTGCAATCCTTCAGAGTTTAGAACCTAAATAGATAGGATTACAGGCATAAACCCCTGGTGCCTGGCTCTAAATTCACACTTAGCATTTCTCAAACTGCCCCAATTTAGCTGCATTATATGTATACAGCAGTTATAAATCCTCATTTTACAACTGAAGAAATCAGAAAGCTTGACTGTATGGGCTGGGAAGGTGGCTCAGTGGTAAAGCGCTTGCCTTGCAATCAGGAGGCCCTGGGTTCGATTCCTCAGCACCACATAAGCAAAAAAAAAAAGCCGGAAGTGGTGCTGTGGCTCAAGTGGTAGAGCACTAGCCTTAAGCTGAAGAACTGAGGGACAGCACCCAGGCCCAGAGTTCAGGCCCCATGACCGGACCCCCCCCCAAAAAAGAAGATAATGTTATTATAAAATAGTAAATAATAGAAATAATATAGAATAGGAAGCCTCCTAACTCTCTAAAACAGCATTAGGTACAATTAAGTAAATCAATTTTTAAAGAGATGGATTTTCCTATCAGAATCACTACTGTTTGATAACTAACTCTCAATTTGGAAAAATTTCAAATACTATAAGAAAATAGTGCCCGTTCTTTGTCAAATATTATAGTTTATAAAAATAGGAAGCTAGGCACTGGTGGCTCACAACTTTACTCATGGCTACTCAAGAGGCTGAGGTCTGAGGATCACTTTTGGAAGCTAGCCCAGGCAGGAAAGTCTTTGAGACTTATCTCCAATTAACCACTCCTCCAAAAAACCTGAAGTGGAGCTGTGGCTCAAAGTGGAAGAGCACTAGCCTTGAGCAGAAAAGCTCAGAGACAGCACCTAGGGCCTGAGTTCAAGCCCCAAGACTGACCTTAAAAAAACATAGGAAAAAAACCCATATTTGAGATGAGCAAAAAATTCTTTAAGTCTTCCCATCAAGTAGTAGTACTATACCTACTTGAATATGAATAATTTGTGGCTGCTTTAATAGACTTTATTGGCGATGCACCTGAGTCTGCTTCCAGACTCCAGGTTGACTATTTTGAGCTGCTTTATTGAGGCTATTGATTCTGTGATGTTTATACTAGTATAGATATTGTACTCAAAAATCTTAGAAGATAGAAATTTGACCCAATAAACCTCTTGCTTAACTCTAAGTTCTAGGATACTTTGTTATTTAGTAATTGGTAAGGAATAGAGAATTTGGTCCAGGGAAGTACAGTACTACTGTCATGACAAAGATTCTTAAACCCAGAGCGCTTGCTAGGACTTGTAATGGGTAGGAACTGGCAGAAACTTTTGGTTGGTCCTTGAATGGCCTCAAGCAGATCATTAGTGCATTAAGGACAATGAGGAAAATGTTATTGGAGGCCAATGAAAACAGCAGGTAAATTATATACAGAAAGAACAGTTAATAAAAACTGTTGCTTACAGCACAATGTTAAATACAAAAGCAACCTCATGATCTCAGGAACCTTGCAAAGGAGATTTGCAGACACAAATTCTTCCAGCTACTTGGGACAAATGAAACATGAAAGAGACAAACTGCAGAAGCTATCCTCCTATTTTCTAGCATGTTGTAGAGAATGTCCTAAGAGCTCAGGACAGTCTTCCCAAACCAACCTGAACTGCTATAAGTAAGAAATAGCTTCAGAGAAAAGATCAAATTCAGGTCCCGCTTAGTAAAGCATGGTCTAAGGGTAAAGATGAAGACAGGGTGAGAGTGTAAAACCCTTTTTTACTATCTCAGAGAGACTAAAGTAGATCTTTCATGAATCCTTTCATCTGGAAAAAAATGACTACTGGGGACAAAAAAAAATCTTCTTAGGCACACTGTATAGACTCCCTTTTAACAATATTGGATTTCTGAAAATCTTGATAGCATTGTCATAGCTTCACAGAGAGCCGTAAGTATAGGTAAGTCTTTGAAGATATTTGTGAGTGCACTGTTGTCTATTGGAATAGATAAATTATTAAAGTTTTTAAAGAATTATATTAGTTAAACTGAAAAAACTAGTAACATTTTATATCACAAAGGGCACAAGGGTCTTAAACATTTGGTAGCTCAAAAATAAAAGAGAAAACTACTTAATTACTAACATAGGCTGCTGTTTCTTATAGAAAAGAAATTGTATCCAATGTCAGCTGTGATGAGTAAGATAAAACCAGCAGAGAATAATCTACATGAACAGTGCCAGCCTTGTGTGTGTGTGTGTGTGTGTGTGTGTGTGTGTGTGTGTGTGTGCGTGTGTGCCAATCCTGGGGCTGGAAGTCTAGGCACTGTCCCTGAGGTTTTTGCTTAAGGCTAACTTTCTCTCATTTAATCCACACTCCAGTTACAGTTTTTTGGTGGTCAATTAAAAGTAAAGATGAAAAAAAAACCCTCATACATTAAAAACCACAACAAAGAATAACCTCTTGTGTCCATATTTTGGGTTCATTTAGCTTAGCATCACCTTATATGGTCATATGTACATAGCTTTAGAGATTTTCTGCTAATCTGAGAGGATTATCCTAGACATATACTAATTATTGCAAATAAGGGAAGCCATGGGGCCCATATTTCTTTGGGTCTGTCTTACTTCAATTAGTATTTCTTCCAAGTATGCTCTCCCTATGGTATATCCCCTGTTGTCATTGTATTTGACTTTGGTACCCCGCATCTTTTATATACAGTTATCTAACTTCGGGAGGGGAAGGGGAATAACAAAATGCTGAATTAAGGACACAGGATGACCCATTGCAACAATGATATTCACAAGATACTATGTTAGAACTTTACAATTTGGGGAAGGGAAGAGTGGGAGAGGTGGGCCAGGGAAGGAATAGTAGGAAAAAAAACAAAGGAGTGGGTAACAATGTTACATAAGACATGTACTCATTACCTTACTCATGTAAGTGCAACCCCTCTGTATGGCATCTTTACAATGAAATCAATTAAAAAATAAAAATCAGACAAACTTTTCCTATTTGCTGATTTTGAATCATAGTCCCCAGATCTCAGCCTCCTGAGATCTTTTATAACAACAATATATGTCTCATCAGATTTCAGAATTACTGTGGATCAGACATACCATATGCTTCATGTTTTCTCATTTTGGTGAACAGGTGTTTCTATTGCTTTTATTATATTCCTGTATTGACATTATGCCTTATGTACAGGGAAAATGATAACTATATTCATAGGTCAAGGTCATAAGGATATGTATATGAAAGAAGGCTAGGATAAGTCAGGATTCATTTATGACAGCTATCCAGTGATTTTTTTTGGGGGGGAGGGGTCTGGTCATGGAGCCTGAACTCTGGGCCTGGGTACTGTCCCTCAGCTCTTCAGCTCAATGCTAGCACTCTCCACTTGAGCCACAGCACCACTTCTGGCTTTTTTTCTTTTTGCTTATGTGGTGCTGAGGAATCGAACCCAGGGCCTCAGGCATGCAAGGCAAGCGCTCTACCACTGAGCCATCTTCCCAGCCCCTATCCAGTGATTTTAAAAATGAAAAAGGTCTCAAGTCACTTAAAGGAATTGATAACTCACAATTGTGTGCCGTCAAGAGAAAGAAGCTAACACCTGTGTACTATATGATTCCAAAAATAGAACAGCTAGAAAAGAAAACATATATGTAAAGTAGAAAACTGATCTATTTATCAAGGGTTAAAGAATAAGAGTTGAATGAATGCTACAGGGGAGATTTTAGGCAGGAAACATTACTTTGTATAGTATTGTAATGGTGGACACATGATACAATGGATTTGCCTAATGTAATAGAATTTTTTTCTTTCATTTTTATTGTTAAAGTGAGGTACAGAGGGGTTACAGTTACATAAGTCAGGTATCAAGTAAATTTCTTTTTGAATAGTGCGCCTCTTACCTCATTTTTTCCCATTTTTCCCTCTTAGCCCCCTTCCCCACATAAGCTGTATAGTTCATTTTCAACAGTCTGGTGAATATCACTGGCTGCATTATTGCACCCTTTTCCCCAGAATTTTTGTGCTTCCATTCCCCCTCCCCAAATCAGATCACACACACACACACACACACATACACACATACACAACATATACACACATAAGACAAAGGTTCTATGCTTCTATCAGAAATAAAGGCATTGCCCCATTTGTAAGGAAATGGAAAGACTTGGAAAAAAGTATACTAAGTAAGCCAGATCCAAAAAAACATAAGTTTCCATGGTTTTCCTCGTTTGTAATGATTAGAATGTGCCTATAAATCTACAATCCAATGGATAGTAAAATACAAACAATTACACTTGTTTACATGATAAATTAAATAGAATTCTAAGCACTCACACAGTGAGATCACAGAAGGATATTCTTAGGAGAGGGTCACAAGGGCTCAATAGCTATATGCATAGAATAATATAAAATGATGCTTATAGCAATGAACTCCAAAAAATGGATGTAAGAGGCTTTATATTTTACTTTTTGTGGGTCTTTTTCGGTTTTTCCATTTTGTTGCTGTTTTTGATTTCTAATAGAAATTTATATTGCAAAGAGTGAAACCTGACATATTCAACTTGTAGGTGTAGAATGCAAAATGTAACTATATTCACAAATATGAAACATTCATTAACTGGAAGTTGGAGAAAGGAACTCATACGAGTAACTCGAAATTAATCTGGTAGACGAATGGCAAAAGGAATGTACTTATAGTTGAGAAAGTTGCTTCCATATAGGACAGCAATTGAACATATAAGAAGGTGGAAGACAAAGTTAGTTTGTTTGCTCATTGCTGGAGGGAGAGACTACAGAGCGGAGGAGACTTGAATGAATCATGTCAAAATGGATTCAAATTGGAGACATTGGTTTATAAACTCATGTTCAGTTCAAGAAAGCTACAGGTGGTTACATGTGGAAATGTTTGTAGGTGTGTGTGTGTGTGTGTGTGTGTGTGTGTGTGTGTGTGTGTGTGTGTGTGTGTGTGTTCCTAGCATATTGCTCAATCAGCTGTGAGAAGCAGGCTATAACAGTTCTCTAGCAAAAAATACACAGTACTCACATCTTGATTTGTAATATGATTCTCCAATGACAGGAATTTAAGATTCTTAGGGAAATGAGTAATTTTAAGAATGGGCAGCAAATTTTTAAGGTAAGTTCACAGCATGCTATAGCGAAAGAAGTTCAGAAAATAAGCAAACACAGGGATTTCCACACCCAACTTACCTTCTCATGAAATGAAAAAGACATTTTACCTCTGTGTCTTTCTTCTAAAAACACATTCTTTCAATCTGATTATGACAAAGACATCAGACGAATCCCAGTCCAGACATATTCTACAAAATGCCAGATGAGTATTCCTCAAACTGTCAAGGTCATGCAAAGAGAACAGTCTGAAAAACTGTCATTTACAGTCAAGAGGAGCCTAAGGAGTCGTGACTGTTAAATGTTATGTGGTTGCCTGTATAAGATCATGAAACACACAAAAAAGGACATGAAGGAAAAACTGAGAACTAAAGTATATCCACTTTTTATTAATTTTGACAACAGGGCCATACATTAGTAACATCAGATGCTACTAATGAGGAAAATCTGAGTGTTGAGTATAAGGGAACTCTTATAATATGGACTTCAAAATTCAAAATAAATCTAAAACTGCTTCGAAATGAATTCTAGTTAGTATCAATTATTAAGCTAAAATAGCCAAGGCTGGTATAGGCATTAAGATAGATACATAGAGCAATAGGGGAAGAAAATCTAAAAATAGAATCGACAGATTTTTTTTTTTCTGTCGGTCGTGGGGTCTGAATTCTGGGCCTGGACACTGTCCCTCAGCTCTTCAGCTCAAGGTTAGCACTCTACCACTTGAACCACAGCCCCTCTTCTGGCTTTTTCTGCCTATGCGGTGCTGAGGAATTGAACCCAGGACCTCATGCATGCAAGGCAAGCACTCTACTACTGAGCCACCTTCCCAGCCCAGAATCAACAGATTTACAGCAAGCAGATAAGAAAATTAAATGATGAAAGATATTTTAGACAGGTAGATATTGGAAAATTGGGTTATGTCTTCACATTAAAATGAATCTTGACTCTTACCTCACAACTCACACAAAAGTTAGCTAGCAATAGATCATAAATCTAAACATATGAACCTGTATTATTAAAATTCTAAGATAACACAGAAAAATATTTTACTGGTATGTATGGATAAGTACATTCATATTAGTATACATAAATGCCTTCATATAGCGAGGTTTAGAGACAGAGAAACAATGCCACAAAATATAAAAGAGTGAAAAATTAACATGGTTAAGTGAATGTTGTTTTCAATAATCTTGAAACTTTTCCATAGATTTGAAGGTTTTAAAAATTAAAATTTTAAGATGGAGAAGTTATTATGAAAATTAAATACAAAATGAAAGGCATTGTATTATAGGACTATTCTGAAAACCCTGAAATAGTTAAGTTTGGCTAACTATTTTAATAAAATCCATTAAAATAAAATGAAAGGAAGGGATAAACAGTGACAAAAGAATGAGAGATTAGAGAAAGACAAAGACGAGGAAAGTTCATTGAATTTAGCACAATGAAGGCCACTGGTGACTTAGAGGAAACTAGTTTCACTGGAGTAGTAAAAATTAAAATAGAAATTTAAATACAGTGCATGCAAAAGAAGCATTAAAGAAACAGTAACAGCCTCATAAGGAAGTCTTGGATAAATGTAAGGAATTGCTTGGCCTCATGCATATAAGGCAAGCACTCTACCACTGAGCCAACTTCCCAGCATGAATTGCTTCTTTCTTAACAGAAGAGAAATAGCAGGAAATGGGTACAAAGTGATTTTGTTAATATATCAAAGGAGAAATTCCCAACTGGAATGCAAAGAACAGGATACAAATCTCTACCTGGATAAGCTGGATAGACTCTTGGATCTGTAGCTTCTAAACTATACATTTCCACTAAAAGCAACCTTGTGGACCCCATTGGAATATACACACAGCATTGTTTCCTGTGATGTGAGGAAGCACGGAAGCACTTTCACAGAAGGAGATGGAAAAAAGGAAGGAGGAAGGAAGAGAGGAAGGGAAGCAGTTCTATTTCACTCACTGGTGTATTATCTCTAAAGACAGTAATGCCCCAACTGACTAGGGAGAGTGAATTCACTCTGGATCACTTATAGAAGTCTAATCTAGATAAAATATAAAATCACAACTGCTATTTCTCTGTGCAAATGTTAGCGTGAAAAATAGTAAAGCTGTCAAACCTGTGGTTAGAGGGAATTAGTCAACCTAAAATGCTCTCATTATTTTAATAAGGAAGAATAAAATTCAATGAACTTGACATTTAACTCAATAGCTTGGGTTAAAAATTTGAAGAAAATGAGTTTAATTTTATGGCAAATGAAATAATAATAAAGGCAAAAACTAGTGTGTGTGTGAGTGTGTGTGGGTGTGTGTACGCGCATGCACACTGGTTCTAGAGATGGAATTCAGAGGATAAGCAATATTCCTGAGTGTTTATGTTCAAAGTTACCCCTTTACAATTTGTTTTTTTTATCATTTTTAAAAAAATTTTATTGTGAAAATACTGTACAGAGGGGTTACAATTACATGGGCAAGGTAATGAGTACATTTCTTATCAAGCATTGTTGCCTCCTCCTTTGTTTCCCCTTTCCATCCTTCCCCATCTTCCCTCCCCACCCCTTGCCAAAGTTGTAAAGTTCATTTTTCTACATAACGACTTGTACATCTCATTGTTGCAATGGGTCCACCTCTACCCCTGTTTAAACGTTTTTTTGTGTGTTACGGCTCCACTTTTGGTTTTTCGGTGGTTAATTGGAGATAACCTGCCAAGGCTGGCTTTGAACAGATATCATCAAATCTCAGCCTCCTGAATATCTAGGATAACAGGTGTAAACCACTGGCACCTTAGTAAAATTAGTACATTTTAAAAAGAAAACTTGATATTGAAGATCTTGCACATATAAGAAAGATATTTCTAATGAAAATTTAAAATAAATTAACTACAGCTTTATTAATAAATAACAATGAAAAATTTTCCATAAAAGGACAAGTTTTAAAAGAAGTCTTAAAAAAACTAAACTCTATGCAATACCTGGAAAATGCAAGTAAACAATCCTTATAAACACAGAAAATGGTTTTGCTAATTAAACTCAACTTTCCTATGCTATATAAAAATGTCAAGAACACAGAATATTTCTGTCAGTGCTCTCTGCTATTTGATTATTTTCTTCTTTTCTTTATTTCCCAGGTATTAAAGCCAATATACATTGCTTTAGAAGTTATAAAAAACAAACACTAAATTTTACTTTTAAAATCAATCATCTCAACCAATCCTTCTTTTACTATGATCCTGTCATGTCAACAAATTAAAGTTAAAACACATGTTTTAGAAAATTACCTTCTTCCAAAAAATGTAACATCTTCACAGTGAAAATTTGTCACCATCTGTTAAAGAAATATACTTCTTTACGTGCTTAGCTGAGGAGGTGGGAAGGAAGGGATAGTAGGGGAAAAACAAAGGAGGAGGCAACAATGCTAGATAAGAAATAAATTCATTACCTTACTCATGTAACTGTAACCCTTTGTACAGTATTTTCACAATGAAAAACTTAATTAAAAAAAGAATATTATAGACTAACCAACCTTCCAAAAGCTTCCATGATCTTATGTGAGCATGGACGAAAAGAATTGTCAAATGAATCTGCTCAAGGAGCTGACCTCCAAGTTCTCCCTCCTCACCTAACTGTCTATGAGAGCAGAAATGTCACTTGACTAAAAGGTTTGAAATATAAACTCTCAGCCCAGTGGCTCACACCAGGAAACCTAACTACTTAGGAGGCTGAGATCTGAGGCTCACAGTTCAAAGCCATCACAGGCAGGAGATTCTTACCTGAGATTCTTATCTCCAATTAACCACCAGAAAACCAAAAGTGGTGCTGTGGCTCAAGTGGTAGAGCGTTCATGAGCTGAAGAGCTCAGGACAGCACCCAGGCCCAGAGTTCAAGCCCCACGACTGACATAAATGAATAAATAAATAAATAAATAAATAAATAAATACTCTCATCTGGAATGTGGGTTGTGTTTTGGTCAGATGTAAGTAGTTCCCAAGTTTCTGGAAGAGTAAGGTGAAATACATTTTTTCTCTATACAATGAAAGTGTAATGGGAAAATACTGCTACTTCTATCCTCTCTGTATGTTCATAGACAAGTCATTAGAAGTAAGCAAGGAAAGAGACACATGAATGTACAGAACATAATTATGTTCTACATACTTACTAAGGGTTTGCCCAATGGTTCAGAAGGAGCAATAGAGGAAAAGAGAAGCAACATTAGAAAAACAATTAGGGATACAGGTGAACCCAATGCAACAATGAGATGTACAAGTCGTTATGTCGAAAAACGAACTTTACAACTTTGGCGAACAGGGGGCGCGTGGGGAGAGGATGGGAAGGGATGGGAAGGGGAAACAAAGGAGGAGGCAACAATGCTTGATAAGAAATGGACTCATTCTCTTGCCCATGTAATTATCACTCCTCTGCACAGTATTTTCACAATAAAAAAATGTAAAACAAAAGAAAAAAAGAAATGTACTCATTACCTTGCTCATGTAATTATAACCCCTCTGTATGGTATTTTCACTATTTATATATATGTATGTATATATATACATATATTCATATATGAAGAGCAAAATTGTAGGAAGAAAAAGACATGAAGAAAAGGAAAAAGTTGGAATCCCATCAAAATGACTTATTTTTTTATTCCCTTTCTTCTCTGTTAAAAATTTAGAAACTGTCATAGGGGAGCTCTATGTGGAGCCTTTTGAGGACCCTCCATACTACTTTCCAAAGTGGTTGAACAAGTTTACATTCCCACCAACAATGCAGTAAGGTTCCCTTCTGTCCACATCCCCTCCAGCATCTGTTGTTATTAGAGTTCTTGATTATAGCCATTCTAACTGGGGTGAGGTGGTATCTCAATGTTATTTTGATTTGCATTTCTTTTATGGCTACAGAGGTTGAGCATTTCTGCATGTGTCTATTGGCCATCCTTCTTTCCTCTTCAGAGAAGTTTCTCTTTAAGTCTTTAGCCCACTTATTTATTGGGCAGCTGTTTCTTTGAAGATTTGTTTTTGGGGGATTTAATTTTTTAAGTTCCAAGTATATTTCAGATATGAGACCCTTGTCTGTTGTATGGCTAGTGAAGATCTTCTCCCAATCCGTGGGCTTTCTATTGATCTTGCTAGCTATGTCCTTTGCCATGCAGAAGCTCTGCAGCTTTGTGCGATCCCATTTGTCCAACCTTTCTTTGATTTGTTGTGTTTCTGGGTCTCAGCGCCCCTATGACCCGGCAATCCCACTTTTGGGCATTTACCCAAATGATCACAAACAAGATCACACTAAGGCTATCAGCACAACTATGTTTATTGCAGCATTATTTACCATATCTAAGATATGGAACCAACCCAGATGCCCCTCAGTACATGAATGGATCAAGAAAACGTGGTATATATACACAATGGAATTCTATGCCTCCATCAGAAAGAATAGCATTGCCCCATTTGTTAGGAAATGAAAAGACTTGGAAAAAATTATATTAAATGAAGTAAGCCAGGCCCAAAGAAACATAGGTCCCATGGTTTCCCTTATTTGCAATAATTAGTATATGTCTGAGTCAAGCAGAAAAGGTCAGATAAGTTGGTGTTAGGGGAATGAACCCCAAGATAAGTATTGAAATGTTTTTTTGGTTTTTCTTTTCTTTCATGCAATTTTTTCTATCATATTTATAAGATGATTTCTACGTTGCTTTATATGTCCCTCCCCCACAGTATAACCAATACTTCCACTGTGTTTGATGTTGGTATAATTTGTGGAGGGGAAGGGAAAAAAACAAATCGTTTAACTAGGGATACAGGTGGACCCATTGCAACAATGAGATGTACAAGCCGTTATGTCGAAAAATGAACTTAACAACTTTGGTGGGGGGTGGGGAGAAGATCGGGTGGGGGGAGGGGAAGATTATAGGAAGGTATGGGAAGGGGAAACAACGAGGAGGCAGCAATGCTTGATGAGAAATGTACTCGTTATCTTGCCCATGTAATTGTAACTCCTCAGTATGGTATTCTCACACACAAACAAAATTAGAAACTGAACAGCAATTTTCAAAATTACCTAGGACTACAAACACTTGCAAGGAAATCTGTGTTGTAAAGGTATATGTGGGTATTGAAATAGTGGAGCTGATAATCTCAGCAAAGTGAGAAAGGGGGTCATTCTGGGAGAATGGTTGAACAACTTTCACAAACACTGTTGTAATGTGAAAAAACGGAGAAGCCACATTTTTTTTAATTTAATTTAATTTTATTTGTGAACATACTGTACAGAGGAGTTACAATTACATGGGCAGGATAATGCGTACATTTCTTACCAAGCATTGCAACCTCCTCCTTTGTTTACCCTTCACATCCCTTCCCAGCCAGAAGCCACATTTTGAAAGACTGAATCTTGCAGTCTTTATTGGAACACTAGTGGTCTGGAGACAGACAATAGTTATAAAGTCCTGCAGCCCGCAAATATAGTTAACACAGTTTGGAAACAGCCCAAAGAGGAAAGAAAGAACAAAAAAAAATATCAACAGAGACCTGGGGTTAGCGTGGCATAATGGGCTCTATGCTGGTCCAGGCCTAAATAGGGTCAGGTCAGGGGGCAAGGTCTCAAGAAGCTCACAGTCCCAGGCAGTGGACTGACAGGTTCACTAACCTATCAGCCAAGTGCTCATCACTGCTTCAGGCACTCCTGGGAAGTGGGGGTTTCACCCTCTCCTACCATGAAGCAAGATGACAGACCCTACCATCTTCCATGTGGCCAAGATGGCAGCAGCCAGACCCGTTCTCCCAACTTCAACCAAATAATACACACACACATTGATGTGTGCCACCCTTGTGGAATTTCTACATCTGTATACCATTCACTGCATCACCATATCATCAGATATACTTTTTGTAAATGCAATCTCTTTATTGTGATGGAAGCCCTTCTAGCAGGAAGGGTATCTATTCTTCCATTTGCTCTTCCTCAGGCAGTGCAATGGACTCTGGGAGTTGGGAATGGAGATGACAAAATTAGTAAAGGTATTTTACTAATTCTAACTAACTTTGTTTCTTGTATTATACTAGGTAAACTGATACAGATTCTTTGTTATGATATTTGATTTCTATCACATATTATGTTGAACTGTTTGCTATATGCATTGCATTTAAAGCAATTGTAAAACCATGCTCAAATATTAAAAATATTAAAAACAAGAGTAGGTCACCATCACACACAACTTAATAAATAGAATTCTAGTACAAATTTTCCAGGTTCCATACAAGATGATTTAGACATATTCTATTTCAGCATGATAATAACAAGATATGATTTTATAACTACTTTGAGAAACCATAAAAGGCAAGGATTACAGTTGTTGAGGTGGGAGGGAAAGGATGGTAGGGGAAAAACAAAAGAGGAGGCAACAATGTTTGATATCAAATTTACCCATTACCTTGCTCATGTAACTGTAACTTCTCTGTACAGTATTTTTACCATAAAAATGTATTAAAATAAAAAAACAAAATACTAGAAATAGGTTTCTGATTTTTAAATGAGAGGCCATTGGCTTATATATTCAACAGATATTAATTGCATACATAATATATGCCAGTTCCTATGAAAGATGTGACAAGTAGAACAATGAAAGAGTAATTTATTCTTAGATTTGGCATAATAAGATAGAAGAGATTATTGTAGAACAAATGAGACAATTCACTAGGGTTGGAAATTACATATTAGAATTTTTAATATTTTTATCTTATAAATAAAAAACAAAAGATATGCTAATTGGCATAGACATCATCACTGAGTCACAATGTAAGACCATCATAACGGCATAGTTAATCAAGACATCCTGATGTAACAGTGAGAGTTCAAAAAGACAGGCATTTTGCCTATTCCAGCTATTATAATTGAAGGATATCAGTTAGAGTAATGGATTACATTGTCTACTTTTAAAGACATTCAATCACCCAAAGAGAACAAGTATTTTTTTTTAAGATTTTGCATAGAAACCCACAAGCAGAAGGCAATTCTCCTAATCCAAATCCAACTGACTAATTAGAAAGTGACAACAAGAGAGCTCCATTTTACCTCGAGCAAATTTGTCATCAGATGTTTAGGAGTTAAAAGCCAATGTTAGTCTTCTTAAATCTAATGCAATCATTTTAGTTTCACTGCAGTACTAAAAATACTCATTATAGTAATGTTAAGTAAAGTATGTTTGTTAAGATCTAATGAGAAAATGTCCTCACACTGAAAAAGTGAAAATAATACTTAGCCTCTCTTCATTTTATTTCCAACTTATAACTGACCAAGTTTCATAATATTTAGATTTAATTATATTTATGTTTTAATCCAAGTACAATATTTATACCCAATTTAGCATGTAAATTTATAAAAATATGTTACTATATGTAATTCACTATCAAAAGGGTTTGGAAGTCATTAATTTAGAGGACAAAAATTTCATAAATAATGGTCCTATGAATTTAATATTAATAACCTAGAACATAATAAAAAGCTGTGTATTTTGTAAACAATGTAAAAGAAATTTAAGTACAATGCATAGATTATAATGATCATTAATACCAACCCAGATTTTCCAAAAATAAGCATACAATCTCACATTGAGAAAATAAAATATACATCAGTTATCTTGTCTTGAGCTAAGTACTTACAAAAAGATCAAGATGTGAATAAAATTGTAGACTTTAAATAGCACATGCTAAGAGGAAGTTGCTCATATGGTGGATAACCAGAGAATCTCTTTCGCTCGTGGCTTTTAGGCACCACAAATGCAAACTTCTTTGATTACTCTGAGAGTAAGATCGTCAACCCATCATTTCTACCACCCTCCAATGTCCCTAACAAATGTCTTCACTACCTTTACTCAGTTTAAAGTCCACAGTTCGGCTACACCACCATTCTCTTACTAGGTGCTTAGTTCTTTGCCTCTCCTTGAACTTTTTCTATTGAACTTCTAACAGGGCTAGGGAACATTCGTCCCATTGGCCTTCTAAGGCTTGCACATGCTTTTGGTATGCTTATCATCAGCTTCCAGGCCTTCTCCCTATAGTGATCATTTTGAATGGCCTTTGATTGATATTCTAAATATCCAAAAAGGCCTTGGTGGAAAAGAAAGGTTCCCCACCCCCACATTGAGGTCTACACTTACCTCTAAATATGACCACCGCTAAGCCAGTCACAATCATGATCTCTAATATCAGTACATAGAGAAGTGACCACAATACCATCAAAGATTATGCTCTATTTCCATTTGCATTCCCATTCTCCTTAACAATTGTTTCATACTTCTATATCTTTTCAGGATATCGCCAGTCTCCCTTCCATCCTCACTGTGCTCCAATGACCTTGCTTCAGATTTAACTGAAATAACTGAAGTTAATACAGCCAACCACCTGTGTTTATGCCAGTAAACCCTGCTTGCCTTCTGTTAACATGGAGAAAGGCCAAGGTACCTAGATGCAACATGTTAAGGAGTAGGAGACTTCTTGACTGTTACTTTATTTTCAGCCTGAAAAAGTTAGCTTTCAAAAGCCAGGAGAGTCCTTTGTTGTATACTAAGAACAAGTTATTGCACCTTACATTGCATTAACTAGTGTATGGCCACTTTCTTGTGATGTTTGTGATGGTTCCTGTGACAGTTAATTCTATGCATCACTTTTCACCAAGGCACACTATTTCTGGATGTGTCTTTGAAGGTATTTCTGGAGGAGAATAACATTGAATCTGAAGGCTGAGCAAAGCAGATTGTCCTCCCTGTTTTAGGTCCCCCCATCCAATCTGTCCAATACCTGAATAGATCCAGTAAGAAAGGATTCTACTCTGCTGCCTTATTGCCTTTGAGCTGAAATGCAGATCTTTTATCTTTCAATTGGTACCATATCACCTGCTTTCTTGGGTCACTGTCTTCTCATCTGCAGATCTGGGCCTTCCCAGCCTCCATAATTTTGCTAATGATTTATAATAAATAAAGATATGATATGATCTGATATAGACATACATAAATACAAAGATAGAAGATAATTTGTTCAAAACCTTTTGTAAATTCTACCTCAAATTAGTAAAAATACAAATCTGTTGGAATGCAGTGCTTTTCTCTTCATTTAGTCTCCAGAACTCATTCTAATTAGATTTTGCTCTTCTTTCACTCTACTAACATTCTTTTCTTAAGAACAAAATAAGACAAAATATTACAGGCTGATATTTCTAAATACAAATTTGACTCTCACAGTTCTAGAGCCTGGATAGTCTAAGATGCAATAGATTCTGATAACGGCCTACTTCCTTCTCCTTAGGCCAATGATTGCCTTCATACTGTATCTTTATGTGATGAAAGCGGTGGGGCTAGCGCTCTTTATATATTCTTTCTTTTATAAAGGCAATCATACTAGTTAAGAACCTTTGATCATCACCTAAGACCTTATGACCTAAGAGGCTTATGACCTAAGACTTATAAAATGTTCATCTTTTCCATACCATTATCGTTAGGGTAGGACCTCAGCACATGAGGTTCGAGGGAACATTAGCGTTTAGATTTGCATGTTACAGAAACGGTGGTCAGTGCCATCCTGATGTGCCAGCAATATTTAAATCAATTGCATTCTCTCTATTTGGATGCCCTCATTCATTTGCACCACATTTGCAACAGTTCTCTGAATCCTTTACAGTGTTTGGTTGTTCGTTGGTTTGCCTGTTTATAAGGTTTTTTTAAAATAATTTGTTTGTTTTGTCAGTGCCACCAGCTCTCTATAACCTCTAACTATCCAATATCCCAGAGCTTAAACCTGCAGTGATTTCTATTCTCTATCTACATGAGTTCACTAAATAATTAATCTAACATCTACTGGATGCTGTTAATGCCAATATTATATTTCTGATCTATACCTCTTCCCAGAGTTCAGTTTCACATCTCAACACTTTCTTTTTCTGGAATATTCACTAGATCCCTCCAATTTTTCAATACTTCCACTGTGACATCCTAATTCAAGTCAAAATCCGCACGAATAGAGTCTATCTAGTTTCCTTTCCTTTCCCCATGGTCTGCTTTGGTTTATTTTCCACTGACAGGCCCACATGGTGACATTCCTCTACACTAAATCCTCTGGGCATTTTCCCAGGCAAGAGTTCAAATCCTGGCAATGGCATAAAAAGCCCACCTTTTGCTCCTTCTGATCCTAATCTAATCTCTCCCTTTGCTAGATTGACTTCTGCTTGTTCCTAAATACCTTGAATACCTTTCCAATTCATTTTACCTTTGATAATCAACCCAAAAGGTGGATGTCTAATTTTTTCAAAAGAACAGATTTGATCACCCTATCTAAAAGTCTAATATTTTGCCTCTTCCCCAAAATTGCTTTTTCCTCTCTTTAACTTCTATTTTCTTTCATTAATTCATATTTTATACATTTCCTTTATTTATCCTGTTTATTATCTACAACAACCTACTAGGTTTCAGTACTGTAAATGTATGCTTAATTTGTGTATTCTTCTAAACTTAGCACCTGCATTAGTAACATAAACCTGGATGGCACTCCATATGCATCTATAGAATAGTTATTAATTGAGGAGTTTAAGAAACAAAAGATGAGTTTGATTTAGAAGCAGAAACCACAGATCAATCTGGACAAGATTAATTGATTAATCGGATAACTTATACTGCCTAAGTCCAGGAATGAAGAATCCAATCTTGTCAAACTGAAGTAGCAGAGTGTAGAATCATCATTTGCAGGACCAAGCTTAGAAGAGACTGGGGATTGTTGTTCAATGTGTATAAAGGTCCAGTTGTGCAAGATGAATAAATTCTAGAGATCTGCTGCACAAAATAATCTCTATGATTAACAATATGGCATGTGCACTTATAAAATTGGTGTGAGTTTTGATTTCATGTTAAGAGTTTTTCCACACACCTATACATAAGAGTAGAGGCACATGTACATAGAGGCAATAGATACAATTCACTACCTTTATAGTGATGGTGGTTTTAAGCCCATCACATCATATACATTAAGTATGAACGTATTTGCATATCCAACGCCTCATAAACTGTTTTTTTAAAAATCAATCATAAAAACAAGGATACATTTTAATTTCATCCCTTTATTGGAATTATACACATCCAATATGTTGTATGAGTTCTTCCTTTGCACATGTTTTTCTTTATGCCTTAGAGTCCTTTCCCTCTCTCCATCCGTTGAAAGTTTCAGTTGTTCTGCGATGTGTCTCTTGTAATTACTCTTAAACATACCAAATTCTCTTCTAGCATGCTTCTGAAACATGTGTGTGTTCCTGTTGTTGCCCTTATTAATCTGCATTGTAATTATTTATCTGGAGCTTTCTCTTCATAAAGTATCAGTTTTCACATATTAATGATATGAGGTTTCAAACCCTCACAATCCTATTATATACCCATTATTCAAAAGTAGTTGGATTTCTGTTTTTAGGAAAGTCAAATGAATGGGCTTTTCAAAAGCTTTAGTATATGCCCCAAATCTCATAAGTATATAGCCGTGATCTGAATTATGCAAACCACATATTGAATACTTTCTCTAAACCTGTCACCTGGAGTGAGAGTTCCTTCCTGACAGTGCCCAAACCATCCTTAAGTCACAAGGGAAACAAGACTCGGAGAGAATTCTGGGCCTATCGAAATGTAATTGGCACATTCATTGTTTTGGGTGTTGGTTTTTAGGGGGTTTTGTTGTTTTTGTTGTATTTCTTTTTGTTTTGTTCCTTTTCAGTACTGGGGTTGCACAGCACTCAGGGCCTTGAATATATTATCCATATCTAGATGCTCTAGTACTTAAACCCCACTTTTTCTTGCTGTAGCTGTTTTTCTGGTGCATTGGTTAGAGCCAGCTGTGGACCTATATTCTCAGATATATGTCTCTTGCATAGCAAGTATTATACCAAGCAAACTAATTTCTTGAGATGATGGTCTCACTAACTATTTTCCCAGGCTGGCCTTGAACTGAGATCCTCTTGATCTCCACCAATCAGGTAGCTGGGAATACGAACCTGCATTACCACACTGAACAGAGAGTCTGAGGTTTTTGATATAACATATATCCTGTTCAATTTAGTGCAATTTGCACACAATTTAAGAATTTTATACTGAGTCAAATGTAGACCTGAAGTGAATATATTTCCTCAAACCACCTGAATGACTGTATAGTAAAAATATGTTTAAAATCTAGGAATCAATATATTTTCATGTCAAATAATCTACTTTAAGTACAAATACACTTAGCTATCAAGTAATACCAAAATATTTTTATCTACAATGTTATTAGTAGAATATTGTTTTTGGATATTATTCCTCTTGTTTTTTTCTCCACTCTCTCTCTTTTTTTTGGGGGGGGGGGTTGGTCCGGTCGTGGGGCCTGAACTCTGGGCCTGGGCACTGTCCCTCAGCTCTTCAACTCAAGGCTAGTGCTCTACCACTTGAGCCACAGCACCACTTCCGGCTTTTTTTCTTTTTGTTTATGTGGTGCTGAGGAATCGAACCCAGGGCCTCAGGCATGCAAGGCAAGCACTCTACCACTGAGCCACCTTCCCAGCCTCTCTCTCTCTCTCTCTCTCTCTCTCTCTCTCTCTCTCTCTCTCTCTCTCTCTCTCTCTCTCTCTCTCTCCTCTCTCTCTCTCACTCTCTTTCCCCCCTCTCTCTCTCTCTCTCTCTCTCTCCTCTCTCTCTCTCTCTCTCCTCTCTCTCCTCTCTCTCTCTCTCTCTCTCTCTCTCTCTCTCTCTCTCTCTCTCTCTCTCTCTCTCTCTCTCTCTCTCTCTCTCTCTCTCTCTCCTCTCTCTCTCTCGTTTTTTAACTCGGTCTTGAGGCCTGGGCTCTGTCCTTGCGCTCTACCGGTTGAGCCAGAGTGCCACTTCCGGTTTCCTAGTGGTTTATTGGAAATAAGATGCTAGAGAGGATGTGGACAGAAGGGAACCTTACTGCATTGTTGGTGGGAGTGTAAACTTGTTCAACCACTTTGGAAAGTAGTATGGAGGTTCCTCAGAAGACTACACATAGAGCTCCCCTATGACCCAGCAATCCCACTTTTGGGCATTTACCCAAATGATCACAAACAAGACCATACTAAAGCTACCAGCACGACTATGTTTATTGCACCATTATTTACCATAGCTAAGATATGGAACCAATCCAGATGCCCCTCAGTAGATGAATGGAACAAGAAAATGTGGTGTAAATACACAATAGAATTCTATGCCTCCATCAAAAAGAATGACTTTGCCCCACTTGTTAGGAAATGGAAAGGCTTGGAAAAAATTATATTAAGTGAAGTAAGCCAGGCCCAAAGAAACATAGATCCCATGGTTTCCCTTATTTGCAATATCTAGTATATTTCTGAGTCAAGCAGAAAAGGTCAGATAAGGTGATGTTAGGGAAATGAACCCTAAGAGATGTATTCAAATGTTTTTTTTTCTTTCATGCGATTGTTTCTAACACATTTATAAGATTATTTCTTTTTTGCTATGTATGTCCCTCCCCAACAGTCCAACAGAATAACCCATGCTTTCACTGTATTTGAGGTTGGTATAATTTGTGGAGGGGAAGGGAAAAAACAAACCGTTTAAATCAGGATACAGGTGGACCCATTGCAAGATTGAGATGTACAAGTCGTTATGTCGAAAACGAACTTTTTTTGGTGCGGGGATGGGTGGGGTAGAGAGGCGGGGAGGATTGGGGGGTGAGGGGAGGATGGGAAGAGATGGGAAGGGGAAACAAAGGAGGAGGCTACAATGCTTGATAAGAAATGTACTCATTATCTTGCCCATGTAATTGTAACCCTCTGTAAAGTATTTTTACAAAAAAAAAAAAAAAAAAAAAAGAGTCTCAAGGACTTCCTCCCCGAGCTGGCTTTGAATGGCCATCCTCAGATCTCAGCCTCCTGAGTAGCTAGGATTACAGGCGTGAGTCACCGGCACCGGCTTCCACTCTCATTTTTTTTCAAAATTTAAATATAAATAGTTTTGGTATTTCTGAGAACATTTTTAAATGATCACTTAATGTTAATGTATACTTTAGAATAAGAGCATTTAATCTAATGTTAATGTATCTAGAAAGAAATACCCGTATTTTAAATTGCTTTAATGATTATAAAACTCATAAAAATCAGGCTTGTGCCATGCTTTATCATGTATCATATTTTACAAAGTAGTTATATTTTATCATTTCTCCTTGTGAACAAGATCAAATGTAGATAATCCTATCTTAACTTTATATTTGATATCCTCACTCTGAAAAGTTTGTCTTATCCAAGTTCATGTGAAGAAATCACAGAAAACTTCAAAGAAAATATTGTCCTAATTTTTAGCCCAGAGTGCTATATACCTAATGCCTCCATGCCTGGCTTCTAGAGCTTGCTGGATGGATAATTATTTTCTTTCATTTACATGAGACAGAAATGTTGCATTAAATAAGGAAAATGTATTTCAAACTTTAAAAAAATGAAAAATTTGAATTTATTCAACAAAGCCAAACTAGACTCCTAAAAATTTAATAGTATTCCCCACTGGAATTTCAATACATTTTTTACTTCAGTTCACCTCAATTACTACTCATCTTCAAAGATGAATTCTCATCTGTCAGCAGACCTGTATGGCTCTTGGTAGTTTTTAAAGAATTTGACTTGATTCAAAAATCACTCAAATTTCCAAAAGCCAATTTAGTTTGTTCATTACTCTTTTCTTAATTTTACTACACACAAATGCAATGCTTTCTTTCTTTTAATATGAAATGTCACCACTAATTGCGTATTGGTTACTTCTAGCAGAAACACCATAAAAAGATATCATGATTGTAAGTGGTTACCACAATAAGTATTATCAAAGGAGTTTCTTTTGAAGTCCAGAGACTTGCAAAATTGTGAAATATCCTGAAAGTATGTCTTATCATTTTTAAATTTCATTTGTTACATTTGTGATATATTCCTACATCTTCCTGCTGAGACATTCACAGCATCCTAGTAATATATTTTCTTTGTTAAACTCAGAGTATAAATGAACTAAAATAAACAGTTTTGAATATAAAATCTGTATATTACATCACTTGGTAAATTAAATTCCCTAGAGTATATAGACAATTCTTTGAGGAAATTAATGCAGGGATTTTGAATCAGCCTGAAAAATGTTACAACTATATAAAGGTATTATACTACAAGATAGATAACATAGATGATGGGTAGCTTAAAGAAATCTATAGATACATCTCTGTATACTTGCCTAGAAAGATCTAATAATTAACAAAATAGACACATGATCATCTAAATAAGCTCTTTAACAAATGTGTTCATGGTGTAATCTTTGTGTATGTATGCATGGACATATAAAAACATACATTGAAACAAGTTAAGAAAGCCATACATTATTCTCTCAGAATCTTTTGAGTAAATGAACATTCCTGGCAATACAAAAAAGAACTAAGTGTTCAAAATTCTTATACTGTAAAAACTTTCTCAAATTTGTCATGGACCACAAGATAGGTGTAACCCACATGAACAATACAAATCTCATGGAACAATGTACATGTTAATTTCATATTATTTCTAACACATAAGATATAGACAGCCATACCTTTCTATTCCTTTGTTAACTACTAAAAGAAGCCTAGAATGGCAAGTTAATATTTGTGCCTCAATAATGAGGTAAAAAGTAATTTCATTCCTTGGGTGAGTAAATCAACTGAAACATTTTGCTCTCATGGTCCATTGTGGCTACAGTAAGGTATCCTTAGATTCATATATGGTTTACTAATTTCCCTATGTACTTTTCTTGCTTTTCTCCTGACAATTCTTTGTACATCTTCTCAGCCCCTCTGTTCCTCCTCCCACCTCTCCCTAACCCCCTCACTCTCCTCTCTTTTTCTTCCTTCTCTTCTAATTAGGCCACTTCCTTCCCCTAACATGCTTGCTCTAAATATACTTACTAAGTCTATCGCCTCTTTTCCACATTATCTTTTTTTAGGCACAATGCCAGTGCCATTTTTCTCGTGATATGTGAAAGTCTTTCTTTCCTCTGTCCCTGCCCAGGCCTCCTACCCCCTGCCTAAGCTTTTCCTTTTTCCTCTATTATCTAGTATGCTCTCTGTTATATTTCTAGCCCTTATAGTTCACAGGGCTCATGAGGAAAGAAAACTATAGCTGTGGTGAAACAACAGAGGTTTGTCCAAAACCTAACCTTCGTTATTTGGATCTAGTTTGTCATGTGGCTTTTAAGCAACAGCTTAATTGCTCAGGTGTTAGAAAAAGAAATACTACAAAACAAAATCAAGCAGAAACCTAAAAAGCACACCTGCAATCTGTTTCTTCTCAACTCTTAGGGCCCTTCCTTCAATGTGCCTCTGTATCTGCATCCTGCAATAAAATAAGACATTTTCCCTTTTCCACTAGTGAGTGAGACAAAAAAAAAAAAATTCAGTTCATCCAGGTGCAACCAACTCAGGTTATAATAGGACACAGAACACACATTATCTTTAAATGACAAGAACAATAAAGGATAAGAACAATCTTTAAAGGATAAGAACTATAAATCTGATTTGAATAGGGTATTTTCAGTCCTTCCAAAACACTAGGGAAGGTTGTCAAATGCCTGATATCTGGACTCTCAGTGACATGCAGAGAATCTATGGGCTAAAGAAATTCCCAGAGGAACATTCTGGAGTATATTAGCCAGTTTGAATTTCCACATTTGACTCAATTATTTGCTTAGATATGCAATGTTTTGAAAGTCTTAATTATACTAGCATGGTTATGTGTTTTGTTTTCCTGTTATGTCCCTTTGTGTTTATGTTTATGGCTAGATTCATTGCCTAAAAGCATTTGCCTTTTCTCTATAAGCACAAGATGCTAGGTGAATTTGCCTTAGCACTGATCAGCATTTTTATTTTTATTTCACAGGTAAATACTTCTTTACCAGATTTGAAAAATGTATAAACATTTCTATCTTAATAGGGAAATTGATCATTACAATCATAATTTGGATTCTTTCTTTTCTTTACATGTGTCTGCAATCATCTACTAACTTGCTGACTTACAGAGAAAACAAAAACTTTTCTGTTATTACTAGAAACTTCCCATATTTGCAAAATCAAATTACCAAAAATAAGAATACTGGGAATACCAAATCAAGTTCCCTGTGGATAATTACCAGAAGTTTGTCACTACAGACACAGTTAATGAAACCCCTTCTTAATTTTTTTATTTATCTTTAAGTAGTAGTACAAAGCTGCTGCCATTCAACAAAACAGTTTATGAATACAATGTGTCTTGATCAATGAGCTTTTAAGCAAAAATCTTTTCAAAAAAAAACACACCTGAATTAGTCTTATGGGAAAGAAAGGAAGCAGAATATGCACGGATTTGAAATAGATCAGAAGGAAATGAAAGGTGAACAGAATACACAACAGAAAAAATACAAAGATGCAGGAGGACCGGCATTTAATTAATATTGACTTATAGCCATGAAAACACTATAAACAAAATTTTGTACTCAAACTCTTTCCTAAAAGAAATGGTGCTGCGACGAGAGTAAAGAAAACATTAATACTGACTGTCTTTTGAACAATTACAATTTTGCCCTATGAAGTTCTGTGAAAATTGTACTATACCAGTAATATTTAATTGTAGCATAAAATTAAACACCATTTACTTGATATAAAATAGGGATAGTATGTAAATTAAGTAAGTTTCAATTCATGTCTTCTTACTCACATCTGTTGGCAGTTTAAATAGTTTTGGTGTCATTAATTGTTATAAAAGTGCAAGATTTGCTGTATGCTTGCCACTTAGGACCAAAGGCACAAAAGTCTAATTGAACTAAGTAATTAGTAATTTGTCATTTCCTATTGTCAGCAATTACTTTCCATTAGGAATCCTCACTGAAAATTCTAATTTGAAGTGAGGTTTGCATTTTATTGCTGTCCATCCAAATTAGTTTAAAATTGACAGCTACATTTTCATTTAAAAAATTAAAGATATTAAATATGCTTGAAGAAACTGGAGCATACTCAGCTCAACAGAAGCACACACGCACACACACACACTCACTTGTGTGTGTACACACACACACACACACACCTAACACCAAAGGAGGTCCCTTTTATTTCCCCAAAAGGGAGTTGCTTTGGAAATATCACATCATCGTTGCTTCTCTACCACGGCGGGTTTCTGATTTCTGCATTGACACACAGACCCCTGCCGGGTCCTCTCACCTGCACACAGATGGACAAGGAAGCAGCACACTATTAGGCTTCTTTCTGGGGTTCCAAGCTCCCTCTGGGATTTGGCTGTTGGATGTTTTTTCATTTGTTCTTTCTTCATGCTTCACTAGCCAATCACTCCCTTTCCTGAGTTCTGAGCACTAGATGAGGCTAAGGGGAAACTTATATCACACACACACACACACACACACACACCACTGCAAATAATAATAATAATAATAATAATAATAATAATAATGGAGTGATTTATAATGATCAGCCAAATACACTGATCTGCATACTTTAAACCAAGGACAACTGAGTGAGTCAAGCTTACCTTTTATTTCCCCTTTAAACATGAAAAAGACTTGGAAAAAATTATATTAAGTGAAGCCAGACCCAAAGAAGCATAGGCTCCATGGTTTCCCTCATTTGAAATAATTAGTATATGGCTAAGATAGTCCAAGCAGAGGATCACAATAGTTCAATAGCTATGTACATATGAACGTATAAAATGATGCTAATCAAAATGAACTCCAAGAAATGGAAACAAGAGGTTTTGTTTTGTGTTTTAATGCACTCTGTGAAGTTATTTCTTTTTACTTTCATTTTTTTTCCTTTGTTCTATCTCCTGTTGTCACTGTTTTTGATTTTGGTACCCTGTGTCTTGTATATATTTTTATCTGATTTAGGGAAGGCAAGAGGAATAACAAAATGGTGAGAGAGGACAAAGGGTGAACCAATGCAACAGCAATGCTCACAGGACACTATGTTGGAAATGTATGGGGGAAAATGGAAAATGGAAGGGGTAGCACTGTTCAACAAGAAAGGTATTGATTACCTGACTTATAGAACTGTAACCCCTCTGTAAATCACCTTTACAATTAAATAAGATAGGAGCCCCATTTGTTTCTCTAGATATTCTTCCTCTTTTAAATGCAACTCCTTAATGTACAGCCAGATTTCTTTAAAAAAAAAAAAAGGACTAGTTTTCCGACTGCTGAAATTAAAAGTATAGGAATGAATTTTACCTATCATTCTCTTACTTCATTATTAAAATCATAAACTGTAAATGCATATCTTGATGTAAAAGACCTGAATTTATGCACATATATACCCGGGCTCAGTATTTTAGATGAAACTAACTAAAAGTAGTTTGAGGGAAGGTTTATTAGTATATTCTTTAAGGTCAAAAGTTAACTGTGTCCATATAGAACAGATCTGATACAATAACAGAGTTAAAATTACATCAAAGGGCACAAGACAATGCAATTTTTAACTGCATGTCTACTAATAATTATTAAGGGTGATGTTTAATGGATGTATCTCTATTAATTTAAATGCTACGGTTTACTAATTTCACTTTTCCTTAAATTATGTAAAATCTAAATTTGTCTTGGAATACTTGAAAGTGGTAATGAATTTCTCTAATTAAAAAATGATACTTCAATCATCAATGTTAATTCATATACTTTCTGAGAATACATTTTATACAGTTACTCCTTTGGTAACTAACTGGATAGATCACAGATCTGTAACAATTAAGTGAACATTAATTAGTGCTAATTTACAATCAAATTCCAATGGAGAAGCAAATTATGCTTTTGTGAACATCAAAAGCCTTTATTGTGACCATGATGATGAAAAATGTCAGAACATCTTAATTATTTCTGCTGATAAATAACAGTTCCTACAAAACCTCAAAATACACAGAATACTCTAAAATGAAAAGAAAATCCCATTATAATGTTATTCAGCTTAGTAAGAATCTACTTTGTTTTGCTGAATATCTTTGTTTATTGAACTCAAGAAAAAATAGCCTACTAATTCAAGATCTTTCCCCCCCATTGGACATGTTTTATTTATGTTAAATTTTTAAAAATATACTGTACTACTGCAAGATTTTGCTACACAAATCTAAATTTTGTCTATTATATTCCAGTTTAAGAGAATTAAAACTATTTAAATTATAAAATACATTCTTACTTCTAAGAATGAAATCAAATCAAATCACTGATATCTAAAGCAATATGCTTCACAGAAGAAAAATGCCACAGACACTTGCAAATTCTTATTTGGCTCATTCTAAAATTGTGTATAATTGCCAATAAGGCACTGAAGAGAAGAGAGAATTAAATTAAAAGTTCAATAAACACTGATCAATATGCTTGTATATACCAAGTCTATAAAATGATCTTCCCTTTAAATGTAGTTATACCTCAGGTACATGTTTCCTATTTTGAAACGTGGCAGATCATTTTTAAATCTAGTTAAATTTACTTCTAATAAAACATGCCAGAAACCTAAGAAGCCTGTCAAAGAAGATTTTAAAAAATCATAATAGAAGAAGAGGAGGAGGAGGAGAAAGAAGAGGAGGAGGAGGAGAAGAAAATGAAAACAGTAGCCTGGCGTCTCAAACTGCCGTCGCCTCCTGGTTTAGCATTAGCTCACAATCAGCTGAATAAAGAAGTCATCTCTGTCTAAGATGTAAATAAATCACAAGCCTCAGTTACTTTACCACTAGCTGTTTGTCATTCAGGAAAATAATGGTTAATCAATGTCTAATCAATGAAGATGTGTAACATATTAGTTTGCAGTCCTTCATCATCCCATTTTCTTCAATTGCCTGGGGGTTTGTGTTCAGTACTTACAGAATCGATTACAATTGAGGGTGATCATTCAGCTCATGTTGAGAGCTGTCAGCTGTGCTTTCCACCGGGCAGCTTTACGCTTGTGTTTCATAGGAGATGCTAATATTTAGCTGTGTCTGACAAACTAGGTTCCACAGTGGAACATTTTATGAGAAGTGCTTAAGTCACTAATTGTATCACTACATGTCACTTGATGAAACTAAACTTTTCCTGACTTCACAATAATCATAAGCATTACTGGCTTGCTGTGGAAAATTAAAGGGAAATCGCTGCCTGCTTCAGTCTGATCATGCCTGCGGGGAAGGTCTGCGAAAGGCAGCTACCAATGACGCCTTTATAAATAACTACGGGGGCTGGTGAGGGGCTGAGTCTTCAATTTTCATATCAAACAACGAGCTTCAACATAAGGATGATGAATCCTCTTTTGCAAGCAGCCTCGAACACTCACAGTGTCTCATAAACACCATGGGAAAAGTTAGACGTCAGCACTCTACCCGATTGTTTAAATAACCTATCATGGCTATGGGCACTGAAAATCCAATGAACCTGTTCATTGGCATTCTTATCTCACTATTTACAAAAATAAAAATATATCATCAACGATCGCATTTCGGAGAAAAGGAGGGAAAGTATTAAAAAAGAGTAGTGGAGAATTTTGATGTTAAAAACAAATGTCAAGTTTCAGACCTCTTAGTCTGAATTACTACTTTTGTGATTTGTTTACAGAATTTGAGTTGATGCCAACCACAGAGATGAATGTCAAAAAAACTAATAACAATATAGTATTTCTTTCTAAATATTTTGAATCTTGATAGTATTGATTTAAAAAAAAAAAAGTTTCCTTGTCTTGCTACCAGTATCAGTTCCAAGAGCGCCCTCTAGTGTCCATAGCTTAGAAGCTATGGGAGCCATTTGTACGAAGTTCAAGCTCATTGACACTTGCTTTATAGCCAATATTAAGGAACTTTAAAAAGTATATCTATCATCACAAATGACCTAAATGTGCTCTTAAACTTAAAAATGTGTTAATATCATTCTGTGATCAAGTGTACCAAAGAAATTTTAAACGATCCGAGATTTTTTTTTAAGTTATAAGTGTGCATTAACTTTATTAGAGTATTGCTTCAGTGAAACATTGTCAACTTTTATGGATATTTCGGGATACATTTTAATTGCTTAAATTTCTGGAATAACTGAGATAAACTTAACTAATGACAACATCTTAAAGAGAAGGGTTATTTCATGCTCAATGCCAAAATGTACCATGAAATGATAACTTTATATTGTTTCCGGTAACTGTAGAAAGAAGTAAAATGATATCTGAATCTGCATGTTAATGAATCTGATATATTCTAACAACTAGCCAAATGTAAAGGGGAACAAAAACATTTATCAAGTACATTGGAATAAAATGGGCATACTAAACAACATAAGTAAAGATACCTAAAATAGTAATTTGAGTAATATGTTGAAATAGGATTTCATCATCCAAAACAACATAGAAAAGAAATGCATTCATTTTTAGATAATAGATATATCTTGTGGACTGTTGGGATCATTATATAATAAAGGAATTCAAATTCATAAATTTATGGAAATATTTTAGAAATGTAAAAAATCATTTGTCTAATGATTTAAAACAAAAATAAATAAAATTCAGGGTTTAAGTGAATCATAACTATCAAACCAAAACAGTTTTGTACTTGGAGACATAAAAAAAGTGTGAACAACATTTCTAGAGGCTCCCAGTGCCAAATTGATTCCCACTCCTCCAAATGCTAGAATTTGATCATATATAAATTTTTATTTATAACCACAAACTTTAAAGAGTCAGTTCATTCTTTTAAATTCTGACAAAGTATATATATATATATATATATATATATATATATATATATGTTTCTTACATATCTTCTTAGTGACCATTTGAATGCTTTAAGAAATGACAACATAAATGTTATGCATTTATAGACAAACTATCTCCAGGCTATGATACACTTTTGTGCTCTCATGGAATCCAGTCAACTTCTGAGAAAGAACTTAGTCAACATTTACTAGAACTTTCCTTTTGTCTTATCACTCACCTTACTCAGAATGTAAAAACCCTGTTAGCTGGATGTCTTACTAGCTGGGCTCACACATCTATGTGCAAGTGTTTATAGTCTTCTTAAATTGCATTTTACCATCAGTGGTCCCCAAATCAAGCACATCCACTGAAAAAGGCAAACTAACAAAGAGGCATGTAAAAGATCATCTACCTCAGCACGCACGCAAGCAGAGGAGGTGAGCTCTCCCCGTGAGAAACTGCACTTTGATATGACAGCTTGGATAATGATGAAAAGTTAATAGATTTTTTACCTATATCAATCTGATGATCATAGACTTGGTTATTTTTATTATTTTTTCAAGGAGAGCATTGGTGCTACATGAATATGAAGGAATATATTCACAGAAATTCTTAGATTTGTGAGTACAGGGACTACAAAGCCTTCTTTCCTTTCTGAGGTAGATAAATTGAGTTCCATGCAGTTTACTATGTAGGGGTCTTTCAAATGAGACCACAAAATTGCCAATCCTCCCTCTTCTGTGTAGACATTAAAGCTCCCCAGAGCAGTTTTCATAAGCAGGGATTCGTCACCCGCAACCGTACAAATTCCTGGGACTTACCTTAAAGTCCAGCAGTCAGCCACTCTCCACAGGGTATTCATGGGTTAGATACCCTGAAAAGTTCAGAATATTTACTCAATATATTTAAAATGAGGTCCTAATGGTCCTGAAATCACTTTTTTTAAGCAAAAAAAAAAAAAAAACCCAAGATCTCCTTAGGTGAAGTTACATTAATATTTGTTAGGTGAAATCAAACTTCTTTCCAAAATATTTGATTAGCCTTCTTTGAACACAAATGCCTATCATATTAATTTTATTTTTAAAAGAAACAAAAACAACCAATATGGAATAAGAAATCTTATAATCCATGATCCATGCTTTCTGATACAGGTAATGTAAAATAAATGATATCATCTACAAAACAATGACAAATGAAAGACTTGGAAAAGGTTACGGTTTGACAAGGTAACATTTTTGAGATCTGGACACCAATCAAATTGATGTAAGTATTGGTGATACAACACTCCCTGACACTAAAGTCTTTACCACTGTCTAAAACATATAGAAGAGACCATTGTGATTGCTTAATGTCAGCTTTGGTTCATAAGCTCTTTCATAAAACTGAAACCAGGAAAATGATTTAAAGCAGTTCAATTTGTCTATTTACCTTAATCTTTAACTATTCCCATATGTCTGGCTACATGATGTATGACTCCTCATAAACCAATTTTTCAAAGATATACATGACAGCAAAAAGTCCAGCTCCTAACCTTTTATGCGCTGAACTTTTATAAAGCTCTGGAAAACAAAATGCTTTCAGGCTTCAGAAAAGGGAAAAACAGAAAGTGAGGAAAGGTTACTTTCTTTTTTCTCTCTTTGTAGCAAATACTTTCATGGTGAAATTAGAGCATATGTTAATTTGTAGGTATGTGAAAAGTCATTCTACAGGCCCCACCCAAACATCTATAACAGAGATCTTTATAAATAATAGATCAACCAAAAAGAAATAAAAAGAAAACATTAGGACTGAAAGTCTAGAAAATTAAACTCATCTAGGTTCTATAGCTGAGGCAGGAATATTATGCTACATATAATACCACTCCACAAGGAGGAGAGAAGAAATGCAGATTGGTGATCCTGAGTACAAGAAGTCTGACTATTTAGCTTCCAGCTTAGATGAAACAGTAATCAAAGAATTTATTCAAATGTTTCTTTTTGAAACAGAGTGGTAGGATTACTTAAAATAGATCTAAAGATCATTCAATCAATTTTGATTACCTAAAATGTCCTTTATAACATAGAAATGAGGGGAAACATTGGGGTTTCTAATTCATTCATGGAGCCAATTCTTCCTTACTAGGCACCTGTTTCTGTGATATGAGCAGAACAAGATCACAGCATAGTACTCACAGAGCCTGTCATTTTCAACTGAAACTCAGCTTTGGAATATTATTATCAGATCACAATTATGAGCTTTTCTAGAAGAGAAATTTTTCTGATAATTTTCATTTTTCAAACCTCTTAAGATTAGTCTTTATGCAAATTTTCTTCTATAGCTCCTATTATTTTCAAGGTAGAGTATCATTTCCCAGCTGGCTTTCACAAATTAGAAAATGTAGTCTTCCTTCATAAGAAGGCACAAAATATTAGCATCTTTCTGATGTGTATAGAATCCAGAATGGAGAGATTGCATTTGTTACACATCTATGTGGCTAGCCCAATTGTAGGCATTTTTGCATGTTTTATATAGATGTGCATAATATAAAAGCGTTAGCAATTTCCCTGCAAAAATTCACAGAGCTCAGCAGGGTCTGGTGGTTAAGTCTGTAATCCTAGCTAATCCAGAGGCTGAGATCTGAGGGTCTTAGTTAAAGCCAGCCCAGGAAAGAAAGCCCATGATACCCTTATCTCCAATAAATCACCAGAAAACGGAAAGTGACACTGTGGCTCAAGTGGTAGAGTGCTGGCCTTGAGCTGAAGAGCTGAGGGACAGTGCCCAGGCCCAGAGTTCAAGCCTCACTACCCACAAAAAAGAAATAAGTAAAGAATTCACAGAGCTCATAAGCAGATATAAAATAATGTGTCTTAAAACAGACAAAGGTCCAATAGAAGAAACTGACATCACTGTTAATTAACTTGTGGTATACCATTTATTCATCTCTAATTAGATAAACTGGAGTTTTCATATGTAGATTTTATGAAAAGGTTTTGATAAAGTACTACACTAATAATCCGAATGATTTAATGAAACTGCCTAAAGAAGCACCTTAAAATTATTTTCACAAAAAAGTTATGTTCACCAACCATTGTGGATAAAAAGTAACATTTAATCATTATCATTATCAGCACCAAACTCTATTGAAAAAATACATATCAAAACTGCATTAAAAAATTCAGTGCAGTTGGGAATTATGGTACACCCTTCAATCCCAAGCTCTTGTAGGCTAAAGTCTGGATTTGGAGTTAAAGGCCAGACATAATAAAAGGCTACATAATAAAACCCTATCTCAAAAACAAAATAAAACAAAAATAACAAGATGCTGTGTGAAACTTATCTGAAAATTTCTTTGCAACATCACAATATAAGTCTACTGTTTGACCAAATTACAATTCACATCAAAGGTATGCTTTAGTGTCTGCTTCTACAATGCAAAGAATTTATACATATATACATTTCCCCATGAAACACTGGAAATGCACATATATGTACACATATATAATATAGACTATAACACACTTATATTTTAGTTCCAAAAGTATAAATGTAGCTGTTCTCTTAACTTTGAAAATAAGAAACCTAAAGCTTACAAAATATGTTCTAGGTTTTGCCTTGCACAAAGGCATTTAAACAATGAGATGTACAAGTTGTTATGTCGAAAAATGAACTTTACAATTTTGTCGGGGGTGGGGGTGGGGGGAGGGTTTGGGGTGAGGGGAGATGGGAAGGAATGGGAAGGGGAAACAATAGAGGAGGCAAAAATGCTTGATAAGAAATGTACTCATTACTTTGCTCATGTAATTGTAACCCCTCTGTACAGTATTTTCACAATTTAAAAAAAAAAAGCATTTAAATGTGAGTTCTTAATTTATGGCTTCTGGCAAAGGAATTTGGGGAGTATACAAAGATGGCTACGATAAGAATAACGTGTTTTCCATTGCTAAGAATTCTAATTTCTTATCTTATTCCAATTTTAAACTAACATATAGTCATTTTTAGCAATTTGGAATAACTATACAAATGAAAGTCCCTTATTAGTACTCTAAAGTTGATATGTATTTTAATGAAAATATACTGACAATACTCAGAATGTAGTAAAAAGCCAGTACATATATATGACATTTGGCAAAATGGCTCAATCTGTTTTACTTTGAAATCTTGTCACTTGCTTTGTTCTTAATCTACTGATAAAATTATGAAAATCCAACAGTGTACTAGAAATTGGATAGACATTACATGGTAGGTATTTACAAGTAGCTATCTGTTTTAAGATAGTGAAATAAGTGGTCAATTAACTCTACTTATACAAACAGAAACATTATGATGTAACTTAATTTTTGTAATTATTTTAAAATTTAAGATAGTTCAAGTTACTATTAAAATAAAATACTCAAGGGGCTGGGAAGGTGGCTCAGTGGTAAAGCACTTGCCTTGCATGCTTGAGGCCCTGGGTTCAATTCCTCAGCACCACATAAGAAAAAAGCCGGAAGTGGCGCTGTGGCTCAAGTGGTAGAGTGCTAGCCTTGAGCTGAAGAGCTGAGGGACAGCGCCCATGCCCAGAGTTCAGGCCCCACGACCGGACCCAAAAAAAATAAAATAAAATAAAATAAAATAAAATAAAATAAAATACTCTTAGATAAATTTAACCTACAATAGAAACAATTCAGGGCTGCCATTTTGCTCATTTTAACTCATATATTAAAACATATTTCAAATTTTTAAAAACTTATTTAAAAGAGATTTCTGAAGCTTTTTGGGTTTTTTGTTTTGTTTTGTTTTAATGGCTCTTTTCTAAAACTTCAAGAACACTTGAGAAACTGACTGTAGATCATGTATACAATGTAGGGTCAATGCAGTATTGAATTTCCAGACCATTTTCAGACTACCTTCTGGCAGTGGAAGCATTTTGACCACTGACACTCCCTATGGGTATAGCTGACTATCCTGGCACAATGCACCATTCCCCATTATTGAATCTACAACAAACTGCTGTAGGTTATTCATTGATTGAATGTTTAAGTATATTCTTTAGGAGCAAATAGAGACCTAATCTGTGAGCAATCACACAAAATAAAAAAAATCAGCAGAATTCTAACTTCAAAGATGCTTTGAGCTGCAGCACTTAATTACGTACTTTCTCTGATTATATTGTGTCACATTCAATAAAGACAGACAGGAATTCTATTGCTTTATATCACTGTAGATTCTCCTTTATACAGTGAACTGTTCCTGTTCCAGGAAGCACCCTGACAGACCAATGCACCAATTTAAACTATTTCTAATCATAGATACCTAGTTTGGGGGCTTGAATAATCAACCATTTTTTGGTATGTTTAACAACAACAAAAAAGCTAACAGTGATTCCCATCTTAAATTGTAGACCTTAATACATACCCATCTGCATTCATTTTAACTAAACCACATTTCAGAATAAGCTCAAGACCCTTTGCACACTCTTCTTAAACAACCCAGAACCTGAAAGCCTGTGTGGAGGCATGTGTGGGAGAACAGACAGGCCAGCACGGCCTCCCTTCCCGCAGCCCTTCTGTCAGGGCGTATTTAGGACAGGTTTCTAACATGAAATCAGCTCAGCTGCAACGTCTGTCGATTTCAGGGAGGAGAGAGAGAGAGAGAGAGAGAGAGAGAGAGAGAGAGAGAGAGAGAGAGAGAGAGAGAGAGAGAGAGAGAGAGAGAGAGCACTGGAGGAGAGAGAGAGAGAGAGAGGCAGAATACTTCAGGTCCTTAAAATGCATTTGCTATTCCTCTTTCCTGAAAAACAGAATGCATTTTCTGATTTATCAAAAGAAAAAAGAAATGACTTCTTGGGGCTCTATCTGCTATATCTGATTTATTGTGGCTATATCTTTCCTTTGAATTAGCTTGGTAGATTTTGAATGTTTTAGCAAATAAACATCAAAAGAGGTTTAAGAATAAAGTAAGATTTTTCAAGAGCTGTTGTTGTAATACAAAATATAGTATAAAAATATTTATACCACAACACCTGCTTAAAGAAAAACAATAGAGTACCAGAATCAAAAAAACAAAAAACAAAAAACAAAAAAAACAGTGACTACTGGGTATAAACCAAAAGGAAAAAGAAATAACATAAAATAAAAAGCAAGAACTTTGATTCTGGTACCCTGAATCTTGTATATACATTTATCTGATTTGGGGAAGAGAAGGAGAATAACAAAATGGTGAAACAAGGACACAAGTATCATTGTGAGTATCATTGTTATAATGATACTCACAAGACACTATGTTGCAAATGAACTTTGCAACTTTGGTGGGGGGAGTAGTGGGAGGGGTAGTGAGGGAAAAATGAAGGAGTGAGTAACTATTCCACAAGAAATGTACTCATTAACTTATTTATGTAACTGTAAACCCTCTGTACAGCACCTTTACAACAAAATAAAATATATCTTTATAAACGAAAGAAAAACAGTAGAGGGGAGATGAGGTGAAGATCTATTTCTTTTTTTTAAGCAGTTAGGTATCTTTTACATTTTTGTTTTGTACTTCTGTAAACCATGCTTTTAGTTGAGTAGGTATTGTTTGCTCTTTTCCTTTGCCAGTAGTGTTTTCATTGAAGCCACCATCTGCAAAAGAAAAGCTCAAAGTGTTAATATCAATAAACATTAAGACATCACAACTCTGGGATGCTTTGCATTTACTTAACTGTTTTTACTTTAGCAGCAGCATAGATATGTGGAGGAAGATATCCATCCAGCTGCTCTCTTTCTAATTTAAGTTCAATAGAACCTAGGGAGTATTCCAAACTAACAAAACACACGGCATTTTTGACAGATCATTAAATAGAGATGCAGTTAATTTCTTATAAAACATAGCAGTAGTATTGCTTTTCAAGTAGAGAATAACCAGGGAATAGAAAACTATTTTAAAATACAAGCAGAACGACAACAAGCAGAAAATGCCACGGTCAATGTCACATAACCACTGACGTCTCTGACAAACTTTATGGAGTTCTTCAAGTGTTTTAATTAACGATCCAGGTCAGTTAATCTACGTGATTTGCTTGGGGACCTGTGGTGTAGGAAAAAGTGGCCATTCACAAAGGTAAGAACATGGAGATGGAAGTATGTTGCTTATAACATAGTTCAGAAACCATACTGATAGAAAATAGGCTGCTGATGGGGACGATTTAAAATATAATTACCTATTCTTCTCTAGAGATGACTTCTCTATATTGTGAATAAAGATGTTTTAGAATAAAAATGTGCAGTTTATGTCAGGCAAATATTTTTATAATCTTTTTACAACATCATGTAAAGTTTTACTTTATTCTTTAGTAAATTATGCTTTTGGCTGGTGAGGTTTTTGCAGGGATATTGCTAGTACTTTCCAGCTGGAAGTCAAGCTATTACTTTCTGGATGTAATACTTTATTGTATAGAATTTATTAACTATATATTTTATATTCTCAAAAATGCATATATTTAACTAAGGAGCTTACTGAGAAGGGCATTGGAGAACACTAATAATTTTAATAGAATCATTTTGATTCTTCTAAGGAAATTTCTTTCTCCAATTTGAGAAAGATTCTTGCTCTGCTAAAGGTTAACACACATGTGGAAATGTCCATATCAAACAAAAAATTTAAATTCAAGCCATCACTAAATCCCAACTAACACTATCCTTCTGGCAGTATTTGTTAATACTTCTAATTTATTTATTTATCAGATTGGTTTATTATCTTGTATACATGTATGAAGTCCCTATTGGAGTTTTAAAGATTTTAATTATACTTCATCCAGAGCTTAATTCAGACAAGAATATATAACAAATTTTCAAGCTGTATTTATGGAAGGAAAGTATGAAAAGAAAATAAGGAAAAGTGGAAATGAAAAGTAGCTAAACTCAATGTGTGTGTGTGTGTGTGTGTGTGTGTGTGTGTGTGTGTGTGTTTAGGTTCTAGCACTGGTGTTTGAACATAGGGCCAGAGCTTGTCTCTTAAGCTTTTTCACTGATATTCTACCACTTGAGTCATATCTCAATTTCAGCTTGCTGGTGGTTGATTGAAGATAAGAGTGTCATGGACTTTTCTGCCCAGGCTGTTTTTAGACCATGATTTTCAGATCTCAGACTCCTGAGTAGCTAAGATTAGAGGCATGAGCCACTTACATCCAACAAACAAGGCAAGTAAGTAGCAGGAAAATCCCCAAAGCCAAAGACATGGTATATAATGTGGAATAGTATTAAGTTACACAACCTTTATTTTCAGACATGTAATGGCACTTCTCTACACAGGAAATGCAGGTCTAAGTAAAATTGCTGGGTAATAATATACTCATTAAGAATTTCAACACACAGCGGTAGAGCATTTGCCATGCCTACCATGTACTAAGACCCGAGTTCTATAGGCAGCATTGGGGAGGAAAAATCACCATAGAATTCTCTTATTAAAAATGTTACCTTACATTATTTTAATTTCTAATTGTTGCAAGGACACATTTTATAATAGTGAGCTGATAGTTTGGTTTCAAGTAAAATATTGCATTAATTCCACCCAATGCTGCCTTTTCTCTGAACCACATAATCAAAACTTTGCTCTACAGCTGACTCCTAAAAACCCCTATGATCCATCAACAGACCGCTTGGGACCATCAACAGCTAGCAGCACCCCTGGGATCAGAGTTCTGTGGCATGGGAAGACTCAACAGGCAGGAATCTTAGGCTGACCTCACATGTAACGCTGTAAACATCACCAGTGACTGCTAACAGATCTACAAAAGAATCTTCACATTTGTGCAGGTTGGAAAGGATTACTTCTTGGTCATTTCAATGAATTCAGTTTCTCGTGTGTGTGTGTGTGTGTGTGTGTGTGTGTGTGTGTGTGTGTGTGTGTGTGTGTGTGTGTGTGCACTCATTTTTTAACTACTAAAACTGTTAGGGTCATCATAAACTACTTTCAAAATTTTAGTACTCTTAAATTTCATTCAGTCAGAAACTGAAGATCTGGATGCTATACTTTTCTAACAATAAGCAACACATTTTCTTCTCAGGGCTAATATGGATTTCAGCTGTACCAAACACAAGAAATGACTTACAATATAGTTTAGAACAGCTAGGGTCTGAATACTGCCTAAAATTGCATGATGTACCTCTCTTGAGCTTTAAAAGCTAATAAAATAAATTCCTGAGCCCTAATATACAGACTGAATAGATACCACAAATACAGAAAATAAGTGAAATGCTTGGAATATAATTTTAGGGAAACCACATAAACTCAGAGAAGGAAGAAAAGAGAAATGTATTTAATTCTCTCAGCGTCTACTGAGTTTTAGTAATTTGTAGATAAATTAGCCAATTTAGGATACAAATTATTTATTAGACTCTGTTTAGGTAGCTCAATTATGTCTGCCTTGAAAGAAGTAGGTATGTTGTCTTCTTCAAATTATCTTGCAGCATTTGTTGAACTGAATGAAGCACTGTGCACCTTTCCCCAGGCTCACCAGTGATGATAATGCAAGCTAAAAATAGGAAGCAAGATTTTTAGAATTTGTTTGTGAAAAGAGAAAGAGGTTGAAAGAAAATCATTAGCCAGATAAAATTTAAGCTTAGCTGAGAGGACCTCACTAATAGATTTCATGAAGGTTTACTTGGTATTGACATACACATGTATTTCCCTCTCAGCTGGAATGAATCCAAAAGGGCTGTCATGGTTGGGTGAGTAAATAATACATGCTTTAAAAACAATTATAAATCTGTATTCACCTGATGGACTTTGTATTCATTCCAGTCAATTGGGCATATAATACTCGTTTAAAAAATAAGTACATATAATGCATTAAAAACTGCTTAAACGCCCATTTAACCGGAGGGGCCAAAACAGCTCTAAAATGGAGCATGTGATTAACACTAATGGAAGTTATGCATATGTAATGAAAGGAGAACCCCAAACCCTTTTAAAGAGGGGCTATGACAAGAGAATGACAGCTGTGAAACACTAAGATTTAAGGCATCATTTGTTTCCAAAGGCTTCTCTGCTCTCGTGGCAACCAACCATTCCCAGGGCGGTGAATCTTGGGGTCCAAAGCATTAACTGTCCTATATTTAAGGTAAAACAATGCTGGGAGGGGATTGGAAGTAACAGCCTGATGATAAATAATGTAGTGGTATAATTACATTTCTGTATTTAAACAGCTAATCTCTCACAGATTCCATCCCTCTTAAAGGTCTTACCCAAGACTCCTTTATAATCTCAACATAAGAAAGACTTCCACCATAGTTTAAGTTTTTAATGAGTGCAATTTGGAGATAATCTCACAATATTTTAGATTAACTATGACTTCTTTATAAACAGGATGAAGGACTCATGCAACAGTTGGCAGAAATACAGATGTGTTTCTGGCTTATTTCTCTTTTGGTTGGAATTTCAAGAAAGTATTCCCAAATGGCCACACAGGCCAAATCATTTCTCTATTCTACCCCCCACTCCCCCCAAAATTGAAAATATCAATACAAGTGTGTTAGTAGGAGGCTTTGTTTGAGATGACAGATACCCTCAGATGAACTACAAACCCATTATCTGGACATAATGTGCACCAATCTGTGAGTACTCCTTGGCTTGTAAGTTCACTTCTCAGATAAACCATCCATGACCTAGGAAAGCAGAGTGGTTCTGATGGGCATGGGACACAAGAGGGAACAGTTTTGATCCAAACAGTAGGCTTTCAGATGACACAACACTGACAGATATGAGGAATCAGTGGGCAGAATGACAGCTTAGGACTCTCTAAAGGAAACCTCTAAATGGACTTAGTATCTTAAATATTACTTTGCGGTTCACTTTCAAAGTAGTCTCATATTGGTGACGAGAATTTTACCCCAGTCTTCATCTCTGCCTTATCTTTGATATGATTACCTCTGAATCTAAATTGAAGCAATTTTAATGGATATTTAAAATTAGTTAAGTATATGAGTAGATGAATAAATATAGTAAAGCTTCGCAGAATCACAGGATAAGAAATAAATTGCAAAGTTAAATCATCAGTTAGCTTCCCAGTTAGTCTTACCTTCCAAGTCATAATGAAAATAATTTCAGCTATAGATAGATGCCTTCAGAAAGCAAACATTTTGCCATAGAAAAGGGGGAAATACACAGGATAGGACTAAGTTATAGGTAAGTGGGACTGCTAGCTGCAAGAAATAGGATGCAGAACACTAAAACAAACAAACAAGAAAATCCAAGGAATGTCTTGGAGTGCCAGTAACAGGAAAACATAGAAATGAAAATCCATAAAATAGAAGTCCATTAGATAGCCTTAAATCTAGTTCTAGTCTCTGCAAAGGCAGGCATGCTCTGTTTACTAGTTCTATATTCCCGTGAGAAAATCCCAGTCTCTCTGACTGCCAGGTGTAGCCTTATAATAAATTCTTATAACCTGAGCATGGCAAACTCAAGGTCCTAATCCTTAGAGAGTCGCAAAATACGGGGCTCCATGCAGAGAGCTAAAGGATCTCCTTCCAAATTCTGCACCCCCTTAATTACTCAGAGACACTGCCTCTCTGAAAAGTTCTACTGCTCTTAATCTTTCTGTATAGTTGCTGAAACCTGCTCCTAGAAATGCGAATTATCTACAGGGTCAGAAAGAAGAGATTCTATTTCCTTTCCCTCTCCCTTCTATCCTCCCCCTCATCCTTACCAAACTTCCCATCTACCAGTGAGATAACAATGCTTCCAAATAAAAGAAAAGAAGCAAGAAAAAGAAAGAAAAGAAAACAAGCTTGGACTTTGTCTTTTGAAGGATTTATACCATTTGAGTTCTCCCTTGGCAGCTCCTTTGTACAACTACTTAAAGATATCTTAAATAATATTGGAAGTGAAAAAATAACTCTTATGATCTAAGAAGGATTCTACTACCAATGATGTTTTTCAGATGTCCTAAAAGATAGAACCTCATTAATAATAACACCTGGAAAATGAGAATAAAAAAGTAAAGAAAAAGGAAAGCAAGCAAATGCTGGGGCATGGATCAGGAAGTATGGTAAGGACAGCAATAAGAATTTTATTATGTCAAAAAGTACTGTTGTATAGGTACCATTTTATCCAATCCTCACAACCTCTCTGAAATAATTCTCATTTTGACAAATAGAAACTAAAGCTAATGTGAGAAGATAAGTAAGAGTGTAGTAAGTACATATGGTATATGAATACTGGGAAGCCCAAGATTCAATAATACACAGTCCTTGACTTTGTGTATGTGTGTGTGTGTGTGTGTGTGTGTGTGTGTGTGTGTGTGAGAGAGAGAGAGAGAGAGAGAGAGAGAGAGAGAGAGAGAGAGAGAGAGAGATATTACATTTAAATATACTATAGAGGTGTCTGAGAGAACTAAGAATTGGCAAAGGCCAGGCACCAGAGGCTCATGCCTGTAAGCCTAGCTACTCAGGAGGGTGAGATCCAAGGATCAGGATTCAAAACCAGCCCAGGCAGGAAAGTCTGTGAACCTATCATCTCTAATAAACTACTAAGAAAAGTGCAGGAAGTGGCAATGTGGCTTAAGTAGTAAGTAGAGCATTAGCCTTGAGCAAAAAGCTCAGGGACAGCACCCAGGGTAAGACACATAACTGGCACACACACACACACACACACACACACACACACACACACACACACACACACAAAAGCAGCAGAGGTGTTTCCAGAAAGTATTCACTGCATCCAGATTAACTGAATTAAGCCAAGCAAAGGCAGCACTAACAATTGTTGTAGAAGAAACATACAAAATACATATAAAAGACCTGAAGAAAGACAAACAAAAATAACTGGATGGGAATTTAGGAAACTTATAATGAAGAAATCAACAAAGATCAACATAGATCTAGCTCATGTGGACCCGTGTCGATCACCAAATACACACACATACACACACACACACACACACACACGCGCGCGCGTGCGCGCGCATACATACATACATACTTTATCTTGTGTTTGACAAAACATTAAAAAGAGTTAACAACGGAAAATGCTAATAGGTTTATATTTTAGACACATTCTCAAATAAAGTGAAACTGAAGAAAGAAAAGGCAAATAATTTAAGTTAAATTAAATGAATCTTCTGTGTGAATATTTTTGTCTCACCTAAGTGCCAATTTCATGTGGCTCAATTTAATGACTATGCAGCTGTTGTTTGTAGTAAAGCAATGGTAGGGATAATAGAAACTTTCTTATTTATAAGGAGATAATACTCATGAATTAAGAGCATATGGCTAAGGGAGGGAAAACGCCTCAAAAATGGCTCTTCCTGAAAGTATCTAACTACAGTACCTGAGCACTCAGATAGTGATGACCTTCTATTAAAAAAAAAAAAAAGAGGAGATTATTTGTCCCCAAAACTCACTATATGAAAAGCATTTTTTAAATAAATGGGTTTTTAAAGGATACTGTTAACAGAATTATCAACTCTTTTCTATTTAAAAATAAAGCCCTTAAGCTAAATTATGAATCCATATTTTTCTGTAAAAAAAGTCTTTCAACCCATCAAATAAAGGCTTTTACTTTTTCACAGACTCATAATCTGACCTTCTCCATGTTGCCAAACTTAAGAAATAGCTTCAAGACTGTAGATTAACCTTTATAAGGTGTACTTGACATGAATTTTTAAAAGATAGAGTGTCTTCAAATACATGATCCCAACACAAATTTAAGATTCAATCAGCATTAATGGTGGTATTAGAAATGATAACTTCAATTATAAGCATAATGCATTTTCCTTTGGGAGATTAATTTATGTAGAGTAGGCACTTGGAGTTTGCCCTGGTACAGCCATACTTCACACCTGCTCATGATCAAGAAAAGACATTTGTGCTAGCTTGATTTCAAATAATAGGAAATGTCCTTTAAAATTAATGCTATGTAACTCAGTTTTAAAGAAATTTATTTTCTCCCATCACTTGAGGAAAGAAAGACAAGCTGAAACAAAAATACATAAAATATGAAACTAAAAATGTTTATAAGTTGATTTTCCTATGCATTTTATATTCTGTTCAGTCCACAGATTAAAAAGAAATGGGTTTCAAAAACATTGCTATTTAAAACATAAAATAATTTCCCTCAGGAGCATTTCTTATCATTCTGCTTTTTGTACAAAAACAAAATTTTTCAAGGAGGTAAATGATTAAAACTCTCAAGTAATTTTAAGGATGTTTGACAGATATTTTAAAAAATAAAGATCATGAGAGTTCTCATATTGAAAACATTAGCATCAAAGCTGAAAACTCAAAAGAATTTTTTTCTTTAAATAATGTAGAAAATTATATCAACAAAAGAAATTTTTCTAGGGACTTTTACAAAGTAGAGTGGAAAGATACATTCTTAAATTATACTATGATCTGTATAGATATACGTCCCTGCACAACAGCTGTATAAATTACATTAAACTAACATACTTAATATGCCTTTTAATTTTAAAAGTCTCTGGAGCATCAATAATCTTGGGTAAAATTTATTAACAAGTTTTATGTGTCATGCAAAATATATCAGATTTTGAATACTTTGATGGAGATAAAATTATTAGGCCCAGTTTACAAGTGAATAAAATAATATTGGACTTGTTAACTCATATGTATTTTTCTCAGCTAAAAATAGCTGAGAAAATGGTCATCATTCACTTGTCTCCAAAGCATGATCTTAATTCCAATAGGCTTCTAGTGAGCCTCTAGGAAAATCAAGGTTACCTTGTATATGATGGAGGAGGGGTTGGGGGTATGATGGCAAATACACCTCAGACCTGAACATTGAGTTTATGCTGACTGAATCACGTAATGATTCAAGTATGATGGCTCATGTTTGTAATCTCAGCTACTTCAGAGTGCATCTGAATCCAAGACCAGCCTGAACAACATAGCCTATGCGGCCTCATTTCAACTACAACAACAACAAAACTAAGCATGGTGGGTTATGCCTGTTATGAGATATTTGAGAAGCACAAATAAAAGGATTTTAGTTCAAGCCAGCCTGACATAAATGTTAGCTCTAACCTCAAAATAAATAGAGCAAAAAGGAATAAAGATGTGGACCAAGTGTTAGAGTGCCTGATTAGAAAATGTGAGAACCTGAGTTCAAGCCCCAGTACCACATTCAAACATACATGTTCACACACAGAGGATAGGTCACAATAGCAAAAATTAATTCATCCAACATATACACTCAAAAACACCTACATGGTATTTTGATTAAAAAAATAAAAGTCAAAGTTAGTCCATGCTTTCCTTGAAATAATGACCTACTTTGAAAAATACAACAAACATGAAATAAACTTAATGTTCCCAAGCAATAGCCAAATCAGTATAAATGTATCTAGCAAAAAATATGTTCACCTAAGTAATGAAAGTGGTATACATGGGTCTGGCTAGGAAAGACTAGAAAGATATGTTTTATACAGAACATGAATTGATGAAAATGCATGTCCAGAGAGAAGGAAGGACTAGTTTGTCTGTATTTGAGTCTTCCAATTGCTTTTACAATTTTAAAACCACACATTGTAATGTAATGCAAGCTTTAGTATGGGCCTAAAAAGTGTTTGACAAAAGTTTCTACCCAACCAGTTGTTCATAAATGTATCTTCAGGTTTCACTCTAACATGTTTATCAAAGAAGGAAACCTATTTCCAATGCAAACTGAGATATGTCAAAAGCATAGATATGCATATATTTACATACTTACGTGTGATTGTATCTTTAAACATTTATAGTATAAAATACACATTTTGCTCCAATCTCTTTAATGTTGTCTTAGTAGCAGTCATGTCTTGTTTTAATTTAATGCCCCTGCTACAACTTTCAATGCTTACTGCAAAATTCAACAGTTCAATCTGCAAAGAAAGAAAATCTTATGACTCTTTATTTTGGTCAGTCGTGGGGCTTGAACTCTGGGTTTGGGCACTGTTCTTGCACTCTTCAGCTCAAGGTGAGCTTGAGCCACAGCGCCACTTGCAGTTTTCTAGTGGTTTATTGGAGATAAGAGTCTCACGGACTTTTCCTGCCTGGGCTGGCTTTGAACCGCGATTCTCAGATTGCAGCCTCCTGAGTAGCTAGGATTACAGGTGTGAGCCACCGGCGCCCAGCAAAATATTATAACTCTTAAAGACTCTAAGATTAATGCACGAAGAAATTACATTGGTTAGTCATGCCTATTCTTATTAGTGGCCTGAAGTTTGCATTTCCTAAAGAATTATTAGAAGTTGTATGAGAATATAAACTCTTATGTTTTATGTTGTTAATTATGTTTTTAAAGTTACTGGATTCAATTAGAAATTAGAATTGCACTTCAAATTATTATATTACTGTATATGCTACCTTAGAGTAGCAAATGAAAGACATGAAAGATAAATAGAAATGAATGCCATCCTTCCTTCTTAGAGTACGTCAACAAAGCCAGTGATTATTCTATGGTTCAGAGACAATATAAATGAATTTTAAAGAAAATACATGTAAACATCATAAAGAGTTTTCCAGGGAAGAATATTATGTTCATCTTGTCAACATCGAGACATTTATTACACTAGGAAGCTTGTTCTGCCATTAATATGGAATAAAAGTTGTAGTGTTTAATCAATCATGCAGCTGTTATTGTGCAAATTCCCTACCAGGTGATCTGTATGTGTGTATCTGCATAGTGCACATAAACTATAAATAAGAAAACACAAATAAAAGTCCTTTAAAAATAAAAAAGGCTTCTTCTTGTTTAAAGCCAAAGATAGCAGGCCTGCTGAAACTGAAATAAGAATATTCACATATGGATAGAGTCACATTTTTGCCAATGGGTAAAAAGTAACAAATTATCTATTGAGCAATTATTGCATGCCCCATGCAATGTTGAATGCTTAAATACAATCTCATTATAAAGTTTTGGTAGTGATTTTCACCTAGGACCGTTTTGCTCTGCAGGGGCTATTGGGAATGTCCAGTCATGCAGGGCTGCCAGAACTTGAGGGAAATGGTTGTGCTATTGGCTTCTATGAGTTTTCAGTTATTCTCCAAGGGGCATGATGGCCCCAAAACAATGACTTATCCAAACTGCCAATAGTGTGGAAGATGAGAAGTCTTATCATATTTTCTTTTTCATTTAACAGAGGAGAAAAAACATCACAAGCTTACAGTGGCAATAAGTTGTTGAACTGGAACTCAAACATAGCACTACTCTAACCCTCTAATCTTTTTACACACAATACTTGCCACATTACACCTCATTGCAAAATCATTAGCCAGGATATATTCCATAATGCAGAAAACGTTGTCCTTTGCATCAGAGGCCTTCTGTTATGGTATAGGTAAGGCTGCTTTCTATCCCTTTGATCTTCATGAGTTATTCAAATTCTATCCAGAAAGTGATGAGCCTACAGCTAGGTTTTTCTTATTTATCCTAACTTGCTATATTAACCAAAGAGCCTACTCAAGGATTATCTGCTTGCTTCTGCATTTCTCTGCTGGTGTTAAATTAAGCCTGCCCTGATAGGTTTCTTGCCTATTAGCAACCTTTAGAAGATTTCCTGGAGTGGATCCTTGTTGGCTTTTCCATCTTCTAAGAGGAATATAGCTCTGACTTTAGTGATGCCATGGACTTCTTCATTTCCAGGGAACAAGCTGAGCGCTATGCAAAAGACAAAGAATTCGGTATTGCGCTTCTCCTTCATCTGTCTGCAGAGTATCAAATATCCCATATGGAAGCCATTGAAAGTTGTCCCTCTCCCACTGTGAAACAGTAAAAATTCCTAGAGGTGGAAATCCACAACTTGACCTTCAAACCAAACAATTGCCCAATCCAAGTTGTGTAATTGCCTATATGTACCCAAACACCAATCTGAAATAGCCCCAACAAAGCTAGCAGTCAGTATGATGCTACATGAGCCTTACTCTAAGTCACATTACTTTTACACCTATTATAAAAGTAGTATGTCTGTTCCTCAAAACAGAAGCTTCACTGACTATATCATCACATGCTTGAAACAAAGGAAGCAGTACTTTCCCATTGTGTACCTTTCCAAAGATAAGATTTGTTGCTGTAAAAGATAAGATCAAAAAGAACATGCAAGAATGCACTGAGATACCAACTAGAACAAAACCCATGATGAGAATTCTATTTTCCATCTTATTACAGATTCCTACCTCTTGACACTTGCCCAAATGATCTACAGGTGATAGGCCTTTCTGCTCCATTCTGAAACATGGGTTTATACTAATACTATAGTAGTACATGATCCAGCCATCATAGCCACATAATCATAAAAAACAGTTTCTTTCTAATCTTCTTCACTAAGTCATTTCTCATATGTGCCCATGAAATCAACATCACCCTGTTGAGTTCATAACCCTTGTTCCCACCAAACCAGCTTCTCTCTGGTACTGATTCTACAGATGATTCAATTCCAACTAGCAGAGTATGGGAGAAATAGAAACCCTAAAGTGCCCAGAAATATCCTATGAATAAAATTTTAAATGAACTGTATCTTAATTACCTATGCCACAAAATCATCATTACCCTTTCATGCCTCCCATTTACCTGGCTTGGCATGTTGTCGGCTTTGATCACTTTGGGAGAAGCCAAGGACTGCTCACTGGAAAAGTTAACTCTGTTCACAAACCCAAGTATACACCTGTCAGAAAGACAACTGAAGAGGAGATGATCACAAACTCATCTCTGGCCATGTTGCTCAGAAAGCAGTCGAGTTTTGTATATCCCATAGACAAAATGCTGAGGAAGTACAGCTGTTGAGTGTAGTGCCATTAGTTAGAAGATGGCCTTCCATTACAAGGTGGCCTTCCATTGTCTGAAAGCCAATTGAATACCTTTCATACTTCCTTGCTATTCTCTGAGCAACTACAAAATTAAAATCAGCTGCTTCTAATGGATACCTATGCTAATTTAATTTGGAATCACTCACTGGTTTTTGACCATCCTTGAACAGACACACACATGAACAAACACATACACATATGCATGTGGGCACATGGACACATGGGCCCACATGCATTCATTTCATGAATTTTCAAATATTTAACAAAATGCAAAGGAACTTGCTAAGCCAGGCTGGAGTGTAGACAGTGGAAGCAATTCAGAGCTCCTCCCCTTGACCTACAAAGTTCCCAAATTGCTAGCACCAACTAGCAATCACTCATCTTTCCCCTCGTCACGGCAGAACAGAGACTGATGTTCATGAGTGGGAGGCCAAGATATAAATAAGAGTCTCCACAGCTAGAAAAAGGCCTGTGACACCTCCCTTTCCCCACCCCCAAAACTTGCTGAGCAGCGGTGATTTGTCTAAGACTTGGATGCAGGTCTCAGAGGTGAAAGGAACGTGGATTAGCCCACTGTGCTGCCTTGCCCACAGCATAGGATAATATTAATTAGTCACTGTCCTTATTATTCAGTCAAAATATGCCAGACTGAAATAAATTACATTCTTAGCACATATTTCACACCCCTGGATCAAGTCTTGCAAGGGTTTTCTTTTATTATTTATAAGATCATGTGCTGTCTTCCTGTGGAAAATGAGATGGTCTCTATGAGGGAAAAGGTAAAAGAAATGCAGAGAAATGAAACAATCAGATATTCCCTAATGATATTTAAAAATAGAAAATTTGCTACTGTTACATACAGCATGTTCCATCTTTTGAGATTTAATGGCTCTCTTGTGGTTTAATGGAGAATTACTTTCAGTAATTGATTATTAAAATTTAAAATTGCTAACCATCTTCATTATTAGATGAGCGAACATGTTATCCTTGTAATTAAAAAAGCCGGAGACTCACTTTCATCCTGTTGACAGAACGGGCAGACTGTCTCCATACTCAGACTTGATGGTTGCAGACTTCTTGTTTGACAAAAATAGCCAGCCAGTCATTTGATGATGAAAATGCAGAACATCCACAGAGACTGAGCAGAAAATATAATGAACAAAAAAATAATAAAAAGCCCTACAAGCTAATTAAAGTTTTCAGTCCCAACTCATTAAATGCTATGCATCACTTATGTGATATTTCAATGCACTAGGCTCAGGTAGCATAGGGCACATGTCACATTTCTCTCAGTCTCTTTCCACATGCTCCCAGAAGGCAGCGGGACTCCTTTTTCTCCATAAACAGCAGCACTGGCCTTTCAACATGTCATCTCAGAGGTTTACTAGTACAAATTTTAAATTTGGGCAACAAACCAGACCAAGGGAGTACTAGGCAAGTACTCTAAGTAAGATGCCCTGATGTCTGAGAATTCCCACAGGGTTTCTCTGGACCCTTCTCTGGGGAGCACCTTCTCTGTGGGCCCCTGATATCCACCTTCAGACAGGAGGAGCTTTGCTACTCTGTTATCCACAGGGTGGGGGAATTTGTCTGTAGGGAAGTTTGTATTTTCCTGCACATTTTCATCATATTACTATGTCTATTCTGTGAGAGCCACACTAGGGACTTCCAAAAGGAAATTTTACAACTGTCAATGAAAAAAAAGAAAGAAAGAAAAGCCCATCTAAAAAAAAGACATTTCCACAACTCAAGGAGGAGACAGTTGTCAGCTTTCAGAGAAGGAAAATCCAGCCGATTTTGAAATACAAAGGTGACTGAAGCAAAGATTTTCAGGAAGATTGGATGTGGAAATCAAGGAAAGATGTCTGAGTATCAGCATTCTCATAAAGCCTCAATCATTGTGCTTGCAAAATCCCTGTTTCAACATCTGTTTTAAAAAATAACTCATCAACGAACTGCCAATATTCCCCTAAGATCCAGTCTCTCAAGGATGCTCTTTCTGATTCAACCCAGCCAACCTTGATTATTCTTTAATGTAAATCACCACCCTACCCTTTGTCCACATTCAATGACTAAGATATCACTGGGCAGTATTTAGATCGTGCTGTGAAATTGTTCTCCAGTATTTGTCCTTGTGTTTGTCTTCCCAATTAGATTATACATCTCTCAAGAGTGAGAGCAATTCCTTTTATTCTTCTGCTATTTTCACTTACCTACGGCTTCTTACCTGATGCTAGGCTCCACAAACACTGAATCTACCACCCATATTATTTGCTTACAGGGTTGGATATGGAAGTTTGACAAGAAGCTTAGCCCTTTTATTCTAATTAAATATAACCTTGACTTTAGGTGACTTGTCAATATAACCTTGAATTTAGAACCCATACAGATGAGATCAGCTTTTCTCAACCATGGAATTATTTTCTCAATGTTCCTAAGCATGGTAAATAGCTAGCCCCATTTTATATACACATGAGATAAGTAACTGCATCACATCAGTGGACATCAGAGTTTATTTCTCTGAGCTTCTTGAGAAAAGCTAAGCCAGATTGTTCTTTCAGGTTACTGTCAACAAGTTCACAAAGTCATTTACAATAAGAAAATGCCTTCCACCTTTCACGGTCTTTCTGGCTTTATTAAAGTGACCATTTATCCTGAAATATAAGATGCAAACTCATTTTTTAAGACTGTAACCATGTGGCCCCCCCATTATCACTATCTGATACCCAAGCATCATAGCACCTTATTATTCCAATGAATCACATTTCCTCCCTCCATCAAGTAACATTATTAAATTACATATATGATATCAGCATAATTCACATTTGAATATGTTTGTATCTTTTGGCACTTAGCAGAGTGTTTTCTAATGTGTAAGAAGTAATAATAAAAATAGCTGAATATGAAATAAAATAGATTGGCCACACCCTGGATTTTTGTGCATTTCTTGGTTTCTTTTTAGTAAAAATGAGAGCAGTCAATAAAAGTATTCTAGTTAAGAATGTAGAAAATACTTCTTGCCATATAGATATGGAAAACTCACCTTTTAAGGCAAATTTGTGATCTTCTACCTCAGTTGATGGCAAATCCACAGTTTCAGTTTCTCAGGATATAATCTCTGAGTCATCCTGTATCTCTCTTTCTCTCTCTCTCCCTGTCTCTGTCTCTCATTGAATTTTTCTGAACATTATGTCAAGTTTTCTATTATAATAGATGCAGATTTCTCTACCACTACAATTTTGTTTTAAAATACCATCATGCATCCTCTGGATCACTCTAATTGCTTCTAAAAAGTCTCTACTTATTATCAGGAATAGCCCAATGCAACATGATTTGGATCAAAGTCATCTTTTGTCCAAACCCACTGACGATTCCCTGCTTCATGATCACAGCCTACAAAATCCCACAAAATCTGCCTGCCCTTCTTCATCTTTACAATCATCACCTCCTACTTCTCTCCTATACTGACTGAAGACACAATGGCATCCTTGCTGTGCCTAACCACAACCTCCAGAAATATCCCCGGGGCTCGAATACTTGCTCTATCCTGAGCCTTAATATGTTTTCCCATCATGGGTAGAATAGAAGTTTGCTCTCTTATTGTCTTTAGATTACTGTTCAAATGTCACCTTCTTATTAAACCTTAGGAAATGTAGAAATACATTTTATATAATTGCTTTAAATAGATAAATTGAAGGAATGTTCTAAGACAGTTATAAGTGTTAAGGATGCTTTGTTCTGCTCCAAGTTAGATTCTATATGGATTTGCTTTTCTTTATTTTTCTGCAAGGAAGGAAGGAAGGAAAGATGGGAGAGAGGGAGGGAGGGAAGAAGGGAAAAGAAAAGGGGAAAGTAGAAAGAACAAAAATGAAAAAGAAGAAAAGACTTCCATTCACTACTTTGTGATCAAATTAATCATAATGAAAAAATATCATTAAGCAGCAAAAGAATTTCCTCCAAGCTTTTGCTTTTATTTATATTTGAATTTTTTCAAGTTCTTCCCACACAGTAAAATATCCTGGCAGCAACATAACTGGTAACAGCCTGTTAGCATTAAAACTATTTCTGAAAAATATTTCAACTTTTTCAAATCCTTCCAACCTAACATGTTATGGGAGAGTTGACTAAAGCTAATTTTTGTATTTGAAGGAAAGCCTTCATAGTAGAATATTTCCTGATAAGAGATTTCATTTACAAAAAAAAAGCCAACTTACAAGCCAGATGGCTCACACCTGTAGTCTACGGAGAAGGCAGTGATTGTTGATGGTTCGAGGAAGAAAAAGTTCTTAAGGCCTCTGCTCAATGAAGAGCTAGATGCTGTGGTGCATGCATGTTATTCTAACTACCAGAAAGCCTATCAGAACTGGATTACACTCACAAGAGTTCACAGGCAAGAATTGAGATCCTAGGGCTGGGAATGTAGCTTACTGGTAGAGTGCTTGCCAGCATGAGTGAAGCCCTGGGTTCAATTCCTCAGTATTACATAAAAAGAAAAGGCCAGAAGTGGCTTTGTGGCTCAAGTGATAGAGTGCTAACCTTGAACAAAAGAAGCTCAGGGACAGTCCCCAGGCCCTGACTTTAAGCCCCAGGGCCAAGATTTTAAAAAGTAAAATAAAATATTAAAAAAGAAATGAAACCCTAGCTCAAAAATAACAGTAAAAAATATGAGTTCTTGTTTCTTTTGTGTGTTCTTCCCCTCATGGTTTATCCCTTGTTGTCACTGTATCTGATTTTGGTACCCTGGGCATTGTATATATGTTTATCTGAATTAGGGAAGGGAAGGGGAGCAACAAAATGGTGAGCAGAGGACAAAGGGAGGGGGATCAATGCAACAGGGATATTCACATGACAATACGTTGGAAATGACCTGTACAACTTGGGGGAGGGCTGAGGGGATGGGAAAGTAGGAGAAAATGAAGAAAGGGCTAACAAGTTTGACAAGAAATGTACTATTACCTTACTTATGTAACTGTAACCCTCTGTACCTTACCTTGACAACTAAAAACAAAATAGGCTGAAGGTATGGCTCAGCAGGAAGTATACCTACTTAACAACAGAAGGCCCTGAGTTCAAACCCCAATACCACCAAACAGAAGGGAAGGAAAGAAGGCAGGAAGGTGGGAAGGCAGGAAGGAAGGAGAGAGGAGAGAGGGAGCGAGGGAGGGAGAGAGAGAGAGAGAGAGAGCGAGAGAGAGAGAAAGCCACAAAATCAGAGCTATGTATTGTAATGGCTGGTTCACCATTTTGTACATGAAGACTCAAAGACCCAATGAGATGAAATGATTTTCCCAAGGCATAGTTCGTTACCAGCAAAGCTGGGAGTAAAGTTCAAGTTGTTGTCTTCTTCCTACTGTTCCTCCTGCCTTACAGATCTATGCATCTTCTTCATTACTGAGTCATTTTGATGCACACAGCAAAAAGTCGACTGATATCCTCGCTGCTACACATGAAGTTAAATCTCAAAAGTTAAATCCAAAAAATTTAACATAAAAACACTTAAAACACATCTTTAGTTTGTAATTCAGCCTTTATTTTCATACCTATCATCTCATTCTGTCCTCAATGCACTGAAAATTTTATCACATAAATGTTAATATCAGCATTAAAATAAGCCTGAATGCTCCCTGGGGGATAATCAGAAAGGAAAAATTGCCATGGCTTCTTACATAAATTTGATGTCCCTCTCATCAAACCACTTGTTTTGATGGCTCAACCTTTACGTATGTATATATGTGTTTATACATATATATGTAATTATATGTTTTTCCTTTCTGTTCTGAGATTCATATTTGGAATCCACTAATGCTCTTTGCTGTATTCCATGTGTCAGCAGAGACAAAAGCCATCACAGGGTTCTGGAAATGGCAGAGAGTGAATAATTAAAATCAGCCATCAAGACATTGACATGTCATTCACTAGTAACACAGAGGGACGGGATGCCAATAGTACTTTCTAAATATGCCACCAAGGGAGGGATTGCTACATCCTTAATAAAATTGGTCCCCATACATAATGGATACTACCAGTGGATACCAGCTCTTCACTACACAGCTTATGTCAAAATTATGAAGGAAAAATAAAAGAAATAAAGGATAGTGTCCATTTACTTTTGAAGTAGGCAATTGCCTATTCTGTGAAATTTGAACAGAATCAGGCAATAGCTGTCATATTGCCTGACATTCCACCATTATGGACTATGTCATTTGTAATGGAATATTTTTTAGACCCTAATCAAAACCATTATATTGCATACAGTGTTTGAATAATCCCTTATCTTCATACATTAAGCATTTAGTTATTGGAACTAAGTCAGAGTTATGGAAAGGAATAGTAAATAAAATTGTAAAAATACAATATATTTACTTATGTTGTATGTGCTCATGTATGAAAAATTTGCCTAGGATTGTCAAACATGTATGAAACTGTTGTATGGAACTTTTCAGATTGGTTCCAAATGAGCATCAGGACCCACAAATGAAAATAATAAACAAAACATACCCGTATTCCAAGAACACTCACTAGTCCACTAGACTAGAAGACAATCTGAACACAGCAATACATGAGTTTTACTTTTGTATTTTTCTTTTCTGATGCCAGTGGTGGAGCTTGAACTTAAAGGCTTCCTGTTCTTCCTTGGCTTTTTTGCTCAAGACTGATGCACTATTAAATCTCAGTTCTAGCTTTTTGCCATTAATTGTCATGGACTTTCCTATCTGGGCTAGCTTCAGACCAGATTCAGATTTCAGCCTTCTGAGTAGATAGGATATAAGCATAAGCTTATAAGTGCATATCAGGAGTTTTATATTTTTGACAAGTATCTGGAGCCTGGTTTCCAGAAAGAGGTCTAGAACAAATGATTTGCAGAAATGGTAAGTTAGTTTACCCTTGCTGGTGAGAGGAAGCCTTGATTTTTTTTAACTAATCTGAGACCAAAGAGTTTTAAACTGTACTAATGAGATTTAAGAGGTACTCTTTATATTTTGTTTTATAAAAGTCCAAATATTATGATAACTTCACCTACTAGGAATACCTATCTCTAACTTACATTAGGTCATTTTGAGTGTAATTGCTCACATTCCCACTAAATTTAACTAACATGGGAGGGCTTAGAAGTCATTTGAGTCACTTAGGATGAGATTACAAAAGCAATGTACAAAAAGAAGCACTATGAAAAAGTTTGTGTAGCAAAGTGATCATGAAAATTTTGGTGGCCTCCATATTTCACACTGCCCCAACAAACACTCACCAGCCTCTATAGCCACCGTCTGGGGCTTCTGCAAGAGGGCTATAGAGGATTTGGGTTGTGCTGAGTCTACTGTGTATGACAGGACACCGCCAAGAATCAATATGTCCATATTTTACAGCATCTCATCACTTGACCTCTAGTAAGTAGAAGGAAAAAGTTTCTCCAGACCCCAATAGCAAATTCTGCTTAGGAGTCAATACAACCTAAGCCAGGTTTAAGACAACTCACTGTTTTGCAGGGAAAGAAGAAAAAGATCATGAAAATCGCCGGCCACACAATGGAACCTGTCTTGTACTCTTTCTGGAAAAACCCTCTCAGTCATTCAGGGCTATGGTATAACCCAGGAAGCAGTGGCAATTGTAAAATACAGACTTTTATACACTAACCCCAATAGGACAATGCTGCCACCCAGGGACAGATTCTACTAACCTGGACAGGCAGAGTGAGGAAAGATCCTGTTGGCTCACTGGAATTTCCTAGCACTTCATAAATATCAATGAACACTGCTGTAAGAGGCATATGATATTCCAATATATTTTCATACAAAAGCTGCAACCGGAAGAGTTTTAAAATCAAAGTAGAAGAATGAAATACTTGAGTCTATTGAGCGAGGCCATTTTCAAAGGCAGGATATAACTGCTGGGGGAAGGGGGGCGGGGAGAGGGGAGTTCCAGTGCCCTGAAGCCAATTGAATAATCTGTTTCATTGACATAATTATTAAATCATTGATTAGTGTGCTGAGTGGTGTGTATCGTTGTCTTTATTACAGGTGAATTGTAGTCATTGCCAGCTGTTTCTATGGCATGTTCTTCAGCTGCAGAAAAGCTGGCATTGTGCCCAGACGCAACCCGAGTGCCCACCTCTTTAAAATGTGTGTGTGTGTGTGTTTTTCTTTCCCCCAGCGAGTCCTTCTCCCTGTCATTACATGGCTTTCCAGTGCTCTCATCATTACAGTAGAATCCATAAAACCAAACGCAGAAACAAAGAGATAACTTATTGGCAACTAATGAAACACAGAAAGATCATTCAAGCGGTGTAAATGCGAAAGAGCTTTGAACCGGTTTAAATGATCTGCCCGTGTTCCATTACCCCATTGTCAACATAGGCATGAACTCCAGGGTCTCAGCTTCCTAAAAATTCATACAGTCTTCACCTTAAAAGGTCTGCTCTTTTGTTGCCTCTACATCTTAACCCTTGTAGACTACTGGTTTACTTGTCCAAATTTTACTCATCAACTAAGCCTGACTTCTCTCAAAGTTTCTCTAAGAAATATTTGGAAAATACTTTAGTTTCTTCTAAGCTTTCTTTCTATTTTAAACAATGTTCTTCAATCATTGGGGTATGTACCACTCAGTGAGTAGATGCAAGGGCAAGACCTAGCTCAACTCCATTTCATTTATAAATAGATCACAGCCCTTGGGCTTGATGCCAGATAAGCTCTCATTAACTCTTCAGTTAGCTCCATTACTGTTTCAGCCTTGGCAGAGGAGATGAGATTTGTTTGTTATCCCTGTACTGAGAAAGTGGACAAGCCATGGCCTCAAACGACCATATCAAAAGCTCTTAAGATATGCAACCATGGTTTTGCTCTTGCAATTTTAGCCCTCTGAAACACAGGATTTTAATTTAAAAATCAGAAATGGCAGCACCTTCCCAAGAGTGGGAGGTAGGCTCAGTACCTGGTCCGCACCTACTATGTGAATGCCTTCTATTATTCTCTGAGCAGCCAAACACTGCGCTCGTTGTCATTATTAACCTAATGTCATCTCTTCCAAGTATGTCTACTGAAAATACCTGTACAGTGCTATTTGCAAAGTTGTCTATAAGGCTAGAGTCATATACATCGAAATCAATTTTTTAGCCTTTCCCCTGACAAATATGAGCAGCAGACTACAAGACAATTAATTGATTCTGTGAATGGATAGAGGAATATAATGAATGAACAGGTAATTCCAGAAATGTGATCAGTTTCTATAGATGTGATGATATGAAAAGTTATAAAATAAAAACCCCACCAATTTGTAGCCCAGAGTTACATCAGCTTTAAAAATCTAAAAATGCTGATTCATTCATTAAATTTCTCCCCAGGGTCTGTTCAGGTCTGGAGGCCAGCATCCAGAGTTGCCAGATATAGCTTTAATAAATGACAAATGGAAGCCGCGTTTACCATGCTAGAGGGATATGTTCACGTCATTTTACAGCTTGACACTGGTGAATCACACCTGCAATCCTGGCTACTCAGGAAAATGAAATCTGAGGATCAAGGTTCAAAGCTAGATTTACAGAAAAGTTTGTGAAACTCTTATCCCCAATTAATGAGCAGAAAATTCACTTATGGCTCAAATGGTAGAGCACTAGTTTTGAGCAAAATGGTAGAGGCCCTGAATTCAAGCCCTAGTACTACACAACACACACACACACACACTCACACACACACACACACACACACACACACACACACACACACACACGAGAAAGAGGATTAGAGAATTTGGGTTATTCTCCTTAAACAGAGAACTAACCTATCAGGGACCTAAAAATCCATCTCTAATCAAAGTTGGCGGGACTTTTCAGTTCTTTCATGCCGCCACACTATGTCTCCCTGTGCCACTCGAAGGGTGGGTTAATATATACATCAAAATCACACATCAATTTCTTTATTTAAACATCCAATCTTTCTTCTCCAAATCACACTTGTGATGCAAATAAAATCTCAAACTTTCCAAGTTGTTTCCTTTGTTTCCTTTCCACATATAGCTAATGAAAAAACCTCTAGTACCTAGGAATATATTAAATAATCAGAGAATTTTCAGTACTGAAAGGAGCCTGAGAGATCATTTCGTTCAGCCCCCTCATCTTAAGAGATAAGGAGACTCGTGTCTGTACAGAGTCCAGTCACAAGGGTAAACCAGAGTTCATTAAATCAGTTGAGAAGAGACCTGTTTTTGTTGTTAGAATAAATGATTAAATGATTCCAATTTCATGCTATCTCCTTTATTCAGAAAGTTTACCATTCGCCTGCTCCTTTTGTCCGTGTAACCATGACAATTGCTGGGAATAATATAGCTATCAGTATAAAAATAGCCTCATTAGCATCAACAAGGAGCTCGCCAATCAGCTTGAACCTATTAAAGGGCTGATAACCACCTTCCCTGTCTTCTGGTGAGCAACACACACAGTGTCTGGACTCCTCCCTCAGGCTGGGGCTCTCTCCTCTAAGAAGGCTGTGTCCATCACAGCTTGACAGCTGGGATTTACAAGTGGAATCCTGCCTGAGAAAGCCCTGTGCTCAAGCAGGCTCAACTGCACCTTGCCCTGGGATTTCTGACCTGCCTCTGCTTTTGAGAACCCCTGATGTGATATCTAAGCAAAAGTGAACATTTTCCCTCTGTGGATACAGCAAAGGACAGAGAAAAATTGCGTATAATTTAGAAATTGACACACCTATTAGTAAAAGTCCTTCAGAAAGGGATGGCGTTTATTTGGGCTCTTCCTGTTGCGTTTCCCCTGCCACTCTTCATCTCACTGTGAAAAATTTGGTGATTTATGCTGATCTGTGGAGTTTTGTGGGCAGCAGAAAACAGTTGATCAGGGCAGAGACCTCCTCTCAAACAAGTACCATGTAGGTACAGTGAAAATTAGGAATAGAATGGGCCAAAAGTGGAGAGGCTTTAGACTTATTTTGGCTTACTTTATCTAAATTTTTGCTAAAAGAGAAGATGAGGGGCTGGGAAGATGGCTCAGTGGTAGAGCGCTTGCCTTGCATGCCTGAGGCCCTGGGTTCGATTCCTTAGCACCACATAAGCAAAAAGAAAAAAAAAAAACACAATAGAAGATGAAACTGACTTATCTGGTTGAGCATGTGGAAGGAGGAGGAAAATGATGGACTAACATTTCAACAAACCACCCAGAGAGCTAAAGATTTGAAATATACCACAGATAAATATAATAATGTAGCAGAGTTGAGATATAAATACATAATCTTCAATTGACTCTTGGAAAAGATATGAGGTAAATTCAGCACATGAAAAAACAAAATGCCAGGCACCAGTGGCTCACACCTATAATCCTAGCTACTCAGGAGGCTGAGACCTGAGTTCAAAGCCAGCCCAGGCAGGAAAGTCTGTGAGACTCTTATCTCTTATTAACCACCAGAAAACCAGAAGTGGTGCTGTGGCTCAAGTGGTAGAAGACTAGCCTTGAGCTGAAGAGCTGAGGGACAGTGCCCAGACCCAGAATTCAAGCCCCACGACTGACCAAAAATTAAAAAAAAAACAAGCAGAAGTTTTAACAAACAGTTGTAGAGTAACTGAATAGCTTCATTCAAGCAAAATTATTATTGATTTAAATATTTCTTTGTTATTATCTTTACATAATTGCACAAGAGTTGCCATTTATAAAAGCAGTATATGATTACAATATACCTTGATCAATGTCATCATATAAAAAAAAAATTCAGACCAGGAACCAGTGGCTCACACCTGTAATCCTAGCAACATAGGAGACAGAAATCGGAGGATCATAGTTTGAAGTCCACTTGGGCAGGAAACTCTGTGAGACTCTTGTGTCCAATTAAATAATTCAATTCAGAAATTCTACTCATACATATTTCCCCCAAAGAAATAAAAACTTATCTCTACCAAAAGGTTCACATTTGAATGCTCATTTTGGCAAATTTATTTACCAAAAACTGGAAATAATCCACCAATCCAATATCAGGTAAATGGATCAATAGTAATATATTTATACAGTAACTACCATTCCTCAGATATAGGAATAAATTATTGATTTATACAAGAAAATAGAGGCTGCCAATAGAAACAATGGACTTGTGGGTTCAATATATTTAGCTTAAAACTAAACTTCAAGACAATTATGCTGAGTGAAACAAGCAGATCAAATAACAGCAAACAAAAGAATATGTATTAAAGGATTCCATTATACAAAAACCTATGTTTTTGTATATATACTAAGCAGATCAGAGGTTTTCTATGGATAAAGAAGGGATTGTGGTAGTGAGTGAAGGAAAGACTAATGAAAGATACCAAGGGACAGTTCAGGGTGATGCTAAGTTCTTAATGTAATTGTGGTAAAGATACTTTGGGTGCAAATTAATGTCAAAACATATCCAATTTAACAGCTGCTGCAAAAAAAGGAGTATAAGTAAAGGCATGTGTGTCATAGACTCATTTATTTATCAATACGATTCCTTGTGATGATTGAGTATTCTCTTTTGAGGATGGGGATTCAGTAGAAACAGAGTATGAAAGAAACCTCAAAGAATTTGGGACTCATTTTCTAGATTACAGCTTCTAAAAGCAATTGTTTCCATTGTTTGTCTTTTATTTATCCCAACTCTCTGGTATTACCTTGTACTGACAGGCTGCTCTTTACCTGGCTAGATCTTTATCAAGCATTTGACATTCATTTTCTTACTCAGCTTTTCTGTACCCATTTTACAGATGAGAAAAAAAGTCAGGCTAGGAAAAGTTAAGTAACACACTCAAAGCCATTCAACCAGGAAGTGTCAGGCATGTCACATAAGCTCTGACTGAACAACTCCACACCCTAAAATGTGCAGTTCTTGCTTGCTTGTTCAAAAGATAAGAGTGAATGTTTGGTGTGAAAATAACAAGAAATTCTCTTGAGGTGGTTGCTTACTCAAGTACATGATCTCCTTTCAACAAAATCCTCACCAGAGTTTTATTCTTCAGGTCAGGAGCAGGCTAAGAAAATGTGCTCCTCTCTGATACAAATTGTGCCAATAATGGGGCTTGAATCCAGGGCCTAGGTATTATCTCTTAGCCTTTTTGCTCAAGGCTAGCGTTACAGCTTGAGAGACACGTTTACACTTCTGGCTTTTTGGTGATTGATTACAGATGACAGTATTCCAGACTTTCCTGCTTGGACTAGCTTCAAATAGAGATCCTCAGATCTCAACTTCCTGAGTAGATAGGATTACAGGCATGAGCCACCAGCACCCAGCTCTCTGATCATTTTAAAGCACTATGAAATTGTAGACAGAAATAAATAGAGATAAGTAAGATAGAGCAACAAGACACAAAGACATGAAACGTGTCTTGCACAACAATAATATATGCATTTTTTTAACAGAAGAAAGGCTTGAGACTGAAGGAAAACATGCAGTTTGTACTCTGATTCTATTTACCACCTCCAAGCTGTACCCTGACACAGGATGGAGCATTCTTTTAAAAAAAAGTTGCACAAAGCCTCAACATGAACTAGGAGTGGCCTTGAGGAAGAGATTTCCTTTGTCTTTTGTTCTTTCACTGTCTCCCAAATTCATGTTCTTACTCTGGGTTCTGTATTATTCACATCAAATAACCTGCTAAAATAATGTGACTTAAAAGGTACGATGTAACCATGGTGGCTCAGATTTTAAAAAAGAAAAAGGAAAAAAATCGTGGCATAAATGATAAATGAAATAAAGATTTTTAAAATAAATTTTATGGTATTTAATTAATCTACCAGTTTTACTAAGTTGCTTTCAAGTGAAATGGCTCTTTACCAGGGCCTTTTGAAAAGGTTAAAAGTGAATTCCCTGAGCTACAATCATTAGCATATAGATGTCTCTAAGTGTTAATTTCTGTTTTCACTGAATGAATGTAATTTAAAATGAGGCCTTTTCAAATCAGTTAACTTCGGCCATTTGAGAAAGATAAGAAAAATGGACTGAAGCATGAACCCCCAGCAGAACCGGCTTCTTAGGATAAGTACTGTATGCTACAGCCACGCACTACTTTGGGAAATTACAGATCTGTTCAGAAAGAGAAATTGGGTTTGAGGTGAGCAGGTTAAAAGGACCCCAAACATTTACTTTAGATTTAGTTAATCATGAAAAGGAAATTGAAAATGAATGAAGAAATCAATTTTCAAAAAATATGGCAATTCTTCTCTCCCTATAGACAACTCAGGGATATTGTTGATGAATCCTAACAAGCCCCACTTCCCACTTCCGCACATGGTTTGGCACACAGAAGTCCCTCTGCACACCTTTGCTGATCCGCTTTATGTGAATGTCTGTTCATGATCGCCAAGATAGCTAGGATTCTATTCATCTTCTCTTTACAACATATTTCAAGTTGTGCTGCAGTAACAAAATACCTGACCAATCATTTATAAAGAACAGTTGTGGAGGATAGAAAGTCAAAGCTCAGGGTACCTGCAAATTCCGTGTCTTGGAAAGGGCCTTTCCTAATGCATGGCAGGTCACTTCCCACACAAAGGAGCAGGAAAGTCAAAAGGAATCAAGTCAGTTCCCAGAAGCCACTTGGCAAAGCACTTATTCATCCACAGGGTCAGAGCCTCCACTTCTTAAAACCACCACAAAGAGTTTAGCTTCCACATGTGAGTCCTAGGACACACATTCAGACTATACAGTAATCCTTTCTTTTTGACTTTAAATCACCCTTCAAGACTATCGACCAGATTTTGCCAATCTCAACTTCTGGTTCTATCTTACAATAAACCCAAACTCATCTGCTGAGTCTACTGGTTCTCAACCTATTAGGCACTATGCATTCACTCCTCTAGTCTCTCACGTACAACACTGTATGTGATCTTGCTTGTCTCTGAATGGCAGGCTCTTTCTCTAGCTCTGCTATGGATTGCTCTGGCTCCTCCCCTAAGCTATCTTTGGGTATCCTCTCCTCATCAGCTCACATACCAGAGATTGCCACATGTTCTCCACCACACCTGTGTTTCTCCTCACTCTTTCCAGCACCATGCTGACCAAACACTGACATTATTCTTCATTCTCCCTTAACATCTGCACTGTAGGACATGACAGCATTGGTTGAGAAATCTCCTGTTCACAGCAATCTTCCCTCTCCCTCATAGTGCCTAGTACATTGAGTGTAACACCTAATCTTTTGCAGGAGATAGGAAAATATTTCCTGGCTTAATAAGTGCATGTAAACAGCTAGGCTTGCCAGTCTCTCTCTCTCTCTCTCTCTCATATATATATATATAGCCAGTCTCTCTCTCATATATATAATATATTGCCATATAATATATATATATTGCTCTACATCATATATTTATATCCCCATTGCTTATACAGAATTCATTAAATTAGAGAACATAAAATCATGGCCTTCATGGTGCTGTTTTAAAAAGCCAGGTAGTACCTAAGTTCCATATCTCAGTTATGCAAACAGCAGCAAAATAGCTGACTGAATACCAAACTCACACCACAATAACCTGCTTCCAGGACCTCTTTCATACCCTAAATTAAATGATGTATTAAGAAACATACCACACCATTCTCAGTTCTGTATCCACCAGAGTCCCATGCACATAACAAAAACACATTAAAAATTCACCTTTTTGCCTTTACTGGAATTCAGACACAGTGTCATTTGAAGTCCTTCTCTAAATTGGCTTCACACTCCCAATTAATCAAGTCATTAATTGATGGCCCTCATAAACAGACTAAGCTATTGGTTTGGAGCTCCAATGTTTGTAACTGACTTTTCTAATAGATCTCAATAAGAATAGAGTAGGACTATCCATTCATTCATTCATTGGGGGATTCATTCATTCATTCTTTATTTACCAAAAGCTACTGAATACCTACATACAAAATATGTTCTAGGCAGTAAAGTTAAGCACAAGCTATCTTGTGATGCAAGTGGCAGATTAAAGAGCTTTATGAAGATATAAGTAAGAATATAAAGTAGTTGATCTCATTCATATGTGTAATCTAAAGTGGAGTTGGAGAATAAGGAAGGAGTTACCAGAGACTGGGGTGAAAAGGGCGAAGGAAAGTTAGAGAATCAATCAGTAGGTACAAACTTACAAAGAGATAGGAAGAGTAGGTACTAATTTTAGTGTTCTGTTTGCACAGAAGGCAGCTGTACTTAACAATAATGATTTCATTATTGCAAAAGAGGTAGTGGTTTTTGAATGTTCTCACCACAAAGTACAAGGTGATGAGTATGCTAATTATCCTGACTTGTATATTATGTAATATGTATATACCAAGCCATTAAATTATACCTTAATAAATATGTATAATTATTATGTCGACTAAAAAGTTAACTTTGAAAGAACTGGACATGTAGGAACAATATGCCCAGGAAAGGTCTTTCTGACATGGTTTTTAAAGAGAGACTTTAAAGATAAGTAGGAACCATTCATACAGATATCTAAAGGATGGTAGTCTAGGCAGGGAACTGCACAAGCTCGTCCTGAGGTGTGAAGATTATGAGTGCACAGAGGGACCCTAAGAGGCTTCTAAATCTGCTAGAGAGCTGAGGAGTAGGTGACAATACAAAGGGAAGCAGACAGAAACTGGATCTGAAGTGATTTTATAGCTCATAGCAGTGATTTTTCTCTTATATTCACAAACTAATGAAAAGGCATTGAAAATATTTAAGCAGAGATATTGTAGACTGTATTGTCATTTTAAAAGATTTTACTAGTTCCTATGTGGTGAAATGCTTGATTATAAAAAAAAATTACAAGTTCCCTCTACTACTTGCTGACATATTATTCTTAACAAAAGATCTTCTCTAATACTCTCAGAGAACTCCATTGGAGATTATCTGGCTTTTCTGAGTATTATCTCCCATAATTCTTCTCCTAATTTCTGGGTGAATGGAGATATTGATGTTGGGATATTGGCCAGTACCTTCTACCATGACACTGGATGTACAATTAATTTCCTCAGGAAGTGCATCATCCTTTTGAGAGGAAGTCATTCCTTTTTAGTTGGCTTGTTTTATGTGTATTTTTTATTTGTTTAACTAGGTGTGAGTTTTTGTGACTATAAGATTATATGTTTAAAGTGAGAAACTTAAGACACTATGACAACTCACACCCCTAACCTTTATTGACAAACATGATGTGAGGTCATATTTCTGCACACATTGACACACAGAGAGATGCACTAGGTGCAACAGACAAAGGGAACAAAAAGTTTTATAGTTCTATTTTCCTTCTTCCAAGGGCAAAACTAGAATAAAACCTTGAAGGTCATGCAGAAACTCCATGGCTTAGATCACTCTCTAATAGCTCCTTCCTTCTGCTTGAAGAGCTGTTTAAAAGACTAAATTCCCTCAATGTCCATTCTTCAAAATATTCCAGTTCAAAAAATACCAGTGCCTGAAAAAATGTCCATTTTCTATGCCCTGGATAATATCCTTGGTGCCCTGATCTGATGTGTCAACTAAGATGACAAAAATATTATCAAGAAGGACCCTAAAACTGCCAAATAGCATAGTTAAAGGAGAGAACTTCTCTATATGAATAAAACTTCAGTAGTCATGAAATAAATGTGTCAAGAGTTTGCCAATTCAGAGTGGATTCTAGTTTATCTTTGCCTCTCATAACCCTGCTTCTACAAGAAATGTGCACCTACCAATAGGTTAGTGTTAAAATTAAGAAGAAAAAAAAGATACCTTCAGTAGAAAATTTACAATGAGCGTTTAACTCTTCTAATGTAACATAATGATGAGCAACTATTACCATGACCATCTTACAGATCATAAAACCTGGTCTCCAATGGGTTAAGTAATTACCAAGTAATTGCCAAGGTCACATTTTGAATCCATGACAGACCCAAGGTTTCAAATCCAGTTCTGTAAAATCCCAAGCCCTAACTCTGAATCTTAGTGTTGATTATTGCCTTGAAGACTCGCTGTGGGGAGGGGCAAACAATAATAAAATTTATTCATATTTACCATGGCAATAGTGTATATGGAGAGATCTGATGAAGCTCAGAAAATAGGCTCCTGGGAAGGGCAAGAGCCAGTGAATTTTCAGCAGGCTCCTGTGGTGCCAATGTAACTAAAAGTCATGATATTTTTGTTCTGGAGATTATCTGTTAAGGCTTTAATCTGGTAATTTGATGTTATTTTCAAACTATGTAATATTTGAATATTTGTATTTTACCATTCACTTGATGAAGATGATGATATCTCAGGTCATTCTTCAGGTCCCTGGGTATATATAATGAGTTAAATCATGTTGAATGCTTAGACCAACAATAGTGCAATAAATGTTACTTTTTTAATCAAAGAAACTGTAGGAGGTTCTTGATGTAGGTTAGGTGTTGGAGGGAAATTAATAAGAAGAGAGTGACACAGTCCAAGAATCTTGAGACATTTTGTGTTAGATTTTTAGGGGTTTCATGTGTAGAGAAAAGAGAGAGGTCATCATATGATTAAGAGGGGGAGTATAATGCCAAGATGATCTCAGATGTAACCTCCAAATCAAATGATTTGTACTGGAGTTTTCCTTTGTCAAATATGATGAAATAGCAGAATTTGACAAAATGATAATGTAACCCCAGCAATTCTAATAATTACCAAAACATATGATTCCCCTACTCTGAAGTATTTGTAGACTTTCCAAGGGTGTTTTAATCTAGCTGGGAATGGCCATTTTTTATTATAGAATTCATAAATTAGTTTACTTATATACTAACATTTAATGTCACCAGGTTTACAAATGAACATATCCCTCTTAAAGGATAATTGAAATTTTGGTGACTTTTATATTTTGGTCAAATTTCTGGTCACTAGTTATTTTCTCACTGAAATATTATCAATTTCATCATGGCATATTTTTTATTTTAAAAAGTGTGAGAAAAACATAAATATTCTTCAGAAATAATAATAGAGGCAAACACTGGAGACATAAAATGTGAATGCTGGTTAATGCCAAACAGTAATGTTTATCTAACAAATATGTGCACTGTGCTTGACATTTCCCCTGTGTCATTTTATTTTATTTAGGTTTATTTTTATTCACAGCGGCAGTTCAAGTGCACTTAAATAGTAAATTTGCTTTACATCTAAAATGTTCACATTCAACCTTAAGTCATATGTATTTAATTTTAATTCCATGTTGACATATTTATTATAGATCCAGCACCCTATATCCAAAGACCTGCTATTAGGGAAATCACTTGCTCTAACATGTTGAGTCACTGTGAAAGCAGGAATTGCTATTGTGCTATGGATACAGCATTATGTGATTTATAAAGAGCTGCAGTGGAACAGAACAATGCCATCCATCAGTATCCAATCAGCAATGAAGTTGGCAGAGGTAAGTGAGTGTAAAGGAATGCATTGGCACAGGCCATTTAAACAGGCAGATCCTAGAGTTTGAGCTTGGCAATCGTTTTTGAAACTAATTTATTTGTTATGTACGAGAAAAGGTTGCTACTTTGAAACACACTCAAAAAGTTTCCAATTTTAGGACATTGATAAGTCACAGTGAAACCAGGCAACTAGTTTTCATGTGATTTCCTCTCAACAGCTCTCCTCCCAGCCACATACCTGATAAAATGCCATTTCATTCTCTACCATGGTTACTTTTTTTTATTTTGCTCATTCTCTATTTCTGTTTTTAAAATTGAATCCTCTCCAAATTCTTTTCTATTTTTAAACACCACCTGCTCTTCTTGCTAAAGTACCTCAAACACAGGTTTACATTTCTTGAGAGTCCCATTAGACTTGGATGTGATGCATACATGATATTTGTTGCTTAGCACTAATAGCTAAAATATGCACCAATTCTTTATTCAAATATATTAGTATTAAGTATACAAGTCAAAATGCCATAGGCACCTAGAAATTCAGACCAATTCTATTCAAAACCATGATAGTATTTTTACACACTTTGACAAGCTGATTCTTACTTCCATACAGGAGAACAAAGCTCTAAGATTAGCTAAACACCTCTGAGTAAAGAACAAAGAGCAAACAAAGCTTGCTCCATGAGAAATGAAGATTTTTGTATAAGGCTATCACAATTAATATGATGGGGTTATAGAAAAGTGCGAGACTATCAGAACAGAAATATACAAAAGATAAACTTGTTAAATGATAAAGGTGACAATGAAACTATGTAATCAACAAACTATTCAGGAAGTAGTTTCTGGGTCTAAGATGGAATTCCATGGTAGATCACATACATATAAACAGTAATAAAAACATACAATTAGAATCTTTCTGTACCAAATTTTATATATATATATTTCAAGGAGATTGGAAGTTACATATTAAAACAAACATAGAAACTATTCATCATTTTGGAATAGTGAATAATTAGAAGTTATGAAAGAATAGATAAGTGATTTGGCCACATCCAAACATAAATATTTGTGTTTTAAAGACAGCCAAAATTTAGAGATAGCCTCTAACTGGTATCCATATCACAAGGAACTGGGATCAAGAAAAGAAAATAGTTTTTTTTTTTTTCAGGCATGGGGTTTGAATACAGGGCCTGACTGCTGTCCCTGTGCTCTTTTGTTCAAGGCTAGGGCTCTACCACTTGAGCTCACAGCACCACTTCCATTTTTGCTGATTAATTGGAGATATGATTCTCATGGACTTTTCTGCCTGGCCTGGCTTTGAACCATGATCCTCAGATCTCAGCCACCTGAGTAGCTAGGATTCCTGGTATGAGCCACCAGTGCCCTGCTTTTAAACTCATATGTAATACAAACACATCTGAGAAGTAAAGTTAGCAAAGAATATGAACAAAAGAAGAAAGAAGGTTGAATTCTCAATCAGCATGATCTGATGGAAAGATGCTCACAAACACTAATATTGTTAAAAAGTTATCTTTCATTACTGAGACTGGTAAAAATAAAACACCCTAAATCTTTAACTTTGAGTTCATTGGAATTTTGTAATTCTCATAAATTTTTGATAGGGTTATAAACTGTTAGGACCAATCACAAAAATCATTTTGGCAATTTCTTCTAATATAGAAAATGTGTGAAATCTACAATCCAGCAATTCCATCCCTAGATAGGGAGTTTAACAATAAACTATAAACAGCACAATAACACAAAATTCTCATAATAACAAACAACAAGTTTGAGCATTCGTTGTAATAATGAAAACCAAAAATACTTATAAGGAAAGAATAAATTTATACAATCTAAAAGGAAGCATATGTGAAAAATATACATAGAGAGGCATATACCAACACAATGATAACCAATTCAGGTCTCAAAAATATATTTAATTTGTTATGTTTTAATAATAAAATTATAAAACAATACATGCTACGTTGGCAGTACATTGTGTGAGGGAGGGGACACATGGGGAAGCATACCCACACACACCAGTCCTGGGCTTGCACTCAGAGTCTGCACACTGTCCTTGAACATTTTTGTCAAGGCTTATGTTCTACCACTTGAGTCACAGCTCCACTTCTGGGTTTGGGCTGGTTAACTGGAGATAGGAATCTCAGAAACTTTCTTGCTTGGGCTGGCTTTGAACCATGATCCTCAGATTCAGCCTCATGAGTAACTATGATTACCAGTGCCTGGCAGTACATTTTACAAACACACAGGAATAAAATACATCATTTATGAATAGGTATATGTGTAAAAGTATAAAACATAGACATAACACTTGTGAGAGTGTTTACAGTGAAAGTAAACAACACAAAGCAATTAAGACAGTTATTATAGTGTGTTTTATAGCTGCGATAACAGGGACTCATTTCTGCTTCTTACATATTCGAGAAGTTAACATTATATCTCATTTTGCAGGAATTATCTTCATAAACTAGAGCCATGATTTTTTTGCACTAAGACTTGAGTAAATTTATTTTAAGCAACTTAAATTATCTACTATGTAAGAAACAATGAACTCTATAGTTTACACATGTGTGAACTCCTGGGGAATGTTCAGGTAGGTGTTCATGAAGCACTAGTAATTTTTCAGAACCACAGAGAAAAATAAGCAAGGGTTCTCACTCAGAGTTACCCTCCCCTGCCAGTCAGTATTTTGCATATGGTTCATTTGCCTTTTCTGCTACCAAGAGGATAGTTATATCCATTAATATTTTCAGATAAATGGGATTTTTAAAAACCTAGGGACAGCCAGCTAGGTTAAAAAAAATGGTCTGGTAGAAGAGTAGGAGTGGTAAATACCTTATGTTAGGAAATTTATTAAATCAGATCTGGTTTAGCTTAATAGAAAAGAGTCCTGAATCATTTCCAAAGATCTATCTCATTGGTTCAACACAAAAATCATTTCTTTTGCATTCATGTTATACGTTCAGATTGGTGGAGGACTCTTTTCACTCAGAAATTCAGGTAACAGAAGCCTCAGCATTTTGTAGCTGTATTGTCTGGAAGATTCAATCTTCTTAGTACCTTGGTCAGGTCAAGACCAAGTGGAAAAGGGCACAGACTTTCAGCATCATACTTCTTCATTTGTCCAAATGAAATTCCAGGGATCACTTACCTAAGGTTCTTTCTTCTACATTCCTGGCAGGGGAGAAAAAATAAATGTTGGAAAACACTAGTGATGTCCACTGAAGCAAAGGCATGAAGTGCAGTGTGGTAGATAGGCAGGAAATCTGGCAAGGACTGTAAAGTGTAAGATGGCAAAAAGGTTGAAAAAGCACAAGAAGACCAGTACGGATATCTGCCTAAAAGTATTGCCTAATACCTTCACATATAGTATTCATGGATATTGATTGGGGACAACAGCATTTGTCCTGGGTTTTTTAATGTAGAACTTCATTGCTGTATTGTGAGCTGACCTGAATAAGAAACACAGACTACACATTTTCAAGACATTTTTTCCTCACAAAAGTCAAGCCAGATATATCTTTTAAATTTTGATGATGTCTACAATTGACAAACAGGTGGTAGGTCTTTTTCAATTCAGTATGTTTATAAGAAAGTGCCAAAAAATATCAAAGAAGAGTATTCATACTCCATTTTTCACTTCTTTTTATTAGTTTCAGTGTAAGAAAATGAAAATACGTTGAAGTTCCAGAAACATTTTATTCGGCCTTAAAATCCTGTAAGAAGATTATGTTGTTTACCTTCAGTGATGCCAGGACTTGTGCAATTACATTGAAAATTAATCCCATTAGGATGAGTCTCTTTGCCTTACAAAATTTATTTATGATACTGTAGCTTCCATAATACATTTGATTCCCTTCTGGCTTAGTTGAATTGTAATCATCTGTGCTAGCATGTCTCTATGTAAAGTTGCATACAAGGTAAGTTTAAATCTAATACAGTTTAGTGCCAAATGTATCCATGTTCTGTAACAAGCAAATCTAACAGAATTTGTCTTCATCCTTTATTTTTTGTTTAAAAAATGCTTATTGGTAGTTGCAAAAATGATCTGTCCTCAAACATAACATTTACCTTTGGCTCATGATTTTATGAAGATCAATTAGGAAACTACAAAGCACTTGTGCTCAATTTAGCACTCAAAGTCAAGATCTCAGGACTAAGTTAGTTTCTTATATTCCTATTCATAACTAAAATCCAAAGCACAACTGACAGTTTGATAATATGTGGAACCTCAAGAAAATTACTGTTGTCAGCTAAATCTACATTCTTAATTATGATAGCAGAGATAATTTAATAAGGATTTTTAGGGCTGTTTGTTTCTCCCAAGTAATGAAGGCCATTACATTTCTTTTCATATATATCTCTCATAGAAAATCCCAAAGTGCCCTTCTCAAAGACAATTCCTTTAGGAAAAAAAGCTGGAATGCAGAAAAGTTACATGCTGCAATGTCTGTTTTTTGGTGCTTGAAATGTATGACCTTATTATCCCTACCCCATACCCACCATACCTGCTGTTTTTCACAAGTTCCCTTCAATCAAAACATTCAGTGATAAAATTTCTTTATAAAAAGACTTTCTATCTAGTTTAAATAAAAGACAGATGATCATCATTAGATTATGAGAAAAACAGTACATTATATAGTAAAATAAAGTAGCTTTAGCAAGATATTGGAAAGAAATAAATCCTAAAATATTAACGAGTAGAAAACAATTTATGACTATGAAATTACTTCACTTGTAGTAGCATTTAGACTGGACCTCTACAGAAGATCCCTAAGTTATCAGGAAGTAGCAAGAACAATTGTCATCCCTTTTCCCTAACAGCAGTCAGGGTTACTTCTATAGAGTGGGAAATTAAAATGTGGAATTAATAGAAAAAAAGAAATAATTGAGAACTACACAACTTGCAGATGGCAGTATAAACTAAAAAGACAAGGAAATTGGAGCAGAGGGCAACAAAAGAACAAGGAATATTTTCATGGTTTCTAGTCTTGCATTGAGGTCTTTGATACATTTTAAATTGATTCTGGTGCAAGGTAATATATAAGGATTTAGTTAGGGGTAGGAAAAACACTAGGACTTCTAGGCACAGGTTGAAACTTTCTAAGTACAGATCCAGAGTCACAACAAACCAAAGAAAGACTGGAAAAATATGATTGCATCAAACTTAAAAGTTTCTGCACAGCAAATGACATAGATAATGAGCTTAACAGAGACTCCTATGGCCCAGCAATCCCATTCCTGGTCATTTACCCAACTGACCACAAACCAGGTCACACTAAAGCTACCAGCACAACCAGGTTCATTTCAGAATTGTTTATCATAGCCAAGATATGGAATCAATTGAGATGCTCCTTAGTGGATGAATGGATTAAGAAAAGGTGGTAGGCATACACAATGGAATTCTATGCTTCCATCAGACAGCATGATATTCCCTCATTCATAAGGAACTGGAAAGACTTGGGAAAAAATACATTAAGTAAAGTAAGCTAGACCCAAAGAAACATTGGCTGCATGGTTTCCCTCACTTGTAATAATTAGAATGTGCTGATAAATCTACAAGTAAACCCAATGAATAGTTTAAAAAATACATTTGGACATGATAAATTAAGCAGGACTCTCAACATTCACACAGTGAGACCAAAGGAGGATATTCTTAGGAAAGGATCACAAGGGCTCAATAGCTATGTTCTTTCTTCTAAGAAATGGAAACAAGAAGTTTTTTATTTTACTTTTTTATTGGTTTTATTTCCCTGTTTGTCTCCTTTTATCCCTGTTTTTGGTTTCTGTACCTTTTGCCTTGCATGTAAGTTTATCTGATTTGAGGAGGGGAAAAGGAAGTACAGAAATGGTGGGACAAAAGGTAAACTAATTCAGCAGTGATACTATGTTGGCAGTGAACTTTACAATTTGGAGGGGAGAAGGATTGGCAAGTAAAACACTGGAAGAAAATGAGGGTGGGGGTGTTATTGTTCAAAAATAAATGTATTCAATGCTTGACTTATGTAACTATAAGCCCTCTGTATATCAGCTATACAATAATATTTTTTTAAAAAAGAGCCCACAGAATGTGAGATTTTTACCAGCTACACATCAGATTAGGGCCTAATATCCAAACTATACATAGAGCTCAAAATATTAAACCCTCAGAAAATGAACCCTCAAAGAAACAAGAACTCAGTTGATAAATAGGCTAATAACATAGAGGGAGACTGCTCAAAAGAGGAAGTTAAAATGGCCAATAGACACATGAAGAAATATTCAACATCTCTGGCCATAAAGGAAATGCAAACCAAAATAATGCTGAGATTCCATGTCACTCCAGTTAGAATGTCCAATATCAAGAAAACTAATAATAGCAAATGATGACCTGTATGGGGCCAAAAGTCCACACTAAAACTACCAGCACATCAATGTTCATTGCAGCATTATTACCATAGCCAAGATATGGAATCATCCTAGCTGGCCCTCAATGGATGAATGCATCAAGAAAATGTGGTATACATACACAATGGGATTCTACTCATCCATTAGAAAGAATGACATTGTACCACTCATAAGGAAATGGAAAGACTTGGAAAAAATTATATTAAGCAATGTAAGCCAGACAAACACAGGCTGCATTATTTCCTTCATTTTTCTAGCTAGAATGTGTATATAAATCTACAGTTAAACACATTGGGATGGTAAGCAATGGGTTACAAATTAAATAACTGAGGTGTAATAGACTCTATGAAGAGTTCAAATAATATAAATATTTTAAAAGATTAAGTCAAAACCCAACAAAATAAGTACCAGGAAATGGATACTTTCAAGGGGGGGGGGTTATTGTATATACCACAGAATTGAGAAATACAAAGGATGGGGTGGATCAAAGGTGGGAGAAGACATTGAAGTGATAACACTGTACACACAAACTGTTTTGTTGAATGGCAAAAAACAATACACAACTAAAATTAAGATAAGTAAAGGAAGGGATAGGTTGGGAAGGGGGAGAGAAAGTTGAAAGGGGTGGCATTGATCAAGAGGCACTGAATTTATATACTGCTTTGGTGAATGGCAATTCTGATTTGCCCTATAACACAGGGAAGCAAACACAAGCATTGTACTCGCATGTAATGGACACCCCCCCCCCCACTGATCCAAACTCATATTCACAGAAAAGAAAAAGCATGATGAGGAAAAAATACATTTTAAACTTAGAATTTGGTTGTTTGGGGAAATCTCTTAAATTTATAATTAAAGCTATTAAAATGACTATTGTAAATCGAGAGATTATGATGGCATTCGCACTTCCATCTGGACAGATGTACATCAACTGGTTATACGCCTCAAGAAAATCTTCAAATAGCAAATTTTACCAGGGTAATGAAGATTTCTCAATTGTAGATAAAAGTATATAATTCACAAAATATATTTACCCCTACAATCATTCATTGATTGTGCACACAATTTCCAAAAACACTTGTCCAATTCTGTGACATGAATTTGCTAAAAGATTAAAAGGAAGTATTTTAAAAGAAAACAGCAATAATAATCATTATTGGTAAATTTATCCTAATCAAATGGTATCCTTACTTCTTGGCATTTAACCCAATCCTCTTTAAAACCTCACTTCTATTTTACATGCTTTCAAGATTTTTTTTACAATTAATTATATAAATCATTAGAATCTGCAAAAGGAATATAATGGTTTTAAGGAATAGCTTCACAGTCTATCTGCATATTTATTCTTCTGCTTCTAAGTTTTTAATCATTTGAGTCCAGGTTCTTGTCTTAAAGGTTAACTTGATAACAAACCTACAAACTGGTAAAAAAAACTAATTGGTACAGAATCAGTCAATAATTAATAAGGAAAGGGAAAAGTCTACTGGTTGTTATAAAGGTATAAAGTTGTCAGGCAGTTATTCCTGAAAGGGAATAGCAAAAACAATGCTTGGTTCTAGGAATCCATGGCGCACTGGTGACATCCACTGGCTTTCCCTTAGTCCAGATTCTTTGGATGTTTAGTTCAAGAGCTGTAAAAAGGAACTGACATAAGAATTGCTGTTACATGCTTATGACTTCTCTCACTGCTCATATGTAGTGCATCATGTGTGTAAAATTCAAAACCTTAAATCTCAACTAGTCTGTATATTCAGAGTTTACAGTGAATCCCATAAAGTTCCTTGCTATAATGATTTCCAAAGATGACAAATAGGATGTATCAAAGGGGTAAGTATCTTGACTGGTTCCACTGTGCATGAAAACCCATGCTGACATTTTATACTACCAGGAGATCGGTGAATTGCTTTCCGTAATTTCAAAAAATAGGGAAGCATTTTTAAAAGATTAATATTAATAGGTAGGAATTTCCTGGTGCACTGAGATAGTGATTGACAAAAGTTTCAGATATTAAATACTAGGATCCGCCAGAGTGTTCCTTACAAATCTAGCCTTCTTGGCTCTAGGGCAGAACTCTAGCAATCTCTTTGGTTCACAAAGCACTGTGAGGAACTGTGCACTAAGATGGAGCCTTATCTGCAGTGTTCCAATTCTGGAATTTCATATAGAATGTAGAGCACAGACAGTCACTGTACTTGATTTTGTATCCTGCATCTTGCATATACATTTGTCTAGTTTGGGCAGGGGGAAGGGAATAACAAAACACTGAAACAAGGACACAGGATGACCCATTGCAACAATGATACCTGCAAGACAGTATATTGGACATGAACTTCACAACTTTAGACAGGGCAGTGGGCAGGGGGGAGGAGTGAGGGAGGTGGGGGAGAGAAATGATAGTGGGAGAACAACAAGGGAAGGGGTAACAATGCTAGAAAAGAAATGTACTCTTTGCCTTACTCATGCAACTGTAAACGCTCTGTACAGCATCTTTACAATATAGTAAAATTTAAACAAGATGCATGGGGGAAGTGATTCAACTTTATCAGTGGGACAAATTCTTCAGAAATATATTTCAATGTTATGCCAACTCACAAATTTTCAAAACAATCAATTCTATGAAAAGGTTTCCCCAAATTTTCTAGGTAGTATATATAAGACAGTAACTGCTTGTGATCACTTAATAGATAAAAATCAAATGCACAGAAAAAAATTAAGTGGATGAGAAACTAGTGCAATATATTCAAAGACAATAAATAATGCATTCTGAACGTAGACATTAATGTGTTACCTCCAGCTGCTGAAACTACAAGTAAACTTCTAAGCCAATGTTGCCAGATTTTGTGTAATGAAGAGATGCTATTCATGTTAATTATTTTATGGAAATATGGACTACAAGTTGTCAGGAAATGGTGTGTAGGTGGGTGGGGAAAATTCCATGGTGCATTCAACAGTAACAGCCCCACAACTAAGCTCCTAATTGACCAAAAGCTTTATGGGTAATTTGAGTTTATTGCACACAGAGTTTGGAAGCTTGTACAGAAACTATAATTTAATAGCTTTAAATTAATAATTCTAGTGAAAAGTGGAAGACAATTTTGAAAGACATCAAGAAAGTCAGAGAAAGAGGACAAAACAAACACGATGGCAAAGCTATTTTCTATGAGAAACTAATCAAAGGAACATACAGGGATGGGGTTATAAAATGGTAAGAGCAGGACAGAGAGCATCTACCTCAGAAGAAAAATTATTATTTTTTTTCTAAAGAGGATGGAAATTAACTGAGTGGGTTGCCATAAGTGATGTTCTTTCACCATAGTAAAATGTTACAACATAGTAAGAACATTAACTAAAAAATATTCTTTCATGAAATATGCTCAAACAACTTCCAGACTGCCATGCTCCACGTGGGATTCTTGTGTGTCTAGTGTAATGTTGCTGAAAGAGACCTGGGGGTTTTGATTCTAGGGATATCACTCTATAGTATGTACCAGTCTCCTAGGATGAAAAGCTGGGAGCTTGCCTAGCCTCAGAAGTTAAAAACAGGTCCTTTTAAAGTGAGAATTCGCTAGTTCTTTTGAGTTACAAAGACCACAGCCTAGGGAGACAGCCTAAATTTATACTTCTTTTCTTTCTTTAAGGAATAGGCAGACATCTGTCAAAGTCTGTGTACATCATCTATTGAAAATTAGGGGGAGATAATGAATTCACTTCATTTGGAAGAGTAACTTGCTTAATTAAGGTTAAAATATAAGATCAAATGGATAGTGCACCCAATAAGCTAGAGAATAATGCCAGCTCACAAATGACAAACAGGCTAGGCATGGTGACTCACGTCTGTAACCTTTCTTCCTTAGGAGACAGAAATCAGGAGGAAGTGGTTCCAGACAAAAATGTTTGCCACAATGTTAGCAACTGATAAGTTCATCTCAACAAATAAGCTGGGCAGCATGATGCATGTTTGTCATTCCAGGTTTGTGGGAGGTATTAATAGAATGGTCAAAGTCTAGGTTATCATAGTCAAAAGAAAAATTGCCCCCCAAAACAAATACAAAAACATACATAAGTAAAAACATATCTGACTTTGAAAAGAAGAAAAAGTTGTAAACTGCATCTCAAGCGTGAGTCTCTGTGTTCAAACCTCAGAACTTTCCCCCCAAAAGAAAGAAATAACAAATAAATTATAATCTGATGTAGGAAAGTAGAAAGAATTACTTAAATAATACCAGCATGTGTAGAAAGGCCTTTTTTATTGTATAACGAGAAAATGAAAAATATTATTTTCTAATTATAAAGAGTATACCAATCCATAAGACACTAAATAGAAACAAGATAAACTAAAATTCAAAGTAATCTCAGCATTCTACTCATTTTTTTTTTTACAATGGGTAGACCAGGGACAACTGCTCCCATTGACATGTTTGTGAACATATTTCTGGCCAAAATACACACACAGAGAGATTGTGACTGAGACAGTGACAGAGACAGAGAAAAAGATACATAGAAAGAGACAGTGGTAGAAAGAAAGACAGGAAAACAGAGACACCTAGAGAGGCAGAAAGAGATAAGAAGAGAGAGAAAGAGACAGGAACACAAACAGATAAACAGAGACAGGGAGACAGAGATAGAGACAAAAAGAGACAGGGAGACAGAGACAGAGACAAAAAGAGACAGGGAGACAGAGATAAAGACAAAGAAATGAAGAGAGACAGGGAAATAGAGACAGAGAGGGAGAGAAAACAGAGACAGAGACAGAGAGATGGGGAAATAGAGACAGACAGACAGAGATGCACTGTTTCTCAAGTTATAGAATGCCTTCCTGTTGGTACCCACAGAAGCACAGCCACCTTCTGTCTTATGATCAATCCCATACTGGCATTTGTTCCTTTGTGTTTTATTGTTTTTTACTACTAGCAATGATGCTATGGGAAATATTGGCTTGCTTCCACTCTGAGATCCACAGAGGGACCTTTCTCAAATATAAATCTTATAATATCTTCTTGGTTTTGTTTTTCATTTTAAAGCCACCAACAAAAGTTCCTTAAACCCTTTCCATGGCTTTATGCAGTGTAGATGTCACCTATGTCTTCTTTATTATTCCCTCCTTTGCATGATGCTTACTGATACTGATTTCCCGACACATCATGCTATGTTTCCCACTAAGGGCCTTTTCACACTCTCTTTCTGCTGTTTAGAGAGCTCTTTGCCACCCAGCTCTATTTACTTTCTCAGTTACTGTCTTTCTCTTCAGTTTCCCACCGTCTCTGTTCTTATTAGGTACTTCATTCATTCTGCCTCCTTTCTTAGTTCTATACTGTAATTCTTATCTTCCTTGACAATTCAAGTTCTCTACACTTAACTTCCCTCTAGTGTTGGCTTGAAGGATTCATCTTCCTAGATGAGGAAGTGCTAAATGAAAACAATTCTTGCTCTAAGCATTCAGATGATCCTGTTACATTCAAATTCCCAGATCAAAAACAGCAACTCTCCCCTGGCTGTCAACCTAACCCATTTCGTTCTTTCCTTTGCTTCTCCTTCAGCCTTTCCATGCAGTTGCTTCTGTGATGATTGTACCTACAGAACTCGTTTTGAAATGGATGGCTTCTGTCTGTGATCTTCTGATCATTTCCCGAATTGCTGTAGTAGCTTCCCGGTGGGTAACCCTCTTTGGTTCCCTTCTCCAGCCTTAGTTATCTTGGCTCCAGATCACCAAGTTGCTTCTAAGATGGAAGGAGGTTAAGTTTACTCTTTCATTCAACAGATACTTTAAAGAACTGCTGAAGTGCAAGGCAGGAGTTAAAAAGTTGAATAAATCCCATCCACAATGTCACTCACATAAAAATGGAAAGGGATAAAATACTGAAGTACTGGGCTCTGGCTTTACCTCAGACAAGTAGAACCTGTTCTGGCTAGCACTGAGTCTCCCCAATGCATCGCGAGCTTGCCTTTCCAGTCCTACTTACCACAAGTTTCCTGTTACAATTCTCTGTGCACTTCACTTACAAACAAGTTAGGAAGAATCCCTAAATGTAGTCTGTGTCCTTTCTCTGCTGTTTGGCATTGCCTCTCCCTTTGATGATATTCTACTGTCCTTTCTCCAGATCTTTGTGAGCCTAACAGGCCTTCCAGGAATCCACTTTATTCCACCCATCTTTCAGCAAGTGTAACCAATGTCTCTCTGCCTTTATATTTAGAGTATAACATTTACCCAGTCTGTATTCCAGCATAAATACTTATATAACTATGCTCTGTTATTCAATTTTGCATCTCTAAAAGTGCCTTTCACATACGAGGCATTCAATACACCCTGGAGTGAATGCAGCAAGCACACAAGGCAAGAAAGTAACTTTTCAACTAATCATTGCTAACATTACAAGAGGATCTCGAAGGGAACACAACTGGCTTTCTGAATGATAGCCAGAGGAAGGCCACATTTTCTTGGAAAGAGTTTACTGCTTTCTAAGAGGAGAATTCACCATCTAGGAAGAGGTTTCTCTCCTTTCCTTCCAGCTATAATTGCCTCAGGTCCCATAGTTCAGCCTGGGACGGTAAGCAATCTCAACTTTCTGTATTTCCTGGCCTACTAATTACCATAGTTTGGAGAGAGGGGTTCAGGTAATGTGGAATCCCACATCACACTTTATCTTTTTAATCAAGTGGTGAACAAAAAGCCTGGGCACTGGAGGCTCTGGCATGGTGGCCACAGTAAAAGTGTGCTCACAGTTATGATGGATGACTTGGCGGGGCTGTGAGGTGCTCATGGCTGCTTCCATGAATGCAGCCTGAGAGGAAGGGTTGAACCAAAGGCATTTGGAAGGAAGGCCAATCAGAGTCAACACAGCAACAGCATTGGTGGAAAGAGGACTACTCCAGGGAAGTGGAGGCCCTAAACATACTGACCTAGCTCCATATGAATATGTATTAAGATGGTAGAAAATGCACTAGAAGCACTTTATATGAATTTCATTTCACTGTTGGGACAAGATAAGAGATGATGATAATGATGATGATGATGATGATGGTGGTGGTGGTGGTGGTGGTGGTGGTGGTGCAGTCTACTTCCTAAGTCCTTGTATACTATATGAGGTTGAGCTCAAAGTGGTACATTATTTATCTTTGTTATGGCAAAGAACTGGATCACATGATACGTCCCACTGCAGAAACAAAGGCATGTGCTAGGAAGAAATTCATTTGACGAATTTCTGCAAGAGGGTGATTATTATTATGTGCTTGTCCAAGAGTTTGGCCTTTCCTTTCTTTCTTTTTTACATTTTTTTTGGCAAATCTCTTTAATTCGTGGCCTGGGGAATATGCAGTCAGAAGCATTATCAGCAGTGCTGCAATTCCAAGCACACTTGGACATCACGGAGGATGAAAGGGCAGGAGTCAGGCCAGCACATGCAGATATATCACACAAATGGTGGGTAACAGGGATTGTGTCGGGGAAAGTTCAGCAGATGTTACAAGAGCCCTGTTTCGAGAAAATTTTCATGTGTGCTACTGCTGCAACAAGGTGAATCAACCTATCTGTTCCCCAATGAACAGAAAGCTAGGGGACTTACAGTCACAAGTAGACAGAGCAAGCAAGTGCAGCAGAGCACTCTACCTCCATGCTCGATTATTAAGATCTATGCCTGTCCAGGATTAGTTTGTTTTGAGTGTCTTAAAAATGTCAGTATAACATGTGGAGGAGATGGGGACAAACAAGTCGTTTAAGGATTCAGGTGGACCTGTTGCAACAATGAGAAGTACAAAATGTCATGTCAAAACCAGCTTTACAATGTCGGTGTGGGGGGGGGAGGGGGGTATAATTGGGTGGGGGGAGGGGGGTAAAATTGGGTGGGGGGAGGGGGGAGGCGGGGAAGGGAAGTGAAGGGTAAACAAAGGAGGAGGCTGCAATGCTTGGTAAGAAATGTATGCATTATCCTGCCCATGTAATTGTAGCCCCTCTGTACAGTATGTTCTCAAATAAAATAAAATACAATTTAAAAAAAATAAAAAATAAAAAAAATAAAAAAAAAAACTTTTGCACATTTAAAGACATGAAACCAGTCCCTAGGCTTCACCTTAAGAATGCCTAGCAATATACAGACATTTTATTCATTCTATTTTATTATTTATTTTATTTTGTTTATTGCATTTGGAACAGGGACTTAACCTCTGAGCCTGGACACTGTTCCTTCAGTTTTTTGCCCAAGACTGGAACTCTACTGGCTTTTTAGTGGCTAAGTGAAGATAAAAGTCTCATGGACTTTCCTGCCTGGTCTGGCTTTGAACCGAGATCCTCAGATTATAGCCTGTTGAGTAGCTAGGATTACAAGTGTGAGCCACCAATGCCCAGTGAACACCTTTTGTAAGTAGTAAAGACAAGCTGGAAAGCTAAGCTCTAACAAGTACAAGAGCCACGCATTCCTCACCTGGGATTTTATGTTCCAGGTAATAGTCTGACATGACCACCTGAAATCCCATTACAGGTGTAGAGTGGCTGCTGGTATTCAAGAGCCAGAGATGATGTGAGAGTCTGTTTTACTGACACTGACCCCTCTGAAACACAGCTAAAACAGAAATGTCCATCTAATCTACTCAAATAAGCCAAGACCTACAGGCTACTACATGTAGCCAGTAAAACAAATAATTATTCTGAGTTAAAGCACTCCTGATAATTTTATCTTATTTGATTAGATCTTCTAAATATCTCAGAATACTGTTTCATCTTTTAATACAAGGAAATAAAAAAGAGCTACATGCTCTGCTACATCCCTTCTTTCTGAGAGAGTCCAGAGTGGGTACAAAATAACAAAATGGAAATCAATGCAAAGATAATTAGCATTGCTAGGGGAACACATTTAAATACTGTGGTATTTAACATTAAATACACACACATACACGCACACACACACACATACTCATACACAGAAAGTAAGACCCCTTTTTACACAGAATCAAGAAAATAATGAATTTTCCTTCATCAACCTTTTCGTAATAGTTTTCCTCATCTTTTGTTTTAAGATCAAAGTTATCCCTGCCCCCTATATGAAGTTTTGATTATAAGTGAAATTAGAGGCATATATCACAAAGACAAGAATAAATTGATCAATTTATGAGTTTAATGTTCAAAATACTACAATTTAGAAGACTGTCTCTGAAACATTAAAATGACAGCATGCATTCCAGGACATAGCACAAAATGTTTTTATAAACAGGAAATAAATCCGAGCTTCCGAGGCCCATTCGGAGAAGTCAGGTGGAGTTGGTGTGTATATCTCTGAAAAGGCAGGTGGAGTTGGTGTGTATATCTCTGAGAAGGCAGGTGGAGTTGGTGTGTATTTCTCTGGCTGCTCCACTGTCATGTTCTGGCCTTCTATGTCTTCAGTTGAAGTTTCAGTGTGTTAGAAGTCAGATTTATACTATAAAAGTCAATTGAGTATTTACAATAAATGATTGTTTTTCAATGATAACTGATTTTATTAGTGTTTTCTATATTTTGTATTTCTACCACATATACACCTATCCATCTGAAACTGATCATGGAAATATTATTAAAAATCTTTCCAGCTTTGTCATAATATTGTTATGAAGATAGCTGGACTAGATGGGTGATGCTTTGTTTACAATATTAATGTTAGGCTGATGTTTTGTTTCTCCTTTTTTTCTTGAACAATGATTATCCCTCCCATATACACACGTGGGCACACACTCTCTCTATTTCTCTCTCTCTCTCTCTCTCTCTTACACACACACACACACACACACACACACACACGCACACACACACACACACACAATGGGAACAATGGATCATGGAATTGAAAAGAAAAAAAAAAACAAAATTTTCCCAGAGGGTCATAGAGAGGTGATTTAAAAAAAAAGATTATTGTATCAAGTTTTCAGGGTGGAGAAGCTGAAATGGAGAAAGACATGGGGAAGAACAGGATTTACTTATCAGGACCCTTAAAGATGTCAACTCTTTGATTTCATCTATTTTGACTGAATTAATGACGGCTACAGAGAGGAAGTAAGACTGCTGTGCACTTACCTGAGAGTGTAAAGTGAATGTGACACATTAAAGTAACAAGATCACATCATGATTGGTCATATGTCACAAGGCATTGTGAATTAAATATATCTATTTTATATGTTGATCATTTTCATAAAAGCATATTTCTGGCCAATCATAAATGTAAAAACCACAATGAATAATCTGTTATTAGTAGATATGATAGTAGATTTTATAGTAGAATTAGTAATTTGATAACTTATCTAGAAAAAAATCAGTTTTCTTCTAAATAAGATAACCTGCTACTTTGAAGATAGGATTTGTTATTATGATTATAAAAAATATGTAATTCACAATAGCTTTTAGTTTTATTAACACGTTTTAGTTTATTTAATTGATAACTCAATCTTTTTTGTACTTATCATTTTGAAAAGTAATGAGGTTTGGTTTGTAAAAGATCCTTCTTAAAGCTCAATTTCTCTTTGTTTCCTGTTTATGGTGCACAGACTTGAATCCAGGGACATGCTAATGCCTCTTTTAGGCACATGCTCTATCACTGAACTACATCCCTGGCCCTTGGTCTTTTGTGTAATCCAAGCTAGCCTTGAATTGGATCCTATTGTCTCTGCCTACCTAGTACTGGGATGATAGGCAAGTGTCACCATACCAGTGCCTGAGCCCTTGATTTCTTTTTTGCATTTTCTGTTTGAGATCTGTAATGTGCTTTTGTGACTATGAGCACATAGATGTCTAAGGTGTGCATGTATTTATAATAACTTAGAATCACGCAAAACACACCACATCATTTTCCCCTAAGGTTTAATTGTAATGAATACATTTCCAATGATGAACGTACTATCAATCCACGTCTTTGCTTATTTGCAATGGACAAACTTATGTAACATAACTCTTAGGTGAATAACTTTTGTCACTGTGATATTTTCGCTCTTCCTTTGTTTTTCTCTCTTCCTTCATTTTTCCCCCTCCTTGAATCATTTTTCTTCAATAGTTTAAGTCACTGCTGTTTTGGCTAAAGAGCAATCCTAGAACAATAATGTTTCAACTTGCAAGGAAGAACGCCCTTGTTGAGCTGATAGAATTCTACCAGCTGGATGAGATCCGTGAACCTGGTGTGGCCATCATCAAGCGTGTGGAACAGGGCACCGTCATCCTCCACCTGTGGGAGGAAAGGCGACACAAGGCTTTTAAAGAGCAAATCACCTAAAAAGCCATCGGGATTCAACTGTAGAATATAGTGTGAGTTCGTAAAACTAAGGACAAGGACAAGAATATCACCGTACGTCTACTTCTTTTTGTCAGGTGACTTGCCTTTTAAAGCCAGTCTCGTGTGTTTTGTGTTAAGCCGTGCAGCTCTGTTTTCTCTATTGTGAGTTCTCTCAGGGTTCTGCTCCATTCCCATGGGTCAAATATTCTGAACCAATGAACACCGAGAAATCGGTACTATTTCACGTAAAAGTTCACTGAAGATCCCAGGGCTCCCACTTACAAAAATTAATTTCCCTTTCTAAATGCTGTCTATTTAATGCCTCAGACTATTACAGATGAACATTCACATAATTTGTATCAGAAAATTAATTCTGAAGAAATCATATTTGATGCTAATGTAATGTCAGCTGTCTTTTTTTTATTTTGGTAGGGAAGTTTTCTGGTATTAAACAATTCATACTTGTTTGGGATATGGACCACATAATCAAAAAAAAGGGGGAAATAGTGTATATAGAGTTTGGATAATTGCAAAAGGAAGCAATTCAAAAGGGAACACTAGAAACTTAGCAATCTTGCATAACAACTTCCTGCACATAGACTGTGGGTTTTTTTTTTTCTGTGCTACCTGGTTCCAATATGCACATCACATACAAGATGGACATACAGGGATTGCCCACAGAAACCTCAGAAATCCCAAAACAAGGTGTAGCACAGAAATTTCTTCCATGTTCTAAGAATGCCTGCCAGTTCCAGAGTACTTAAATTCTATCCACAATGACTGAAAACAGCCCAGTCCAAAACAGGAACAACAACAAATGAATGCTTCTGAGAGAAGAGGAGAAAGGGCTTTCTACTAACATTAAAAAAACTGGTTTAGTAGAATTCTGGAGAAAGATTCTTCAGTGCCCTTTGAACAATAGGTGGTATGGGTCTAAACAATATTGCTAAATCATATTTCATGGAAAAAGGAAAATTTAATTTTTACAATTCCTGTATTTCTTATATTAATTCAGGCTCATAAAACCATTTCTGCCAAACTTAACTCTAGTCAAAGCACAAACTCCCAAATTATATTGAATAAAAGGAACAAAAGAAAACCAAAGTTTCCAAAAGCATATGCATTAAGATCATCTCTAATATACGAATGTGAAATCACAAATTACTTACTGGTATAATTTGAAAGTGCTTTACTTTTTGTCCATGACTCATTGACAGTACAAAAGTTTTTGGGTTACTCTGGCTATCCCGTACCAAGAAAACTCTGAAGAGAAAGAAAGAAGTTCCATATGTTTCTATGTTTATTCATGGAGTTCAGAGAAATACAGCATGGAACAAATCCAGGAAGTATACTCAGAAAGGCAGCCAGAGACTTTGCTACTGTTTACTCAATGGGAAAGATTATCCAACTTGGAAAATCCAGTTATTACATAATCTTAGGTTCTAAGACTATCATCACATAATGCAATTTTAGTAGACTCACTATGCAGCCCATTTGTCAGATTGTGTTCTCACAATGACCAAGATCATGTTATGAAGGCATCAATAACTACTTCTTCCTTCATTTCCCAGGTATTTCCTTGTAGCTTTTTCAGAAAAAGTAATCCATTATTATACATTTATTTTAACTTTGGGGTATATGCTCTTAAAAACAATCTTAAGATTGTAATATTTTAAATGCTACAGCAAAATATTTTAAGTAAAAGAAACATCCAAACAGTCTTTAACCTTGAAGATCGCAGCAGAAAAGTCTCTCTTATGTCAGCCTAGAAAAACAAGCCATGGCCTAAGGAATAAGGCTGCCAGGCTTGGATTCTGATTTACTGGCAGTGCAGGGTAAAAACAGTTTTGTATTAATTATTGGTGAACACACTGTGTAAATAGTCTCCACTGGTGACTCCAATACTAATCTTACTGTGCCTGAGCAAAGAGACAGCCAAACTTGAGGCACCACAAATGTCTGCTAAGCCTATTCATTTCATTTGTACTGTGTGAAATTCCTACATTACATCACTGAGAGATGGGACAAAGGGTGTTTTGGTGGTCAATTAAGCTGTGGCACTCATTCCCAGTCCAAGTGGATCACCACTGCCACCTGGTGGACGAATATTGCCATGACAACTTTCCAAAGAAATTTTGTTAAAAACCTACAGTAAGTCTTCTTTGGACAATAATTTCACTCCGCTTAAAAGTACTGAGCTCAGAATTAAAGAGAATGATAGCACTCCACAACAATGGCATATTTCTTTGTGATTTATCTTCTTCTTAGTCTCTTTAGATAATAACTTCACTACTTGTTTAAATATGTATACAGTACAAAGTCTTTTCTCGAGTCTGGTGAAATGCTGACCTGCTATTAATCATTCCAAATGTCAGTATTAAATCATCTCTCAAAACCTTGCTATCTTCTTAATCTATCCCTTGAAGACAAAAGCTCCCATCATCTCATGCTTAAACTGTACTGGCCCCATTCCTTACCCAAACTTCAATACAGCTTCCCAACTCATTCTCCAAAGAAGCTGAAACACTGAGCCATTTCCACCTTCAGACTACACATCTGTCCTAATATATCTTATTCTTCTGTGACCCGCAGCACCCCATTAAAAAAGACAAATATCATCACCAACTATTCTTTTTCATAGATCTGTATTCTTTTAAGCTATTAAAATTATAGAAAGGGAGACAGGGATATATAGAGACAGGGGAAAAAGTTATCGGATATTCAAAATGTATGAGAAAATGCTTTTTAGTTATTCTATTTTGCATCATACTCCTCCTAAAATTATGAGGAATAATGTCATAATATGGAGAATATTCTGGAATTGTATTAACTATATGTTCTAATCAACATGGTGATCTCCAAAACAGGCTTACCTTTTCCATCATACATGAATATCTGAGATGTTGGAATTGACACAGTATAATACTGATAGGTAAGAAATGAAGAATCCTATCCTGTTATATATTCCTTAATATAAACACATGCAGCACATACCAGTATTGTGGGAGGAATACAATAATAATTACCTCTATACATTAAAGGCACTTCTATTTTATGAGAGGTCTAGAGGACAGACTTGGTTGTTGTTGCTTTCTTGTACCAGTATGGGGATATGAACTCAGGGCTTGGGTGCTATCCCTTAGCTTTTTCACTCAAGGCTGGTGTTCTATCTCTTGAGCTTTATTCCTGTCTTTTGGCTGGTTCACTGTAGGTAAGAGTCTCTTAAGATACTTTTCTCTTAATCCATGTTGAATAACTTTTAGGATAAATCCAATTATCTGCCAGCCAAAACCAAAAAACATCAAACTTACCCATCCACAGGCCCTTGCTGAGTAATCAGTCTCTGAGCTTCATCCCTAGAGATTCTGTGGTGAAACCATGGCTGGGACCGATGGATCGCTGAAGACATAAAACGTAAGAGGAACAAAAGGGTTTGTTGGACATGAACTCTTCGTCCCAGTCTACCTTCCACCTATGCGACCACATCTCAGGGACATTCATCTACCTCTCAGTGACAACGACTGAGAACGAACATACCCAGGCTGGTGGCAGAGCTGTGTGAGGAGGCCGTGGGGCTGCCGTGATTGCCTAAGCGTAAGCATCCTTTCTTCTGAGCAAAGAAGGGGAAAACAAATCTCAACTTCTTGGGTGAAGCAAATGCAAATCATCAACAATTTAGAAGACTATGAAACTATCAGTACCCTCCACGCAAGTCCTTCCTCAACTGCCACAGAAAGGGCTTCAGTGGGATTTTCTATCACTCTGCTTTTCTGACCTGAGAAGTCCATGGCTACCAGGGAATTCTCTGATATGCTTCTCTGGAAAAAAAAAAGAAGACAGAACAGTTGAACCATGGAAATATGTTTGAATGGGATCTTTCCACGATTTTCCTGGCAATATACTAGTCCCAAAGAGTCTGTCAGAAGATTCAGAAGTTCAAATGCATATGTGGGATGAAACAGTCCTATAAAATATTTTCATAGAATAAGTTAGTATTTATTAAGTGATGTAAGTACTGCATAAAAAGATGAAAACGTTAAAACAAAGTGTATCTTTCTCCTGAAAGAGACCTCTTTTTTATTTTCTCTAGTAAGATGGCAAAACTGTAACTAACAAAATAAGCACCAAGAGATGAGTACCTGCAGAAGAGGGACTGGGCAAAGAAGAGGGGTGGACAAACAAAGGCAGGAAATGGGGAGGTGGGAGGGGAGGAATACAGTTTTAAAAAGCATTGTATATACTACAAAGTTAAGAAATGTAAGGGAAGGGGTGGATGCAGGGAGCTGAGAATGTTGAAAGGTGTGTCGCTGATCAAGATGCATTGTATTCATAACTTCTTTGTTAAATGGCAAATCCTTTGTACAATCATTTAAAGATAATTAATACCAAAGCATAACTATTTCTGGTTAAAAACACTAGTCCTGAACTCCTCTCCCTACTAATATTTCAGATACCTTCATTGTCAATTAAATAGCTCATCCACTTACATATAAAGCTATTTTACAAGATTCAAGATATCTGCAAGCTGTAATTTACATTGGCACTCATTTCTTTAGAAAGATTATTCAAAGTCTTATAATGAAGCACACTAAAATAAGTATTTTTAAGGTCAGCATATCAACTTTCATCTTATTTAGAAAATGAAATGGAATGGGATAATAATTTGGACAACTTTACAATATTATTATTTCTATTATTTAATAGGAGAACACAATCTCTTTTTTTCCCCCTGTGCCTGTACTGGGTTTATGCTTAGGGACTGAGCACTCTACCTTAGTTTTTTCTGCTCAAGTCTGGAACTCTATCACTTGAGCCACACCTCTACTTCCAGCTTCTTAGTGATTAACTGGAGATATGTATTTCACAGACATTTCGGCCCAGGTTGTGTTCAAACGATGACCCTCTCATCTCAGCCTCCTGAGTAGCTAGGTTTCCAAGTATGAGCCCGCTGGAACCTGGCACCTGTTCTCACCTTGTGCAGGGCTACACATGGAAATGGAAGGCTGGGTACTAAGCCTTCCTGACAAAGGGCGTGACATGAAGCTGATGACACCTTCAAATAAGTGATCTACTTTTGGCTAATGACTTCTTATTTTCCCATTCATTGAGGTGAAAGTAAACTATCCAACATCTGGATATAGTTCTTATTTTTGTTTGATTGAGACGTGCATGGTCTACAACCATCTTTTTTTAAATAAGATTTTTATTGTGAAAATGCTGTACAGAGAGGTTACAGTTACATGAGCAAGGTAATGAGTACATTTCTTATCAAGCATTGTGGCCTCCTCCTTTGTTTTTCCCCTAACATTCCTTCCCTCCCACCTCCTCAACTACACCTCCTCCCCCTAACTACACCTCCCCACCCCCACCTAAACCTAAATTGTAATGTTCGTTTTTCAACATAGTGTCTTGTACATGTCGTTGTTGCAATGGGTCCACCTGTATCCCTATTTAAACATTTTGTTTTTTTCCCTTCCCCTCCCCAAATTATACCAACATCAAATGCAGTGAAAACAGGGGTTATAGCATGGGGGAGGGACATAAAAAGCAACAAAAAAATCACATGGTACCTTATAAATACATTAGAAACAACAGCAAGAAAGAAAAAACCACTTGTGTCCCTATCTTGGGGTTCATTTCACTTCACATCATCTTATCTGACCTTTTCTGCCATCTTTTTAAAGCTATGCAGCCCTACAGGAAGTCATGAATTCTGAAAAAGAGCTGGCTGGCAGAACCTTGTGTCAATTATCTCACTTGGCACTGGGCAAGTTCTGTAGTCAGGCAACTGGAAGGTAGAGGCAAGAGGTAGTGAGTTCATAGTCAACCTAGAATATGTGGCTAGTCCTAGGCCAGTCTGAGTTAGATGGCCATACCTTGTCTCGGGTCACAAAAAGCCAAGAGCTAGGTAGGCAGTGGTGATTCACCTCTGTAATTCTAGCTACTTAGGAGGCTGAGATTGGAGGATGTGGATGAGACTCATTACCCCTTAAGCAGAGAGAACTAGAGGCATGGGCTAAGTGGTGGAGTATCCACTTTGAGCAAAGGAGCCAAATGAGAGCACCAGGCCCTGAGGTTAAGCCTCCACATCGGCCAAAACCAAAGAAATGAAAACAAAACAACAATTAAAAACAAGTTTTAGAAAAATTTCCTATCATCCCCAAGGCCCCTGGTTCCATCCCCAGCCCTACAAGAAGAAAAGAGAAAACCTTTCACTCATTTTGGACAATATGAAAAAACTTATAACTCTGCCAAAAAAAAAGGAAAATGCTCAATAGTTGTTATTCATGAATTAATAAACAAAGGGCAATTGTAATGGTAATTATAATGGTAAAAGAATGAGCAAAGTTCCATTAGGAGACATTTGGGTTATACCACTGAATACTGACTACAACAAATCTTTATTATTCCATCAGAAAAAAAAAAAGAAGGATTCCTTTCCATCCCACATGTCATTTATCAGCATTTGCTGTTGTTTCCTCCAACTATGTAACAGTATCCCCAAATCTTGTTATGGCTCATCTATATTTATCTAGCTTTCCCGAGATCCAGCATGCAATCTCCCATTTGTGACAGGAGCCATGGTAACAGAGAGCTCCTCTTTCCAGACAGATGCTGGCTCTGTAATCTCTACTGGTTGTCACAGCTTCTGTGCTCTTCTCATGCATGGTCTCCAGGGCTGGGATGTGGGCCATTCAGGTAGACCTGTGCTTCACCAATCAAAGCATCCTCCTTTCCAAAGCTCAGAGTAGCCTTCGTCCTAACTCTAGCTTTATGCTTACAGTTTCTCTGCACTCACAGGCCAAGATGGCTTCTGCAGTCTCAAGTTCCTGATAACATGAGAATACTATTAAGGAAAGGAACATAAATACATCACCAGTTGTTCTTTTAAAAAAATTATTGACTACAGCAGGCCAGAACATAAAATGAGATCACGCAGCATCCTACAACAACTCAGCTGGAGGGAGGGAGACTATGAGTCACGTAGGAAGCCATTTCATTTGCTGCATTAACTACACCAAGGGAACACACGGGAATACAGCAAATATTTTCCACTGAATGGCATGTGGGGGATAAAAAATTCATAGCATACCTTCAGTGGACAAAGAAACGGACAAGGTCATTTCCAGCTTGATTTTTTTTTCAGGCAGGAATGTAATTTTGGTAACATTAAGAATTATTGAAATGATCCTGTGAATTAGTTGTATTTATCAAATATCCCCCTCACTACCTTTTTAGTTCTTTCTTTTTAAGGGATGAAAAGGACAGACCTTAAGAAAAATTTCCACAGTCATAGAAACACAGATTCCTTTTCAAGAAAGAACAGGTCACGAATTCTGAAATCAGATCCACCCACTGCAACAGAGTCATGTGTGCAAAATGCTCCTCCACCTAGATGCATTTGAAGCATCTAAGGCAACCTAGAAGCTCTGCCATTCCCAAGAGGCACAGCAGCTCCTTAGCCTTTGTACTCTTAATTGCTTCATAAAATGCCATTTTCATGATGTTGATCTTTCCAATCCAGGAGCGTGGGAGTTTTTGCCACTTTCTAAGTTCTGTTTTGATTTCCTTTTTCAGATTTTTAAAGTTTTCATCATAGAGGTCCTTCACTTCTGAAAACATTACAGGATAGAATAGGAGAACCCCTAGGTCTCCTTGGCACAGGCTGAAATTTTCTTAATAGAGACCCAGAAACACAACAAATAAAAGAAAGGTTGGACAAATGAGATTGCATGAAATTGCAGAGCTTCTGCATGGAAAAGGACATAGCTAGCAAGATCAATAGAAAGCCCACAGATTGGGAGAAGGTCTTCATTAGCCATACAATGGACAAGAATCTCATATCTAAAATATACCTGGAACTCAAAAAATTAAATCCCAAAAAATTAAATCCCCCAAAAACAAATCTTCAAAGAAACAACTGCCCAATAAATAAGTGGGCTAAAGACTTAAAGAGAAACTTCTCTGAAGAGAAAAGAAGGACGGCCAATAGACACATGAAGAAATGCTCAACTTCTCTAGCCATAAAAGAAATGCAAATCAAAACAACATTGAGATACCACCTCACCCCAGTTAGAATGGCTATAATCAAGAACTCTAATAACAACAGATGCTGGAGGGGATGTGGACAGAAGGGAACCTTACTACATTGTTGGTAGGAGTGTAAACTTGTTCAACCACTTTGGAAAGCAGTATGGAGGTTCCTCAAGAGACTCCACATAGAGCTCCCCTATGACCCAGCAATCCCACTTTTGGGTATTTACCCAAATGATCACAAACAAGACCATACTAAAGCTACCAGCATGACTATGCTTATTGCAGCATTATTTACCATAGCTAAGATATGGAACCAACCCAGATGCCCCTCAGTAGATGAATGGATCAAGAAAATGTGGTATATATACACAATGGAATTCTATGCCTCTATTAGAAAAAATGACATTGCCCCATTTCTTAGGAAATGGAAAGGCTTGGAAAAAATTATATTAAGTAAAGTAAGCCAGGCCCAAAGAAACATAGGTCCCATGGTTTCCCTTATTTGCAATAACTAGTATATGTCTGAGTCAAGCAGAAAAGGTCAGATAAGTTGATGTTTGGGGAATGAACCCAAAGATAAGTATTCAAATGTTTTTTTTTCTTTCATGCAATTGTTTCTAACATATTTATAAGATGATTTCTATGTTTCTTTGTATGTCCCTCCCCAACAGTATAACCCTGCTTTCACTGTATTTGATGTTGGTATAATTTGTGGAGGGGAAGGGCAAAAACAAATCATTTCACTAGGGATAGGTGGACCCATTGCAACAATGAGATGTATAAGTTATGTCAAAAAATAAACTTTACAACTTTGGTGGGGGGAGGACCGGGTGGGGGGAGGTGGGGGAGGATGGGAAGGGATGGGAAGGGGAAACAACGAGGAGGCAACAATGCTTGATAGGAAATGTACTCGTTATCCTGCCCATGTAATTGTAACCCCTCTGTATGGTATTCTCCCCCCCCCCCAAAAAAAGAAGATCCAGCCTAGTGTCAAAAGAAAAGAATTTTTAAATTAAAAAAAAGAGTAGATTTTTCTCAAGCTCCTCATTCTATCCAGGATCACATCAACAGAGAACAGAATCCTCTGGCTAACTCACTTCTTTACCCTCCCCCTAAAAAGTGTAAAATGCCTGCGGATGCTTCTCATTTTGGAGGTGCACCATGTGACTGTGATGTGGGATAATAGCATGGTTGTTATGTAGGAGAACTCCTTTCCTTTCTCAAATGTATGCAGTTTAGAGGAGAGTATCATTCCTTGGATATATGACTAGAGTGTCTCTTCTTTTCTTGTGACTCCCTGGACACAGACCCTGCATGAAAAGCAGGAACAGCAGAAGTAGGTGAGAGATGCTAGCACCTACTCAGTCCTCAACTCTTCCATCAAAACCCAGAAGAGCGGGGTCCTCTACACATACCAAAGTAAACAGATGGGTCAAAGCATTTATGTTCCCTCCATGAAAATGCAAACAAGTATACACACACACACACACACTCACACACACACTCACACTCACACACTCACACACATACACACACTCACACACACATACACACACACTCTCTCTCTTACACACACTCTCTCTCTCACATACACACACACACACACACACACACACACACACACACACAGGCAAGTGGTTCTGTGTCCAATTGTAATTCTCAAACCACACACATTCCCATTACAAAATTACCAAACTTCCTCCTCCAGCCCGATTTCTACTGGGACTCACTAGAGAGTGTGTCACCCTCCATAGTATGTTGACTGAGTCAAACCAAACCGATCAAACTCTCGGACATGTGTTCACTGCCAACAGGACCACATTCAGTGAAGAAGGAAAGAATCGTATCATCTTTTTCATTCAATGACAGGGAAGTAAATGGAAAGTACTTGGTTCATATTAATTGAAAGAACTAAACAATAATTGTCTCCAAATTCTTTCTGCTATTAAAAGGATCATCTTAATCACTTTAGACTCTAAAGGAAATTTGGAGGGATTTAAGAAGGATTAAGATAATAAAATTCAATATTCTTTTTATATACATATGGATTGAAAGATAAGTGAAAACTGACAAACTAGTAAAATGTCTACCTTAAAGTTATTATTTAACAAAACTTCATGGGTTTCCTTAGTTTCTTATCTTAAGGCTTTGAAATCTTGTGCTACAATGACGCAAAATTATGCTTTGATAAAGGGACATGATGACAAAAATTGAAGTTTTCCTTCCACATCTTCTATCAGGCTTCCTAATCAATGTTATTTCATGCCTCATTTCTAGAATGAAGCACTTCATCTGCTGTGTTATATAGGGGACAAATGTGTCTTCATTCGTCACAGCCATGAAGAGCTGATTTTCAACCCATGTAGAAAATGCAGATTTCAAAAACGCACCTGAACTGATTTGTAATACAGGCACATACTCAGTATTAATTTCTAACATACTCAGTATTAAAAAGCCACAAAAATCACAGCACGTAAACTTTAAGTTCAAAAATAAATTTCTTGTGTTAAGACACAGGAATTTAAAATTAGGTCCTAAAGATGGTAAAAGATGTATATACGTGAGTCTGGAAAACAATACCCGAATTACATTGAGTAGAATCTGTGAAGGAGTGTTGTCATTAAAATAATGCACGACTTATATTTTGGCTTGTAGTTTTAGAGTTTCCTGGAAAGCAGTCTCTTTTTAGGGACCTAGAACTTTAAAAAAAGAATCATTGTTAGAAAACCAGAATACAAATGAGTTCCTGTGAGAATACTGCGGCTTCTGAAATTCTAAGCCATTTGCATGTTTATAGTAGTTTTCAACACTAAAATAAACCTGCAACCAAAACCAACAGTTAAGAAAACACAACCTGTAATGTCATAAAAAAGATTCTACACATGTACCTTATTCAGATCTAATCTTCAGATCTTCAGTGTCACAATGGCCCACCATATCATACAAAGATTTTGTATACTTTATCTCCTTTCTTTTTACTGTCTCTAAGTAATTAAAAATGGCATCTAATGAACACCATGAATCTCAATTAAATACTTTCAATACATTACAGTGATTTTTGTCACCTAGGCTGCTCCTATGTAAAATCCAAGAGAAAATTCAATAGCACATTGTATCAAAATCATACCACAGTCACTTTACTTGACCAAAAGGATATAATGTAAATGTACTACAGCATGCATTTGTAGTACAATCTATGTTAAACTAAGTGATGTGAATATAAAATCCAAATCCAAACAGGAGTTCCTTACCATAGGTGAGATACTCTGAGGACTGCATCCGCTTCTACCTTGGTATGGGTGCATGTAATTCTGGTACAGCTGCATGCCATACTGCAGAATAAACAAAAACACATTCTCAGTACATGTATTACACCAATAATTTATCATAAAGTCAACATTATCATAAATTATACATTATTGATATAAAAAGAGTTTAGAACACTGCCTTAAAACAAATATGGTAAGCAATCACAACTTTCAAATGATAAAACATCTAGTGCTCTGCAACAGTACATTTTAAAAGACAATTTTATGGCCAGGGCTGTTGGCTCATATCTGAGATCCTAGATATATGGGAGTTAGGGATCAGGAGGATAGTGGTTAGAGGACATCCCAGGCAAAAAGTTCAGGAGACTTCATCTCAACTAATAGCTGGGCACATGGCACAGGATTGTCATCCTAACTTATATGGGAAGCTGAGACTAGGAGAACACCAGTTACAGGCCCATTCAGGCAAAAGAACTGACAAAACCTCATCTCAGCAGAAAAAGTTGTGTGGGGTAGCAAATGCCTGTTCTCCCAGTGATGGCAGGAAATATACATAGAAAGGTCGTGGTCCAGGCTGATGCCAGGCAAAAAGCAAGCCCTGTCCCAAAGGATAGTTAGGTAGTAAGTGTTAGAGGCATGGCTCAAGCAATAGGGTGCTTCTATCACAAGCAAGAAACTCAAAGTTCAAATCCCCATAACACACACACACACACACACACACACACACACACACACACACACACACACACACACACACACACACACGTTATTAGGGTGCTTCTATCACAAGCAAGAAACTCAAAGTTCAAATCCCCATAACACACACACACACACACACACACACACACACACACACACACACACACACACGTTATTCTCCCAGACCCCAACTTGAGGTTCAGCAACCAAGTATATAGTATAAAGCTCCAGTACTGACATTTCCATTCACTGTGCTTGCCCAGCAAACATGTCCTACAATTACTTCAGAGGGGTACCCTGTCTTGTGATGAGACATCATGCTTTATCCCCAAAGCATATGAAAACCTCACACACATCCTAAGCAGTTCTGGGTAAAAGTTTCTGTTACTCTGAGGACTGACTGAATCACTTTGTCCCCTTGGTAAATCTGGAAATGTGGTGGTGGGTGGAGAGGCACTGTAGCACCTTTGTGTAAGTATCCTTCCAGCATTGGTATTTGGCTTCAAAATGAAGGAAACTTCAAAAACAGTGAACAGGGTGATTTGAAAGTGTGTGGGAGAGCACTAGCAAAGCTGAGGAGGAGGCAGTGTCTTCAGAAAGCTGGAAGGCATCAGGAAAAGACAGAATTGAAATACAATTGTGTTATTTATTTATACTGCACTGGATGTGTTCCCTTTCAGACCTAGAAACTACTCTCTTTGATTTCTGTCACTTTGCTAAAATAAGAAATCAAAGGGACAGACAGATATTTTTATTTCTGCTTTTTTCTTTTTCTTTCTTCCTTTCTTTTTTTCTTTTTTTTTTTTTTTGCTATACATTCTCTACAGTTTTTTTCCCCGTTTTATGCAGCCACATTGCACTCACAAGTTAGGCCCTCATATCTGGTGTTTAATCCCCTGCCTCCCATTTCCTCCTGCTGTAGCTTTGGGCATGACCATCCCTGGCCAAGATGACCATCATTGGCCATCCTCCCACCATCATCACATGGCCCTAGCAGCAGGGGCTGCTCAGGGAGTAGCAAGCAAAGCTGTCCACATGGGGAGGACCGTGCAGGCAAGCATAGGGAACAAGGACAATAGCTTTGGCAAATACGTTCCCATCAACTCCACCATGTTGGATCTGATCATCTCTTGTCTGTCCCATCTGGAAGAGCATAGCCACTCTAATATTTATCTGCAGGAACTGTTGGAGTTCAACCATAGGAATGCCTTGAAATGGAGGAGTAGCTGTGGGAAGCTGCCTAAGTACCTCTGGCAACCAACCTTCCTTCCTTCCCTCCTTCCTTCCTTCCTTCCTTCCGTCCCTCCTTCCTTCCTTCCTTCCTTCCGCCCTTCCTTCCTTCCTTCCTTCTTCCTTCCTTCCTTCTTCCTTCCTTCCTTCTCTCCTTCCTTTTTTTTCTTTCTTTCTTTTGTACTAGATGTTGAACTCAGAACATGGGTGCTTTTCCTTGTCATTTTTAGTTCAAGGCTGTCTACTAATTGAGCCATAGCTCCACTTCTGGCATTTTTAGTGGTATATTGGAGATAGGAGTTCCATGGACTTTCCTGCCCCAGCTGGTGTTGAACCTCAATCTTCAGCTCTCAGCCTCCTGAGTAGTTAGGATTACAGGCATGAGTCACCAGGCCTGAGCTCTGAAAGCATCAAGCAGGCTCCTACTCTGCCCCCTTAGACCATAATTGAGCCAATTATCTTCTTAAATCCTGGCTTTCGTGTGGCCTTGTGGATTTCCCTGTGTCATCACCTTGCTGCCTCGGTCAGCTTCCACAGCCCTGTGTCCTCAACTAATGCCAAGCGTGGGCTTGCAACCAACTAGTCAGCCTGCACACCTGTGCCCAGGCCTCAGATAGTCACAATAAATAGGCTCTCCACATTAAAAAATAAATAAAGTTCTTATAACAAGACATCGAATCAACACCATAAAACAAAATCCTATCAGCAGGATGAGTTCAACTTAAACATTCCAACTGAGATGTTTCTCTATTTCCTTAAAAGTAATACCAACAAAGTGGATATATTTGGAAATTAGGCAAAAAATCTTGGGGGAAGGGGAGGCTAGAAGAGTCATTTTTTAAAAAGATTTTGCTTTTCACATGAATATCAAACTACATTCCTTTAAATTCTCTGAACTGACTTCCTTATCCAATTATTTCCCAACTTCTAAAAGTGATGTTTTCTTTTTAAAAATCTAGGTTTGATTGACATTAATAAAACCTAAAAAAATTTACTTTAAACCAACCTTAAACCTTTAATAACTTGAACAAAAAAAACATGACAGAGGAGCTGGATCCCTAGACAAGTTCATTTCAGAGACTAGATAATAACTTCAAACCAACACTTCTACAAGAAACATGCTGTTTGGCCACCTTTTATTTATCTGCATTGAAAAGCTGCTTACATACTAATAAGACTGTTTTCTTCAAAGATGTGTTGTCTCTGATGCCTGCAGCATTAGGAAGTTGCCTCAGTGCTGCTGGGGGTCTTTAGTAGGCATTTAACTCTGGCCGAGGGGAAGGGTATGGGTCATCTTAACATTTCCCTGTCCTATGGAGGGGCATGTACGAGACCAAAAATCTGCTATAGAGGCTGGCAGAGTTCTAATTGGAGGATAGGAGCAGGCATGACACTTAACCAGGACACTGTGCATACACAAAGCCCCTGTTCTCTAAGTCTCAGATGTTCTGTAATTCTACACATAAGCACGATTGCTCCAGAAGAAAAAAGAAAATTGTCTCCTATCTTGTCTCTATGAAGAGTTTACATATGTATATATGTGGAAAATGAAGAATTAAACAAGAGACTACCTTCTTAGTGGGATGCTATTTCAATATCTAATAATAGGACATTAGGAAAACAAAAGGGAAGTTCTGGTCCAGCAAACACAGCACAAAAAGTCTCCCTGTTCCTCCCCAGGAAGAACAATAATAAGTGCTGGAAATAACATGCTAGGCAACCCAGGGAGATCAACAAAGGGATGGCAGGAGTATTTCTAAACCCAGGTGAGTCTGCCTTACCAGCAGGGGATGCATGCAAGAGCCCCACTAACAAACTGCAGGCCTGGCTTCCATGTTGGGGAAATTTATTCCAATTATATGTACTGGTATGATAAATATGTGTACCTATATGCATATGTAGATGTACACAGAGTATACCTCAAAAGTGGGAAATGACAAAATGTATAACTGAATACATACAAAATAATTGAAGTAAAAACAAAGGATTCAGTGGCAAGACACCTGCCTTACATGCACTAGGCCCAGGTTCAACTGCAAACACTATAAAAAACTGAAAGCATGTAGCTGGTGACTCAAGCATGTAATCCTACCTAGGAGGCTGAGATCTGAGGATCACGGTTCAAATCCAGCCCAGGCAGGAAAGTCTGTGGCACTCTTATCTCCAATTAACCACTAGAAAACTGGAAGTGGTACTGTGGCTCAAGCGGTAGAGTGCTCGCCTTGAGCTGAACAACTGAGGGACAGCGCCCAGGCCCAGAGTTCAAGCCCCACGACAGACAACACACACACACACACACACACACACACACACACACACGAGGTCTTTCCTTGTTGCTGTTGTTTTAAATGTACAAGTGACTTTTTTTGTTTCCTTTGTATGTTCTTCACCCTGCTGTCACTGTACTTGAATTTGGTAACCTGCATCTTGTATATATATATATATATATATATATATATATATATATATATATATATATATATATATATATATATATATGTGTGTGTGTGTGTGTGTGTGTGTGTGTGTGTGTGTGTGTGTGTTTGTGTGTGTCTAATTTGGGCAGGGGAAGTAGAAAACAAAATGCTGAAACAAGGACACAGGTTGACCCATTGCAACAATCATACCCACAAAACAGAATTCAACTTTACAACTTTGGGCAGGGTGGGGTGAGGGGGAGTGAGGGAGGTGGGGAAGGGTAGGGATAGTGGGAGAACAAGAGGGAAGGGTAACAACGCTCAACAAGCTATGTGACCATTGCTTTACTCATGTAACTGTAACCCTTCTTTCTGTACAGCATCTTTACAATGAATAAAATTTTTCAAAAGATAAAAAGTATAAATGATATGGAAACACCATGCCATCATTTAATTTATTTATTAGTTTTTTATGTTTTTTATTCTAAAATACTGTACAGAGGGGTTATAGTTACATGAGTAAGGTAAGGAGTACATTTCATATCGAACACTGTTACCTCCTCCTTTGTTTTTCCCCTACACCATCTCTTCCCTCCCCACCACCCCAATTCCCACCTTCCCCTCCAAGTTAGTTTTCTACAGAGTGTCTTGTACATCTCATTGTTACCATGGGTCAACCTGTATCCTTGTTTCAGCATTTTGTTATTTCCCTTCCCTTCCCCAAGTTAGAAAAATGTATATACAAGATGCAGGGCACCGACATCAAATACAGTGAAAACAAGGGTTATACCATGGGGGAAGAACATACAAGAGAAACAAAAAAAATCACATGGTACATTTTTGATACATTAAAAACAACAGCAAGAAAGAAAAAACAAATTGTGTCCCTATCTTGGGGTTCATTTCACTTAACACCATCTTATATGATCATATGTACATAGCTTTTAACCTTTTCTGCTTATCCTTGCCTTATACTAGTTATTGCAAATAAGGGAAACCATGGGACCTATGTTTCTTTGGGCCTGGCTTACTTCACCTAATATAATTTTTTCCAAGTCTTTCCATTTCCTAACAAATAGGGCGATGTCATTCTTTCTCATGGAGGCATAGAATTCCAGTGTGTGTATGTGTGTGTGTGTGTGTGTGTGTGTGTGTGTGTGTGTGTGTGTGTAATCTACTGAGGGGTATCTGTGTTGGTTCCATATCTTAGCTACAGTGAATAATGATGCCATAAACACAGTTTTGCTGGTAGCTTTAGTATAGCCTTTTTGTGATCATTTGGGTAAATGCTCCAAAGTGGGATTGCTGGGTCATAGAGGAGTTCTATGTGTATTCTTTTTATTTTATTTTATTTTATTTTATTTTATTTGAGAACATACTGTACAGAGGGGTTACAATTACATGGGCAGTATAATGCACACATTTCTTACCAAGCATTGCAGCCTCCTCCTTTGTTTACCCATCACCTCCCTTCTATGTATATTCTTTTGAGGAACCTCTATACTGCTTTCCTAAGTGGTTAAACAAGTTTACACTCCCACCAACAATGAAGTAAGGTTCCCATTTGGCCACATCCCCTCTAGCATCTGTTGTTATTAGATTTCTTGCTTGTAGCCATTCTAACTGGGGTGAGGTGGAATCTCAATATTGTTTTGATTTGCATTTTTTATAGCTAGAGAAGTTGAGCATTTCTTCATGTGTCTATTGGCCATTATTATTTCCCTTTCAGAAAAGTTTTTCTTTCTTTTTTTTGGGGGGGTCCGGTCATGGGGCCTGAACTCTGGGCCTGGGTGCTGTCCCTCAGCTCTTCAGCTCAAGGCTAGCGCTCTACCACTTGAGCCATAGCGCCACTTCCGGCTTTTTTCCTTTTGCTTATGTGGTGCTGAGGAATCAAACCCAATGCCTCAGGCATGCAAGGAAAGCGCTCTACCACTGAACCACCTTCCCAGTCCCAGAAAAGTTTTTCTTTAAGTGTTTGACCCACTTTGTATTGGGCAATTTTTTCTTTGAGGATTTGTTGTTCGGTGATACAGTTTTTTGAGTTCTAAGTATATTTTAGATATGAGACCCTTGTCCAATGTATGACTAGTGAAGATCTTCCCCCAATTCGTTGGTTTTCATTTTGTTTTGTTTTTTGGGTCCAGTCAGGGGCCTGAACTCTGGGCCTGTGTGCTGTCCCTCAGTTCTTCAGCTCAAGGCTAACACTCTACCACTTGAGCCACAGCGCCATTTCTGGCTTTTTTTTCTGCTTATGTGGTGCTGAGGAATCGAACCCAGGGCCTCATTCATGCAAGGCAAGCGCTCTACCACTGAGCACCTTCCCAGATCTATAAATCTTGCTAGCTATGTCCTTTGCCATGGAGAATCTGCAGCTTCATGAAATCCCATTTGTCCAACCCAACAATAGCAAGGATAAAAACCATATGATTATCTCAATAGATGCAGAAAGAGCATTTGAAAAGATCTAACACCCCTTTATGATGAAGGCTCCTGAAAAACTAGGAATCCATGGAACATTCCTCAATATAATAAAGGCTGTGTATGACAAACCTACAGTCAGCATTATACTAAATGGTGAAAAGCTAAAGCCATTTCCTCTAAACTTAGGAATGAGACAAGGATTCCGGTCTCTCCACTTCTCTTCAATTTAGTATTAGAATGCCTACCTACAGCAATAACAAAAGATGTCAATATAAAAGGGATGCAAATAGGGAAAGATGAAGTAAAACTCTCCCTCTTTGCAGATGACATGATCTTGTATTTAAAGAATCCCACAGACTCCACTCCCAAATTACTCAAGCTGATTCAAAACTTTGGCAAAGTAGCAGGGTATAAAATTAACCCTCAAAAATCAGTGGCTTTTCCATATGCCAACAATGAGAAGAGTGCGGCTGAAATCAGGAAAGCCACTCATTTGCAATAGCCCCACAAAAAATAAAATACCTAGGAATTAACTTATCCAAAGAAGTGAAGGATCGCTATGGTGAAAACTTTAAAAACCTGAAAAAGAAAATCAAAGCAGAACTAAGGAAGTGGAAAAACCTCCCATGTTCCTGGATTGGAAGAATCAACATCATGAAAATGGTAATACTTCCCAAGGCTATCTACAAATTCAATGCAATACCTAACAATATTCCAACCTCATTCTTCAAGGAAATAGAAGAGGCAATTCAAAAATTCATATGGAACAATAAAAGACCCTGAACATAAAAACAATCCTTAACAGAAACAACAGTTCAAGAGGAATATCAATACCAAATTTCAAACTCTACTACAAAGCCATAGTCATCAAAAGAGATTGGTACTTACAATGCTTGATAAGAAATGTACTCATTATGTTGCCCATGCAATTGTAACCCCTTTGTACAGTATTTTCACAATAAAAAAAAAGAGATTGGTACTGGCAGAAGGACAGACCTGAGGACCAATGGAATAGGACAGAAATGAACCCACAGAACCACCCACCTAATCTTCGATAAGGGAGCTAAAACAATAGAATGGAAGAAAGTAAATGGTGCTGGCAAAATTGGTTAAACGCCTGTAGAAAACTAAAGCTAGATCCTTATATATCACCAGAATCAACTCCAAATGGATCAAAGACCTTGGAGTCAAAGCAGACACCCTGAAAACATTACAGGAAGGAACAGGAGAAAATCTAGGTCTCCTTGGCACAGGCCGAAATTTTCTTTTTTTTTTTAATGTATTTATTTTTTTATTGTGAGAATACCGTACAGAAGAGTTACAATTACATGGGCAAGATAATGAGCACATTTCTTATCAAACATTGTTGCCTCCTGTTTGTTTCCCCTTCCTATCCCTTCCCATATCGCCCACCACCACCACCAAAGTTGTAAAGTTCATTTTTCGACATAACGACTTGTACATCTCATTGTTGCAATGGGTCCACTTATATCCCTAGTTAAACAATTTGTTTTTTTCCATTCCCCTCCACAAATTATACCAACATCAAATACAGTGAAAGCATGTGCTATATCGTGGGGGAGGGACATACAAAGCAACATAGAAATCATCTTGTAAATATGTTACAAACAATTGCATGAAAGGAAAAAAAAAACATTTGAATACTTATCTTGGGGTTCATTCCCCTAACATCAACTTATCTGACCTTTTCTGCTTGACTCAGACATATACTAGTTATTGCAAATAAGGGAAACCATGGGACCTATGTTTCTTTGGGCCTGGCTTACTTCACTTAATATAATTTTTTCCAAGTCTTTCCATTTCCTAACAAATGGGGCAATGCCATTCTTTCTGGCATAGAATTCCATTGTGTATATATACCACATTTTCTTGATCCATTCATCTACTGAGGGGCATCTGGGTTGGTTCCATATCTTAGCTATGGTAAATAATGCTGCAACCCAGAAACACAACAGATCAAAGAAAGGTTGGACAAATGGGATCGCATGAAGTTGCAGAGCTTCTTCATGGCAAAGGACATAGCTAACAAGATCAATAGAAAGCCCACAGATTGAGAGAAGATCTTCATTAGCCATACAATGGACAAAGGTCTCATATATAAAATATAGTTGGGACTCAAAAAATTAAATCCCCCAAAAACAAATCTTTAAAGAAACAACTTTCCTATAAATAAATGGGCTAAGGACTTACAGAGAAACTTCTCTGAAGAGTAAATAAGAATGGCCAATAGACACATGAAGAAATACTCAACCTCTTTAGCCATAAAAGAAATGCAAATCAAAATTTTCTTAATATTATTGTTTTTGTGGGTTATGGGGCTTGAACTCTGAGTATGAGTGCTGTCCCTCAGCTCTTCAGCTCAAGACTAGCACTCTACCACTTGAGGCACAGTGCCACTTCCAGTTTTCTGAGCGGTTTATTGGAGATAAGAGTCTCACAGACTTTCCTGCCCGGGCTGGCTCTGAACCACAATTCTCAGATCTCAGCCTCCTGAGTAGCTAGGATCACAGGTGTGAGCCACCGGTGCCTGGCTTGCCATAGTTTCATTAGAATCTGTTTTTTTCTTTACATTAGACATAATTAATGATTTATGCTGATAAATTCAATGGAATCACAGAATCACTGAAGTACTGATTTAAGGAAGTGGGTTTACATCTAGATTCCTAATGCTAAGCTCAACTTAAAGGGAAGAAAGACCTAACAGCCAGGTAGAAGAGCATTTCCTCTATCAGTCCAGCATGATACCTAAGTTCAGGAAACCAGAGAAAACCTGAAATAACCAGCACTGATGGTAGAAGGGTGCTAGATAAGGTTGCTAGGCTATATTAGACAGACAGACAGACAGACAGACAGACAGACAGACAGACAGACAGACAGACAGACAGACAGACAGACAGACAGATAGATAGATAGATAGATAGATAGATAGATAGATAGATAGATGGTGCTAGGGCAAGTGTAACTTCAGTGGCTCCATGCTATTTCCCTATCTTATAACTAAGCTCTCAACTAGATGGCTTCTCAGGGCCTCTGAAATTCGTTATTTTCTTCTTTTGTTTTCTCTCTTTCCTTCCCTCCCTCCTTCCCTGCTCTCTTTTCTACATGTCTATGGCAATCAGCATCAAAACAACAACAACAAAAGTAATAATAATGTAACCAAAACACCAATAATATACCAAAACACCAGCAGGAATTGAAAAACACAAAGTTCAATATAAACCACTGGAAAAAGTCCACAAAATTTTCAATACCATGTTACATCCCCTAAGATGGTTATAATATTTCAAACAGGAAAGTGACAGATTTTGGCAAAAATATGGGAAAAATGCCATGGGAAGGTTAAAATATTCCAGCCACTGGAGAAAACATGTTGACAATTCCTCAAAAAGTTAAATGCAGAATTATCATATAACCAGCAACTCTAGTTCCCTGCATACCTGTCAGAAACCTGAAGAGTGCTGTCCAAATACTTCTGCAAATATGTTCATAATAATACTATTCATCAATAAATGTCCATCGCTAAATGAAAGGATAAATTGTTTATCCAAAACATATATACACACAATGGACTATTTATGTAGCCATAAAATAGAATGAGCTAAAATGAGATATGGTATGGCTGGGTGCCAGGGCTCACACCTCTAATGTTAGCTATTCAAGAGACTCAGATCCAGAGGATTGTAATTTGAGTCCAACCCAGGGAGAAAATTCCACTAGATTCCATCTCCAAAATAATCAGCAAAAACCTAGTCTTGAGCAAATAAGTAGAGCAAGTGGGAGGCCAAACTGCAGTTAATGATTCAGAAACACAACAAATCAAAGAAAGACTGCATAAATGTGACTGCATTAAATTTCAGAGCTTCTGCACAACAAAGGATATAGCTAGAAAAATATATAGAAACCCCACAGACTGAGAGAAGATCTTCACCACCCATACAACAGATAAGGGTCTCATATCTAAAATATACCATCAGCTCAAGAAATTAAATTACTCCAAAACAAACCCCTAAAGAAACAACCATCCCATTAAAAACTGGGCTAAAGACCATAAGAGAGACAGCTCTGAAGAGGAAATATGAATGGGCAAGAGGCACATGAAGAATTGCTCAACATCTCTGGCAAGTCAAAACAACATTGAGATGCCATCATACACCAGTTAGAAGGGCCATAATCAAGAAATCTAACAATGGATGCTGGTGGGGATGTGATCAAAGGAGAACACTATTGCACTGTTGGTCGGAGTGCAAATTTGTTCAATAACTCTGGAAAGCAGTGTGGAGGTTCCTCAAAAGACTACACATAGAGTTCCCTTATGACCCAGCAATCCTACTTCAGGGAATTTACCCAAACGACCCAAAACAAGGACACACTAAAGCCACCAGTACAATGATGGTCACTGCAGTATTATGTAGCATAGCCAAGACATAGAACCAACCCAGATGCTCCTCAGTAGATGAATGGATGAAGAAAATGTGGTGTATATATATATATATATATATATATATATATATATATATATATATATATATATATATATATATATACACACACACACACACACACACACACACACACAATGTAATTCTGTTTCCATCAGAAAGAATAACATTTTTCCATTCATAAGGAAAAGGAAAGACATGGGAAAAAATATATTAAGTGAAATAAGCCAGACCCAAAGAAAAGCAGGTCATCCGATTGCCCTTATGTGTAAGAACTAGAATATGATATTCTTAACAAGGGATTTCAACAACCCAAGTGCTTAGTACAAAGGACTATATATGATGAAGCATCTTAACACAAACTACAACTTATGGAAATGAGGTTTTCAATAGATCCTGTATATAGTTCATTCTTTTTCCTCTATTGTCTTTTTCTTTCTTCATTTCTCTTAGTTTTTTGTACCTCGTGTTTTGCAATTAATAGACAATGCAATATGTGAAAGGGACAGGGAATCACAGAATAAGTAGAACAATGGATGAATCACAGCAACATTGATACTCACTTGACACTATGTTGAATATGAACATGACAACTTGCGGGAGGGGAGAAAGGAGGGGTAAGTGAAAGATAAAGAGGGATGGGTAACAATGATTAAAAAGAAATGTACTTATTGCCTTACATAAATAACTATAACCTCCCCCCCAGCTCATCACCCTTTTCAATTAAAAAGAAAACAAAGATATAATATGGAGGGAAGAAAACTATTTTGCTGAGTAAAAATCAGGTACCGGTTTCATATTAAATTATTCTGCTTTTATGAATTATTAATAGGCAAATTAATGGAGACAACATAAAGAGTATGTTGTCCAGAGTTGGGGAGTACTATTTATGGGTGTTCAATCTGTTTTTGAAGCAGTTGTGACTATCGTAGGTGCTTCTTGATTGTTTATACTAAGTATAAAGTATAAAAGTAGTTTAATTTTCTATTACATAAAATTTTACATCGATTTTAAAAATTAAAATAATACAAGATGTTGTTGAATAGAGGGATGGAGAATGATGGAAGGGGTGAAACTGGTATCGATGTACTACATGTATAAATGGACATGTCGGAGTGAAAGCTCTTTGTAGAATTATTTAGGTAATAAAATTAAATAGGAAAAACAAGAATGCAACACAAAACTGTCCTCTAATCCCAGCAGGATAACTCATGCGATTGGGATTATCCTTCCCTTCCTTACACTGATCTCTCCCTTGCTAAGGATGGGAGTAAAATAAACAAATCACAGGAGTAGCTAAGAAAGAAGTGGCTAAAAGGGCAACAGCAGAAGGAAAACCATGAAACTGAAAAACTCAGAAAACTGTAAACCAACAGGAAGCTTTTGTCAACAACCACATTGCCTATCAGCCAAAATGAAATGAGGAGCCTCAAGTTTCAAATAAGATCCCACTCACTCTGATTTTCATTTCCAAATGTCACAAAAAGTTATTGTAATGCATTGCTAGGAATCTTACTCTTCCCTTGTACATAATACACACAGAGCATAGCATATATAGTCCATAAATTGGTAAATTATCTTAGCTTCCAGGTATGAATTATAGAGTTCTTGGGGAAATGCTGAAACATCACATTTTAGAGAAAGGATTTAAGCACACCAGTAAACCATATATATGGGTGACCTTGGCAGCAATAGGGATAGTCACATTCTTTAGATTGCACATTTTCATCTTTTCTCAATTGTGACTACCATGTTTCACACCAATTTTGATGCTTTCTAAATGAAGCATTGGTCAATTTTATATTAAGATGATATTAAATTCACTGGTGTACTAGTTTTTTAAATAAAGATGTCTAACCAGGCTACTACCTACTTAAGAGACTAAGATCTGAGTTTAAAGTCAAGCCAGGCAGGAAAGTCCCTGGGATGCATATTTGTAATTAATCCTCTAAAAGCCAGAGGTGGAGCTGTGCCTCAATGGTTAGAGACCTGGCCTTGAGCAAAAAAGCTCAGGAATTACCCAGGCCCTAAGTTCAAGCCCCAGGACAGGCACCATATTTTTTTTTCTTTTTTTTTCAATACCTATTCATGGGGAAAATTCTCGAAATTTGACTTATTAAACTAGAAAGCAACTTCTAAAACCCTTACATGAACCTAAAACAATTGCAATAAAGATATAACCACTAGGGTCATCTTAAAACATACTTCAGGTAGGTTTACTGGCAATCAAATAGAATCCTTCTTTCACACACAAAAGATATATGGACTATGTTTGCTTTTTTAGGTTCAAAACAATGAACACACTTGGTGGTGTATTTTCTTTTTCTTTCTCATCTAGCCACACCATTCATGGTGAGTTTTCGCCCGATGTTTTCAAACTCTCCTGGTACCCATCACATTGAACATAAACTTAGGCTCCACTTAAGAAAGATTACCTTAAGCAATCTAAGGGCAGTCACCCAGCACATCCTAGTCTGTTCTTCTTCCGCACAGAACATTTTCAGGTCTCGGAGCCCTCCTGCTTTGTTAGGCTAGAAGGCCACAGCACATTGTTTATCGTTAATGCATATCTTGAAGGTAACACCTGTTGAAATAAAAGCCACTAAAATTCTCCTATATATAATAGAAAGCTCTCTTTTTCAAAAGAAATTAAAAGAAACTTAAGCTTACCTAAAAGGCTGAGACTTGCTTTACACACATATCAAAATATTAAGCCTGTACCTTAAAGCAGAAGCCATAGGGTGTCGGAGCTCCATGTTTTTTTTTGCCTGCCACTGACACATAGATATCACTAGTGCCAAATTCGCTGAAAAACTGCAAGTGCCGTGGTTCCTTAAATAATAAAAATAAAACAAAAATATATGCACAAATACTGAAATGAATACATCATTTCCCATTTTTGTATTTTGATTACATTATGATATGGGCAAAATTATCTATCTCACACAGAATTTTCCATACACTGTCATAAAAATAAACTCACAAAGGATAAAATGAACTGTATCCTAAAGTAGCCAGTAACTCGCTACAGGTTCATATAAGATAGTAAGTGGCAATTTGTTTAAAACTTAAGTTCCTTAATTGCATAACCGTCATATATCCAATTTTCAATTTAAACTTCTTTTTCTCTTTAGCCATCATTTCATGAAATGTAAGAAAGAAAGGATAGCCAAGAATGGGTTTCTCAAATATTTTCTTTAGGTTAGTTTGAGTTTCTGTAGCAGTTTGAGAAGGAAAAGAGAAACAGTGGTGATTCCTGCTACATTTAGACTCAAATATCCCTTGGATTTGTGGTCTGGGTGATGCAGTACAGTGAGCTGGGCTCTATGACTGTCATTTTCTACAGAAAAAAGGAAGTGTGTATAGAGGAATTCAGGGAAATTACCTGCAGAGGAAAGTGTCTAATTTCCAAAGCAAAGTGGGATCATGAGCAGCTATTTCTTCTCTTGGAAATCCATGAGATTTATAGCTGGTCATGGGAAATCACTGGGTCACATTTTTCCAGGATAGGTTAATAACTTGGAGAAGTGCTTAATTCTGAGGGTGAATATATAATCAAAAGTGGCCAAAATGCATTTGTTCTCTAAGACCTTCTACCAGTAGTGTGGTCTCAGACAAGCAGTCTCCATCTTCCCAAAGCCTGTTAGAAATGCAAAGTCTCAGGGCATACCTCAGACCTGCTCAGTCAGCATCTATATTTTAACAATATCCCAGATGATCTCACATGCACTAAAATTTAGCAGCCAAACACACACATGCACTTGTGCACATGTATGCACTCTTTCTCTCTCTCTCTCTCTCTCTCTCTCTCTCTCTCTCTCTCTCTCTCTCTCTCTCTCTCTCTCTCTATATATATATATATATATATATATATATATATATATATATATATCCCTCTTTTTCTCTCTCTCCAGTAATCTGAGCAGCAATCCCACACAAACCCTAAGAAATTTGTCATTTAGCAGGATACTGACATTCTTCTCTGTATGTTACCTATCTTTAAGCATTTTATCCTAATAAGTGTTATCCTTAATTGGGGAAGAAGGCAGAAAATTGTAAAAAAAAAAAATTAAAACTCAGCCTAGGGCCCTTGGAACAATGAGGAAGGAAAGAAATGTCTTACTACCATTAAGATGTTTGCTTTTAATGCTTCATTCTTTGATAGAAAGTGATTTGCTAACAGAAAGGTTTTTTCTATAAAGTTGATGACTAAACTCCTTTTCACTCACTGATATTGCAAAAATCATCATTATAACTCGGTCATTCAAACAGCAATGAAGATAGCTCAAGGAACACTGGCTAATAGTAAGAAGCATGTTGATCTCTTCTCCTGATTTACTTTTATTCTAGAACTGTACATGGATCAAAGAGTATAACACAAGTACAAGATGGCACAGAAAAATCTATGCACATGCACATAGAAAGGAGGAGATGGGAATATAAATATAACTCATTGCATAGCTCCAAGGCTTGCAGAAGTAGTCACTACAATTTCCTGTAGAGTCTGTCTATCTGATCTTTACTACTTCTGACGATTAGTTGCATGTCTTGATGTGAAAGAAAACATGCAAACTACAGTGGACCTCAAAATCTAAAGCCTCAGATAAGAACATAGGGAAATCAGGATGGAGAAAACTAAGCAACTATGTTGCTTATTATGTACTTAATAAAAAGCATACAGATTACATCAAGCATAGATGGAAACCTTCATGAAATAAAATGAAATAGTTTTAGATAGATTATAGTAAATGGTTTGGATCCAATAATAATTACCAACTCTTGATTTAAATAATAACCAATACAACAAATAAAAGCTCATTTTAACGTATAGTTGATAAATCATCAGAACATACCATGGATACTTCAACTTACCTTTGATGTCCCTTTAGTAGAAAAATACAAGCCAGATCTTCTTAAAAGGAAGTAAATTTTTTTCCAGGACTTCTTTCCCTGTTCTTTTGCATGTAAGAAGCCATGAATTTCAGGATATGTACTTGAACTTAGAAACATCTAGAAGATAAGGATATGACAATGATATCATAGATTTTCAGCAATTAAATATAAACAAAAAAGCCAAACACAACATCCTTTATGACGATAGAAATCATATAGCACAAACAAGAGAAAATAAGTCATTCCAAAAACCTGAGATAAGTTCCCAATGAAAATATACACTCTCAGCGATCAATATTTAGCTAAAACCCCAAATTATAAGTTATCAAAATCTCTACTTGATAAGCTAGACATCATCAAGATAGTTAAATCCTGATACTTTTCGTCATTTTATGTGGTTTCACTTAATATTTTAAGTTTGCCTACCAACTTCATTTATTATAAAGTATAAGTAAAACCACAACCCTGATTTCAATTTTTAGGTGAGAAGTTGAGCCAAGTCAACTACCAACTACAACAATATCTACCATCCTGTGTGCTCTTCTGAACCATGAAGAGAGGTCATTTGTTTCTCCACTCCCTTAAATATGGGTGAATCTAACATAGTTTTGACCAAGATAGAGGAAGTGACACTGCCACTTCTAGAGAGTCCCACCCCATGACTTCATTCTTGGGAACTAGCTGCCACATAAGACATGTGATTAACTTGAGAACTACAGTGTGTGAGAAACCTAATGAACTACAAAAACTTTGGAGAATGAGGTAGCATGTGGAGCTAGCAACAAAGCTGTACTTGTACTAAAAATACCAGTCTGGAAGTGGAACCTTGGTCCCGAGCCATGATCCAAAGTCAGAGATGATCCACCCAGAAAACTGTTCCCAAATCCCTGATCCTCAAAATTGTTGGCAAAAGGTGAACAGGTAATTTAAAGCCATTCAGATTTGAAAGAATGTGTTACACAGTAATAATTAACTGAGGCCGTAGGCACAAGTTGTTCAGGAAATGGAGACAGAAAACAAATAGTTATATGTGAGTGGCTGTGTTCAAGGTCTTTAATAAGGCAGTGGAAATATATTATTGTCCCATTAGAAGAAGAAAATAGAAATCCCTAATAAATGGGAAAAACTGAAACTAAAATAAATTATCAACAAAAACTATGTAATATATTTTAAAGGACTATTCATGGAAGCACTGGTGATAGATATTTGTATTTTAAATGTGAATTGATTTTTTTATTTAATGAGTCGCAGATATTAATTAATTGACATGCAAAACAGGCAAGTAGATTTTTTTTTAGTTTGAGTGCTTTCCAAGTTATTAAACCAAACCAATTAAATTTTTTAAAGGGAGTCATAAAGGTCACACTAGAGAAAGGAGAAACCTTTTAAAAAATGGAAACATTGCCTCAGTGGAGAGAAGAGGTCAGGGGCATGTGCAGGACTATCTGATTCCAAAGACTGATTTCTCTTGTTTTTGTAATTTAACATTAAAGCAGTATAACTTATAATTCTGGGAGAGGAGAGTTTGGGGAGGAGGCAGAAGGAAATTCTCAATCTCCCACTGTGTCCCAATAGTGAAGTGTCCAGACTGAGATTAGGGGTTCTGGACCGCTGCCATTTACCCTAATATACTAAGGGAGTTCTGGGGAACCCAATAACACAGAAGCAGCCTGTAGGAAATTCTCTTGGGACTAATCATATACCTCAAGTGTTCTGAAGAGTAGAAATAAAACATGCTCTATCATAAAAGCACAGAAAACAAATTAGTGGTAGATATGTCTACCTAATATACTAAAAGTCATGTTATCTTAGAAATGGTAAATGTTGTCTTCATTAAATCCCAGAGGTTCGCAAGTGAGCACAGCAAAGCCTGAAGCACTGTGCAAAGAACCATACAACCTGCAAAAATAAACTACCACATTTCTGATAACAAAGCTACAAATGCACTGAAAATAAAGTAATAGAAATCATTTACCAGTTTTAACAGCAAGGCCTTAGAGAACGACTGTCTCAAAGAACTGACCATTTGGAAGAAAGGAGTCAAAGAGGCACAATGCTAAGGAGATTTTAATAAGGTATACAAGTATTAGAAATACTAGTTCTTGAAAGTATCTTAAAATGGTATGCAACTTTTTTCCATCACAGATATTATAAACGTTAGCATGTGAAATGGATGTAGTCTCTATTTTCCTCCACTAATTTAATTGGTTAGTATTTTATCCCAACAAGATTGAGGTTATTGATTATAACAGCTAATACTAAGTATCTAACTCGGATTTTTATTTTTTCAAATACTTACATATTCCTTACATATAAGATAGAGAAAATTTTTGCCAAGTTTCCTTTCACAATAAGCATTTAAAAATATTTAAAATCGGTAGAGTACTTGCCTTGCATGCATGAGGCCCTGGGTTCAATTCCTCAGCACCACATAAGCAAAAAATAAAAAAAGCCGGAAGTGGTGCTGTGGCTCAAGTGGTAGAGTGCTAGCCTTGAGCTGAAGAGCTGAGGGACAGCGCCCAGGCCCAGAGTTCAGGCCCCACGACCGGACCCAAAAAAAAAAAATATATATATATATATATATATTTAAAATCCTTTTGCAACTAACCAGGGAAAAGAATATTAGCAGGGACCTTTGATCACTTAGGTTTTTTATTTCTTTTTGGTTTCTCCTTCAGGAAAAATTAATCATTCAAGGCATATCATTTCCAAGTCTAGGAATGAGTGAATAAGGGTGTAAGAATTTCCATTCATTGTACTATTATTGACATGGTCTAATTAAAACATATTTTACCTGCACAATCTGTGGAGGGGATATTTCTCCATTGGTTTCAGTTGCAAAGGACACCATGTGCTCTGGAAAAAAGTACTGACGAAAAGACACAGGTTAAGTTATCCCCAAACCCAAATTACTACGTTGCAATTGAACAGAAATCAAAAGCCAAAATTCTCTAAACAAGTGTGTCTAACATTTATACAAAGTGATTATTGAGACTATGCCAGTCCTGGAATTTAATCTGTGGGTATCTTTAATTGATGCTGTAGGATTTCTCTACTTCTTTTTTTTCTCACTTCTATTAGTTGTGGAAGGGGGATTCGTTTTGACATGTCCATATATGCAAATTATGTCCCTTGACCACCCTCATCGTTCATGCTCCTTCCTCCCCTTTCTCTTAGCACACCAATCTCACCAAGCCTCATTATTCCATATCCACACACTGGCATAAAATATATTAAATTTATTTACCTCCTTCACCATCTTTGTTCCACTATTACTAATACCTCCAGACAAGACTTGATTTCCATCCTGTCATTTTTGTCAGACCACTGTTCAGAGGGGCTTTACTGTGGAATTTCACACTTGCACATATTGTTCCTTAACCTGCACATGCAGAGCTGAACCTGAAGATTAGCAAGATACCCCCAATGGTGCCCATCATAGAGATGCTAGAGCCTGGAATGATCAAATTCTGCCATCAAGCTGGCAGTGAGCTTGCTCCACATTTCTTTCTAAGTCCCCAAAACTAGGCATTAAAAGATAATTAAATATGTTTCAGTCAAGACACAGAGAAGTAACAGGCAAAAGTGATGCTGCCAAGGATCCCATCCCAGAACAGAAAAGATCCAGGATGCAGTAGTGTTGCTAAAAAGTCTAGGCCTAGGCCTTCCCAGTTACTCTTTTTCCAGACTTGTTTAATCACACAATTCAGCCAGGGAAGTTGCTTAAAATATGAATTCCCAGGCCTCAATCTTGCCTTTTCTGAGTCAGTCATTCTGGGTAGGTCTTGGATTCTGTGTTCTGGATAAGAACTGTGACTCCATTAAGTAAGGTTCATGATGAGACAAGTTTGGAAAACTACACGCTGCAATATTTCTTCCAAAACAGGGTTTCTCAATAACCATTCTACTAACATTTTGGTCTAGTCTATCTGCATTATACAGTTTTCAGCAACATTCCAGGCAGTGGGTCTTTCACATTGATGGTATGACACCCAAAATATCCTCAGATACTATAATGTGACCCCAAAATTGAAAACAAAAACAAAAACAAAACATTGCTCTGGGTCTACAAAAGGCATGTCCAGTCTTATTTAAATAAAATTCAATAATTCAAAAGGATGGGGAACTAAACTACACAGTTCTTTAAATGTGAGTTAAATTCATGCCTTAATAAAGATTCACAACAAGAATACACTTTCCCCTTCAAACCTAATTCTATTTAATTTTTATTAGAACTCTTATTTTCTTTTGTCAAAGATCATCCCATTATGTTTCTATTAATAAGTTAAAATGAAGGAGAATGGAAGATATCTTTCAGGGTTTGAAAATATCCTATTATGGTGTGTATCATATATATTTTATAAAGGATCATTTCAATCCAATTATCCCAAGCTTCATGCAAAAATACGTTACAGCTGCAGAGACAAAAACAATTTAAAGTAATGAGCCCAGAGGCTATTCTGATGACTCTAGATACCCAGTCTTCATTAGGACGTGACACACATTTATTTTCTTTTAAAGAGACTTATAATGAACGTAGTAGTTACCAGATAATGTACTGATTTTTAATCCCATTTCTACTTAGCTTAGAAATGACTGCACTGCAAACAACATTCATTTAAAGGTTGACACATGTCAATCTTACATTTCTGGTTAAGCTACAACACTTCCCATAACCACCAATTACTTTAAAAGATTTATTATTTAAACTTCCTAAATGTTTTAAAGAATTGAAGCTCTAATATTCTGGAATATATTTGAGACCCTATAGTAATTAATTTTCCCCCAACCAATGTGTGGTTATTTTGCTTTGTTCTGTTTTCCTTAAGGACAAAGAAATCAGCATTAATTTCCCCAAATTAGGTTTCCCTATGCTTTTAAATTAAATAATCAAATTCATCTTCCTTCAGATTTTCTTTAAAAAAAGCTAAAATATAAGTTCCCGTGTATGTATCTGAACTTCCTAGTATGATGTTGACTAATAATTGCTAAAATGAGAATGTATGCATAATGTTAATGGAGTATATACCTATAATACTAAATTAAATTGTATTTTATTATTGACTAATCCTCCTCTTCATATAAAACTTAATGGGTTCATTTAATTTCCATTGCTGCTTATGGAGATTTCACTTACCATTGGGTTCTTGAAGAATTCATATTTGGCATAATTTTTTCTAAAGTATAGCTTATTTTCCTCTCCCATTCCCCAGGTAGATACCACTTCAACCACCAGTTCATGGTCTTCTATTGCTCTTTCTGTGAAGAACACTTTAGTGAGTATGTTGACAGAGAGTCTGACTGGCAAACAGACCATATAATTATATAATCATGCAAGTATATAAAATAGATGAAGCATGTGTTATTATTAAACATAGCAAATTTCAGTTTGATCCTAAAATATCCCAACTGGTAAGATTCCATATCAATTCTGAATTAGTAATGTCATTTTACACTGAAGCAGCCATCCATATCCATGCCGTTTTTGCTAACTCTCATTCTGCTTTTATTGCTGTGGAAAGTACAATATGAGTTTGGTAACAGAACTGAGACATGAGAGCTATTCTTTCTGCAACTGAGATGTGAGAGCTATTCTTTCCACAACTCATCACAGTGCCAAAATTAAAATATTTGTTCCAAGGTTGAACAATTCACCTCATTAAGAGATGGAAGAATTTTGACAGGTTCAATAAGCAGTTAAAGCACATTATCTGGGTTGTTGAAGAAAAATTTTAAATAGGTACTTTAAATGAAAAAGTTGAATGCAGGTAGACAGAGGTTTTTAAGAAAGCTCAGTTTCTTGTGGCACTTGACACTTTCAAAGCGAATATTAAGGAAATTCTATTTTGTATTAACAATAAAGGCAGGAAAACAGGCTGGGAAGGTGGCTCAGTGGTAGAGCGCTTGCCTTGCATGCATGAGGCCCTGGGTTCGATTCCTCAGCACCACATAGCAGAAAAAGTCAGAAGTGGCGCTGTGGCTCAAATGGTAGAGTGCTTGCCTTGAGCTGAAGAGCTGAGGGACAGTGCCCAGGCCTAGAGTTCAAGCTCCACAACCGACCAAAAAAAAAAAAAAAGGCAGAAAAGATAGGAAAACCCTTAACAGAAAATACAAACTAAGCAATGACAACTTTAAATAGATAAAACAACAACAACGTGCAAAGATTATATCTTAATAGTGATGATGACATTAATAATAGTATTGTTCACAGTACAACCCAGACTATAAAGTACCCAAATACCTGTAGCCAGGAGAATGAATGGGTGATAGAAAAGCCCACAGTACCACTGTACTACAACCATGAGCAAAAGTGAAGATGGGTTCAAACAAGGTGAAAAGGGCCATGGCAGGACCCTGACATGAGGTTCAAAACAGGGAAAATTAGCCTGCGGTGCTAAAACTTAGGGTAACAAAGTTTACCTGGCAAGTGGGGTGTGGGGGAACAAGTAGGATAAGGGACACAATGTCTGAGAGCTATCTGAGCTGTCCACATGTGCTGTACACACTTATTTATTTATTTTTTTATTATATATTTTTTTAATTGTGAAAATACTGTACAGAGGGGTTACAATTACATGGGCAAGATAATGAGTACATTTCTTATCAAGCATTGTAGCCTCCTCCTTTGTTTACCCTTCCCATCCCTTCCCATCCTCCCCGCCCCCCCACCCTATCCTCTCCGCTCACCCCCCCCCCGAAAGTTGTAAAGTTCGTTTTCGACATAACGACTTGTACATCTCATTGTTGCAATGGGTCCACCTGTATCCCTATTTAAATGATTTGTTTTTCCCCTTCCCCTCCACAAATTATACCAACATCAAATACAGTGAAAGCAGGGGTTATACCATGGAGGAGGGACATACAAAGCAACAAAGAAATAATCTTATAAATGTGTTAGAAACAATCGCAAGAAAAGAAAAACATTTTTGTGTGTGTATGTGGTGGGGAAGTCAGTATGGGGCCTTGCATCTGCTAGCCAGGTACTCTATCAATCACTTGATCTATACCTCCAGTCATTTTGTGCTTTAGTTATTTTTTTCAGATAGATTCTTGTTGTGCCTAAGCCAGCATCAAACTATGATCTTCCTATCTATGCTTCCTATGTACCTGAGATTATACGTGTGGACCCTACCATGCTTAACTTGTTTGTTGAGACAGGAACTTCACTAACATTTGCTCAGGCTGGCCTTGAGATGAGATCTTTCTGATCTCCAGATCCCATGTAGCTGGGATTATAGGCATAACCCATCATGCTCAGCTCCATTTTTCTTTTCTTTGAGGTGTGTGTGTGTGTGTGTGTGTGTGTGTGTGTGTGTGTGTGTGTGTGTGTGTGTGTGTGTGTGTGTTAAAGCACACACGCACACATGCCAATACAAGAGCTTGAACTCAGAACCTGGGTACTTGTCCCTTAGCATTTTCAAATACCACCTGAGCCACAAAGTCACTTCTGCATTTTTTGGTTGTTTAGTGGAGATTAAGAGTCTCACAGACTTTCCTGCCTAAACTATCTTCAAACCACAATCCTCAAATCTCAGCCTCCAGAGGAGGTAGGATTGCATGCAAAAGCCACTGGCACCCAGATAGCATCACTTTTCTTATTTTGTGTCATCTTTCAAAATGAAAAAAGGTGTAATCAAATTTTTTCCTCTCTTGCAATTGTTTCTAACACATTTATAAGATGATTTCTTTGTTGCTTTGTATGTCCCTCCCCTACGATATAACCCCTGTGTTCACTGTATTTGATGTTGGTATACTTTGTGGAGGGGAAGGGAGGTGAACCCATTGCAACAATGAGATGTACAAGACGTCATATCAAAAAACAAACTTTTCAATTTTGGGGGGGCGGGGAGAAAGTAGAAGTGGGGGGAGGGGAGATGGGAAGGGATGAGAAGGGGAAACAAAGGAGGAAGCAACAATGCTTGATAAGAAATGTACTCATTACCTTGCCCGTGTAATTATAAACCCTCTGCATGGTATTTTCACAATAAAAAAGAAATTAAAAAAAAGAATTATCAATACAAAGGAGAAAATGGAGAACAGCTAAGAGATATAAATTTCTACTTTTTTTTAGTGTTTCTAGACCTTTTTGAAAAGTATCTGTGTCTTAGAAATTCAATGCTCGGTAGTGATCTGTGACCTACTATACCTGAACTCTTAAAAGTAATGTCATACTTAAATAGGAGCTTCCTCATCTGAAAGGAAGTTCTTGAAAAGTACCCAATGAATATGGATGAATTTGAGTTAAGTGCATCTACACTCAGAGCTCTGTTCCTAACTCTGATTGTTCCTCTTCTGTCTCACTGACTGGCTCCCTTCACTGCCTCTCCTTCCTAACGCATAGTCCTTGGATTTACTCTCTCCTTTATCCCTCTCTAAAGGAATTCATTCTCTTCTTCTTCTATGACATCTATCAGGTTCCTTGAAGTGAATCTGTGCCTACAAATGCTTTTATCCATGCTTCAGTCCTAACTGGGATACTCTCCACCATCACAACCACAGTTTGTTGAAAACCAAAATCAAGAAGGCTCTTCAAAATAGCAAACACAATTACCATATGATTAAACAATCCCACTTTTCGACACACAGCCAAAGGAATAAAAATAGAGATTGAAAGAAATTTTTGTTCATTAAATGTTCATAATAACATCCCCAAGAGCCGAATCAGAAACAACCCAATGGCTGTTAAGGGATCAATACACACAGTAGGAATGAGGATCTGACAAAAAAGTACAACATGCATGAGCCTTGAAGTATATGAAGAGTGAAATAAGACAGATACACATGTTATATGATTCCACTTTCATATGGTTCCTAGAGTGGCCAAAATTCATAAAGAACTAAAGAATCAGTTGCCAGGGAATAGGTGAAATTAGAAGTTATTGTTGTTTAGTTTGCACAGAGTTTCAGTATGGAAAGATAAAAGGTCCTAAAGAAAATGGAGGTGGAGTTTGCCTATGAATGTGAACACATATAGTGCCACTGAACTGTGCATTTAAAACTTGTAGGGTAACTGGATGGTGGTGGCTCACACCTGTAACCCTAGCTACTCAGGAGGCTGAGATATGAAGATCATGATTCAAAGCCAGTCTGGGCAGAAAAGACCATAATACTCTGGCTCACACCTGTAACCCTAGCTACTCAGGAGGCTGAGATATGAAGATCATGATTCAAAGCCAGTCTGGGCAGAAAAGACCATAATACTCTTATATTCAATAAGCCACCAGAAAACTGGAAGTGGTTGTAGGGATAGGAGGGGAAAAGATAGAGAAGGATGGAAGTGAGGATGTTGAACTAGATGCATTATATTCATAACCTGACTTATGGGATTTTAATCTTTTTGTAATCTCTTAAATTTTTAAAAAGTTCTTATGAGTGATGAGTTGGGGGCAGTACAGAGAGCACTGGGGGTCTTCATTAAGTAACATGAGACAGCATATTGACAGCAATTTTATGCTATGTACATCTGGCTATACATTTGAAAAAAATCTGAAAAACATACTTGAAACTGATTTTGCTTCCTAAATTCTCTTAAAGTTGTCCTGCCCACCTTTTCTAAAAGAAGATAAAATCAAAACTTACCATGGTATCTTTCTTTATCTTCATTACAATATCATTTGCTTCTCACAGCCACAGCTGCTGGGTGTTGCTCCCAGTGTGTCTCAAAAGCCCCAACCCTATTCCCAAAACCAATCCTCAGGTGCATCTTCTTACATGGCCTCCTCTCATTTCTACTTCCTCCAATCCAACCTGGGAATTGCTATCTTGAAAACCCTCCTAGAGCATCTATATTAGTATAAATCCTGCCCACAGTGCATTCCTACATCTACTTGTTAAAGCAGTAAACCTATTAATCTGGCAACTACAACTCATTCATTCATCCACCCATTCCACGTATCGTCAATTGAAGACCACAGTGGGTCAGACATTCTTCTTGGAGCTGCAATGTTGTAATAGACAAAATAGGAAGAAATAACGGCCTTCATGGTTCTTTCATTCAAATGGGCAAACCCAGATGATAAGTAAAAAAAAGTGCCTATTAATGATGGCAATAAAGCCCAAAGAAGAAAATGGAGCAGGGAAGAGAGGGGAAGGGAGTCCATTTCCAGTGTTGCTCCAGAAAAGGTTCAATGAGAAAAAAGTTTGAGCAAAGCCCACAGGAAGGGAGCCCTGAGCTGAGGGTAAGGCTGATTTGTTCCCAACACAGCAATGAAGTTGATGTGACTAAAGCTAAGTGAGAAAAGGAAGAGATTCCCAGGAGAAAAGTCTAGAAATAAGAGTCATAAGATGGGGGAGTGGGACACAGCACAGAAAGGACTGGGTGTCTTCACTGAGTTAAAGACAGCATATTGAACAGTTTCTTCCACATGAATGGGCATGTTTTCATTGGATCACATTCATTGCTCAGTGGAGAGCTGAACTGATTTGAAAGATATATATATATATATATATATATATATATATATGCATACACACACATATATGCATATATAATATATATAGGTATAATATATATAGGTAACTTATATATAATTATATATAATTCAGGGCTACTGAAAATTAGATATGAGTGAGAAAGCAAAGCACTTAAGGATGATGTCATGGGCTTAGTCTCAGCCCTGGGAAGGACTGTATAAGCATTTAGGTGTGAGGGAGAAGGGAAGTAATAAACACTGAGACAAAGAGACAAACTATTGGGATAAAGAAACAGAAACTGTACCTTTTATAAACTTTTGATTCTTGCCTCTGTCTACTTCTCACTCAAACCGAGATGACACTTGAAGCTTGTAAAACAAAGGTACCCATAAGTAAGTGTACTTTGTTTTGAACATTATACCTATGTTCTCTGTAATTACAGTGAGAAAATTTCAAGGTTATTAATCAAGATGCTTGCGTGCTTTCTTTGCCAACCTGAGTTCCTTTGCTCCAATTATCACTAATAGACCATGGTTTGTTCTCAAAATTCACTACAGAGGGGAAAAATGTCAAAGGCATTTTCTTGGGTTTTCAATCCTCTAAAAGTAGATTTTGTCAAACTTTGGCAAATATAATTGCTTAAGAAGAATCATGCTTGAACCAGTCTTCCATCTATCTAGCCTTGGTTTCCTGGGAACAGAGTTAGTTAAGGGGTTAATGGGGATAGAGTGGAAACTGTGTGGGAGCTGGATACTACCAGGATGATGTAGGACCCAGTAATTTCCTACCCTGCTTCTACCCACAATTGGAATGTTTTCTGGGTGGTAAAACACTAGAAAAGCTTACAGGTGTTGTGTAGCTTAAACCACAGCCTTGACATTTCCTATCATCAAGAAGTGAGAGGCAATAGCTGAATGTAACGTCAAGTTGATAACTTTCCAAATATGGAGAAGGGGTGCCACAGAGTCAAGTTCCCCAGGGGGAACATGAGAGGAGGGCAAAGAGAAGACCAGCAACTTTAGAGGCTTGATGCTTTAGGCAGTAGGCTTTAAAGGAGCAAGATTCCAGAATATGAAGAGAACAGATGAGTAAGAATTAGCAACATGCTCCATAGGAAATGTACTCATTACCTTACTCATGCAACTGTAACCCCTCTACAGTATCTTTACAATAAAAATATTTTTAAAAAGAATTAACAATACTTCATTTTAGCCTTGAATACTACAGTAGGATGTTGGAAAGAGGAAATCTCAACCTTCACCTGTGCATGCCTCAAACCTGTGTGCAACTCAGTGATGTAACTTTAATTATTTACTGCAACAAGGCTGGAACAATCCAGAGATCCAACAATGAGAGACTAAATTCCCTGTTGTTAAAAGGAACAGGAAGTAGGAGGAAAATGAGGGACGGGGTAACAAGTTTGACAAGAAATGTACTTATTACCTTACTGATGTAACTGTAACCCCTCTGTACATCACTTTGACAAGAAGAAAAAGAAGGAACAGGAGACTCTGAAACAGGAACTTATTCCAGTTACAGAAATAAAGGAAGGTACAACACTGTATGATTTAAACTGAGAACTAGCTTACTGTTGTATTGTATGTTAATAATACCCAAACAAGCTGAATATTCTTAAAGACATCAGATCCTAGTCAGGATGCAGGTGGCTCACACATGCAATCCTAGCTACTCAAGGATGCTGAGATCTAAGGACCTCAATTTTTTTTGTCTTTCCCATATGTTATTTTATTATTATTGTTATTATATTTGAGTAGCTGTACAAAGGAATTTGGATTTAACAAAGAAATTTATGGAGACAATGCATCCTGATCAAGGTCACCTCTTTCAATATCCTCACCTATATATTTTTTTAATTTTATTTTATTTTATTTGTGAACATACTGTACAGAGGAGTTACAATTACATAGGCAGGATAATGCATACATTTCTTAGCAAGCATTGCAGCCTCCTCCTTTGTTTACCCTTCACATCCCTTCCCAGCCTCCCCCCTAGCCCCCAATCCCAATCCTTCTCCTTCTCCCCCTTTCCCCCCCACCCTGCACCGACATTGTAAAGCTCGTTTTGGACATGACAACTTGTACTTCTCATTGTTGCAACAGGTCCACCTGTATAAGGACCTCAATTTGAAGCCAGCCCAAACAGTCTACAAAACTCCATCTCTAATAAACCAGTGAACCTCTGTACCAGAGGCATAGCTCAAATTGTAGTGTGCCAACTATAAATGTAAAACTCCAGCAAGATCACAAGGCCCCGAGTTCAAGCCCTGGTACAAGCACAAAAATAAATGGATATATAATGAAGATATCAGCTCTTCATCCTTAGAATCTATAAATGTTACCTTATCTGGGTGATGAAGGTGTCATTGAATTGAGAACACTTAGTTGGGGAAGATAGCATTGATTAACCAGTCAATCACAAGCATCCTTTTATGAGAAAAGTAGAAGGAGATCTGACACAGACAGGAAAATGCAATGTGTTTCAGGTGCCAGAGAGGCAGATTCAAGTGGTGCCACAGCAAACCATGGAGTGCCAGCAGCACTTGAAACTGGAAGGGGCAAGGAGCAGACTCTTCTTAAGAGTCTCCAGGACTGTGACAATATATACTTCTATTGTTGACCAAGTTTGTGGTGATTTGTTACAGTATCCTAAAAAGTTAGTATAACCTAAGGAGCAAGTTCCATGTCCATTTTGCAGATGGACACTGTGGTTCAGAATAGCCAACCTGCCCAAGTTGATTGGCAGCCAACTTGGCAGTGTGACTCCCCCAAGATGATGGTCTGTCTCCAGCAGGGTAGCACCCCAGCCTGCATGCAAGGTCTAACACATGGGAAACCCAGCCCTCTGCCCGGTCTGTTACATCCTGCTCATTGTTTCTACATCCTCCTCCTCACCTCCCATTTCCCTGCAGTTGTCATGTTTCCATTGTCTTCATTGCTTTTATTTTGAAATGTGTTCAATACACAGTTGCTATTTAATTGAAAATGAACATGTTTTGAGTGTAAAAGATAATAATGGCACCATTTCAAATTATACAACTCTTTTTTTTTTTTTTGTCGGTCATGGAGCTTGGACTCTGGGCTTAGGCGCTGTCCCTCAGCTCTTCAGCACAAGGTGAGCACTCTACCGCTTGAGCCACAGCGCCACTTCTGGTTTTCTAGTGGTTTATTGGAGGTAAGAGTCCCACAGACTTTCCTGCCTGGACTGGCTTTGAACCTTGATCCAGACTCCTGAGTAGCTAGGATAATAGGCGTGAGCCACCAGTGCCTGGCTTTCAAATTATACCACTCTTAACCTTCCACAAAAGTAACAGAGATCATTTGAATTTGGACTGCACTTAAAACATTAAAAACAAAAAATCAAGCTACATTTGAACAGCTGTGACAAATCTGTAACCAAGGTAAAAGTGCAGTATAGGTGGTTACCAAGTAGAATCTGACTGGGGTGAAGCTTGAGAGGTAGAAAGCCTGCCCAGAAAGACAAGGCCCTACATCCAAACCAAATAGCACAAACAACAATAGCGCACAAGCAAATGGCCCTAGGAGGCATAACTGTTCATCACACTTAAAGAAAAATTAGTATCTGTTTTATAATGTAGATAACATAGTGAACTAAATACAGTTTCTCTTTCTTCCTCCCTGCCTCCCTCCTTTCCCTTTTTTTCTTTTTCCGTTCCTCTCTCTCACTCTCTCTTTGTCTCTCTGCCTCCCACCTTCCTCTCCTCCCTCCCTCCTCCTCTTCTCTCCTCTTTCTCTGTACATGTGTATTCAGTGGGGGTGGGAGGGCACTGTTTTCTGTTTGGCATTTATGAGGCAGTATCTCTCTCTGTATCTCAGGCTGGCCTCAAACGTAATTCTCCTGCATTTGCTTCCCAATTACAAAGATTACAGGTGAGGTAGGCACCAGTGGCTCACACTTGTAATCCTAGCTACTCAGGACGATGAGATCTGAGGATCACTGTTCAAAGCCAGCCGTGGCAGGAAAGTCCAAAACTCTTACCTCCAATAAACCACACACACACAAAAAAAAAACAAATGGAAGTGGATCTGTGGCTCAAGTGGTAGAGCACTAGCCTTGAGCTAAAGAGCTGAGGGACAGCGCCCAGGTCCAGAGTTCAAGCCCCACAACCGACCAAAAAAAAAAAATTACAGTTGTGTACTACCACCACACCTGGCAATAAAGATGTAGGTATGACAGAATGATAAAAGTTGCTAAGGCAGATTACTTTGACAGGAAAAGAAAAATTCCTTAATAGAGGTGAGACACTGGAGAAGACCAAATTCTTTTTTGCTGCTCCTATTTGCAGAGCACCATTTAAGACCTGGGAAAAAGAAGAGGAAAACACTGGACAAGATGTCTTCTAATAAACTTTATCTTGACTCTCTTCCTTTAGACCTATTCTAAACCCTGCTAATTTTCAGCATCTAAGAAGTCCTTCTAAATAATTCATATTAAAGGGGCTGGGAAGGTGGCTCAGTGGTAGAGCGCTTGCCTTGCATGCTTGAGGCCCTGGGTTCGATTCCTCAGCACCACATAAGCAAAAAGAAAAAAGCCGGAAGTGGCGCTGTGGCTCAAGTGGTAGAGCACTAGCCTTGAGCTGAAGAGCTGAGGGACAGCGCCCAGGCCCAGAGTTCAGGCCCCACGACCGGACCCAAAAAAAAATTAATAAATAAATAAATAATTCATATTAAAAAATAGAAACATACTAATCCTACAACTAGAGCTCTTGTTGCAACATCCAAAACTCAGATCTTTTCAGAGTTACACTTAAGAAAAGACCCCTGATAATTTTCACATAACTTCATCATGATTATTTTAAAGACCTTAGTTTTAAAATTTCATAAAATCCATCTAAAATAGTATATTAAAACATATTATTAAAATGTTACAGATACATTTTTAATCATTTCATTCCCAAGCATCATATTTCCTACCCCTAATTGGCTAACCAATAATTGATGAAGCCTATTTTTAAAAACTTCTTGAAGTTATTTTCTAGAAATTGGAAAGTGAACTACAGTAGTCAAATATGTAGTTAGTAAAACAGAAGGAAGGTATTTTAAAGTTACTTCTAAGAAGTAATCAAGAAAATGGAAAATGAAAGAAAAGCTTCAAAAGGGTCTTAAAATCCTTTAAGCAAAAATGAAAATGCTCTACTATTTTAAGTTTTATTTTTGTTTCTTATATATCAGTCAGGTCTTATAATAGAATTATTAACAAATGAAGACAACTGAGTGTAATTCTGTTTTCTGTTTAATTTTCAGAACCTTTCACTTAAAAAAAAAAAAAAGAAAAGAAAAGAAGAAAGAAAGAAGTTTCTTCTGAAACTGTTGATTTAACTTCAAAGTCTTTTAAAAAACCTCAATCCTTCAAGAATGGGAAGTGCTCACCTGTGACCTTCTGCCTGGATTTCTTCGCTGAATCTACTGAAAATACAGTGTAGGGCTCAGATAGAAACCTGAGTCCCTACTCTTCTCATCACTTGATAAGAGAAGAAACAAAAGTGGCTTTTACCTCTAATTCACCCAGAAAACAATTCTTGGTATCCCTTTGTTACAGGAAACTCCTAGAGACAAATAGCCCTTGTACTTCTCCATGCTGGGCAGAAACTACACACATTCTGTCAATCTTATTTTCACAAAAATGAATAGCCTCTGACCAAGCAAAACAAAAATAGAAGATACAAAAAATCATACAGAGCTCAGTTTCTAAAAGGTTCCTTAACCTAAGAAGACCGCCTAATACCACCAGGATCCCCCGAGAAAATTGCCACTGCCAGATACAACTCCCCAAGTAAAATAATACAAAAGTTGTGATGTTTCAGCTTGAAATTGATGAATCCTTTGTAGTTTATTTCTCCAGAAAATCAAAATAGCCTTTGTGTTAACTCAGACCCAACCATGAAAACGTGTATAGTCATAAAAATGCATTATTTTTCCACATATGTTTGCCTATATGTTAATCTCAAGATGAGTGGGTAAATATCTGGAGTGCTTATAAATGGCTTTCACAAATTGCAAGTTACCCAGTATATAATTTAAAAAGTAAATTGCCATCTTAGCATGGGATATAATTTCTTCGGACTCTTCCAAAATCCCTCCTTCTCTCTACTTTGCAAGCCATTCTTTGTACTTTATGTGCCAGTACCATGGATTGCACTCAGGGCCTACCTTGGCTTGCTAGCTCAAGGCTGACACTCTAACAATTCAGAATCACTTCCAGTCTATCATGTTGTTGGTTAACTAGAGATGAAGTCTCCTAGGTAGCCAGGATTCCAGGTGTGAGCTACTGGTGCCTGGCTTTAAGCCATCCTTTATATTAGATGACATAAATGTCTAACAGTTCAATAAAATTTAGTGCAAACATATTTGTCTTTGGCATTGGGTTACAAAGATACACACAATGCACACACACACTAAGTAAATGTAACTGTTGTCAAGAATTATTGTCTAACTTAATATTATGACTACTAATGAGATAGCTGTAGAAAACATCATAGCAGCAACAAAGATATTGAATTGGCCCAGAGGTTCAGAAAGATGCCTGAGCCAAGTCTTAAACAAAAACTTTTAACATTTTATTTATTTTTCTGATTCCTAAAATGATACATTTTAGGGAATGTTATAGATAACTGAGTCACAATCCATCTTTAAATATACCGACAAAAAAAAATAAGCATATAATCTTTTCTTATTTTCCCTTCTTGTCTTTTCTCTGGGTCTCTGTGAAAAAAACTGCATTGTGTTTACAGATTGCTTTTAGCCAATCATCATTACACTCTTATATTTGCTCACACCTGCTTTAAAAAGGCAGTACTTCAAAACCATGACCAAAACCCGCTGTGACTCAGTATGGATGTAGTATATTTTATACTATTAAGTTTGACTTTTCAAATTAATTGATACTATAAATAATCTGCTTTGAGTAATCTTATTAACTAATCATAAAGGCTTAACACCAATTGTGGAGCCCTACATCTCACTATGAATTCACACCATTGCAAAGGTTCCTAGTGTCTCCAGGAACTCCCTCTGTTGTGCTCAAGACTTGTAGTCCTCTGAACATCTGTGAGAACAGGTGGTGGCAGCCAGTATCCCGATCATCTCAAGGAAGTGCTTCAGGTCAGCAGTGCCATGTGCCTAGGAGCTGGGCATCGTCAAGAAGAAGGTATGTCTCCTCATAGCTTTCACACAGCACAGGCAAGTACCACCCAGACCAGAGAGCGGTGTCCTCAACATTTTCTTTTTACGCTTCCCAAACTGCAATGCTAACTTAGCTATCAGTAAGTCTGGATAGCTGAAGATGTTCATCTTCATCTTGTTTTTAAAGGGATTATTTTAAGAAATAGCTAAAATAACTAAAAAGAACAGCCCGGGAGCTACAAAGCAGTTAGCCAGATAAAGATGTGTGGACATGCTAGAACTCAAGATAGGGTCCTCACTGAGCATGCACAAGGCCCTGGATTTGATCCTCAGCCCCACTAGGGAAGGGATTCCCAAGATCTTAAAAGCATTAACAAGTCAAAATGAGTGGAAACTGCAAACCATGTGTAGGAACTTGCAGCCAGTTCTCCAAATGGAAACTGAAGAGCGTGTGGTAAGACACAGCTGCAGGTATGAAGGGCAGGCAGGTCACAGGCACTAGAAACCCAGAAGGGACATTAATACTAATGCAGTGGGAATCATGTCTGTATTCAAATGGATCACATTAGTGCCCTAGAGACAGAGGGACAGTTGCCAAGCTGACATAGCAGAAGAGAGAGTTGGTGGGACCTGCCTGCAATAGCAGAGGCTTATAAGAATGTAAAGGGAAAACCAGCAGCTCTAGCTGTATGACCTTCCCTTTATTCATTCATTCAATCATTCATTCATCCATTGTAAATATGTTGACCATTTCTAGGATGTGAGTGGCTCCCAGAATGGCACATCTCCTAAAGCTCTGCATCAGGGCCCACAATTCTCAGCACAAGAGTCAGAGAACAACCTGCCCCAAAGGCTTCACAAATTTTTTTTCTGCTGGTGATGAAGATGGTCACAATCCTGAAAGCTTGTAAATCATAAACGGCACAGGAAAGTCATTATCAGCTCCAGACAACAGGAAATGTGTCATGTTCTTTTGTTTTAAAAAATGTATAGTGCAGTAGCTACTTCAAGGCAGGCAACCATGAATTATCGCACTCCAAACCCCCACACTGTGCCTGCTTCTGTCCTTAAGAGACAGTAGATTTGGCTGTACACACAAACACAGTTTCATTAAAAGCCTCCAGTCATTCATTTTGCTTATTAAAGCCACTCACAATGATATTCACAATGGAAATCTCGGCTGTTCCTAGCAATGATACAAAAATACAATTAATTCTTCTTTCCCGAGGACTCTCTAGGTATGTGCTTGAGGTACTGTGTTAATTGCCACTGTTTTGTACCATGGCTCCAATTAGGAATCAAAATGGGAGCAAGACAATCATGGATCCCATTAAGTTCAGGAGGAGTTGAAGCTGAAGATCTCTTCCCCCACCCCATGAACTGCCTCTTCACTAACAGCCAAGGCGAGAACTCCATCTGGGGAAATACACTGACATCCAGTGGTTGCTAAGCAAAGCACACTCTTACAAAACCAGCTTTAGTAATTTGTGAAAGAGAAAATATGTGTTGGTACAATGGCATTTTAAACTGAAAGTCTATAATTTTGTGTGCAACTAGACCCCTAAAATAGTATAATTCATAATCAGACAATTCAAAGATTATTATGATATGAAATCAGGAAATCAGGCTGCTTTCAATGATTTCTCTATTAAAATTTTCAGCAATTTATAGCCAATGATTTAGGGCAGAGAAGTACTGACATTGTATTTAAATGCCAAACATACTATTATCATTCATGTTGTATAGAGGTTCAAGAACAAGCAATTTTCTAACCTGATCCTCTTGCTCAGACAAAACAAATATCTGGCTTTGTTTTCAAGTGAATCAGGCTAGCTCAGTTTGATCCCAGTACCACCTGGATGAAGAAGGTTTATTTGAAAACCAGCTTAAATTATGTCATATCTGAGAGGTGGAGATGTACTATAAACAGAGACAAACCATCCACCAAATCCCAGGAACACTTTGCTTGATAAAGTAAAATGAAAGCAACCTGCTTCAGAGGAAAATACATAAACTTTAGTATCTTATGGGTCGTGGATTTCTGTAGTGTTTAACCCTGACTGAAGTATTGCCCCACCAATTTTTGTACCACTTTAGATAAAACAGATATTAAATAAAACCTTATTATGTACACTAACAGTGGCAATCACACACATGCATTCCTATTACAAAACACTAATAAGACTGAAGTTCCCTTTACCACAGGAAACAACATTCTGAATATAGACTTGGTCCCATGAACCCACTATAATTTTGAATGTCAAGAATTTCCCTTCTGACTTCAGTACTCAGTGGTATAGCTTGATGGGTCAGAAGGAGAACATGTCTATTAACAAAGAATGTGGAGCTATTCTGCTTTTATCTTGGTCATTAAAGTACAAAAAAAAAATCTCATCCATACCATCAGTTAAAACATTCTCGATTGTAGGGCCTCAGGATCTTGAAAACACTAAGCTTCATACATATGCAGACCATAAGGGAAGAGGCGGAAGGAACATGGACAAAGTAGCAGGAATGAGAGGTAGATAAGGACTGTTCCAGGGATCTGTGGGTAGTGTGATAGAAATGAAGAGCACTACCTCATGTTCCACAAAGGTGAAAATGTAAATTCTGGCATGGTAATAGATACATTCAACAGTAAATCAGAGAACAAATTGTTCTCAAATTCAAAGACCTCCAACTGCTTTCCTCTGACTCAGTGTAAATTCCAGTTCTACTCTGTGGCCTATCAAACCCTGTAAGGTCTGGCCCTGTGAGATTCTCATCCATTCCTTTCCACCAAGCAGATTCCACTCTAGGGGCACTGTCCCCTGGGCTGTTTCTTATACACAAATACATTGCTAAATCAGGGTCTTTCCAATGCTCTCTCTACCATCTGGAACAATCTCCCATTTAACAACTGCAACCCCTGGGCATTGTGTGCTCACATTCTCTAGTCAAGCAGGAGGCCTCTAAGGCTTTTATTTAAAGAACATCTCCTGGCTGTCCCCAGTATGCACTGTTATTCTCTCTCTTCCTTCCCCTAGGAGCTTGTCATCATCTGAAGTGTAACAAATATTCATATTTTTACACTACTGGAACACAAGGGAAAAGGGTTTTAACCTAATTTTTCATACCAAATCCCCAGGATTTTCAAAATTATACAAAAACTGGCAAGAATTGGTTTATTAACATTTGCCATACTGTTTGAAGCAGAAAGGATGAGAAGAACTCTTACTTTATGTAGAATCTATAGGGAAAGGCAGAAATCTAAAAAAAAAATTCAGTATGCAAAAAAGCACGTCATCTACACAAGTGAACGCAAATACAGCGTATGTTAACAAAGAGAGACTAAGCCAGGCACATGTCTTTATTCTCAGCACTCAGAAAGCTGTGGTAGGAGGATCATGAATGCGAAACCATCCTCACCACATATCAGGACCCCGTGGAGAGTCTGAGCAATGCGAAGAACTCTACAGAGATTTTGAAATGCTAAATAGAGGCTCTCAGTGTTATGAAATTATAGATAATTATATTTAATTCTCAAGCTCTTTTCTCAGGTATGTACAATGAGATGAAATATTTTTGTGTCTAAAAGATATTCTTTTAGAGATGAGTACCACTGGCTCATTCCTGCAGTCCTAGAAAAAGATAAGGCTAAAACCTGAAAGATTAGTGATTCAAAGTCAACTAAGACAGAAAAGACTGCAAGACTCTATCTCCAACTAACCACTAAACTGTTAGGCCCAAAGTGGGGCTCAAGAGGTAGAGCTTCAGCTGTGAGCAATCTGAGTAAGATCATGAGGTCTTGTGTACAGGCACACACACATAAAATGTTTTTCAGGAGAGGAATGTAGTTGAGTGGTAGAATACTGGCCTAGCATGCACAAAGCCTTGGAGTTGAATCCCAAAACATAACACACACACTCACACACACACACACACACACACACACACACACACACACACACACACACACGTGAGTGTATATGTATATATATATATATAATTACATATATATATATATAAAATACTACCTTCCTTTAAATTATTTTCATAGAAAATATCCTTTTGATCAGAAGAGGTCAGGAATGTTTCCTACACAATATGCATAGCTGACTAGCTGGTCACCAAAATTTTTGTAGGGTTTTTTTTTTTGGGGGGGGAGGAGTCTAGTCGTGGTGAAGGGTTATGAGGCAGTGACCATTTGTTGCTTGTTTATCTCAGCTAGCAGAGCAACACATGGTGGTAATCCAAACACCTGGTTGTTTGCCTTTTAAGCCCTGCAAATCTTTAGCTTGGGGCTCTCCTCCTAGGCTCTGCTGTGTCTGAGTGTAGGATGAGGCCTGAGATGCAGCTCGTCTAAATAAAACCTTGCTTTTGCATTTCGGAACGTCTGACTCCTGGTGGTCTTCTTGGTGGGGGGTCCTGCAACTTGGGCACAACATATTAGTGGGGGCTCGTCCGGGATACCCCAAGAGACCCCAGAGACTCAGACTCCAAAGGCAAGAAAACAGCGAAAAACAAGTCATTTAAGGATACAGGTGGACCCGTTGCAACAATGATTAGTATAAGTTGTCATGTCGAAAACGAACTTTACATCTTTGGTGGGGGGGGAGGATTGGGTGGGGGGGAGGTTGGGAAGGGATGTGAAGGGTAAACAAAGGAGAAGGCTGCAATGCTTGATAAGAAATGTACTCATAAAAAAATAAAAGAAAACCGTGCTTTCAATTGTCTCTGTTAATTTGTCTTGTCCTGTTTGTCTGCTTTACTTTCATTTTTCTTTGTGAGGATGGCCGCTCCGATTCGTATTGTGTAAAGGGTTGTCAAAGTGGACGTGCTTGTACGAAAACCCTGGAGGAACTTGGAGACATCCCAGATCCTCTTGCGGGGGTGGGGGTCCTTGGAACCCCGCCGTGAGAATTTTGGGGCGTGGGTCAGTGAGGTGTTGGGCTGGAACTGACCAAGAGGGTCTCCTAACCGAGACCCAACTCACCCACTGTGGGTCCGCTTCTTCTGCTTCACCATTACAGGAGTCAGTGGACCACTTCGGGAGATTTCCACTTCGTGAGCTTTTTTCTTTTTTAACTGTCAGGCCTGAGAGTGTTTTGTTTGTACTGTTTATTGTTTTTTGGACTGTATGACTGACGGGACTGGAAACCATGGGCACCACTCCACCTATCCCCCTAGACTTAACAAAAAGAAACTAAGAAAGAGGAAAAGAAATTGTACCCCCAAGTTTTTCAGGGAGATAACTTGGAAGAAGAAATGTTTCCTCCCCCATACTCTCAAGGTTCCTTTTGCAGAATCTGAGAATAATCAAGAGGAGGAGGGAGCTATAGAACCAGCAGCCAAACCTTCGGCACCTGCCCTTAAAGTTTCTGAGGGGCCAGTCACTCCACGACACCATGGGATCAACCCCCCTTCTAATGCAGCTGTTTTACGCACCATAGGTCCTGTGGAAGCAGATGGTTGACAGCAATTATTGGCCATTTTTTACCAGTGATGTATACAATTGGCACATCCAAAATGCCCCCTTTTCTGAGAAACCCCAGGATTTAATTTATTTGCTTGAAACTATTCTCTTTACTCATCAGCCCACTTGGGATAATTGTAGTCAGCTTTTACAAGTCCTTTTTACCACTGAAAAGAGAGACCAGGTCAAGGCTCCACATGCTCTAGAGGGGATGCTAAAACAACCGCCCCACTGGTGGATGAGCAATGTCTGCATGGTCCATTACCAGACCTTGTTACTTAACCCCATGGGGATCAGCTTCTTTTGCGTACCTATAGCATTAAACCCAGCTACTCTGCTGCTGGATCCAGATCTGGAAGCACCCCTGCATGACTGTGAGCAGGATCCTGGCCCAAGTATATAGTCTCAGGCCAGACTTGTTGGACTCGCCACTATTGCATGCCGAGCATACCTGGTTCACAGATGGCAGCAGTTTCAGTCTAGATGGAGGAAGGTACACGGGCACAGAAGTGACCACGGACACTGAGATAGTTTGGGCAGAAGCACTCCCCCAGGGAACGTCTGCACAAAGAGCAGAACTAGTGACACTAACAAAAGCCCTAAAAATGGGAAAAGGGAATAGACTAAACATTTACACAGACAGTCGGTATGCTTTTGTCACCGTGCATGTCCATGGAGCCATTTACCAAGAGAGGGGGCTGCTGAGAGTTGAGGGAAAGACTATTAAAAACAAACAAGAAATTTCAAGCCTCATCTGGGTCTTATGGGAACCAGCAAATATTGCCATTATGCACTGCCCTGGCCATCAAAAGGGAACCGATTCAATAACCAAAGGAAATAACTTGGCCAAACAGGCAGCTAAGGAGGCATCCCTCCAGCCCAGAGCAGAAGTACTGACTCTAGTAGACCCAGGGCCACAAGCTCTGCCTCCTGAGCCTCAGTACTCCCAAGAAGACTTGCCTATAAATCCCCAGGCAGAGAAGAAAATAAAGACTGGTGGAAAACTAGTGAGGGGAAACTTATTTTGCCAAAATGATTGGGCAAGGGAATTCTTAAGAGAATCCATCGGGCCTCTCACATGGGAACCCGAAGAATGTAGGGTTCCCTAGGCTCCAACACTCAGAAGTAAAAATTAGGCAAGGAAATCAACTCATTGAGGACATTGTTAAAAATTGTGAAGCCTGGGCTGGGAAGGTGGCTCAGTGGTAGAGCGCTTGCCTTGCATGCTTGAGGCCCTGGGTTCGATTCCTCAGTATCACATAAGCAAAAAGAAAAAAGCCAGAAGTGGCGCTGTGGCTCAAGTGGTAGAGCACTAGTCTTGAGCTGAAGAGCTGAGGGACAGCGCCCAGGCCCAGAGTTCAGGCCCCACAACTGGACCCCCCCCCAAAAATGTAAAGCCTGTCAGCTCACCAACACCCCCAATCAACCAGTTACAAAAGGAGCTTGCCTCCGTGGAGATAGGCTAGGTGTGTATTGGGAAGTAGACTTCACAGAAATTAAAACTGGAAAATTTGGATATAAATATTTGCTAGTTTTTGTAGACACCTTTTCAGGATGGGTTGAAGCTTAAATCCTACCCAGGTATGGCTTCCCATCCACCTTTGGGTCGGACTATGTCTCAAAAGTAAGTCAGGGAATAGCTGCGGCACTGGGGACGGATTGGAAATTGCACTGTGCTTATAGACCCCAGAGTTCAGGACAGGTAGAAAGAATGAATCGGACTCTAAAAGAGACCTTAACTAAATTGGTTTTGGAGACTGGCACAGACGGGGTATCACTCCTTCCTTTTGCCCTGTTTAGAGTAAGAAATTCACCCTATCAGCTTGGCTTTACTCCTTTTGAAATAATGTATGGACATCCTCCACCCATTATCCCTAGCTTCAGACTGAATTGCTTTCTGATTTGAGTGATACTCAATTTCTATGTAAACTTGACTATCTACACAGCTTGTCCTCAAAAGCATTAGATGACTCTGCTTCTATTCCTACCTCCCATTTGTTTAAACCAGGGGACTGGGTGTTTGTTCAAAGGCACAACTTGAGATCTCTGGAACCATGGTGGAAGGGACCTTACATGGTGCTACTGGCTACACCTACTGCCCTTAAGGTGGATGGCATTGCTGCTTGGATCCACTGCTCCCATGCCAGACGACCGTGGGAAACATGGGAAGTCTCCAAGCATCCTACCCAACCATTCCACGTATGCCTCAAGAAAAGAAAAATGGACTGATTGTCATTGGTATTGTTGTTTAATAGTATGGCTAAGGTCAGAGAGGGACTAGAAAAGAAAAGAACTCGTTCAAGATCGAGAGCTGTTGGAGTTTAGTCTTGGGCAGGAGCCACAAGATTGTGTCTCAGGACCATAAGTCAAGGGAGGAATGAAGGGTTATGAGGCAGTGACCATTTGTTGCTTGTTTATCTCAGCTAGCAGAGCAACATGTGAGGGTAATCCAAACACCTGGTTGTTTGCCTTTATAAGCCCTGTAAATGTTTAGCTCGAGCTCTCCTCCTAGGCTCCCCTGTGTCGGAGTGTAGGGCAAAGCCCGAGCTGCAACCAGTCTAAATAAAACCTTGCTTTTGCATTTCAGAACGTCTGACTCTTGGTGGTCTTCTTGGTGGGGATCCTGGGACTTGGGCACAACAGTGGGCCCTCAACTCTGGGCCTGGGCGCGGTCCCTCAGCTCTTCAGCTCAGGGCTAGCACTCTACCACTTGAGCCACAGTGCCACTTGCAGCTTTTTTTTTTCTGCTTATGTGGTGCTGAGGAATCGAACCCAGGGCCTCATGTATGCAAGGCAAGCACTCTACCACTGAGCCACCTTCCCAGCCCCAAGTTTTTGTAGTTTGTCCTTTGGTTTTTGTCATCAATAGCATTCACAGAAGTGTTGGAGGTGGAAGTATCTAGAGTCATCTTTTTAATTGAATGAGGATTTCTGCAGCTAAGGTAGCATATTTAAGGGAGAACAAAAACCAGTTCATTCTAGTTCTTTTCAGAATGATGCAATACCATTATAAGACTGAATACTAAATACTATATTTAGAAACTTCTCAGCAGTGAATGCCACAAGAAAATTTCCAAGAAACATTTGCTTGTATTTGATGCTGAGAAAGGACAGGCATCTCAGTAGTTACATTGTTACTTAAAAGAACCAGAATTTCTTAATATCCTACATGCAAGTATGGAGCTGCTTGGTTTTAATATATAATTGGAGTGAAAAACAAAAAGAAAATAACAAAAGAAAGTGCCAGAACCAAAGCTCCCTCTCATAAACTTTGGTCTCATGCAAAGTTGATGAGATTAAGACAATATTCTTACATTTTTGGTTTTTCTATCAGCAATTTCTAGAACACACTGTAATGGAGAAATATACTTGAATTATCACCGAAGACTTAGATATTTAAAGTTCAAATGTAACTGACATTAATTCTCAATGTTCCATTTTAAGCTTTTACATTAAAAGCCTTGTAGATTTCATCCTTTAATATAAATAATTTGCAGGGATCTCAGTGAAAACTGCTATTTAATTTACAGAGTGGATTTTTATTACTCAACTTCAAAGATATTTGTCAGAGTACATTCTAGTGATTATAATTAAAATGTTTTTTAAACTCCCCCCAAAGAAAAAAAAAGTAAGAGCAAAAAAGACTGTATTAAATATTTTACTAATTAAGATCTATATTCCTGCCAGAATAAGTAAAGGAAATGATTTGGAATATGGCAAGTGTCTATTGAGAATTAACATCACACTTTGGAGAGATCATGATGAGTGGAAATTAAATTAGTCATAAAGGACACAGCAGAAAACATAGGTTGAAGTTTTTCTGTCCCAGGAGATAGGAAGTCACACTGGCTAGTATAGTTTACCTTCAGAATTCAGATATCCTGGAAGGTATGCCACTGTCTATGCTCAGCTGTCAACAGCACCATTAGTGCAGCATTACTGCAGTCCTTACACCACCAGATGGGAAGGTGCTTAGCTCCCTAATCCCTGTGGAGATTGTGAAGCAATGCTTCTGCTTTCCCATGAGCTTCCTTGTCCTGTCCCTGAAGTTCTGGCATGTCCCAAAGCAGTGGTCACCAAATGGTCCATTAACACTCCAGGAGTGCAGGTGAGGTGAGGCAAACTCACTTTGCTTACAAAATGAGTCCTCCTACAAATACATACAAATACATTTCTGGAAACTTTTTTACATGAAGAAATGGTCAACATCTCTGGCCATAAAGAAAATACAAATCAAAACAACACTGAGATTCCCCTTCATTCCAGTTAGAATGGCCATTATCAACCAAACAAACAGAAACAGATGATAGCAAAGTTGTGCTCAGAAGAGACACATATTATACTGCTGGTGGACATATGAACTTGTTCAACCACTCTGGAAAGCAGAATGGAGGTCCTTTAAAAAATTAAACATAGAACTACACTATTAGTTCAAGCCCCACGATCTACAAAAAAAAAAAAAAAAAAAAAAAAAGAACTACCCCATGACCCAGCAATTCCATTCCTGGGCATTTATCCAAACCAGGTTACTGTACAAACAAGTTCAGTGCAGCACTATTCACCATAGCCAAGGTATAAAATTAGCCCAGATTCCCCTCAATGGACAAATGAAGCAAGAAAATGGTGTATATATACACAATGGAATTTTGCTCATTCATTAGAATGAATGATATCATCCCATTTGTAAAGAAATGGGGGACTTTGAAAAAATATATATTAAGTGAAGTAAGTCATGCCCAAAGGACAGACAAAAGTTGCAGGTTTTCCCTTATATGTGAAAGCTGTAATTAACCTATAAACCTATAAATAAATGCATTGGGAGTCATGCAAGGCTATATAAATGTATTAACTGAAATACAGTAGATTCAAGGGAGAACTCAAATAGTGTAATTCTTCAGAAAGGCAAAATCAAAGCCCAATAAAATAAGCACCAGGAAATGGTACTTACATGGCAGAGTGGGGCCAAGGGGATAAGGGTAGATGAATGATGAGAAGGAGGAGAGAACAAAGTCAAAAATTCAATGTATATATTACAAAATTAAAGAAAGTAAGAGAAGAGTGGGAGAGGTGGGTGAGAATGTTAAAAGGAGTGAAACAGACCAAGATACATTGTATTCATTAACTGCTTTGTTAAATGGAAATTCCTTTGTGCTACTACTTAAAGATAATTTTTAAAATTCTATTTCAAGAGAGGAAGTCAAAACTTATATCAAAATCAACATTTACGATGGAATAATGGTTGTGGGTGTAAACCCTCCAAAGGGACCGTTTTAGACATTAGCAGCTGTGCAAGTGAGGGAATGACTTTAATGACTATCAATGAAATTCTTTTACTTTCTTAAATCAACTGATGGAAGTAATTGAGCTGTCAATGATTAGTTATTTAAAATGACCTTGGTAGTTTGTCACTCAAGGCTTTTTAACATATAATGAAAAGCAATTTGTGATTCCAATATGTTAATTCCAAGATACTGTGAAGGTTGTCTTTATAGACATTAAAAAATAAACTGGATATATGACTAAATTGAGGATCTCTGAAAGGAGTTTATCCATTACTAGAAGGTTCCTAGGTAATACTATTATAAGAAAGAAAACAAGTATGTAATCTGACCATAGAAACAGAGTTGACAGTGATAGAGCCACAGGCCAAGGAATTCTAGAAGAGTTAAGGATGAAACATATCCCATTGACACCTATGTTTCAATCCACTGATACTAGTTTCAGACCTCCACAAGTGTAAGAAAATAAATTCCTGTGATTTTTAAGCTACAGAGTTTGTGATAAATTATTTCAGCAACCAAATAAAACTAGTAGAGTTCAAATAATGAAATGACTTTTCCATTACAAACACTTCCCTTTCTCATCTACTTAAACACAGAAACATAATTTTTCATATTAATATCTACAAATGTATAAACTAGAGAATAAAACTGTTGCCGGACCCTATCAACTCCAATATAGGAATGACTTTTTTCTAATTAAAAAAATATGTCAAGCATTCTCCACAGTTCACAATGGAGAGATGTATTTCCAATTAAATATATTAAAAGGTTATTCATTATGCTTATGCATTGAAATGTGAAAGACTTAACTTATTTCTTCAAGAAAAACGTATGTTGTACATTCTCATAAAGAAAAGTACAAGCACACTAACCTGTAGCTGCCCACATTTTAGTCAATTCAAGAAGCTGTCCATGAGACATGTTGTTTCCTTAATTTCTCCTAAAGTTTACATTATACTACCAAAATTATGAAATTTATCTCTCCATGAATAATAACTCTATATGTTAGTTCCAAAGTTTGACCTATTACTTTAATAAGGAAAGGCAGTAAATTTATAATATATTTTTGTACATTTTTATTATAAAAATGCTGTACAGATGGGTTACAGTTACATGAGCAAGGTAATGAGTACATTTCCTATTGAACATTATTGCCTCTTCCTTTGTTTTCTCCCTACCATCCTTTTCCTCCCACTGTATACCCTATCTTTTTTCCATTCTGGGCTTTTGTCAACCACTGATAGCCAAAAATAAGAAGAGAGAAAAAAGAACAACTTTCAACATATTATTCCATCTTCTCTGTTTTTATGCAGGCAAAGAAAGCCTTTGACATATGATCTCTGTTAGAAAAAAACAAATTTGAAACTATGATTCTGGATTCTTACCTACACCTATATGAGGCAGGTGTTCAAACAGGGTCCAGCTGTGGTCATCAACATAATGGTTCTTCAGAATCAAGAGCTGGCAGACATCTCGGGCAGTGATGTCACTGGGAACCTCCAAAGCCCGGCTAGTTTCATCTTCACTGTATATTTTAATAACCTATGAAAGGAGAAACAAACAAAATAAAAAGAGCTAAATCAGATGCTGGTACCTCACACCTGAATTTTTACTACTTGGGAGACTGATATCAGGAGGATTCTAGTTTGAGGCCAGTTTGAACATACACATAAGAATTCACTCTGATGGAGGCATAGAATACCATTGTGTGTGTGTGTGTGTATGTGTGTGTGTGTGTGTGTGTGTGTATACACACATACACACAATGGAATATATATAAATATATCACATTCTCTTGATCCATTCTATTGAGGGGCATCTGGGTTGGTTCCATATCTTAGCTATGATAAATAATGCTGCAATAAACATAGTTGGGCTAGTAGTTTTAGTATGATCTTGTTTGTGATCATTCAGGTAAATGCCCAAAAGTGGAATCGCTGGGTCACAGAGGAGCTCTATGTGGAGTCTTTTTAGGAACCTCCATGCTACTTTCCTAAGTGGTTGAACAAGTTTACACTCCTACCAACAATGCAGTAGGGTTCCTTCTGGCCACATACCCTCCAGTATCCGTTGTGATTAGAGTTCTTGATTATTGCCATTCTAACTGGGGTGAGGATCTGGTATCTCTTTTTGATTTGCATTTCTTTTATGGCTAGAGCAGTTGAGCATTTCTTCATGTGTCTATTGGCAATACTTATTTCCTCTTCAGAAAAGTTTCTCTTTAAGTCTTACCCCACTTATTTATCAGGCAGTTGTTTCTTTGAGGATTTGTTGTTGGGGGATTTAATTTTTTGAGTTCCAAGTATATTTTAGATATGAAACCCTTGTCCATTGTATGGATAGTGAAGATCTCTCACTCTGTGGGCTTTCTATTGATCTTGCCATGCAGAAGCTCTGCAGCTTCATGCAAGCCCATTTGTCTAACCTTTCTTTGATTTGTTGTGTTTCTGGGTCTCTTTTAAGAAAACTTTGGCCTGTGCCAAGGATGCCTAGAGTTTCTCCTAATCCTTTCTGTAATGTTTTCAAGGTGTCTGCTTACACTCCAAGGTCTTTGATCCATTTGGAGTTGATTCTGGTGCAGGGTGATATATAAGAATCTAGCTTTAGTTTTCTACAGGTGATTAACAAAATTTGCCAGCACCATTTACTAAAGAGGCTGTCTTTCTTCCATTCTATTTTTTTAGCTCCCTATCAAAGATTAGATGGCTATAGGTCTGTGGGTTCATTTCTGGGTTTTCAATTCTATTTCATTGGTCCTGATGTCTGTTCTTGTGCCAGTACCAAGCTGTTTTGATTACTATGGTTTTGTAGTAGAGTTTGAAATTTGGTATTGATATTCTTCCAGCACTGTTCTTTCTGTTAAGGATCGTTTTTGCTATTTGTGGTCTTTATTGTTCCCTATGAATTTTTGGATTGCCTCTTCTATTTCCTTGAATGAGGTTGGAATATTGGTAGGTATCGCATTGAATTTGTAGATAGCCTTGGGAAGTATTGCCATTTTCATGATGTTGATCCTTCTGATCAGGAGCCTGGGAGGTTTTTTTCCACGTTCTAAGTTCTGCTTTGATTTCTTTTTCAGGTTTTTAAAGTTTTCATCATAGAGGTATTTCACTTCTTTGGTTAATTCTTAGGTATTTTATTTGTTGTGGGGGTATTACGAATTGAGTTGCTTTCCTGATTTCAGCTGTGATTCCACCCCACCCCAGTTAGAATGGCTATAATCAAGAACTCTAGTAACAGATGCTGGAGGGCATGTGGCCAGAAGGGAACCCTACTGCATTGTTGGTGGGAGTGTAAACTTGTTCAACCACTTAGGAAAGCAGTATGGAGGTTCCTCAAAAGAGCTCCTCTATGATGTAGCAATCCCACTTTGGGGCATTTACCCAAATGATCACAAACAAGACCATACTAACGCTACCAACACAACTATGTTTATTGCAGCATTATTTACCATAGTTAAGATATGGAACCAACCCAGATGCCCCTCAGTAGATGAATGGATCAAGAAAATATGGTATGTATATATATTTATATATAATGGAATTCTATGCCTCCATCAGAAAGAATGACATTGCCCCATTTGTTAGGAAATGGAAAGACTTGGAAAAAATTATATTAAATGAAGCAAGCCAGGCCCAAGGAAACATAGTTCTCATGGTTTCCCTTATTTACAATAACTAGTATATGTCAGGGACAAGCAGAAAAGATCAGATAAGATATGTAAGCGAAATGAAAATGAAGATAGAGACATGAGTGTTTTTTTTCTTTGTTGCTATTGTTTCTAACATATTTATAATGTAACATGTGATTTTTTTGTTGCTTTGTATGTCCCTCCCCCACGGTATAACCCCTGTTTTTACTGCATCTGATGTTGCTATAATTTGGGGAGGGGAAGGGAAAAAAACAAATTGTTTAAATAGGGATACAGTTAGACCCATTGCAACAATGAGATGTACAAGACGCTATGTCGAAAAATGAACTTTACAATTCAGTTGGGGGCAGAGAGTGTAGTTGAGAAGGTGGGAGGGAAGGGATGGTAGGGAAAAAACAAAGGAGGAGGCAACAATGCTTCATAAGAAATGTACTCATTACCTTGCTCATGCAACTGCAACCCATCTCTACAGTATTTTCACAATAAAAAAAATAACAAAATCAAAAAGTGCTCAGGCAAAGCTCAAGTGATGGAGTGCCTACCTCATATACCTCAATCCCCAGTATTATAAAATAACAAAAATAGAAATAAATTCTGTAGTTTGGATATTAAGGGGAAAAAAGAATTTTTCAGAAAAAATGTATAACAACAAACTGCTTAAATAAGGGTACAGGTTGAACCATTGTAACAATGAGATGTACAAAACACTATGTTGAAAACAAACTTTACAACTTGGCAGGAGAGGGAGGAGTTGTGGAGGTGGGGAGGGAAGGGATAGAAGGTTAAAAACACAGGAGGAGATGACAATACACGATAGGAAATGTATTCATTACCTTACTCAGGTAACTGTAACCCTTCTGTACAGTTATCTTTACAATAAAAACATATTTTAAAAAAAGAATTTATTCAATATCTTAGTGTAGTGGTGTGTATCTAACATCACAGCTGTGTTGGAGACTGAGATCAGAAGGATCATGGTTCCAGGCTGGCTGGCTGGAATGAGTAGAAAAGTCCAGAGACTTTAACTCAATGGAAAGAAGATGGGGATGGGGTTGAGCGCCTGTCACTCCAGCTATGACAGGAAGCTTAAAATAGGCAAACCATTGTCCGGATGTGCTCCTGGACAGAGAGCAATGCCCTAACTCAAAATTACACAGGCCAGCAAGAATGAACTGGAGGCATGGATCAGGTAGAATGCCTGCCTAGCACAAGGCCAGAAGTTCAAACTCCATCCATAAGAAAAACAGCTTTAAAGAAATGGTTACTAAGTGGGCGAAAGACTTAAAGAGAAGCTTCTCTGAAGAAGAAAGAAGGATGGCCAATAGACACATGAAGAAATGTTCAACATCCCTAGCCATAAAAGAAATGCAAATCAAAACAACATTGAGATATCACCTCACTCCAGTTAGAACAGCAAAAATCAAGAACTCTAACAACAACAGATGCTGGAGGGGATGTGGACAGAAAGGAACCTTACTTCATTGTTGGTGGGAATGTAAACTTGTTCAACCACTTTGGAAAGCAGTATGGAGGTTCCTCAAAAGACTTCACATAGATCTCCCCTATGATCCAGCAATCCCACTTTTGGGCATTTACCCAAATGTTTACAAACAAGACCACACTAAAGCTACCAGCACAACTATGTTTATTGCAGCATTATTTACCATAGCTAAGACATGGAACCAACCCAGATGCCCCTCAGTAGATGAATGGATCAAGAAAATGTGGTATATATACACAATGGAATTCTATGCCTCCATCAGAAAGAATGATATTTCCCCATTTGTTAGGAAATGGAAAGGCTTGGAAAAAATTATATTAAGTGAAGTAAGCCAGGCCCAAAGAAACATAGGTCCCATGGTTTCCTTTATTTGCAATATCTAGTATAGGTATGAGTCAAGCGGAAAAGGTCAGATAATGTGATGTTAGGAAAACGAACCCTTAAATATGTATTTTAATGTTTTCGTTTCTTTCATGCATGTGTTTCTAACGCATTTATAAGATTATTTCTTTGTTGCTTTGTATGTCCCTCCCCCACAGTGTAAACCCAGCTTTCACTTTATTTGATGTCAGTATAACATGTGGAGGAGATGGGGACAAACAAGTCGTTTAAGGATTCAGGTGGACCTGTCCCAACAATGAGAATTACAAAATGTCATGTCAAAGCAAGCTTTACAATGTCGGTGTGGGGGGGGAGGGGGGTATGATTGGGTGGGGGGGAGGGAGGAGGCTGGGAAGGGAGGTGAAGGGTAAACAAGGAGGAGGCTGCAATGCTTGGTAAGAAATGTATGCATTATCCTGCCCATGTAATTGTAACCCCTCTGTACAGTATGTTCTCAAATAAAAAAAAAAAAAGAAAAAAAAAAAGAGCAAGGATTATGCTGGGTGTTGGTGGCTTCCACTGATAATCCAGTGACTTCAGGAGACTTAGATCTGAGGATCATGATTCAAAGTTAGCTCAGGAAGTAAAGTCCACGAGACTTTTTAGCAAAAGCAAAAAGGCTCAGAGACAGTGCCCAGGCCATAGAACTGGCATAAAAATATACACATACATATATACATATATACATATTTGTTGTTAAGTCTCTAACACATTGGTTATTATTTCTTAGTCTTTACACAGAAAGTAAAAATTGCAAATTATGAGTGGATGAAAAAAAATCTCAAAATTCATTTGATTAATATTTAAATTCTTACACAAGTGAAATTAGGGGGAAGGTATGTCATGAAAGACTTTACTATGGCAGTATTCTTCACCCATGATTCTATGTCTGGTTTATTTCTTGTCATGTCTCTATTTTTTTCATATTGCTATTGGCTCTTAAAATCAGAGCCTTATGCTCTTATTTAGCTCTTTTTACTCATCACCTCTACTTCTGGCTTTTTGCTGGTTAGAGTTAAGTTTCACAACCTTTTGTTTCTAGGCTGTCTTTGAACCTCAGTCCTCAGGTGTGAGCCTCCTGAGTAGCTTTGACTGTAGGCTTGAGCACCAACACCAAGCAAGGTCTCCATTTTATAAAAGAAAAATCATACTTCATTTTTCCCAGTCATTCTCCTAGTTTCTTATATTCCATTTGTTATTCCTTGGGAAATAAAGAAATCAATTACAAAAAAAAAAAGAAAAAAAGAAATGGTTACTGTGTTGATGCAAACTGGCATATCTCCCATTGTTACTCATATTTTGTGTATGGTAGGAACAGCTAAATTCATACTTTTGCTGAAATCATTTAGCAAAAATACTCAACACAATACAGTGCCTGTACCTGTCTATCCAACACATGCTAGTGTGAAGATATTGACCTAGTCCTCTCATCTATATTTCTCAACTCATTTACTCTAACCTGTTCACCACATCTGTATATTTGATGTTTTTACTTTTACAAAGGTACAGAAATAAGTGAGATTATGCAATGTTTGCATTTCTTTTTTTTTGAATTTTTCACTTTTAATAATATCCTCTTAGTTTAGACATGTGTCAAATGGCAGATTGGCAGGTGTGTGTGTGTGTGTGTGTGTGTGTGTGTGTGTGTGTGTGTGTGTGTGTGTGTGTGTGTGTGTGTGTGTGTTCTGGTCTTTGGGGTTGAACTGAGCTGTTTTACTGAAGGCTATTTGCCTCACCACTTGAACTATACCTACACTTCTGGCTTTTTGGTAATCGAAGATTAATCTTATGAACTTTAATGCACAGGCTGGATTCGAACCTAGATCCTCAGATGTCAGTCTTTTGAGTGACTAGGATTACAAGCATGAGCTACTGGCAGCTAGCTTCTGACCTCTTTAAAAATCTTTCTTTAACGTACAAATGATTGTACAAGGGAGTCACAATTTAACATTTCCATTCAGGTGTACAGGGTATCTTGATCTGTATCACTCTTCAATCCTCTCTCCTCATCCAACCCTTCTTCCCCAGTCATAATAAGTTACTAACTTCCCTTTTCACATATGTACCTTAAGTATTATGACTACATTCACCCACCTTTCCCTTTTCCATTCATTCCCTTCCTCTACTAACATTCAAAAAAACATGTTTCAGCTGCCTGATATTCATTTTGTTGAACTGCAGACTTCTTTTAAATAATAACTACATTCCATTGCAATGGAATATTGCACACACACAGACACAGACACACACACACACACAGTGTTTGTTTGATTGTGTTTTCTTTCATTCACTAATGGGACATTTAGGTTATTTTAATATCATGTCTATTGGTAATAATGCTGCATTGAGCACTAGACTATAGTTCCCTTTGAGAGGTGGTAAGTCCATTTCTTTGGGGCTTACATACTGAAGGGAGGTTGCTGGTTCCGTTTTAAAGTGCTTAAAAACTATTTCCTGTAAATGAGTACTAATCAGCACAGCCACCCACATAGTATAAAGGCTTCCTTTTCTCTACAGCCTCACTAATACGTCTGTCATTTCTTATGTCTTTGAGAACAAATGCCCTAATAGATGTGAGGTGATTTGATAAAGAATCTGATTTTTGTTTCTCTGATGATTAGTGGCATTTGCCACCTTATTATGGATCTGTTGTCCATTCCTATATCTTCTGTGGAGAATTGTACATTCTGAGTTTTTGCTTAATTTTTAATTAGACTGCTTTTCTACTGTCAAGTAGAAAAGTTGACTATAAATTCTCTGTACAATATTCTAAGCATTTAATTTTCTTATACTTTGATCTAATACTACATATCTGTTACTTGATTATGTGTCAAAGTTACTTTGCCTAGCAACTTCTATGCTCTTCTTTTCAGTATCTCCAGTAAAAGGAATACAATGCCTCTTCAAAATCATTTCCCACCATTCTTGTGCATTAGAAAGCTACATACCACTCAACATTTTAAAATTTCCATTCCATGTTTAAATCTTGTAAGTAATCCAAAATTGTTGATATATTTATGTACTAGAGAATAAAATAACATTAAACTTTATGAAAAGATTACTCCACTTCAAATAAGCAAAGATTGCCTAGGTGCTTCTTTATTCTCTTGTAAATAGTCATGGTCCTCACATGGAGTTCTGGGTGGTGGACTATTGGCATATGGATAGTTGCCCTTCCATCTTCAAACTTTCCAGCCTCCCCAGTGCCAACACACAGTTCCCAAGACTCCTAAAAAAAAATCTGCATCATTCTGAACAACACCTGTTCACAAAAATAAGTGAGTTAAAGAGAAAATTCAGAGACAATCATACCTGCTGTTGTATTTTGTAGATATTTTCCTCCTTTCTTTTTTCTCTTTACCATTCTTTTAGTAACATGCATTATAGTACAGGGGGTTTTACTGAGGTATTTCCATGGAGCCATAGAGTATATTTTGAACTTGTCCAAAAACCAGTTATGATTGTCTCTAAATTTTCTCTTTAACTCGCTTATTTTTGGTGAACAGATGTGTTGGCACTGAGTAGATTACCGTTCACAATGCTGTGCCCTCAGTATTGCTATTGCTATTGCTATGTGAAAGGGTGTTTCTTCTCTATGTCCATGCTACCATGGAAATAGTACAACTGGAGCAGTGCACTGCTGGCTGCTTGTCCACCTGAGAGGTCAGGAGGACTGAACTCTGGGACTGCTCCTCCAGGGGGTTTAATGATGGCACACTAATGCTGGTCCTTGTTGCACATGCCATGCCTGAAAAACAGAGTGGGCTGGGGAATGACAATAACTGCTGGGAAGGCTCCCTGCACTTCAATATCCCCCCGAGTATTTTCTTACAACAAAATCTCATCCCTTGGGTCACAAAAAAACAATCTTCTTTATTTTGCATGATCTGTCTTTTTGCTAAGAAAATGAAATGCTAGAAGTGGAGCTGTGGCTCAAGTGGTAGAGTACTAACCTTGAGCTGAAAAGGATAAGGAATAGCACCCAGGCCATGAGTTCAAGCTCCAGTACAAGTAAAGAAGAGGAGAGGAGAGGAGAGGAGAGGAGAGGAGAGGAGAGGAGAGGAGAGGAGAGGAGAGGAGAGGAGAGGAGAGGAGAGGAGAGGAGAGGAGAGGAGAGGAGAGGAGAGGAGAGGAGAGGAGAGGAGAGGAGAGGAGAGGAGAGGAGAGGAGAGGAGAGGAGAGGAGAGGAGAGGAGAGGAGAGGAGAGGAGAGGAGAGGAGAGGAGAGGAGAGGAGAGGAGAGGAGAGGAGAGGAGAGGAGAGGAGAGGAGAGGAGAGGAGAGGAGAGGAGAGGAGAGGAGAGGAGAGGAGAGGAGAGGAGAGGAGAGGAGAGGAGAGGAGAGGAGAGGAGAGGAGAGGAGAGGAGAGGAGAGGAGAGGAGAGGAGAGGAGAGGAGAGGAGAGGAGAGGAGAGGAGAGGAGAGGAGAGGAGAGGAGAGGAGAGGAGAGGAGAGGAGAGGAGAGGAGAGGAGAGGAGAGGAGAGGAGAGGAGAGGAGAGGAGAGGAGAGGAGAGGAGAGGAGAGGAGAGGAGAGGAGAGGAGAGGAGAGGAGAGGAGAGGAGAGGAGAGGAGAGGAGAGGAGAGGAGGAAAAAGGGAGAGAGGGGAGAGGGGTAGAAGGGAAGAGAGGAAGGGAAAGAGGGAAAGAAGGAAGAAGGGAAGGAAGGAAGGAAGGAGGGAAGGAAGGATGAAGGAAGGAAGGAAGGAAGGAAGGAAGGAAGGAAGGAAGGAAGGAAGGAAGGAAAGGAGGGAGGGAGGAAGGAAGGAAGGAAGGAAGGAAGGAAGGAAGGAAGGGAGGGAGGGAGGGAGGGAGGGAGGGAGGGAGGGAGGGAGGGAGGGGAAAGCAGGGAGGGAGGGAGAAAGGAAGAAAGGAAGGAAGGAAGGAAGGAGGAAGGGAGAGGTAGGGAGGGAGGGAAGGAGGGAGGAAGACATATGCTAGAGTCATTCTGAGCCTGAGCAAATAGAGAAAGATGAAAATTTTCACTAACTAAGAAATACTGCAATTGTGTTCAATGCTGTAAATCTGAAAGAAAGAAATCATCAAGGAATTGAGAGAGGTAGGTCTACAGAAAATGTATGGTAGCTGGGAGCCGGTGGCTCATGCTTGTAATCCTAGGTATTCAGGAAGCTGAGATCTGATATTCACTGTTCAAAGCCAGCCCAGGCAGGAAAGTCCATAAGACTCTTATCTCAAATAAATGACCAGAAAACTAAAAGTGGCACTGTGGCTCAAGTGGTAGAGTGCTTGCCTTGAGCTGAACAGCTGAGGGACAGTGCCAAGGCCCAGATTTCAAACCTCATGACCAAAAAAAGAGAGAGGGGGGGGAAGAAAGAAAGAAAGAAAGAAAGAAAGAAAGAAAGAAAGAAAGAAAGAAAGAAAGAAAGAAAGAAAGAAAGAAAGAAAGAAAGAAAGAAAGGGTATGAAATAAGTGCAGGTATTCACTTTTAACATAAATAATATACACTGAGAGAAAGACTTCATGCTTTCATTTGAACTCTTTTCAAGTCCTTTTTAAAAATTCTTACTCAATGCTGATATTTGTCCAAAATACATATTCATCAATAAATAGTGAAATGGTGTCTAGATATATATGGCATGATATATATCTCTGCTATCTCTGAAAATATTCAGTAATTATGGGAATGGGTGACACCATCAATAGACTACCACCACTGAATAATTTTTCATATGTATTTATAATCATTTCTTCATGTATATGAAAAAAGAAAGGTCATTTTAAGCCTGAACTCTCCAGGATAGTTGAAAATACCTCCTGCTAAGAATAGTTCTACCTTAACCTTTCGTTCCATTTACAAAAAACAAAAGAAAAGAAAAAAGAAAAGAAAAATCAACTCATCACAAATGCTATGTGGCTACTAGTGTTAAACATCCATGAAAGACATTTATGATAGTGTAAAAACCACGTGGCAAGCCAGGTGCCAAAGGCTCAGGGCTGCAATCCTAGCTATTCAGGAGGCTGAGATCTGAGGATTGCGGTTCAAAGCCAGCTGGAGCAGGAAAGTCTGTGAGCCTCTTATCTCTAATTACCCACCAAAAAAAAGGGGGAATGGTGTTGTGCCTCAAGTGTACAGCGCTTGCCTTGAGCTGAAGAGCTCAGGGACAACATCCAAGTCCAGAGTTCAAGCCCCACGAACGACAAAAAAAATAAAATCATATAGCAGAGCTGTTTTAAAGAATTTTTAGAGCAAAGATCAGCATCTTGTTTCCTCTTCCTCCCCACAGGTAAAAAGACTTGAAGTATAATCACTCTACTAAAGCACTATCAACTATCAAGCATTTTCAGTTCAGTAGCCCCAATTCCACTCTTGCTTACAAGAGTAACAAAAACAAAAAGGAATTAGAATAATATTGTTCACAGCAGTTTATCTACTACGTCATTTGCAAATATACATCCAAGACAAAGAAAATTCTTCCTGCGCCCAAAAGGAAAAGAATGAACTTTGCTTCAGTGAACTGAAAACTGACTAACAAAGAAACATGGCTCTGATAAAGTATGTTTATAGCATCCTGCCAGCAAAAACAGATAGAGAATGTGCCCAAGGAAAGCCTGTAGTGCATGCACTGGCCTTCTGTGTCATTGTACTCTGACACACCGGACAACCTTGGCCTGTGGATTACTTCACAGCTTCAAAACCTGCTCTGGAAACATGCGGCGCATAGCAGTGAACATCTGCTAGCCATGGCAGTGCCCTCAGGGATACAATGTAATGTGAAGTGAAGACTTCTTCATAAACCTAAGACATGAGCTCCTCCCCATCATTTCCTTCTCTGCCCTCCACAAACACTAAGCAGAGATTTATTTTATTTTATTTGTTGTCAAGGTGATGTACAATGTGTGTGTAAGTATAGGTGTGCACACATCATTTCTAGAATTTGAACTCAGGGCCTGGGCATTGTTCCTGAGCTTCTTTTACTCTAGGCTAACACTCTACTACTTGAACCACAGCTCCACTCTGCCAAAACAAAAACAAAACAAAAACTACAATTTTTAAAATAGAAGAGCAAGGCAGGCACCTGTGGCTCACACCTGTAATCCTAGATACTCAGCAGGCTGAGATCACAGTTCAAAGCCAGCCCAGGCAAGAAAGTCTGTGAGACTCTTATCTCCAATTAAACCAACAGAAAACTGGAAGTGGAGCAGTGGCTGCAGTGGTAGAGTGCTAGCCTTGAGGGATAGCGCCCAGGCCCAGAGTTCAAGCCCCATGACCAACATGAAAGAAAGAAAGGAAGGAAGGAAGGAAAGAAAGAAAGAAGGAAGGAAGGAAGGAAGGAAGGAAGGAAGGAAGGAAGGAAGGAAGGAAAGAAAGAAAGAAGGAAGGAAGGAAAGAAAGAAGGAAAGAAAGAAAGAAGAAAGAAAGAAAGAAAGAAAGAAAGAAAGAAAGAAAGAAAGAAAGAAAGAAACAGAAGAAGGAAGGAAGGAAGGAAGGAAGGAAGGAAGGAAGGAAGGAGAGCAAAAGAGAACAGAGAGAGAGAGAAAGTAATTTTCAGGAAACAAGTTTGATAACTCTACAGCCTTGAGTCCTAAAAGATAAAATATTTAAAATAAAAGCCATAGGTCATGTCAAATAATAAACAAAATTTTAAAAAAGAAAATACAATATGTATTACCTTACTCCCCAGGTTAATTTCTGTGCAACAGTCAACTAAAACACTGAGTCTTAGTTCAGATTATTTGGAAAGTCTTAAAGAAAAGACAAGAGTAAGCAGTGAGCCTTCCTTCTCTGCCCTGCTCAGCCCAAGGCACACTCCAGGAGGCTCAACTAGTTCCTTTTCCAATCTGGAGTTATTTTAGAATGCTTGAAATAAACTCAAGGTTGTCAACTACTCATTTGAGCAGACCTCTGAGCAGATGGGGGCTTAGACCTGGAAAGTAATGAATGCCCTTGGTTTCCTGGAAGAAGAGGACAGAGGAGAGGGGTTGCCATTTAGTAAGTAAGAGTGAGCACAGACTGACCACAAATAAATAAGAATCCACTGGACAAAGCGAATGAAGAGAACTATAAGAGCAAAAGTAGGAGGAACAGCTATCCCGAGTATCCCTGACTATTTTCTATATCAAAGTTCGGCTTAGGAAAATATATTTAAATTTAAGTTAAATTTAAGTAGTACACAGTTTAAAATTATTTTAAAATCATATTTAAATATGATCATATTAAATATGACCTTACCCTGGTGAAAAGTATATCATTCTTAAGGAGACACAAAATTTCATAAATTTAACTTATGACATCTATTACTTATATCTGTTAACATATAATTAATAAGATATTAAAATAAGAAGCTAAGCCTACAAGAATTGTCTCTGAAGTAGGCCCCAACTTGCAGCTTATTTCTTTAAGTTTATTATACAACTCAAGTGAGATTATAAAGCATCTTCTATGTTTCAAGATTTGAAGGATTATTATTTGTAAAGATAAGCAATGTATGTAAATCATGTGAAATATTTTTATAACAAGGTCAGAGTGGCCCTGGACTTTTACATTCTTCTAAGCAAGGAATGCAGTGTCTGAGATAAGAGGAGACATTCTTAGATATTCTGAATTAAACAAGCCAGTGTGTTCCCTTGACGGGGATGAGAAGTACTGTATCCATTATTACTTATTCCCAACGCCCTAACCATCTTTATATATTGTGTTTTAAAACCAAGAAAATATGCTGCCTTCTTATTACCTTCCTGTATTATTATTTTCTGGGTGTTAAAGATTTACTAAGAGTAAAGCAATATTTAGAGAAATCAAGTAGCCAAAAATGTCTGCAATTTTCTCCTTCAATGGAGATAGTCAACAACCCCTTTTACTTTAGCATGAACCATACATGTTCAATTACTTACATTAATTCATAACTGATAATTGTTACCAGTATCAATAATTTCAGTAATTAGCTGACATAACCAGGTCCATATTATCTCCCTGGCTTTGTTCTCAACTTTATTCCCTACAATCAATTCCTCATTCAAATTTCAACTACAATTTATTTATTTGTTTTGCTGTTGCTTGACAAAACCATGCTCCTTCCTGACACAGAACCTTTGCACAAGCTGCTATTTCTGGCTAAAACACAGTTTCCCTACCCCCTACCTTTTCTCTTCCCTCAGATGTTAGATACACCATTATATCAGTGAGGAAGCTTACAATGACTCTCCCAGTTTAGTTCAAGCTCTTTGTGTTGAGTACACACACACATATACATGTAATCCTTGCCAGCTGCCCTTGCTACTCAGAAGGCTGACAACCTCAGATATTATAGCAATGTCTGCTTCCCCTTCTATTCCAGTGGTTAGCCCAGCATGGTGCACACAGTAGAAACAACAATACTCTTACAGGGATGAAGGATAGCATCCTGCTATCATCCTTTGTGAGGCAGTCAGTTAGGGATTCCAAAAAAGTGACACACAAACATTTGTAGAAGTGGAAAAATACTAGAGAAGAAATACTATGTATGAATAAAAGAGAAAAACCTAAGCTAGTTTTCATCAAATTGGTGCGCTGAGCAAAGTTGAATTATATGTCCCTTTCCTATTAGAAAAGAAAGGATAAGCTGGGTACCTATGGCTCATGCCTGTAATCCTAACTACTCAGGAGGATGAGATCTGAGAATTGAGGTTCAAAAAGCCAGCCAGGGCCAGGAACCAGTAGTTCACATCTGTAATCTTAGCTACTCAGGAGGCTGAGATCTGAGGATCATGGTTCAAAGCCAGCTCTGGCAGGAAAGTCCCTAAGACTCTTATCTCCAATTAACTACCAGAAAACCAGAAGTGGCACTGTGTCTCAAGTGGTAGAGCACTTGCCTTGAGCTGAAGAGCTCAGGGACAGTGCCCAGGTCCATAGTTCAAGCCCCATGTTGGACCAAAAAAAAAAAAAAAAAGTCAGCGAAGACAAATTAACCAGCAAAAAGTCAGAACTGGGGCCTGGCTCAAGTGGTCCAGTGCTAACCTAAAGAGAAAATGCCAAGTGAGAGGCACAGTGCCCAGAGTTCTAACCCCAGTACTGCAAAGAAGAGAAGAAGAAGAGGGAGAGGGGAAGAAGAAAAAGAGAGGGAAAGAGGGAAAAAGAAAAAAAGGAGAAAAAGAGAGGAAAAGGGTGAAAGGAGATGGGGGAGGAGGAGAAAGGTGAGAAGAAAAGAGGAAGAAAAGAAAAGGAAGAGATTGGGAAAGGGAAAGAGAGGAGGGAAAGAGAGAAACAAGAAGGGAGAAAGGGAAAGAGGAAGGGGTGGAGGAGGGGGGAAAAGGGGAGAGAAGAAAAGAAGAAAGACATCTGGGTGGCCAATACTATAAACCAAGGCATCAAGGAAGAAATGAGCAAAAGCCAAATGGCAGGACATAGAAAGCAGCTCAGGTGGGGAAGCAGAACTGTGGCTTAAGTGGTAGAGTGCCAGACTTGAGTGGAAAAGCTAAGGACAGAATCCAGGCCCTGATTTCAAGACCTAGTGCACATGACTGCAGCGGAGCTGTTTTGTGAAGGGTAGGTGCAGCTGCCCAGGACCCACGGGAGGGAGACACAGCCCAGGAGGCCTGAGGCCTGATCCCTGGCTGCTGTCAGGAAAACGCACTCAGGATTCCATGTAAGACACTCAAATTACAGGGTATCTTTTGAAAACAGTTGGCAATATAGAATTAAGCTTTAAAATAACAAGTTTTACATGAATATGAGTACAAAATGGTAAGGGAATAAAGATAGTTTCATGGTGACTTAATTCTCTAGGAAAGGGTTCAGTTACAAATAACAGAATATCTTCCCTGAAATATATTCACCAGAGTGAGGCTTGTTTTTTCTTCTCTCACTTAGTGGAAGCAGGGGCAGGCAGCTTGAGGTATAAGCTGGTCTGAGTTCCCAATGACCCAGGATCTTCCTGCCCTTCCCTAAACCTCATTCATAGGGTCACAGGTGGATCACTCCTACACCATTTGTGTGAAAATGCTGCCCCAGTATTCACTTTTGTCTTGTTACATTTCAAGAGTGAAAGATGAAGTGATTCAGAATAACAGGTCCTGAATGGCTGAGGAGCTAGGGAGAACCTGTAGGAGTTCTGTATGAATATGAATTCAAAATTCAATGATTATTGATGGTTCACTAATTAGTTGCCCATCCAGCATCAGGCTACCAAGGCCCTGCACAGCCCCAGTACTGGAGCTGCCCTTTACTTGGCATAAAAAGGAATCGAGCCCTGCCACACTTGACAGTGTGGGGATGAGTGGTGTTACAGAATTATGCCATGTCTCGGCTTCCAACCAAGAGACGGAAGCCAATGTAAAAGCAAGACGAGGCTCACACTGTCTCCCAAGCCCCTCTACTCAGCTTCCCCTCTCACAGTAGTCCTTAGCTTTTTTGCCTTTCTCATCTTAGGCCCAAGATCTAGAGAAATCTCCTCCATGTGGTTTTATTTCCTCTACTGGGTAAGAAAGAAAACCCCTGGCTCAAGTGGGGTTCAATTTTACAGAGATAACTTGGATACTCTTTCAGTTTGGTCTGTTATACAACAGAAAAGAGGCAAAAGAAAATGGTCCAATTTCATTACGCAAGCAAGAAAATGTTAAAAAACAAAGTTAACAATTATCCTAACTACAGAGAGAGAGAGAGAGAGAGAGAGAGAGAGAGAGAGAGAGAGAGAGAGAGAGAGAGAGAGAGAGAGAGAGAGAGAGAGAGAGAGAGAGATCTTTAGGCTCTAAATTTATTATGAATAACAGAGAGGCTTATATCACAAATCCTGTGACTTCATCAAAGGAGGGTTCTCTGAAGCATCAGTGTTTTACATCTCATGAAATTCTGGCTAAGATGCCAACTCTGACTAATTCATCTTTGAAATGAAAAATCCTTCCCAAGTGCTCATGTATATTTGTATCTAAAGCAGAGAATCCAAGAGCCCACTGGCCGTGCTCATGTTGCACTCCTGTATCTCATTTCAGATTTTTAAATAATCACTTATTCTTCTAAGAATGCAATCTGGAAGCAAAAAAGTTACAAACTGATTCACTCAGCAAGGAAAGCCAAGTGGGGAGGGGTGGAGAACAAATTTCAAAAGCATGAAGAGGACCATGAAGAAGAAAAATGCTATTCAGGGGCTGGGAAGGTGGCTCAGTGGTAGAGTGCTTGCTTTGCATGCATGAGGCCCTGGGTTCGATTCCTCAGCACCACATAAGCAGAAAAAGGTAGAAATGGTGCTGTGGCTCAAGTAGTAGAGCACTAGCCTTGAGCTGAAGAGCTGAGTGACAGTGCCCAGGCCCAGAGTTCAGGCACCATGACTGGCAAAAAAAAAAAGAAAAGAAAAGAAAAATGCTATTCATAATAGCCCAAGATATATCAGACTTCCTTGCAATTATTAAGCCATGTGCTATCAACAGAAGCACTTTTAGGAACTACTTGTTTTCATTGATTTTTTAAGAACACATTTCTTATTACACATTCTCTGAAATTATGATGTTACTTATCATCAACAGTCCATTATAGTTTAATTGAAAGCATAGGAAATATACCATCAAATCAATAAAAGATGCTGTGCCCTATCTTTCTGGGACTCTTTGGGGAATACTATTTGATAAACTTATAATCCTAATATCCCCATGCCCAAACAGGACTAGGAACAATACATCCATTCTGTAATTTTACCTGTGGTTAAATAAATATTTATTTTATGTTAATACAAGAAAAAAAGTACACAGAGCATATTACAGTAAAAAGGAAATATAAGCAATACTGTTAAAATCATAAAATGCTAAGAGTTAGATAGGTTCTTACAGAATATCTACTGAAATGCTCTTGTTTTACTAGGGAGGTTGGAGAGGGTCTATGTTGTCATGGGATCTCCAACTGGTCCCTAGCACAGACAGCCAAGGAACCTACCTACATGGTCATGTTCTTTCCACTTTGCTAATCCGCTCCAACCTGGATTTAAGCTTCAGCTTCCATGTGACATCTTGTAAAAGCATGAGACAGTTAAAGTAAGAGTATAAATAGATATACAGGTCTCAAAGCTCCAAGCTTTTGGTTGCTGGGGGGAGGAGTGAGCATTCTTTGGTTTTGCTTTTGTTTCTCACTTTTCCTTAGCATCTTGCAACAAATAAAAGTAAATACTGAAGTAGCCAGCAGAGGGAGTCTTTATTTTGCTACTGAAAAGAGAGATAAAATACTGTATTTTTAAAGTTAACAACTATAAAAGTATCGACACTGTGGAGTTTTTGCTTTATATAATAAGCTTGTAATTGAAGTTGAGTTTTTTTAGTTCTTAACCAGTTGAGTTTTTAAGATAAATGGTTTCTATAGAAGCTTTAATAAGGATATTATGTGAAAGTCTATATATATGTATGTATACATATATATGTATATATATACACCCTCCATCTTCCCTCTCTCTCTCTACACACACACACACACACACACACACACACACACACACACACCCCACCTATATATCCCTTTATATATACAAATACAAATCCACATGTACACATGCATATGCCCCCTCTATTGATATACATACATGCATACACATATTTCCTTTTCTCTATATAGACACACATAGATTTCACTCTGTATACATGTATACACACAGGCATACATGTATATATGTGTATCATGTCATTAGGAATATTTCCTGAGACTCAAGCTCCACGTTTTGTTTGGTTCTTTTTTTAACTGTTGTTTTTTTCTTTCTTTAATTTTTTGTCTTTTCTTTTTTGGAACTGGGGATTGAACCCAGGACATTGCACTTGCTAGGGAAGTGCTTTGCCATTGAGATACATCCCAGCTCTCAAGCTCCATGTTTTTCCTGAGATTTAGGAAGATGAGATTAACTTTTCTCCTCAAATATTGACCTAGTTACCAAAAATAATTTGCTGTCAAAAACTGTAAAATAATATTCCTGATATTTTCTCAAATAGAACTGAGCATATATATGTAAATATACATGTCTGGTGAGGAGGTAATAATCACCTTCTGACAATGCCAACTCCATTTTTAAAGTTTTTCTTTTGGAACTGTCTTGAGAACAAGTATTTTAATGCCTTACAGTGGTGGCAATCTTTATCCTTTCTCAGGATTTAGTATCTGAAATTACCAAAAGGTCTTGTTCCTTCTTCTGCCAAAAAGAGATTATTTTTAAGATTTGGCTCAGTGGGCTTGGGACATAGCCAACAGAGTCAGCCCTGCAGACTGCCCGGAGCAAAAGTCTGAGACTGTTCATCAGCCAGCTATTTTTAATCTCCCTTCACTGCCAAGCATGGACCATGCATTGTAGTTTACAAAATACCATGAGCCTCAGCGCCTGGAGGTTTACTCCAGGTATCTGCAGAGGCCTGGAAGTCTGGAGTCTGCTCTGAAGTCAGATTAGTGACCACTAGATGACCAGATCACCCAGTTACAAGCCTTAGGTTGTAAAATGGAAAAGGAAAAGACAACAATAACACTTCGTGTAATCCTTTATAATTCTTAAATTTTGAAAGCAAAATAAGAAATGTATGACTAAGTCACAAAAGAGCCCTGCAGTGTAACACACTGTGACATGTGAGTTATGTCACTATGTCCTTCAGATGAGAATGAGGTCATAGCAAGGAAACTAAGTGTTAAAGGCAGATTGGCAGAAGAGGTGAGAATTGTCTCAGGAGTAGAATACAGGTAAGCAGAGAGAGGATCACAGCCTTCCTCACTGTGGAGGAGGGTCATGCAGTGTATGTGCCCAGGCAGTCCTGAGCAGCAGCCTCCTGTGCAGGGAGGGAAAGTTCTGGATTTCTGCCCTACCTCTGTCATTTATTAGCAAGAGCTCTGGGGAAGAAACTTTTACTGGTCCAAGCCAATTTTCCTTATCCAAAATAGGTTTGGCCACCAACCTTGTGGCGTTCTTAGGAGGATTAAAGAGAACGTACAATCAGTGCTCAACAGATTGTAGCTGATTTGATTTTGACTGGTCTGTGTGGAGGCACTGACTGGTCTAAGTCACAGCAAGTTGGAGCTAGATAAAGGTAAGCTGGGCACCAGTGGCTCATGCCTGTAATCCTAGTAACTCGGGAGGCTGAGATCTGAGGTTCCTGGTACAAAGCCAGCCCAGTCAGGAAAGACCTGTAAGACTCTATCTCTAATTAGCCACTCAAAAACTAGAAGTGGAGCTGTGGCAAAGCACTAATCTTGAGCAATGAGAGCTTAGGAAACAGCACCCAGGCCCTGATTTCAAGGCCCATGACAGATAAAAATAATAATAATAATAATAATAATAATGAAGAGGGCCAAGTGGGTAGCTTTTTCTCCTTAATGGATAAAACTCAGCAGAAAATGAAGCAAAAGCCACAGAGACAAATGTTGAGAAGGAAATGCTTATAATAAGTCTGTATCTAAAGAGTTCAATGTTTGTCCCTTTAAAAAAAAAACAAATTACATTTATATAACTAATGGTGATTATGCGTTGAAGATCTCCCATCTGAAATACTACAGTCTAGAAGTGGTTCAGATTTGGAAATATTTTTTAAAAACTTGAGAGTATCTGCTCATATATAATAAGTTATCCTAGGGTTAGGATCCAAGTCTTAATCCCAAATTCATTAATATTTCATATACACTATATATACAAAAGCCTGAAGGTAACTTTATATAATATTTTTTACTGTTTTGATCTGTCACATGAGGTTACCATACAGACATTTTAACTTGTGGAGTCATGTTGATTCCCAACAAGTTTACAATTTGAGATCATTTTCAATTTAGTCTTTGCAGAATAGAAATGCTCACTTGGTGTCTACTAACTCTATTCCTCTTCTGTGATTATCACTTGGGTTCTGTGATGAGAAAGGCACCATTGTCATCCAGCCAGCCTTCTAGTATCATCTTTGTCTAATGAAACAATATCATCATGCCAGGTTAAACTTAACTCTTCCAAGTATACAACCTGAAACTCCCTAACTAATCTATCCTAGGATACTGGAAGGAAGAATAAGTAATCTAACTCCTATCTTGTTTATTTAAGTCCCTTGTTCCCAGATCTTAAAAAAAAAAGTAAGAAAGAAAAAAGAAAGGTTATCAGCATGTAACTATTAAATTAATATTTTAAAACTTAAGAGTTTCCCCTTGAAATAAGAGAAAGAGAATAGTAAGGAAAAGCATCTGAATGAAAAGTATATCATTCTTCTCCCCAGACGTGTGGTATTATATAAAGGACAACCATACTTTTGTTGAATTTCATTGGATTCATCTGCTAGAAGAAAATTTTAGAGTAACTACTTTAGCAGAGCAGTTTACTAAGATTGCAAATTCTTAGTCATAGAGAGATTTTAAATTGCTTGTAAAATACCTAAAATATATTATTTCAAAGCTAAGCTCATTGATATGCACAACTACTTAGAAGGTTGAGGAAGAAAGATCATGAATTCAAGGCCAGTCTGGGCTCCAGAGTGAGACCTTGTTCTAACAATCAACCAAACAATTATAATTTAAAAAAACTTATCCAAAACAAACTATTTCACAGATAAAGGCAAGGAATTCACAATTGTGTATTTCTACTATGTGTCAAATATCTTAAGTATTTATTTTAGTTGATGCTCACAGTGATTGTATGAGGATGGATCATTGTCATGAAGACAAAGAAACTGGCATTGAGAAAAGTTCAAAAACTGAATCCAGGAGCTGGACACAGGGGCTTTCATGGGTAATTCTAGTTACTCAGTTAGATATTCACAGTTAGCAATACCCCCATCTTAGCAAAAAAGCTGGGCACAGTTTTACCTACATGTGAGGTAGAAGGATAGTGGTTCAAGGGCAGCTAAAGCAGAAAATTGAATCCCTATCTGAAAAATAACTCAAGCAAATATGCTTGAAGCCTGGCTCAAGTGGTAGGGTTCCTGCTGCTTAGGTCATAAATTCAAACGTTGTACTGCAAAAGAAAGAATGCACAGGGTTGGAAATACACCACAGGATAAAAACAAAGTGACACCCAAACTCAGAGTCTCCAAGCCACTAACACACACAATCTCTACTAAGGCACGATTCTTCAAAGCTCATGATAATCATGAAATCCGTCCTCTAAGTGACAGACTGCCTTGGTCATAAGTTACATAAGTTAGTTTGATAAAAATGGAAAGAGAAGAAAAATAAAAGTTTATATCAAAAATGGGATCTCTGGATAAACAGCAAGAACCACACCCATATCATTTCATAACCACTAGTGAATCCAGCAAATCCATCATAAAACCTAGGCCACTACCATCTGGGGACTTCCATTATTCTTCTCTCCACTTGAATATCTAGCTGTCTGGCACCATTCCAAAGGCAATTGGGTGCATTCATTTGGTGCCAGATTTTCTTTTGGCCATCACAATAAGATCCTAGCACAAGTGTTCACCAGTGCCTGTCATACCTAAGGCAGTTGTAGTGGAGACGCTGGTGGCCCTCAGAGCCACCTTTCCCTCTACTCTTTCTCCCTAAAGAATCCTGATGCCGGTGAGTTGGGCATGTTCTGAGCTCCAGGCCTGAATTTCCTTTTCTCTGGTATCAGAGAAGACCAAAGAATATGATGCCAGGTTGCCCATAATTTCACATATTCTGTGCCAAGACTGCAGAGGGGCAACTGGAGTCTTGCACTTATCTTTCCATATAAAGAGAGAGGGTGCACACTAGGACACATATAACGGAAAGCAAGAAAGAAATTGGTTCTCTAAGGATACTATGAAGTTGCTATATAAGCTATGGACCAATCTTTCTTGCTAAGTGAAAAAAAATTAAACCCTATCCATCTTTGATCCACTGTCCTTTGACTTTTCTGGCTATAAAAAATTAAGTTCTGCCTACAACAGTTTTAAGAATTAACATTTCATTTCTAGATCCTTACTCTACAAGTATTACTATCTAATTGAAAACTAAGCAAAAATGAAAAATTCTGAAACTATATAGTGAAGAAATTTTTAAAAAAATATTTTTAAAGCTAACTTTGAAAAGTTAAGGAGCGTAAGATCTACATCCACAATGCTGAGAAGGAATAAATATGAAAGTAGTAATGTCAGGCACCAGTGGTTCACACCTGTAATACTAGCTACTCAGGATGATGATATCTGAAGATCGTAATTCAAATCTGTCCTACGTAGGAAAGACCATGAGACTCTTATCTCCAATTACTCACCAAACATCCAGAAGTAGAGCTGTGGATCAAATGGTAGAGTGCTAGCCTTGAGCAAAAAAGCTCAAAAAAGCTCAGCACCCAAACCCTGAGCTCAAGCCTCAATACGATCACACACACACATACACACAAACACACACACACACACACACACACACACACACACACACACACACACACACACACACACACACACACAAACCTAGGGGAAAAAACTGATGTTGCAGAATAGTAGTTAATTATCAACTTGTCAAGTGACAAATGAATTACATTAAGGCATGCCTTTTGATTCTAAATTAAGACACAATACAGAGAAATGTGCAGAGAAAGACCTTAGATCTTATAGCTTTGGGCTATATCCACAGCCAAGGCTGAAATGAGAAAAACAACAGCATTTAGAAAAAGAACACAGAGGCCACACAGCTCACCATGCGAGCTTCCTCTACAGAAGATTGGTGTTAAATGAAACTTAGGAGTGCAAAAAGGAAAACAGCATGGTAGAGTGGAGGCCTCACAGGATGCTGGGCAGGCCAAGAGACACAAAGCCCCAAAGCACAGTGTCTGCTGAGCAGACCTGAATTGCATTTGTACCTGATTAAATGTTCCTGAAAACAAGAGTGATAAGGTGATCTGTATTTTTTTTCTCCTATAAAATCATTTTTAGGAAGACCAACACAATGAATTAATCATATGAAGAAGATGGTTGTAACACAAACTATTCTCTTATATGGATGGGGAATTCCATTTCATTATATTGAACACTTTTCAAAAGGGGTTGAATCTTAAAACATAACATAAAATTCTCACTTCTCTACTTCTGAAGTTACTTCATGGCCTACAACATTCCTTACAAATATAGCAAGCATGAAGTATGCAAAAGTAATTGAAAACATAATTGGCAAAGCACTGTCAATATGACAGAGGCGTGTAACATGTCTTGTCCAAAGTCAATATATGAACATCTGGCCTCTGAACCTTTTATGCTTTTTACAAAAGAATATGAGGTTTATATTGTATTTATTTTATAATTTAGGATGAATGATTCTTTTGCTAACTCGGGCTTTAAAATGCTTCCTTGATGTAATGTACTAACCTAGAGTTCTAGGTATAAATTATCTTCCCATCACACACACACTTGGCTGTTACAATTGCTTTCTACATAAAATGTGTCTATACTAGAACATATGGGAGTTGGTGGAGGTGCAGAGGAAGATGAAAGGATTTGCCTAAGCTAAATCTAGACTTGAATGGTAATCACACACACCATAAGGCAGTTTAATTAACATATTAATTTCAGGATGTAACACGTATCTAGGAGAAACACACAAGTCACAAGACCTCAATTCTATTTCTAGCTTTGCTACTGACCTTCTGGTTGACCTTGCATAAGGCATTCAACACTCAAGAGACTCAGTCTTCTCATTTACAAAAAGCAAACAAGAAAAAGAGAGGGAAAGGAAGGAAGGAAGGAAGGAAGGAAGGAAGGAAGGAAGGAAGGAAGGAAGGAAGGAAGGAAGGAAGGAAGGAAGGAAGGAAGGAAAGAAGGAAGGAAGGAAGGAAAGAAGGAAGGAAGGAAGGAAGGAAGGAAGGAAGGAAGGAGAGAAGCCTATTATCTAGCAGTTATTGGGGAATAAAAAGTGTTATTTGGAACAAGATTCATGCAAAGAGTTTAGTGAGTAATATGATGAAATTATCATTAGAAGTTTGACTTCATTGCATCAATGAAATCAAATCTGAATAGAATTTTAAAAAGTAATGAAAAAACTTCCATTCTACTTCATGGCGTCTACCAAATACCTTGTACCTCAAAGTTTATTTTTAAAAATATCAAGTTCCAGAAGGCTCCCAAGAGAACCTTGGGACCATTTCTATCAGAAGCAGACACCCTGGCTGTTAAGAAAACCACTCCCCGGAGCTATTGGGCACTTGCAGATACTCTTGGCCTTTCACATGGTTAGAATTCCAGTTGGAAAATTAAATCTCAAGAGCTACTCATTCAAGAATGAGCAAACTTCATGCCAAGACAGTGGGGAAAAGTACCTACCTTTTTGAAAAACTGAGAGATCAACCCCATCAGTTTAAAAAATTCTAAAATATTTATATATTTGTAACATTAATTGCATAACATAAATTGCAAGTGTGTGAGATAAGTAGACAAGCAGAAACAGTCAGATAAGTTGATTTTAGGCGAAAGGAACCCCAAGATAAGGACTCGATTTTTTTTTCTTGCTTGCTATTGTTTTTAAGGTATTTATAGGATATTTCTTTGTTGCTTTGTATGCCCCTCCCCCACAGTATAACCCCTGTTTTCACTGTATTTGATGTTGGTATAATTTGTGGAGGGGAAGGGAAAAAATTGTTTAAATAGGGATACAATTGGACCCTTTGCAACAATGAGATGTACGAGACATTATGTCGAAAAACGAACTTTACAACTTTGGCGTGGGTTGGGGGGGTGGGAAGGGAGAAGATGGGAAGGTATGGGAAGGGGAAACAGGAGGAGACAACAATCCTTGATAAGATATGCACTCATTACCTTGCTCATGTAATTGTAACCCCTCTGTGTACAGTATTTTCACAATAAAAAAAACTGCAAGTGTGAAAGCATTTCATATCTTGAAAGAAAAACAAAAACTTAGTCACGGTGTGGCCAAAAAAGATGGATGTATTTTACTCAGAAAATTTCAGTCTATCATCTCAGATCAAATGAATAAAAAGATCTTTTGGGGGTTAAAATATAGGAGAAAGAAAGAGCACCAAGGAGTTGAGTAAATCTTAATGTGCTAAGTTATATGGACACAGCAAAGTGAGACCGGGAGTTGGCATTGCAATTTTTGACTTCTATAATTATTATGATGAAAATCTGACAAGAAGTTTATTAAGAAAGCAAGAAAGGTCACAATGAACTCTCTAGGGGCCAAATTGGATCTGACATCAGTGATAATCACAGCTTTCCAGAGTAATCTTCTTTTTCTTCTTACAAATCATTTCTAGAAGCTGCTTTCCAGCCAAATTTTATTCATAGGAATTTCATCTAGACAGCTGCTGGAGGTGCCTTAAAACAATAGTGTTCTCTCCAATTGTTTTATACTCTGTCTAAAAAAGTTAAGAGTTTAAATATTTTACTATAACTATAAAGTCATATAATGTACTATCTGATTCACATAATTTTAGATACACATACAACTAAGAGCTGATTCACTCAAAACTTGTCAGCTGTTCCCACATGGGTAAGTAATAAAAACTGACCCAAGGTCCCTCAGTTAGTAAATGGGAAAATGGCATGCTTTCCATCAAACCAAAAGAAATCACATGATGATAAAAGTTTCTTGGTCAATCTAAATGGCAATACTAACTGGGTTAAGAGCTCAAATGCAAGAATGTGGATTCTAATATATGTTAACATATTTTACACCTTCTATTACCTAGATTGTTACTAAGGCACATCTAGGTCCAATTCCAATTAAGATCTAAACGCAGGCAAAATATTTTAACAAGTCTTCTTGAAGTGAGAAAATGTTTTCAAGAAAGAACACAAGTGGGCAACAGGAACATGTAGCTACACCAATGTCAAATAAAATGTGTTTATAAATGCTTCACTAGACTAAAAACTCAATTGAAAAGGTAAAATTTTAATAAAAAGGAGAGATTCCTTAAAAAAAATTAAACCTTAATTGCCCAATCTGTCAAGTTTCAAGAAAATAAAAACATGACCTCTGAGTTAATGGAATGCACTGTTAATTTTTAACTGTTAAAAGTTGAGCACAGAAATCAGTATTATAGCTTCTACTGTCACCACACCATTGAGAAAGCACATTGCCAAGAACATGTGTCACATCTTTCCCTAAGGAGTTCAAAGCAGTGTATCTTCATTAGTGTCTTACATTGTATATTTACAGAAGTGGAATATTGCTCCACTTCATGGGTATAGTTAGCCATAAAAGCAAGGCATAAAAGTAGTCTTTGCAAGAAAAAAAGCTAATAAATATTTCTTGCACATGGGATCGATTACATTAATAATTAACAGGAAGCCTTTTCTTTTCACAGAGAAATTTAGTGGAAAGTTTTCTTAAGCAAATAGAAGCTAAATGGAAATGGGTAGAATCTTGAGGGCAATGAACTGGTTTTTAAACAGTCAAACAATTATATACTCCCTTCACAATAAAGAGATAAAGGCATTATAAATTATACTTAAACAACAATAGTCCCTAAGTAAACATATAAAACCTAACAGCTAGTAGATTTCCTATTGAAATAAAGGTAAATAGTATCTAAGGTAACAGAAAGACAAGAGGCAAAACTTCAGCACAGTTTAAAAGTCACAAGGCCCTGAAACTGAGAACGAACTGCTTTAACATAGAGTTTTTAAAAAATTACATCCTGATGAAGTATTTTCAGTTCAATTCTAATAATATATCCTTTCATTGTACAGTGATACAGAGTTTCAATGAGCTCTTGTCCTTCTCAAGAATATGGAAGTTTTAAATACAGTAGCAAACTCACAGCAACAGAGGGGAAAAGGCAGTAGGAAAAATGTTAGAAAGGCAAAAGCAATCACGTACCCTTTTCTGCAGGACTATTGGCGTTATTGCAGGCAGAGTGACTCTCCTTGCACTCAAACTCATTCTGATCTTGCTACAAGGATATCCCGCCACAGATCATGAGCGAAATGAAAGAAATTTTTAACAGTTGTTCCCTGGGAATCTCAAGGCTCAGTGCAAAAGGAACAACTAGGGAAGTAATAAATGTCACTCTGTTTCTGTGATACCAATCTACCCAAAGCCCAATTAAGGATGGCTGTGGGACAGGACAGAGCAGCAACCAATCACCACCCGGGAAAAGTCTGCCTTTGTCCTTGGGAACACATTCTGATACTTTTGTTTATGATATTTAAAGAACCAGATTAACAGACATTCTAGCTCACTTATTTTTTTTCCAAAACAGTGTAATTCAATGCCATCTTTGTTGATGAGACATTTATGTTTTCACTGAGAATTTCAACATATGGCAGATAAGAAACTGTTTACCCTGGTCCACTTAGAGTATATAAATATGTAAATGAGCTTAGTTGACTTGTACGATTCATAAAATTAATGAATCAGTCAGTTGTAACATATTAATTAAGTCACAAAAATAACTCTAAAGTTAGAATTGACATAAAGTACAGACTTACATGTAATATTTTTAACATTAATACCTTTATGTACTAAGCAGCTAAAATTTTTATTTTGTGGACCTTATAGCCACCCTAGAGATATGACACTGGTTCAATACTACTTGGTAAATAACATCTTAACAAATTAAATGATAATTTTAAGGGGCACTAAACTACAATATATGAACATTAAGCACATTTTTCAAAGCATAAATTTATGTACATTTCATTCTATTAAAAAGACTTAAAATAGCCCCCATTGAAAGCTATTTTAGAACTTTTATTATTTTGTTTTTATCACAATAGTTAAAAATGTTATTACTCTAATAATTTTGAGAATGAAAATATTGATCACTGATAAACTTTTCAATAAAGCCCAAACATAAAATGGCACTAAAGAATTACCAAAACAGTAAGTATTACCATATTAAAAAGTAATGCAACCTACTAGACCTATTCAGTGCTCCTCCACTACAACTCATTGAATAACCCACCCACACACCATCTTCAGCAGGAAAGAAACTCCTCATGATCTCTAAATAAGCATGTGTTCCTTAATGGTAACATAATATGGGAGAGGCAAGATGGGAGAGCCACCGCTACCCACAAGCCAACTTTTATTCATTGTCCAGATTGCTACTTAACTGACTTACAGTAGAGTATTTATTTTATTTATTGCCAGTAAGGACTTTAACTTGTGTTGAGGTTGTGCTAATACTAGAGCTTGAATATGTGCTCTTTATGGTAATCAGACAAGATGGAAGAACCTCTTCATTATCCAGACCACTATTTCACTGCCTTACACTGGACTATTTTATTTTAGTTTGTGACAATATTAAGGCTTGAATTTAAGGCCTTAATCTCCTGTTTAGTTTTTTAGTTTTTTTGTTTTTGGGGGTATTTTTTTGCTCAAAGCTGGTGCTCTACCGCTTGAATCACATGTCTACTTCCAGAGATTGTTGTGAAATTGTATTACATACTGCAAGACAACCTGGCTTAATTCGCTGAAAACTGTAAACCCTTAAGTCAGGCAAAACCCCAACAACTAGGATTAAGACATTTCAATTTAAGGACTTACAGTATTCATTGTACTACATTGTACTATATCATTATTACAAAATGGCATCTTCAAACAGACCTGATGTTTAATATACATGTGCATTTACTTCTTTCACTAAGGTACTTAACACACACACACACACACACACACACACACACACACACACACACACACACATACACACACATTGAAGTCCTTACTATGTATAATATAGCATACTATTTTCTATAGGGAATCCAAAGTTAATCATTTCTTAATCCCTTTTTGTATATATTTTATTGTAAAAATACTGTACAGAGGGGTTACAGTTACATGAGTAAGGTGATGAGTACATTTCCTATTCAGTGTTGTTACCTCCTCCTTTGTTTTTCCCCTACCATCCCTTCCCTCCCCACCTCCCCAACTTCTCCCTCCCCACCCCCACCAAGCTGTAAAGTTTCTTTTCAACATAGTGTCTTGTACATCTCATTGTTACAACGAGTCATCCTGTAACCTTATTTCAGCATTTTGTTATTTCCCTTCCCCTCTCCAAATTAGAAAAATGTATATACAAGATTCAGGGCACTAGAATCAAATACAATGAAAACAGGGGGTATATCATGGGGGAAGAACATACAAAAGAAACAAAAAACTCCCATGGTACATTATAAGTGCATTAAAAACAAAAGCAAGAAAGATAAAATCACTTGTTTCTCTATCTTGGGGTTAATTTCGCTTAGCATCATCTTATATGGTCATATGCACATAGCTTTTGAGCTTTTCTAGTTATTGCAAGTAAGGGAAACCATGGGACCTATGTCTCTTTGGGCCTGGCTTACTTCACTGAATATAATTTTTTCCAAGTCTTTCCATTTCCTTTTTTATTAAAAGATCTGACATACAACCACAAATAAACAACCAGTCAACATGGTATAAAGTTGGGATCTAAGTACCAGCCTAAGTACCCCTATTCCAAGACCATATTTCAAGCATCTTCATCCGCTCATCTCCAACAAAAGTTTCCTGCAGCTCCCCAAAACATGTTCTATATCTTCTCTTCTGTGTATAATGTTTATTAAGTCAAAATCCCTGGCCTCCACCAATCTTCAATGGCCAAGTTATACCACACCTCTTCCCAAAGTCTCAGTTTTCAAGTATCCTTCAAAGATTTCTCTCTTCATATACAAGTTATGTTATGATTGAAGAAGAGAGAGAGAGAAAGACAGAGAGATGTAAAGAAATAGAGTGGTAGGACTTTACTGGGCACTGGTAGCTCTTGTTTGTAATCTCAGCTATTCAATAGACTTAGATCTGAAGTTCACAGTTGAAAGCCAGCCCAAGTAAGAAAATCAGTGAATAACCAACAAATTAACCAAATTACCAGCAAAGCTGGAAGGGGAGTTGGGATTCAAGTAGTAGAGCATCAGCGTTGAGGGAGGAAAAAAAGATCATAAAGCTCTAAGGTGAAGTCTCAGTACTAGCATAAAAAAAGACTGCAATCTAGACTTTGCATGTTATTTTCCTTTTTTATAACAATCCTTCAAAGAAAGTATTATTTAATCACATTTGACAGACTGAAACCATGTCTGTCCATTCTTTGTCATCAGTTTGTTCTTCATCATATACTCGACTATTCAGACGTCAGCTACTAGATCCTACTTTCATTTTGATGATCAGTTGCTTTAGGGAAGGGGCATGTATAACTTTTAACCAGCACATTTTCTTTTTTTGTACGTTTTTTATTGTAAAAATGCTGTACAGAGGGGTTACAGTTACATGAGCAAGGTAATAAGTACATTTCCTATTGAGCATTGTTGCCTCTTCCTTTGTTATCACACTTTCTACCTTGTATACTACATGGTCGGTACAGCAGCAGCTATAAGGTAGAAGAATAAGTCTTCATGACCAAGTTCTACACATTCATTTTAACCAATCAATCTCACCTTACACAAATCTCACCTTGCTGAGTTCTCCTAGCTGTTTCCATACACTGTGTCGCTGTGCTACTCATTTGTGTATCTATGTCCATTATCCTGTGCACTGACTTAGATTAAAAAATCCACCCACCAAGAAGTCATCTTTCCTTCAATACCATGTCATCCTTTGTCATGTATTCTTTTAGGACTTAATCGTTATTCCTCATGTTTTCACTTGCGCTGAATCATTTCACAGGATCTGGTTTTTCTTCCCTAAAGTGGAAACATCCTTAAGGGTACGACCCCAGCTCTTATTTCCTTTGTTTCTCCCAGAACACCTAGCAGAGTACTCTCTTTATATGGTCAGCATTCTGTTCATACACAATTAATGTGGAAAGACTAGTCACTCCTTTCTCATCTTAACAATTGTTATTAGCCATATGATTTATTCTGAACAAAAGTACACAGTCTTCTGCACAGGAACATTTGGACATTATTTTACTCTCTGATGTAGTTCATTTAGCGGATACTACTGTGACTGCTAAGGCAATGTGTGGTCTTGAGAACACCAGGCTCAGATAAATCTTGCATTTTTGCTGCAATTGATAAATAGTGATCTCTAAATATATATTCAGAGCCTCTAGTCCTACAATTGCACAAAATAGAAACTGCCTTTTTTCATAGAAATCACTGTTAAGCCCCAGTGATGACAGGTATTACCAGACCATAGAGTCAAGTATTGGAAAATGTGCTTACCTGTTCCATACCTGAAGTTGTATTGAAGGCCATAATCCGCACCTATCAAGGAACTAGTGTCCAAAGAAGGAAAGATAGACACTTAACATACTTAAAACTAGGTGTTGTGTTAGAACTGCTATAAATAAAGTGTTAGAACACTAAGAGAAAGAACTTAATTTCATCATGCAAAGTGAACCATGTTCCCCAAATAGATCAAGGATTCAGGAAAGAAGGTAATTACAGGTTTAAAGCAAACAATGTACAAAGGTGATTCTGGGGGAGGCGGGGGGGGGGGGGGGAGGGGAAACCATGGAGGGAAGAGCAGATGAGAAGAGTCATTCTAATCTCATCCCTGAGAGTAGAAATATTTAATGAGATAAGGATTTTATCATTGTACAGAAAATGATTTCTGCTTTTTTTCTATGACTATTCAAAAAAAACAAGGAGAACATTAGGAATATGTAGAAGAATATAATAGAGAAATAGAAATCACCTGAGTAAGAAGGAAACAAACTTTCAGAAATTTTAGGGAGGTAGAATCTGCACTATTATCTTCCTGTAGGCAAGCTTTAGACATAAGGTATAATCAATAAAACTAATGGCTAGAAAAATATGAACTTATTTACAACAATATGAAATTTTCACTTAAGACTTTTCCTAAGATCAACAGTCAGAAGCTTTCAAAAGATTAGCTCAAAAGGACAAAAAAATAAGCACATGGCTCTCTTCAGGTTGCAAAGCCCAAAATGACAAAAAGAGGACAAAAAAAGAAAAAAATAAGCATTTATTAAGAAGGGATTTATCTCATTCTTTTCTTCTGGGCTGGAATTAAGAAAAAGATACTTTGAAGCACAGCATGGTAGGATATTATAATCCTAATCCTTGGGAAGCAGCGCAAATTCCAGATCAGCCTGGGGTGGACAGTGAGAGCCAGTCGCCACTCTCAAAATACACAAATAAAAATATAAGCAACAAATGATACATTTAAGTAAATTAAAAGAATTTCTAGAGTCATTAAGATCATGCTGATAAAACATAAAATTATAGTCAGAACTTGAAAGTACAGGAAAAGCAGTGCGATGTGAGAGGTTGAGAGGTGCTTTTAAAAAAGAAGGGCAAAGATGTATATAGGTAGTAAATTTCTTCTATTTCTAGAGCTCAGTATAAAGATCCTTAGAAAATACTCCAAAAATAATCATAGTGTGTGCCATCTATAAAGACTTGAATAATGCATCAGACTACAGAAGCTGAGAAGCTACAAAAAGACCCTTCCCTCAGAAAAGCCTAAATAAGTAGAGAGTAAGAGAATAGAAAGCATTGGCTGAGAGTATACAAGTTTCATTGGCAATAAAAGTGATAGTCCATAGAGAAATCCCAGTCCATGGCAAATAAATAACAAAACTCAAAGCTACCAAAAAGTTTGGAGGTAAAAAATTTTCTTGTTTAAAAAAAAAAAAAACTTTGTGTAGGAGAACCACTAAACAGAAACTGAAATCTAAAGGCAAGTCTAGGAGATTTGGAAAATGCAATTTCAGTCCTCACAAAAGAAAACCACAACAATTGAAAAGAATAGATACACAAGATGAAATTAAGGCAATGTTTTGTTATAAAGATTTATTGAAAGGTCATGCTGTGCCCCTAGAGAAACTGAATAATAAGGCATTTCCTACCAAAGTTACCACCAGAACTTTTTGTAGAGGGGAAAGGAAAATCAAATGTGGTGACATTTGCCTGTAATCCTAGCTTCTTAGAAAGTAGAGGCAAGAAGATCTTGAATTTGAGGCCAGGGGAAAGAGTGAATCACATCTTAAAAACAAATGACTAAGGATATGGTTCAAGTGGTAGAGCTTTATCCAACAAGTGAAGTTCCTGAGTTCAATTCCAGAACTCAGAGGAAAAAAAGGGGGACGAGGGTGTGAGGAAGGAATCAGTCTATTTTATATTAGTGTAAAGTTAACATCCAACAACAGTAGTTCTGCAACACCCATGCAATGCTTGAAGAAAGGAATCAGAAATAAGGTTGAAACATAGACAAAATAATTAATTATACAATCAATAGGCAAATGTTCAATATTTTATAAACATATAATGTCTTAATCTCATGAAATCTCCTTGGAGAATTTACTAGACAATAAACTGCAGTCATCAAAAAGATGGCTAGAATAAACACTGAACAGAGTAGCAGACCAGAATAAACACTGAAATTAATAATGGCACTAAATGCAATCAAGTATATGATTGTGTTTAGATAATAAAATGTGAATAATATAGGCTATCACAATATGGAGATAATAAAACTTTCTAAAAAAGATGAAAGCTGAAGGAGAAAGAACACAGTACAGTGTACACACCAAAGAAGCTCAGTCTTCTGTAACTAAAATCAAGTCTTACTTAAATCTGATAAATTTCAAGAGAATTTTAGATAATTTATTCTAATTTTAGACAATTTATTCACTTAGTAGTTATATTAGTATAATCAGCTGCTAGGGGAAATAAAGCAGAAATAAAGAATAGGAAAACATGAGTTTTTTATTACGCTTCAGGAAGAAATGCCATTTTTCAAAAAATTAGATTACTATGTTTCCTACGTTTATGACTATACTCATAATTATAATGGAAAAAATAAACTTTTCTAGTGAAAACAAAGCAAACACAATTCAAGCAAAATATCTTATAATTTCTTTTTCAAAATCTATACATTGGAAAATATAAAATAACAATACCAACACCAACCTTTTATACTGTCTCAGAAATGTTCCAAAGCTGAAATGTTCAGAACAAACTTTCCATGGAATCATACATGATGTCCCTGAATGATAATCAATTCATTGATAAAGTGTGAAAATATAATAGAGATTAAAATAAAGGAGAGAGGAAATGAACGAAAGGAGGGAGGGAGGAAATGAGGCAGGAAAAGAGGAAGCCATGTGACACTTGATTTCAATACTAAAACCACCAAGGGTTAAAAATACTGAACAAATAAGGAGCTGGGAGCTGGTGGCTCATGCCTATAATCCTAGCTACTCAGGAGGCTGAGATCTGAGGATCACGGTTCAAGTCAGCCCAGCAGGAAAGACCATGAGACTCTTATCTCCAATAAACCACTCAGAAAATCGTTAGTGGTGCTGTGGCTCAAGTGGTGTAGTGCTAGCCTTGAGCTGAAGAGCTGGAACACGCCCAGGCCCAGAGTTCTAGCCCCATGACAAAAAAAAAAAAAAAAAAAAAAAGAACAAATAAACGAAATGTGAAAAAAGTCATAATACTTAATGTATATATGTGAAAATGGAATTGGGAAACTAAACAAAACTAGTGGGGATGGAATAGATGGAGGAGATGAAAGACCTCTAATCAAGATGTATTCTCCACATAAATGGGCATGCTAAGTTGAAAACCCTTTGTACAACTATTTGAAGATAGTATTTAAAAGAGAGAAAAAAAGCAAAGAAGAAAGAAGAAAACATTATAATGGTGAATGGTGCAATTCCTAATAAAAATAGAAAAATTATGAATGATGAGGTATTATATAACACATTTGTAAACTAAACACCATACTAAATACAAACAGAGTCAAACTGTAACACATTATAAATAGACTATTTTCCAACCCTTTTAAAGCTTGGATCACAGTGGATTTGGATATAAATACAATAGCATAAATAAGCTAATATAATGAAATAGATTAATTGCTACATATTAAGCTATAAGGTAAAATCAAGAATACACCCTCTCTTTACGAAACTAGTTTTTTTTAAGTTGGTTTCATTTGCATGCCCCTCAATGGACGAATGGATCAAGAAATTATAGTATATATATACACAACAGAATTTTACTCACCCAATAATATTGTACCATTTGTAAAGAAATAGTAAGACCAGGAAAATATTATGTGAAGTGAAATAAGTCAGGCACAGCAGGACAAGAATGCATGTTTTCCCATGTAAGTGGAAGCTAGATTTATATAATTTTTTTTTCTTTTTGTCAGTTGTGGGGCTTGAACTCGGCCTGAGCACTGTCTGAAGGCTAGCACTCTACCACTTGAGCCACTGCACCGCTTCCAACTTTTTCTGCTTATATGGTGCTGAGGAATTGAACCAAGGGCCTCATGCATGCAAGGCAAGCACTCTACCACTGAGCTACCTTCCCAGCCCTAGATTTATATAACTTTATAAGTAAATATGTATGCAAGTGTATAGAAATGCATTAACTGAAATATCGTAGATTCAAGGGAGGACTCAACCAGTGTAATTCCTTAGAAAAGCAAAGTCAAAGTTCAGCAAAATCAAACACCAGAAAGCAGGGATGCGTAATGGGAGAGGAGTGGACAAATGAAGAAGAGTAGAGCGAATGTAGTTTTAAAAAATCTAATATATATCCTATAAAATTAAGAAGAATGAGGGAGAGGGTGGGTTGGGGGGGCTAAGAATGTTGACCAAGATATATTATATTCATAACTGCTTTGTTAAATGGCAACTCCTTTGTACAACTACTTAAAGATAATTTTAAAAATCTTAAAAAATTAAATAAATACATCCTCAGTAAGTTCTAATACCGTAAAGAGTGGAGTCAATTGTTTCTAGACAAAATACAATAAAATGAAAATTCACTGATAAAATCTGGAGTTATGAAGCTTCTATTTTCTGGAATTTTTGACTATACAGTTTCTTTTAAAGGTGAAATTACAAAATCCGTTCATAATAAATGTATTGTGAGCTCCACTCATCTGGTGGAATCGCTACTAAATAACCCCATGTTGCTGATCACATATATGGTATATATGTGCACACCAGAGGGAAACCAGGAGGAGGACATTGAACTAGAGGGAATCAGGGGAAAACATTCAACAGTGGGACCCATCAGCTGCACTGGACATTGATCAATATGAACTATGCAACTCAATGGCAGCGATGGGAGGGAGGGAAGGAGTGGGAAAGAGGAAACCGCTGACGCTATGCAAAAGGAAAGGAATGTACATATCACCCAATGTAGAAGAAATAACTGTATTGCAAAGCTCATAGAACTCATAAATTTTATAGACCACAATAGACAATGTGCCCCATGAAAGTTAGAATGTGTTTGTGACTTTAACTAAGCATCACTATTCCATAATGCTGTAAAATTTGTGAAATTATGTAATCACTTAAGCACAATAAAGAATTTGAAAAAATAAATATATTGTATAAATATTTTCATAATAATAATTTTAATGAAAATACTTGTTTTATACTCATTACTGCTAACAACTGTTCTGATATTGTAATGCATACACTAAGAACACATATACTAAATAAGAATGAAGAAAAATTCATTAGCATCTCTTCACAGAGAAAACTGTAAGTTAAAAAAATGAATTTCAGTTTTATCAAGGGACAAGAATATATTTTCAAACAGACCTCAACTCTCATATTTATACTATCAATCGTAAGTGATACCAGTTTATTTTTAAGATTGTATAAGAAATACTATTAAAGTTACACAATACATTCAATCACAATAGGTAGTATATTTGATTGAGTTTTTCCTCATATTAATTCTTTAAAGGAAAAGGTTGAAAGCATAACATCTGACCATATTTCTAAGCCTTTACTAAGTTATAACAATTCATAAAAACCTAAACTCTCAAAGAATCAATAATTCAATAAGTGAAAGATACTAAACAGACATTTCTCAGATGTACATGAAGAAATGTCCAAAACCTGTGGCCAGGATGAAAATGAAAATCAAAGGAACATTGACACCGCATCTCAATCCAGTTAATAGGGTCATTAGCAGGTCTATGAACATCAACAAATGCTGGAGAGATGAAAAAAGCCAAAAATGAAAACAAAACAAAAAAACAAACAAGGAACTCCATTACATGTTGCTGGCACTGTAAATTAATATAACCACTATAGAAGGCAGTATGGAGATTCCTCCAAAAGCTGAAAATGGAACTAAACTATGATCCAGCAATACCATTCCTTTATCCAAAAAATTACAAGTCATGGCTGAGAATGTGGCTTAGTGGTAGAGTGCTTGGCCTAGAATGCATGAAACCCTGGGTTTGGTTCCTCAGTACCACATAAACAAAAAAAGCTGGAAGTGGCACTGAGGCTTAAGTGGTAAGGTGCTAACCTTGACCAAAAGAAGCTCAGGAACAGTGCCCAGGCCCTGAGTCCAAGCCCCAGGACTGGCCAAAAAAAAAAAAAATTACAAGTCATGATTCAATAAAGGCATGTGAACACTACAACACTATTCACATTAGCCAAGTTATGGAAATATCCCTACAACTGATAACTGATGAATGGATAAAGAAAATATATGGATGCATATGTGTGTACACATATGTGTATATACATATTTGCAGATGTCCATATGCATGTGTGCATATGCACATATGTATTTATATGTGTATGCATGTATGCAAGTGCACATATATACATGTACATAAATAATGGACTTTTATTCATCCTTACGGAGGAATCAAATCATTTTCAGGGAAATGAATGTACCTGGAAAAAAATAACATTTTTAAGTCAGGCTTAGAGAGACAAAGGTCAGGTGTTTTCTCTCACAAAATTTGTGGAAATTAAACTTCAAATATAAATTACATATGAAAAGTTGTGCAGGGCCATATATACCTGATCAAATTTAATTAAGCATAATATATGCAAGATGGGTTCTGATGGTGTAACTCTGGGATCATCAACAGTTTAACAATGAACGTTAGGGCACTGAAGTATGTCTTGTCTGAGGAAGGTGAGTCATAAAGGGAGGTGGGGAGAGACAAACAGAAGAACTGTAGGCAAATATAGTCATAATAATCTATATAAGTGAAAATGGAACTAGGAAACTTGAGGGAATAGGTAAAAAATAGAGGGCGAACGATGGAAGGGGTGATCCTAAACAGGATGCACTGTACACATAAAACCCCTGTGTACAACTATTTGAATATAATAAAAATTGCAATGAGCATGGCTGTATTGTGTCTATTCTCTTGCATATACTACAATATTCTCTGAGCACAGATTACACATGAGATAGTAAGATTGAATATCACATACACATGTGACACAGTTCCTGCCTAAAGTCACCAGTATACAGTAGATTACATTAGAGATATTCAAAACTGAGAAGTTCCATACGGAGTTTCAGGGACTGGAAGGACCATTGCAATGGAAGAGGTCATGGTCCTGGTTCTAAAGAGAGAACTAATCTGGGAACTGGTGACACATGCCTATAATCCTAGCTTCTCAGGAGGCTGAGATCTGAGAATCATGGTTCAAAGCCCAGTCCAAGATGTAAAGTCTGTGAGACTCATATCTCTAATTAACCACCAGAAAACTAGAAATGGAACTGTGGCTCAAAATGGTAGCATGCTAGCCTATAGCAAAAAGAACTCAATGACACAGCCCCAGACCCCAAGTTCAAGCTCCAAAACCAACAAAAGAGAGAAAGAGAGACAGAGACCGAGAGAGACAGAGACAGAGATGAGACAGAGAGAGAGAGAGACAGAGACAGAGACAGAGATAAGACAGAGAGAGAGACAGACAGAGAACTAAATGTATGAATGAGAGACAGTGAGAATTCTGAATTCTGATATAAGGCAGCAGTGTAGAACAGACCTGAGAAACAAGAGTAATGTGTTTGAATTATACTGAAAAAATATGTGTACAATTATGAAATATAAAGTTGGAAATTAAGCAGAAAAATTTGATATTAACTCTGTATGAGGGATCCAATTGAGATTTAAAAAGAACATGGCCAGACCAGAACTGGTTTACTGGAAGATGAACCCACAAAAAATTACTGGGAATGTTCTTACAGTAAACTCTAAATATCATGCTGTTATTTAGTATCCAATTTGTTCCCATTTGCTCATATACTTTGGCGCTTTTCTAGGTACTTACCTTTGTATTTTCCATGTACCACATAAGCACACAAGGTACAGTATACAGAGAGCTTTCAGAAATGAGACAGCATTACCTTGAGGAAGACCAGAGTCATGTCCAATAACCTTCATGCTAAAAACAGCCTAGCCATCACATTAAGAGCCAGAAGTCTATATTTAGGTTCAAGTGTCTTGATCAAAATGATAGGCTGAGAGAAGCAAGGCATCTAAAGGAGAAAAATAGCCACATCATTCCCTGCCTCCTGGGGATTCTAATTTCTGCTTTATAATACTGTAATTGATGATCAAAGATGTTAAAGGTTAATTCACTCAAAACCACAGGCTGACATAATACTTGGCAAAATTTGGACCCAGAAGGGGAAAACAGAAGAGAGAAAATAATGAAACACATAATGTTCTCTTAGCTGAATAAAAAAGACTGAAGGCTTGAGATTAAATGAGCCTACCACATACAAAGCAGGAAGAATTGTTTTTTATTAAAAATCAATTTTAAACATATTGTAACGAAATATCATAATTCCAACAAGAGGAAAACTACAAAGTTTCCCAAGAGAAGATGTAAGAAACAATAAATAAACTAAAACAAAATAAAAATTCAAATACACAAGGTTCAGATGGATACTTTTTATCTGCCAAACTGGACACTGGATGACAATGGACTCGTAGCTTCAAAGTCCTTAGAGTGGAGAATCTTTAACCTAGATTTCTATACCCAGCCAAATCACTGAACAAAAATCAGGGTTAAGTGAGGAAAGTTTTTAAAAATGGATCCTCACTTAAGAATATCATTCGTAAACAACTGGTTTTTCGGTGGACCTGTTGCAACAATGAGAAGTACAAGTTGTCATGTCCAAAACAGCTTTACAACGTCGGTGGGGGTGGGGGGGGAAGGGGGGGAAGGAGAAGGATTGGGATTGGGGGGGAGGGGGGAGGCTGGGAAGGGACGTGAAGGGTAAACAAAAGGAGGAGGCTGCAATGCTTGGTAAGAAATGTACGCATTATCCTGCCAATGTAATTGTAACCCCTCTGTACAGTATGTTCACAAATAAAATTTAAAAATATATATATAAAAAAAATTAACAACAACAAAAAAAGAATATCATTCGTGTTTCAGAGCTATGAAACTGGCTTATTGGAATACTGCATTCTTCTAACATAACATGTTTAACAGCAAAGTCACTAGAGCAATTATGTTTAATACAGAAATTGTTTCTGATATCGCCCAATGGTAATGTTACATTGCTTATGTCCATACACTAGCCAAACAACATTACTGTTCATAAAGGGAAGGATGGAAGGAAGGAGTCAGGCAGTCAATTAGTTTAAACTGCAACAAAGAATTCAAGATAAAATATTCATTCATTTTTGTTTTCCCCTATTCAGACTCTGCTAACCTTTGAGAATAGAAAATGACTTTTAGGATTATGTTCTAAAGCAAATTTCCATTCTAGACATCCAGACCACTTGGGAGAGAAAACTGAACCAGAATAAATTTTTTCTCACAACAGTGAAAAATAATCCATAAGGTGAAGAGGTATAAAATGACTGTAGTTGACACTAGGAGGCCAGGAGCACTAGAAGGACTTCTCTAAAGTAGATGCTTGTCATGGCAACTTTTGAAGTATATCCTGTCCCAAAGCGAACTTTGCATTTCTTTAGGAGCCACCCATTCATTCCCATCTCTGAGCATTAGAAAAATGGTAGTGATCAACATACCCAATCCCAATGAGAAGTTCACTTTTCAACAACTGTTAATAGATAAACATTAGATCTTCTAAAACTCTATTGGCAACCACATCTAACCTACAGCCTCCTCTTTGTGCCACATGCACAAAGAGTGTGTGTTATCTGAATGTTTCATTTAACAGTTTTATAAAGATAAGAAAATGTGCCCAGCCAAGCCTGGGCAAGAAATTCAGAAATTTGCCAATGTCCCTCATCTTAACAGCAGCATACTTATGTTCTCTCATTAGACTCTCCTGAGCAGATTGACTAGAACTACTGAATTAAACAAGGGCCAAAGAATTTTTCTACACAAATCCACAGACCATCTGGTCTGCTAAGCTGTTTCTGCCAGTGGTCACAGCAGAAACTTTGAAAAAGCAAATGTGGACATCATTATAGACTTGTATGTAGGTGGCAAAAGAAAAGTATTCTTAAGTGTAATTGTGAGAAATTATGCATTTTTTGACCTCAAGTTCAAATACTGATGAAGTGTGACTACATGAAAATGATACTGATTTAACAAATATACTAGAACATAAAAATTCAGCAAATGAATGAAATTCATCACAAGTGATTGTCTCATAAGTTATTCAGATAGATTTCATCATGTGAGTGGCATTCCAAATTGCTTTTAATTCATCTATATTTTTTTATTTTCAAAGTAAAGGCCATTATTTTCTGGCAGAAACAGGGAAAAGTTGCAAGCTATTTTTAGTAAGATGATTCTACAATCAATACTATAGTTCTGAATGCTCAGCTTGCTAAAAGAAAGATTAATTTGAAGAAAAAGGTGGCTTCTATTTATACTTCAAAGATATCTTTATTAGAATTCCTAATTTAGAAAAAAAAACATTCCAGAAATTTCTTTCAGACAACAGTCAGTTAGTTGTAGTTTTGGGTGGTCACCCAATTACAAGTCAAAACTGATAGGGTATTATTAGATTTTCTATATGATGAACATGTATGTCACAGTTCACAGACATCTCCTGTAGTCAGCAAATAAATTGAGATATTTTATAGGTAAAACATAATATTATTATTCTACTGTTATATGTATAGGTTTATAGTTATTATACTTTTTTACAAGAAAGCAAATTACTAGGATGTATTTAGTTCAAATTGCAAGTATGGCACGGTGTTTTGAGGAAATACTATTCCAGTTAAAATTCAGTTCCACAATAAAAGGCACAAAGTTTTATCAATCTTATATCCTTATTCTAACTATGTTCCTGATTTACTTGTTTGCAACACTATAACAAAGTACTATTCCTAGGCACTGATGGCCTATGATTGTAATCCTAGCTTCTTGGAAGTCTGATACTGGAAGAATCTTGTTTTGAGGCCAGCTCAGGCAGGAAAGTTCATGAGACCCTATCACAAAAATAACTAGCAAAAAATCAGAGCTGAGGTGTAGGTCAACTGGGTGGACTGCCAGCCTCAAAGGTATGAGGCCCTTAGTTCAAACCTTAGTAACTACAAAAATATATCACAGACTGTGGTTTATAAACAACAAAAAATTTATCTCAGTTCAGGAAGCTGAAACTCCAAAATCAAGGTGCTACCTGTAAAGTTCTGGTGAAAGCCCTAATCTGTTTGCAATCAACATTTTACTGTGTCTTTATATGGCAAAAAGAAACCTCCGTTAGCCCTCTAACGGCCCTTTATAAAAAGGTCACTAACCCCATTCTTTAGAAATCTGCCTTTAAACTTCTTTGAGCTATTTCTTCCCAAAGGTTTCACCTCCTAGTTGCATCACCTTGGAAGATGGAAATTTCAACAAGAGCATTTAGGAGAATGAATTTAGTCCATAGCATTCCTTTTTCACAACTAATATTTATATTCTTTCTTGAGAATGCCAAGGTATACCATCATGCAATAATCTCAGAGCCTCATTACTTCCTTCACAGCATTCCCTAGCTTCCCCTATCCAGGGCTCAGTTCAATCCCCAGAACTGCTCTGCTTTCCACTCTCTTAAAAGAAATTAAGACCAGTCACCAATGGGAAGCTTAAAGGTTTGTTACTTCCAGAAGTTAATTAGTTGCTCTAGAATTACTGAGAAGTAACAATATCACTTAAATAAATATAATTAGACAGTAACAACTTTGTATGAGCATACACTTATTTAGATATATCAGTACTGTTATAAATGAAAAAATCACATGACCTTATGTTTCAGTCATATAAAGCAACTTCAAAAGTGTACAAAAATGGAAAAAACACTCAATTATATTGTTCATTGTTTCAAGAGAAATTATCAGCACTACAATTTTTATTTAAAATTGCGCTAAGAATTTAACTATACTGCTTCTACTCTCCCAATCAATATTTGCAAAGTTCTCATTTGACTTATTTTGTGTGTAATGACATTCCAACATTTGCTGTAAACGTTTATCAATTATGTAGTTTGTTAACACAGCAAAATTATTTGGCCTACTGAATTTCTATCAAACCTAAGAAATTGCTTTTCATTGTAACATCAGGCTCATTGGAGACAATAATGCAGTATGTATTTTATTAAGAGTTCCCATTGGCAGTTGAAAGTTGTGTTTCACCATGAATCATTTTGGCAAAATGTAAAGACTAGGGATGAAGAAAGAGCACATGGAAATCCCACATACCATTTTCTACTATTATCACCATACATTGAAGGATCTCCTATCATAATCTATTAATAAAGAATTTTTTGACATAATATGTGAGAAAAAGGTTTAAAAAAAAACCCTTCAATGCCAAGAAAGAAAAACACTACTCCCCTTGCATCTTCTCAACAAACAATACTTAATTTAGAACCACAGGCCTAAGGTGCTCTACTAGTCCTTCTTTCTTCAATAAAGGAGATTGGCCAGATATAGTGGTACAAGTCTACAGCTCAACTTCTTAGGAGGCTGAGGCTAGAAGACTGGGAGTAGATGAGTGACATAACAAGATCCTGTCTCCAAAAACAAATAGATGAATAAAATAAATAAGAAGCAAAATGAGGTCAAGAACAAAAACTTCTCTGCTCAGCTCTAAGTAAATTCTAAAACACTCAAACAAACCAAGAGAGCCCTTGTCTCTTCCAATACTAACAGCTGCCAGTCTGCAAAGGCCTCCAGACAGCTTACTCACTATCTTTCCACAGTAATTCTCTGGAATTACTTCCTGAACCTACTGCCTTCTCCAGTGCAGTACCTGAAGTTCAGGGCTTCAACACCCTCAGCAAGTTGGGCCTACAGACTGCTTTCTAGACTGCTGATCTCAGTGCAACATTTGGGATCCAACCTTGAATAAGCCATCTGTAACTTGGAGGTCTACCCTATTGGGGACCACAAGCTGACTTCAAGTACATGGCTAGTATCAGCCACTAGCCACATTGTGTTCATACAGCCTTTTATTTTATGTGCTCTGCATTTCTGTGCATGGCAACCTGCTCATAATCAAAAACTAAGAGAATTGGATCATCACTTGAGATACTATGAAAAGACTAACTCTCCTCTCCTGGCTTACTTTATATGGACTAGAGCATTGGAGTGTGTATACATGATTCGTTTTTTACATGTTACAGGAGTCCTCGATGGATATGAGTTGTTCTAAATAGCCACTTCCATTGTCTTTGTTTCCTTTTTTGCTCTGCTTCCTTCCCTGCATTTCAGCTCTTTGTGCTCTGACTTCAGACCTATTTTCTATATTTTAAATTTTCTCCAAGATAGGCCTTGGAGAAATTGTTTTAAAATATGATTACAAATATGTGAGAACAAATCCTAAATTACAAATGAATGCAAACCACGTACGTAGTAGTTCTTCTGATAAGAAGGGCTAAATCTCAAAACCCCCAATGGATTTTGTACTGCAGGCAATACATATTATTTTTTCCCACCCATGACAAGGCTTAACTTATAAATTAGACACAATAAGACATTAACAATAATGACTAATAATAAAATGGTAGAATTATAAAATACACTATAGTACAAGTATACAAATGAGGCATAATTCTGAAAATAACCTTATTATACTCTATTCTTTCTTTTCCTTGTGACAATGTAAGATGATGCAAGGCCTAATGATGAGATAAACAAAATGAACCGCATAGTCATCATATGAGAGTGAGTTGAACTATGCTACTTTAACAGGCAAGCTGATCTCTTACATGCCTGCTAAGTCACTAATGGGTCAGGTCGTCTATATAGCATGAAAATCCACTGGGCAGAGATTTAGTTCACATCTACCTCAGTTAAGACAATGTGAGATTTCATCAAGCTATATTGAAAAGCATGCAATCTAAAAGGAATGACCAGTCTATTTCTGGAATTTTCCACTTCATACTTTGAAATCAAAGTTGAAATATTTAAGTGAAAAGTCAAAAAGTAAAATTGTGGGTAAAGAAGGATTACTGTATATTTTTAACATACAGTAAGAAATTGTTAGGGCAAAAGGCAAAGTAAATAGAGTACACCTACAATATGTATCTATAGTTGTTATTACTTACACAATAAATGGCCTTTGAGAGAGGAACTAGGGAGACAGTGAGTCTTCCAATAAGTCTAATTACTTCTACACTATCACGAAAACTACAATTCACAGGGCTTCCTGTCATCATTTTGTGGCCTCATTTTGAAATATGAATGGGTAGCCATAGTAAATATCTTTATCAGAGAAATAAGGGACTATAGGAAATCAACAGAGAGAACAGACAGAAATTATAAAGGAGACAGAAAATAACTTCAATGAAACTATGAAAAATCTCTTGAAAGAATTAGCAGATATAACATCAGGAAACTAAAAAAATTAAAAAGAATATATAGAAATAAGAAAAGAGTTTTCTTGGATATTAAAGATATAATTGCTGAAACAAAAGCCCTTTTCAAAATAAAAACAGAAATTGAGACTATATAATCCACATTGTAGAATAAGAAGACAAAATAAAAGATAAAAAGAAGGCAATGGTAAGGAAAATAGATCAATTCAAGAGAATCAACATCTGAGACTCCAAACAGAGAAGAAAAACAGAGTTTAAAAAAATACAAGGAAGGAAGATAAACAAGATTAGTCTTCAGATTAAAAGTGTTACAAAGTGCCCGAACAATGACATATATATATATATGTATATACATATATATATATATATATATATTTAAGTCCCACACAAAGACATAGAACATCAGTGATAAAGACATAGCCCCATGAAAGGAAAAGCAGATTACAAAGAGGGAACTCTTAAATTAAAACATGTGAATAAAAAGTAATACAGAATTATCTTCCAAAAAGTAAAAATTACTACTACTCTATATTCATCAAAGCTATTACTGACTTGTTAGCTTAACACAGAGGCATTCTCCAACTGGTAAGGACTCAAAACAATTATGCTTTATTTCCCCAGAGAAATACACTAACATAAAACAAGAAAAAGAAAGAAATTGTGAGACAGAGGAAATAAAGAATCTAATACTGGAAAAAGACAAAAAGAGCTCCCAGAATATAGGCAAAGCAAAATCCCAAAGTGAGGTAGATACACACTATGACAGTTCTCAGAAGGTATTCCCTCTAAACAGAAGCAGAATGAAGTTCCAGGAAGGCTGCTTGGAGCAGGAAGGCACTAGGACTACCTCCCTACTCTCTACTTGCAACACTATGTTGTGTGTTTAGCCACTTTCTTGGGTGGCTAATATCTGATCAGAGATTCGATGAAATGAAGCAAATAAAATGGCAAGTTAACTATTAACTTCTAGAAAAACAGGAAATTTACACACGTGCACATACAAATAAAAATTTAAAAGTTAAACACATAACTGGGTGCTAGTAACTCAAATCTGTAATACTAACTACTCAGGAGGGAGGTTAGGATCTAAGCAACATGGTTCAAAAGCGAAACCAGACAAGAAAGTCTATGGGACTCTTACCTCCACTTGATCACCAAAAGCCAGAAGTAGAGCTGTGGCTCAAGCGGTCAACTGCTAGCTTTGAGCACAAAAGCTCAGAGACAGCAACCAGGCCCTGAGTTCAAGCCCCAGTTCAAGCACAAAAAAAATGATTGAAGATACATATATTTAGAAAGAATATATTGCATGTAAGGACTATATAGTATATATAGTATATACAGTATATGTTATAATATAGAATATTATGTATTATATTTTATAATTATATATTCCAAATGTAATATATATATAAAATGTATTATGATTTTTTACATATATGTATAAACATATATAGCAGTGTTATTTATGCACTTGTATTAACAGAATCATATTAATGAAATTACCTTAGTGATATAACCATCCTGCAGTAGTGGAGGAAAGGAAAAGAGGCTACAAAAAAAATTTTAAATCTTCAACTGCTATAACAGAAAGTCAAAAGACAATATCTTGTTTATAGTATACCTATAGAAAAATTATTTTTTCTATGACTATAAGTTTGTAACTTTTTATTCAATGTGCCAGTCTAGAAATACACTGAAACTTGAACAATATAACTCCACTGTCATACAAGATAATGGAATTTATTGATATGATATTGAGTAAAACACTCTTAAAGAGAAAAAAAGTACCTACTAAACCATTTGGTAGTATTTACCTTGGGAGAAGGAAAACCAAAGGGTTGTTTTGCTTTTTTAATAGTTCTTGCACATAATTTTAACTTATGGATTATTTTGATGAAAAATCATTTTATGGATAAGCATGATTACTTTTATTTTTTAAGGTTTAAATTTTTAATTTAAATTTTATTATAAAGGTGATATACAGAGGGGTTACAGTTACGTAAATCGGGTAATGAGTATGTTTCTTTTTGATCAGTGTCACCCCTTCCCTCATTTTCTCCCAAATTCCTCTCCTAAGAATATCTCAGACATATTCTAGTTATTACAAATTAGGGAAATGGCATGACTACTTCTATATATAACCTTCATGCTATCATTTAAAATTAGTGGACTTGGTTTGTATATTACTATACATTTATCTGTACATTACTGATCAACATGTTAAGTGTTTGCTGACTTCTCAAAAACCATCTAGCACTAGCATCTGAGTCATATGTAAAGATAAGTTCCCTGACTCGGGTTCTTTTGATGCTTGCTTTTTGTATTTTTTTCTTGTAAAATACTGGGGTTGCATAACACTGTTTAATCAAGAACTTTTTTGGGGGAGGGGTGGGTCTGGTCGTGGGGCCTGAACTCTGGGCTTGGGCGCTGTCCCTCAGCTCTTCAGCTCAAGGCTAGCACTCTACCACTTGAGCCACAGTGCCACCTCCGGCTTTTTTCTTTTTGCTTATGTGGTGCTGAGGAATCGAACCCAGGGCCTCAGGCATGCAAGGCAAGCGCTCTACCACTGAGCCACCTTCCCAGCCCCTAATCAAGAACTTTTTAATAATGCTCATTATGTAACACAGGTACATAACAGCCTCTGTCATGTTAATGGAAATAGCCATAATGAAGGTCAGAAAGGAGTAATCAGTTTCTTCCTAAGTTATCTGAAGATACATATCTTATCATAAATATTTTGTACATATTTTAACTTACCCACTAAATATCTGCTTCAAATTTCAAATTAATAGGAAATTTATAAAAGTATAAACAGAATTTAGAGAAGGAGGAAGAAAAGGATACCCCTATGGTTATGCACTACCAGACTTCACACTAACAATCAAAATTAGTTTCTACCAGGACTAAGTAAAGGTTTCTTTACAATTATAAAAAAATTGTATTACTTAAATGTCAGACACATTAACAGATCCTTTTCCATTACATTCATCAGAGACCAGCTCAGTTTCCATATAGAGAAAAAAGAAAGTGAATATTAGATAAACTAAGCAGGAAAACAAACTCAGATTATCAAACAACTTGAGAGTTCACAAAGGATTCTCTAATGAACCAATATTTATGTAGTCTCAAATGTGCATTAAGAATTTTCAGTTTGGAAAGTCTTCACATTCTGCCATTAAATAAATTTTTTAAAGCCTACTGTACCTAGAGTCTATGCTAAGAATGTGGGAGATACAATCTTATTCTCTGTAGTCTGGTGGCCCAATGGTTAAAAAAAGCAGACATTAAAACATTAAGGGCACAGATGTTACAGACACCGTGAAAACACATACAATAGCAACAGTGGAGCCAACAGGAGAATGTGATCCACTTTCCCTCAGGATACCAGGACATCTCCTTTAGGAAAGGTGATGATTCATCGTGGGATAGCAAGTTATGCCCCAAAGAGAAGGTAAGAAGCAGAATGAGGTGAGACAGCAGGTGAAGAGAAAATAGTCAGGAGTCAGATCATAGAGAACTCTAAGCAATAGAACTTTGGCTCCACTGCATAGACAGTGGGAAGCCATTCAAGAATTAACACAAAAGGCATGTCATGCTAAGTTGTAGGCCTGTAAAAAGAGTACTCCAGCAGTAAATGAAAAAAAGAAAAAGTTATGATGTGGGAAAGTAGTTGGTGACAGTTGAGACTACTGCCATGGTACAGAAATAGGATCATGAGCCCCATGGGAACAAGCTCAGAGGGAAATGTAAACAAGGCTATATTCTATATTTGACCCTAAAAATGAGCCTCCAAGTTAGAATACTGCAGGTGTTGTACTCTACACATGATTTAAGTTAGATTTTTCTCAATCTAAGTTGTTAAATAGTGCTAAAAAGGATAGAGTGTGATTTTCTAATAAATATGGAAGTGATATTCATCGTTTTAGTAAAAGTTTATTCCATCTTCTTAAATATTAACCTCCTATATTTAGGAACTTGATTTGTGTCCCCAGTGAAATCTGAGCAGTCCTGAACCCTAACATAAGAAGTAGTTAATACTTTTCAAATCATTCAATGCAAATTTTCTTTAAAGGGGGGGGGGGGAAATGGCTAAAAACAAACTACTGAACAAAATATTTCCCTGTATAATATTCCCAAAAAGCTATGCTGTCTTTCATAACGACTTGTGGAATGCTTTACAGTACATTTAGTTGAGGAAGATAAAAATAGCCAAAGGGTTAGAATGGCTAGAGCAAGAAACTGATAAATACATACAGATAACATTTTGTAGAATAAATTGTTCTTCAACTCGGGACTTCTCCACATCTTATTTTTATACTTCAAATAAGACTCAAAGAAACATGAAACTCAAAAATTACCTTGAACTTTCTCCGCATAATTGTGTCTTATCCCTGGCAACAGTGGAACTGCCACAGCGCAAATTCTGAGAAGAATTGTGATTCATTTGTCAGGGTGGGGGAGGGAGGGAGAAAAATAGGGGAGGAAAAGGATAGTAAGAGAAAAATGAAGGAGTGGGAAACAATGTTTGACAAGAAATGTACTCATTATCTTACTCATGTAACTGTAACCCCTCTGTTCAGCATCTTTACAATATTTTTTTAAAAAATATTCAATCAGAATTTTTAAAAAAAGATGATACGTAAGTAGATTTGGGAGTGCAATCAGTGCTAGTGGGTATAGGATCGAGAGACGGTGTTGAAGGATGAACACCATTGAAGTACAATGTACCAGTGAAAAATGTCAAAAGAAACCCATTACTTTGTGTAGTTAATAGACAGTAAAAATATTTTAAAACCTAAAAAAAATAAACCTTGATAAAACAGATTCCTATAGTCTTTAATTCTTGAAATCATTTACAAAGCCTTCATTTATTTAATCTGACCTTAAAGAATGGTAGTATTTAATGCCAGATACATTCTTTATCGTTAGTCAGCTTACCACACCAGCTTAGGGCTTTACACAGCTCTGCTGTTCTGTGGAGTCCTGACAAGAGAATCAAGTAGTATGGTAAGACAATGTATTCTTTCCTGTCAAATTAAAGTGTATTTGATATTTCCTGGAATTATTTGCTTTATTTACTTCAATTGTAACTATCTTCTGTACTGTGTGTTACCAGCAAGCTATGTGAGGGAGATAAATCTTTGTTGAGAAGTTAACTTAATAAACTGTAATTGCTAAAGGAAAAGGAAAAGAAAAGGAATTAAAGAATGGCCCCCTTTCTAACCTTGGTAATCTTAATAATACTTAAACTGTAACCTCCTTGACAAGGAGGAGGGGCAGTTTGGATTGGGATAAAAGCCTAGCAAACTGCCCTGCATGGTATGCCTGCCCAGCTCTGGGTAGAGTAATGGTATCGCACCCTTTTGCACAAAGGTAAACTGCCTTGACAAAAATCTCCTATATTTCTTGTGTGTCCATTCATTTCTGACACTGTATTCTCTGTGTAGCCAGAGAATTAGTGAAAATAAAAAAAATAATGGTATGACAGCAATGTCATTTTTGACTCGAAAATCTCATGTACTCTTGTTACATACAACACAACAGACTAAAAAGTGAAGTCATACAAAACATTTACAGGATGTTAAAATAATACCTGCAGCATTTCACCTTCTTTCAAACCACAGTAACACATTCATGGAGAAAAGTCATATGTAAGCTCTTTAGCCACTAGGTGTTGCTAAGCATTGGGGATTATTAATTTAAAAAAAATTAAATGCAATCAATCTTCTCAAAGGCTTAACATCTAGTAGAAATATTTAGAAATTGTCTTCTTTATAGACTGGAAGTATAGATCTATAATAAAGTCCCTGGCTTGTATGTCCTGCATTTGATTCCCAGGACCCACACACAAAAAGATTTGTCCCAGTTTTATAAGCAGTAAATATACAGAACAATGTCCCTGAAAATAAGCTGAGGAATTTAGTTATCTTTACCAGTCAAGAATACTTGAGATGATTTTAACAGAAATAATACGAGTAGAGAAGAAGGGAGGAAAGGAAGTAAGTAAAAGAAACAAAAAGAAAAAAATGAAAGAGGAGGAAAGAAGAGATGAAAAAGGCAAAAGGGAAGTAAAAAGCTTAATTTTACCTTTAGAAATGAGAATGTACAGGGGAAAATGCACAGACATTCTGTACTCTAGTTTTAAGAGCTGATGTCGTAGAGAAGAAAGAGGCTACCAAGGAAAAATGCAAAGAAAAGCTTGTAAAATGATCTCAGGAATATTTAGAAAAGGGTAGGTAGATGTACTAAAGGATGAGTTGCACTAATAAGTTTAACTACTAAGCAGTCATGAATCAAGCTGTTGTTTCTTTTCTTCATCACCACAGGAACACACTTGCCATTTACATAAGACTCTCTAGAACCTCCTCTTCCATTGCTCCATGACTAGGAAGTACCCCTACAAAGTCAACTAAAGGAAGACACTGGACTAATTCGTGCACTGACAATAAGCTGGAATTTGGAAACAATAAGCTGGAATTTGGAAAGCATTTCCCCATAGAAACTGATGAACAGGGTGATTATTTCTAGTGTCCTAATTTAGATATGGTTTGTGTTAAGCTGAATTTTGAGTATTATTGCTTCTATGGGAGAATGCATTCACTTTCCCAACATGCACATAATTTTTGTTGTTATTGCCCATATATATTAATGGATATTATATGCATATTGTCTCAATCTTCCATACTATTGTTGAATGTTAAGCAAAACACAATTACACTGGAATATAACTTTTTAAAAGTGGATTAATATTATACAATAGTTGTGATGAGTGTTCTTGAGATAAATTGTTTGAGACCCTTGTTGAGATTATAAATATTTTTACAGACATGGAAAAAGTTCTTTAGGTGTCAGCATGGCTAAACTAAGAGAACAAGTCACTTATCTAGGGATTCTTCTGTTCTGCATGGTGTCAATGAAAGGTCCCAAGGCAACAGTGGTGGTTGGGTGCAGCTGCAGCTATCAATCAGAGAACCTACACACAGCTCACCCAGCATGGAGGGCTCAGATCAGCTGCTAAGGATTCCCACACACAGCCTTCCAAAAATCAGGAAATGAAAACTGACAGGCTCTCAAAGCTTCAGACCAGAAAACATTGCATCATCACCTCTAGTGAATGTTACTGATCAAATAAAGCTGGAGAATCTCAATGGGAAGTGTATTATAGAATTCAAAGGCAAACTGAATCTACCATAGCTTAAATATAGGACCTGACCCCAATAGGGACCCTCCTTACCCAGAAACAGAAAAGAAAGAAGAATCCTAGCCACGAAGTTCAACTTAACAAAGAAGGCTGAAAAAGAAAATATTCCTTTTCTGCTCAACATAGCTCAAGTTTATGCATTCATTCATTGTAACTAATAAAGAATTGATACAGGAGTGGTGCTGTGGCTCAAGTGGTAGAGCACTCGCCTTGAGCTGAAGAATTGATATGGGCACATATGGGGAAATGTTACATAAAAAAGAATGCTATATTATAAACAAAATATTTGTATATATTATAAGTATAAAAGAAAAGGAAGGAATGATGTTATATAATCTTAATATCTATTTTCAATTCTCAAAGAAAACATTACACAATAGTATTCCACTATAATCTGTAGGAGGTATCTGCCAATTGTAATTTCATATTCAACCAGTCCTTTGGTATTTTAGAATCTTAACCCTCACAATTAAAAAAGTCAAAGCCCAACCTAGAAGAGATGCTAGCTAGAGTATTTGTGCAAAAAAACTATGTGAAAATATAACAAGAAACAAGGATTACACACATCCTTAAAATACTTCCTACAAATACCTTCTAAGAAGTTCACAGTCCTTTATTCAGCAGATCATCTGTTTCAACAAATGCTATTTATCTAATAATCTAAACGAAATTAATTCATGCCTCAATCTAGAGCACTCCTGGTAAAACAAGAGACCCCAGGCTCCAGTATCAATTAAAGCATGCCCTCTCTGCAGACGAAAGCATATTGAAACAGCGCCCCCTTGTGTCCCTCACTTCAGCAATCACTTTCATGGAGAAAATCACAGAACAATGCCAATCCCATTGCCATCAACAATGAGGGCACTCTCATTTTAAAGGCAGCCCAGTTTAAAACCCCGGGAATAATTTACCAGTTTTAAGTTGAAACAGAATTAGAAAAGTGTTGTCCTTAGAAAAATATTATAGAACTGCACATACATATAAAGGATGTGAATGTACGAGTAACACCTCCTACTGTAAGGATGGCAGATTGCCCAATCCTTCTCCAAAGGGGAAATGCTCCTCTTCCAAACCTTGCAATGAAATTATATCAGGATTTCTTCAAAGGATGTACCAAAATAAATTATTTCCGTCCTATAGAAATAGATTCTCCAAAGTTGCAACCAAGTAACCTGCACTACTTAACAAATACTCTGTGAATATGATATGATCACAGAGGTCTGACATTTGTCATCTTCTAGTGTCACATAGAAAACAACTTTTGTGCAACTGACAGATGATTAGATTACTAAGAAAAGTGCTACTAAATTTAAAAACATGGAAGTTAACTCAACCTCTAAGTACTGCAGAATTATTTTAATTCTATGTCTCAAAACAGTATTATCTGCACTCATATTTACAGTCCTCATTTATTCTAATGATGGATATTTGACTTGTTAATGGTAACCATGTAGGACTCAGATCCAACACCAAATCTCTACTCTCTCTGCAGTATCCTGGGCTCCATTAACAGGGAAAATAACAGAGCTGTGAAAATACATTCTTCACTTCATATAGTTTGACCAGTTTTTCTTTACACTAGTCAACAACATTTTTGCTCACTTAAATCTCAATTAGATCTCAGACAAGGATATGTCAATGAAAATTAAGTTACCCCAGTGTACAGCTAATCTTTTTCAGACAGAATACACCCCGGTCTTTTTTTTTTTTTTTTTGAATGTCGATTTACACCCCGGTCTTAAAATAATCCACTTTCCAATGTAACTTCTGAAACTCTTTCAAATTCACACAAAATAAAAATTAAAGATTTCTGACATTTCCCAACAATAATATGCAAAAAAAAAATTTCACCAGGTACTGTAATGCCTGTAATCCTAGCAACTCAGGAGCCTGAGATCTGAGGATTGCAGTTCAAAGCCAGCCTGGGCAGGAAAGTCCATGAGACTCTTATCTCCATTTAAACACTAGAAAACCAGAAGTGGCACTGTGGCTCAAGTGGTATAGCACTCACCTTGAGCTGAAGAGTTCAGGGGACAGCGCCCAGGCCCAGGGTTCAAGTCCCACAACTGACCACAAAATAATAATAATAATAATAATAATAATAATAATAATAATAATAATAATAATAATAATGATAATAATTCAAACTGGGTATCAAAGGTTCATGTCTATATTTCCATCTACTTAGGAGACTGAGACTTAGAAGATCAAGGTTCAAAGCCAGCTGAAGTAGAAAAGCCTGTGAGGCTTCATCTCTAACCAGCAAAACACTGGACTGGAGGTATGGCTCAAGCGATAGAGCCAACTATGAGCAAGAAACCTGAGCCATGGCATTAGACCCTTATTTCAAGCCACAATACTGGTACAAAACAAATTAGAAATAATAACAATAATGATTTTTCATATTTATTAAATTCAGTATACTAATACCACAGAAAAATCACTATGGCAGAGAAAGGCTAGAATATTTTAAGGTTGGGTTTGATATTCAACCTAAAGAATGATTCTAAGCATCATCACAACCCACGTTTCACTAGCATTTGCAATCATGAAAACACAGAAAAAATACTTTGCATGTATTTTATTTCTAAATAGAATTCTACCTACCAATATTATGTTAATTATTCATGACTGGGATTGAAATTTGAAACTCTGAATTGAAATTCTATTTCTGCAGTCATTATCTGTATGATTTAAAGCTTGATAACTTTAACCACCCTATTGTTTTCCAAATCTGTGATAACACCAAGTATTCTATATATTACATTCAGACATTAAATGGAAAAATATGACAATACATATGCAAATTTTATCATGAGTCATATAAAAGCATAATATATATAGCTAATTAATTAATCAGAAGAGGAGAAAAGAGGTCACAGTGCTCTAAAACTTTGCAAAGCCCTCACAATATAGGTAAGATATGGTCATTTATGTCAAAGAAACAAAAAATACTTTTAGAATTTAATATGGTAGATTGTACAATAACTTTATATAATATACAATAATTTCATATATCTACAAGTAAACTCATTAAGTCCAGGCTAGTACCTGGCTACATCTGAAAGTGTTCTTACTTGATCAGTCAAAGGGTTTATTCAGCAAAACTTGCCTTACAAATTCTACCTGCTATATACTATTCCTATAGGGAGCCTAATCTCCTGTTTAAAAATCTTTCTTGTTCATCTTTAATTTTTTTTTTATTTCAAAAGAAGCAAAGGCCAAACACAATGACTCACTTTTTGTTGTTGGTGGTGGTTGTGGGGCTTGAACTCTGGCCCTGGGCTCTGTCCCTCAGCTCTTCAGCTCAAGGCTTGTGCTCTACCACTTGAGCCATAGTGCCACTTCTGGCTTTTTCTGCTTATGTGGTGCTGAGGAATCAAACCCAGGGCCTCATGAATGCAAGGCAAGCACTCTACCACTGAGCCACCTTATCAGCCCTGATGACTCACATTTTTTAATCCCAGTTGCTCAGGAGACTAATATCTAAAGAGCAAACAGCTCTTCAGCCCAAACAGACAAGTATGACTTTTATCTCCAATTAACCAGAAAAGAAAGAGAGAGAAAGAAAAAGACAGGAAGACAGGAAGGAAGGCAGGAAGGCAGGAAGGCAGGAAGGAAGGCAGGAAGGAAGGAAGGAAGGAAGGAAGGAAGGAAGGAAGGAAGGAAGGAAGGAAGGAAGAGATGAAGAGGAAGAAGAACAGGAGGAGGAAGAAGAGGAGGAGGAAATAAAGATTTGGCTCACAGTATACTGCCAAGCCTTGGGCAAAATAGCTAAAGGAGAGTGTTATAAGGCCTTGAGTTCAAACCACAGTAGAGTAAACACACTAACAAAGAAAAAAAATGGCAGGCACTGGTGGCTTATGCCTGTAATCCTAGCTACTCAGGAGGCTGAGATCTGAGGATCATGGATCAAAGCCAGCCCAGACAGGAAAACCCATAAGACCCTTATCTCTAATAAACCACAAGAAAACCAGAAGTAACACTGTGGTAGAGCACTTGCCTTGAGCTGAAGAACTGAGGGACAACACCCAGGCCCAGAGTTCAAGCCCCATGACCAACAAAAAGAGAAAGAAAAAAAGAAAGAAAGAAAGAAAGAAAGAAAGAAAGAAAGAAAGAAAGAAAGAAAGAAAGAAAGAAAGGAAGGAAGGAAGGAAGGAAGGAAGGAAGGAAGGAAGGAAGGAAGGAAGGAAGGAAGGAAGGAAGGAAGGAAGGAAGGAAAAAAAGAAAGAAAAGAAAAAAAGAAAAGAAAAGTTGCAAAGATACAAAGGAAGGGAGGACAGAAGATCAAGACTTCTGCAAATTTCTTAACTTCTACAATCTATCATTGCAATTTCCTACTGGTATAGTTTCAAACACTTAAAATTACCTCTTTTTGTACACTTGAAGACACCAATGGAAAACTGGAAGAGACAGTTATAATAATGAAATAATAAAGTTCTTTTTTTAATTTTTCTTTTTTTAATTGTCAAGGTTATGTACAGAGAGGTTTCAGTTACATAAGTAAGGTAATGAATGTATTTCTTGTCAACCTTATTAGCTCTCCCCTCAATTTTCTCCTTTCCCTTTCCTCCCTAACACCCCCCGCAAGTTGTACAGATGATTTCCAACATATTGCCTTGTGTATATCACTGTTGCATTAGTTCCTCCCCTTGTCCTTTGTGTCACCATTCTATTGTTCCCTTTCCCTTCCCTAATTCAAATATATATATATATATATATATAATATATATATATATATATATATATATATATAATACCAGGGTACCAAAATCAAATACAATAACAACAGAGGATATACCATAGAGGGAAGAACATACAAAAGAAACAAAAAAATCACATAGTACATTAAAATCAACAACAAAGACAAATCTCTTGTGTCCATGTCTTGGAGTTCTGCTCATCTGCTAAGATTATTCTAGATGTATACTAATTATTGCAAATAAGGGAAACCATTGGACCTATGTTTCTTTGGGTCTGGCTTACTTCACTTAACATGACTTTTTTTCTAAGTCTTTCCATTTCCTTAAAAATGGGCATGGTCATTCTTTCTGATGGAAGCATAGAATTCCATTGTATATATATATATATACCACAACTTCATTATCCATTCATCTACTGAGAGGCATCTGGGTTGATTCTATATCAACCCAGATATTTCCTCAATGAAATAGAAGAAGCAATCCAAAACTTCATATGAAACAAAAAAGACCCCGAATAGCAAAAAGAATCCTTAGCAGAAATAACAGTGTCGGAGGAATACCAATACCAAACGTCAAAGTCTCTTAGAAAGCCATAATAATCAAAACAGCTTAGTACTAGCACAAGAACAGACCTGGGGACCAATGGAATAGAACTGAAGACCCAGAAATGAACCAACAGACCTAAGGGAGCCAAAAAATTAGGATGGAAGAAAGACAGCCTCTTCAGAAATAATAAAATTCTATGAAACCTAATATGTTAGACTAAGGGTCAAATCTGAGATTTAAATAGTTATGGAGGCAAAATTCTGCAGAAATCTTTGCTACTAACTGTTCTAGCAATTATAGATGAACTTATTTTTTCAAGTAGTACATAAGAAAGCATTTAAACAAGGATTTTACTGATCACAAGCAAAACATGCTCATTATCATTAAAAATGCTTATTATCATTTACAAAGAGAAGATTATATTTCTGGATGGACATCTATCAGACATTTTGGAAACAAATCATACCCAGTGTGAGAGTGTTAACTCACATTGGATTCATTCAGCAGTTTACAGAGGACCTACTATGTACCAAGCAGGACATTCGAATCTAAAAAGTATATGGATGTCAAAGGCAATGATGGCTCCTGCTGACCACAGAAAGCTTGGTAGATGAGAAACAACGGGGAGTGAATTGACTAGAAGAGAAAGATGACTGACATAAGCAGGGCACCTAAGCTGATCCAGTGAGGGCAGGGAACACTCTTCCCCCTGAAGCAGCAGAAACATGCTTCGAAACGAGACACTTAAAGACAGGAGAAGAGTGATGTAGGTAACCATTTCTCTCGTGTAAAATCCTGACCTTTACCTACTCAAATAAAAAAAAAATTACACTGAAAAAAAACCTATAAGATGTTTAGTTTGGTCCAACAGAAATGCTTGGAACAAAGTGATGTGAAGGGTAAACAAAGGAGGAGGCTACAGTGCTTGGTAAGAAATGTACGCATTATTCTGCCCATGCAATTGTAACCCCTCTGTACAGTATGTTCACAAATAAAATAAAATAAAACTTTAAAAAAAAAAGAAATGCTTGGAACAGTTTAACATAATTATAGCTGCCATTCAAACTCATTACTTAGATCTATAAAAAAAATCACAAAGATATTTTCTTAAATCTCTAGGAAAAGAAGAGATGACTGCATATGCAAATGGTGCAAATGTGAGTGGATAGTGAACTTAAAAAAAAAACTTAGGAGCTGGGAAGGTAGCTCAGTGGTAGAGTGCTTGCCTTGCATGCCTGAGACCCTGGGTTCGATTCCTCAGCACCACATAAGCAAAAAAGAAAAAAGCCGGAAGTGGTGTTGTGGCTCAAGTGGTAGAGCGCTAGCCTTGAGCTGAAGAGCTGAGGGACAGCACCCAGGCCCAGAGTTCAGGCCCCATGACCGGACCCCCCCCCAAAAAAAACTTACATTGCTATAATATGTACAAATCAGTAGGCATGGTAGTACACACCTGTCTCTAGCGCTTGAGAGAGAGAGCTAAGGTAGGTCAATCATGAGTTCAACACCAGCTTAGGCTACATGATGACTTCCAGGGCAGCCTAGGACTATATAGGACACTGTTGCAAATATGAACAAGTAAGTAAATAAGGAGGAAAAAATACAAAACTAAGGGTAATGTGAAATGTCAAAATGACTAGATGAAAACACCTTTATGCCAGAAAGGAAATATTCTCTTTAACTAAGACACATAAAAAATATATTATTAAGACTGTATAAATATTTTATGTGTGCTACTACTGGGGCTTAAACTCAGGGCCAAGGCAGTCTCTGAGCTTTTTTGTCCAAGCCTAGTGCTCTACCACTTGAGCCACAACTCCATTTCCAGATTTTTGATGGCTCATTGGAAATAACAGTCTAATGAACCTTTCCTTCCAGGCAAGCTTTGAACTGCAATCCTCAGATCTCATCCTTTTGAGTAGCTGGGATTACAGGTGTTACGTAATCCACTGGCCCTCAGCTCTGTATAAATCATTTTTAAAAGAAAGATAATATAATGGAAAAATATAGTTCAAAAAGAAGAGACATGAATGACCCGAAACAAATGGAAACATGCCTATGCCTAGTCTGACAAGGCAATACAAATTAACATGGTGAGTACATTTCATTTTATTATACCAATAAAATAGCTACATTCCTTTTTTTTACTTATTTATTTACTTACTTATTTTTATTATAAAGGTGATATAGAGAGAGATTATAGTTACATAAATCAGGTAATGAGCACATATCTTTTTTATGTTGTTGTTGTCATCACTGTTTTTGTTATCTTTTGAACAGTGTCACCTCTTCCCTTGTTTTTGCCCAGATTCTTCCCTCCTGACCCCCCCACCACAAATTATATAGTTCATTTTCAACAGTATCAAGTGAGTATCACTGCTGCATTTGTTCATCCTTTGTCCCACCATTTCTGTTTTCCCCCTTACCCTTCCCCAAACAGATAAACTTACATAAAAGACAAAAGGCACAAAAATCAAAAGCAGCAACAAAGGAGAAAACAAATAAATGAACAAAAATCCAGAAAGCAAAATGACAACAAAAAAACCTCTTGTTTCCATTCCTTGGAGTTCTTCTGGATAAACATCATTTCATATGGTCACATGCCACTTAGCTATTGAGCCCTTGAGAGCCTTTCCTAAGAATATCCTCTTTTGGTCTCACTGTGTGAATGTAGAGAGTCCTGCCAATAGACCACAAATAAGGACACACTAAAGCTATTAGCCCAATTATGTTCATTGCAGTATTGTTTACCATAGCCAAAATATGGAATGAACCCTCTCAACAAATGGATCAAGAAAATATGGAAATCTAAGCAACATTCATAAGGAAATGGAAAGATAGAAAAATATATATATTAAGCTAAGTAAGCCAGACCCAAAGAAACATAAGTTGCATTGTTTCTCTCATATGGAGCAATTAGAATGTGTCCATAAATCTATACATGAACACAATGGATGGTAATAAAACAAAAATAGCTACATTATTAAAATACAAGTTGTTGATTCTTTTTAAAAAATGGGGTCATAGGAATATAGTACCTGTGGGTATACCCACTTTGTATTGCACTTTGGCAATCAACTCATATGGTACAAAATGAATGAAGATATATTGTACAGGACCGCTGCACCACAGAAATGTACACATAATATAGCTGTTAGGATGGTAATTTTCTTCAGTGAAGTAACAATAGATAACGTATGATGTATATACACATATATATGGTAAAATAAAACTAGCTATAGTTTCACAAGTACATGATAATCAAAGGAAAAGTAGGTTGCATATATACAATGTATTTTACATAAATATGAAAACCCATTATATAGCACTACCATGCTATGTGTTTAAAAGATATAAAACCATGACAGAAATATATTTTTACCAATGTTAGCTTAGTGTTCCCCTTATAGTAGGAAGAAAGTAGAACAAAGCAAAACTGAGAACGAAGGAACATTAAAGAGCAACCATGTGCATAAGTTCTTATTATAAAGAAAAAAGTACCTTCATCATTACATGCTGGGAATTATTTCATGATGTGAAATATATTCTTTTTTTTTTCAAATTTTTAATTGTGATTGAGTGGTTACATAATTTCCCAAATTTCACAGTATTGTGGGATAGTGATGCTTAGTTAAAGTCACAAACACCTTCTAACTTTTATGGGGCAAATTGTCTATCATGGTCTATAATATTTATGAATTCTGTGAGCTTTGCAATATAGTTATTTCTTCCACATTGGGTGATACATATATTCCTTTTGTTTTGCATAGCATCAGCTATTCCCTCTTTGAAATATATTCTTGCAAGCTCCTACATGAATAAAAAAATTTTTAATGGGCTAACTGAAAGAAACCAGATTGAAAGGTCATAAACAGTATGATTCTGTTTTTTTATGAAACATGCACAATTGGCAAATCCATAGAGACCTAATTCAGATGAATGGCTATCAGTGTCTGACATGGTGGAGATGGGAGTGACTGTAAAAAGTGATGAAAATGTTTTGAAATTAGACAAAACAGGGTGATGGCACAGCATTGTGAATGCACTAAATGGCAATGAACTGAACACTAACATAGCTAATTTCATGTCCTGTGACATTTCCCTCTTCAGCAACAACAGAAGTCCTTATAAAACATTATACTTCAAGGAGTCACAGACAACTAAACTGCTAAAGTAATCAGTGAGGAGAGTCAAGCTAGTTATAAAAGAGATGATTTGACCTGAACTGCTACAACAGTGGAGAACTTATGAAAAGTGGAAAAATCCCAGAGTGTCTTCTCAAAGGGACTTGAGAAACCACTGAACAAGGGAAGGGAAGAATAATGCGAAGCTGACAAGAAGCTAAGATTGGTGATTTTTTAACATCGGTAGAGAATATTTCTTTCCCAATGAAGGGAAACAGATGAGAAGGAGCAAGTTTCCAAGGAAAAGCATTAAGTATACTGAGTTTGATATGTCTATAGGTTGTATAAATGAAGATACTGGGTAGGCAATGAAAGATAAAATTTGAACCTCAAATGACATTATAACTGAGATAAGACCATCCAGTAAAATGAAAATACTTTTAAGGTGAAACTTAAAAGAACACAAACACTAAAACCTTACAGCACAATCTTATAAGAAGAAAAAGTCAAGAAAGTGTTTTAGGAAGAAGAGAGTAGTTAAAAATGTACCAAACTTCTGAGAACTCAAACTAAGGACTGAGAAGTAGGTCTTCAGACATAAGATGGTCTTCAGAAAAGTCAGTGAGAGAAATGTCCTGTCAAGACAAAAGAAATCAGAACAGAATATATTCTTCAAATGCTTCCATAGCCACTAGTCTCACATATTAATGACACAGGTACCAATAAATGTCAGAGAGAGAACTTCAGCTAGAGAGGAAATGAGAAGAGAAAGATGATAAATATCTCTAAACTGAGTTACAAAGAGCTCTCACAGAACCACAAACTACACTACTGTTTCTCAAATCCACCCACCAGAACCACCCAAAATGAAAAAAAAAAAAAAGTAATGGCCTGGCTCTGGTGAGAATGGGGCACACAACTCCTCACTCAACCACCCCTCAGCCCTCACACATACACACACGCAACCCATCCCCACTCAGAACTATGGAGGTGGTTCCACATCTCACAGTGTCTTTCCCTAGAAATCTTCAAAATGCACATCCGACAGAGAACCAGTACTCATCAGCTACTGTATCAAGTATGAACATTTCTCCATTTCATTTTTTAAATCATATCTTGCACCTTCAGAGGATGTCTCCCATATCATGAAACTTGGTGGATAAATCAAAGGTAAAGAAACTTCATGTCTCCTTTTCCTCTTTCCCAGCTAGAATTGCATCATTGATGAAGTATTCTCAGCTGGAAAATTGACCCAAATGCTTTCAAATATTTAGTCATTTTTCTCAGAACCTCTCCCATATCTTTCCCAAGGTGCAGACATTTTTTTTTAAAGGAGCCCTTATGCTTTTGGGGACAAAGGCAGGTTCAGCCTCAATGAGGTCATTAAAACAAAACATCAAGTTCCCAGTGCCCTAAGATTCCAAGCCAATGACCTACAGACTGTTCCAGCTGATCTTAATTTCCTTGGCAGGGCACAGTCAGAGAACTGTAATGTAATGCAAAATGGTTCTAAAGAGAAACCAGATACTAGCCAGAGTCTTGCCAATACACAGTTAAATAATACCAAAGTAGCCCTTTCTTCTGAATACTGTGCTTCCTACCAGATGTCACCCTTCCCAAGAATGAAAGTAATCTTCCACTGTGAATGTGGGCCAACGAAAGCTTTAGTAGACTCTGCCCCATAAACCATGAGTGCTTTTTAAATGGCATCCATGTGCCATTTAAAAGCCTGAAAATGCTTAAAATGAGACCAGAGACAAAGAATGAAACTTCTTCTGAGCAAGGGTAATCCAAATTTAGAATGTGCATATAGTGGTAACACAATACACAAATGTTTATTCTGTCCAGGAGCTCTTTTAGTATTTGACAATACCAGGCACCCTTCTAGAACATAAACATAAATTTCCCTTTCTAAGCTTCTTTGCAATTTTAGTGTCATTCATGTTAAAGTATCATTGTGTTCCTAAATAAACTTCTATTTTCCTTCTCCATGCATATATTCACTTTTTTTTAATTATTCATTCATCAAAATTTTACTGAGGGGCTAAGTGCTTTGCCTTGTTTACCTGCTAGAGACTGAATAAACTAAAACTTAACAAAATAAAGTTCCTCCCTTCATAGTTTCTGTTCTAGTGAGAAAAAGCAGACTGTAAGCACATGTATTGCTGGAAGGAAGCTGGGAAAACAATGAAGTATGGATCCTGAATGGCTGCCAAAGGCCCAGGTGTCAAAGCTTGATCCCAACCCTGTGATGCCATTGAGAGAGGTAGAAACTTTGAGAAGTAGGACTTAGTGGAAGGAAGTTAGGTTACGGGAAGAGTGTCCTTGAAGAGAGACTAGAATCCCAGCTCTGTTTACCTCCCAATAGGAGGTAAACAGTTATGTTCTATTTGTGCTTCCCCTTCCACCATATACTGCTTTTCTACAGGTCCAGAACACATGGGGCCACATAGTCATGAACTAAAATCTCCTGAACTGTGAGCTAGAATAAGCTTCTGCTCTTGAAGTTGAAGATCTCAGCTATTTTGCAATGAAAGCTAACCTAAAGCAGTAAAGAAGTAGTACAGGACTGGTGAAAGATAATGTTAACCTTTGGATTTCCATATGAAATAAAATCATCTTTAATTATGAACCAAGTATAAACTAATCAGGACCTCTTATTGCAGAACTGAAGAGCAAACTGAAAACTTTCCTAACTTGAAAAGTCTTGGTACCTGATAAGATTGATTCATCTTCTCAATTTCTGTATATCAACAAAACTTGTCCATGAATAACTTTCTGCTCTTTGAGTTAAATGTAATTTGTTCCAACTAATATAATTTAAAAAAAAAACTTTGAGAAAATGTGATTCTTATATACATACCTTCTCCAGACCAAACATACTCATATAGCCTTGCATGATTCTTTTCTAACTTTTTTCTCATAAATGGATAGGTATATTTTCATTAAAAGTTTAAGGCTTCAGATTGAGTTCACTCAATTTAAGATGAATGTCAACAATATATTGAAAAAGTTAAATCATCACTCTCAAATCAGACAAATCAGACTTTACATTTTATCAAATAAAATTCAACTTCTGAGTTTCATAGAAGTGTATCACTCTAGAAAAAGAACACTAGACACAGAAATCATAATTTAAAAAGAAAAACTTCTTGTACTTTTAATGAAAGTAAATGGTATACTCCTTAAAAAAATCAGTCCACTATCTAGTATATGATTTTTTAAGAAGTGGAGCATATGAAAATATTTTCTGATAAGATGGGAACTCCATAGGATTGGAAGTTTGTAATATGATTTTCCACAACAGATTTAACCACATTAGATTTAAACACCTTGGAAATTTAAAATAAATCATGTACAAGTTTTGTTGTTGTTGTTGTTGTTGTTCTTATGTTGTTGGGTTCTTTTTGTGTTTTTTTTTTAATTGTGAAAATACTGTACAGAGGGGTTACAATTACATGGGCAAGATAGTAAGTACATTTCTTATCAAGCATTGTAGCCTCCTCCTTTGTTTACCCTTCCCATCCCTTCCCATCCTCCCTCTCCCCCCATCCAGTCCTTCCCCCCCCCAAATTGTAAAGTTCGTTTTCGACATGACAACTTGTACTTCTCATTGTTGCAACAGGTCTACCTGTATCCCTATTTAAACTACTTGTTTTTCCTCTTCCCCTCTACAAATTATACCAACATCAAATACAGTGAAAGCAGGGGAGGGACATACAAAGAAACAAAGACAAATTCATGAAAGAAAAAAAAACATTTAAAATACATATCTTAGGGTTCATTTTCCTAACATCACCTTATCTGACCTTTTCTGCTTGACTCATACATATACTAGATATTGCAAATAAGGGAAATCATAGGACCTATGTTTCTTTGGGCTTGGCTTACTTCACTTAATATAATTGTTTTGTTGTTGTTTTTGTCGGTTATGGGGCCTGAACTCTGGTCCCTCAGCTCTTCAGCTCAAGGCTCAAGCCACAGTGCCACTTCCAACCTTTTTCTGCTTATGTGGTACTGAGGAATCGATCTCAAGGCCTCATGCATGCATACGAGGCAAGCAACTCTACCACTGAGCCAACTTCCCAGCCCCCATGTACAAGTTTTATCCTTGAGTTTAATTCTTCCTGAAATGTTCTGCAGAAAAAAAATTACATCTCAAATAGTCATTAATTGTAATTAATTGTAGCAACTCTCCATATTCTTCTCCTTCACGGCTGAAATACTCATTTCCCCAGTATGTATTAGGAAGATCTTGTTGCTTTCCTGCTTTCTACTTCATTCTTTTCATGAAAGCTACCATGTCCAAGATTTGGCATGTCCCAGGCAGCTTGGTCCATATGCCCCAATTCTGAATAATTCTCCAAGAACAGCTAAACTCTAGGCTTCCTATGGGACTGGTCAAGGCCTTGTTGCAGCTGCACTGTAGCCCACCTTCACTCAGTGTCCACTTCAAAAGGAATTGTTTCCAAGCGCTCTTCCCAGGAAACTTACTTCAGTAAGACAATGATCCAAGTCAGTTTCCCAGGACTTACAGCACCAATCTATAACATGCCCACTGTTTGTAGCATATTTTTTTTCAGCTACTGGTACATCTATAAATATGTACTAGTAACAGCAGAAAATATATTGAAATACATGACAATGCCCTATTTTCAACATTCAACTTCTCACTGATAGCTCTCTGCTTTGTTCTTAGGAAAGTCTTCATTGAGAGTTGTTAAAGCTCTTATAACAAAAAAAGAAAATGGAACATGAAAAAGGAAAACTGAATGAGGAAAATTGAAAATGAAAATTGTAATCAGTCCCAATGCATTTTCATATAGCCTCTATAATGAGGATTTCAAATGACCAAAAGCCTCATTCTAGTCATTATTCACCCTTAAGAGAAATAGGCTTAAACACTGTGAGTAGTGGAGCATGTTATAATCTTAGTACAAGGAGGAAGATTGGAAGGGCGCTCAGGATCAGACCTAGCAATATAGGAGACCCTCTGAGGAGAGCAAGAGAGAAAGAGAAAGAGAAAGGGGGGTTGGGGGAAGGAAAGAGAGAAGAATGGGAAGAGAGAGGAAGAAGTTTAAAGTATGAAAGACAGGAACTTCTTCTGATTTGTGGTTCTTTGACTTAAGGAAACTGTCCTTGTGTGTGAAGCCCTGAAGGGGATACACCAGCTGAGAAGGCTGATCAATGATGGGTTCTCAGTAAGTTTTAGGAGAAAGTACATCTAGGAGATAAGAACTAGAAACCAGATCCTTTATGTCTATGTGAGTATCCTCTCCTTGGAACGTTTTCACGTATGTTTAAGGAACATATGTCTCCCAATTTTCATGTGATGAACTTTGACATAAATCATTCATTCCATTAATATTTACATAATTAAAACATCTTCTAGAACCTATACCTTGGTCTGAGAAAGAAAAGTGCAATTGATAGTCCATTCAAAGTCTTTGAGTGGATTTTATGAATACATAGAAAACAGAAAGCACAGCATTTCATTGATCTCTACTGGTTCGGGATTACAAATAACAGTAATGCACAAAATCACAAATATCTTCACTAATTTTATTACACACAGTTAAATTTTTTTATATTAATGAAAGCAAAATATTGCACTATAAAATACAGTTCAAATCTGAACATATTAATTTTGTTTTTGAAGACAGAATATTTTACTTAGAAGTAGAAATATTTTTAACTATTTAATGAAGATCATTGATTAGAAGAAATATATCAAAACAACTCAATTTGATATAACTGGTTTCAATCAGTAACTACTTATTTATCCATTTTTTCAACAAAAGATCCTAACAACATGAATCCAAGATTATCCACTTGATGGAAAAATAATTTTATACCAAATAGATAAATAATACAATTCAGATTATGGCAACTATAGTAGAAAAGGTAAATTGAGAAAAGTGATAAGGGAAAAAAAGAAAGGAAGACAAATGAAAGCAGACAGAGAGACAAGCTGTTTAGGTAAACTGGTCAAAAAGGCCAGGATGGTGGGTTAATCTTAAACTGATACCCAAAGAATAAAGAGGGAAGGATTAGCTATGTAAATAGCCAGGAAAGCATTTCCATACCAAGAATACAGTCAAGCCAATGGCTTGAGAGAGAAAAAAAAAAAGTTTGCCAAGTTCACTGCAGGTAGGACTGTGGCTGGAGTATAATGAACAAAGAGTAGAATGTAGATGAGGTTTAAGAAGTAGACTATGCCAAACTACAGAGAGACTTGTAGGCCAAAGTAAGAAATGCAGACTTTCTTCTAAGTTATCAAAACCTTTTCATCCAGGAAGTGAGATGATGTGATCTGTACTTTTAAAAGTTCCAGCTAACAATGATATGCCATATGGACCTCGATAGGCTAATGTGGAAGTCAGATCATCTAAGGTTTCTGCATGTATGACAAGTATGGTTTAAATTGGGATGTGGCAGCAGAGACAGAAGGTGCAGATTCCAGTCTATTTTGTTGACTAATTAACTAGATCAGAAAGTTATATTCTTTGTTTTTTTGCTTTGAACAACCAAATGTTGGTTTGAGAATGAACCAAAAGGATTTCAGAAAACACAAGGGTTGTGACCATTCCAGGCCCTTTAAGCCAAACTCAACCAAATACATTTTATATATATTATACTTATGCCTGCTTCAAATGTTTTCATTTGTAGAGCTAAGTATCTTATCCATGTAACCCTAGCTAAGGATCAAGTTTGAAATCAGTCCAGGCAGGTAAGCCTGAGAGCCTCTTATCTCCAGCTAACCAGCAAAAAGCTGAAAGTGACAATGTGGCTTAAGTGGTAGAGGCCCAGCCTTGAAAAATACTGAGCAAGAGTTCAGGCTTTCATTTCAAGTCCCAGTGCCAGTACAAATTTAAGAAGTTTACATTTAATCTCACATTCTTTGCTCTAAGTTTGAATACTCCATCCTGTCTTCAACCTCCCACTCCAAACTCTCAGATAGGATACACTCTCTTTCTAATTGGTAAGACTTTGACTATGATACATCATTTTTATTTTTTAGTTTTACATTTTTTATTATTAATTATATTTTTATTGTAAAGATACTGTACAGAGGGATTACAGTTACATGAGTAAGGTAATGAGTACATTTCCTAGCGAGCATTGTTACTCCCTCCTCTGTTTTTCCCCTACCATTCTTTCCCTCCCCACCTTTCCATCTCATCCCTCCCCTCCCAGCACCCCAAGTTGTAAAGCTTGTTTTCAACATAGTATCTTGTATATCTCCTTGCTACAATGGGTCAACTTGTATTCTTATTTCAGCATTTTGTTATTTCCCTTCCCCTCCCCAAATTAGAAAAATGTATATTCAAGATGCAGTTTTTCATATCTAAAATATACTCAGAACTCAAAAAATTAAATCCTCAAAGAAACAACCGCCTGATTAAGAAGTGGGCTAAAGACTACAACAGAGATTTCTCTGAAGAGGAAACAAAAATAGACAATAGACACATGAAGAAACGCTCAACCTATCTAGCCATAAAAGAAATGCAAATCAAAACATTGAGATTCCATCTCACACCAGTTAGAATGGCTATAATCAAGAAATCTAATAACACAACAGATGCTGTAGAGGATGTGGCCAAAAGGGAACCCTACTGCATTGTTGGTGAGAGTGTAAAGTTGTTCAACCACTTTGGAAAGCAGTATGGAGGTACCTCAAAAGACTCCACATAGAGCTCCCCTATGACCCAGCAATCCTGCTTTTAGACATTTACCCAAATGATCACAAACACGGCCATACTAAAGCTACCAGTAAAACTATGCTTATCACAGCATTATTCACCATAAGCCAAGATATAGAACCAACCTAGATGCCCTTCAGTAGATGAATGGATCAAGAAAATGCTATATATGTACATATATGTATGTATATAATGGAATTCCATGCCTCCATCAGAAAGAATGACACTGCCCCATTTGTTAAGAAATGGAAAGACTTGGAAAAAATTATATTAAGTGAAGTAAGCCAGGCCCAAAGAAACATAGGTCCTATGGTTACCCTTATTTGCAATAACTAGTATATGTCTAGGACAAGCAAAAAAAAGCTCAAAAGCTATACACATATGACCATGTAAGATGATGCTAAGTGAAATGAACCCCAATAGGGACACTAGAGGTTTTTATCTTTCTTGCTGTTGTTTTTAATGTACTTATAATGTGCTATGTGATTCTCCCCCTATGGAAAACCCCAGTTTTCATCATTTTTATTTTAACTAGACCCTGTTCCTGTCATCTCCATGAAGGCAGCTCTAGTGTTCCTGGCCCCCACAGCATTTTGATGTATTCTTTATCAGATGAAGTTTAGTAACTATATGTGAAATTATTAACAGAGGCTGAGAGGAAATTTAGAGCGTCAGAAAGCCCAAAGACAACCTGCTGATTTGCCTATCTGCTACACAGGAGGCATTAGGCTTTCCCAAGCCTTCACTGTCACTTGCTCAGGGAACAAACAGAAGATGATGATATAGCTCTAAGGCCCAGAAAATGTGTACAATGGTCTATCGTCAATATGATCCTACCAGTAGGATCATATGAAGAGCTAGGTGTGCTGATTCCTATTCCATTATCTTTTACCCACATTATAACAACTCACATCTTTCCATAGACCCAACATTAAAAATGCTATATGGAATATTATAAGTATAATGTCCTTTGGAGCTACTATAGGGTAAAACACTGAGTTCTGCCAACCTAAGCATCATATATGAAATCACGTCTATGGGACACAGGAATGGAGAAAGGAGGGTAAGCAAATGCAGTCATTATATTCATTGGACATCATGTAAAACTGAACTATATAACTAGAGGTTAGGGATGGGAGGAGAAAGAAGGAATGAAGGACAGTGATCAAAATGCCCTATACTCATAACCAGATATATGTAATTTTAATCTCTTTGTAGAACTACTTAATAATAAATTTTTAATGTAAGTGAATAAACCACCAATTTGTCAATCATCTTTTGGAATATAAGCATTTTAAATTAAGTATCTAAAACTTCCTATTAATGTTCATTTTCTCTGTGACTTTGAAAGTGCATAGACCAAAAAGAAGGACAAGAAGGATTTTTTTCCCTTTGTTAATTCTCTCATTTCTCTTGCAAATTAACTCTGAATCTTCCACCTTTATTCCTTGCTGGGGCAAAGGCTTGTGGTCATTTCCTGGGGTCTCCTTTGAGCTGTCCTTTAAAGTGTTAAGAAGATAATTCTGAAGTCTGTCTGTATCTCCATTCAAATACATATAAGCATACACCTTGCACAATGGAATTCAATACTGTTCCTGATAAGCTGACATTTTTTCAAAGTATCTATAAGACTGCAAAAATCTTTTTTAGCACAAGAACCATATTATGTTGAACTACGGATGATGTCACTTTTCCTTCTCTTAATAGAACATAATATATTCCCATAGGGAAGACAAAGCAGAAGGTACACTTTCAAAAGGTAAACAATAAAACCTAAATTGAAGATAAAAATTGGACTGAAAATGTACTCTGAGAATTAACCAAGCTTCAAGTTGGAAATAAAAACTTAACAAATACAAGATCAGTTAGAGGATTTCAGTTTTAAAACAGGGAGACAGCTGTCCTCTGCCTAGAATGAAGTGGAGAGGATCTTGAGTTGGCAGCTCCCATTATTAGAGACTAAGGGATATGCATGTGTCTATACTGTGTCTGTCCTAAGATGTATACTCAGGACAATGGCTAAAGTTGACCATCATGGAACGGTGGCATCTACAAACATTACTGTCTACTAAATATACTTCATGGAAATCAAATTTAATTGAGGCAAAGTAATGGAACACTGTAAACTAGAAGTCAAGCAAACCAATTAATAAGTAAAGGTAGATCACACTTTGGTTTTACTGCCCACTTATTTTTTTTTGTTTGATATCTTCACCTGCTCCATGGCACTAAGCTATCTATTGTTCTACAATGTCTTCTTATGCTATACCTACTGAAACCATACCCCTCACAGAACTTCCCAGACTCTAACTGAGTGAGCAGGGATTCTCTCTTCCTTTTGCTACAAGAATTGGGTGAGAGCTAGATACACTGAAGTAATCTCTTTCTCCTGACACAAACTCTGATCAGCTACTAAAATTACTAATAAAAGGAAGATTCAGAGGCATCCATTAGCAAGCAATAATGCAGAAAAATGACAGAAAACAAAATAGATTTGCAAGGAGATTCAGAGAATATGCAGAATGCTTGTGGTAGGACAAAAGAGATAAAATGGTTGCCTTGATTTTTGCTGACTTTCTAGTTCTCCATTTCAGTCTCTCATGAAATTGGTGATCTTTTGGCCTTCAGATACAAAAATATAACCTTTCAGGCTAGTTCACATGAGGTTCTATTTTCTCTAACAATCAATACATGGCTAAAATACAAACTAAAGTCCATGTGTAATATCCCTACTTTTTCTCAACTAAATGAGTTTGTCCACAATTTTGCAAGATCAGATTAACAGAGTCTGAAAATGGTAGAGACTAAAGTAGCACAGATTTTGCACATGTGACATAGATAAAAACACACAGGAAGTCAAATCCCTTATCTTCCCTCAAAGGACATCACTCAATGGGTTTTGCAAGACCAAGTATTCTAAGGAAGGTGTTTTAGTGACCACACTTCAAGAAGCACTGTTCTATAGCCTACTTTCACAGAGCTACAAAGGTCTGTATTGTTTTAAATTCTTCTCCAAAAAAGATGATATTCATCAAGTACCAGCATTCAAAAGTAACAAACTGCTGCTACCAATATAGATTTGGTTGAAATACTAATAGAAACAAGTACTGTTATTTTTATTCTTTCTTCATATATATTTGTGTTTCATGTCACATTAAATGGGATTGTGTAAAATAGCTCAGAGGGCCAGCATACAATTTATGATGTTGTTTCCCATCTGAGAATAAATTCAAGTTTCCAAAGAGCTAATTTGCAGAGTTTTGAAACAAACCAGTTGTAATTTGAGCATTCCATGTGCCATTCCAACAGAGAAAATTTGATTATAGATGAGTTTAGATGATACCAAGAAATTATTGCTATTTTTGCAAGGGAATAATGGCATTGGGTTATTTGGGTTGTATTTTCTAAATGAGTTTTTCAGAAATGAATATAAATCTAGGTAGAATTGCAATGACAGGTTGTCTGCGATTTATTGCATACTATTGTGAAAAAGAAACCAAAAGTTTTAAGACTAGATAAACCAAACAAATCTTCATAAATAAAAAAATAAGGTAAATCTTGAGTCTGGAGAGATGAGAGTACAAGAAGTAGAGTATCTCTCTATTTCTGTGTATATCAGAAAAATGAGCAAGTAATAGTTGAGTCAACACAGCAGCCACACAAGTCATTTGGCACTACACTTATAGGTTCAGCACATAAAATCAGGAATTATTAATGTATCAAAAAGGATGAAGTAAGAGGACTTTTAATTTGAGCACAGACAGCAATTTATCGCTTGAAAGTCCCTGAAACACTAAAAGAAAGAGAAATCAGAGACAGAGTACAGAAATCTAATTTCTTAATTTTCTTCAGATGTACAATAAAAGCTTACTTCAGAAAGAACAGACTAGAAATGGTATATAAAGGGGCAAACTACATAAAAATAAAATACCCTTTTGTGTTTTCTTTATTTAAACTACAAGTATGGACAAATCACTTCAAATTTATGCACATTCATTTTTAAGTCTTAAAATGTGGGTGGCGTAGCTAGGTGGCTTGTATTTGTCATCCTAGCTACTCAAGAGGCTGAGATCTAAGGATCAAGGTTCCAGGACAGCTCTAGCAGGAAGGTCTGTGAGACTCTTATCTCCAGTTAACCACCAGAAAATTGGGAGTGACACTGTGACTCAGAGAGATAGAATGCTAGTCTTAAGTGAAGAACTCAGGCACAGGATCCCAGCCCTGAGTTCAAGCACCATGACCTACAAAAAAAAGAAGTAGATGACAGACTTCCTAGTATTTTCAGGAATAAAATGGAATGGGCTGTATACTACACATAAAAGTTGGTTATTAGCAACACTAATAAATACTACTCGATAAACCAATTCTTTGACAAATCTTACATATCAAGTTTAGGAGAGAAAAGTAAGAAGACCAAATAAAAGAATTAATTATATTTCACCAAGCAGTGGAAAACAAAAGGAAAACTTCAGGATCTTAGAGAATATTAACAAAGAGTATTTATCACCCTTACTATTTGTATATTATGGGCAAAGTTGTAACTAACCATGCTGATATATGTTATTTCTTATAGTATACTTATAATCATTGTTTTCTGGGAAATTATGTCTGCCTATAAAGTAACTGCTGAATCTTCGAAAAACACAGATTTCTGGTGCTAGTCATGTCACTCTTAGCTACCTACCAGTTCCTAGGCCCAATTTACATATTTGTGAAAGAAACATCCCTCTAAACTCACAGTTTTTCATAGGTTTAATTTTCAAAATGTTCAAGGACCATATTCTACCTCAATTCATCTATAAAGTTCTAGAAAACAATCAAAATAGAGCTCCTACACACGCAGTGCCTAGTCACATAACTAGCCAGTGGTTAATTCTTATTCCCTTTTTTCTTCAGTACTACGTGTTTCGGGTCACTCCTAAAGAATGACTGCCTACCAAATTTAATCAGAAAATTTTAAAAAGATCAAATTCATAATATAAGTTGTTTTAGTATGTGTAACTGAATTGTCTATACATTTATATATGTATCTATACATATATATATAATAGATACTTATTATTGTTATCAATTTGCATGTTATTAACAAACACAAAGAAATAGGCTTAAAGTTTAATGTAGTGAACATCATAAAAAAGAGACAGAATAAACACTAGATTTTTCATCTTAAAGTAGTAATACTGAAAGCCTACAACACTGTATAGTTTGGGACTTTTATCTACAAAACAATCTAAATCATTCCCTATTTGTGGCTTCAATGCACTTTACCACTTATACATCATGTAGGCATCTCAAATTCTGTTATACAGTGCTATAAAAGAGATTCTGACTGTGGTTTTGAAAGGCCAAATGAAAATTTCAATGTTTCTATTTTGCATTCTCTCAAACTTTCTGGTTATTCATATGTAAATATGAATATCTAAAATGACTGAAATTGTTAAACAAATGAAAGCGAATATAAAGAACAGAGACATCTTCATGTAAAGATTCAAATATAAGTAATATTCAGTAGAAGAATACTATCAAATACTATCATTGACATCATCTCAACCAAAGGCTAGAAAGAATTGGGCCAGAAACAGCATCGTGTAAAAGGGATATGTGTGTCACAAAGACTCTGAGCCTGGGGAAATCACTGACACAGTCAGATATTCTCAAAACTTTTCTCTTGCAAAGAACTGAGCATGTCCAAAGGAATAAAAATCAGTTCTCCATACAAAGGCTAGGTGTGGGAAAAGGATATTTAAGGCAAAAAGGAACCTTCCTCTTCCAAAACTTTGGGATGTTCTCTTCAGAGCAAGTACTACCCCAGTCTTTGGTCCTAGGAATAGATTGCCAAGAAGTGCTTTTGAAAGGCAGACAGTACTGTAGATTTGATCCTTAGATTCAAGCTAGGGCTCCCTGCTCATGAAAAAGCACAGCTGGCTATGTCAGTGCAGCACACACTCTCTGTCCAGCCTGCTGAACATAGGATACTGGACAGAGCGAGCCATCTACTGGACTCAATTTCAGTGTGTCATCTTTTCCCTGTCTTCTAATATGCTAAGCCTAACTTGGAAAAAACATGTCTGCTATGTCTTACTGTAGCTTCTTGACTATCCTCACACACACACATCACTTTAACTCTGAGACCTCCCCTTCTCTCTCTCTTTCTCCTCACTATATTAACCTGAACATACCAACACTTTTTCCCACTGGTATTGGGGTTTGAACTCAGGGTTTTGTGTTTGCTCAGCTTGCTTGTTCAGCTGGTGCTCTACTACCTAAGCCATGCCTCCAGCCTTCTTTTTTGCTTGCTATATTTTTTTTTCTTTTTTTTATTGTTTTGCTTGCTATATTTTTGAGATGGACTCTCACAGACTTTTCTACTCGGCCTAGCCTTAAGCCAAGATCCTCCAGCTCTCATGTTCATTCCGTATCCAGGCTACTATCTTTCTACTCCTCTTCCTCCGTTCAACTCCAACTCCAACTATACCATCTAAATCAAAGACCAGCTTTTGTTAATGTCACTTTTGTGTGAGTTATGAGGACCAAGGTGTCTAGTGCCTAGCCTGGTGAGGGAAATGTAGCAATCCTTCCATAATTAGAGAAATTGGCTACCAAACTCCCCCAAATAAATACTATATCATCATCAGACATTTCTGTTCCCATTTTGGTTGTCAGGGACAAGCTGAATCAACTTTTCTCACCACCATAGCACAGAGCCAAATCTATATCATCCCTGTATCCCGAACGAAATCCAAACTCTGAAGAGCTTAGATGTTCCAATAGGTTGTTTTGTTTTGTTTTGTTTTGTTTGAGATCTGACTTCAAACTTGTCCCTGATAGTAAACCTCCCAGAAAAATCTCTTCAAGGATCCACAATCAAATCATATTCAAATATACTTAAAATCTCATTTCTCCAAGGTATCTACTTATACTATATGTCCATATAAAAAACATTTCCTATTGTGTGTTATTGCCCTGTTTTATTGAGCATGTGTCTACTGCCCAAGTTATTTCCCCAGTTTTCAAAAGTATATACACCACATCATTGAAGCAACTAGAAGTAACAAAGGTATAGAAGGGAACAATTATCTCTGCCTTCTCCCTTCTCTGATTACCATTTCTTTCTTATGAGCACATAGCTGCCTCAATTATTATATCTAGTTCACAAGAACAAGGTACAATTTGTCAAATGAAGCTTCTCTTTGTTTTGTCAACTTGAAATAGATGACAAGACATGAATTAATTTAGGATTCACTGATCCTTTTTCTGAAAACATACAATCATCATTTACATTCTAAATTGTCCTTGTTAATCTCAAACTAAAAACCAAACTTGAGAGGGGAAATACATTATTTTAAAAATTCTATCTTCAGCTGGGCACCAGTGGCTGTAATCCTAGCTACTTAAGAAGCTGAGATCTGAGGATCATGGTTCAAAGCCAGCCCAGGAAAGAAAGTCTGTGAGACTCATATCTCAATTAACCACCAGAAAACCAGAAGTGGTGCTATGACTCAAGTGGTAAAGCACTAGCCTCGAGCTGGAGAGCTGAGTGACAGCCCCCAGGCCCAGAATTCAACCCCATGACCAGAAAAAAAAATCTATCTTCTAGCCAGGTACTGGTGGCTCATGTCTTTAATCCTAGCTACTTAGGAGACTGATATCTGAGGATCGTGGTTCAAAGTCAGCCATGCAGGAAAGTCTGTGAGACTTCTATCTCCCTCCAATTAACCCCCAAAAGCCAGAAGTGGAGCTGTGGTTCAAGTGATAGCGATCTAGTTTTGACCAAAAGAGCTAAAGGACAGCACCCAGTCCCTAAATTCAAGCCCCAGGATCTGCGTGCTTGTGTGCACGCGTGCACACGAGCACACACACACACACACACACACACACACACACATATGAATTCTGTCTTCTAATGATCATAAGTCATAAGCCTTCTGTAGTCAGAGGTCTCAAAGTGTGGAATCCAGTAAAATGAAGAAGATTAAGTCTGACCCTAAACTCCTTTAACGTTTGCCATTTACTGTACCACTTGTCTTTGGTGAATAAGGTTGGTATTGTTGTAATGTATAAGATGAAAGAAGGTATTAAAGAAATAGTCAACCCCATTTCGTCCTTCTCAATTACTGATCCACACCCTTCCAATTAAAATTGGAACTTAAAATGGACAATCTACTATCAAACATAACTCTACAACCTACCTGATTAACAGTAATAGTTCCTAGGCACTGGACTTTTGATCTACTCACTCTTGTAAACCAATACACTAAGAAATAACTTTTACCATTGCCCTGATACAGTTGAGAAAACTGAGAATCTGAAGGGAAACCAACAGACCTACTATAGGAGATGTCATATTTAATGCTATGTTAATCTTTGTTAAATACTAAGTGCCTGAGAAATCTTAAAATACTGTATAGATTTAGAACTCCTAAATTGTTTGGATTAAAAACAAATTAGAAACTCATACCTGCTTTTTCTTTGAATTTGATTTGGGAAACAGGCCTGCTGTCAACACTGATGTAAATGGAGAACAGCACAACTCAGGAAAAGGGTTTGGAATAGATGGCAGTTCCAGAACATCAAGATCTTTCTTTTTTCTCCTACACCAAGAGAACATAGAATGTAATTTACATAAAACAGAATGTAAAATATAATTGCTGTCAGGATGAAAAAGTGTTGTTAAAGCCAACATGTACTATCCTGTGACAATGATAATATTATAGAAAGTGAGCAGGATAGGTCTTCAGTACTTTCTGTAGAATAAAATACAATATGCTAATTGATATAAATAAATCTAATATTCCTTTCCCTTTTTGCCTTTAAAAATGCCACTGAGATACTTCATTTCCTGCACACTGGTGAATTTTCCTGAAGCAGCAATATGGAGCATATGATGATTAAGGTAAAAATTACCCTGAGGAGTTAAGAGATTGTCACGCATCCATTAACTTGAAAAAGCCACTAAGTTACATTTAGTGGACGGATCCCCATGGTATTTTACTAAACACTTCTGAAAGTTATTATTTATTAATTATAGCTGTAGTTCATCTCACTTTGAATTTCATTCACAATGTTGCCCACACACAGTCTGTTGATTTTTCCAAGTTCTTATAGATACTAAACAGCAAGGCAGTATTTCTGAAGAGGTAAGTTAGTTGAATTTGCTAGTATAAATGTACTCTAGTCCACTGCAGAAGAATTTTAACTTCACCGAAGTCAGAGCACTTTCAAAACCTGAAAGGAAAATAGTGCCATTTAAATGTATGGATATAAAGCATACATTTTTGTTGTTGTTTGGGTATTGTTGCAGCCTTTTTCTTAATACATAGCAAGTCTAAACAGGCACTCCGTGGTGAATGCTGTGGAGCTTGGAAATCTTTTAAAGCCTTTTCTTGACTGTTGAACAGTAAAGACTGCTCAAATGTCAATCCATGCTTTGCTGTTTAGGGTCGCTGTTGAGACTATGTGGGAGATGAGCTCATTCCATTTTTTTTTAATCTATAAAATAAACAAATTGTTTATTAAAAAAAAAAAACATACAGGGCCATCAAAGCAGCAGCAGCAGCAAGAAGTCAGTCTGGAGTTTGGCCTCCTAGTGCACAGAGACAGAGACCCAGGACAGGGGAGATCTAATCAAACGGTGATGCTATTTATAAGGCGCTCTGGGATCGCAATGTCCTGCCTTTCCGATAGGAGCCAGCTCACAGGGAATCGTCTTCAGAGACTTTCACAAACTTGGCCCAGCTCTGGGCACTCGGCTCACCCCCTAGGACCGCCTCCTCACCCCCTCACCGGCTGCCAACCCCAGACACTCCCCCGCGCCCTCCGGGGCTGCCTACCTACCTGTCTGCGGCGGAGCCGCGGGTCCCGTCCGGAGGGGGCAGGAGCGCCCGCGCGGGCAGCCACGCCGCGGGCGCCGGGTCCTGGGCGTCGCCCCTCCCCTGGGCAGCTCCGCGCACCTGGGCGGCCAGCGGCGAGTCCTGGGCGGCCGCCCTGCCCGCGGCGCTCTGCCCATCTTGCAAGGAAGTGGTCATGGTCGCCAACGTGGGGTCTCGGGCGTCATAGGCGACCTGGCGAGGGGAGAGGTGTTTGAAGGGGATCCGGCGGCGAGGACCTAGGGGGCCGGCCCGGGCAGCCCGAGTGCCCTGCAGGTGCGGTGGCCTCCCCGCCTGCGCTCCCGGCCCGGGCGGCTCGGACGCGCGGCGCAGCGGTGTGCGAGGCGGCGGGGGAGGGGAGGGGGCGGAGGAGGAGGAGGAGGAGGAGGAGGAGGGTGGGAAGAGGGGAGGAGCGCCGGTGGGAGGGGGCCGCGGGCGGGCGGGAGCGGCGCGGAGGGGGCGGGGAGGGCTCCCGGCCCGCCCAGCTCTTGCCCGGGGCGCTCGGGGCGGGGGGTGGGGAGGGGCGGGGGCGCTGGAGTCGCTTCCCGGCCCTGCTGGGGCTTCAGCGGCGGTCTCCTGGGCCCAGCACCTCTACCTCCCCAGGTGGGCGCAGGCACGCCTGGCAGAGCCCGGGTCTGGGCCCAGCGCCGCGGGAGACCAGGTCCGAGAAGAGAGGGTGCCCGCGCTAGCCTGGCCCTCAGGACCGCGGCGGGAGGGGGTCTGGACAAGGCTGACCCTGGCACCCTCCCGTTCCTGCTGTTCGATCTTAGATCACCTTGGGCCTTTGCTGGGCCGCCATGACAGGCCTCACCACACCGGGGAGCCAAGGGGTCTTGGGGCTCCCCCATCTCCCCTCCCCTCTCCAAGTACCTCTTACCTACACTGGACTGTCAAGGGTGGTCTGGGTGAGCAGTGAGCAGGGGATGCAGTCGTTATATAAAACGACAGAGTTGGCGAATTCTCACTAAAGCACAAGTAAACCTGAAGGTGTCTGGAATTAGAAAGATTATTACTATTCCTTTAATGAGAGCAGTTTCCACTTAATAAATTCCCACCCTACCATGTCCTGGTCCATACTCCTGAGTGCCTCATCCAGGAGATATTTGCCTCATTTTATTCGTGAGGAAACTGAGGCCCAAAGCCATTGAGTACCTTGTACAACATAACACTAGTAACATTGTAGTCAAGGTCCCAACCCAGAAGCTTCCAGTTCAAAATCCCAGACATTGCAAATACTCACTACATTGGGCCCATCCTCTGAGATGCAGCAGCCCTACTCTGAAATGCAGGGAGATCGGGTTTCTGCTCCTCCTGCAAGTGTTCCTGTCCCCATGCACGCATTTCCAAGTGTCTCACACACTCTTTGTCCTTTGGTCAAATTGGGTAACATCTGTCCCTGGCATCTGTTTCCTCCGGTTTTCTTAAGCTTCACAACCTCTGCCCTGGGAAAGGTAAACATTACCTCTTCATGAAACCAGCAACCCTGTCCCCCACAAGGGCTACAAACCAAGCACTGCTCAAAGCCAGGTGTCCTAGCTTCCAAGAGTTACTGGGTTACAGAGTACCCGGGTAACTTCAAGAAGGGAGAAAAACTTGCAGTTCAAGAATTTAAGAAAGCCAACTTCTTCATTTGTCTAATGTTAAAATTAGTTCCAAATAAACGGCAGAAGTGGCCTGGGTCACAGGGAGGTTGTGATCACCAAGATGCTTTATATATGCAATGGACAAGACAGACCAAACTAATGGCTTTTCAGAGGAATAAAATAATAATACTAGTGTCCACAGCTAATGGGGGGGTGGGGCAGAAGGGGGGGGGTACTGAATTTCCTGCCGGGCCTGGCTTTGACCCATATTCATATCTCAGCCTCCTGAGTAACTAGGATGATAGGTGTGAGTCTTCAGCGCTTGGCTTACAGCTAACATTTTTTGAAGATTTGTGCTAGGCAAACTCCTCACTCAGTCCAATTCTACAAATTCTGGTCTGGATTCTTTCTATGTGTGGGTTTTAAATGGCTCATGTAAAAGCATTGAGATATATGGAGATCATTCCCGCAAACTATAAATGATGCATATGTTTGCAGATAGCTTTGAGCTGAAGAAGCAAAAAAAAAAAAAATTAACCCTAATCATTATCATCTTAATTTTATCCAGAACTCTTTTGCAACCATTTCTCCTCTCAAAAAAAAAAAAAAAAAAGTAGAGTTTGGGCATTCAATAGAAGAGTTAATTGATAACTGAAGTTTGTTCCCTTTACACTCCCAACAACTCTCCCTCCTCTCTCTCTCTCTCTCTTTCTCTCTCTCTCTCTCTCTCTCTCTCTCTCTATATATATATATATAGAGAGAGAGAGAGAGAGAGAGAGATACATTTATATACTCTTCTCCTCTCTCCTCCCTCTCTTCTCTCTCTTCCTTCTCCTTTCACTCTCCCTCTCTCTCTCACATACACACAAGCCTCCCAAAAGAATATATGAAATTAGGGGCTGGAAGGTGGCTCAGTGGTAGAGCACTTGCCTTGCATGCTTGAGGCCCTGGGTTCGATTCCTCAGCACCACATAAGCAAAAAGAAAAAAGCCGGAAGTGGCGCTGTGGCTCAAGTGGTAGAGCGCTAGCCTTGAGCTGAAGAGCCCAGGCCCAGAGTTCAGGCCCCACGACCAGACCCCCCCCAAAAAAATATATGAAATTATACACATGCATGTGCATATATATGATTACTAGAAATATAATCTCCCAAAAGTTTTAGCTTTTTGCTGTAGAGAAGAATATATGAAATTATACACATGAACATGCATATATATATATATATATGATCACTAGAAATATAACCTCCCAATAGTACACGCTGCTACACTTCCCAGATTAATTTCTTAACCTCAAAGAAAAGTACTCATTGTCTAGAATGAAATCTCAATTGTGTCTTTGCTCTCCAGGCATTCTATATTCGGTAAGAACCCAGCAAGTATCCATTTGCAGACTTAAACTCCTGCTCTAATCCCCATGGGTAAAAAACTGTAGTCCCTACAGTTACTGTTACCAGGGGGCAACAGGTGATTGAACAAGAGAATCTAAATATTTTGTCTTGTAGATCAGCCTTAATTATGTAGTGTAGTCCCATTTATGCTTCAAGAAAATATGCCAAGAATTATTAGAATTTTTTTTTTGTCAATCATGGGCTTGAACTCAGGGCCTGGGCACTGTCTCTGAGTTCTTTTGCTCAAGACGAGAGCTCTAATACTTTGAGCCAGAATGCTGCTTCTAGTTTTCTGGTGGTTAATTGGAGCTAAGAGTCTCAGGCTTAGTTTGAACCCTGAACCTCAGATCTCAGCCTCCTGAGTAGCTAGGATTGCAGGTGTGAGCCACCAGTAAGTCTAAGCCATGACTTAGAATTAATTTTTTGGTGCCAATCCTGGTGAACTCAGAGCATAAATGCTGCCTGAACTTTTTTGTCATGGCTAGAGCTCTACCTCTTGAGCCACAGCTCCACATCTGGGGTTTCTGGTGACTAATTAGAAATTGAGTCTCATGGACAGAAATCAAAAACAGCTACAAAGGAAAAAAAAAAGAAACAGCGAAATAACACAAAACCTTTTGTTTCCATTTCTTGGATTAATTTCAATAAACATTATTTTATATGATCGTAAGTCCATAGGTATTCAACCTTTGTGAATCTCTCCTAAGAATATTCTCATTTGGTCTGTGTAAATGTCTGGAATCCTGTTTTGGTCTTTTCCATCCAGTGTGTTTCTCTTAGAGCTGTAGGTACTTTCTAGTTAGAACAAATGAGGGAAGCCATGTACCCCCATGTTTTTTGGGTCTGGCTACTGTGTGACTGTCTAGCGTACTATATAATTTATCATGTGCAATTCTATTTTTTTTGTCTTTTAACATACAGTGTGTTTACTTGCAGATTTTATTTATATGTACCCTATGTTTCTTTGGATCTGGATACTCTGGAAAACAGTGTGGAGGTTCCTCAAAAGACTAAACATAGAGCTTCCCTATGACCCAGAATTTCCACTCCTGAGCATTTATCTAATAGACCACAAATGAGGCCACACTAAAGTTACTAGTACATCCAAGTTCATTGGAACATTGTTTACCATACAAGTTATGGAGTCAACCCAGATGCCCCTCTGCAGAAGAATGGATCAAGAAAATGTGGATACACAATGGAATTCTACTCATCCATCAGAAAGAATGATGTTGTCCCATCCATAAGGAAATGATTTGATAAAGAAGACTTGATATTGAAATTTGAGACAATGGATTCACATTTAAGCTAGGCAAGTAATGTGTCACTGAGGTACACCTTCGGAGCTTTTGTATAATGATTTTTTTTTTTTTTAGAGAGAGTCTTGTTTTCTTTCTAGGCATTGGCTTATACTATCGTCCATCCAGGCTGCCTGTCACAGCTGGGCACATCACTGGAAATGGAGTCTCACAGATTTTTTTCTGTTCATGCTTGCCTGGAAATTCAGTCTGATCAATGATAAAGTTACTGTAACAGGCATGCACTGCTACACACAGCTATTGATTGATTGAGAAGGAGTCTCAAACGTGTGTCAGGGCTGGCCTTCATCTATGATTCTCTTGATCTGAGCCTCTCAAGTAGCTGCAATTCGCTTTTTCTGAAGATCAGGTTACAAAGGTTTGCTCCTATTTACTTTTTAAGAGCTTTACAGTTTTCATTCTTACCTTTGGGTCTATGATATGTTTTTGAGTTAATATTTATGTATCACTTGGAATGAGGGTAGACTCTAAACTTTATTATTTTGCATGTATGTAGCCAGTCATCCTCCCATAATTTAATGAATCTACTATCCTTTCCCATTGGCTTTCATGGCACCCTTGTCAAGACTCAAATCCTCATAAATATGAATGCCATTCCTATATTCTAAGTTGTATTCAATCAGCCTACATATCTGTTCTTACACCTGTACCATAGTATTGTACACTTGTAGCTTTGTAAAAATTTGAAAACAGTATTTGTGAATATCCAATATTTTTCTTTTTAAAGATCAGTTGCACTACCCTTGATCCCTTAATCCCATTAATTTCTGTATCAGCTTGTCAGTTTAATTCATAGGAGCCAGCTGGGATTTTGGTAGGAATTGAATGAAATCTGTGGTTCCAGTGACACAATATTTTCTTTTGAAAAATATTGAGTCTTTCAATCTTTGAACATGGGATATTTTTCCATTTATTTGGGTTTTCTTTTCTTTTTTTTTTAATTGAGCAGGAGAGTTACAGTTACATAGTTAAGGCAATAAGTACATTTGTTTTAAATCATTGTTACCCCATCACTCTTTATCTCCCACTTACCCCTTTTTATTCGAAAGTTTTAATGTTCAGATACAACATAGTGTCAAATGAGTATCAATGTTGCTATGGTTCTGCTGTTTCTCTGATCCCTTTTCCCTTTCACACATTGCATTATCTATTATGCAAAACACAAGGTGCCAAAAAAAGTAAGAGAAATGAAGAAGGTAAAAAACAACAATAGAGAAAAAAGAATGATCTATATACAGGGTCTAATGAGGACCTCTTGTTTGCTTAAGTTGGAGTTCATGTTAATATGCTTCATTTTATATAGTCCTTTGCACTAAGCACTTGAGTTAATGAGATACTCTGTTAAGAATATCATATACATATTCTAGTTCTTACAAATGAGGGCGATCATGTGACCTGCTTTTCTTTGGGTCTGGCTTACTTCACTTAATATAATTTTTTCCAAGTCTTTCCATTTCCTTATGAATGGAATAATGTTATTTTTTTTGATGGAAGCATAGAATTCCATTGTTTTTATGTACCACATTTTCTTGATCCATTCATCTACTGAGGAGTTTTTGAGTTAGTTCCATATCTTGGCTATTGCAAATAATGTTGTGATGAACATCATTGTACTGGTAGCTTTAGTGTGTCCTTGTTTGTGGACATTTGGGTAAATTCCCTGAAGTGGGATTGCTGGGTCATAGGGGAGCTCTATGTGGAGTCTTTTGAGGATTCTCCATACTGCTTTCCAGAGTTGTTGAGCAAGTTTTCATCCCACCAACAATGCAATAGAGTTCTCCTTTGGTCCCATCCCTGCCAGCATCTGTTGTTGTTAGATTTCTTGATTACGTCCATTCTGATTGGTGTACAGTGAAATCTCTATGTTGTTTTGATTTGCATTTCTTTTATAGCAGAGATGTTGAGTAATTGTTCATATGTCTCTTGGCCATTCATATTTCCTCTTCAGAGAGATCTATCTCAAGGTCTTTAGCCCCCTTTTTAATGGGGTGGTTGTTTTTGCGGGAGGATTGTTTGGGGGGTATTTAATTTCTTGAGCTGTTGGTATATTTTAGATATCAGACTCTTATCTGTTGTACAGGTGGTGAAGGTCTTCTCCCAGTCTGTGGGTTGTCAATATGTTTTGCTAGCTTTGCTGTGTAGAAGTTCTGAAGCTTAATGCAATACCATTTATCCCACTTCTTTGATTTGTTGTGTTTTTGGATCTTATTAAGAAAATTTCTACCTGTGCCTAGGAGCCCAAGTTTTCTCCTATTTCTTTTTGTAGTATTTTCAAGGTATCTGTTTTTCCTCAAGGTCTTTGATTCATTTGGAGTTGATTCTGGTGCAGGGTGATATAGAGGGATCTAACTTTATTTTTCTGTATGTGTTTAGCCAATTCTGCCAGCACCATTTATTGAAGAGGCTGTCTTTCTTCCATTCTATTTTTTTGGCTACGTTGTCAAAAATTAGGTGGTTGTAGGTTCATATTTGGGTCTTCGAATCTACTCCATTGGGCCTCAGGCCTGTTCTTGTGCTAGTACCAACAGTTTTGAGTACTGTAGCTTTGTAATAGAGTTTGGGGTTATGTATTGAAATTTCTCCAGCATTGTTCTTCCTGCTAAGAATTGTTTTTGCCATTCGGGGTCTTTTGTTCTTCCATATGAATTTTTGGATTGCTTCTTCTATTTCACTGAAGAAAGAAGTTGGGATATTGATGGGTATTGGACTGAATTTGTATATAGCCTTTGGCAATATTGCCATTTTCATGTTAATCCTCCCAATCCAGGAACTTAGAAGGTTATTTCACTTCCTGAGGTCTGCTTTAATTTCCTTTTTCAGATTTTTGAAGTTTTCATTGTAGAGGTCCTTCACTTCTTTGGTTAAACTGATTTCTAGGTATTTTATTTATTTATTTATTTATTTATTGGAGGATATTGCAAATGGAGTGGCTTTCTAAATTTCAACCTCTCTCTTTTCATTGTTGGCATAAAGAAAAGCTATTGATTTTTTTAATTTTTTAATTTTTTATTGTGAAAATACCGTACAGAGGGGTTACAATTACATGGGCAAAGTAATGAGTACATTTCTTATCAAGCAATGTTGCCTCCTCCTTTGTTTCCCCTTCCCCATCCCTTCCCATCTCCTTCCCCCCCCCCGCAGCTCCTTCCTCCCCCCTTCCCCCCAAAGTTGTAAAGTTCTTTAGAAAAGCTACTGATTTTTGTGGGTTAATTTTTTCTTTCTTTCCTTCTTTTCTTCCTTCCTTTCTTTCTTTCTTCCTTTCTTTCTTTCTTCCTTTCTTCCTTTCTTCCTTTCATCTTTTCTTTCTTTCTTTTTTTTGGTTGGTCATGGGACCTAAAACTGGGCCTGGGCACTGTTCCTCAGTACTTCAACTCATGGCTAGAACTCTACCACTTGAGCCATAGCGCCACTTCTGGCTTTCTCTGCTTATGTGGTGCTGAGGAATGAAACCCAGGGTCTCACTCATGAAAGGCAAGCACTCTACCACGGAGCCATCTTCCCAGCCCCTGTGGGTTGATTTTATTAGCTGCTACTTTGCCAAAGTTTTGGATCAGCTCAAGTAACTTGGAAGTGGAGTCTGTGGGATTCTCTAGATACAGGATCATGTCATCTGCCAAGAAGAGAGTTTTACTTCTTCTTTTCCTATTTGAATCCCTTTTATGTTTGTCCCTTGCCTTATTGCTCTAGCTAGTAATTCTAATACTGTATTGAAGAAGAATGGAGAGGGCAGACAGCCTTGTCTTGTTCCTGACTTTAGAGAAAGTGGCTTTAACTTTTTACCATTGAGTTTTATACTGGCTGTAGATTTGTCATATACAGCCTTTATTATATTGAGGAATGTTCCACAGATTCCTACTTTCTCCAGAGCTTTCATCATAAATGGATGTTGGATCTTGTCAAATGCTTTTTCTGCATCTATGGAGATAATCACATGGTTCTTGTCCTTGCTTCTATTGATGTATTGAATTACATTAATTGATTTGCGTATATTGAACCAGCTTTGCATCCCTGGAATGAATACTGTTTGATCATAGTGCATAATTTTTTGATTAGTTGTTGAAGTCAATTAGCCAGAATTTTATTAAGAAGTTTTGCATAATGTTCATCAGAGAAATGGGTCTATAGTTCTCTTTCTTTGCTATGTCTAGTTTTGGGATGATGGTTATGGTGGCTTTGTAGAATGAGTTTGGTAGTAAGCTTTCATTTCTGATTTTATTGAAGAGTTTTAGGAGGATAGGAGTGAGTTCTCCTTTGAAGGCCTTGTAGAATTTGGCTATGAACCCATCTGGACCTGGGCTTTTCTTGAATGGGAGGTCTCTTATTGCTGTTTCTATTTCATTACTTAATATGTATCTATTTAGTTGGTTTAAATCTTGATTTAGTTGGGAATATCATTTTTTGCTAGAAATTCTTCCATTTCTTCCATATTCTTGAATTCATTAGCATAAAGATCTGCAAAGTATTCCCTTATGATGTTTGAATCTTGCTAGTTTCTATGGTGCTGTTTCCATTCTCATCTCTAGTTTTGTTTATTTGGATGTGTTCTCTTCTTTTTTTGGTGAAGTTTGCTAAGGGTCTGTCAATTTTGTTGATTTTTTTCAAGAACCAACTCTTTGTCTTGTTGATTTTTCTATAGTTTTTTTGATATTTAATTCATTTAACTCTGATTTAATTTTAATTATTTGTTTACATCTACTGGACTGGGGTTTGGCTTGTTTCTCCTTTTCTCTTTCTTTCTTTCTTTCTTTCTTTCTTTCTTTCTTTTTTTCTTTCTTTCTTTCTTGTCAGTCATGGGACTTGAACTCTGGGCCTGGGCACTGTCCCTGAGCTCTTCAGCTCCAGGCTCGCATTCTACCACTTAAGCCACAGCACCACTTCCGGGTTTCTGGCGGTTTATAGGAGATAAGAGTCTCACAGTCTTTCCTGGGCTGGCTTTGAACTGTGATCCTCCGATCTCAGCCTCCAGAGTATCTAGGATTACAGGCATGAGCCACCGGTGCCCGGCTTGTTTCTCTTTTTCAAGAGCTTAAGGTGTATCATTAAATGGTTGGTTTGAGTTTTCTCTAATTTGTTGAAGTAGGCACTCAGAGCTATAAATTTTCCTCTGAGAACTGCCTTTGCTGTGTCCCAGAGGAACTGGTATTTTGTATGTTTCTTTTTGTTAAATGTTATAAACATTTGAATTTCCAATATGATCTCTTCAGTTTGTGATTGAACAACATGTTACTGAGTCTCCATGTGCTGCAGGATTTTCTATTGTGGCTTTTGGCATTGAGCTTTAATTTTATTCCATTGTGGTCTGAAAGAATGCATGGAATAATTTCAATGTTTCTGAATTTGGATAAACTTGCTTTGTGCCCTAAAATGTGGTCTATTTTAGAAAATGATACATGCACCACCAAGAAGAATGTAAATTCTGGTGTTTTTGGATAGAATATTTTGTAGATATCTGTTAAGTCTAGTTAGTATGCTCTGTAATATCTCTGTTAAGTTTTTGCTGTGTGGCCAGGGGCGCCAGTGGTATGGTAAAGTCACCAACAATCAGTGTTGGGGTATATTTGTATTTTTAGATTAAGTAGTGTTTGTTGGATGAAAGTGGGTGCTCCAATGTTTGGTTTATAGGTGTTTAGGATTGTTATATCCTCCTATAAGAGCTTTCCCTTTATTAGCATGTATACCCTTCCTTGTCTCTTCTGACTACTTTTAATTTGAAGTCTATTTCATCTGATATTAGGATTGCAATTCTTGCCTGCTTATGGTTGTTTGCTTGATAGATTTTATTCCAGCCTTATTTTCAGAATATTTTTGTTTTTTGGGCAAGATCTGTCTCTTGAAAACATCAAAAAGATAGATCTTGCTTTTTGATGCAACTAGTCAGTCTATGTTGTTTAATTGGAGAGTTAAATACATTGATATTCAGAGTCAGGATTGAGAGGTGTTTGTCAGTTCCTGCCTTTTAATCCATCTTTTGGGGGGGGGTGTGCCTTGACTATTTCTGCTGTGAATACACAGTTCTCTGTCTGGGGGATTTCACTCCCAATATCATGTTCTTGTTGGTTTTCGATATATAGAATGTCTGAGAAATTTTTGTAATGCTGGTTCAATAGTGATATATTGTTTCAGTTTTTCCTTGCTGTGGAGGTTTTTATTTGTTCCTGCTATGAATGAGAGCTTAGCTGGGAAAATTCTTCTTGGTTGGTAGTATTTGTCTTTCGGGCATGGCATACCTCATTCCAGGCCCTCCTTGCTCTCATGGTCTCTGCTGAGAAGTCTGTGGTTATTCTCATTGGTTTACCTTTATAGGTGATTGTTCTCTATTCCCGTGCAGATTTTTTTTTTTTGGGGGGGGGGTCCGGTCGTGGGGCCTGAACTCTGGGCCTAGGTGCTGTCCCTCAGCTCTTCAGCTTAAGGCTAGTGCTCTACCACTTGAGCCACAGTACCACTTCTGGCTTTTTTCTTTTTGCTTATGTGGTGCTGAGGAATCAAACCCAGGGCCTTAGGCATGCAAGGCAAGCGCTCTACCACTGAGCCACCTTCCCAGCCCCTCTCCTGCTCAGTTTTAAGAATCCATTTTTTTTAAAGTTTCTATTGATCCTGAATGGATTATAATGTGGCAGTGGCATGTCCTATTCTGGTCTGGTCTATTTGGTGTTCTGAAAGCTTCTTGTATCTGGATGATCCTATCCTTTTGGATATTTGGGAAGTTCTCTGTTAGGATTCTGCTGAATATATTAACTAACTCATTGGCTTCCCTCTCCAGGCCCTCCTCAATATCTTTAGTGTCTGCCTATAGTTTTATAGTTTTCAAATTACAAAAGATAGTATTTCTTTTGTTAAATGAATTTCTAAGCATTTTTCCTTTTGAAATCATTATCAATGGAATTGATTTTTTATTTCATTTGCAGAATATCCATTTCTAGTTCATATTTTTTTATTAATTTTGATTTTGCTTTTGCCTTTTTGTTTCATTTGTTGGATAGTTTTCTTTTTTCCTGACATATTATCATTATATCACTATATAAGCTAGGCTGACCTTGAATTTGCAATCCTTCTCCCTCAGCCTACAGAGGTTGAGGGCAAGGCGGGTGGCAGTTGGGGGGGGGGAGCTCAGAAGGACACCAGGCTATTAGTTCTTAATACTTTGTTGTTTTTGTTCTTTAGTAATGTGATAGGGCCTTCTACATCTGCTAATGGAGACAGATTTCTTTCTTTCAGATGGCACTTCATTATTTCCTTAATTGCACTAGTTAGAACCTACATAATAATAATAACAACAATAATAATAACCAGAATAAATATTATTGTCTCTTGTTTGTGGTCTTAGGATGACAATATTCAGTGTTTCAGCCATAGGTATGATGTTAGCTCTTGGTTTTTCATTAATGTCCTTTATCCAATTGAGAAAGTTCACTTCTATTCTTGGTTACTGAGCATTTTATTATGAAGACGTCGTGAATTTTCTCAGAAGCATTTTTTTTGCTAGCTTTCATTTTTCAAAGATATCTGTTGGCTGTAGATTTATTGGCTGGCATTACTTTCTTCCAGCACTTTGAACATATCTTTCCATTGCTTCACTGTTTGTGTTGAGAAGTCTAATGTTAGTCTAACTCTCATTTGTTTTGAAAGTGATTTTGCCCCTGCCAGATTGCTTGTAAGTTCTACTTTTCCTTAGATTTTAACAGTTTTACTGAGATGTAATTAGTGAAGTTTACTATTATTATTATCATTATTATTTATTATTCCTGAAGTTTGTAAGTGTTCCTGAAGCTGTGATGCAATACTTTTGTCAGTTTATAAATGTTTTCAGTGTTCTCTTTTCCATAGTGTTTCTTTCCCCTTCTCTCTTTGTTCCCTAAATTATCCTGTTACCAATCACCCACACCTTAGATCTTACCATTGTGCCTCCTTCTCCTCAGGAATTAACAGTTTCTATATTTTTAATGCTTTATTATACATGTTCTATTTTGGCCCCATTTTCCAGCAGAATCTACAATATGAATAAACTTATTTGCTGGTACGTAATTTGGGTTTTCATATGTTTTGTTTTTAAGGAAGTGTTGAAACTCTTATTTTTTACTCTTACAGCTTTGACAATATGAACATTAACTGGATGATGTCTAATAAGTTCAGAGTTTGAACCCAAAGAGAGTTCTTTTCTGAAATCTGAAAGATTTAATGCATCTCAAGGAGCCTTGTTGGCCATTTGATTATTAACTAATTAATTAAATTTCTCTACTTGTCTGACACTAATTTACAAAACAACTTCAAGAATATGCTTGCTTCCTTTAGAAAACATGCTGGTTACTTCATGGAAGCATCAATAGTCTGAATTCAAAACTAAACTCTAGGTTTTCCAATACTGACCTATTTGCTGTGGCCAACTGGTACAGATCTTATTTTAGAGGAATATAATCACTTGGAGATCCTACTAATTATTTTCTATTAAGTGTTCCTTCCTAATGAATAGTCATTTTAAATAATCCTTGAACCTAGTTAAAAATTAAACTTCTAGGAGCCATAATTGAGTTGACAGGTTAAACTACCTGTACTTCTTTCAAGTTTTTCCATCTCTCTCCTAACACAGAACAGGCTTCATCTGTTCAGTCTGATTCCTGTAAAAAAAAATTAGGAGCTTAGAAGTTTCTAAACTGCCCAATTAAGCTCCTTAATTCTTTGTTTCAGCATTTGTAAGTGACCTGCCTGTGCTGCTCTTATTTTGTGGGAAGAAGAACCCTGAAGTTCCAGAACTATCAATCTGACACTTTTATGAGGTATTCTCAAAGAGAAGGCTTTTTTTTAAAGTTGGAAAAGAAAACCAAAAGAGTGCACCAGAGTGTGAGCCTCCTTCTCCAGGTAGAAGCGTAAGTTGTATAATTGTGCTGAATACACACTGAATGTGTACCTGTGTATGCCTGACTTTTATCTAGATCAAAACTATGCTTGCTTTTACCCTTCAAAGCTCCAATGGCTGTACAACCATTTGATCTCTCCATGTAATTTTTTGTAGTGGTTGGATTAAGTTCCCTTCTCACTGTTTATTATCTAAATATGAACAAATTAGGTATCTCTTATTTTAAAATAGCAATGTCACTAAACCTAAGGACTAATCTATAAATGAGTGTTTTTAAGGAGCCCAATGATTAGATATTTTTAAAGGCAAAAAGGCAGAAAGATTAGTTGCAAGATATAATAGAAATTAGTCCCCTTAAGGAACAATGGACAAGATTTGAAACTCCCAGGCAATATGCAACAGCTTTTAGGGTTTGGCCAGTCCCCTACTGGCACTATGACTTGAACTCAGGACCTTGAAATCTTGCCTGGTGGTCTACCACTTGAGCCATGCCTCCACCATGCTTGTTGGTGGTTAATTGGAGATGAAGCCTCTCAAATTTGTTTACTTCAACTGGCTTCAAACTTCAGTCTTCCAGATCTCAGCCTCCTCAGTAGGTATCAGCTGGCTTTGCAACCATTTTAGAACCAGTATTTTACTATTGTGTTAGATTGAACTGCTAAGACAGTCTACATAAAGAAATGTTTAATATATTTATCTTTCTCTACAGATTCTTTTGGCTTCCTCTCCTAACAATCTTAGGTATTTTCTCCAAGGAAAACAGAATATGCATGCAAAAATATAATACTTTCATATGTCTGTGTTTTTGTTGTACTCCATTCACACGAAGGATACAGATCCCTAAATATTACGTTCTATGAATAATTTTCTTTGCCTTTAGTTTATTTTCCTTTTCTTATCTTCCACTTTGACCTTGCTTCTTCAATTGTAGTTTTGTTTGTATTATGTTTACCCATTCAACTTTCATAGCTTGAATTCAACAGTATTTGAAAATCTTCTTCTTCTCACTGTGATTCTACATTCAACAAGCTGCACAGTGTGGAGGGTCCTTTTAAGATTTACATTTTCAATAGATTTAAAGGAATTATTCTGGTTTCATAGATCAGTCTCAAAGGTGTCATAGCCAAAAGTCATGTCTGTTAAGTATCAGTTCTAGTTCAAATGTTTGATTTTGCAAAGTACCAGAGTAGTCTGAGCTGAGGAGTTACTTTTGGATTGTTAGTTCTAGCAAGGCCAGGGTTATTCTTTCCTTATTTATTATTCTATATTTATAAGTGCCTCATCCACCATTGACATTGGATATATCCAAATGAGGGGACATTCTTCTTTTTCAGGCACTTGGACACAACTTTACTAGCTATCTGCCAGTGCCATCAGTCATAATGTGCAGAGATCTTTTTCAACATTTTTGGCAAATTGCATTATTCCTTTTTTTATAAAAAAGGAATAAAAATAAGGAGAAATAAAATCTTTAAAATAGTTAGATGGCCCTATTATTGCCACAAAGCTTGTAGCATGACTGTAGAATGCAGATGCAGAGAATACTAAGACCCATGTCCTTTCCATTACATCGCTAGACCCATTGCAGATAGTAGTACCTAGCTCAAGATACTAGATAAATTTCCTTACAAAAGGTGAAATTTAAGCAAATTTTGTGGATTTTCTCAGGCTACAAACAAGGTATATGATAACAACTAATTTGAAGGAACAAGGATTGTATTGAGGAAATATTTAATAGTAGAGTTCAACCTTATTGTATCAGCTGTAAGTTAAAGGGTGATGTGCAAATCAGCCCAAGAAAGTTTGAAAGCTCCTCAAAATTTTAAATTGACTCAATTGGAAACAAAGACACTAACTGAGGAGTTATGGGACAGTGTCTGATGAAGCTATGGCTACAGTAGGAAAGGAGAGAGAGGCAAGGAAAGGAAGCATTAACAGAAATGGAAGAGTCCCACTAAAATCCAAAAAGTTTGGCTATTGGTTTTGTGTACTAAGTTTTCATTGCTGACATACTATCCAGAGGTAGATGAGAAACAGACAGTTGGAATATGAGCCTGTAGTTGAGAGTCTCAGCTACTGATACCTATTTAGGATTCTTCAGGGAAAAAAAGATAGTAATTTTGAAGTCTTGGAGTAAATGAAAATATGAAAAGGAAAGACTTGAACAACCTTCAGGCAGGAATACTTAGGGGCAGAAAGAGGGAGAAGAAGCCTCAAAGTAGATAGAGAGGGTGGATTGGAAAAGTACAAAGTGATTATTTCCCTCAAGAGGTTATTTCTGCTAGTTTCAAGACTGAGAACTACTGTCTTTGTTTAATGGTTGAAAATAATGAAAATAGCTAGAATGAAGTAAATGCATAAATATGGATTTTACCATGGCAGATCTGATGAGCTAGATAGAAAATTATTTGACTATTGACTTCTAAGATTTGTTTTTAAAATATTATTTTTAAATCTAGTTGATTTTCCCCTTGTTTTCAAAAAGCAGGTTAGCTAAATATAGACAATAGTGGACAGTATTTCAGCAAATATTCAATACAACATGTTTAGGAATAACCTTCTGAGCCAAGTTTGATTTGCTGAATATGGGAATTGAATTACCAACAACTGAATTTATAATAAATTTTGACATTTGAAAATACAGAAAGAGGTGGGCATATTGGAACACGCTTGTAGGCAGGAGTATTACATGTTTAAGGCCAATGATGCAAAGTTAGCAAGAATGAAAATGCAAAGCCAAAATAACCGGGGCTTTAACTGAAGTGCTAGAATGTTGGCCTGGCATGCTCCAGGCCCCGGTTTCAATCTGTGTTTAGAAAAAGAGAGAGACAGAGGCAGAGTCAGACAGAGAAGGAGAAAGAAAGAAGAAAAAGAAAGTGAAAAAACAAAGAAAGAAAGAAAGAAAGAAAGAAAAAAAAAGAAAGAAAGAAAGAAAGAAAGAAAGAAAGAAAGAAAGAAAGAAAGAAAGAAAGAAAGAAAGAAGGAAGGCAGGAAGGCAGGAAGGCAGGAAGGCAGGCAGGAAGGAAGGAAGGAAGGAGAAAAAGGGAAAGGAAAGGAGAGAGAAGGAGAAGGTAGGGTGGGTAAATTCATTGCGTGACTTTGCATCTGCTATTATGGTGCTCTTTCAGGTTTCCAATGTATCTGATCCCTGCCTTAATACTTTGTTGACTGTACAATAATATAACATTGATATGTATTCTGCAGAAACTATACAATAAATTCTGATTTTACTCTTTTCCTGGGGTAGCAGTATGAGGAATGAGACTCTTTGTGATAATGGGCAGTCACAGTAAGCCTCATCTCCCAGGAAGCCAGTCATAAAGGCTAGTAACCAAACTTTACAGTGTACAATGTCATACAACATTAGGTTTACTAGATATATATTTTTTACTTATGACATTTTTGCTTATTATGGAATAAGTAAGAAAACAGACATACGAATTTAAAATTAAATTCATGACTACATTGTCACGATTATAAAAACTATTACTTGTTTTTGATTATTTTCAATTTCTTAAAAATAATTAAATCATTTTTCTGAATCCCCTAGAAGTATTGCAGCCCTATGTCCTATGCGTGCTATGATATATGGGTAAGCTGTCCATGGCACCAACATTTCTTAAGGGAATGTCATTGTAAACATCCACATATCTAGATTTCAGTTTCATAATTTTTGCACTAGTTGCTGCAAAAGACAGCCACATGTGAGGATGAGGTATACTTTTTGTGGAATAAAGAATGGACCCCAAAAATGGTTTCTCCAAATAATCCTCTATGACATAACGCCTTTCTGTTTTAAAGTTGAATTAATCAGAACAGCAGCTAGGACAAGAGGGAGAAATCTTCCAGCTCAAACTATAGCCACCAAGCTTTAGGGATGGAGAGGTGGGTACAAAGAAAAACATGCATTGTATTCATAAACTGCTTTGTTAAATAACATCTCCTTTATACAACTACTTAAAGAAAATAATAATAATAATATGACAAGGTCCAAATAACACAGAAAATTATTAGGCATAAAAGGGATGAACACAAGACAAGTCATGAAACTGAAGAATACAATATATGAAAAGAAAAATGCACTAAATGCAATCAACAGCAGAACTAATCAGGTAGAGGAAACAACCTATGAACCCGAAGATAGACACACTGAAAATACAGAGTCAGAAGAGGAAAAAAAGGAAACAATGAGAATTAGGTTCATGGGATAATATGAAGAGAGTAAAATAATTATAGTATTGGAGGCAGATAGGAAGATGTTGATCAGAGGAAATGGTCTTCTTGAGATGGCAGTTAATTACATATTCTAGAAAAGTACAAAGTGGAAATTATGTGCTTCCATCACAAGCATGATAATTGTCCAAGATCTAGCTAGTTCGCTAGGTTTATAACAATTCCATAATGTATGCATACTTTCAAAGTATCATGTTGTACATGATAAAAAATACAGTTTTCCAATAACAGAATAATTAAGCAATTAAATTAACTAAATCAATTGAAAAGTAATTACTGATAAAGAAGAATATACAATTGTTATTTCCTGCATGCCAAATGGCTTTCTGCCTTTCTCTATTATTGCCTTTGTCGTCTATCGCTTGAGCCATGTATCCAGAGCTTTATAACTTTGGTTATTTTTTCAGGTACAATCCAATGTTTTTGTCTGGAACTGGCCTTAGATTATGATCCTCTTCCTAAGTTCCTCCCTCACAGCAGTGTTACAAATGTATTCAAACATGTGGCTTGTTTGTTTGAACTAGCTCTCACTAGTTTTTTTGTCCAAGTTATACTAAAGCTGAGAATCTCTCAATATTTGCCTCCAAGTAACCAGCCCCAGAATCTATCATTGTATATAAGCTTTTTTCCCTTTGTATTTTCCTTCCACAACATTTTTAATGTTCTCTTTGATGGTGCACCATATGTGTCTTAGGCCTTCATGTTCTTTCACTCATTTTCTATTGTTGTTCCTCTTAATCAGTAAGTGCAGATTACCTGTTACTGAGCATGCTAATTCTCTTCTCTACTTAATGAAGTTTACTGTGAATTTTTGATTCCATTATTTTATTTTTTAGCTCTATAATTTCTATTCCATTCTTGTTTACTAGTTTCTGTCTCTCTGTTGACACTCTCCATTTGTTCATGTTTGTGTTTCTTTCTGATTTTATGTGGTGATTTGTCTTCTCTAGTGGAGCGTCTTTAAATTCCTTGTAAGGTAATTCACCTGTTCCAATTTCTATACAAATACTCTTTGAAGATTTATGTTTTGTTGTTTCATAAATTAAAGCACTTAAGGTAAGCCTGCAACATTTTAAATGGTAGAACATCTACTGAACATCTTTCAGTCATCTAATAGCTGACTTGACTGTGACAATAGAAGTGGTATTGTATTTCTAGCACCACCATTATTTTCATGTAGGAAACACAGTGCCAGATCCTATAGCTTGTCTCTTCATCTTGGTTTTACCATGGAAGGAGCAGGAGTACTTAGTGTTCTGGCTGATTTCAATTTTTTTTTCCATTTTCTGAAAGGAGGCATCCTAGGTCTCATATTTCTGACTATTCTAATCATCTTGGTTCATTTAACTATGTTGCTGGGAAACAGACCCAAGCCTGGAGAGAAAGATCTAAAGATTAATTACAAACCTTGAATTTGGTTATGTTTCCTTGTTTCTTTGTGTGCCTTAATTTTGGTTGTGGATTTTTGCATTTGAAACACAGTCTTCACAGACTGATTTCATCCTTCAAGGGACCATCTTCACCAGTCATCCTGGCTAGATGCTCTAGTGGCCTCATAAACCTCTTCCTTTCACTTGTGTAAGTAAATCCCCAGTGAGAAAGCTTTTCCTTTTCAGGAATATAATCTCTTTGTCCAGCGTCTATCTTCAGTCCCGCAAATTTTCTGGCACTCCACAATGTGATGTGCGATCTTCTGTTTTCAGAATCTTTCCTACAAGAATCCACATTGTGCTGGCTGCCCCTCAATGCTCCAAGCCAATTTGTCCACTAGCACTCCCCAAATTTGGAGCTTTGGATATATTACTCAATCTCTCTTTTCTTCCTCAAGGAGAAGCAAGAAAAAAACTTTTCCTTTAGATCACAAGTTATATCTTGTGGAGGGTATGACATATAGGAAATGAAATGTTTTTTCTTTCTCATGGTATTAACATTAAGGGAGATATAATTGATTTAAGTTTCTTGTCACTGAAACCATATAACCTGAGATAATTATATACAGTAGGGACATAAAAGTTTATTTTGACTCAGTTTGAAGAGGGTAGTTCTTTTGCTTTGGCAAAGCAGTACCTAAATGACAGGATGGCATGAAAGATCAACATTACCTACCTTATGTTCAGAAAAAAAAATATTCAGGGCCCTTCAATCCCCTTGGGAGCCTGATCCAATAACCCATGTCCTTCCCCCTTGGCCCCATTTCCCAAAATTTCAATCATTTTCCAATGGCATTATCCTAACCACAAAGCTTTTTACATACACATGAGAATTTATAGAATAATCTCCAACTTAAGGAGAACCCAAGGTAGCCCCCCAACCCTGCCCCACATACACACAAAGCCTGAAAGGGGCTATGATCAACAATATCATCAAAGGTTCAGATAGCTTTCTTTTTGTTTTTGAACTTGAAGAAGAACTCTTTATGAGTATCAATTACTTGTACAAGAGGACTTGGTTTTAACATGCCCATTGACGCACCTAATATCTTGATCAGAATCTTCCCTTTTGTCAGTCTCCCTCTTCCCAGGTCCCAAATCGCCATCAAGTTTTCTTGTTCTACTTTTATGCAGGATATTGTAAAGTATCTTGCTAATGTTGCTCTTCTATGCTAACCTCCTGTATATAAGTTCCTGTATATAAGAGAATATAAATTCCTGGATATAAGTTCCGATATATAAGAGACAATTCATTTTTTGAGTTCCTTAAAGCAATGTCAGTCTATGTTAGTGTTAAATATGGCTGAATAGTCAGTCACCAAAGTAGAAAGGACAAAGCAAAAGACTCTGTGGACCCCTCCATGTGCAGAGAGTTGTTTACCATCATGCCATATACTAACAGAGTTTATTTCTTTTCCACTTCTAACCTCAGAAATAGTGAGTAATGCATGTGTAGTTTCAAGGCTATTTTAAGTGGCAAGGAAAGGCTCTGGAATATGAGGATGGCAACTGACAGGTACATGAATATCTTTCTATTGTGTCATTTGGCATTGTTCTGTCAGAAGAACAAATAGAAACATGGCAATTGAAATTTTGTTAAATTCAAATTTTCAAGTGCATCTGGCTTGATGAATGAAAAAAATATTTGTATTTTACAATGTGTTTCAATTCAAACTTAGGTCTGGATCACAGCCCAGTAAGCCAAGTTCAATGAACCTATTTATTTAAAAGTAAAGGCAAAGGTGTTCACTGAAAAATGAAAATGAAAGGTAAGGGATAAGTAGGAATATCATCAATTTACCCATCTTTCTTCCTATCTAATACAATTTGCTTGTTAATGTTAAGTGTATTTTATAGTTATTTGTTTAAATGTGTGATACATGATGGTTAAATTTTCTATTTTGTGTAAGATATGTATATGTATATATGATATATGTGTGTATATATATTCCATTTAGTTATACATTACCATATAATTTAACATTTTGAGGGGAAAACGTGTTAATATAGTATATACCAATATGTATTTTGTTTTGTTTTGACACTGTTCTGAAGTAACACATTTATCATGCTATAAGTGACCTATTGATTCATTACTTATTTATTTATTATCTGTGTGCTAAGTGTCAGGCACCAGAATATGATCAGCTATCAGAAAATTGCTCTTTCAACAATCTTGTAGCAAATGTGAAGGAATGGCCAAGTTGCTTCAGTGGACTTCTTCAAAGACACTTGCTATGGTCTTCATGTCTGTGTCTTTTAGACTCACTGAAATCTACCCACCTCCCCGAGACAGTGGTGTTACAAAGTGATGTCTGTGGTAGATAGTGAGTGAAAAACCTCATGAATGGGATTTTTGTCTTTAGAAAGACCCTTACTGATAACAAGACACTATGAATCATAAAGTAGACCCTCACCAGATGTTAAGTCTGCTAGTGAATTTATCTTAAACTTCCTACATTCCATAATAATGTGAAATAAATTTTTTGTTGTTCATAGCATGCATCACGAGGTATTTTTCTGTAACAGCCTGAACAAATTAAGAGAGTACCAAAGGACATCTAGTCAATGAAAGAAACTGGGCAAGTTTGGAGGCCAGAAAATACTTTTCAGAGAAGATTATCATGAAGCTAAAGAAAGGATGAAATTTCATCAGGCAAATTACACAGGGTAAGATACTCCAGATAGCAAAGAATTTCCTGTACAGGGAGTTCAGTGAGGGGAGAGCAGCGATTTTGCTGTGGAAGAAGGAAATGGTAGGGAGAAAGGTGAGGATTAAAACTGGACAGAAGAGTAGGGACAGGATCTTGCTGTGCTGAATGTTCAGCATGGGAATTTGGATGACATTCTAAATAATAAGAGTAATTTTATGACACTTCACAAGGGCTTCCTATGGGCTCTTCATTTTTACAAACTTATCTCAGATTTCACAACCACCATATGGTCTAGATATTGTTATTACTCCCAGAATCATAGATATAAAACAAAGACACAAGGAATAAAGAACCTTGCCAAAGTTGCATAGTTAGATGGTAACAGCTGGCCTTCTAAAAGCAATGGGAAGTAGCATGATGTAATGCTTGTTTTTTAAAGATCAGCCTGGCTCAAGTATGAAGAAAGAATTTGAGAAGACATTGCAATCCAAGTGAAATAGGCTAAATGCCTGAATAAAGGGAAAGAAAGAAAGAATGAGGGAGGTACTAAGGTTAAGACTTACTGAGGGGGTAGAGAACTTCTTAAGCCAAAATGGGCTTTTCCAAACAGACCTTATGTCCCTGGTTTTAGGAGAAAGATAACCAACCAAATAGTATGTATCTCTGAACAGTTCTTTCAAGGTACAGAATAACATTGGTTTAAATAGGCAATGTGAAATAAAATCCTTAGAAATCATAAAAAAAATACATAGAGGAACAAGTAAGAGTGTCTACACAGCATGGCTGTCATTTAGGGGTTGACATAATGGAGCCTTCAAAAACAACGTATATTTCTCAGTAGGTTTACAGTTCTAGATTGACCTGGACTCTGGTAAGTAATGGTCATAGAAGTTGTTCCTTCACAAAAATCTATCATGTTTATGTAAGTGACTGATGATATCAATCTATAACTTCACTTCTTTTAAAAACACTGGAGCTCTTCCTTTTGTATATATATTCATAAAGCTTAGACATTAAAGGAAATGTAGAGTATATATTCATGAATAAATGCAATATCATGTATGAAATGTTAGCACAAGACCGATTAAAATAATTAATAGTCTGTTGAAGTATTAAGAATGATCTTTAGCTAAACTGGATAAAAGTTGAGACACATAACAGATACTTCATGAAAGAGAAAGTCAGCCAACTAGTGATGTCCATCATCTTTTCTCAAATGAATCTTTACATTATATATAGATATATTCTATATCTTATATATTATCTATAAAGCTTTCCAAAATTATTGTAGTGTAAGTATGTAGCCTGTGGAAGGATTGTCTAACTGGCTATTTACTGTACTTGGAGCAATTTACTGATCTTTATTTTAATACTTCAGCTTCTCCTTAAGGAAGTAGGTATGATAGCATGCCTATATCATAAAGTTAAATAACAAATAATTTGCTCATTGTTACAATGGTTACATTAATGCTTGGCTCTGTGAAAGAATTTTAATACAATAGACCTATGGTCACTTGCTCTCTCATATTTTTGTTCTTCTATCAGTTCATTAAGTAGAACTGTCTACCGGTATCTTGAGTACTTTTTTTTTCTTCAGTACTGGTGCATCATGAGAGAAGGAAAATCTTTCCATCAACATTAGAACATAGGAAATTAACCACCCTTCTAAAAGCCATTACTGGCTTCTATTACAGACTACATACTACAGCAGGTTGAAAAGCAACTTCTCAACACTCACTGCTGCTGTGCATCTTCCTGTATCTCTGTAGCAAGTCCCCTGACATGACGAAGGCCAGTTGAAACCTTCACTGTGGGAAGTCCTATTTGGATTTGGTGTTGAAGAGATTGGAGCATACCCTTAGTCATATCCAGGACCTCTCTGAGAATTTCTGTTAGCACAGACATGATTCAAATGGGGAAAATGAGACCCAAAGCCCACAAATACCTGTTGCTGGATAAATACCCACAGCTGAATGCCTATTTCAATTGCACGAGTACTTTGTCATAATCCTGTTTAAAACTGGATCATTCCATAACAAAATGCATAACAAACTGTGTAGTGCTCCTCTGAATTCAAACACTGTTGCTTAATTTGGAAAGTTCTGTACCATTCACATGGGAGAGCTGTAAAAGCTACAATCAAGTGAAATTTCCAAAGATTTGGTCATGATTCAGTATTGGTCACCAAAGTTTGATCCACAGGAATTCCCTGTCAGCCTTTCCCTTGAGAAACTCCATAACAGATACATTATGAAAGAGAAAGTCAGCCAACTCTAGGGATCCTGTTCACTCATGAATCTTAGTTACGTTTCCTAAAGGAGAGAAGATTCTGTTTCAGCTTAAGATGGTTTGATCATCTTCAGAGGTAAGAACTAGGCTACTGAAAGAATTACTCCAATTAGGTAAATTAAATAGCAAGTCCCTAAAATTCCTCATAAGGAAGCCTGGAACTAAGTCCTTAACAAAATGTCTGTTTTTGTTTTGCTTTTTTGTATAGGACAAGGGATTTAATGCAGGGCTTCAGGCATGTTTGACAAAGCTTTGCCATTCAGTGACATGAAGGTCTTATGAAGATTCTGTGCAAAGACCTGCACTTTCTTAACAGATGTGGTTCCTGAATTTGCTAATCTCCTAATCTATAGATTCTTCGGGTAAGCAAGGTTGTAGTTGACAAAGTGAAAAAGAATTACATTTTTAAAAATTCAAATATTTGCTCTTACAATGGAAAATTAGACAAACACTAAATTCAATCAACTTTTTCAAAAAAATCTTTTATTATACACACCCATGAAATAACTCATTGGAACTTAAAGTTTGCCAACTTGGTTTATTAAGAGGTTCTTTCAACTAGTGCAGTGGGTACTGCCAAGTCCTAAGCATATGGCTCCACCATGTGGATGAGCTTCTGCAAATAACACTGGCAATAATTTACTAAAAGGAGGAGGAAGTTAAAGTTCTGGAAATTAGGGCTCTGAGGTCAAACTCCCATTTCATAAATGAGAGGAAGACTAGAGAGGTGAAACAATTTACACCAAGTTGAACACATTGGGCCCGGAACCGTGGAGCTCTTTTTTTATTATTATTATTATTATTATTATTATTATTATTATTATTATTATTATTGCAGTTGCTTGAACTAGTTAAATTTTACTGACAATTAACCCAATTTATCCTTTTCATTATTAAATAATTATAATACGTGTGCTTGGTGGGTTTTTGCTTTACTTTTGTGCTTCTAAAATTTAAGTTCCTTTCCTATTTGGGAAGAATTTTGTTGCACAAACGTGGTGAGGCAGAGCCCTTACAAGGAAGTGGGAAGAACGTCCATCCCTTCCTGTCACCTCAAGAGTTTTGAGCCTCTTGGACCAAACTCACTATGGGCAACAGGCTGCTCTATGAAAGAGTGAGGGATTTGGGGATCTTGGCAGTATCAAGAACAGAAAGTAAGATGTTGATCTGGAGACAACAGTTCAGTCAAGTAGTCAATGGCAGTGTGCATACCAGTAATAGGGGCAGCAATGAGGATCCATTGATGTTTCTCCTAGTGATACCCCACCAGCTCATTTCTTAGAAGCTATCTTATGGGGTGTCACTAGAAATAACACCAATGGATCCTCAAGTAAGCTTAAATACATAACCTGCTTTCCAGGTTCTAAATTCAATCCAATTACTTACTGAGCTTTAGCACTTATATAAGAATCTCTGAGATAACTGTCATCTATTCTGCCAATAACATCCTTCTCTGGTTAGTAGAAACAAAGCCAAGGGATCTCCACCAAGATACATTGTACTACCCCTTTATACAACTAACTAAAAATAATTTTAAAAAATACAATTTTAAATGCCCACAAAGTTATTTGCCATAGACTTTTTAAACATATCCAAACATGTCCACATAAATTAAACATGATAGAGCAAATTAAACATATAGAGCATAAATTAAACATATAGAGCAATGTGCCACTGTGAATTCATGTAGAATTCACAGATGTTTGACTGGTTGTGACCCTCTCTATGTGTGCCCATGTACATTATAGGCATTTTATAAGGAGTATGCTGTAAATTAACTCCAGTGTATCATTTTCAAAATAATAATAGTTCTCCAAATGTTATTTTCTCCTTATGTGGACCCATATACCGTTTAGAATTTAAATGATAAATTAACACATTAAGATTACTTCAAGTAGAACCAGATATTCCCGTTACCTATATTCCCATGTTGCTTCTTTGTGTTCTTTCTATTAAGATGTTGCACTTCTGTTCCTTTTCTGTTCCCATATAAAATTAGTTAAAGCAACAGGGTATTACATAATTTTGGTCTTTTGGGTTTTCTGGAACCCACAGAAGTTATTTAGGACTATTTAGTTTGTTATGTTCCAATATGTAAAAAAAAAAAAAAGCCCGATAAACAACGGATTACAGAGTTTAAAAAAAATATAGAGCACACTTAATACTTTACTGATTAGTGTTTTTAAATTAAATAAGGGAGAAATAAAATGGAAAAGCTCAATGGAGCCAGAAGTGATGGCAGCATCTGAGAGGCAAACACTTGCTAGAGATGACCTGCACACTGGCTCTTAGACCCCAGCTGCCAGATTTCCTGAAATAGCTTGGGTTTGTCTTCATAAGGAAGCCAAACACTTAGTGTGAATGACTTTGAATCTACTCAGCCTTGCTTAATAAGAAGGTTATAAGATGATTATAAGTAAATTGTGCTGTACATAATATTTGTTACTGAGGGGTTGGGAAGGTGGCTTAGTGGTAGAGCGCTTGCTTTGAGCTGAAGAGCTGAGGGACAGCGCCCAGACCCAGAGTCAGGCCCCACGACCGGACCCACCCCCCCAAAATAAATTTGTTACTGAGGAATTTGTTACTGTAAACAAAATTGCACATGGAATCAGGGTTATAAATGTGCTGTTGGAGGGATCATAAATGATTCATTTTAAATAAAATCTACAGAAATACCTTGGGTAACATGGAAATAATAAACTCTTCTTCTGCCTTAAGAATTCTTAATTTTGTATTTTCTGAAGAGAGTCACTGAGTAATATTACAGGGCCATTCTTCTAAGCCATTATCATGGTAGGAGAAATATTCAGTGTATGCACTGAATTTTTCAAGGCATGCTTTCGATTTGTGTGCAAAGACCTCCACTTCTCTCTTGCTCTGTTTCATATCATGTTACTTGCCTTTTGTAAGATATTTAAAGGACATAGGGGACAAACTGCATATTTAAATTTCTTTGTTTAGTGTAGATTCATTTGAAAACACAGATACATGTATCTATAGGAATAGTCAAGCACATCCTTAGCATTTTCCTGTTAGTGTCTACAACGGGAAACTGAAAATTGAATTGTGAACCATCTAAAATAACTTTGTTAGAAAAAACTTCTCACTTTTAGTAAAATATGTAGTGATTACAATTATTGAAATAAAAATTATTAGACTTAATTTTACAAAGAATATTCTTGGCCAAATGCCAGTAGTTCATGTCTGTAATCCTAGCTACTCAGGAGGCTAAAAGCTGAGAAATCCTGCCAGCCCAGGCAGGAAAGTCCTTGAGATTCAAATTACCAAAAATCCACGGCTAGAGCTATGGCTCAAGAGGTAGAATGCTAACTTTGAGTGCACTCAGAGACAGTTTCCAGGCCCTGAGTTCAAGCTGCATGTCCAGTGCGCGCGCGCGCGCACACACACACACACACACACACACACACACATTCTCTTATGAGAAGCATTAAAAATGAAATAATAATTTCCCATCCGGAGAGAAAAATGCCAAAATGTGGTGGCAGTAATGTTTGCTTTCTGCCACATCTTGAGGGGGACTGTTAAATGAATACCTAAGCATTTGGATCTCACTCCCTGAAAACACTGCTGAAACGGTCATTTATGACAGGTAGAGTAGGTCTTGACATGTACTAACATGTTAGCTACAAAAATAATTTCTACTATGAAAAGTATGAGTTTCTGTTGTATTACCTGGTATTTTCAGCTTTTGAAAGGCCAGAGAAATAGAATCAAATTAGAAGCCTTATCTCTAATTAAGACTTTATGATAAACTAAAAAGTTGAATTAATACAAATATGTATGAAGTGGAAATGTGCTGTAAGAAAATGATCCACATAAGGGAAAAAGTATCTCCATATGAATGACTCAAACTATCAATAATACAAAATGTAGATCGTTCTGAATACCTTGCTAGTTATTCCCAATAGGACTGGAAGAAATAAATATTATTTTCTTAAGAGACTAAACTATATAAATGGACAAAGTCTGTAAATAAATATTTGCTTGTGTTTCTAAAGACAAAGATACTTCTTCCATTTATCTTCCTCTTTTGTATTTGTGACACAACTTTCAAACAAATGTAAAAAGAAAAGTTATGTTGTATGTCTGTATTCCTTTTTTTGTGGTATTAGGGCTTGAACTCATGTACTTAATACTTGCTAGCATGGTATTTTACCACTCTAGCCAAGTCTCCAACACTGCTTTTGGCTTGTTATTTTGGAAGTTGAGTCTAGTGAAGTTTTCTGCCTATGTTGGACTTGAACCTTGATCTTTTCTACATGTCAGCCTTTTAAGTAGCTTGACTTATACTGAGCTCTGTATTCCTATTCTAAAACCATTGCTTCCATAATTCAATGTTACCACTTCCTAGTTTTTTTCACACAAGATGGTATAATCAAAGTATACAGATCATTTAGTGCTCTGCTTTTCTAGCTTTTAGCTTTTATGCTTTTAATCAGTTCACATTTATAATTAGTTGAGGGAGCAAAATGTTCCATGAATGTTTGTTTATCTTTTGTCTTTCATTGAACAATCGGTGTGTCCCCTCAGTTTCATTTATAATTAACAATTCATTGGAATTCTTGCTACATTTACATGTACATTTTTTATTTGAATTGTTGCCTCTTGATAAATTCTTACAAATGAAAGAACTGTACCATACAGGATGAACACTAGTACATTGTTAAGTACTGCCAAATTGTTTTCTAAAAGAAACGTACCAAATTGAGCTTAACAATGTCAAACAGAGAAGTTTTCTACAAAAGCAATGTTGCTTTATCATTTGTCCAACCTGTATTTTTGATACCTCTCTTCTCTCTTCTCTTTTTTTCTCACTGTGTGTATAAACTCTGAAAACAAGAAACTTTTGACGTTGTTGGGAAGATTAGGGTATCTTATTTTATTCAATAACCATTGCTATACTCACTTAATGAAATGTTACACAGGAATAAGTAAGGAGAAACATGAATGCTCTGTAGTGTCATAAAACATTGAGAATTTAGTTCAAAGGAAAAGAGAAACTTAAAGATTTGGCTTGTCCAGTTATGTTTCCAAACCCATGCCATCTGAGACAACTGTGCATACTCAGCCTTGTCCCATGCCAAATACTTTCTTACAACACAGGCTGTTTCCCAGTGTAATTCACATTTACTTTTCCAAGAAAACTGCTTGCCACCTAACCACTTCTAGCTACCCAACAACGTTCAGAAGAAATGAGCCAAATGAGAGGACCTTTAATTTTACTATAGAAGCATAAAAGGCATTTGGAATCATTGCAAAACATTTTATCAGAACAGATTATGTATCTAATTCTCTTTGGGGAACTCATCTCTCTGTTCCTTTTCTTATGAATCACATAATTTTGGGAATGATTTAAAAATATATACTAAACAGGTATAAACTAACAAATGGACTTAGGAGCTAGGTTGATTACGATTCCCACTTTCCACTTAGCTGTGAGATTTTGCATATTACTTAAGCTTTGATGACTTACATGTTTATATGATGGGAATGAGAATAATCATGGTAACCAGACTCATAGTAATGACAATAATGACATGCCTATTGCTAAGGATTAAATTATGATATGGTAACAGGAACCACCTAACAAAGCATTAAATAAATGATATATTTTGTTGTTATATGTGGGAAACCTGACTTCTCCTTCTGCATGTACACCAAAAGCCCACGTCATCATTGCTTGCTGTTGATGTTTAATTCTCCTCCTTGAGTTATAGTTTCTCCATTCAAAATATAACACAGAACATAAAGATAATAAACACTGTAGCTGGCTGTATCAAAGCTTCTGATGTACCATATACAGTATGGCACGCTTTTAAGTATTATCTCATTACTCTTCACAATAACGCTGTGAAGTTGATAGCAGTGTTCAGAGGGAGTGACAGATGCTGGGAAACTAAATAGCTTACCAAGCATCAGCTAGCAAATCGCAGAATGAGAACTTGAAAGTCATCCTGTCTGTCAGAATATGTGCAGAAAAAGATCGATTAAACATAGGCAATATCAGTGGTCATCTCAGGATCATAAAAATAATTAACAATATTAAAAGTATCTCTATACTTCTCTGTGTTTATGGCTATTATCAACATATTTATTTAATAATAAATTAGTTATGTCTATTCAAAATATCAAGTATAATAAGCTCCATTTCTACTTCATGGTGGATAATAGTCACTTATTCTTCACTCTAGTGAACTAAGGAAGTCTGTCTGTGAATTATTGTCCCGATCCATTGCACAAAGAAGTTCTGTTACATTTGTCTAAAAATGGATGTAGTGTTTTTGAACCTGAATTCCATCTATTTTTTTTCACATCAAAAAATGGAACATGCTCAGACTTTTCTTTTTTTGAATGTCAGCTAAAATCTGAGTCTTGGGTTAGTGTCACGGGACTCCTTGCTCTTTCATTTCATATCCCTGAGGAAAATCCGTCCATGGGCTTGCATGGTGATCAGCAACAGAGAAGAAAGGCCAAATGGAAGCAGAAAGCCAGCTGACTGCCCAGAGGAGGCAGGTTTCTCTCTCATTCAGTCACGTCTCAAAATTTACAAGGAATAAAGTGGAAAGAAAGGCAATGTGTGACAGATAGATTCAGGGTCAACTAGCCATTTTTTCTAGGGCCTGCTAGATGATTTTACAGTCATCCCTTTTCATTATCCAAGAAAAGAAAGAGTGATACAAGTATTATTAGTCTCATCTTAGAGATGAGGACAGTGTGCCTACTGGTCAGGAATGGCTGGAAATAACACAGAATATTAGAACTCTTGAGTTCCACATCTACTCTTCTCTATGTCATATTGCCAATGAACCCATCAATCCAAGTTCTTCAAATTATAAGGCACGCATGAATCTGTTATTAGAAGACTAATATGTAAGAAATTATCCATAAATAGATAAAAGTAAGAATTTTGACACTTATCAAGATGCATTGTATTCATAAAGTTGCTTTGTTAAATGGCAAATCCTTTGTCCAACTGCTTAAAGATAATTGATGGAAATATTTTTAAAAGAGTAAATCAAGACATAGAAGACATTTTTCATACCAAGTCTTTTTCTTTTCTTTTTCTATTCAAGAACTAATTCTTTGATTATACATTCTAGCTTAACATAGCATCTGCCAGACTTCTGGTCTCTGCTATGAAGCACAAAGTGAAATAAAATGTAGTGGCTCATGATAAATTAATCTTATTTATACAAACAAATTGCTTGACTCAAAATATTCCTCTAAGTAAACTGCATTCTAAAAAAGACATTTAATTACTAGTGATGATAACCTGTTCTGTGACCCATCCCTACTGCTCTCATCATCTTTGACATTAAGTGTATGCACTTATTTTGCTTGCAGAACTTTATGAGGATGAGGACATTTGGACAATAGAATATGTGACTGAAGCACATTATAAAGATTTTTCCCCCAAAAAGCTGAGCTGTCATTTGCCTGGAATGATTCAGGACAGTTCTGCCTAGAGGCAGGACTGTGGACTCATTAACCTCCCAGACCTACAACTCTGCCAATCTCAATTCTCACCACAGTTTCAATCAGATACCAGCTGCCTCCAGTTTCATTCTGGTTGGCTCAGAGTGGCTGTGTGCTCTTGCAATTTTCCATATCACAGGGGGAACAAAGCATCTTCAATATGTGTGTATTGCAGAGCATGAGGCAATGTGCATAGCCAATCTTTCCTTACGGAAAATCTCAGCATAGCATGTATCAATAGATAAGTGCCCCGCAATACTGGAAAGTACCATAAGCCATAGCTTGAGTTTTGTTATTTCTCTTTGACAGTAGATGAACGCATCGCGGTAGCGCTCTCAGGAGGCCTTGGAGTCGACTTTGGTCCCAAGGATGACTGTGCTATTTTTGCACTTTCCCTCACATTATTTCTTAAGGCTTGAGGGAATTTAAATGTGACTTACTTGGCAATGACAAGTCCCTGTCCCCTCGGTGCTGCCTGAATGAGATCATTTACACAACTCACTTCAACCACGGCTTGTTCTGTTTCTTCACAGAGAAAAAGAATCACTTAAATAGAATCTAGATTTTGAGGAAGAAGGAGAGGTATTCTTCCACTTCCCCTGCCTACCCCCGACCCCTGCCCTGGCTTTGGAAAATGTCTACTTAAGAAAAAGAAATATCATTACTGAATCCATAGTACTAATGTGATGATTCATCAAAATACATGTTTTCTGGAAAAGACAAAGTGTATATTGATATATTTATGACTCTTATGATCACAAATGAAGGACTTGAGGGCCTGAGAACTTAGGTGACTTGAGTCAGGTCTCTTGGGACACTGGTGACTTTATCAGGACTAAAACCCAAATCTCTGGAGTCCTGGTGCAAGAATGCACCCTCACCATGTCAAGTGTGACTCCACGCTCCTCCTGTTCCCAATAAAACTGACCTAGAAAAAGCAATAAAATCTCTTCTCAACTAGATGTCACTCAAGTGTTATCACAAAATAGAATTTTGAAAGAAGCTAATATTTGTAAGTACACATAATTACTATGTTACTCTTTGTGATTCTTGTAATGTCTATTGTTAATGAAACAGTGATTGCTTGTTCCCTTGTGGAAATCTATAAAAAGTAGAAAAAACCAAGCTTAAAATCCGTGGTAAATACAGATTTAGAGAACAGAGCCAGTTATTTACCTGAATAAGAGGAGGGGATTGGTTAGAAGCCTAGCATTTTACACAATGAGCAATATATGGATGTTTCCTAAATTGATTTACTAATTAATAAATGTTTAGAATGAGAACTGTTGCATTGGTGCCTGGGTGAATGTTCTAGGGTTTTGTTCATTAGATATGTGACCCTGGGTAATTTGTGCCTCCGTTTTCTCATTTGTAAGACAAGGATAATAATAATGTCCATTGTTAATATATATTAGATGATATAGTAATTAGAAGAACATGAAGTGAGGGGAAAAGCTACTTTTTTTTTGTCAGTCGTGGGGCCTGAACTCTGGGCCTGAGCACTGTCCCTCAGCTCTTCAGCTCAAGGCTAGCACTCTATCACTTGAGCTACAGTGCCACTGGACTCTCCTGCCCGAACTGGCTTTGAACCGCAGTCCTCAGATCTCAGCCTCCTGAGTAGCTAGGATTACAGGTGTGAGCCACCAGCGCCCAGCTGAAAAGCTACTTTGTCTATCAAGGCATAATAAGGATAGATTCGATTTCTGCCCCTGTGGACAATAAAGGTTAAGTGGGAAAACAGTCATTAAATACATTCTTGAATATGTTATCTGAAAAGAAAAAGTGTGTTATGATATAACAGATCTAAGATCTCTCTAAATAGTCATAAGTATTCCTTCTGCTATTGCAACAAAGGCACAGTACACAATACTACTCCACATTCTGGAAATTAAGTCTGAGATCTTTGTTATTTCTGAAGTAAATTATACCCTTTCGAGTACATGGAAAGTGGAATTTCATTTCAAGCCATCATGTTGGGCCAGCATTTTTTTTGAATAATTTCCAATCTTCTAAGCTTTTATGATTATTTGGAGTTTCAGGAAAGGATTCCCACTTACATTTGGCAATGTTCCTTAAGGTACAAATCTTTGCCATGCCTCAGGGACCTTTGTCCTGATAACAAGTACTTCTGGGAAGAAACAAAAAGACCAACCGCCAGTGTTTATGGAAGATGGGCTCCGTTGTTACTCACATTATGCAACAGATGGCATTGACAGACTGATGGTTAGGAGAAGGAAAGCTACGTCTTCTTTTGGCCAACCACCATTGTCTCATTGTAAAACATCCCGTCATAATTACATATTCATTCCTTCTAAACCATCTCTCAGCCTTCTAGAACTAAACTGATTTGGATAATCTGTAAAAATATATTAACACGATATGGGTATAATGCTGCTCTGTCAATATAGCATGTTTTTGTGTGCCCTTGCATGTGCTACCTTAGACTTTTTTGCTTTAAGTATGGTTCAGATAGTATCTTATATATTTACCAAGGAAGAGTCTCAGACCACAATCCTCTTCCCTTGACCTTTCACAAAGCTAGAAACACAGGCATGTACATTTATGTGTAATTTATTGAGTAAAATGAAACCTTGCTAACTGTTTTGGCCAGGCTGGCCTCAAACTACAATCTTCCAGATTACCACCTCCCAAGGAGCTAGGATTACAGGTGTGTGGTCAATATTTCTAATGAGAATGTACAGGGAAGTTCAAATAAACTGTATTTAATTATGTTAAAATGTAATTTGTTGTCTCAGGCAACCTTTTAACAAATAGTTTGATTTTACCAAATTGAAAGCTTTGGTCAGTCCATTTAAAAAAGTATCTCAGATGATTACTAACATTAATAATAAGGCACTTTTGATTAACATATGAGCTTTTAAAAGGCATACTGCTATTGCATAATTAGTAGAATTCAAGTATAATACAAACATAGCCATATTGGTGCTTTGATTTTTGTGACATGGTGTGGCTATATAGCCCAGGTTGGCCTTAAACTTGTGATCTTCCTACCTCAGCTTCCTAGGTTTTGAAATTATAGACATGCAGCACCACTTAAGTTAAAAATAACCTTTACATGCACAGAAATAAACAAAGCATGGCTTGCTTTATTTCAGTATTTGCTTTATTGCAAGAGCTGGAAATGAGTATACAGTATCTCTGAGGTTTGACTGCACCCCTTAACATACATCAAAGATATTAGAGACAACACAGATTCTTATCACACATTAAAGATATGTAGGCTTGTTCTGCAGACAGCACATCCAGATCAGGATTTTTTTTTTTTAAAAATGGAACATTGTCAAAGAATCTTTTAGTGGTCAAACTCATTGCTTTCTTTCTTTGATTTCCAAAAACAAAACAAAACTCTTAGGATTCCCTAAATCAAGAGTGGACCGAAGGTGGGCCCAAATGTCCAGGCTGTTAAATATGATTTAGTTTATCTTTGACACTGTGCTCATTGTCTTACTTTTTTTAAACAAATTTTTAGAGCTTTCTTCTAAACTATAGGGGTAATCAAAATATTACCTTTTTTCCTCTCTTATATTAACATGTGTGTTCTTTATGGTAGATGAATAGCAAAGTTTGGGAAAACATCATCTGGAAAACACCTGGCCACTTGACACCCACAACCAGGCAGTTCTGGGGCTGCTGTGGTTATATAGGGAAGGCTTAAAACATTTCCATGGGGTGATACTTGAGGGCACTAAAATTAGGTGACCTTGAAAGACACTGCAGCTGAAGGAAAAGATAAAAATAGCAAACAAACTTGAAAAGTATTTGTATAAATAGATGACTGGTATTAACTCAATCTACAGGATTGGATCCATCAATAAGATTGCTTATTTTTATTGAATGCTGGAAATGAGACATGTTGGCTATAAAGTCTATTCTAAGTTGAAGAATGATTGGCATTCAAGCAGTGACAATTTATACTATAAAGTTTCTTTAATATTTTTAATCAATTTTGTATGTTTTAATGGAACTTTACATACACATATAGTAGGGGTAGAAAGAGAGATCTGGATACTACCTAGCAGCTTTTTAATACATATAATTGCTTTTACAAAAGTAGATAAAATACATTACTTGAGATGCCAATATAACTATTTGGAGTGTCACTGCTTTGCTTTTGTATGCAGTTCCTAGCAAATATTAAGCACTGATAAATAGTCAAGAAATTGGGATGATATATTATTCATCATTAATTTAGCACTGTAGAGACATGTTGAATAATGTAATTTTTTTAATTTTATTTAAAGGCTAGATTCACAATGCTGATCTCAAAATTTTATGAAATGGAAAATTTGTCCCAGATTACTAACTTTGACTTCATATTTTGGTTCTCTTGGTTTCACCTTTGTTTTCCCATCAAGAACACAAAGAATTCATGACTCTGCTTCTCTTTTCTTTGCTTTCTTACAACATTACTGCTATGATTCTAGGTCAGAAGCCCATTGCCATACTTGGATTTTGACAAAAAAATCCTTAACTTCTGATTTCAGTTCTTGTCCAATTCCAGTGAAGATTTTCAATTGATCCTTGTGTTATTTTGCTGCTCAAAAATTTCAAAGGCTTACAAGACATATTAAATTCTTAGCTTATACCCTCTAAGCATATGTTTTTTAAGCTTTACTACATTATTCATTTTTATTTAACTTTATAATAATGAATACCCCTGAATCCACTATCTTCTCTATAAATCAGCATTAACTTATTTATATCCTGGCTACCCTAATTCATGTTCCCTTTTCTCTCCCTTTCAAGGAACCCATTCTACTACAATGGTGTTTATTATGTCTCACTTGGAAAAAATTTGTAGTACATTTTTGAACACATAAATAATAGACCATTACTTGGAGGCCATCATACTATATTTTTCTTCTGTCACTTGCTTTAACATGTTTTCCTTCACTTTTAGTTGCTCAGACTCATCAGTGGTGTTTCCTGTGAGTATAGATTGATTACTTTTCTCTTTGTGTAATACTATATTGGGCCAATATCCAAATATCTACTTACTTTTCAATTGACATTGAATTGTTACTTTTCCTGTGTGTTTTGCTATTGCTCAAGTGTTCACAGGATACAGCAAACACTTTTTAACATGTATACTGGAAAAGTTAACTGGTTTCTCTCAAATGCATACATAGGGTGAAACTGTTGAGTTTTAGATTTTTATCAGCAATGGTCCTGGTAGGAATAAGATCACATTGAGAAAAGTTTAATAAAGGAACAGTCATGGCATAATGAAGAATGTGAGAAATAGTATTGAAGAGAGACACTAACATTCTAGCCATGGAGTGGCAGAGGCGTGGTTAAGGCCTCTTGATAGGTTGCTGTAGTGTGAAGATGATTATTGAGCAAAGATCCCATGTTCTGTAGAAATGAGGTGCAGATGGCAGAGAATGAACAAACTTCCTAAGAACCCTGATCTGTCTTCGTTCTCCTCTCATGAGTTCTTGCTGGAGTATCTCATTTGCTGAACCCAATTGGAAGTCAGAATTTGAGAAGCCCCACAGATAAAGTCTACTTCTAAGAACCTAGTGCAGGATGAAGATGGCTGTAGACTGAATATGAAAAGGTAAATTGAGACATGCAAATGATAAAAATGCAATTCCATCTCTTTTTCAAAAGTGTTTGGGAAAATACCATTCACTATACCAATAATCAGTATATAGAAGACTAGAATGACCTAGATCCTCCCCAACATTGAAAATCCTTAGACTTCTGAATTTTTGATAATAAAGTGAAATACTCTATCTTATAGTCTTGCTTTGCCTCTTTGAACAGGTAAAACAGAACGATTCTTCATGTATATTTTATAGTCACATTAATTTTGCTGTGTGGTTCCTGCTCATATACTGTAGAAGTTTATTCTAAAGTATCTACTTTTTCTCTTTTATTATCTCCAAATTGTTGTACAAATTGGTCTCAACATAGTTACATGTACAATGCATCTTGAGGAAAAGGACCACAATAGCTAAGATAGTTCTGAAGAAAGAAAAATCAGTGACTTTCTCTCAAGATATAAAAGTTTATTATAAGGTTATAGTAATTAAGGCAGTGCAATATTATAACCAATGTAAAATAAAGAGCCATAGACAGACTTATGAATCTAGGGATCATAAACTATAATGGAGGTGATGTTTTGTATCACCAAAAAAGGCATGGCTATTGAAATCATGGAGCTGAAAATTCTGACAGAGTAAAAAACAATGCAACAGCGAGATACACAAGACAATATGTTGAAAATGATCTGTATATCTTGGTGGTAGGGGACCACAGGGAGGGAAAGTAGGAGAAAACTGAGGGTAGGGGTAACAAGTTTGACAAGAAATGTACTCATTACCTTACTTATTTAACTGTAAACCCTCTGCACATCACCTTGACAGTAAAAAAAAAAAAAGATTACTAACCCACACCATAGGAAAAAAATCAGCTTCAGATAGACTGAGAACTTGAATTTAGGAAACAAAACCTAAAACAATCAGAACTAAATAAATATCCCTTTTCTGATCTCAGAGAATTGTGTGCTTCAAAAAAAAAATCAACCATTAAAGAATATAATTATTTTTATATTAGTATGTTCTATATTCAATTAATTTAATAAGACTTCAGATAAAATTACTTAAGAAACTGTAAACATGAAGAAAAACATATAATTTACCAACTTCTACCCACCCATGGAAGTCCAAATCACCATTACCCTTTACCCCCCCCCCTTTTTTTTTTTTAAATTTTCAGAAGTAGTAGGGAATCAAAACAGGGCCTTACACTTTCACGGCAAACGCACTGCTATTAGACATGCCCACAGCCCTTTGTTGGGCTATTTTTGAGGTAAGGTCTGACTTCTTTTATTCTTTTTATTGAAATCTTACCTGTCAAGATAATGACACTAATGTATTATTCATTAAGGATGAGCCCAGTGATTGAATCATCCCCTAAATAAAGTTATATATTTTTGTTTGTTATGTTTTTGGAGTCAGTCTCTCTCAAAGAAGCCCAAGCTGGCCTGGTTCTTGTGACCTTTCAGTCTCTCAAGTATTGGGATTGTAGCCATGAACTAGTTCTGATCTTTTAACACTACTACAATTAAATTTAACATGAGTTTGGAGGATACATTTAAAAATCACAGCCATTGGTCATGCCATTGTGATTTTTTTCCCTTTAAAACATCTACACATATTCTTCACATCAGGATAGATGATATGACCCAGGTAGCAATTTGGTGATTGGGTAAGCAGTTGAGACCAGTTTGCCAAAGTAGATGTAATCTATAAGACATAGTCATTGAAAAGGAAAAAAAAATCTTTGAAGATTGACTGTTCAAAACTTAATAATTGGAATAAGAAAGACAAATGTATAAGAAACTCTAACATCATTCTGGGTGAGTTACTTAACTGGTCTGAGCCTTTTGCATTTAATGGATGGTCAATACTATCTCATAAGTCAACTGACAAATGTATTTTCCACTCTTCTTTCTCCTCCTGCTTGAAAATAATACCATGTTTAGTCAGAATTTTGAGTTCATGTGTTTAAAAGATGGAACCATAACGCCCTTGAATAAACTTTTCTATCACTGAGAAGTTTTTGTCTCACATCATCTAACAGACCCAAACAACCTTTGCACTTAGTGAAATGGGAATTCCCTTTTCCACTCACATGTGGAAAACTACATTAAATTTCCTTCCACTTGCATGCGTATTGTGCAGTGGCACCCTAGAAGAAAGGCTCAAACATTTATTTACTGACTTGATTATGAATAATTTTGAACATGAGTAATATGCTATAACCATGTTATGTTAATATATAATCCACATAACCACCATTAGGATTTTTAAAAATTCTTATTGTGACAACACTGAAGCTAATGAAAACATTGGCACAGACATCACAATTTCTTATGTATAATGTTTCCTAATGGATTGAACATACCTAACACCAAAAATATGTCTTCACACAGGGTTTTTTTTTCAGTGTGAACTCTTCAATGAGTGCATTTCCTGACTTATTACATGAGAGAAATTATCTCGCAGTGAGGTCTATTCCCAATGATTCCATGTCTTGAATTTTTGATTCAGATGTGTCTGGGCCTCCACTCTTCTTCCTTTTACTTGTTTGACAGATGCTGCTTCTTGCTTCTTTTCACTTTCTCCAAATTTTCAATGAAATGATAGTGTTGACAGATTTAGCAAAGTAAAACAGGATGCCCAGTTAAATGTGAATTTCAGATAAGAAAAAAATAAAAAATATGTATTTAAAGAACAATTAATCATTTACTGAAATTTTATTTTTTTAATTTAACTGTAAGTATGATATGCAGAGGGATTATAGTTACATAAGTAAGGGTGCTAGTACTAGGGCTTTGACTTGGGTTGTAGACACTTTCCCTTAGCTTTTTTGATCAAAGCTGGCACTCTAATACTTGAGCCATTTGTTCCACTTCTGGTTTATTCTGGTTAATTGGACATAAAAGTTGCATGGACTTTTTTGCCCAGGCTTGCTTCAAACCACAATTGTTACATGTCAGTCTCCTGAGTAGCTAGGATAACAGGAGTCCAGCATCTGGCTGAAAATTTAAATTTAACTGGATATCTTATTTTTTCCTGACATTCTTATGCAACAGATAAGCCCCAAATGCTTCTCAGGAGACTGTAGATGACTTTGGGAATGTCAGGATTTTCTGAGTCTGTATTTGTTTCAATACAGTGGAAAAAGGGGTTATACCATGAGGGAGGAACATACAAAGAACAAATACATTATAAATACATTAGAAACAGTAGCAAGAAAGAAAAACAAAATATTTTTGTCCCTATCTTGGGATTCATTTCACTTATCATCTTTTTGTTGTTGTTGTTGGTCATGGGGCTTGGACTCTGGGCTTGGGCGCTATCCCTCAGCTCTTCAGCTCAAGGCGAGCGCACTACCGCTTGAGCCACAGAGCCACTTCTGGTTTTTTAGTGGTTTATTGGAGGTTAAGTCTCAAGGACTTTCCTTCCTGGGCTGGCTTTGAACTGTGATCATCAGATCTCAGCCTCCTGAGTAGCTAGGGATTATAGGCATAAGCCACCCTGAACATCATTGTATATGGTCATATGTATATAGCTTTTGACCTCAAGAAAATGTGATACACACTCACACACTGGAGTTCTATGCCTCCATCAGAAAGAATGGCATCGCCCCATTTGCTAGGAAATGGAAAGACTTGGAAAAATTATATTAAGTGAAGTAAGCCGGGTACAAAGAAATATAGGTCACATAGTTTCCCTTATTTACAATAACTAGTATATGTCTAGGACAAGCAGAAAAGGTCAAAAGCTTCATGTAATTTTTAAAGAACCATTTAGGGTTAAATAATAAAAAATTCTGTGCAAGCCCTAAAGCACCAAATATGATCAAATAATCGCAAAGAATGAAGCTATAGCCCATCTTGCCTATAGACCTTCATTGTGAACTCTAATTGTAAGCCTCTTTGATCAAAATTAGTATTAAAAAGATGGAATTAATTCTGAACTGTTTTGTATTGCTTTTCTTCACATGTAGAATACAGAAAATGAACTGGCATTAGAAAAATAATTGTATTAGTTGAGATACATAGAGTCAAGCATGATCAACTTAGGTCTCAGGAAAGACTGGTCTGATTTTAAGGACTTGGCTCAAGCAGTAGAATGTGAAGTCTGTGGCCAGTAGCTGGTGGTCAAAGCTAGATCTGGTGGCAGAAGCAGAGGTGAAAGGTGATGAACAGTGAATGGCTTATCAGAAGAATAGGGGAGTATCAATTCTGCTCTGTAACAGTATTAAATATTGGTTCACAGAAAAAAATAATTCTATGTACTGCTTAAAATTCATTTAAACATTAAATCTGCCCATTGAAATAGGTATAGTTATTCAAATTCTCTGAAGAGAAAATGAGGCAGAGAGAAAATAATTAGCCTAAGATCCCACACTCTACAAGCTGAACATCTGAGATTTTTTGGGCAGTACTGCGGTTTGCAGTCAGGGCTTTTCTGCTCTATCCTTAAGCCATGCTCCAGCCCTGAACCTAAATATCTTGACTCCAACTAGCAATGTGTACTAGAGAGAAAATAGAGGATGACTAGATGAATATGATAGATTTTTTTAGGTACAAAAACTATAACTAGGAAGTGGCACTGTAGCTCAACTGGTAGAGCGCTTGCCTTGAGCTGCGCCCAAGCCCAGAGTTCAAGCCCCACAACTTACAAAAAATAAACAAAACTACAACTACTCTTTATATAGTAAGAAAAACTCTCTCTCTCTCTCTCTCTCTCTCTCTCTCTCTCTCTCTCTCTCTCTCACACACACACACACACACACACACACACACACACAAACAAAACTGTAGAAACATTGTATAAAAATGCATCTATTTAAGGATTCAGTAACAAAATATTAAAACCAATTCTCTTTAGAGAAAGCAAGATGCTAAGGACAAAACCTAAATGTCTTAAGTTGGTTCTATGCAATCATTTCTCTTGCTTAATCACTTGAAGATATGATGGATGAAAACTACTTGTTACAACCTTCTCAGTTAATTAGATTACACATGTGTTAGAAAATAATGTATGTATCAATGACTCATGTGATGTGTAAACATTTGAACTATTTCAGTGTATACTAGAATCTATGTGTAACAAATACAATTTCAGACAGTAGTTTCAAAAACTAAAATGCTATAAATAGTTGATGCTTCCTGTAACTCTCAATTGTCCTCCTTTCTTGGTTAATAACCAATGAATATGTATAAGTATTTTTCCATATACACAGCCATCATGTACAGTATCATGTAGCACAGAGGCTAGCACTCTACTACCTGAACCACAGCTGTACTTCTGGCTTTCTGGAGGGTAGCTAATGAAGATAAAGGGTCTCACAGATTTTCTTGCCTGGGCTGGCTTCAAATTGTGATCCTCAGATGTCTATCTCCTGAGTCAGTAGGGTCACAGGCATGACCCACCAGCACCTGGAATACCTTATTATTATTATTATTTTAATGATTAAGTTGTGCATCAGTGGCTCACACCTGTAATCCTAGCTGTGCATGAGGCTCAAATCTGAGGATCACAGTTCAAGGCCAGCCTGGGTAGGTGAGATTCTTATCTACAATTAGCTTCCCCCAGAAGTGGAGCTGTGGCTCAAGTTATGGGCCCTAGTGTTGAGTAAAAAGGAGCAGGGACAGTGCCCAGTCTCTTAAGCTCAAGCTGTAGGACTGGTACAAAAATAAACAACCAGAAACCACCTGATTATTTGTGGAATATCTTTTTGCCTTTATAGTACTTACAGTGGATACATTTTATATCTTACACTATTTAAATTTATGATCTCTCTTTTATGAATGTCACCTTTATGTTTCAACATTTCACATACTGAAGTGAGGCCTGAAAGCACTGAACATATACATCTGGGGTTAAAAAGTTAAATATATTTAATTGCAATTTGAAATAAGGAATCCAATTTTCTTTCAAGTGGATAAGCAAGTATACAAACACAATTTTTCAAAGCTTCTTTCATTTTTTCCACTGGTTTATGATGTTATTTTTCAAGTAGCATTAGACACTCACAATGTCAGTGTCAGAAATGATGCAAAGCTTTTAATAAGTGTTTAGCTCTTGCCTTTTAGAGTCAGAATGCTAGGTTTAAATGTACCCCAAGAGACAAATGATACTGGCACCAGGAGAGTGAGGTAAAAGGATGGTGAGTTTGAGGCTAGCACGGGTGAAAGAGCAAGACTTTGTCTTCAAAACACAAAATCGAGCAAAACAAAACAAAAAGGAACACTAGGCACCCCGATACTCACTTACATATTAACTGGTTGATAGAAATGTGCTCAACATATAAGACACAAAGATATATTGACTGACACAAATTTCATTAAAAAAGCACCCAAATACATAACTTGCTTTTATTAAACAGGAAAAGTATTCGCACATTTTTCAAAGAGGCAAATATTTCAATAGTTTTAAGGAAGACCAACAACTCAATGTCAGCTTGTTTGAATAAAGCTTCTGGAATAAAGGAACAATAACATTCTTGAAGTAGGCACAGGACACCAACAAGCGCTAGATTCCAGAACAGTTAGAAACCAATCAATTAGGCACTATTTTATTACCTTTGTAAGCTTTCATGTAAGTATATATTATTATTTAGAATATTAGCATCTGTACTATATAGTGACTATCATTTTACTTGAATGAACATCAGGATTTTAGCAACTTCAAATACTCTTTAAAATTCTTCAAAATGGACACATAAATCAACATCCTTCGTCTCTTCATACCCAATGTGAAAATAATTGTCATATCAACATGTTCACAGGAAGATTTTTTAAGGCTTCTGGCACATAAAACATGTAGTATCTTTATGACAATGTTATAATTATATACAGAAATATTTAAAACTTTTCTTGTACAATGTAAGGTATAAAGGTTAAAAAATCAAGGGTTCTATATCAATAAAGTACTCCAATATTTTTTCCTTTAGATTTGACATTCATTTGTAATAAAAGAATGTGCAATGTAAGTCTCACACAATAACTGGCTCATCAATGAAAATAATTGAACTGAATATATTTATTTGATATTCTAGTTTTTTTAATCATTCTTCAGCACAAAACAGGCTTTATTATAACTTACAAACATCTGCAACTAATCTATAACACTGAGGCAGCAAATGCCAGACCTGTGTCTGCCTATTTATGTGCTGTACAACTCTATAAATCTTCATTTAAGCATTTTGTATCAAGCACTATTCTAGACATTGTGTCAATAGGAAGAATCAATAAAGCATAACTATTTCTCATTTGAAAAAGATGAAAGTCATTTATATTGTATTTCAAAGTTCTACAGCAGCATCTTTAGCTCTTAAGACCAGAAAAACAAAAGGACCAAAACATCATTATAAATTATAAATTCTAGTAACTCTTCTTTTGGCATTAAAATCCACAGCAGAAATGCTTATATTTTAGGAGATAATATATTAGTGTAAATCTGAATATACATTTGTCAACATTCTCCGTGGGTAGGAAATTGGTCTGTAACGTAAGTGGCAAAGTGCAGTGTGGCAGAGAAACATTTAAGGGCTCTCCTGGGCATCAGAGGATAGGGAACGGCTCAATCGTGACCTTCCATTCACAGATATTGTATTTGATGGAACAGTAACCTACGAAAAACAAAACACATTTTACACCGATAGATTTAAATTGGGACAGCTGTCTACTTTTCAACAATTACCACGAATTAACTTTTGCTTCGTTGTAAATGCTAACATTCAGTATTATTCAATGATTTACAAATAATCAAGAATAAATGTTCACCCTACCATGAAATGAGAAATGAGAGAGTTGTTATTTTCACAACAAACAAGTTAAATAATCCATTAACACATCTTAGTCTTTATAAAATTACCAAATCAACATAAAGGACAAGAGCACAAACAGACTGCAGGCCAAGCTGTTGAAGAACATTTTTAGCTAGATTAATTCTGCTTTCCCAAAAGTGCTTTGGAAAAAAATATAAAAAGGTAGCTTTCACCAAGCAATATTTTTAAAAACAATTTCTATATTAATGTTATACTTTCACTTGACAGTCCCCTCTCAGTGACCTTTTCATTTATTAAAAAACAAAACTCAAAAGCAATAACAACCAGAAGTGTTGCTCAAGAGGGGCTCTAAATGGTACGTATGTAGATTTTAATTAATAAGTAAAAATCTAATAAAAATGTTTTAGGAACAGAACTCTAGGCATTCACACACAGTAAGAACCAAGGAGGATACTCTTAGGAGAGAAACACAAAGGCACAATACCTATATGCCTCTGATAATATAAAATAATATTTATCTAAATGAATTCCAGGAAATGGAATGAGGATTCTTCTTTGCTGCTGTTTTCATTTTCTTTTCTGTCTTGTTTGTTCATTTATCTGTCTTTGGTAGGGTTAGGGGAGGGAGTGGTACAGAAATAGAGGGACAAAGGATAAACAAACGCAGAAGCGGTTCTCACTAGAAACTATGTTGAAAATGAACTGTACAACTTTTGGGTGCGGGTGGGAGGGAGAAACTGGAAGAGTGGGAGGGAAGGGGTGACATTGTCCAAAAAGACAATTCTTTACCTGACATCTATAACAACGGTAACCCCTCTATATATCACCCTTATAATAATTAAAAATAAATGTTTTCTGAAAAGCTCTTGGATTGTTATTTCACCGCTTTAGATTCATAATCAAGCACTGTCATGTTTTTACAAAACCAGAACCAAAGCACAAACTACCACAGATTCTATGAGTGCAGCAAATTAGTGAGAAGAAAGGGGAACATTGGTAAAAGAGGTAATTGATAAAGAGGTAAATTGGAAAATATTAAGTTTGACTAGTTTTTCTTGTATTTAGTTTCTGGTTTATAGTAAATAAAAATTTGGTCATCTATACTTGATTATGATTTTCTTGTGGGCCTTATGAATCTAGGATTGGGAGGCGGGAATGGCTGACATAAAATGTCTAAGATGGAAAGTTGCTGCCATGGAAATGTACCTGTTCTCTGTCTTCCATTCAGGTTCCATATTTTCCAAGTATAGCAAAGGTAATGACTTTTCATTCTAATATTGTTCCTCCAGGGAAATCAACTGAATAACTCATGCCAAACTTGTGGGTTTTTTTTTTTTTTGGTTGGTCATGGGGCTTGAACTCTGGGCCTGGGCGCTGTCCCTCAGCTCTTCAGCTCAAGGCGAGCGCTCTGCCGCTTGAGCCACAGTGCCACTTCTGGTTTTCTGGTGGTTAACTGGAGATAAGAGTCTCATGGACTTTCCTGTCCCGGCTGCCTTTGAACAGAGATCCTCAGATCTCAGCCTCCTGAGTAGCTAGGATTTCAGGCATGACCCACTGGCATCTGACCCCAAAATTGTGGTTCTATAAATCTTTGTAAAATGAAAGTACTGAAAGCTGCCAAAATGCTTATGGTACCATAGCTAGAAAATAATGGTTATTTACAATGTTATTGTCTGCAAGAAATTTTCTGAGTCCGACAAAACTTTTAATATCAAACATTTTTAAAATATGGACCTAGATTTATAAATGCTTTATTTGAAAATTACATAGGAGTTGAATGGGAGTAGGGTATGGAAAAACCCTTCAGAAATCTAAAAAAAAATCATGGTGTGTTCATGAATACATTTACACTACAGCAATTATCTAAGTAGTTGTTCTAATGTGAACTAGCCATCATGGTAAATGTTAATTGTTTTGGTATGAGCCAGATCCATAAGTCAGGTTGGTAGTTGGAGTTAAGTTGAAGATTTAGAGGCAAAGACAAAGCCAATTTTGTGATGAAAATCTAAACTATCAGAGTCACTGGAGATTTTATTAGGTAATATAATTGTTCTATAAGAGAAATCTCAGACTTACTACCCTAGAAATGTACTTATTACCTCACTTATATAACTGTAACCCCTCTATACATCACCTTGAAAATAAAAAAAATTAAAAAGGAATTTGTCTATCTTAAAAAAATGTCACAATTTACAAGGAACTAGAAGAAAATCTTCAACACGGGATTCAACAGCAAAGAATAAGAGCCTTTCCATGTCTATTTTCCATCAACTTTTGAAAGATTTCCATATAAACACAGCTCCATATAAACACACGTCCATATAAACACATTTCCATATAAACACAGCTCAATGGAAGCAATCAAATATATACAACAATCCACTACTCAGGTTAAAAGAAAGAGTAGCTCTATCCCTCTGCTGAATCTACCTTTAGACCTCTGAGATTTTTGCATGAACTTAGATATTTTGCATACATTACATTAAGATAATACTTATCTTGATTACTTTTGCTCCCCCTTAAATTATGTATCTGTCCTTCCCCATTAAGCTCTCAACAACCCCCTCTTAGTTCCCTCTGCTAAGAATCTTTGCCTATTTTTAAAATTTATTACTTTTGATGTTGGAGATTCAGTACAAGGCCTTACTCAGGCCAAACAGGCCCTGTACCACTAAACTGAACTTCTAGTTCCACTGACTTGCTTCTGTAAAGAATGGTCACCTTTGCATGCATTACTAATATGAACAAGTTTTGCAAGTTTTGAAACTATACATGTGTATTTTTGTGCATTCCTATCTACAGTGTCATTTTCAGCAGTATTTTGACTATTTTATTGTAATAGGACAGTCTATTCTGTGAATAAACTTCTATTTACTATATTAGTTTTTAGATATTAGGGTTATATTTAATTGGAGCTACTACAAATAACAACTGATTAAAACTTTAATATGTAAATTCTGGTACACAAAAGCATAATTTGTATGAGTGTGTGTGTGCCAGTCCTGGGGCTTAAACTCAGGGCATAGGTGCTGTCCTTCAGCTTTTTTGCTCAAGAGTAGTGCTCTACCATTTGAGCCACAAACTTTACTTCCATTTTTTGGTGGTTAATTGGAGACTTCAGACCAAGATTCTCAGATCTCAGCTTCCTGAGTCAGTAGGATTACAGGTATGATTCACTGGTGCCTAGCTACAACTTTTAGGAGTACATAATTGCAAGTGAAAATGCTGATGAGTGTACTGATTGTGACTATTATTAGCACCTATGTCCATTTTGAGTGAAATAAAATTACATATGAAATATTCATTAAAAAATTCAAAATGTTGCACTGTACAGACTCACAGCTATCAATAACTTCCTATTGAAAAGGACAAAATTTTATACTCAAATACTAAGTAATGAGTCTGAAATAGGATACAATTGTAGACCTTCTTTCTGTATTGATTCACATCACGCTCATTCTGGAAGCAATGAGTGTTTCAGTGTGGAAGGAGTGGCACATCAGTTCCAATAACAATAGCAGGTACATAGCTGCTGGTCCAAGTACACAATGCTGCCATCCTATAAGGCATTTCCAATATAATGCACCATGTTCTCTAGTTCAAAGAAACTGACTAGTATAGTCAGTGGCTTAGCACAAAAGCATGGCAGTAAGTTGTGTGAAGTGACTATGTTCCATTGTGGGGTAGATGTACCATTGCTTTTCAGTCCCAGACTATGTCTAAAGCAGAGCTTTCTTGTAATCATTTTTGTACACACTTTGTCCCGCAAAATGTTTAGTTTTTATGTGCTAAAAATTACCTGCCAAGTTAACTGAACTGAGAAAACTGTAGAGTGTTAGTGACTAGTTGGAAACTCACTCAAGACTGTAAGACTACAAGACTATAAATAGAAAAATTTTCAAAAATGTTTCATGGAAAAAAAATGGGAATGCAAAATTTCATGGACATGTTTCCACCTTAAAAAATAACCCCTGTTTTCACTGTATTTGATGTTGGTATAATTTGTGGATGGGAAGGGAAAAAACAAATTGCTTAAATAGGGATACAGTTGGACCCGTTGCAACAATGAGATGTACCAGTCGTTTTGTCGAAAAACTAACTTTACAACTTTGGAAGAGGGGTGGGACCGCCGTGGGGGCTGGAAGGAGATGGGAAGGGATGGGAAGGGGAAACAAAGGAGGAGGCAACAATGCTTGATAAGAAATGTACTCATTGTCTTGCCCATGTAATTGTAACCCCTCTGTATGGTATTTTCACAATAAAAAATAAATACATAAAAACAACTGAAGATTAAAAAATAAAAACATGTCATGATCAGTCAAATATCAATTTCAATATTTAAAGCATACCAGATTTTTATGATGCCTGAAACCTAAATGCAGAGCCTACAAATATACAATTTTTTTAAATTGTGAAAATACAGAGGGGTTACAATTACATAGGTAATTACATCTCCCAACCCCCCCCCACACCAAAGTTGTATAGTTTGTTTTTCGACACAATGACTTGTACATCTTATTGTTGCAATGGGTCCACCTGTATCCCTATTTAAATGATTTGTTTTTTCCCTTCCCCTCCACAAATTATACCAACATCAAATACAGTGAAAGCAGGGGTTATACTGTGGGGGAGGGACATACAAAGCAACAAAGAAATCATCTTATAAATATGTTAGAAACAATCGCAAGAAAGAAAACAACATTTGAATATTTATCTTGGGGTTCATTTCACCTAACATCAACTTATCTGACCTTTTCTGCTTGTCTCAGTCAAATAAACAAAATTCAAATCTAACCCACTGAATTGTTCCTTCCAATTTCCTTTCGTCCTGAAGCCATCCAATGTTTTGTCTTGATTATGTCCACACAGACAGCACCACCAAACTCTCTGGGAGAAGAATGACTGCTGCTCACTCCCTATCAGCACATACAGGCAACTGGCTTGAGAAGCTCAGTGTGAGCAAAGGGCATGTGTTTGGAAGGCCTAGGCATGCCTTTCCCCTTTTTTCTTCCTTACACCAGATTTAATTTCTCTTGAACTCAATGTTTTGTTCAACAAATCTCTTAACTCTTCTTTAAATAGCTTCTCAAATGATAAGAGGAGGAATTCATGAATGAAATTTCTAGAGAGTGGAATAATGAGCACTTTTTTTTTTTTTTGGTCAGTTGTGGGGCCTGAACTCTGAGCCTGGGCGCTGTCCCCCAACTTTTCAGCTGTAGACCAGCTCTCTACCACCTGAGCTTCAGCCTCACTTCCGGTTTTTTCTGCTTATGTGGTGCTGAGGAATCAGGGCCTCGTGCATGCAAGGCAAGCACTCTACCACTGAGCCACCTTCCCAGCCCCACTTTCTTTGTTTTTAACATCAGTGTTCAGGTGCTTTATAACAGGACAAAGGGGAATAAGGGAGGAGTCTAAAGCAATACAGACTGGGGATAGGGAAGTATTGAAGTGTTGTTCAAAGCCACCTCTGTATCTCACCATTTTGTTGTTCCCCTTCCCTTCCTCAATTCAGATAAACATATACACAAAGGCACTGGATACCAAAATCAAATACAGTGACAACAGGGGATAAACCAGAGGCAAAAAGAAAGAAAGAAAAAAAATAAGTAACTTCATACAGTACATTAAAAACAACAACAACAAAGAAAAAACCTCTTGTTTCCATATCTTGGAGTTCGGGCAAATCAATATAACAGGGATACTCACAAGACAATATTTTGGAAATGAACTTTACAATTTGGCGGGGGGAGGGAGATAGGGGAATAGGGGGTTGGGAGGAAGGGAAAGTAGAAGAAAAACAAGGGAGGGGTAACAATGTTCAGTGAGAGAAATGTACTTTCTACCTTACATATGTAACTATAATCCCTCAATATATCACCTTGATAAATAAATAAATAAATAAATAAATAAATAAATAAATAAATAAATAAATAAAGCCCCCTCTCTTGTTGCTTTCTTAAATCTCAGTAACAATCACTACACTACTGTGGCAGGGCATCATGAGGACTTGAGTTTCTGTGTTAGGTCTCATCTTCATTCTCGACATTATTTTCTACTTTTTTTTAAAAAATTGAAGCTACAAAATTCACCTATATCTGGTAGTAGTTACTTTGGTCTCTGAAGGAACTATCAATGAAAACTTCTAGGTTCCTGCTACCAAAACTCCATCATTTCTGAATTAGGAAGGAATTTTCAAAGAAATCTTTTTATGGGTTAACATGTTTTTTAAAAAATAAGAGTATATATACATATATATGTATACATATATACATGTGTGTATATATATATACATATTTATATATGTATATAACTCTATATATAAAACTATAACTTTATAGTTAGAGAGTTATAATTTTATATATATATAATTATAAAATACTGAAGCATAGACATATTCCACACCTGGCCCATGTTGTGGAAAACAGAAAACAGACCTGACATATTTTTAATTATGTGTGAGACTCTGGATTCTTTCAGTATGTACTTCCAAATTGATTCCTAACATAAAGGAATATCTTGTGGCAGGTTCCCTATTCAGATTTAATGCTACAAAGAAAAAAAAAGTTCCCTAAGTATTAGTTTGACAACATCACAAATAAACCTACTGTCACCCATCTGATAACAGAAACTTACTCTTTTCAGCTTGGCAGCAGCCTCTCCAGAACGAATTGCAGTCAGCAAGCTTTGTCGGATCTGTTCTGGGTCAGAGCTTTGGAATGTTAAAGAACTTTGTCTCTTAAGGGTGAACGAAGGGCAGTCAGTTGGAGTTGATACTTGAGAGTTGGGCTCACTGAATGTAGAGTTATTTTGCTACAGAAATAAATGCAAAATATCTATGTAAATTCCAAGAGAAGAATAGGCCATTTTTGTAAAAAAAATTTTTTTTCATCCTCTGTAATTCCTTAAGAACCATCATTTGGCATACTGGTGATTAGACACAACTCTGTTACTTGCCACTCATTATCTTTGCTGTCACAGCCAGGCTGGAGGATGAGGGATTTGCCATCTTTTCCCTTAAGTCAGGAAGAGAAATAGAATCTCTCCATTTCATAAATACATTTTTTACTGTGCTTTAGTTAAATAATGAATACACAGATTTAGGTAGAAGAGCCAAATTAATAATCAAAAATCCCACAAACTGAAGAATTATCAACTTGGAAATAACTATTTTTGAATGTACAGAATAATAAAGTTCTGACAATTTCAAATTACTTCAATCTAGTCTACCTTCTAATAAAGGACTGTATTCATTCCACTACATCTAATAGTTTATTGGGAAATAACAAGAACTCCTTAGTATTGCTTTTTCTCATGAGACTAAAAATAAACATTAAGAATGAACTAAATTTTTAAATTAATTCAGCCTAACTTCTGTGTGTGTGTGTGTGTCTGTGTGTCTGTGTGCGCGCGCGCACGCGCTAGTACTGAAACTTGAACTTAGGGCTTGAGTGCAGTCTATTTAGCTTTCTCCACTTAAGGATATTCTACCCCTCGAGCCATAGAAGAGTCTTATGGATTTTCCTGCCTAGCTGGTTTTAAATCTTGATCCTCAGATATCAGCCTCCTGAGTGACTTGGATTTCAGGAGTGAGCCATCAGTACCATACAAATTTAGTACAACTTCCTAAGAAGGACTCTTTAGTGACTGCTCTATCTGGCAAGTGTTACATCAAGTAATCTTAAAAGTAGGCTAAGAATGTAGCTAAGTTGTAGAGTACTTGCCTAGCATAGGCAATGCCTATAATAAAAGCCCAGTTCAATCCCAGAATTGTAAAAAAAGCAAGCCTTTTTCAAATTGTCCAATATATGTAACTTTATTCAAAAAAAGAGCTTAGAGCTCATAAGGACTCAAGCAATGATGCAAAAACTACATCATCTAAATCAAACTTCTATTATTTAAGAATGGTAATACATTCCAAGAAAAAAATGCAGCCTGGCTCCGTTCGCTCACATCTGTAACCCCAACTTCTCAGGAGAGATCTAAGGATCAAGATTCAAAGTCAGCCCAGGCAGGAAGGTCTGTGACATTCATATCTCCAATAAACTACTCAGAGAAAGCTAGAAGTGGTGTGGTGGCTCAAGTTGTAGAGCTCTAGCCATGAGTAAAAAGAAGCTAACGGACAGTGTGCAGGCCTTGAGTTCAATTCCAGGACCAGCAAAAAAGAAGGAAGGAAGGAAGGAAGGAAGGAAGGAAGGAAGGAAGGAAGGAAGGAAGGAAGGAAGGAAGAAAGGAAGGAAGGAAGGAAGGAAGGAAGGAAGAAAGAAAGGAAGGAAGGGAGGGAGGGAGAAGGGGAGGGAGGGAGGGAGAAGGGGAGGGAGGGAGAAGGGGAGGGAGGGAGAAGGGGAGGGAGGGAGGGAGAAGGGGAGGGAGGGAGGGAGTGAGAAAGGAAGGAAGGAAGGAAGGAAGGAAGGAAGGAAGGAAGGAAGGAAGGAAGGAAGGAAAAGAATGAATAAAGAAAAGAAAGAGATAACGAAGTATGATTCATGTTTTCTCACTCTAGGAATGTTTGAGAAAGTATAAGTATTTCTGAAACTGTCACACAAATATGAATCTATTATTTAAACAAAATCAAAGTATAAGTATATCCAAAGTATTTCTTAAAATTGCTTGTGGGTTTCATCCTCTCCTTGGATTATACTAATCTACACCTGGTAAAATGCACCACTTGGTTGACAAAACACCAAGTGCAGACAGTGAACTTTCTGCAAAGTTGAGGTAGTGGATAGATGGTGTTCTAGTTTAGTTCTTTTTGGGAAAAAAAACCCACTAAATTAACAAAACAAAGGATTAAGAAAATTATTTTAATAGTGCTTTCAACCTAGCTACATTTAAAAATTGTTGGTAAGTTGAGGTTGAATGTACATGATAGAAGATGCATGCCTGAGATATATAATGTTGAAAATCTGGTCTTAGATACCATTAACATTTCATATGACTGAAACTACTTATTTGGCTATGATATACTATAAAATTGGAAGAAAAAAAGTAAACCAAAATAATCCAGAATAATTAAAAACAAATCAACAAAACACTGCATTTTAACCAAGTTGCACTTGGTAAAAGTTAACCAATATATACTTATATTTTAAAAAGGTAGTCATTACCTTATCACTCCCATCAGGTTGTGGAATGTCTGTAGACTTATTTGCAAAAATCTTCCTGTCTTCTATGTCAGTTGGAGACTGGGCACACATTCTCTCCCTGGAGGTCTCAGGACGTGTCTTACTGAAAGACTGTGACCTTTTCACTACAGCCAGGGCAAAGGGTGAAGGAGCAGAACTTGAGTATGGCCGTGGGGCACCGAAAGTTTTCAAAGTCTTCAGATTCAGTGATGCTGCCTGACCAGCAGGAAGAGACACAGGTTTGGGAGCTATGGGAGGCGGGAAGGTTTCAACAGGAAGCAACACTGGTTTGGGAGCTGTGGGTGGTGGAGAGGGACCGGCAGGCTTCTGTCTGATGATGTCATCATCTGTTTGTGTAAAATGCTGCCCTGGAGCAGAGGGAATTGTTTTACTCAGGGGAGAAAGCCTCGGTTCTGATGGAGGCGGTACATCCTTTTCCATCTCTTTACTTGTTAGCTCTTTGATGCTGGAGGTAGGAGTAGGGACAGTATGGACACTCTTAGCAGCTGCAGATGTGACATAATGACCTGATACTCTCTTCTGCATCTGCAAGAAAAATGAACTTGGTTTGGCTTGGGGATTTGAAACCCGAGATTTAAATTTTGACTCCAATATATTGTTTATATCTTCCAAATTTGGTGCAAAAGCAGCTGTGCATATGTCTCTGGTTATTCTGGGAGGTTTCAGAGGACTGTTTGTGGCACTCTCTGGTGAGCTCACTGCCCTGTGAAACTGATGCTCTGTTCTCAAGCTTGATTGTGGCTTGAGGTCTAGCAGGGGTTCCTTGGAGCCCTCAGGAATGACAAGGTCTTCTGTTTGCATGTAAGTTTCTTTCACATTCTCATAAGTGGGCTTTTGTCCAAAAGCATGTACCTTTTGGTCATCTTTATATCCTATAGTTTCCGATTCCCCGTCTTTCAATATATCCAGGGATTTGGGAGGCACTATTTTATAAGTAGTCATTCCAATTTTGGGTATGTATTCTCTTGTAATTTCATTTGAAGGTTTGGGCTTGGGATTATAGTCAGGTCTGTAAAGTGGAAAATTCTTTGGGTGAGAAGCAGTTGCATTTTTATCACTTCCATCTGTAGGAGACAAAAGATGATCCCTCCCTTGTACACACACTGGGTTTTTCATGGAAAGTCTATCTTCTGAACGTATTAGAATGCTCTGACTCCTGTAAGCTTTTGAGGTATCTAGAGAATCTTGTAGACTTGGGAAAGAGTGTTGAGTTGATTTGTCATTTGAAGTTTGCACACTTTCATCAGTCTTGAAGTCAGACAAATTATGATCTTGGTGACTCCCATTCAAACTGTTACAGGAAGATGCTGTCTGAATTGCTACATCTTGCATTTTTGTCTTCTCTTCATCAGGTTGACTCAGTGCTTGGTCTGGTACTGATGTTGCTGCTAGGTGATTTTCCTGGAAACTTAGAGCATCATTAACCTTTATTTCCACGCCTGTATTTTTTGCTTCACCTTCTACACTGACGTCTGTTCTTTTCACTCTGGTTATCATATTATCTTCTGGTTTGTTGTAGACAATGATTTCATTTTTGAAATAAAGATAAAGGAGAAATAAATATTGTCACATTTATAGAAAAAAGTAGGAAACCTCAAGATTTCAATATTTGTTTTCAATATCTGCTACAGATAATTTTCAATTCAATAGTTATACAAAGGCAGGCATGGGCTATACACACATAAAGGACTAAGTATGGAACCCATTTAAGTAGTATAGCCTCATGTTTATTAACAAGCCCTTTGCACCTGATTGTTCTCAGATGTAAAAAGGTAAAATGTGTGTTTTAAATTGAATACAATTTGTATGACTCTCTTAGGAGAGGGCACTGCCTAAAACAAATATAGAAGGCACCTATGTTTCTTATAAGACTTCATTTTTAGCAAGCAAAGAAACTAACAAATTCAAAAATAGGATTTTCCCTTTTTTTTCTGTGCAGACATGTTTCTATAATCCCTAGTATGTTTATATTTCATGTCTAACACTAAAACAATCTTAGCAAATATTGCTGGTTTTAATTAGGACAGGCTCCTGAAAACATTATTTTTCAAGATTTGAAATGGAAACAATCTAAATGGATTGTTTTGTTAATTGGGTGATCTTGCTGAACACCTTAGCCATGAGATGGGTGATTTTAAGTACATGAGAACAATCATGTTGGTTCTGATTTTCTTCTGTGAGAAAGAAGACTATCTCATTCTTCCAGAGTCAATGGGCAAGGAGGCAAACAGCCTGCTCTCTCCTGTATGACTTTTTCTCTAAAATTTATTTTCCAGTATCTGTGTTAATAAAACAACAGCTTCTTGTCAACAAGATGGCAATGAGGTAAAATTTGAAAGTGTGTTAGTATAATGAATATATGTCATGTGCATGGAGTGTTTTACATACTTTCTCCTCTATGCAATTGCCCCGAGTTAACACTTCTGCATGAAAACTAATCCTCTTCTTCAAAGCCCTAAATAGCCTCCCTTTTCAGATAGGAGAAGTTTATACAAAATAGTGAATTGTCAGTTTTAGTCAAAAAATAAAAAGATGTCAAGTATTTCTCTATGGTTTTGTCATTGACAAATGTTACTTAAAGAGAATACCCCTTTGTACTATTAAGGATAATTAAAACTTTTTATATTTCAAAGAATACCACATCAGCTGCACTGCTTAAAATAGAATGAATCAGACAAGAGTTCTTGTATCTCAAGAATAATCGATATCCATATCAAAAAGTCATATCATAAAAACTGTATATAAAGTTTAAAAATGCATTGACATTTTATACTTTGTCTAATTATACAATTATTTGTTCATGGAAGTTTATAGTACAAATTAATTTTTAATCTGGACTTTAATTTTATCTTTCTAAATAAAATGCAACTGGTTATTAGCCAGATTTTCATTTCACTATTTTCAATGGGTTATTACATCTTAATCATTGTCTCTCCAACATTTGACTATTATTCCCCACTATTGCCAGACTGGGGAATCTAGACTTAATCACTGACCTTATTAGCAGCTTGACCATCTTCAATATGTGACAATGATGCTCAACAAGTGCCTATGAACCACTAGTTCATTTTCCAAGGAAGGCCAGGAGAGGGAGGGGGTAGCTTTTGAACTATCATGTCTTTTCCTTACTTAAACACTGATATGGCACTTCAAAGAAAAAATGGTTTAGCTAGTTCCATATAATACATATAAGAAGAAATATAAGAAAACTACTTTAAAGGTAAGAAACTATTTTAAACATAGACTACATGTTGATAAACATCATTACAAAACAGGTGTAAATAAAAAAAATACTACATAAATGTCCTTTTAAAGCCAGTACTGATCTGATGTCAAAAATCTTAGCAAAATAGTTTATTATTATTAAAGAAAGGTAGTTTTTCATTGATTTTTCAATATGAATACTATTGTTATCATGGTGTATGTAGTGCAAACTGAATCAAGAAGAAAAGAATGTGTTGTGTCCTGCCTCAAGAGATAGAGTGTCTAGCCGGGCGCTGGTGGCTCATGCCTATAATCCTAGCTACTCAGGAGGCTGAGATCTGAGGAGTGCGGTTCAAAGCCAGCCCGGGCAGGAGAGACCGTGAGACTCCTATCTCCAATAAACCACCAGAAAACCGGAAGTGGCGCTGTAGCTCAAGTGGTAGAGCACTCTCCTTGAGCTGAAGAGCTGAGGGACAGCGCCCAGGCCCAGAGTTTAAGCCCCATGACCGACCAAAAAAAAAAAAAAAAAAAAAAAGAGGTAGAGTGTCTATCTAGCAAGCATGAGGCCTTGAGTTCAAGCTTCACTACTACCAAGAAAAAAAGAGAAAACTAATTTATCTTTAGAACTTCTCAGAGTGGTATCATACAATTGTATTGAAAGCAGGGAAAATAAATCATAAGGATATATATATATATATATATATATATATACACATATAAATACATGCATATACATAACTCCTATACATACATATAAACCTATAAAACTCTATAGCAAGATACATGGGTAAATTATATATATATGTGTGTATATGTCTGTATTTGTGTATATTTGAATGTATGTATATATGTAGTCATTGGTACTATCTATTTCTTGTATATATAAGAATATTATAGCCCTGTGTTTTCTACAAGTTTTTAGTATTGTATAGTAATTTAAACAGGATTATTAGCATTCAAATGCCACTTCCTTCTTATTGCTTTAAAATATACCAAAGTGTATTACTTGAATTTTCTACAGTGCACTTAAGAGACAAATTCAATCCTGTGTATATTATACTAAATATTCTAGTACTCATTTTGTATTATGAGGATTTTACATAAAGTATTTTCTGTGATTCAAAACTGTCCAATTCAGCTGAAGAATAAGAGATGTTAAACTAAATGACTGCTAGTAATGAAGTAGCAAAACAAATATGGTGGGATCTGGATAAAAATGAATGGGTGAAGTAGATGGAAAATTATATTCTACACAGACACAGGTATAGCATAAATTACATCATCAGGAAAAAAGATGCTGTCCTGATTCATTCATGAAAAGTGGGAATCAGTGGTAAATATGGATACATAATCTGGCAATTTATGTCTTGAAAATCAGGTAAATAAGTTTAATTCCAAACATAGCAATTTGACTATGGAATAAAACAGTCTTGCAGTAGGGAATTAGAAGCAAAAGAGAAAAGGAAAGAGACAGGAAGGGAAGAGAACGAGATCACAAAGAGATGTACAACTTTAAGGTCCAAAATTTCACTTTTATAACCTCAAGATTAAGCAACAACAGCAGAAGTAGTATACAGGATAGCTAAGAGCATCCTTTGTGATATTGCCTGATTTCAAGCCCTAGTTCTACCATTTACTGTTTGTGAGATTTTATATGTTTGTGACTCAACCATCTGTAATAATAACATATCCCATACCACTCATAAATGCAGCAGACATGGAGCAAATACACAAGATTAAATGAATTAAGATGTGTTAAGAACAGTCCTTTAGTACAACATCTGGTATATTAGGAAAATGTTGGTTCTTAGCATTTCTATAACTCACCAATCTTTTGGTTTGGGCTATGGTCAGCTACAGGGTCTTCGTTGCTGTTATCATGTGCAGCATTGTGTTGTCCTCTGGAAGATATGATATTGTGTTATATATATACATATATGTGTATATATATTTATATGTCATATATGTTATATATTTAAAGACATACACACCATAAAAAACAGTCCATAATTTTCAAAGATAGATGAGCTAAATATCCTTCTTTATTTCAACTAAATACTGGAAATTTAATAGCTAAGAAGAACAGATCTGACAGGAAATGCTGCTACAAAACATGAGCTTTCATACAGTTGTCTTATTACAAAGAAAACTATGAGAAGCTTGGTAAAATAGGCCTTTCCAAAATGGCAGTTTTATTATTTTTATTACTGGCTATTTGTTTTTAAATAAAATGGAAATTAAGCACACATTTCAGTATTACATATGTCAAAGTCAACCAAATAAATCAAGATGTAGATTGACCATATTGATTTATCTTCTGACGATACAACAGTTTAAGTTGGAAAAAATCCCATGCAAATTATGGTAAATTCTGATGACAATGGTTTATTTTGCTTGGATGACTTTGGCTTTATTCATGGTGCTTCCTGTCACACCAAAGTAGACTAGAGAAGTTTTCCATTCTTGGGATCAAATGGAAAGTGCATTCTCTACATAATAAAGTTGGCTGGGGAAACAATGGGAATTTAACATCATACTCTCATATGCAGAACTGTTTTCATATGCCAGTCAGGGAAAATATTTCAGGTGTATTCCCTGAAAACTGGAAACTGGATGTATCATTTAGATCAAATAATGGGTAAAATACACATACAAACTAAAACTTTAATTTTTGACTTGTGTAAATTAACTACATTTTATGGGTTATTGAACACAGGGAAATCAGAACTGAATTTGCTTTTTTTAAAAAAACACAATTACATGCGAATAGATACTTCATAAATAAATAAGGGGGTGCAGTCTAAGCAAAAGGGCCAACTCTGTTTAAAATTTCAGATCCACTTTGCAAAAGAATAGTGTTAACTAAATAAACTGTCAGCAACTGTTCTAGTACACAAGCTACTTACTGCCCATCTGTAGTTCTAGTTTCTTGGGCTTTGTTCTTGACGTTTTGTGAGGCCTGTCCACTACCAGTGCCAAGGGCTGAGTAGAGATCATTTTTCAACATATTTACTGTGGTAGTAGATGACAAAGGAACACTGAGTGACTTCAGGGAAGTATTTTCAGATTGATCTTCAGGCACTTCGTTCAGTTCTTCCTTTTCATCTATCTCTTCAAGACTATAATCAGAGCTTATTCCAGCTACAAAACAATATAGATATGATAACTTTAATTTGACTCACCCAATATAATCTTATTAAGAGGTATTTAATATGTAGCTTCGGTTCTTAAAAATCTGATTCTGATTCTTAATAGTGAAATATTTTACCAATGGTGAATAAACATGTTCGCATACACTCAAGTTATCTTAGAATCACACAATTCTAAAAAGAATGTGCTATCAATCTACGTATGATTCAGGAAAGGTTATTTAATCTCATAAGTTTCAAATGACTTCATTTAGAAATATAATTTTCAGCAGGGGATAAACAATGCTTGATAGGAAATGTACTCATGACCTTGCTCATGTAACTGTAACTCCTCTGTACAGTATTCTTACAATAAAAACATTTTTAAAAAAGAAATAAGAAATATAACCTTCAATGAAATGGTTTTATAGACATGTAATAACAATACAACTGACATAAAAGTAAATCAACTTAAATATGCAACCTAAAAGAATATGAGACATTCACTGGACACCAGTGACTCACACCTGTAATCCTAGCTACCCAGGAGGCTGAGATCTGATGGTCATGGTTCAAAGCCCAGCCTGGGTAGGAAAGTCTGTGAGACTCTTTTTTTTTTTTTTTGGTCGGTCGTGGGGCTTGAACTCTAGGCCCAGGCACTGTCCCTAGCTCTTCAGCTCAAAGCTAACGCTCTACCAATTGAGCCACAACAGCACTTCCATTTTCTGGTGGTTTATTGGAGATAAAAATATCATGGACTTTCATGGCAGGTCTAGGTTTGAACTGCAATCCTCAGATCTCAGCCACCTGAGTAGCTAGGATTACAAGAATGAGCCACTGATGCCTGGTTCTGTGAGATTCTGATCTCCAATAAACCACCAGAAAACTGGAAGTGATGGTGTGGCTCAGGTTGTAGAGCACTTGTGTTGAGCTGAAGAGCTGAGGGACAGCACCCAGGTACAAAGTTCAAGCTCGACAACTGATTAAAAAAAGAAAAGAAAAGACAAGAAAAGAATATGAGACCACAATGGCACCTAAACTTTGACTAAATGGTTATCAGCATTGCCTAAACCTCTAGGAAAGTTACTAATACATATACACTACTCCAAAGCTGTCAAAGCCAAATCTCTAAAGGGTGGAGTCAACAAGTTTTAAGGTTATTAGGTGATTATAACAGGTAACTAGAATTAATGTCTATTGATCCTAACTCTTCATAATTGTGTGTGTGTGCGTGTGTGTTGCTGGTCCTAGGGCTTGAACTTAGGGCCTGAGTGCTGTCCTTAAACTTTTGTGCTCCAGGTTAGTGCTCTGCCACTTGGGTCCCAGATCCACTTCTGGCTTTTTGGTGGGTATTTGAAGATAAGCCTCTCACTGACTTTCTTGCCAGGATTGGCTTTAGACCATGGTCTTAGGATTTCAGTGGCAAATAGCCATACTTTACTTTTGGTAAAATAGAACAAGTATTAAACAATGAGAATTGTAATTCCAACACACTATTGATTTTTGTTGTTGTTGTTTTGTGAGGTAGGGTATTAATAGCCTTGACTGGCCTTAAACTTGATTTTCCTGCCTCAGCTCCATAAGGCTGGGATTGTAGGTTTATCTCCTCATCCATCTTGATTCTCAGAAGCAGCTTCCTTCAACACTGTTTTCCTATACAGTATTGGGAAGCATACATGAGCAAGTATACATATTCATATTCCTTTTCTCATTTTATTAATTCATCTTCTATAAATGAAAACGCCCAGTGTTTTTATGTAGTTTTTTCTCCATTTACTATATCTTAAATATCATCCTTATTAATGCAGGCATGTATATATACTTTTAAAGTTATAGTCAATATTCCATTGTTCTCTATATTATTTTGTAGTAACAACAACCAACAGCTAAGGTAGAATAAGAACACTCTAAGTAGTCACTACCCACACTTATTGTCAAGAAGTATATTTAAAAATTACTCAAAAATAATTTGAATGTAAAATTAGTGAAAATTTTTTACACATCCCCTATTTTACATTATTTGAATATTTTATATTATTTTTCTTTCAGTCCCTCTGGGGATAGAAAACATTTGCTAAAAGAAAACATAAAAATTATTTGAAATTTATAAAAATAAAATTAATGACAAGAAATGTAACTAAACTTTTAAAAATGTTTTTTGAATTCTGTCACATTTTTACCAATGAATCTTTAAAGCTTAACACTTTACTTTCAGACACCTTATATCTACTTTTTGGTGTTCATCAAAATAGGAAATTGCCTGGCAAATATTATATCTTTGCTAAATTATAATTAGAGTAAATGAATACTATTTGAATATATTATATTTCCTACTTTTTCCATTCATTCAAATGATGCTCACTGTGTCAGTGCATTGTATCTGCTGACAATGTTCTTTCACCATTGGCAATTTACTGAATTTTCTTTCAGCAAAATTCATCACTTTTGAAACACAGTTCTTTTGAATTTTGACAGAGTATGCAACTGTGTAACTACCTACATCATCACTACATAGAAGGTTACATCCAACACATAAATCCTCCACACTTGTTTATAATCAGTCTCTTCCCTCAGCTTATAGAAATGATTATCCCCAGTTTCCTATTTGCAAAAATTCCATAAATATAAGCACACACTATCTAGAGACTTGAGGCTGGCTTTGTTATTTAAATGTTTTGCTGTATGGGTTCCATTCATTTTCATGGCTAGGTAGCAATAATGTATTCCAACATATAGACAGCCATAGTTTGCTCCTCAAGGTTATGGACATTTGGATTACTTCCCATTTGGGACAATTACAATTATAAACTCCATAGCATGTTCATAGGTTTTTATAGAAACTTAAGCATGGTGGCAGGACTAGAGCTTATACAGAATATGAGTAACCAAGGGGTTGTTAAATAATGAGTGTAATTTATATATATATATATATATTATAGATATTTATGAAAAAATGATAAAGTTCAAACACATCCCTCAAAAAAGTGGTAAATTCAAGAGAAGGTGAAATCCTTCAGAACCACTAATGAATTCATCTTACACTTTTTCACATTCATTGGGAAGGGCAATGAAAACAGAAAATTCCCAATCTAGACAAAATTTCAAGTGAAGAAGGAGAATACTATCTTTTACAAAACATTTTACCAAGGGATTATTTAACAAGTAACCCAATCTTAGTCTGCATAAACCAAAGCACAGCCAGGAAAGGTTCAACCACATACATGTTAAAGATGCCACCGCTCCCTCAGGTGTTCCTGGACCCTCGGAGAGAGAGGTTTCATCTGTCAGTTTGGGCAGAGTGCAGTGTTCATGACTGAGGAGCCCACTGTCAAGGGAGGCTTCTGCCAAACAAGGAGACTCCGTAGAAATGGCACCTAGACAACAAAGTTAAAGCAAATGGAGACCAAGAAGCACTTTGGAAGAAATCATATTTGTTAGCTAACTATTATCTGTACAAGAAGTATAAAGAGATAAAAGGGAAGGGAGGGGGACAGTAGGGGTAGCTAATGAATATGAAGCACAGTTTGACTAGCCTACACAAATTTTTCTATTTTTTTTAATTTGCCAGTCTTGAGGCTTGAACTCAGGGCCTGGACACTGTCACTGAGCTTCTTTTTGCTCAAGGCTAGTACTCTACCACTTGAATCGGAGTGCTACTTCTGGCTCTTCTGTTTATGTGGTACTGAAGAATCAAACCCAGGACTTCATGCATGCTAGGCAAGCACTCTACCACTAAGTCACATTCCAAGCCACATTTTTTCAAATACTTCAGAATCCTCTCATTTTACTCCATATTTTAAGGTGTTAACATTACTTAATAATTTCCTTTGTGGAATAAGATGGTATTATTGATAGCATTCACAGAAAAATCCCTATATGTGATATCAGAGTTATATGCTAAATGGCAGGAGAGTTAAGAATTCTTATAGGTGTTAAAATTCCAAATTCTTAAAGACCATATAAAATTCAAAATTCAAGGACAGGGATGGGATAGGGATTGCAGCTTGATGGTGAAGTTGTTTGCCTAACGGGAGAAACCTGAAGGTTCATTCTAAGCTGTATAAAACAAAACAAAGTTTATTTGATTCTGAACTCTCTCTAGCATTGTGAACATAAATGTTAAAATTGATAGTAAAACACAGTTGCATCAAACAAATCTCATACTCATTCAATTGTCACCATGCTCAAGTGCTAGCTTAGATATATTATTTTTCTATATCACTAGTTTGTCACATTCATTTAGGTCTAACGTTAAACAAAAAACTGAAACAATGGAAACAGTATAAGACAAAATTACTTTTGTGACTAGAATTGTATTTGGGAAGAATACAAAACAAGAGCTATAAAATAGAGGTGTTTTCATAGTAACACATTTTTTATTATTAGAGTAAGATACCTTATATGTTGAATTCCTACCTGAACAATAGCTTAAAGAAACTGTGCTCACACTTATACATAAATACTCTTCTAAATACATCAAGCTACGTTCCTAAGGAGGCTAATAAATGTCAATCTGCCATCGCCTAAAAAAAGCAGGAGATCAAATAGGGAAAGCACCCAAGATACAATTCCAGAACTGAAATGTTCATCTTTGCCAGTTTTATTTTTTTTAATTTAATTTAATTTTATTTATGAACATACTGTACAGAGGAGTTACAATTACATGGGCAGGATAATGCATACATTTCTTACCAAGCATTGCAGCCTCCTCCTGTGTTTACCCTTCACATCCCTTCCCAGCCTCCCCCCTCCCCCCCAATCCCAATCCTTCTTCTTCCCCCCTCCCCCCCCCCCGCACCGACATTGTAAAGCTCATTTTGGACATGACAACTTGTACTTCTCATTGTTGCAACAGGTCCACCTGTATCCTTAAACAACTGGTTTTTCCCCATCTCCTCCATAAGTTATACTGACATCAAATATAGTGAAAGCAGGGGTTATACTGTGGGGGAGGGACATACAAAGCAACAAAGAGATAATCTTATAAATGCGTTAGAAACACATGCATGAAAGAAAAAAACATTAAAATACACATCTAAGGGATCATTTTCCTGACATCACATTATCTGACCTTTTCCGCTTGACTCATACATATACTAGATATTACAAATAAGGGAAACCATGGGACCTATGTTTCTTTGGGCCTGTCTTTGCCAGTTTTATACTCTAATCTCTAATCCTAGTGAGGATGAGAGAGAAAAAGAGAATTTATTTCTTGACAAATTTTGGAAAATGAGGGCAAACAACCCATAATCTCTTTCATATACAGGACATTTTAACTAGCTAAGTTTCTCAATTGTCTCAGAAGGTTTTCTTGAATAAGCATATAGTCTGTGGTTAAGGTGTCATACCTGGGCTGTTCAGTGGCTCAGGAGAGTTTGCTTTGAAAGCACTGTGTGGAGGAACTCCATCCACTGACTTGGGAGCTGAGAGAAAGAAGCAAGGCTAACTTAAACACAAGTCAACTTGCACATGAAACATTTAACACATGTAACCTTGTATATAATTCAAAAAGAGATTAATTATACAACCTTACTACATAGTCCTTTTACCATCCAGCTGTGAAAGGACTAAGTTTCATTTAATTACCCCCAACATGTAGCCAATCCTGAAATGACAGTATCTTTCTAAGAAAATTTCACACATTATAACCTGCTCATTGTGAAGTAATGAAGCTGTTCAATGTTGTCATTTTATTATATATTTCAGATTTACAAAAGAAGCAGTTAAGTGAGAATAATCAGGACAATTTTTAAAGACTAAGTATCATTATTTAATATAAAGACATAATACAAATATATTGATAGTACAAAGTGAAATGCAAATCTAACGGTAGGGGGGAAAGTCTCATTACCAGTCACATGGCCATCTTCATCACTGTGATGCAGGGGTAGTTTGGAGGGTGGAGATGGTGCTTTCCGCTTTGTCCTTTTCAAAGACGAATTCCCTGTGGATGTGTGGCTGAGCTGCAGTGAGCCAGTCCTCACTATGACTGCTTCATGGGGACTCTGCAGGAAACAAAACAACCAAACACAATCCCATGTTTAGAAGTTAACTCAGAAGGGGCTGGGAAGGTGGCTCAGTGGTAGAGCGCTTGCCTTGCATGCATAAGGCCCTGGGTTCGATTCCCCAGCACCACATAAGCAAAAAGAAAAAAAAAGCTGGAAGTGGTGCTGCGGCTCAAGTGGTAGAGTGCTAGCCTTGAGCTGAAGAGCTGAGGGACAGTGCCCAGGCCCAAAGAACGGACCCAAAAATAAAGAAGTTAACTCAGAAAAACTATGGCCCCTAGTCATAGGTTGAAACTTCCTACATAAAGAATCACAACAAATCAAAGAAGGATTCAAGAAATAGGATTGTAACCAACTGAGGAGTTTCTGCATGCCAAAGAATATGCTATGAAGACAAACAGAAAGACCATAGAATGGAAGATTTGACTTAGCTATGCATCAAACTACCTATGTATATGAAAAATATACTTCAAACTCAAAAAGACAACCCTCCCCAAATAAAACTTCAATAAAACAACAACCCAGTTAAAGAATGAGCTAAAGACTTAAAGAGAGACTTCTCAGAAGAAATAGCCAATAGACACACAGAGAAACGTTTGCCAAAGTGGAACATAACAACAATTCATTTAAAAAATTGTGGAGTAAGTGTCATGTGCAGGAACAAGGTGCTAGGACAGGAATGGAAAGAAATGTAAAATACATATGCTTCTTCTCAAGAAACCTAGGCTCGGATGGAGGACTGGAGTGCAAATAATGAACTGTAGTGTAGCTTCTAAGCAAAACAAACTTTAACAGAAAAATTGGAAGACCTGGCTACAATGCTTGATAAGAAATGTACTCATTATCTTGCCCATGTAATTGTAACCCCTCTGTACAGTATTTTCACAATAAAAAAAAATTAAATATAAAGAAAAGGATGAATATAGGAAGACTTTTAGTCCATTGAAAGGGGCCTAATTAATCTATCTCCTTTTAGTACCAATATATCAGTGAAGAACATTTTGAAAATCTTGCTTTCTAGCCAAAGGAAGGTCTTTTGAGGTTACCAAACACAAAGCTACAAGCACGCAGCAGGTGACTGTCAGCAGACCCTGGGACAATCCTGCTCCAGCAGGCTGCCTGATGCCTCCTGGCTTAGTGTCACGCCATCTTTGCTCTTGCCCTTTACAAGCAAACTGCTTAAGAGGGGTGTGTTAGGAAATGGAAAGACTTGGAAAAAATTATATATGAAGTGAAGTAAGCCAGGCCCAAAGAAACATAGGTCCCATGGTTTCCCTTATTTGCAATAACTAGTATATGTCTGGGACAAGTAGAAAAGGTCAAAAGCTATGTATATATGACCAGATAAGATGAAGTTAAGTGAAATGAACCCCAAGATAGGGACACAAATGTTTTTTTTTTCTTTCTGGCTATTATTATAAGGTACCATGTAATTTTTTTGTTGCTTTGTATGTTCCTCCCCCACAGTATAACCCATTTTTACTGTATTTGATGTCAGTATAATTTGGGGAGTGGAAGGGAAAAAACAAAATGTTTAAATAGGGATACAGGTTGACCCATTGTAAGAATGAGATGTATAAGACGCTATGTTGAAAAACGAACTTTACAATTTAGGCGGGGGGTGGGGGGGTGGGGGGGTGGTGGTGGTGGAGGGAATGTAGTTGTGGAGGTGGGAGAGACGGGATGGTAGGGAAAAAACAAAGGCAACAATGCTTATTGATAAGAAATGCACTCATTACCTTGCTCATGTAACTGTAACCCTCTGTACAGTATTTTCACAATAAAAAACTTATTTAAAAAAAGAGGTGTGCACAGTAGCTTGTTTCTTCAATTTTTCATTTCCCATTTTAATCCCTCTAATTATCTATTCTCAACTCCGGTTCTATAAAACTTTTCCTATTCAAGTCACCAGTGACCTTGGCCAAAAAGAGATCAGTGGTCAACTAAGCCCAGTCAATTGCCTTTCTAAAATGCTTTTTCTTACTTCCGGACAACTACAGTCCTTACTTTCCATGTATCCACACTGTCTAAATACTCTGATATCTTTGTTGATTGCTTTTAACTCCTTACCAACATTAGTGTGACTTTGAGCTCAATTCTGAGACATATTTTCATTAGTATCTACACTCATTCTCCTAGTAATCTAATCGCTCCTTTTATTTTTAAGTATTACTTCTATGCTGGTGAATTTTACATGATTGTTTCTATGCTGGACCTTCATTCTGATATTTACTTAATGTTTAAGACCAATCCAAGCTAGCATTTCTAAAACTGAGCTCTTGGCAATCCCATTTTTCCTCCTGCCTTTCCACCTTATATCCTATGTATGTTAGCAAAAACATGACCTCTCCCCTCTCCGCATAGCTTGTACTGAGTTCAACCTGTTCATTATTAGTTTATTTTAATTTTTAATTTTAAAAAATTATTTATTTATTTTTTTGCCAGTCATGGGGCCTGAACTCTGGCCCTGGGTGCCGTCCCTCAATTCTTCAGCTCAAGGCTAGCACTCTACCACTTGAGCCACAGTGCCACATCTGGCTTTTTCTGCTTAAGTGGTGCTGAGGAATTGAACACAGGACCTAATGCATGCAAGGCAAGCACTCTACCACTGAGCTACCTTCCCAGCCCATCATTATTCCTTTAAAAGGCATGTAGAACCCATATTGTATGTGGTGATGCTTTCCTGTAATCCCATTATTCAGGAGACTGAAGTGAATTCAAAGCCAATATGGGCTCTCGAAGGAGATTTCTTTGTAATAAGAACATTCAAAAGCAACCAAATAAATAAATGTTAAATTGAAAAAAAACTTTAAAGATGCCAAAAATAAATACATACACACAAAAATATCTAACACCAGCCAGACCTTTATTACATTGCTTTCCTACCATTCTTTTTCAAGACAGCAGCAAAAAGAATCCTGTTAAGATGGAAATCACAGGCCCAGTGCTGGTGGCTCACGCATGTAATCCTAGCTACTCAGGAGGCTGAAATCTGAGGATCACAGACTGGGCAGGAAAGCCTATGAGATTCTTATCTCCAATTAACCACCAGAAAACTGGAAGTGGTGCTGTAGCTCAAATGGTTGAGTGCTCATTTTAAGTTGAAGAGCCCAGGCCCAGAGTTCAAGCCCCATGACTGACAAAAAAATAAATAAATAAAGATGAAAGTCACCTTATGTCACGTTCTTCAAAACCCCCTAGTGTATTTTCCAAGTCCTTATAATTGATGATGTGGCCCCTAGATCTCTCTGACCACCTCCTTCTCTAAGGACAGAGTAGTTTACCAGCCACACTGGCCTCCATCCTGCCTGGAGATTCCCCACTTCAAGATATTTATCCTCATGTCCCCAAGCTGGGAATACTCTCACTTCCAACAACTCAATGTTTCACTCCTCATTTTCTGTAGATCATTTCTCAAATGTCATTTTTCTTTTCTTTTTTAAATTTTTATAATTATCTTGAAGCAGTTGCACAAAGGGATATAATTAATTCAACATGTAAGTTCATGAGTGCAATGAATCTTGATCAATGTCACCCCTTTCATCTTTCTGCCCATCTCTTACAACCCCAATCACCTACCCCCTCAATTTTCCTATCATCTTTTCAATGACAGCGTTTCTGACTCCCGACAGTTTCTATCTCCCTTCCCAGGTCTATTTTTATGATGTCACTCAATGGCTTCCTAATGTACTAGAACTGGCTTAGTTACTTACTGTTTGTTCCATTCAAACTGATTTAAGGGCAGGACTGTGTCCCTCCTTTTTCCATTGCTGTATTTCCAGAACAATGCTTGGCTTGTATGACAGTCACAATAATTACTCATTCACTGAATGGAAAATGAATTATCTCTTGCCTTCTTAATTGGTAAAGCTCAATATTGGTATACACTGCTTGGGTCATTCTCTTCTTATGCAAGAACAGAACCACATTTAAGGGAAGTGAACTAATTCATAAAAAATGTTTGGCCTGTATGCTTGCTACACACCAAGTAAATCTGATGATTTTACTGTTTCATAACGTTCTAATATTTCTGCCAGAGGCAAAAAGCAGCCTTCTTTTTAAAAAAAAAAAAAAAAGGGAGACATTTGCGTTTTGTTCTGTTTTTTTTTTTTAAATTTCACATATACAGTTTTGTTAAATGAAGCAATGTGCAAAAACATACAGAGTTATGCAGAGTCAGAAAAATATTTTTCTCTAACAGATGAAAAGCTGTACCAGGAGGTAGGGTGAATAACTCTCCCAGTATACCCAGAATTTCCTGGAATGTCGGACTTTTATTGACCCAAACAATAAAATTATGGCAAACCAAGATAGTTGTTCACTTGAATTAAGAAAAGTATTTTATATGGTTGTAAATGCTTTATACTCCAAGAGAATTAATCCCAATACCTGAAAGTGAACAGGTTTTTGTGAAGGTAATTCTTCTAGTACATAATAAAGTGGCTTTTAAATAAAATTTTGCTTTAGTTCTTGTCACTGCTAACCATGGGAGGTATTAAAAAGGAAGGTGAATCATCTCATGAGGACAGAAGCAAAGTAAGGTCTGCAAAAGCAGGTGCTGGACTACAAAAATGTCTTGAACTATTCCCTTAAACAAAAGGGTAGCACAGGGTAGCACTGGGTTTAGATAGGCAGGAATCAAAACATCAGACATCTTCTATACCAGTTTGTAAAAACTACATCCAATACCATATACCCCTTGCTGCCTCTTTTTTCACATCTTTTGTCCAGAATTCTGGTCAGAGTTATAGAATGAAAAGAGCTTATACCGATTTTTATTCAGTGTTACTAATGTCAACTCTGATTAAATACTGTTATCACTTCCTGGGATGACATAAAGATGTCCTCTTACTGCACTTCTGAAGGAATTCAAGAAAGAACACCCTTCCCTTGGGCAAACATCTGCAGAGAAAGAAAGAGTTCACAAGCTGGAAGGGAGCACACTAATCATAATTTCAAACAAATGGGCTTTGGAGTCAATACCAGGAGTTGAACCAGAAAGCATTCAGAGGAAGACTAGGATACATAAATGAAAGTATGTATGTAAAATTGGACAGTATCGAATGCATTGTTCAAACATTTGCTGACATAACTATTTTGATGTATGTGAAAGTGTTCTGACAGAAAATCATAGTTACTGAGGTTAGAGGGAAAATATGGATGCAAATGAAATTCTGGACTTATTTTAAGATTGTTTTCTCACTTTGATGACAGAGGCAGTCCTACTGATCCCAGTCCTACTGGGATCCGACTCTGTTATAATCAGCCTTAAAACCCAACAGGGCTTGAGGTCCAAGGATGAGGACTTAGTCCGCTGCATGAGCCAACTTTACTGTGTCTAAAAATCTCCACCTGTTAAATTATCTTAGATCACTTCATGGTGCTACAGAGGACTTCAATAAAAGTTAAATATTTAACACTGTGTCAAGTCTGGGTGATGAGCACATACATGTGTATCACAGTATTTGAAGTATTTCATACACAACTGCCATGCACAGAAAAGTTACTTCAGAGATAATTAAGAAGATTAAAAGTTTCTGAAAGAACTTGGATCTAGCTCTTGCCATCAAGATACATTTCCTTTGGTAAAATTTCAACTAAAATTTTATTTTAAAAGAAGCTGAAATTAATTTTTTTTAAATCTGGAGGGTTTGCAAAATGGGAAAGCTGGTTTTTACTGACTAAATGAAACTGCTTTGGTTAATCATTAGACTCAATTATTTACTTTAGTTAAAGACACTGATAAGTATGCCTGCCATTAGCAAACACTGCACCTGTAATGGGAATGCACATCACCAAGCTTTATGGTCTGTGACTAGGGAAATACTATAAGGAAAAACAGAATGTGCTAGCAAAAGAAAGTAGCAAAAGTAGGATGAAAACCTGCCAAGAGAGGTACCTGGTAATTCTCAGATCAGAATTCACTGGTCCAAATGGAAACAAATTCAGCTGAACAAAATATAATTACACAATGTTCAATTAATGTATGTACTGAGAACTAGTCCTACACTAGCTATTAGATCATATATTAATCACTGTCAAATTATAATAAATGGGTCATTGAATTCAATGTAACTTAGACAAAAGTGTTTTATTAGGAGCTTGTAGATTGTTTCTGTTTACAATATAATTTGGTTGTACGTAGAAAGAGGTAAGGTTAGTGGATAGAACCTAAGCAGTTGCTTAAAATTATTTTAAAATTTGTATATTTTTGTTAAGGATAGATTCACAATATCTGAGTCTCCAACACTGAACACTGTCAACAAATACTATGAAACAGTACAAAATATCTTAGGATTAACACTAGATTTATCAAAATTTACCATTATGTACCAATTGATTGGATGTTATTCCCATGAGGATAGGGTTTAGTATATGTAATGTGTGTGTGTGTGTATGCGTATGCGTGTGTGTGAGCGTGTGAGCGTGTGTGTGTGTCTGTGTGTGTGTGTGTGTGTGTGTGTGAGCTTGAACTCAGGGTCTGGGCTCTTTCCTTGAGCTTTTGTGCTCAAGGCTAGCACTACTACTTAAGCTACAGCTCCATTTCTGGTTTTAGTAGTTAATTGAGATGAAGGTGTCATAGATTTTCCTGACTAGGATCTCGGATCTTAGCCACTTGAGCTAGCATTATATATGTGAGCCATGTCCCAGCTAGTATATTTAACAACTGATGGAAGAATTCTAAAATCATACAATTGTCTAGTTTAAAACTGCATTATTTGTCAATGATGTCATTTGTTATCCTCCAGTTCAGAAATTTATTATCCTGAGCATATCTTCATCAAACTTTAAGTCTTTTGTCTTTGTAGTAATGCTCATTTACTTGTGCTTATTCTTGTGTGACAAGCAAGAGTTGAGGGGGAAAGATGTCAGTTATTCAATGTTTTATGCTTTTATTATATTTTAGGTTTCAGAAATCCTCAGAGGAGGACTATGCCTCACATGCTGGTTACCAGAAAGCCAAAGTCCTCAAAACAAAGTTCTTTCATGTGTTAAAAGCCAAATTGAAAAGATAACAAGATAAATAATTTTATAATCCTAGAGCTGGAAGAGACTTTGGAAAATTTAGACCTTATTCTACAAAGAAGGAAACCAAGCCATGGAAAAAGTTCAATGATGATGGAAAAAGTGAGCAACAACAACAACAACAACAAGAAAAATCAAAGACAAATGTGACCGAACTACTGCAAATCCAAGGCTAACCCAAACCTGGCCTATGCTTAAGCTGCCACAGTGTACTTACTTCACAGTCCTTCTCTCAACAAAAGGGAAAAAAATACAGTTTTTATCTCTGTTTTATGTACTTGAAAAGATACTACTCTTCTAGAGGCAAGCTATGCTTTTAGTACTTTAAAAAACCAACTCTTATTACTGGTAACCCAGTAATAAGCTTTTCACATTTTTACACCCAAAAATGAAGGCCTAGCCCAGTAGAGTGTGTCTTAGATTTAGGGGAAAGCAAAGATGAACCAAAAGAAAGCAGAGCTCAAGATTATAAAGAAAAGATAAGGGATGATGTTTTGCTGTGCTCCACAGTGATCAGGTAGAAGTATTTCTAGAGACAGGTTAGGCAACTATGAAAAGCCTACCATTTAAGTGAGTTTGAGCTCTATACCCGATTAAAGAAGCAATGTAGAGAATAACGCAGGACTACTGCAATTCATGCCAGAAAGAGAACCACAGATTTACAGCAGGCTTTTTCCAAAGCTTTACACCATGCCTCCAGGAAAGAAGCTGCTTCTTTCTGCCCTGGTTTCTATTTATGCATGATGGTTACCAGGGAAAAACAAGACCTCTCATTGGTCACACACACACCACAGTGGGAGAGAGGCAGCGTAAACTTCAACCAATGAGGATGGGCAAATTAGTTCCGCAGCCCTCCCTCACTCTGACTTCCAATGCTCTTTTGGGAGCCTGATCTTTTTCTACAGGCATATTCACGACCTTTTCAAATTGATAGATAATCAGAAAGAATTAATCACTAATTCTACATAATTCTACACATGCCCACTTGTGCTTTTAAACGCTTTTTTAATGTAAAACTTTATGATTTACATAGTTCTTTCCTTTTAGATTGGAAATAAAACTGGCCAAAATATAAACTTCTGACATACAAGGCTTTTGAGTGACTTCAATGAGTAACATTTTTAGAACATTGTCTAGAATATCAATTTATAAATATATAATCATTCACCAATTCACAAGTGAATCTCATGAGCACCACAGGGACCAACTATACATTCTACCTGGGAAAGATTAAATATGGTGCTGAGCTAGCACATTTGTCTGCTGAATGAAACTAGTCATATTTTGAGAAATAAAGCAAGTTGAATTCTGTATATCAAACTGCAAATGTCATGGCAACCACTGTTCCTAGGCAATTTAGAATTATGTGTGTGGTCCACTCTGTATATAATAAATAAGAGAGTGAAAATAAAATGCTATGAGATAACCTAGATTTATAAAGAAAACTGAAAAGAGGTATATTTCTAAAAGATTATAAATAGATACTTGATTACAACACAAGAATAGAGTCTTAATTATTCTGTGTAAAAAACTAGGTTTTAAATTCACTATGTAAAATAAGAACAAAAATACAGGCTTACTGAATTTATAAATAAATGACAATATGGCATCTATTTGTAAATCACAGAATGGAGGATAAAAGATAAAATCAAGTAAAAGTAAATGGGGAACATTCCTAAAAATTAAGTCATCTATTTTAATATTAATACTCTAGATATCAAATTTCACTTGCACAATAGTACATGGCTAAAGTCTCAATTTCTCAATTTTTGAATGTTTGTCTATAGCAGAATGCAAAATAAGATCCAATGAAATGTCCAGTAGAGCTGCTCTTGTGTTTCCAGTCAGTCACTAGCCAACATAGCAAAAAAATAGGTTAGCACAGAGCAGCCAGGGCACAGGTTATAAACATAATTATAAGCAAAAAAAATTACACCAAATATGACAAATGAAAGATTCTTCACTTGTTCTGTGAATTTTATGGCTTAAGAATGCTCAGAACATATCCTTAACTCTTTTACTTATTTTTCAACTGCCAAACAGGCTTATAAATCCAATTTATATATAAGACTAGGCTATTTTTTCATTAAATGAGTTATTCAGAAACATCAGAAACAGTACAGAAGCCAGACTACTGAATTCTGTAAAAATCCCAGAATTCCAAATCACTTTTAAGTCAACATTATTGCATTTCTGACTTCTGGTTTCACAACTGCCAATCTTATAGTATGTAAATGATGTATATTTTATATAGGAATACATGTGATGTATTTCCTATAAATAACAGCATGAGCCAACTACCATCTATTTTGCTGTACAAAAGGCATTTTGATAAACATAGAAGCCTATTCTTTAGATGAAGAAAATGTCTGATGAAGAAATATTCCAATAAAAGAATATGCTATTTTGCTAACTTGGATCTTTAGTGAGTTCTCTTTGGAAACTAAAACATCAGTTGTCAACATTAGCTCAAAAAATGCAAAATTTAGTAATGAGAATAATTTCACTGTGAGCTCAAAAATCTCAATTCCAAATGTCTTAATTTGCCAGTATTGAGAAATGTCCTAGAAAAATGAGGCAAAGTATTAACCATAGTCAGACAAAAGTATAAAAAAGAAGTGTCAACAAATGTCCCCAAGAAACAGAGGAACTGACTTCTCAGTCAGTTTGGCTTAAGGTCAACCTATCAGTGGTTACTCAACATCAAAATAAAACTCAAAATGAATGAAGTTGCAAATCTCAAATCACTGTTTGTCATGCATTACTAATATGCATCTCTGTAGCTCTATTTTCTGTCACTTATTCTGCTCAGGCAAATCAGGTTTTCTATTATATTGTATTTCTGATATTTGGTCTTTTTACAAAGTGCTGGATTGAGGCGGGGGGGTGGGGCAGAATAATTAGAATGTACTTCTGCTAAACAGCGCACTCTTGTGGTTTATTTCACATCAAAGAAACAAAAGGATAAAAGTTAATCAGAAAATCTTTTCTATGCTTATCAAAATGTCTATCAAAAATGTTTATCATCAGAGGATAGAGAAAGAAAATCACACTATATAAATGATATACTTGTATGCAATCTTCAAAATGGGGCAGCTCTTTGTACGCTGATAGTCAAATAGCACATGCAGCACATAAACATCTGGGAAAAGAGCATTAGTGAGGATTGGCTTGAAAACAGTGTTTCTAGAAGGATATACAGAATTATATTAATAGTAGTTACCTCTGTGAAGAAGAATTTGGTTTGTGGGTAGAAGAAAGGGAAAATTCACTGTATTCTTCTGATATATGGAATTAAATAAACATACCACAGTATATGAACACACTACCAATACTGTACATACACACTAAAATTTAAAAAGATGCAAAAAACAAATTCAGAGAAAACTATATATGATTCTGTGCTGAAATCTTTAGAATAAATTCTTCATTATTCAGGTAAGAACAGGAATCATTGATTAGAAAAGCAGGAATAAAGAGGGAGGGTGGGTCTTCTTCCATTCCAAATGGTAAAAAGCAGATTTCACATAAACAGCAGTGAGTCTAATTGAGTTAAGTATTCTTAAAATGAGGAATTAAGGGTTAAAAATTGTAATCTGTTTGTAGAGGTACTTGAGACTCCGAAATTCATAGCTGACTGAAGTTACTGAACATGGAAGTGATAATTAAGAAATATAAATGTGCCAGCTTGCCACACTGAGAGCATTCTGGAGACAAGTTAAACACTGGTTCTCTTCTTAACACTGTGCCATGGATTTCTGTAAGAAGACTCCAACAAAGAAAAGAAAGACACGATGAAGTGGGACTAAATGAAGGACTGGTCTCTAATTAGATGTGAGAAGAATAAGAAATAAACACCAAAGATAACCTTGAGCATTTAAATTTGGGAGAAAATAATTAGAGAGGTTTGTTTTAATTTTAAAAAAACTATCTTATTGTCATAAATTAAAAGAGTTTCATCGTAAAATACCCATGCTCATATATCAGATACTAGGGTCAAATTCATCTTACCTATTTTCTTAACTGATTAGTTTTACTGAGAGGGAGAATAATATCTATTTATTATTTGTTCTATAGTATACATTTTTACAAAAATGAAAATCCATCCTCTTCTTAAATTGCTCAGATTGTGTTGTGCTCAGTGAAATCAAACCTAGTGTCTGACAAAAGTATTGGACATACCTTTGCACAAAATTCAGGAAGATGTCTTGAGGATGGGTTGCTTTTCACTACTCTGACTTCTAAATAACCATGAGTCAATACATAAACCTGAGTTCAAACTACAGTGAAAAGACTATTAGGAATGGAAACTATAAAACTGGTTTATCATCAGTATTTTAAGGCTGACATAACAAATTAACAATAAGTCTAAGAGAAACACCAAGTTATCTTACATGCCTCTGAAAGCAAGAAATCTAAAATCAAAGTTTTCGCAAGGCCGTATTCCCCTAAAGGAAAACATTGTCTTCCCTGCTAGTGGTACCTAGCGTTGTTTGGATGTACAGAGAAAACCAAGCTGAGCCTTGGTCATCAAAGAGCTCTCTGGTGTCTCTATGCTTGTGAATTCTTTTCTTAGAAGAAAATTTACTGTAATTGAAGCCAACATTAAAAAAACTCCAAGTGATCGTATCTCTATCCCTGCAGAAAGTGTTTCTAAGTAAGGCATTATTTATAGGTTTTGGAAGTTAAGACCTGGACACCTCTCTTACGGAGACATTGTTCAAATCATCATAGTTGAAAAGCATCAGCACAAAAACTCAACAAAAGAATAAATGTCTTACTTTAAAGAGTCAAACAAATACAGAGAAGACCATGGATTTCAGTATCTTTATTGAAGAAATGTACAAAGAAAGTAGTAGTGAGATTAAAGAAAGAAATAAAAGAAGAAAGTAATTAAGTTCTGAGAACAGTACTATTGGGTACTGGTGACTCATGCCTAGTAGTTCTAGCTACTCAGGAGGCTGAGATCTGCAGATCATGTTTGAAGCCAGCCCAGGCAAAAATGTCCATGAGACTTTAATATCCTATTAACCAGCAAAAAGCTAGAAGTGGAGTTGTTCAAGTGGTAGTGTACCAAGCTTCAGTGTAAAATCTAAGAGACAGTGCCCAGACCCTAGTACTGGAATAGAATTGTTTTTAAGAAAAGGTCAAGGAACAGAACAAAATCAATACTAAATCATATTATATATGGCCACAAATTAAGGAAGTAAGTACTGAGATGCTTGGGAAATCATGAATTTGTGTGTGTGTGTGTGAAACATAACCACAGTATAATTATTAGAAATTCTGTAATGAATAAATAAGTGGTGATTCTTTAACTTCTCCAGGGAAAAACAAATAACTCTGGGTTTTGCTGAATAATACATCAAAGAACTATCCAGATGTCCAGATCAAAAGAAAAAATAATTAGAAAATTGTATAAAGATGTGCAGCTTGCCAAAGGCAACATACAAAAAAAAAAATTGCTTAACACGGGGGCACTAACTGGTCATAGGGCTGAGGGTGAGAATCAAAAGAAATAGCTTTCAGTGAGGTCACTGGCAGTCCTACCCAAAATTGCAAGAGGGAGACTATTAGAAAGACAACCTAGACCTCTTGGAGAATCAAGTACAAAGGAAGGTTACCATAGGCAGTGAATAAGGACAGCTAAACGACAGATTTGCAAGCAGAGCCTAAGACTGTTCCCTCCTATAGAAAGAGACACTTGCATAGCTACTTGTAAGTATAATAATTTTTAGTATTACTAAGTAGCATTACTGTAATTAAAAATAGAAAATTATCCTGAAAATGCTCCTTTCCTTTATGAAGAAATTTAAAGGGAATATAACACAAAAGAAAGTCATTGGAACCTGACTTCACCTCTGCTTTCCTTGCTTGGTTTTAGTCTGCTTCTTGCTCATGCCCGGGCACACCACTGTCTGCATTTGGAATCTCTCACACGAGTGATTCACACCCACTAGTACTAAGACTGAAGTGAATTATTGACTCAGGGTCAAGACCACCCAACAACTAAGCAGATACCCCATAATACTTTGTCAGAAAAGGATTCCATCATCAGAAAAATACAATTCTTCCTTATGAGGTAGAGAGAGAGAGAGAGAGAGAGAGAGAGAGTGTGTGAGTGTGTGTGTGTGAGTGTGTGTGTGTGTGTGTCTGTGTGTGTCTGTGTGTCCTGGGGTATGAAGCCAGGGCTGGGCTCTGTCCCTGAGCTTTGCTGCTCAAGACTAGTACTCTACCACTTGAGCTACAGCTCTACTTCTGGCTTTAGTGTAAATCTCATAGATTTTCCTGCATGGACTGTGTTTCAACCACAATCTTGAGTAGCTAGGATTACAGGCATGTGCTACCTGGACTCAGTTCACTGATGAGATTTTATATCATATACTTAATGTTCATGGGATTAAAAATTTTTAATAATAATGCAAAGACATTTAGCTACTAGTTTTCTAAGCAATTTCTAAAGCTAATTTTTTTTAATTCATTTCTTTTTGAGTAGTTACTTTCATTTGAGATTTGAACTGTGGACAATGTCCTTTCTAGATAGACATTTTACCACTTCAGCTCTATAACCCAGTGCTACCTTATAATTTCCAGATAAGATCTGTGTTTGAGCTCTAGGGCCAGATATGGACTGAAATCTACCTACTGATGCTTTCCTTGAGCTGACTGGTACTAAAGTAGAAAATAATTGTGTGTGTGTGTGTGTGTGTGTGTGTGTGTGTGTGTGTGTGTGTATGTATACATATGATAGTTAACAAGCTATTTAAAAACTATAGTTCCTCTAAATAAAGAAACCACACTGATATATGTATATATGTTTGGTTATACATACATATGGATGGATGTGTATTGGGTACTTGGGAAGAGTTGATTTACGTGGGTATTGAATTCACTAAACTTCCAAGAGGGAAACAAAACCCTCTGATTAAACATAAGAAAACTATGCAGTGTCTCAAATATTGCAGAAGAAATTTTGATCTCGCTGTCCTGTCTGGTAGCAAGCAGTAGAACAGATGGACTCAGACTCTGTCATATTTACTTAAAACTTATGTGTATTCCACATGCATGAAGCCAAGAATGTTCAGATATATTAGATGAAGAGTAGTTTGCAAATAGATCCTCCATGAAAAGGCAATGTTAAGGGAATTTGGGGATTAGAGTGGTGTAATAATAATAAAATTTTGAAGAAATGATCGCCTAGAACAATGCTTTTAACATAGGAGATTATAAATGTAATTGCATATTAGTTTATCTCATGATTCATTAAAAAAATAAAGAATCAATAGACTAGTAGGACACCGACATTTCTCAAAGAGAATCACAGTCAATTCAAGAAGGTACAAACAGAAACCCAGAAACTTAACACAAAGAAAGACCCGTGTTGTCGATTTTTTTAAAAAGTACTTGAGCATTAAGGATTTTTTTTATCACTACCATAGACTTCAAGCAGGAGCTCCTGGGTAGGCATTAGTAATTCAAGATTGTCTATGGGTCATTTGTTTGCTTGAGTACAAAATCTACTGCAAACTGACATTATTCTTCTCTGAATGGCAGAACTGTATGTAATTTTTGCACAGTCCTAATCTAATGATGGCTACATCTTACATCATATTAATAACTGTTACTAATTTTCTTAGGAGTCTATGTGGAAAATGACAACTTGGTTAAAGGAAAATAAAATCAATGGTCATCCTAACAATACAGAACAAACTAACGTACCTTGTCTGTTTCATCCATGCTTGTGGATTTCATCACACAAGAAGTTGGCCTGTTCTGGATATGTTCCAGGTCCTGGGGTGCACTCTGGGAGGCTGGCATGGGAGGCAGTGGAGCCCGTCTCTTCTTGGGTGCATCAGATGGCAGGGTGTTTGAAACATAGGGTTTAGAAATGGTATTGGACCTCGTAAAAGATGGGCGGTGCTTATTTATGAGTGGTGTGGCCGGAGCACTGGCAGTCTAATGCAGAATTAAAAGGTAATGTCTATATGTAATTTTAAGATAAAATGCAGTCATAATTTTTACAAAGGATTTGAAATCTTAAAGTACTACCTTAAAAATACTTACTTGTTCCCTCTTTTTCTTACTGCGCTGAAAAAAGCTGAAAAACCCTTTGTTTTCTTTTTCCTTCATGATGTCTAAGTTTTGCGGTATTTGACAGGACTCTGAAAAAGAAGAAATGCAAGTTACTTTTGTTCACAGGATAACATATTCATGAGTAAGGTGTTCTTTTCCTTCCCTTTAAAAAACTTATCTAATGGTAACAGTTACTAGTCTGCAAAGGACTGTATCTCTCATTCCATCCTCAAAGCAACCAACCAATATTGTTCCTGTGTCACAGCAGAGGGAGTTGAAGCTTAAGAAGCTACAAAACATAATCAGGACCTAAAATCACAGCTACAACACAAACTCAATACCTGTAACAATCTGTGTTACATAATGCGAATTCTTCAGAAGTGAAAACAAAAAGATAATCCAAGTAAATATGAGCCAGGAGCTTGTGGCTTACATCTGTGATCATGGTTACTCAAGAGCTAAAATCTGAAGGACCACAGTTTGAGACTAGCCAGGGCAGAAAAGTTTGACAAATTCTATCTCCAAAGCAGCAAAAAGCCAAAGTAGAGGCTGGCTCAAGTGGTAAAACACCAGTTGAGTAACAGCAAGATTTTTGAGTCTAAACCCTAATACTGACAACTAGTGTCAACTGAAAGGGATTATAATGGCCAATCCAGTACTGTTGAGCCCCACAGTCCAGCAAGTCCTGTTCCATTTTCCACTATAAACTACTGTTGAAGAATGATTGATTTTCTGGTGATTTCGAGATCATTGAAAGAGGCGACACTGATGAAGATACATTGTATTCATAAACTGCTTTGTTAAGTGGCAACTCATTTGTATATCAACTTAAAGATAATAAAAATAAGCAAATAAATAATCTAAAATATATATGATGAATTTGAAGCAAGAAGTCATGGCAGAGAGAAGCTGTCGATATCTGCTGAGGCCATGATTCGCAGGTACAGGAAACATCCTGAGATGTTTAATATTCTAAAAAGAATTCCATGTATGAAAGCAGACCACTTGTGCTTAATTTAACTCATTCATAATAATGCTAAAACAAACCAGTTGCATTGTTAACCTATGGGTCGTGCTAAAGAATAGGACCATGAGTTTAAGAACTGGTGAAAACATAGAGACAAAACACACTTTCATCTTGCCCTTCTGATGGCATACTTAGTGGACAAATAATGGATCAGAGGAAGGTTGCTTTTGTAGATATATATCAGCTAATAATAATAGAAGGTTTGAAATAGACTACCACCCTTTTTTCAACCCCTAGTTAAGAGGCAGAAAATAAATATTGATGGTTAGTAACATTACTATGTCTGCTAACAGAAATACAAAACCTATAAGGTTTATTTCTCTATACTTCCTATCTTTTTATTCTTTCTTTCGTCCTTCCTTCCTTCCTTCCTTCCTTTCCTTCTTTCTTTCTTTCTCTTCTTTCTTCCTTCCTTTCCTTTGTTTTTCTTCTCACACTCTTGCTATGCACCCCAGGCTGGACTCAAACTTCTAGACTCAATCCTACCCTTGTTTAACTGAGAGTAAGTAAGCCACCACCCAGATCTAAATCTTGACCAAGTCTCTAGCCCTAATAACCACTTTACAGGTATGAGAAAGGACAATAAAACACAAAGTGATGTATCAGCAAATATCCTAATGAGATAAGCTGTGAGACAATCAACCAGTTTCTTCAAAACATAAATTGTACATTCAAAAATTGAAGAAAAGAAGGAATTTCCAAACACAATTTCTATAAAGGAACGTGAGAGTTTCATAAGGGAATCACAATATAATCAATGGCACTGGAAACAATGCAGTCTACATCAAAACTTTAGCAAAAGCAGGAATGAACAATAAATGCACATTCTTCCTTTATTTAAAACAAATCTTTAAAAATTCAATATTTTATAACAATGTGGGTCTACTCTAGCAAAGAAAAGCAATCAATGCCAATACACATATTAATGCAATACGCTTCACAAACATATTAAGAAAAATCTGTATTTCACAAATTAAAACTTAAATCTAATAATTTAAATATTAGATTAGTAGCATGAAGTTGCACAAGCTCAATAATGCCTAAACCAATCACAATTAAAGATTAGTTTGAGGTTAAAGGTTTTTTTTTCACACTCCTGATTTGTTTATTAAAATATTCTTGTGAGGGAGGAATCATAATTTATTATCCTGGGGCTTTTTTTTCCCATTTGGGTTACCATGTAAGAGGTAAAGAAGTAGAAGCAGTGATATTATTAGCCCATTTCGTACTTCAGGAATCAGATGACCGGAGATTTGAATAATTTACACGAAGATACAAAGGCAGTTAGTATTTGACTTAAAATTAGTATCCATATAAATAATATTTCTAATACCCATAATTTTCCCTTTTATGTTGGTATTTCAAGATATTAATACACTATTAATTAAATGTATACAATTGAATATTTTCAAAACAGGTGGAAGATTCATACAGCAGCACAGTGCAATAAATATCATAAGCAGAGCATTTCAAACAATGATTTCCAGGCACCTAGTCATCTTGCCTTCACTTAAAGCAGTGTAAGAGTCACTTCAAGTCAGAGTTACATAATAATGCACACAGTTGAAGACCTGAGTTTACTATGAAAAGCAAGTCAAATATTGTACCTCCTGTTTCTAAAAGAGAATAAAAGTGATTGCATGCAATGTTCTAAGACTGAGAATAACATCCAACCCAATAAAAACAAGAAAATAAGGGCATTTACAGCATTTGGGTTGACCTGGTAGATTAGATCCTGACACTAACAAAAGAGCTTTCCTTATTTTACTATTCTATTCTCTTATGGTTCTGTTAACATTTAATCCTCTAGAAAAAAAAACAGTATTTCCTTTAAAAATTTTAATATAGGCAGGGGTTGTGGCTCAAGTGGTAGAGCACTTGCCTAGCAAGCACAAGGGTCTGAGTTCAAGCCTCAGTACTGCCCCACACACCCCAAAAATTTTAATATATAAAGGTCTTTATTGCTTTAATTTGTGAAAGTTATCACTGAGCAATATATTAACTCCTACAGCTACTTTCACATTAGTGCTTATCATTCTTTAGTCTTTTCTTTTAAAAAAATTTATTGTCAAGGTGATGTACAGAGGGGTTACAGTTACATACATAAGGTAGTGAGTACATTTATTGTCAAATTTGTAAACTGTTACCCTCCCTCATTTGTCTTCCACTTTCCCTCCCCGCAGACAATTCATTTCCAACATAGTGTTTTATGAATATCGCCATTGCAAAGGGTGAACCAATGCAACAAAACTTCCATGGCTAAAAGGGATATTAGAAGTCAGTGCAGTCAACAGCCTAAACAAGGCTAAAAATATTAAGAAACTTGCTTAGGGTAATGTTTAGGGAGCAGGGAGGTTAGGAGCAAAGCCAATTACAAGAAACACAATGCTGTTTCTGGAAGAAACCTGAGACTACTTTTTGCAATTTCTTTAGTATTATTATAAAAGTGGAATGCAAGATCCAGACAGATAAAGCTATTTTCCCCATCAGCTTGCCAAATTCGCTTGACAGCGAATTCTCACAGTGGTGTGAGAATTGACAAGCGGCTTTCTGATTCTTGGCCAGTATACACTTTCAGATCATAAGAATTTTTCAATTGCTTTAATTAGGTTGGTCTTCATGACAGCCATGGAATGCAAGCAAACATACTACTGTGTATGTGGGGTGGCTTCTTGGAATTGAGAGTGTGCTTTTGGAAAGCTGAAAATAGTAATGAAAGAAAATTCCAATAAAAGATAATGTGCAGTTTATTAACGTGTTTTTATGTAGGTAGTTATTATTAGAGTAATCAATTATCTGAGTCTATACTTTTTAATGGAGGAAGACATTCAGAGTTTATTACTGGGCATTTTTTAATAAAGGTTTATTCCAAGAAAGCAATGCACAGTCATTTAAAAACATATGAAGAAACATAAAAAGCTACCCATAGCCAGAAGACCCAAAAGGTAACTACGATTAAATTTTTTATGTATTTCCTTTCAGAAATCCTATTTAAAAGGATTTTTTTACATATTCTATTACAGGTATACATGCTTTAAAAGCTAATTTTCACATACTAATTTAACACATAATCACAAAATATTCACAAACAACTGAATGATGGCAAATAGTCCTCTGATGAATATATAGTTACTTCAGTGAGTATTTCTCCGTGGTAATTATCTGAGATGCCTCCAACCTAACACCAAACTATTAGAACTTATACTTAATAAAGATCCTAGAAAAATCAGTTATTGGTAAGAAAGTTTTGTCATGCTTTAAAATTGGTTTACATCTGTCTTGTTTGATTTATTTTTGTTATGTTTGGGTAATATACATATATATATATATATATATATATATATATGGATATAGATAGTTGTTTCTGAAACGAGGACTTGCTATGTAACCCAGGCTCACCTAGAACTCATAATCTTCCCACCTCAGCCCCTAGAGTGATGAGATTACAGGCATGTGCCACCATGTCAAGCTCTACGATGATACAATTTTTAAGTATTTATTAAAATGAATTTTTAATTAAATTTAGAAATCAAAGAAAAAAATCTACAAATTATATTCCTAAGTCAAAAAATCTCTTACAGAATGTGTTAGTAATATTAAAACAACAGGTAAAGATAGAAGCTTGTTTTCAATTTGTTACAATAGTTTCTATTGATTTACATGTCTTACCTTGTAAAGATGACTTACTGAAGGCAGAAACAGAAGTAGCTACAGCAGGAGGAAGTAAAAAAGGGTAAATTGACTGTAAAGATGATGCTTATTCTTTTATAAAGAAACATCACTGAGTTGAAAAAGTTGTATTTGGAACAAAGGAGGAGGCAACAATGCTTGATAAGAAATGTACTTATTACTTTGCCCATGTAATTGTAACCTCTCTGTATGGTATTTTCACAATAAAAAAGAAAAAAAAAGTTGTATTTGGATTACATAATGCCACTTGGGTACAATCTCTGAAGCTCTCTAGGAATAGAATATGTGAATTTTCTTCTTCACTAAACTTTTATTCCTCCCAGTAAAAAAGGACTCATATTGAATAAAAGAACCCTTGATTTTGTTAGCTATTATAGGAAAGCATCATTTATGATCTCTGAATTGTAATGCATGCTATTATTTGTATAGTTTAATTTTTGGAATTAGACTCATACAGTTTACAAGCCAGTTTATTTAGGTATTGGCTTAAGAAAAAAATTTGCAAGAAATTTCCAAATTTGAATAACTATGCTTCACACAAGTATAAAATATGTATATGTAAACAACTCATACTTGATAATAATATCATGGATTTTTCATTTTGTTTTCTGTTAGAACAATGCTGGGCATAATGGCACATAATGTAGTCCAAGCTACTTAGGACACTGAGGCAGAAAGATCCTTCAAGTTCTGAAGTTCAACTCCACAATAGATGACAACATAATGAGATCCCACATCCGAAAAAGAAAGTCATAGATAGCAAAATCAAATACTGATTGATGATAGGTAAAAAGACAAGTTTTCTTCCAAGTTCAATAACTAAAATCAAATTGCATTATATATTTCCCCTGATTTATTTTTATTTACATTTAGTTTTTTCTTCTTATTCCCAGTAATACATTATGTAATATATGTACTGTTATCTATATATATGATCAATTAACTTGTCATTATGGAATTTGAGAATACCCATTTATAAAAACAATGTATACACCTATATATATATATATATTTATACATTTTCTGTCAAATAGACAAAACAGAAAATGTAACTCACCTCTGCTGACATCCATGGCATATAATTCTCTTAGTCCCAGGTCATTAAGAGATTTTGTCAGGTCGAGGGGCTCCTGAGATTGATGGTCTTTCAACAACAGAGTATGCAATGGATCAAACTCACATTTGTCACATATGATAGGAAGAAGTTCTTGAAGTGGTGTGTGTGGGCCAACTCTCACTATGGTCTTCTGTGTTTTCTTAAAGTTGATCACTACCCTCACAGTTTTCTGGAACAAGGATTAAAGCCAGAGTTAAATCACTGTGCTGTGTGTGTATCATGCATAACCGACTGCTTCATGAGTATCCTATGATGTTATGTATTTATTGAAACAAACTTTCTACAGTGATGTCTGCAGTCATGAATCAATCTACAGTCACAAACATGGAAAAATGTCTCTCTCCTTTGTAAAATTCTTTTTCATATCAAGGGTTGTAAATTCAAGATCACTTAAAAAATCAAGTATTTATTTCTTGATTCACAACCCTTTATATTTAAGTCCCCAAATGAATAAAAAGCCTCATATCCAATACTACTGCTTTTACTTTAAAAATATATATATACTTTAAAATTAGCAAACGTGCATAACCATTACCCAACCTTTTCATTTGAGGAATATTTCTTATTTGAATGAAGAATATTTCTTATTTGAATGTTTTATCAGTGGCCTCAATGGATATAAAATTACTAGGAATCTTTTAAATTTCTCATATATTGATGTAATTGAATTTGATCATGTATATAAACAAAACATATCAAGAAAAGTCCACAGTTGCAGATTCTCAAATATACTTATTCATAAAACTAAAACTCCATGTATAATTAAGGGGATAAAACTACTTCCATCTATATAAATAGTTTGGATGTTCAATAAATACAAAGTTTGACAAAAGGAAACTCTGTGTCTTAATATTTAATGTTCAATTATATGTCACAACAAATGTTATACTACATAATCCCTGTCGATATTTTTATGAAGTGAGAATACATGTATTCAACTCATACACATGTGTGAACTATCGATTTAATAAGCAAAATTATAGAATTTTATGAAGTGAAAAAATGGTGTTCACAATGGAGTATTTTTTGAAAATCATAAACTTGTATATCATTAACAACAATAGAATAGCATGGATTAATGATTATAGTGTTAGCTTAGGGACAGAATGCTTGCTGGGAATATATGAGGCCTTGGGCTGGGACCCCAATATTGAGGAGAGTAGAGAAAGTTGATTTCACTAAAATCACTGAGGTTAAAATTTTTTTAATTAAAATTTTTACATCAAAGAAAACTGAGTCATTGTGAAGCTCAAATGTTGTAATGTAACTGTTAATGGTAGAGTGGCCATTTTCCAAATGGCCAAAACCCAAATTTTTTTGTATTTTTTATTACTTTATTTATCTTTTATTACTTTTAAAGCATGAGTGTAAAACATTTCACATTCCTAATTGTCAGAGCTTAATTTTCAGTTACAATTACATTCATCATTTGATATCTAAAGTAGCTCCTCAATTTTAGTTGATCTAAGAGGCATCAGTGAGCTGAATTTTAAACCAAGTGGCCTAAGCAAACATGGTAACTAGAGTCAGAAAAAATTTGGCCTGAAAGTCAAATTTTAGTTCATGTACAATGAGATGCAGGATCAAAAATAAACTTAATAAGGTAGTCATTAGATATCAAAATCTATAATAGAATCCTTACCTCTGGTATTAGAGGTGTGGGCTTCTTCTTATCCAAATTTTTTGGCTTTAAAATGACTTTCTCTACCTCCAATATTCCTATTGGTGTGTTTGGCTTAAATTTAATGTGATTCTGGTCAGCCGACAGCAGATCGATTGTGTAGCTGGAAGGATTTAAGTGATACTGTGCACAGAGGAATATCAGCAAGTCCATCATAGGTTTACTGAAAGACAAGATAAACGATGGAAACAAGGATCCATAAAATAATCATATTAATTGATAAAATTACTGCCTTGATACTTATTTTGCTGTCCTTGTCTTTAATAGATAAAGCAAGACAAGAAAACTACATTTATAAGAACAGCTTAAAGTCTAACTACAGGTGGCACAGGTGGCTTATGCCTTTAATCCAAGCTACTGAGGACTGTGAGGATCACAGTCCTAACTCAGCAAGGCTGGGGGAGAGGGGGAATCTATGAGACTTTATCTCCAACTAACCACCAAAAAGCCAGAAGGGGAGCTTTGGCTTACATAGTAGAACACTACTAGCTTTGAGCATAAAAGCTCAGGAACAATGCCCAGGCCCCGAGTTCAAGCCCCGAGACTGGCAGGCAAGCGCGCGCGCTCACACACACACACACATCATCATCATCATCATCATCATCATCATCATCATCATCATCATCATCATCATCATCATTATCATCATCATCATCATCATCTAACTACAAGATAGCCATCTGGCTACTTCTCCTTCAACTGGGAAATATAAATGGTATCAGTAAAAACAGTTTTTCTAATTTATTTTTCTTTCCGACTCTCAACCCCCTTTTTGAGACAAGGTCTTTGTGGTCTAGGAACTTGCTATATGGAGCTAGAAACTACTCCAGGCTGACCTTGTATTCTTCATCCTCAGTCTCCAGCGTGCTGGGATTACAAGTGTGCCATGCTCAGCTGATTCTCCAGTTTTTTGAGTAGAGAATATGAACCTAGCCGGGCACTGGTGGCTCACGCCTGTAATCCTAGCTACTCAGGAGGCTGAGATCTGAGGATAACGGTTCAAAGCCAGCCCGAGCAGGAACATCCGTGAGACTCTTATCTCCAATAAACCACTAGAAAACCGGAAGTGGCACTGTGGCTCAAGCGGTAGAGCGCTCACCTTGAGCTGAAGTGTATAGGGACAGCGCGCAGGCCCAGAGTTCAAGCCCCACGACGGACCAAAAAACAAAAACAAAAACAAACAAACAGAGAATATGAACCTAGCTACTGGCTTTTAGGAACCTGAGAAGGAAATGAGACTAGAAATTTATGCTCACATCAAATGTTGTACACCTGTGTGCATATAGTACCTCATCTCATCCTCCAAAGTGCAGCTGTTAATTTGTAGCCTCTACAAATTAGTTTTAACACAGAAGTCAGGGTGGGAAAGAAACAGTTATTTAGTCACGTGTAACTCTGTGGTCAAACAACAATTTTTGTTTTATTTTCATCCCATGTGCTCAACTGTGTCTCAACCTCACATTACTAGTTACTAAAAGTCTTCCCAATCTCCATGCAATCACAAAATGGTTATTTTTTTTCTGTTTTCTGTTGTTGGTTTGGTTTTTTTTTTGGTCAGTACTAGGATTTGAATTTAAGGCCTCATGCCTGAAAGCCAAGCACTCTACTATTTGAGGCAAGCCCCTGCCCCTTTTTTTCCAATAGTTATTTTACAGAAAAGATCTGGTTTTATCCAGCCCTGGCTTTCAATGGTATTTGTTCTATCTCTGCCTTCCAAGTTGCTAGGATTATAGGAGTATGCCACTAAAGTGGTAGATTTGTTAATGATGCCTCCTCCCTTCTCCTTACTCACATCTAAGCAGGATTTTATAGTACATACATCAAGAAAGGGTTTTTGTTTGTGCTGTTTTTTTTTTTAAGGACTAACTAAACCACTCAGTTTAAAAAATGAGCTGGCTGAGGGCCAATGGTTCGCACTCAGTGAGGATCATGGTTCAAAGCCAGCATGGGCAGAAAAGTATTTAAGACTCTCATCTCTAATAAATTCCCAAAAAAGCTGGAAGTAGAGCTGTGACTCAAGTAGTAGAGCACTCACCTTGAACAAAAGAAACTCATAAACAGTGGCCACACACTGAATTTAAGCCTCAGGACTGGCTAAATAAATAAAGCTGCTTAGAATGCGTCAGTCCACAAAATCCATTCCTTTTATCTTTGATGCTTACACAATAATATTTAAAAATTTGACATGCTTCTATAAAGCTACACTTTATGTCTCTATATAGATTTGTCTAGTATTGCCCAAGTTCTACCTTTGCATAGTACATTTTAAACTTCATCCAGAAAATGAAATGTATACTGATTTATACAAGTTTATATTCCTTCTATGAGAGAAATCTGATGCCAGCATACTAATTCTAAATTTGGAACTGATACTTTCTATTTTTTAAATTTAATTTTATTGTCAATGTGATGTATAGAGGGGTTACAGTTACATACATAAGGTAATGAGTACATTTCTTGTTCAACACTGTTACCCCCCTTCCCTTGTTTTTCTCCCACTTATCCTCCATAATAACCACACCCAAGTTGTAAAGTTCATTTCCAACATATTGTCTTGTGAGTATCACTTGTTACATTGGTTCACCCTTTATCCTTTGTCTCATTATTTTGTTATTCCCCTTCCTTCCCCAATTCAGATAAACATATATACTAGACACAACGTACCAAAATTTTAAAAAAAAAAAAAAAAACAAAAAAACAGTGACAACAGAGATAAACCAAAGAGGGGGAAAAGAAAAAGGAAATAACTTCACAGAGTACATTAAAAACAACAACAAAGAAAAATCTTTGTTTCTATTTCTTGGAGTTCATTTTGCTTACATCATCTTATATGGTCAGATGTACAGAGCAATTGAGCTATTGTGATCCTCTCCTCAATAGTAAATAATTAGAAATCGATAATGTCGAGGTAAATACTGTATCGTAGAAACAGAGGCTTAAAGACACCTTCCATTGCCAACCAAATGGACACCCGTCTGCTGCTGTGTCTGTGTAAATGGTGATGTGCACAGATCATATTTCTTCCTCTACTATGGACACATAAAAGTGAAAAGGAATAAAAATAGAAGGATAAAGCTAACAATTTAATACCTTTATTTTCTAAATACACAGATGTTAAGAAGTTCCACAAGAAATATAAATTAACAGGGTCAAATTATTCTGAATAAGTTTATCTTTCAGTTTCTTTTATCTCCGTTTTTAAGCCCCATTTTTCATCTTTGGATATATAAGCATATAAATATTTAAGGAACAAATCCATTTCTAAAAATAGAAGAATAACGTGTTATTTAGCCATTTAATATTTTGGTATTTCTGTCAAACATTACTTTTTAAATTTAATAAGGAGTACAGATTTCATTAAAAATATTAAAATAGCTTATAACCTCAGTCAATTTAGTTATCTGTAACATATGCATGATACCAGCTTTCATGGGAAGAGGTAGCACACTGACTATAACTTCATCATCACCTCTGAACTCAACACTACCTAAAGGTCATTTAGTAAAAACACCTCTCTTAAAGCTAACAGAAAACTGGAACTTCTTTATAACACTGTTCCTCATTCTATAATTCTAGGTTCAGTTCTCCATGGCAATTTGTGAATTCAATTTTGCACTAAAAACAGTCTGCAACAAATTAGACAGTTCTGCCATAGGCACAAATATACATGTGCAAGCTCACATCTGGGCACACATGCATATGCATATTTGTACACATACATATGCACACATGTACTCACTACTGCAGATAAAAATAGTATTTCAGATCTCTAGGAAAAGAGCTGGACTTTCAAGGAGTAATGCTGGGGAAGGTGACTAGCTGTCTGATGAAATTCAAAATTTATGTATCGACCTTTTTCTTTATACCAAATTAAACTACAAGTAGACCAGATACACAAACATAAGTTGTAATTCTGGGATAAAAGAGAAAATTTTAAAAAAATCATTTTTAATCTAATAGCTTTCTGCAGTCATTGAATGTCCTGTATCCGCTATCCAATACATGGGCCATTCAGCTGAAGGACTCATGAATTGGGTTCCCTAACTGTAGTTTAAATTCACTCATGTGCAACAAGTGGCTACCTTACTATACAGAGCAGATTCAGCACATGGTTCTCTCGGTGTGATTGGGGACAGCATGCTCAGTATGGACCTGAAACTCAGCAGAAGTGTGAGAAGTGTGAGCCACAACCAACCCAGAACCACTGAATCTGACTCTCAGGACCAGCATGGTCACCTATGCTTGAAGGGGTTCTGATACACGCTGAAGTTTACAAAACACATAGATCTGGGGAGAAAAAAATAAACAAGAAAAATACACAGGGCATCAAAGAGGGGTAAATGCAGTGGTAAGAAATATGTAAAGAACTTAGGGAATGTTCCAACAGGAAAATGGCATTCCAGCAGCAATCTGGAAGGAGTCTGCATTTGTCAGCTCTGCTGGGAGTGCTAAGACCCTGAGGCAGAAATGTGCTTGTGGGCTTGAAAACACCACCAGCTGATTAGGAGGAAAAGCAGGAAGCCTAAAACCAGCATGATGATATCACCGGGTTTATTGGTATTTTGGAAGACATATGATTTTTACAATGTGGGGAGAGAAAGCTCCTGGAAGGTCTGAGGTCTACTGTACATTTTTTAAAGATTATATTCAAAGTGCTGCATTCAGAGTACCTTGGTATATCAGTTATAGGGTAATTGCAAACCTTCAGAAGATATGCCTAGTATGGCTGTATAGGCCTATGATTCTCGCATTCAGGAGATTAGAGAAGGAAGATAGGAGTCTGAGAGCAGACTGGGTCATGCTAGGAGAATCTGACTCAAAAACAAAAAATTAGGGGCTAGTAGTGCAGGTCAGATGAGTCACATACGCAGACAGAGTTTATTGCAAGGTGAAAAGACTAAAATCAACACCGAAAAGGAAAGATAAGCCAGACTGCAGAGACATTACAGAATGGCAGAGTTACTGGAAGGACCAAGACAATGCCTAAATTACAGACATGAGTGTTTTACTATGTGATGTGCTTACTAACTTTTCCTTGATGCTCCACAAACCATCAAGAGCTTCAAGAGGGGTTAAGTAAAGGGAATTTTGATTTAAACAAACCACCATAAACAACAAAAACAACAACAAAAACAGAATCTAGAAGTGATGGAAAAAATATAGTGATTCCCAAATCAAAAAGCCACTTGAGCATTTACAGCATCATCACAAAGGGGACTAAACATACCACAGGAAGTGTGGGAGGGGTCAAGCAAACTTATTCAGACCTCCAGGAGCGCAGTGACCTCAAGGTGTTAGCTGGAATCCAGTCATACTTAGCAGTGAACTAACTCCTCTGTATCAGGGCCACATGTTAGCAACATTTATTTTCAGGACCTAAAATTATGTCAGGCAAACAAGAAGGCCTCCCAACACCTAATTCCAGAGGGATTTAGAGGAGCCAGTGGTGATCTTCCAGACATCTAATAAACACTATATAACAGATCTCAGTACTGTACCTGATACATGGAAAATAAGAGGAAATTCATGCACTTTAACAGAAAGTATACATTGGGAGAATGGCTTTTTGTAAAAAATATATATATACCATATTTGAGAAACAGCTTTGTTGTGCATAAATCTATGTCATTTTTACACAAAGGAGAGACATCAGAATTAAGTAGGATGGTATCTTTTCAAAACAAAGCCTCAAACCAGTTGACTTGAGATAATTAACTGAAGCCTCAGCATTAGATAGTAACACAGAATTTACTTCAACCAAGTATTTGGAGACTGAGAAGTACTGACAAACTAGCTCTCCACTACAAGGGAGTGATAACACTGCAAATAGAGGATGGTGCTAACTTTGAAGCAGCTCTCACCCACAATGGCTGCTAGTGGGATTAACTGGTCATAAAGTACCCCCATAGGAAATACAATCACTTCTTGCATGTAATTGTTCAATATTCTCCACCTGATGTCAAACTATATCTGCCAAAGACATTTTGGTTGGAGGATAATTACCCTGAATGAACCTGACAAGAGTTGGACAACAGGTCTAACCATGAGGACACGAAGACCCCAGAGGTACTAAGGATTAAAAGTGGCCAAAGGCTGTGTGAACTTGACTGTGACTCAGGGAAGTGTGCAACAGTCTTTCCCTCCTTGTTAACACATGGCTTAAATGTTGATTTATTGGATAACTTCGATTCTGTTTGGTAATCTTATTTACAGACATTTGTGTCTCTCATGAGATAATGATTTCCTGGAAGACAGATTTTTTTTTCCTTAAACAATCTTTAAAGTTTCTTCCTTGAGATGATGAAATCCCTGTGAAATTTTCCATTTCCTTTTAGAAATTAGTATCAATCTTGTGTATTACACCTGTTTGTATTTTCGGATTTGAGCGCACAACCACCATAGGAATTACTACCACTTGATGAAGGGAAAAGTTGAGGTTTGAAAGGTTATATGATCAGAATCTGCATAACACAAAAGTATTTGTAGAGTATTCAGAACTGAAATTTCCAGTCCATGGTCCATCATCCCTTCAGCTATACTGCAACATCATTGCACCTCAAAGCATACCATTATGTCAGGGGGGCTGGTTTAGAACAGGTTCTCTGCTATGTGCTGCAGTTTTACTTATCCACTGATGATGTCTCGAGATACTCTCTCCATCTACTATGATCTTTTCTAAAAGGACACATCCTAGTGGTCATCTTGTCCTACTTTTGTTACTTATTAAGTATGACAGTATACTCTGTGCTTTAAAGACACCTACTGGGTATAAAAAATAAAATAAAATACAGATCATTATTCAATAAAGAGTTTTGAAAACAGGAAAGTGTACAAACACTACCTCAGTGAATTTCTAAACCCTGCAATGTGTTTAAACTAGGTCACTTACCAATAGGGTGTCTGTATAATTTATTACCCGATCTGGGACAGCTGAGAATCAAAGGGGGTGTTTTTAGTGGGTAAAAAGTGCTAATAAGGTCTCAAAGGAAATAGGAGCAGATATAAGTACTTATTGGGCCTAGTGGATTCTGGGAGGAATGATTATGATTCTTTCAATCAGCTTCTGTACCTAATACGGTATTTTATGTTATGTTTCAATACATTAATACCTTGTGGATTCAATATAAAACATAAGTTTATGTCTTAGTAAGTCATCAAACCTGAGTTGAATTGTTTCTCTATCTTAAAAATGCATGCCAGCAACCCAATTAGATTTTGAGATAGTATTATGGAAAATTTTAGAGCATCTTTCATTGTTCCTGACAATTATCCATATTTGGCTCATTCACCTACTTCAGAATGATCCATAACTACCTAGGTGTGCAAAATGAACACATCCAATCCATAAAGCAAACCAAACCTGAAAGTCGAGAATGCTTATTGAATTATGTCAAAAGAAACACTGTAAAAAGAACAAAAAAAGAACACTTGAAGATCATTCATAATTAATCATTAAAGTGATAAAAGTTTTTATTTCAAATACTAAAAACAAGAAAATTCCTTAAAAGTTACTACTTTACACTGGGCTCTACTTGGTCATTTATCTTGGATATTATAATCAGGGATGATTATAAATAATTTCCTTTAAAATAGCCATGCTTTAAGAACATCTGTCTATGATACATACATATACAACTCTTATAAGGAAAAAACATCACGAATGCATTTTGCTGTAACTAAGGAAATTCAAATATAAGCAAAGGATAAAATAAAATTTTATTTCCATGAAAGCTGAAAATCTTTAACTGAATAAGAGTAGATTGTACATCCAGGAGTGTTGTCTCCTGCCTACAATCCTAGCTGCTTGTTAATGCAGAAGTATCATGGATTCAAAGTCTACCCAGGCAAAAGTTAGCAAGACCCTGTCTGAAAACAAAAATAAAAAAAAAATACTTTGTGTTCAAATGGTTGAGTGCTTGCCTGTATCCTTGAGGCCTGGTTTCAACAGCCAGTTGAGGGGCGGAGAGTGTTAAAATTACATAGCATGACCAATATAAAGTCATGCTAGCACAAAAAGAACAGTAAATACATGTGTATACTTCTACGTGTACATGAGTAGGCCAGAACCACAGTGTTAATAGTGTCAAATGTTTGCTAAACAATGACTTTGCTTTAAGATTTTTTTAACTCAGCTGTATTTTCCAATGTTCTAACATACTTGACTCAATAATGAATGAAAATGATCATGTTATGAGTTTATCCAAGGAGAGGGGAGAGACAGAGGGAACACGCGTAAGCATCTATACCCCTCTTTCTTAACCTGGTAACAAAACCAACACAGGGGACACCAGGGTGCTACAAAGCCTAGATCATCAGATGTTTCTGTGCTGCCAATTAAGAGCTCAAGCAGTGTCCCAATTCTTAAATACTTTCAGAGCTAAGTTTTCACTTTTTGTTTTAAGCAGTTACAGCTGCATAAGAATCAAAACTAAAACTTAAGAATTCTTATAGAACTAAATGTGGTTTATGTCATGCAACAGATTTTTTTAGCAATATTTTTAATTACCCTGTTTTTACATGTACTCTGATCCCTTTACAGTTTTCAATAAATGTAAGTACTATGTGAACTTGTGGAATACTTTTAAGACCCCTACTGCTGTGTTAACTGATTTACCAAAATTGGATCCATATTGTCATTTTGATACTCTTGTTTTTGATACTTGTTTCCAGCAGGTGGCGGTATGCTCCATGTAAAATGTCCCTTATAAACTCCAGACCACCCCATTTGGTGCCAATCACTGCTAGTGGCATTGGACACACAAATCAAACCACAGGTTATATGTAAAAGGTTTCTGAGACATTTCATGGGAAAAGCCCAGAGAGGTGAGGTGACAGTTTTGACAACACACAGAAAGTTAAGTAGCTGAATAGATCACTTAGTTGGAACTTTCAACTTCAAGTGAACAAAACCACTTTTATGAGAAAGAGAGAACTATCCCTCAGTTATAAATGCTGTAATTTTCCTTCCTGCCTCTTGTAGCACAATGTGCTAGCCTAGACATAGAATCTTTTCCCTATTGGCTAACAAAAAGGATTCACTTCACTCTTCTATGGTATTTCCTAAATTAAACACTTGGCTTTAAAGATATATTCAGGAGAGAGAATTAAAAAAAAAAAAATAGGAAAAAGAAACTAAAACCCATGCCAGTTCTAGTAACTCATGCCTGTAATCCTAGCTCATTGAAGAGGCTGGGATTATGAGTATCACAGTTTGAGGAGGAATAAAGTCCCCAAGACTACATATCCCCCCCCAAAAAAAAATTAGTTAGAAGGAGGAGGGAACGAGAGAGAGGAGGGGAAAAGGGCGGGAGAGCCAGGGCTGAGTTGTGCTTCAAGTGGTAGAATACAAGTCTAGCTAGTGCAAGACGGAGTTCAAATATCAATGCCAAAGAAGAAAAAGAAGAAAGAATGAATGAAAAACAAACTAAAACTCAGTGAAGTATAGTAGAATAATTACCTCAAGCAGATACCTAACTATAAGGACCTAAAATGATACTCTACTGTATATATTCTGTTATGATACAAAATATTTCTAACAGTCTAGACTGTAAATACCTTTTCATTGAAAGTTAATTTTTCCTACTGAGCATGGTGGCACACACCTGTAATCCCAGAATTGGCCAAAAGGCAGGAAAGTCAGAGGCAGAAGGATTGAGAGTTCATGGCCAGAGAGAGGTCACGCATGCAGTTCATGGTGAAACTCTATCTCAAAAAAAAAAAAAACACAACAAAAAAACAAAAAGCAAAAAAAAAAAGTTAACTTTTCAGAGGTACTTGCTGGACTCCCCAAATACAGCATCAAAGCAGCATATAACAGCAATATGTTTCAATGATCAGCTTAAGTAAAGCAAAGAGCTGCTGGTACACAAATTTGTTGGGCAAGGAGATGACCACCAACCTAAGTCAGGACAATAAGTTTTTAGTTTCCCCTGTGTCTACTGCTGCCCGTAACCTTACTGTGTTCCCTAATCTGAATAAGCTGAAAATCAATGTACAAACGCAGGCATTGTTCTGAAGAAAACACTGTATGCTCACATTTCCACACACCACCCATTCTAAGTACACCTCTACATGAGCCACATAGAAAAGAGGCAACTCTCTAAAATCTTCCTTGAGAATGCCCATTTTTAGGGGAAGAATATTTCTAAAAAGGGAAACATGAATGCTTTCTAATACTGAAACTATTTCCCAAAGGAAATATACAATAAATGCAACCAAAATCAATAAAACAGGAGGAACATTAAGACAAATTTTAAAAAGATGGTCTCACAAATATATATTGGAAATGATTGAGCCTAGATTTATATTTTTAAAAAAAAGAAACATGCATGTAAACATTTAAAATTTGCTTTCCTAAACTGGGCAAGGTGACTCATAGTAGGCTCTCAGTAGGCTGAGATCCAGAGATTACACTTCAAAGCTAGACAGGAATGAAAAGTCGTGAGACTCTCTCCAAAATAACCATCAAAAAAGAGAGTAGGAGACGTGGCTCAAGTGGTAGAGTACAACAAAGCAAGCATGCAGTACTGATTTCAAACAGAGACAACAACACAAATAATTTTAAAAAACATACAAATAGTTTCCCTAGTGCCTTGTCAAATTTTAGCATTATTTGTAGAAAACTGTATTTCTTTTAAGTAAATTTCTTTGTCATAATAAGTTCCCACATTATTTTGCTAACATTTTTCAGATATAATGTTTATTACAATATTTCTTATTACTACTATGCAACACATTTTTCAACATCTGTAGCTGTAACTTTTAAGACAATCTTTTTTTTTTTTTTTTTTTTGGTTGGTCATGGGGCTTGAGCTCTGGGCCTGGGAGCTGTCCCTCAGCTCTTCAGATCAAGGTGAGTGTTCTACCACTTGAGCCACAGCACCACTTCCAGTTTTCTGGTGGTTTATTGGAGATGAGTTTAACAGATTTTCCTTTCCAGGCTGGCTTTGAACCATGATCTTCAGATCTCAAGCTCCTGAGTAGCTAGGATTATAGGCATGAGCCACTGGCGCCCAGGGTTTAAAGCAGTCTTAATCACACTCTTAGGATCTCCCAAATCACACTCACAAGAATCTAGAATTATATGCCTAAAATACCCTAAAATATCTAGAATCACATTCCCAAAGATATTCCAAAATCATATTGCAATAACATGCAGAATTATACAATGGCTTTAAAATCATAAACACTCAATATTAAAATGATCGTGTAATTATGTCTCTAAAAAGTCACATCTATAAATTATTACTGGATAATAAAACTATTAGAGCAAAGTTCTTTAATCAACCCCTGCAATAAAAGCATACAAACGCTATCCTCATAAAAATGCTATAGCCCTAGATAAAAATTTTCAAACATTAGGGACATTCCCAATTATATCTCTATCTGGGAGAGAGGGGTGGGAGACAAAAAAGAATAAAATAAAACCTCTGTTCTTAAAGGATTCTGGGAATGCAGCCAAGGTCCACCTCCAAATACCTTTTACGGCATCCCATTTATATTGCTACTCTTTCTATCAGGTTTGAGGCTATAGCTTTCACTTTAATGAATAAAAAGTCAAAAGGTTTAGAAGCCAGAGGAAATAGTTGTTTCCTTTATGTAAAAAGTATCATTGGAATTATGTAACCTGACTGGAGCAAAGAAGGGCAGTAAATTCCTCCAGGCAGGAATGTTTATAAACATATAGGGCTGGGGGCAGGGAATGAAACAGGAAAGTATCTGTAGAACAAAGGATCACGGGTGAAGCTTTATATATATATAAATGTAATTAGTGAAAGAAAAGCCTTCTTCATTACAGAGATGAAAATAACACTTGGTTATCTGGACTCACAAATTTTGGTTTTAAATTGTCTTCGTCGCTGTAGTCTTTTATCAAAGTTAGTACCACAAACTGAGAGGTACTTTAGTCAATTTGTCTTCGTAATCGCCCAATAGAAAATAGAGGAAAAAAGTGAGGATAGAGCTCGGCAGTAGAATACTTGAGTAGCATGTCCCAGGCTTAGGTTCAATCCCCAGCACCTGTCTCCTTCCCACCTAATCCAGTAGAGGAAACCAGCAGGTGCCAACCATTGATAGTATTTCACTTAATCCTAGTAATAGATGATGTGTTATTTAATCCTAAAAAACTCAGGCATAATACATTTCTATAGATACGAAAATGAAGCAATTCAACAAAGCTGGTGGCCCAGAAACAAAACGTCGATTGAAGCTATAGGAATGGAGAGGTAAATGAGCTAGTAGGTCAAGAGACTAAGAGAAGTCTAGGGTCCTGGTGTAAGTGTTTGATGCAGAAATTATCCGTTATATTTAAAGTATATGAGGAAATAAAGAACAGGTAAACATGGGAGCAAATGTTGCTGCTTACTCATTCTTTTGCTAAGAGATGCACACACTATACTAACTAAGATCAAAACAGATCAATATCTAAAACATGCACGTGGGTAACAGTGAGAAGTTGAAGGTAAAAAGTGGAAAAAGATCAAATATATAGTTGGGGTAACTTTCCATTTCAGAATGAAATGGAAAATTACCTTTGGCTGTGTTCCAGTTCTCAAACTTTTATGGAGGTATTTAAAATTATCACTCTTTTAAATCTTTGCTGGGTTAAAGTTTGACTCTACATTTCCATTTATCTCATCCACATTTCAAATTAATTGAATCAATGAATCAAAAATTGCAATAATTTCACAAGTAGATGTTCACTTCTGCCAATTCCAAGGAGCAGCATGAAGTTGGAAGGATATCTGGGAAGTGGAAGGATTTTGTTACATATCCTAGACTTTGTGAGCTTGACCTTCAATTTCAGTGCAAGCCATAACTATACCTCAGGGAAAGGTATTAAATAAACAACATGACATAAAATAATTCCAAATTCTAAATCACTCCAGTGGATTGTTGGAATTTGTAGTATCGATATAAAAACATTGGCAGGAAAAAAAATTGTACCCATCTAGCATTTGTTTTGTTTTGTTTTGTTTTTTTTATAGATAAATGGACTGAATAGGGGAGTTTGGCCAAAGAAAGGAAATCACTATCACCTGGGGTGTCACAGAGTTCCAATAATGGGAACTGGAAAGGAGGTGCTGGAACTTAGGCTACCTGAGCTTACCTTCCGTGGACTGTAGTAGATTTGATAATATCCCCAGGCAGAACCACGGAGAGTTCAATGTCTTTATCAGTCCTGTTTTCCTTCTGTTCCATGGTGGGTTTTGCAGATCCATCAGCTGAAGAGACATCAACACATTTGGTCTCACAAGGAGGAAGCGGTGCTCTGGCTTTTGGTTTTCTCCTAAAATATAAATGAAGCACAGAAAATATTTACTTTAAAATAAGCACTAATATGATCACAAACTCCATACATATATTTGGACTTCCACATCCAGAAAAAGAAAAATGCACTAAATGGTTAACTGCTCACTAGTTTACTAGGGATGACCAGATTAGGAAAATAATCCTCTCTCCCTTTTCCAATCAGCACTTGGTTTTGATCTGAACACTGCCTATAGTATTTGGAAGTGAGAAGAGGTATGACACTTTAAGTGGAATATACCTTTTATGAGATAAAATGTCAACGCTCCTTAGTTTCAGTATGGATATGAAAATTACCTGCTTCAATAAAAGAAAAAAATTACAAATAAATATTGTAATAAATATTTTAGTGTAACAGTATGAAAGAACCTTACAAACCTAAGGCATTAATTTGATGAACTGATAAAATAAAATGTAAAAAAAAAGGAACTGAGTTATGTGATAACCTGTTTCATGTTTTATTTAAAGCACCATAAATTAAAATTTTGAAAATGTTACATCTAAGCTGATTACTTGTGCAACAAAGATGACTATTTCTTTCTGAAAAAATATAAATTTTAATTCCTCCCTATTCATTTCCTATGGAAAAAAATCCAACAAAATATGTATAGTAAGCATCTCTTTGGTATTTTCAAAATGTACAGTCTTAACAAATTCAAGTAACTATGCATTAAGTGACATGAAAAGACAGAAGCAGTGTGTTCCACTATTCATTAAAACAAAATGTTCCAAGGAAGTGGACTTGTGGCTCAAATGAAAATGCCAGTCTTAAAAATAGCATTTTGATCAAGCGGAAAAAGCCAAGCAAGAGTACAAGTCCCGAAGTTCAGGCCTCAGCCCCCTCAGCCTCCTCCCTGCCCAACAATTTTAAGAAGATGTCTTTTGAATGGCAACAAAATGAATTTCTACAGCTATTGCAAAGCCTTCCACCTCAATAAATATTTCAGCTTCCCCAAACTCCTCTTCCATACCAGTGTACTCATAACCAATCTGAAGTTTCTGTCAACTCAGTATTATAAATAGGAAAACCCACCAAAGCTAGTCTCCATATGCCTACTCCCCAGTCTCCATTTGGAAAATTCCCTTATATATGTTACCTCCTTCCTACAATGTCCAAACTCAGTTGAAATTCCTGCTGAAATCTCCCTGGTCTCCTGCAAATGCAGCAAACTCAGATTCATCCTTTTGGCATTTTGTATGAATAATGGTGTCCCCTGTTCTAAGGGGCTTTAAGTCTGTGATAAAAACCCATCTCTAATTACTAACTATAAACCTATTACAAAAAAGGTAAAACACCCGGGCTGGGAAGGTGGCTCAGTGGTAGAGCGCTTGCCTTGCATGCATGAGGCCCTGGGTTTGATTCCTCAGCACCACATAAGCAAAAAGAAAAAAGCAGGAAGTGGCGCTGTGACTCAAGTGGTAGAGCGCTAGCCTTAAGCTGTAGAGCTGAGGGACAGTGCCCAGGCCCAGAGTTCAGGCCCCACAATCAGACCCCCCCCCCCAAAAAAAAGGTAAAACACCAGCTGAAATACTATTTACCTGGAACTTCTATTAAGAACATCATAATACCCCTGTTTATTACTTTTAAATAATCAAACATCTATTATACTATTGGAACTGAAAAAATGGAAAGTGCCTGGGAATGAGAAGAAGATTTTTCCATAAGGATATAGCCATTCAATAGAAAAGATGCAAAAGATACAAACCAAGGAAGATAATACAGAATAATTAAAGGAGTTCTATGAGGAGGTAAAGAGCCAGTCAGGGCAGAGGGAGGGAGAAGAGACTTGATACATGAAAGCAGCAAAGACTCATTTTGAATTAATTTTTTATATAAGGTGAGAGGTTTAGGTTGAAGTGGTTAACATATTTGCATATAGATTTCCAATTGTTACAGTGTAAATTTTGAAAATAAAATAAGTTGGGAGCAGATAGGAAGGCAAAACTGGGAGAGAAAGAGGGAAGGGGTGACACTGTTCAAAAAGAAATGTACTCATCTGACTTATGTAACTGTAACTCCTCTATACATCACCTTTACAATAACAATATAAAAATTAAAAATATATGAAAGCAAGGGAGAATTTAGATAGGCAGAGTCTGTAGGGTCAGTTATACATTGGTTCCTAAATGTGATCTATTCACAAACTTAGGGATATAATCTAATTTGAGTACATTAAACTCAAATCTAGTGAAAAGAATACCAGCTGAAATTCTTGATTCAGCCTAGATGCTAAGTAGCTTTAAATTTTTAACTTATGTGAGCTTTTATGCAGCGGGGCAAACTTTTTAAAATATTTTTAAAAATCTAGTCATGTCACCTAGTAGTCTTATTTTTTTTTCTGGTTAGATATTTTGAAGAAATAACAAAATTGTAGTACTGAAAGACAAAAATATAATAAAAATAATTAAATCTAGGATGATTATCTAAATATGAATGCAAGAAACACAGTAAATATCCAAATCTAAATGGAGGAAATTCTGGTATAAAAAAGGGGTGAGAGAGAAGCACAATATTCAATAACTGCATCATCTAATGCTAGTTTTCATCATTTTGAAATTAACATACTTGACATTAATGTGCCTTTCCTCCTTTCAAAGAGGAATGTTTGGGCCTGTGTTTCTACCTACAAGAATTGGGACATTGGGATTTGGACATAAACTCTCCTTCTGCAGGGACAGAGGATGAAGGAGAGTTGAGTCTAATCAAGTTACATTCCATGCATATATGAACATGTCAGTCTCCTCATACCACTAATTGGTGCCAACAAAAAATATCAAAATAAAAACTAAAATTAAAATATGGCTTAGACTCGGTTCTTTTTTTTTTTTTTATCATTTTGATTTACACAGAGCTTCAAAACCTGTGTCTGTTGTGATCACCAACTTACTTCTATCAGTATTGAAAGCCTTAAAATAAATGGAGAACCGATAAACCAGAAGTCAAACAAAATCACATTTGGCAATAATCAAATGCTTCTCAACTTAGAAGAAAAAAAGCTTACCATCATAATATAATACAATATATAATACAAATATAATAGATGCTTCTTAATATGATCAAGCCCAACAAAACTTCATGTTTGCTGTACTCTTATCTTTTTCATACATTTTCTAGGATTAGTTTTATAAGGGGATTTCATTAGACATATCCATATATCATACACTGAATCTTGATCTGACACAAGATTTCTACTCTTAATATATTCATATAGTTTTGATTCAGATGAACTCAGAGAAGCAGAACACATACAAAAAATAACTCCACTAAAGACAAAAGTATAAAAATGAAATTACATATGAAGACAAAAGCTTTTAAGTCTAAAATTGGTGGTACTTGGGTTTGAACTCAGGTTCTCAAGCTTGTGAGGAAGTACTCTACCACTTGAACCAAACCCCAGCCCTTTTTTAGTTGTATTTTTCTGTTAGGGTCTTGAATTTATGACAAATGCTGACCTTGATCTTCCCACTTAGCTGAGACCTGGCCCAACTATGTTCCTGATGAATTTAATTTCAAATCATCATAGCTTTGTCAATATAGCTTTAAAAGATAGGTAATCATGAAAGACAAAGAAGGAGAAACCACCAACATTGACTCTTAACTGCCATTTCTTTCAAGGTCTCTAATGAGCTATGCTTATCAAAGTCTAATAAGCAATTAAGTCATTTCAGTCACACTGTCGCTGGAATCGTAGGACAGAGGCCTAATTCAGGTTGAGCTAACCACTCCAAGAAAGTAAATGTAAGTAATGGAGAAACAGAAACAAGCAGGATTCCTGCTACACACATTCCTGACATAAGGCAAAACAAGCAGCCCATCTTCAGAGTACTCTCCCCAGGGTTAAGGAAAGGAATAACTGAAAAAGCAGTGAACCTTGTGCCAGTGAGAAGTTCCAAGAAAAGTATGGTCAAAGATGTAAGGATTGATTAGGCAAAACTTTATCACCAAGACAAAGTCATTGGTGCCTGGAGGGCAGCTTAGACTTCCATCACGAGTTCTTGATTCAGCATCTCTGTCATCCTGGAGTCCAAAGTGACTTCAGGACAAAATGGCTTAGAGCAAAGAATAGATAAAATGGAGGCTGAAGCCTTTTTCACGTGCAAGTGAAGAGCCAATTTTTTTTTCTAACAAAAGCAGTTTTGTAAATACCTGTTATAACACTAAGCAGCATGTCATATCTGTGTGACAACGTCTATTCTTTTCTTCCTGATTCAATGCCACTCCTGTCTCTATTTCCTTCATCTCCTCTGCCAGAATCCTCAATTTTGGAGACCCCAAGACCCATCTTGGCTCTTTCCTATTTTCTTTGCATATCCTCTACTCCCAGGCAATTTCACCAATATCAGGGTCTTAAATATCCTCTTAAATTGATGGCTCTCAAATCTGTACTTGTCATCCTTATCTGTTTATTGAGTTCTGACATAGGATCCTAAATCTCATGGCAATCTCCATTTGGATGTTCCACAAGTATTTCAAACTTTACATAAAACAAAACATAACATAAAACCCTCTTGTCTCTTCTGTCTCAAGAGCCACCACCTCACACCAACCTTTCCCCCACTGTTCCTTCCTTCTGTCAATGGCTTCTCTAGTCACTCAGTTGACTTAAGCAAAATTACTAGGTATAGTTGCATTCCTGTCAGTTAAGTCAGTCCTTTGCCTCCGGGTTCCAATCTGTTTCCAAATCCCCTATGTTCTTACCTCTAGAAAATAGCCTGAATCTATATGCTTTCCACTGGATTCGCCGCTACCCACCCTGCCCCAACTAAGTAATTAAGTCATCATCTCTTAAAGAGGCTGTTACACAAAACTCCCAACTACTCTCTGCTGTTCTTCCTCTTATGCTGAAAATTCCATTCTCCTCTGTAGTAATTGGAGAGACTTTCTAATATGTAAATCAGATTGTATCCCATCTCTGATCCTTTATTAGCCTTCCAAGGCTTGAGTGTACCTATAGCAGCTTCAAAGGTCACCATCAGCACCAGAGTATCAGAAACCCTTTTAAAATGTGAATTTGTACTCCCACATCCCCACCCCAGATTTACATAATCAGAAACACCACAAGTAAGCCTCCTATTTGACAACTCTCTGCTTCTTGAGCTCATTCAGACTTGAAATAAGATACTTCCTCTTCATAGAGGGATTTTCTGACACCAATTAGCCTTCATCACATTTATCACTATCTGAAATCATCTTGTTTATTTATTTACTTGTTCACTATTTGATGTTGGAATGAAAGCACTATAGGGCTGAGACCAGCTTGTCACATTGTCTCCTAGTACCTGAAAATGTACCAGCACCAAACTGATTAAGTATTTGGCTTGAAGGTGGTAGGGGTGCACTAGCTCCATGACATCACAGGGGAGTAAGAACTTTCCAGGATGGTGAGAGAGTGCATAATGTGTAACATGTGGAGAGAAGCCAAAAGTTGAAGAAGTCATTCAAGGCCTACAAAGACACAGGGGTCAAAAGTACTCAATCCTCAGGAAGTTTCCAAGTTCTTTATTTGGGAGAAATAGGGGAGAAAAGAAGAAGCAATGGTTGAGTAAATTGGGACTAACAGAGTTCCAGAGTGGAAAGAAACCTTTCTTCTTCTGTTTAGGTGTTCAGTAACTGGCCTGAGATGCCATAACCTGTCCTTGGATCAGAATGCAAATGTTCAGTTGTAGCTTCCTGTGATCATGATTGATAACCAAAAAGAATAACTCATTCTATCTGAGCTTTTCACTTTCAAGAGCAGAACTCACCAGTCTCTGGTAGCTACCAGAGCTATTCAGAAGCTACTCAGCCACCTCCTAGCTACTCAGGAGGCAGAGATTTTAGGATGACAGTTCAAAGCCAGCCCAGGCATAAAGTTCCTGAGACTCTCTTCTCCAGTAAACTTCTCATAAAAAGCTGGAAGTGACACTATGGCTCAAGTGGTAAAGCAAAAGAAGCTTTGAGCAATAAAAGCTCAGGGATAGTGCTCAGGCCGAGTTCAAGCACCAGGACCACTCCCCTTCCCCCCCCCCAAAAAAAAAAGAATAGAACTCATCTTTGCAGCTATGTAACAAATAACAAAACTGTGCATATTTTCAAAGCAAGCACTTACCCGATGCTGGTTAGTGTGCTCAAGTTCTATCTTCTCAATAGTACAAACTACAGGAAGGCTGAGGCAAGAGCTCAGAAATTTAAGACCCACCTGAGCAGCACAGGGAAACTTTGTCTCAAAACAACAAAAAGGAGTTGTCCTAAGACTTTCCATATGGACTCATTCATCCTCACAGTTAAGTGCTCTGAAGGAATAGGCAGGTTTAGGGATCACCTAAGGTTATGCAGCTAGGCAGAGGTGGAACCAAGTTGTCTAATTCCAAAATATTAACAATTGCACTACATCTCCAAAATTTCACCTCAAAAACTGGTGTTCCTTAAATCAAATCCAATAATTGAGTTTCCTCTAAATGTTTTGCCTTCTTAAATCATGTAAACAAATGTAGAGTCATTATTCTGCTCCAATTCTCATATAATATTTAATAACTAAGTCATGCAAAGGCAATATAGATTTCCCAATGTATCTTACAAAATGTTCAAACTTACACTGAACCATTTCATATCTTTAATATATCCAAGAGTGAGCTTCCATTCCCTTATCCCATATAGTCTATATATTACATATATAGATACATATGTGCATACTAAACTCACCAAGCATTATTGGTATGACCCAAGATTTCTAATGAGAGTTCTTTGTACCTATTTTGTACTATTCGGTTATTGGCCACTAAATCTCACAACTTTGACTGTAAAACTAGCTAATATATCCTGGGTTACTAAGAAGTTTATATGGCAATGTGTAGTAACTACCTATCACAGTGGTTTTCAAACTGGGCTGTAGAAAAGAGCTTAAAGTTTAGGTCCTATTCGGAGAAATTCTGATAAGTGCCTTGTGGTAGAGATTGTTAGAATTTCCCTTAGGTGATTCTAAAATGTAGCTAAGTTTGAGAACCATTCGTGCCTGATACATAGTAAGTATTCAATTAGAGTTAATAATATACTCTCTTGGGAACTTTGTGAACTCCGATAAAATGAAGGTCCTAGCTAGGTTATTCAAGAGCATGTAAATTCAAGCAGCTCTCAGAACTAATAGGTCAAACAAATCAGACATTCAGCAAGAACTTTTCCAAATTTAAATCTCCATTATATTTTTCCTTTTTTTAATCAAATTGAGGAAATACTTTAGAAGAAAAACATACTTTTACTTATAATGTTCACTGAGAACTTATATACAGAAAAGTTCACAAATGTGAATTTGAGATACATACACACTCTTCCCTCTTCCCTCTCCCTCTTCCTCTTCTTCCTCTCGCAGAACTGCCAAGCACAAGAGGATGTAAAATAGAAAACATGACCATAAATTAAAATACAAATTTCTCATATTTGTTCCAGAAATATTGCTACAGTTTCAGTTTGCCTCTGGGCTTTCCTAAATGTCCTTGCAGGGAATATTTAACAAGAAAAGGAATGATGAAGAAAGCCTCTAGAAAAAGTGACCGTATCAAAAGAGATGAAATTGATATAAACAAATGGGCAAACTCAAAGAACAGACTGAAAAGCAGTAGATGAGTCTCACACCTGTAATCCTGGCTATTCAAGAGGCTGAAATCAGCAAGATCTGGGTTCAAAGCTAGTATAAAAAAAATGGAGAGCCTCCATCTCCAAAAATAACCAATAAAAAGTCACTCTGGTTCAGATGTTAAGAGCACCAGTTCAACAAGTATGGCAAGTACAAAGCCCTGATTTCAAAAACATATCATTAAAAATGATAATAAGATGATGGTTGACAGTATAATTTAAATGGGGAATAATTATTATAGAATCCTATTTTAAATAGCACAAAAAAGTTAAAATTGCTTATTACTAGTATACAGTGTATATACTTACTTTTTAAAGTAATCAGGTATGATAGTGTTGGGGCAGATGGAAGAGAATCATGGAAGAAGTGACATTGATCAAAATGCATTATATTCACAAGCTGATAGTTTGGATTGAAACTCCTTTGTTCAACTGTTTAAGGATATTTTAAAAGTTGTCATAAAAATACAAAAAATGTTACCGCTTGACATTAAGACAAAAGAAAAAGATTTTTGATACCAAAATTCTGATAGCATACGGTAACAAATGTGAAGAAACTTTTACTCCAAAGGAGATAGACTTCTTCATTGAAATATTGTAATTTTCAAAAATATGGCAGAAAGAAAATAAATATGTTCATTAAAATTATAAATATTAAAATAAGTGGACATACATATGTATATATGAAATAGCAGGACTGTGGTATCCTCCAAGCAAGAACAATGGATTAGCCAAACAAAGTATGAGAGCAAAGTGACTTTTAAGTCTTAATCTCACTAATCAAATATGAACTTTGGTAAATATTAAATATCATTGAGTCAACAGTAGTCTTAAGTTTTAAATCTGTGCTGGAGAGTGCTGTGTGTTAGGACAAACAATATGGTATATGTCAGGCCTAACAATCACTACACAGTGAGAAAGAATGCTGATTTTCTAAAGCAATTTCCCTGGCTATAAGTTTCAGTAAACACTATCTAGAGAAGAAATACTTGGGTGTGGTATCTTAGTATAGAAATATTGAAGTCTAGAGAGACATTTGAACAAAAATAAAAATTTGAAGTAAATGTGCAAACACACATAATACACACACACACACACTATATATATATATATATATATATATATATATATATTGGTCCTGGGACCTGAACTCAGGGCCTGGGCTCTGTCCTTGAGCTTCTTTGTGCTCAAGGCTAGCACTCTACCCCTTGAGCCATAGTACCACTTCTGGCTTTTTCTGAGTAGTTTATTGGATATGAGAGTCTCACAGCCCTTCCTGTCCAGGCTGGCTTTGAGCCTCGATTCTCAGAACTCAGCCTCCTGAGTAGTTAGGATTACAGGCATGAGCCAATGGTGCCCAGGTATAAAATATTTCTTGTAAAATGTTTATGTTAAAGCATCAGAGGAGAGAAAAGTCTTTGGGGCCAAAGGCACAATATATTTAAATTTTATTCTGAGAAACAACCTTTCAAGAGAATGAAAAGACAAGACCTAGGGTGGAAAAAAGGATTTACAAGACATAAACACAAAGACCTATCTATAATATTGAGAGACCCTCTAAACAGTAAGGCAACAATACTTCCTCAATGAAGATATACAAATGAATACACAAAGTGATATTCAATTAAATAGAACACAAATAAAAGCTATGATGAGCCATTGCTCAATACTGTAATCCTAAACTACTCAGGAGGCCGAAATCTGAGGATTATGGTTTGAAGGCAGGCCAGGCAAGAAAGTTTGTGAGATTCTTATCTCCAATTAAGCACCAAAATGTCAGAAGTAGAGCTGTGGCTCAAATGGTAGAGTGCTAGCCTTGAGCAAGAAAGCTCAGGAACAGTGCCCAAAAGCCTGACATTAAGCCCAGGACTGGTATTTAAAAACAAAAACTAAAGCAAAACAACAACTTCTAGCTCGAATAACAACAAAAAAAGACATGTTGTGTGAACCTATCCAATAAATACAATTTATTATTTCCTCTAGAATGACATCTAACTAAATATTAACCCACTGGCAGAAAAGGCATTCAATATGTACATCCTAAAGACTTAGAACTATGTTTTCATGGCTTGTAAACTGTTCTTAATCCTTTCAAACAGGAAAACAATCATATCCCAAAAAGTAAACCATGTTTTCACCTACATGGTTCAAGCAACCTAAATATTATCCTTGGCTCTCCTCGCCATCCCATCTTTGAGTTCCATAGAAAAGCAGCTAATTATAAATATTATCAAAATCTGTTATACTTTTTTCTCACTATCAACAAAAAATGGAAATGACAAATAAATATATAGTAGTCTCATTGATACAAGTGTTCCCTGAGAAAATAGGTGGATCTAGAAACAAATGACATGCCAAGTAGCATCTGTGGTCCATATAACTCAAAATCTTAGCACATTTCTTTGTTGTTGTTTTTAATGTATTATATGATTTTTTTTGTTTCTTTTGTATGTTCTCCCCTCCCCTGCCTCCCCCCCCCCCCCGTGGTATATCCGCTGTTGTCACTGTATTTGATTTTGGTACCCTGGTATTGCATATATGTTTATTTGAATTAGGGAAGAGAAGGGGAACAACAAAATAGTTTATTAAAGGACAAGGGGGGAGCCAATGCAACAGTGATATACACAAGACATTATGTTGGAAATTATCTGTACAACTTACATGGGGGGAGGGGGAAAGTAGAAGAAAAATGAGGAAAGGGTGAACAAGTTTGACAAGAAATGTATTTTTTACCTTACTTATATAACTGTAACCCTCTGTACATCACCTTGACAATAAAAAAAAAAAAACAGCTCTCAAAAGTTAAAGCCATCAATCAAATTTTTAGCACATGAATTTTTGCTTGGTAAAGAAGATGAACTCCAATTATGCTAAAATCTTAGAGCTAAGACTTCAGTTGATAAATCCCTTTGTGACCATAAGATAAAAATAAGATATATCTGGATTCTAGTGGCTCATGTATGTAATTGTAGCTATTCAAGATTGAGGATCAAGACTTAAAGCCAACCCAGCCAGGAAAGACTTTATCTCCACTTAACCACCAAAAAGTCCAAAGTAGAACTGTAGCTCAAGTGGTAGAGTGCCAGCCTTGAGCAGAAAAAGCTAAGGGATAGCATCCAGACTTTGCATTCAAACCTCAGAACCAGCTCACATGCATGCACTCACATGTACACATATGCATGCACATGCACAGACACACATACAATCAGATGTATTCTCACAAAAGATTACTCTCCACATTTCCCCTCAAAATTTATCAGAACCATTCTTAATCTCCTTCCACAATTTCCTTAGGAAAATAATTAGAAAAGATTTTTCAAATGCCATCTTAAAAATCCCTAATTGTCCTATTTCTCTTTGAGGTACTGCAACTTAGGTTCATGAATTTGATTTGATACCTTTGAGTTACAGGCACTTAAAAAAATTAACAACTACTTTGATCAACAAACTTTTTTTCAAACCAGTGTGAAAACTTGGAAATCAATAATTGTAAGTGAAATGAAAAAACAAACACGTGACATAAATTGCATAATCAATACAATTATTGTTGTTGCTGATGTTTAGAAGTAGTATTGTTTTTGTTTGGGAGAAGAAAGTGCTTTGTTTCAAATCAGATATTTGCAGCAACACAAGTTTCGAGTACTCCTGTGAAACAAAATATAATGTGAACTTCAGTAAATATGATTTTGGAAAAAGCAAAAACTTTGAATAAACAAGTTACCACAGGTAGGGATAAAGCTCGGCCTCAGAGCAACTGCTTAGAGGAGATGGTACTGTGGATTAGATCTGCAGCACCCTAAACTAAACAGGTTACCCAACCAACCTCCACCTATATTTACATTATTGGAATATTTATCGGCAAAACAGTGAAGTTAAAAAAGAAACCAAAAAAATGGATCACATATCTTGTGAAAAGTTCAAAACAGTCCAGGAAAAATAAGTTTGAAATTGTACATAACTAGAAATTTTCTGGACCAAAGATCCTGTACCTCTGCATGAATTATCCTCTTTCCATTGACAAGGTTTAATTAAGTGACAGGAAGAGATGAAAACATTTCATTTAAAGTTGTACTAGAATATAACTATATTCTAAATCTTGAATGTATAACGAGTGTTAAGCAATTCTATTACTTGCCTTTGCATTTTCCTTATTCCACATTTCAGTTACTTGTTTTCTAAAGAGAATATGCTTATTGGGAATAATCAGAACGTACACTTCCTTAATCAAGACATTATTGAGTTCCGCCAACTTATAGTCTCCATCAACTGACCTCATATCCTACATGAATGAATGATTTGTCTTGTTGTTAATCCTCACAGTGTGGGTTTAACAGCAACTTACCAGTGACAAAAACTTATGACTATGTTATTGTTTCTAAAAAATATATTGTAAGACTGTACTTTTTTGTTGACTTGACATGTGAAATTTAAACATGTGAACAAAATCTTATAAATGCAAGTCTATTGTACTTATTTTTATGGGAAATTTAACTTTTGGTTATATAAGTTATATTTCTACAAAGTATTTATTTAGAAATATGACCATTTACAAAATAAAAGCATCACTGATTATGTTGACCATAATTTTACATAATTATGTTGACCTAATTTTACATTGGTTTATATTAACAAGAGAATTTACAATGTGAACATTGAGAATTTTGAAGTAAAATTACATTTTCAGCTTCATGCTTTTTATATTCTATAACTTCCAAGAAAATAACTTTTTAAAATAATAATCAGCTATGTTTAGTAACAATAACTCAAGAAAAAAATACTATTTTTAAAGCAGCTGATTAGGAAATGTTAAATAATATTGAAAGCCTTGCCAAAAAAAAAAAAAAAATATATATATATATATATATATATATATATATATACTTACAATTCTGTCAGAAGGTCTCTATGAAGCCTTGCCACTCTGGCTTTTTCCTTTTAGAGAAACTAGACTCACTGTCTTGCTCAGTAAGTAAGACTACTGTTTACCATGTATGCGTAAGAGCCAGGCACTTCCTACCTCCTGCAAGTATGCAACAGGAGGAATTTATGAGTCTTACAAAACCATTCTGGGAATGATCACATAACATTTTTCACAAATACTTTTTCCGAAGAGTATGATTTTCATGTGGTAATTTGAAAAATTGGAGGAGTCAGTATTTTTGTCTCCTTTAAAAGCGTAAGTGCTTTCAGATTTGCAACATATATAAAATAGGCAATTTCAAAACAAAATTGCCTTAGATCTGTTCTAACACTGGATTTTAGTATTAAGAAGGACGTTGGTATTAAAGAAAAACCCTGAAATTACTTAGGATAGTTCAAAAATCTCATGTATATGAGTTAAAATTGAAAGAACATGTAATTTCTGTGAAAAAGATAAAGAAAATAGGTAAATTTTTTGGCATACGCCCTAACATCACACCTCATTGGTCCCTGGTTTGCCACCGGGGAAATCTCCATGCTGCTGGCTGAAGCTGGCACTTTTCTATGACATCACTCCTACTGTAAAGGCCCTGTGAATGGAGCAGAATTTGAAGGCTAGATCCCTGGTCCTTTTCTATATCAAAATATATCTTCGCAGCAATTCAGATTTTTTTTTCCAAGTTATTCAAAATCTAGTGGAACTAGAGTACATGTCTAGCAAATGTGAGGCCCGGTATTAAAACTCTAGGACCGTCAAATGATGATGATTATAATGATTATGATGATAATTTGTATGCCCCATTACCTTAACAAATGCAAGCATGATTTCTTCTTCCATATATTCAATATTGACTCAGCTATCCTAAAGTTAAACAGGAATTCCAACTGGCCATTCCTTTCCAGCCTTGATAAAACCCAATGGTCTCTATTCTCTCTCTCTCTCTCTCTCTCTCTCTCTCTCTCTCTCTCTCTCTCTCTCTCTCTCTCTCTCTCTCCACACACACACACACACACACATCTTAAAATGATATTCAAGCTGGACATCAGTAGCTTACATCCACAATCCCAGCTATTTAGGAGCTGATATCTTAGGATCTCAGTTTGAAGCCAGACCAAGCAGACAAATCCTTGAAACTCTTTATCTTTGATTAATCAGAAGCCAAAACAGTAGAGTACCAGCCATGAGTGAAAAAGCTGAGTGAGACTGTGAGGCCCTGAGTTCAAGTCCTAGTTATCAGTACGTACACACACACACACACACACACACACACACACACACACACACACACACACACACACACACACACACACACACACACACACACACACACACACACACACACACACACACACACACACACACACACACACACACACACACACAGTTCATTAGAAAAAGACCAGAAATCTACTATACAAATATGATGTTAATAACATTTTTTCTGTTAGAAATTAGCTACAAGAATATATTTCAGATGCTTGTACCATGAAAAGGATAAAGACAAATATGTAAAATGGATATGTGATTTGCTTGACTGTAGTAATAGTTCACTGTGTATCTTACATCATGATGCACATTTTCAATATGCACAATTAGATTTTTAAGTGCTGTTTCTATTTCTATTTTTCTACTTCCTTATCTCAGATCTTGGGTTCCATTCTAACCTCATTGAGACTCTCTCACATCTTCATTATCACCAATGACATTCATGTTGCTCTTGGTATTGAACAGTAAGCCTCTTCTGTTCTTATTTGACTTCTCAGCATTTCATATTTCTGATCTTGAAATCTTTGTCAGAAATCAGACATGTAGTAAATACATTCTACATTCTTTGCTGAGGGAGTCCATTTTGTTTTTCTCTGTTGAATCACTGGTATTATTTAATGACAATGTTCCTCCTCCCTTTTACTTTCAAAGGTATCTCTCATAATCAATGGTTTGGCTCACTCTACCTATTACCATCAATAATTTTTTAACATCTCCTCTTGGCAATCTAATTAGATACCTCAAAATTGGCAATATCAAAAACAACCTCTTTACCTCTCTCTTCTTGTAGTCCTCCTCATATTAATAACAAGGTCCCTTAATGTATAAAATCTAACATTATCTCTTTCTCTTACTTCCAACACAGATGCTGAATTCTTGTACTTCACTTCTACTACAACGATGCCAATTCAATTCACCATTCCTGTCACAATATATTACATTAGTCTCCCTGCCTCTACTCTCACACTTCAATTTCTTCCATAAAACTTCCCTGTAGGAAAAGATTGTGGCAAGTATCCCATCACTTCTATTTTAAACCATTCTTTAGCTTCCTGTGGCTCTTAGAATGAATCTCAAACTATCTTCCTGGTAAATAAAGCCCAGGAAGATAGGACAGTTATCTAGCTCTAATACTCCTTCTTTGTCCACACTGTTCTAGCAAGCTGGTTTTCTTTTAGTTCTGTTAGCCATAAACCTGTCAGTCTGCATTTGCTGTTTTCTGGCCTTAGAATTTCTCATCACTCAGATCTTACTTTAAATGCTCCCTTCTCAAGACTTTCAGGGATACTTTCTCCCAAGTCTCAAATCAGTTGCCATCAAAACGCAAATCATATTCTTCTTCTCTTCAAGCACTTATCACTTTTCTTCTCTTTATCTTTGTCTGTTTGTCTCTCCAAAACTTTATCCCCATTAGAATCTAAATTCCAAGATGAAATATCTTTATTCCCCTCACTCACTCCCTACAATTGGGACTGTTTGACAATCAACAAGTCTGATGTCAAATACATGAATCACTTATGAGAAATATACTTTTATTAAACACCCCACTGACTTTCCTCAGTTATGGCCTGCCTGTCTAACATTTTCAATTTTATCAAATAATTTATCCTGATCAGTATTGCATTTTATGTTGCTATTAGAAAAACATTAAAAACTGGTACTTATGATCAACGTTTATATAAATTCACACCTTGCTAAAAGGAAATAATAGAAAATTTACCAAATATTTCTATTTTAGAACCATGGATTTAATATGAAATTTTCAATGTTATAATTCACCTTGCTTGGCACCACATTCTGTGTCCATAAACATTCTAGGTCAAAGGCTGGATTCTCCCACCCTCAGCACCTGCTCCTTGGTGCAGTGGCCAAGATTTGCCAATGAAAGTCACAAAAAGATAATTCGAAGACACCTCCAGTAGGAATGTCCTCAAATGTGTGAGGAAAGCTGACAGTCCCATCAACATCATCTGAACTGTTACTACATGGAAGATTGCAAGGCACAGAAGGAACACAATCACAATCCAGAGGATGGGGAGAGGGATTTGTCTCCTTCCTGGGTAGAATTTCAAAAACAAGGACAGAGAAAGAGATCTTCAAAGAAAAGGGCATTTCAAAGGAGGTGATATAGGCCATGCTATGACGCTCAGACCTTAGATTACAGAGGTGATTTATAACCAGTATAATAAGGTAGCAATCAATCTTTCTGCATTTAGAAATACTATGATAAAATGGAAGGAATTGTCTGAAGGGTTAAAACTAGAAACAGTCACATCAATTAAACCATCCTGTATGACTTAGGTTAAATTGATTTGTCCTCACACTAAGCTCCTCATATACAACGTGGAGGAATAAATAACAACTGTGCAAGGGATTACTGTGATAATTTAATGAGTTAATATATAGTATGCCCACAACATAGAAATAGCTAACAGTAAGTATACTAATGCCCCAAAGCAGAAGGTAAGAAGTCTTTGTGATGGTCATTCTATAAGAATTAATTCCAGGGGCTGGGAAGGTAGCTCAGTGGTAGAGAGCGCTTGCCTTGCATGCTCAAGGCCCTGGGTTCAATTCCTCAGCACCACATAAGCAAAAAGAAAAAAGCTGGAAGTGGCGCTTGTGGCTCAAGTGGTAGAGCGCTAGCCTTGAGCTGAACAGCTGAGGGACAGCGCCCAGGCCCAGAGTTCAGGCCCCACGACCGGACCCCCCCAAAAAAAATTAATTCCATGTAATTCTGTCCTTTAAAGAAAAAAATCCTAAATTTGTAAATATTATCAGTCAATTTAAGGATAAATGTTATTTATTTTATTTTATTTTCAGTCAATCTCATGGAAAAGTTTTGAGACTTTTTCCATAAGAGCTTTTTTCTAGACTAACTTAAGTGTAGTTTCCTCTTGAAAAATAATAAATAATTAAGCTGGGTGTGGTGTGCACACCTATAATTATAGTGCTTGGGAGGCCAAAGGATTTCCAGTTCCAGGCAAGTTTGGGGTACAAAGGAAGACCTTGAATGAAAAAAAAACACTAATTGAAGACCTAATTATTAATTTCTTTGGCTCCCAGGGTGCTGGATTTTGAGCTGTACAAATGTAGATGTTATTATAAACACAAAATATAGACAAGAGCTCTAAGTGTCCTGTTTATTGAAAAAACACCGTGTGTGTGTGTGTGTGTGTGTGTGTGTGTGTGTGTGTGTGTGTGTGTGTGTGTGTGTGTGTGTGTGTGTGTGTGTGTGTGTGTGTGTGTGTGTGTGTGTGTGTGTGTGTGTGTGTGTGTGTTTTCAGCTCTATGCCTTATTTAGAAGCCAAATGATGTTTGCTAAGGGTGGTGCTGCCAATGTATTTGCTGGGCAAAGTAGAAAACCAAAAGGCAGCAAGTGGAGCTGTTGATTTTTATGCAGACATACTATCACCCTGTGAGGTCCCTGGGTGAGGAGAAAAGATAATTCCCATTCACTAATTTGTTTTCAACATAGTCAAACTAGAACAGACTCTCTTTGATACCTTGCTAGTGTTGTGCTTATTTTCCTGGGGCGTTTCCTTACTCTCTGGAGAATTTTAAACACACACACACACACACACACACACACACACACACACACATCCCTCCCAAATTTTACCAACAGTGAGTAATGTGTTTTCCTTGAATATTCTGAATTTCAAAACTGTGAGTATTTTAATTGCAAATATTTTTTCACTACTTTAAATTCAAAAGCAGAAAAGCAAGATTCAATGCAATAGATCACAAAAATACGTCAACCAGACATCCTTAAATCTACTTTACAGTGATTTATCTGACAATCTTTTTAATCAAAATGTTCATTTGGCAGAAGAAATACAAAAATGTACCACCTTCCCCAAGTATGTGGATTCTTAAGAGATCTTGGAACATTTTTGCAAAAGATTACTAAAAGTAAAAATTTTACTAAGCAGTTGAGATAACATTAGTGTTGTTGTTGTTGTTGTTTTAGAGAAAAGAATGCTTTGGCTCTACATTATCTTAGGTACTTCAAGCTCACTGCACACCAGGCATTTTGCAAAGGGCTTCTTAAGATCCCTTGCTGCTTGTTGTTTCTCACAGTATGTCCACAGACAGGTTTTTTGATTACTTGAAAGAGACTGAAGGATAAGTATATGAAGACCTTAAAGGCAACATGCCTAGTTGGAAGGATTTGAACCTGTGCATGCAAGGATTTGAACCTGTGCATGCTGACAATCAAACCTGCACTCTTATCCACTAAACCAAAAGGGTCATTTAATTCCAAAAGTGCTCCACCCTGCCTACTGATATGGGCCTTATCTGTGAAACATACTCCAAACAAAATAAAACAATAAAAGCATAAAGAAACCACAAAAGCTGAGAAAGCCCATAAAGCAGATCTCTGTTCAATCATCTCAAGGGCACACAGCTAGGTATCTACTACTTTTTAGAGAAACTGTAAGTATGCTTCTCTAATATCATTAATTATCAATAGGCTTAGTTTTTTAAACTGATCCAATATGTGAATTAAAAGTAGGTTTTCCCTTTCCTTCCTTTTCATGTCTGAGGTTATCCAGTAAGGGGGGAAACGTGGAGCAGGGATTTTGGGAGGCACTCTTTCTTACCACTGAGCACACTTCCAATTCAAGAAAAAAAGGAAGAAAGAAACTTATATTCCTATGATTTAAAATATCTTTACTTAGAACAACATTTCTATCTCCTCAGGTCTTTTTACCTTTCACCTCTATGTTTCTAATTTCAAAGCTCTACACATAGATAAGTGTGAAAAACTATGAAGGCTAGTTTGATTCTGGTAGCTTGATGTAGTTAATTCTCAGTATTAGGAAAGTTTAAGAGAATGTCTGACTTTCATTGGTTACGACTTTTAATTTTGTGACTTTCATTTACTCCATTAATTACTAATGCATTTCACATTAAAATGTAACACTACAATTTTCTAGTCATTTACTTCTAAATTAACTCATACACATTAAAAAATACATGACTGGTAAATTTATCTAAATGCTGACTAGAAAAGAATTACAAACTGATCAATAATGCATACCTTTATAAACAGAACAATAAAGCTCTTTTCTATAATTTCGCAGGCCATGACATGAAAGTATTCACATCTCCAAACAGAAGAAGGCTAATTAGTGGCTACCATGGTATGGGGAAGGTGGAAATGGGAGGGTCTGCAGAATGAACTTGGATCTGGACAGGGCTGACTGATGGTTACAGGACACCGCACTGTGCTCTGTGCTAATGTACCAAAAATGCTGAAGGGAATAAAATGATAAACTTTATGTGACATGCATTTTACCATATTTGTTTAAATCCAGCCAAACATTTAATATTGTTATTTATATACAATTAGAGTTACTCTCAAAAACTGATAATTCACAACAAACTAGAATGAAAAATAATATGTCACTAACATAATACATATTGAATGACATTATACAAAAGTTTAAAGGGGCTGAGAATGTGGGTTAGTGGTAGAGTGCTTGCCTAGCATGCATGAAGCCCTGGGTTCAATTCCTCAGTACCACATAAATAGAAAAAGCCAGAAGTGGTGCTGTGGCTCAAGTGTTAGAGTGCTCTCTTGAGCAAAAAGCAGCTCAGAGACAGTGCCCAGGCCCTGAGTTCAAGCCCCAGGACTGGAAAAATAAATAAATAAACAAACAAAAAAAGAAATAAAGTTTAAAGTTTGAAATGTTAAGAATACCCAATTGTAAGTATATTTTTATCTCCTAAAAAACTAGAATTCCCCCAAGATACTTGAAATATCTATATGTAATATATATTCTAGTATCAGTAGGAAGCGTGTAAAACTTTCCAATATTTTTCCATTTTATATATATATGTATATATATAATACATGTGTACATAGGCAAACACATAAGGAAAATTAAATCCGCATATTTGATTATGATTACATTGTCTTTAGAATTTTGAAGTAATAAGAGTAAATGCTGAAATTCCTCCAGCCTTTCAGAAAGTCAGGATTCTATCTCTGAACTGTGCAAAAGTCTTCCATCCAGTTACATTCAGACATTTTAATATTGTAAGCAAGAGATAAAAGTTAAAGCAATCAAACATTTCTGATTTTCTCTCTTTCTGGAGGTTTACATGCTTCATCTTCTCAAATACACTGTAGTTCTTTAAGAGAGTCATAATTTCACAGTTCTCAGAACATTTGCAGAACCTAAATAACTCAATAGGTGTACTTTTACACCTAGAAAAGGATTTATATATGTGGGTATATGGGGCATTATATATTTATATATACATATATGATAGACTTTTTATAGGATTATGGCTTGAACATGTTTCCTTCAAAATTTATGCATTAGAAATATAATCCTCAATGCAATAATGTTAGAACGTAGGCCTACTGGGAAGGGTTTAGGACAAAGTCTTTGACAAAAGAGTTTGAGTCTACAAGTTCACTTCCTATTCTCCTCCTCCTGCCCTGTGAGCATGTAGGCCTCACTAAATTCTGGCACCATCATCTTGGACTTCTTATTCTTCAGAATGGAAATAAATTTTGATCTTTATAAACTATGCAGTTTATGATACTGTCTTAGCCACAAAAATCAAAGACAGAGAGGTACCATGGACAGTCATAAGAAACTTCTATAGAATCCTATGGGTGAATAGTGTTTGATTTCAGGGTTTTATTCCTTTCTTGTCTATTTTTCTTTTTTCTTTTTTAGAGAAAAACAATAGATAAAACCCTTCATGATGAGCCAGGACAGAGACATAGCTGTCAGCAGGAGTCAACACAGGAAGTTACACCAAACAGTTTCATTTGAGGTCCAAAAATGAGAGACAATGTGGCTACTGCTGGTTGCCATGGGAACAAGCAAACTTTGTACAGACATATTCCAGTCATCACCTAACTATTCTTTTCAGTTGCTGGGTGGGGTGGGGGTTGTTTAGAGGTAGTTAAATCCAAGAAATGAAGAAAAAAATTAACAAATAGACATTTGAGGCTTTTCTCCCCAAGGAAGAAAATGAAATGGTGAGTGAGGACATGTGTTATAGCTGATGCTTTTTCTGATCAAATAAAAAGCAGGAGGAAATCACCCCACCCCAGCCAAAATGGATTTTTAGAGCAGATAGTTATTTCACTGACAGGTGAAGGTGATAAGAGAACCGAAGTCCATCAGTAACCCTGAATAAGGTAGAGAATCTAACATCTTCAATCCATATATCTTGAGTTCACTTCATAGTTTAAGTATAAAGTCATTGATTCAAGAAATGAATCAAGAATATTTTCACACATAGAACAAAGCCTTGAAATATAAGGTTTCCTTAAGATATGTTAGAGTCTGTTTTGACTGTCCATGTTCCATAAGGAATCTTCCTTTTATTATTAAATGTTCTGTTACTAGGGCTTGCACCCAGTGCCACACACAATCTCTCTTGGCTGTTTCACTTATGGATGGCACTCTGTCACTGAACTGTATCTCTAGTTCCAGTTTTCTTGTGGCTTGATTTGAGATGAGTCTTTCTGATGTGTCTACTTCTGCTGGCTCTGAACTGCGATCCTCAGATCTCAGCCTCCTGAGTGATGAGGATCGATTAGGTATGAGCCACCAGGACCCCAGGCCACAACAAACCTTTATACATGTAAATATGATGCAATTTACTAGACAGCATGTGACACATACAAAAATGTGCAGTACTTCCACAAAGATGAAATAATGTACAAAGCATCTTAAAAAGTCATGCATCATAAAGAGCCAGAGAGAGAAAATGTGACTAGTAGAGGGATAAAGACAAACCTCCAGGAGAAAAAGGCTGTCTTGGTGTTCTGGGATATAGACTTGAGCTATTTCGATGGATTTTAAACATTTCTAGAAAAGAAGGTACATGAGCAGAGGCAAGTGAGAGAGGGGTGACTTGTAGATGAGAGAGCAATTCAGTTTGTTAGTCCCGCAGTTCAAGGAACAATGACGACGCTTGAGAATCTCAAATCAACCCATACACAGCTGGAATATGAGTCTTAAGTGTAACTTCATAACCCTTACCCTTAATTATGACTAGAGTATCACTTTCAAGGCTCTTTTTCATTAGCCCATATACATATCCATTTCTAAAGGTTTCCTTTGAGCTTCTAGTACTGCTATGCAATTCTCACAAAGCCTGGTGCATTACTCTCAACGTTTTCTATTTGTTCCCTCTGCCTCTGCATACTTCTTTGTCATAAAGTGTCCCACTCTGTTCTTGACTGTGCAGTCCCCATCATACACTTTATAAATGGAGTCTGTTCATTCTCTCCCCCCAACCTCTGCAGAGCAGGTGGTACAAGCCTGTGATCCCAGATATCTGGGAAGCCTTACACAGGATAGAACACACACACACACACACACACACACACACACACACACACACACACACACACACACACACACACACACACACACACATGCACACGCACACGCACACGCACATGCACACACACACTGGAAAACCCTACCGGAAAAGTAACCAAAGCAGAAAAGAACAAGATGTGAGGGTTAGTGGTAGCGTGTCTGCCTAGCAATAGTTAGGTCCTGAGTCTTAAGTTCCTACTCCAGTACCAAAATGGCAGGGGGGAAAGAGTAATAAGCAAGTGTGACCAAATAATCCTCAACCAAGACTATTATTTACTTTTCTATCCTTAATTTGATGGATTGTTTTACACATACTGGGCTGATTACATAACTATGAATACTTCCAAAACAGCCAACTATTCTTTACTTACTATTATGTGGGTATTGGCGCCTCTCTCTTTCTCTCTCTCTCTCTCTCTCTCTCTCTCTCTCTCTCTCTCTCTCTCTCTCTCTCTCTCTCTCTCTCTCTCTCTCTCTCTCTACCTCTATCTCTTTTCTCAAATACCTTGAGAATAAAAAGATGAAGGAGATAAAAACATAACCATCAAGAAAAAAAAACTGCAACATAAATACTCATTGTAGGGACACAGAAACAAAGACTCTCATTCAATTGTTCCACTTGCCAAATAAACGGAAAAGCCTTTAAGAAGATAAGAAAATGGAAGGACTACACAAGGAATTCCAGAAGCACAATCCTTACTTACATAAGAGTCACTGACTACTGAAGGGAAGGCTTTGAAGGACTCTCTACGTTGCTCTAGAAGCTGATGAAAACTTGGATAGTTTTAGGCACTTTACCTTAAAGTAATGGCCAAACATACAATTTCTGCTTGAAAGTAACTAACTTTGCACATGTTTGCATAACTTCAGATATCAAATTGATAATGTGATTTCCAAATGTTAATACCAGAAATCTCTAGCAGAACCAACATCCAGATTGTTTTCCACTGGAAAACATGTTATGAATATACACAGATTTCATTTTGTGAAGCCATACTTTGAAGAAGTGTTCTGTCAAGTATTATCTCAGAGATACCATAGGCTCAGAACGATCTCCTAAAGTTATATATCTTTTTATAGCATTTCTCTTGTGGTGGTTATATCAAGAAGTCTCAAAATTTGCTTACCTGCTTCAAAAATACTCACAAAATACAAAACTTTAGCTGGGTACTAAAGAAGCTGATATCTGAGGATCATGGAAACTCTTATCTTCCTGTAACTACCAACAAAACTGGAAGTGAAACTATGGCTCAAGTGGTAGGGTGCCAGCCTTGAAATAAAAAAAAAGCTAAGGGACTGTGCCTAGGCCCTGTGCTCAAGTCCCAGTACTAGCAAACTTTAACTGCATATATTAATCAAACATTTAAAGTTTTTACTTAGAAAGTACTGGCATAGATTTATTTATTTTTAATCCTACCACTTATAAATCTTTCAACTTATTTAGAGCACAGAAAGGCAAAAGTGGGGGGGAAAAAACTTACAAGATAAGCCAAGAAAACAAAAGGTGACATTTTAATAAGGGTTAGGTGTGAAGATAGGTCTGGAAATGTGGTCATGGAAACAAAGCAAAGTGCTATCCCATGGCTATGATTATTTTAGTGATGTGTCTTCACTTCCATACCAACTTTCTTCCTGTGCACCTTCATGAATAACAGAGGCCAAAACCCTAAGCATTCTCTTCCCAGGCTCTCCTGCACCTTGCGGCTCTGCTAATTAGATATACAGGCAGGAGATGAGGAAGGAAATGAGCTCAGCATCCCTGAGCTTTGCTGCTACTCCACTGCTCAATCACTAATCAAGTGGTTGTAAAAACAAAGCCCATGCTACTTTGTTTTTTTTTCCCTGAGATGTATGCAACATTGCCACATACGTAGGATGGCTTTCAAGCCACCATGTATGATACTGTCTTTGTGATTCCTGTGTCATAACTACGTTCTGTGAGTAGATTCTCCACCTCCTAATGGTAGTAGAGGTAGCACCTTCTGTCTGGCTGGATATGACACATCAACAGATGTGAAAGCCCTATTGACCCAAATTGCCAACCTTTCTATAAGCATTAAATTTCTTTGCATTGAACTCTTTTCTGTGTAAAACTGGGCATGGTGGTGTGCAGCTAAACTGTATTAGAAGTTAAACTGAGTTTTGAGAAGAACCCAGTTAAAAGAAGTCTCTGTAACTCCATTTCAATGAGGTCATCACTGGGTGCCATGCAGTACCTCACCTGTCATCCCCACAACAAAGGGAGGTATCAAAGCAGACTGTGGGACACAGGCAGAAAGGAAAGGTGTCTCAACAATAACAGGTAAAAAGCAGTGCTGGAGACTGAAAGTGTGACTTGGTCATTCAGTGTTTCTCTTACAAGCTCAAGATCTGAGATCAAACTCCAGTGTTGCAAAAACAAACAAAACAAGAAGAGACAAGAACTAAAAACAACCTAGAGCCAAATATAGGTTCTATTACTATGCAACCTTGAACAAACTAATAAATCTCATTTTCCTCAACTTTCAAATTGACCTGTCTGAGTCATATAGTATTTATACTGAATTAGATATATAAAAATCTTTAAATTCCATGAAGAAAAAAATCCTTTTTCCTTTCAAGTCACTTTAAAGGGTTTTATTTTTGGCTCAATAGAAACTTCTAGCATTAAATACTTATGATTATTTCTATTTTGCATCGAGAGAGAATACTTTTGGTCATAACTCTCCCTACAGATGTTGCCCCTCAAATCCACTTACACTAAAATAAATACTCTGGAAGATTAAGTGGCCTACTCAGCTCCACCCAGGGATTAATTCACTTTTCTGCCCCACTATATCCCTGACACCATCCTTGCAATAGACATTCCATTGGTTGACACACCCTAGATTCCCACCCATAAACATTCCTACCCTCAGATTCCATTCTACATCCAATTGGGGACCACTATCTTCTTCCTACCAAGGTACAGAAACTCAATCTTATCCTTATGGATCAGACTGGCCATTAAAACATGGAATTTATATCACTGGACCAACCGATTTATTATCTTCTTCTGGGGAGACCTCTACATTATTTAAAGTGTAAAATAAATGGAATTTCTTTTTGCTGAAACAAAACTCTGCTATATACATGACAATGGTTTCTAAACCCTTCTAAAGGCAAGTGGTGGGTTTCTCATTAAAGAAATCATTTTAAAAAGAGGACTTAAATACCATCTTAGACTTGTCAGCACTAGCAAAACAGAACCATTTACAAATCTGATAAACTCAGTTTGCAAACAAAACTAAATTTCAAGAACATTCACGTTATTCAACATACATTTTATTTTGCAGCAAGTAAAACTAGTGTGATAATGTTTTACCTTAATTTACCTGTATTTTGACATAAGATTCCCTAGGGACATTTTCAAAAAGCTAAAATACTGAAATCACTAGTAATCTGAAAACACATTCTAGTTTGAGAGATCTTAAGTAGCTATAATTTCCATGCTAAGTTCCCTGTGAATTTCCTTCCAATATTATCAGGGCCACATGGAACATGCAATAAAATGTGAAGGAAGAAAATGCTTCCTAATATGTCACAGAATAGGAGAGATACTTGTATGAGGAAACCATCCAACAATTCAAAACCAATCATAAGTGCCTATTATTGCAGGCTGTGAAGACCATTAAGTATATTTTTTAAACAATTATGAACTATGGAAACCATTAATGTTATGTATTTGAAATGTGATTTTTCAATGATAGATTATAGGGGAGTGCAAAAGTATGCAAACGTTTTTATTATGATGCATTTTTCCAGATGGTGAAAAAGATTTTACATAAGTGATCCAGTTACTTAATCATAATTAGGAACCCCTCCCCAAATCATATGGATTTCTATTTATGAGAATAAGATCATACATCCTTAGAAAACATAGAGTGAATTTGCAGAAAATCATAGAGTTTTCTTTGTTATAAAGCAAAGAATTGTCTGACTGCTCAACAGTATTATCCCTTTAAAAGGAAAAACAAATCTGAAAACCTAAGGGGTCAAGGTTGAGCCATGGATTTCTCATCTGTATGTTTCCAGGTGACCACAGAACCTATTGTTATGTTGTTATTATAAGGTTTGGTTTAAATTACATATACCACAAGTCACTTCATAGATGTAAGAGCAAAAGAAACTGCATGTCTATGTCTATGCATGATGAACAAAGAGAATGTCCTTGAGGAATTAGACATCCTATTCATAGGAAAGGACCTGAAACAAACACAAAATCATTATATTAGTACAAGAGGACTACAGGATGGCATGAGGAGGGGAGACAAAAATCAGGTGAGGAGAAATGTAAACACACCCCTGAAGGATTTGTCCCTGCCATATTTAGGATTCTAACATGTCAGTGACCCTTTACTAGGCACAAGATGGTCCAGCAAATTCATGTCATTTGGTAGATTCCACTGGTCAGTCAGGTGCAAACTTCTAAACTATGCAGTGAGAAGGGATGGAAGAAGAAGGAACAGAACTAACCTGGGCCCTGAACATACAGCACAAACACTAGACATCCAGGAATCACAAGGCCATTATGCCCAGCCCTGCCTCCACCTCTGTCTTCAGACTCTGGATGCCCCAGTGTTTTCAAATTAAGTCAACACCATTTATATGCAGTAGTACAATACATTGTTAAGCTCACAAATCCTTTCCCCACCCAACAACTACTAGTGTTTGAGATTTAGTATTGTTAAGAAAAGAATATGAATTTTAAAACCCTTTTAATCAATGCCAGCAGCAGAAGCCAATGAAAACAGCAGTCAATTGTGACAGTAAACAGTTTTCACTAAGCCCATTTCCTTTGCGGATTCTTCACATCTCTGCCTCTAGGGAAAGTATATTCTACACCTCAAGTAATTAAATATGCTTATCTTGAATAGAAACTACTTCACCCAAAATGTCTCTTTTAAAGTCACTTATTTCTAATAAAATCCTAAAAGAAGATTCTTTAAAAGTAATTTAAGAAGCAATCCAGAAGTCTAAAAGACATAAGCTAAAAATCCTTTAACAGAAGAGAAGTATGTTTATATATGAAGATAGTGAGAAAGGAGAAGTATTACATGACAATACATTCTTGCCCTTGATAAACATATGTTCAGTAAGTTAAAAAGCTTAGTAAGTTAAAAAGAACTAAGTGCCATTAAATATTTTCCAGGTCTGTACCACTAATGTCGCGCATGTGTGTGTGTGTGTGTGTGTGTGTGTGTGTGTGTGTGTGTGTGTGTGTGTGTGTGTGTGTGTGTGTGTGTGTATGTGTGTATGTTTGTGTGTGTGTCTGTGTGTGTGTCTGTGTGTCTGTGTGTGTTTGGTGGGGGTGTTTTTGTTTTTGTTGGTCATGGGGCTTGAACTCTAGGCCTGGGCACTGTCCCTGAGCTCTTCAGCTCAAGGCTGAAGTGGTAGCTCAAGGCAACTACAGTGCCACTTCCAGCCTTTTCTGTGATGAGGAATTGAAGCCAGGGCTTCATGGATGCAAGGCAAGTACACTAACGTTGAGCCACCTTCCCAGTCCTGTATTACTAATCATTTCCATATATTTACTGTATTTTATTAAACTTATTACTGCAACTATTTCCTGGCCTCACCACCAAAATAGCTGATTTCCACTGACCAGTAAAATTAATTCTCTTCAAAACTATAAGCAGTATCTTCATCATAGTCCCATATGGGGTTTAAATTGTTGTAAAGTTTTTTTTAAGACAAAAAAAAAATATTAAGAAGCTGCAAACAATACATGACTAAACTTAAGAGAAAACTCGATGTGAAGCAAATAGTGTAATTACAGCTTTAATAAGATACAAATGTTGCCGGGCATTGGTGGCTCACACCTGTAATCCTAGCTACGCAGGAGGCTGCGATCCGAGGATCGAGGTTCAAAGCCAACACGGGCAGGAAAGTCCATGAAACTCTTATCTCCAATAAACCAAGAAAACAGGAAGTGGCACTGTGGCTCAAGTGGTAGAGCACTAGCCTTGAGCTGAAGAGCGCAGGGACAGCGCCCAGGCCCAGAGTCAAGCGCCATGACCAACCAAAAAAAAAAGGTACAAATGTTGAGAGCTGGGCATAGTGACTCATGCCTACAATCCTAGCTACTTAGAAGGTAGGGATTGGGAGATCATGGTTCAAGGCTAGCACAGACAAAAAGTCAGATCCTACCTCAGCAAATAAACTTGGCACGGTGAGAGGCATAGATAAGAGGATGGTAATCTGAGGCTGGCATGGGGAAAAAAACGTGAGCCCCTATCTAAAGCTTGATTGGCTGGTAGTATGGTTCAAATGATAGAACACAGCCCTACCAAGAATAAAGTCCTGAGTTCAAAGCCCAGTACCACCTAAGTAAATAAAATACACATTATCTCAAAGGAATAAGTAAGTTTATAGGAAATGCACTGTTTTTCTTTTAAAAGAGTTGGAAAATTTTTTGTTTTTCAATATGTAGTGACACCAAACAGAAGTTTGGCTAGCTTAAAATCAGGACCAATCATTCTTAACAGCACACTCCATGAAGGGTAGCCCCTCTGAACACTAGGCTCCCAATAGTGGCATACATGTCACCACCTAGTCAAAAACAATGCAACTTGAATACAGATCTTTTCTATATACAAGGATTTAAGTACAGGCAAAACCCATCACAAGGAAACTCCTTGTGAAAACCCCAAACTAGTAAAGCAATTGATGATGTTTCTTCAGTCAGTTGGACCTCATTCTAAAGAGATCACTCAAGGACTGGAAGTCTCCACTAGGGAAGTGGCAGTTGATAAGAAACTACAATCCAGAAGCAGATTTTTCAGGGGCTTCAGATGAAACTAAGAGAGTAAGGGAAAAAGGAAGAATAAATGGGGATAGTCAGACAAGTCCAAGCCTTTCACCTCAGACACCACAGCTCTTTGTATTGTACTGTTAGGAAACAAATGCTAAAATCGTTGCCACTATCTTTTTGGTCAAGGGGCCCAAACAATCCCTGAGTTGGCTGGTACTTGAGGGAGATGGTACTGAGCCAGTGAGTTAAGCTGAAGGTGAGAGAGGTTGAATTAGAACCTCAGGAAGGAAAGGGAGGAAAGTGGGGTTTCTGTAGCCCCTCAATGCTTCCATCACCAGAAAACTCATTTAGTCTTTGATTTGTCTTACAAGCAGAAAGCCTGAAGCAGAGAACTCTATGAACACTGTTATTTTTGAAAACCTTACAAAAACACCCCTGATCATGAAGCGGAAGTAGTCGCATGAGAATGTGTACTGCCTACTGGTGCATTCAAACCCAACTTGGGAGTTATTCCTAGGGTTCCTAAAAGCAAGTTGGAACTGAGCCATTGAGAACACATGCTGTGCTCTGACTGAAGTCTCAGGGCCTGTTTCAGCCCAGTTCTCTGTCCTGGACTAGGGACTTCAAAGGTTCCTGCCATACGATCTTTCTGGAAGCAGTTCTTCTCATAGCATAGATCCCAGATTGGAGATGGATTGTGGCCTTTACAGGTGAAGGCTTTGGTTCTCATTGGCTGAGATGTGTAAAAAATAAAAATTGTAAGGAAGGAAGGAAGATAGGAAGGAATGGGCTGGGAAGGTGGCTTAGTAGTAGAGTGCTTGCCTAGCATGTCTGAGGCCCTGGGTTCGATTCCTCAGCACCACATAAGCAAAAAAGAAAAAAGCCTGAAGTGGCGCTGTGGCTCAAGTGGTAGAGCGCTAGCCTTGAGCTGAAGAGCTGAGGGACAGCGCCCAGGCCCAGAGTTCAGGCCTCACGACTGGACCCAAAAAAAAAAAAAAAAGAAAGAAAGAAAGATAGGAAGGAAGACAGGAAAGAAGAAAGGGAAGGAAAGAGGAAGGAAAGTAGGGAGGAGGGGAAGGAAGGGAGGGAGGGAGGGAAAAATTAAAACAGCAAAGAAAGGAAAGGAATGGAAAGGAAAGGGGAAGGGAAGGAAGACAGAGAGAAAGTAAGTCATGATAGACTTGACTTGGGGAAGTTTAAAGGATATAGTCAGATTATATCCATATATATGATGTTAATAATATTAAAATAATGTTAAATGTTAAAAATTATATCTTATATATAAGAGCTTTTAACAGAAACATCCAATATAAACTCCACAGAGTAAAACATGTGCTTCCATTATGATGAACAATTCATGCAAGCAAGTACATGTATGCATCTGCCAGTAATATATTAGAGGCAGAGAACAACTGAGTATGGAAAAACTGAGTTCTCTTGGCTCTGCAGAGCAGGAAGAAGCACAAGAGAGAGACAGATTATTGAGGTCAGAGAAGCAAGTTGCATATCCAGCTTCCATTGCACCATTCCCTTACTAAACTGTGAGCTTCCCAAGTGATATCCATTGCATGATATGGGAGAGGAATCAGAACATGAATATGCTCAGAGATGTAGGCCACAGGAAAACTAACAAAATAACACAGAATTCCCAGGGAGTTTGTTTTAATACTAAGAGATTTTTTTTTGAAATATCACTATTTTAGTATCTGTGTGTGTGTGTGTGTGTGTGTGATGTACAGAAGGGTTTCAGTTACATAAGTAAGGTAATAAGTACATTTCTTGTCAACCTGATTACCCTTCCCTCAGTTTTCTCCTACTTTCCCTCCCTCCAACATGCCCCTGCTCCAAGTTGCACATATTGTCTTGTATATATTGGTATTGCATTGGTTCCCTCCTTATCCTCTGTCTCACCATTCTGTTGTTCCCCTTCTCTTTCCTAATTCAAATAAATGTATATGCAGTACCAGGGTGCCAAAATCAAGTACAGTAACAAAAGGGGATATACCATAGGGGGAAGAACATACAGAGGAAATAGGAAATCACATAGTACATCAAAAACAACAACAAAGGAATATCTCTGTGTCCATGTCTTGGAGTTCATTTCACTTAGCATCATCTTATGGTCATATGTACATAGGTATTGGGCTATTCTGCTTATCTGCTAAGATTATCCTAGACGTATACTAGTTATTGCAAATAAGGGAAACCATGGGACCTATGTTTCTTTGTGTCTGCCTTACTTCACTTAATATGATTTTTTCCAAGTCTTTCAATTTCCTTACAAATGGGGCAGTGTAGCCGGGCGCTGGTGGCTCACACCTGTAATCCTAGCTACTCAGGACGCTGAGATCTGAAGATCACAGTTCAAAGCCAGCCTGGGTAGGAAAGTCCATGAAACTCTTATTTCCAATAAACCACCAGAAAACCGGAAGTGGCACTGTGGCTCAAGCAGTAGAGCGCTCCCCTTGAGCTGAAGAGCGCAGGGACAGCGCCCAGGCCCAGAGTTCAAGCCCCACGACCAACCAAAAAAAAAAAAAAAAATGAGGCAGTGTCATTCTTTCTGATGAAAGCATAGAATTCATAAATATATATATATACACACACATATATATATACATATATACACATATATATACGTATATATACGTATATGTATATATATACGTATATATGTATATATACATATATATGTGTGTGTGTGTATATATATATATATATATGTCACATTTTCTTGATCCATTCATCTACTGAGAGACAACTGGGTTGGTTCTATATCTTAGCTAAGGTGAATAATGCTGCGATAAACATAATTGTGTTGGTAGCTTTAGTATGGCCTTGTTTGTGGTCATTTGGGTAAATTACCTATTTTTAAATGTCTACATGATTCCTTGATTTAACTAAAGTTGCTTGATTTAATTAAACAAGATGGACATAATGTTTCTAACTCAAACTCAAAACAAGAAGAAATAAACAATAAGAAGAAATAAATAATAATGAGCAACACCAATCCCATTTCTCACAGTTAAAAATTGCTATTTCAATTAAGATTACAATATAGATTTTGCATTTTTCCCTGTCAGTAAATGTTCTGTTAGTAATAAAATATATTTTTAGAGTGTTAAAAGAAGTAAAAATAGGTCAGCTAACAAAATTGGCATTGCTAATAATAATCATCATCTAATATAAGTAGGCTTATAATATTATTTTTCCATCAACACTGCACAAGGTTTTGTATTCCCTATCACTTTTCTCAAACAGAAAAACAAACAAAAAATGGCACTCATTTATCTAGCCATAAGTATATAACACACACACACACACACACACACACACACACACACACACACACACACACACACACACACACACACACACACACACACACACACACACACACACACACACACACACACACACACACACACACACACACACACACACGGGGACAGTAAAGGACTTAAGCCCTACATGTACTTGTACTGGTCCGGGAGCAGACATCCCAACAATAATGGTTAAGCGATAGCAGACAGAACAAAAGACACCTCTCACTGAGTTAGAGGCAAAAAAAAAAGGTTTTCAGCTGGAAGTGACAGCTCAGTGTTCTTAAATAATAAAAATGATAGAGTCTAATGAAGGGAAGAGAAAAGTCCTTTAGTCACAGGAAAGACAGAAAGGTCTTGTAAGGACAGTGATAGCACAAGGCAAAGCCAGAGAGGAAGGCCATTCATGCTCCTTCTGAGGTATCTCATACCACCATAATAGGACTTAGCATAAAAAAATAAAAAGAAAGCACATATTGAAGTAAGGAGGTCAGGTCTGGCCGGCACCATATTGGCCACAGGGTGGATTGTAGGACCTGGAATCTTTGTCTTCATGCTGGGGGAAGGAAATGCCCCTGCCTATCACCTGCCTCCCGAATCCCTGGAGTCAGAGGCAAGCACTTGGCTGATAGGTTACTAAATCTGTCAGTGAAGTGCCTGGGACTGGGAATTACCTGAGGATCTGCCCCTTGCATCAACCTATTTAGGCACAGACCAGCCAAGCTGCCAATATACCATGTCAGGTGTCCTGTGTCCTGTCTCCTAGCTTGTCTCCAGTCATCATGGAATACCAATTCAGCTTTCCAATGGAGCTGAACTTGCTTGTTGGTATTGGGTTTTGTTATTTCTTTCCTCTGTAGCATGTTTCTTAGCTGTGTTGTGTTTATCTGTGTCCTGCAGGCCTTTATAACAACTGGCTACCTACAGCTTGCTACCTGCATAATAAAGACTCCAATATTCTATATTTTAAAATGTGGCTCCTGGGCTGGGAAGGTGGCTCAGTGGTAGAGTGCTTGCCTTGCATGCCTGAGGCACAGAGTTTGATTCCTCAGCACCACATAGCAGAAAAATGCTGGAAGTGGTGCTGTGGTTCAAGTGGTAGAGCACTTGCCTTGAGCTAAAGAACTGAGGGACAGTGCCCAGGCCCAGAGTTCAGGCCCCACAATCAGCCAAAAAAAATGGCTTCTGGGATGATTCACCTTATAACAATATTTTAAATGAGGAAGTGAGTGAACCAGAGAAGCATTTTACAGAGAAATGATTTGAAGGACAGAGAGTGCAGAGACAAGAACACCAGTGGGGAAAGTTTTAGAGTAATTTAGACCAGCAAGCAACATCCAAACTTACATGATCACACAAATTTATCAGTAAAATTTAAAAGGTGACTCAGTAACCCAAATTGTAGGCTCTGATCTATTCATAGGCACCTTAAAAACATAAAATTTACACAACTTGAGTATAGATGGTATGGGGAAATGGGAGAGAATGACGGAAGAGGTGACATTGATCAGGATGCACTGTAATCATAATCTGAATTGTGGAACTGAATCCCCTGTGTACAACTATTAAAATATACATCTTTTCACATAGTATGATAAATTTGCCTTTAGGGGTTCTGTTTCTTGCAACATGGCTAGCAAAAAGCTTATACAAATACAGTAATTTGGAGTCCACTGGTGTTTGTATTTTCACTATTAAATGTGGGACTTTTTTGTATACAAGCATACGTTTTCATCAGGCAGAATAATTTAATTAGTTTAATTAATAAGTAATGTGATATGTAAAAGCAGTGAGTTCACAGAATTAGTAAGAGAGACATGCTGAGAGAGACAATTACTTTGTGAGGCTAGCAGGGTAGCCTGCAGTGCAGGCAATCATCCTTTCCTCCACTCCTCAATTCCTAACTAGCACACTTGAACCCTGACCCACACACTCTGAGTCATATTAAGGGGCCTGTCTACATTTCAAATGGCAGTAAAGCTTCACTTCATGGTAGTAGAAGTTCTAATACTTTCTTTCTTGTGACACTCAGTCTTGTATGATATTCCTTTCCTTTGCAGATTCCACTGGTCAGGAAGGACAGGACAATGGCCTAAAGTAGTTAAGGGAAAAGGAAGGAGACAGATTGTGTATTTTTATATTCATTTTTAATTAACGAACTATTTTAGGGAAACTTTAGGTTTACATAACACTGATAAAGGACAAAAAAACACCCACATTCACCAAACCCTCCCACTTTCTCCTATTAATTTGATATACTCATGACACCAGAAATGAGTGAGAATTCATGTTGTATCATACCCTCAACCACATTTGGTATCTCAAGTCAGCAATTATGTGTGCACTACTTCCTATACTTTTTCATTGGGTTTGTAAAAGGTGTTTTCCCTTGACTTACTTTGGTGTTAGGTAGCTTGTGTGTATATACATATATGTATATATGATATATATGAATAGGGAAAGGAAACTGATGTTGCCATGTCTTATGTAATTTCAGTAATGAAAACATCAGGTAAGGCTTTATAATAACAGTTATGTTTGCTATTGGATTTGTGCACATACTGTTCATTTGCTTGAACTCTTTCTGTTTCTAGATCTTTGATTTTGGTTTTCTATCATCTTTTTAGAAGAGCAAGGTATCTTTTGGAAGGAGTTATCCTGGGCAGAAGGACCAGACTTTGTCTTGTTTCCCAACAGCACAGAATTACATACAGATAGACTATGTGTCTATAACTATGGAGCAGAAATTATGAGGACATACATGTCACTTTCATAAAGAATATGTCATCGTCTGCACTTGTTTTTGCCATATTAGTATCCTATTTTTATTTTACTTATTTTAATCAACAACCATAAATGGATTGTTTTTAATGTATTGGAATAAAATGGACATTAAGAAAGTATATCGTAGCTGGGCACCAGTGCCTCATGCCTGTAATCCTAGCTATCTCCAATGAAACTACTCAAGAAAAAAAAAAAACACACCAAAAACCAAAAGTAGTGCTGTGGCTCACGTGGTAGAGCACTACCTTTGAGCACACAGAGGCTCAATGATAGAGCCCAGGTCCTGAATTCAAGTCCCAGGACCAGAAAAAAAAAGCATAACCTCTTTAGGAAAGTTTATTATAGTGTTGAGAGTATAAATAGACCAGGAACTATTCCAGTCAGGAATCCACCATTCCTGGCCTTTACGTCCCCCAGATACACAGGAAGGTTTGAGCTGGCTGGTGCTCAGGATGAATGGTCAACCAAGTAGTTGCACTTGTAGGGCCTTGTCACTGTCCCTTAACTTCTTCTCTCAAGACTGTTGCTCTACCACTTGAACCATAGACCTACTTCTAGCTCTTTGGTGGTTAATTGGCGATAAGAGTTTCATGAACTTTCCTCCTGGCTCTGAACTGTAATCCTCAGATCTCAGCCTCCTGAGTAGCTAGAGTTATAGGCATGAGTCACCACTGTCCAGCTAGGACAAGTATCTTTAGTCTATTATAGGAAATAACAGGAAATTCCCATGGATTGATAATTACTGTGCTTTGTGAAACCAAGTTTGATACCTGGTTCAGCCACTTGCCAGCTATAGATTCTTGAGTATATTTTTCATCTGATTAATTAAACACAATCTAGAAGTAGTTTTCTGCTAACTAAGCAACTGAATTGAGCAAAAATGGTAGTAGGTAACAACAGAGACAATTCTACAACTATAGTCAAGAGGATGACTTCATTTCATGGAATTTCTTGGCAAATTCCTTTATAGAAATGTGTTTACTGCATAAAATAAACTCAAACTTCCTACTTTACTCTATATGTCTTCAAACTATGCTGAAAGGCATAATAATGATTTAAGGGTTGAATAATGAATTGTGTCTAAGCTCATGCTTGATCTCTGATAACATTTTACTTGTATTTTTCCTATGACCAATTATAGGTGACATTCTTAATTTATATTTTTCTTAAAATTGCTTATTTTTCGGTAATTTCTAATCTAGTACCAAAAATTAACATCTACTATTTTCTTTTTTCTTTTCCTTTTTTTTTTGGGGGGGGGTCCAGTTGTGGGGCCTGAACTCTAGGCCTGGGTGCTGTCCCTTAGCTCTTCAGCTCAAGGCTAGAGCTCTACCACTTGAGCCACAGCACCACTTCTGACTTTTTTTCTTTTTGCTTATGTGGTGCTGAGGAATCGAACTCAGGGCCTCATGCATGAAAGGCAAGCACTCTACCACTGAACCACCTTCCCAGCCCCCTATTTTCTTTTTTTTGAGACAAGGTTTTACCACGTACCACACAGGTTGGCCTAGAACACACTGCCTCCTGAGAGCTAAAATTACAAGTGTGTACCACACTGTCTTACACATCTAGTATCCTTATAAACTAGTATTCATAAAAATTATTGCTATCCATAATAGCATGTTTTGTTTTCTTTTTGTTAAACATTTAAGAGGCCCTGATTGCCTTTATCCTCCCCCAAAAGTTTTTAAAATTTCTACTTAAATGTGAATTGTTTCCTTCTTCCTTTCTTGTGTTTATTGTGGTATGCATCGTGAGTTGAATTTCCTAATTCATGTTCTATCATTTTTCACTTTTCTAATGAAAATCATACACATTTATTTGCTTCAAAGTATAGCCTATTCCTAAGGTACAATTGTCTTCTTATAGTGTGCTTGTTATTTTGATTTCTTCTTTGCTATTCTAAAGGTTTAGTCCCCTAATTATTATGATCATTATGTCCAAGTGGTTGAATTTACCTTTCTTTGAACTTTATTAAAATAATACCATTGGATCAAATGTTTCTGTACATTTCATATTTGTTGAAAAAAGGCTAGGTCTTCCTTCTAGCCTGCTGTATATTAGTTTTACAAATTTCTTAAATATACTAATCACATTTTACCTTGGTCTTGTACCTTATAGTCTCTTCTAACTTGATAAATATCATTTTAATGCTGTGTCCTCGATGGATTATACAGCAGCTAAGAGATGCACTCGTAAACATAGGCTTCTACATAAAGCCTGTGGAGTTTTGAATCTAGTTCCAATGATTTTCTGTCTTCATTCTTTCAGTGATCACTGTTGTCTCAAGCAGTCTTTATACTATTCTAAATCACTACTTTTAGCATCAGCCTTTGTTTTCAAAGTCTAACAGCTAATACATTAGGATAAAATGTTAAATAAAATCAGTAAGACTTAAGGAAGGAATGTGTTAATGCTCTCTGAGAAAAATGCTGAAATTCTGTCTTACCTCCTTTAGCTACTCTGACCACGTACTGCTTCCTTCCTTGTCTGCAGTTTTCCAGGGTACAGTGTAATTTTAACTAGATTTGTTAAGTACTTAAGCACACTGAAAAAAATTAAAACAGTAGACTATTGCTTTTTTTAGGAAAAAAAACCTAAGTTTTATTTCAAATATGTAATGCAAAGGTCCACACGGTATTTTATCTTTTTTTTTTATATCAGTGCATTTGAAAACACATTATCAGTAACAAAATTGTTTAAGCCAGAAAGAGCTGGTTTATTGCCCCACTCAGCCTTAAAAAGAACAATGTTTCTTTTTATAGCCAAACAATGTGGTACTCTCTATAACTGGCACTAAATGGCCTCAATGTATGTTAGAGCCGCTGTAGACCAACACTAGAACTTTAATATCAAGGGATACTATCCCCAAACCATTCCAAAACAGAAACTAGCTGAAATATTCCCATTCTTGTCTACTGTGATGTTGTGTTGATTTATGGGATAAATTCTATCATTTGAATTAGATCTAATAACACTGACAGTTGAATTTTCTGAAAATGAACTTTCAGTAGCCCATTTCCAAATATCTGTAAAAATCATGGAATTGAAAGGGAAATTCAGCTTACATATTTTACTGTTAAAGTTATACTTAGTAACATTCATACAACACATTTAAAAATTACCCAACTACAAAGGAAATAGTCATCACTAAGCTTCAGAGATGATTAATTTCTATTTCTGAAATCTCTCTTTTTAGAAAGATCCCTGTTTCTGAGGTTATTCTGGGGGTCACTACATCCATCTTTAAAATCAAGAGAATAATTTTAAAAAGTCTTTGTTTTGTGGTCAAAACTTGTATGGGATCAGTTACTTAAGATAAATGAGAAAACTCAAATATAGTATTGGTCTTTCAAAATCTATTATTTGGTGTTATGGTATTGAGATAATACAATGACAGAGTATTTAATCACTTAGTAAATAACTATCATTTAAGGTACTTTAAATCTTTGGTTCTAATGGATATAAATTGCCACAAGAACAACAAAAAGTACCTAACAATACTTTCAGTCTGAAATCTCTCAATAATAAATTTAGGACAGAATTCTACTGATGAACCTCTGACACAGAAGGTCAGTATATTCTTAGAATGTTATATCATTGTACTTTAATGTTATATAGAAATGATAAACATCTATTATTATATCTATATATGAAAAATGTTATTTGTATTTAACAATTGTTAACATTTGTTAATTCTTAACATTTGTTAAAAAAACAAAGTATCTACATAAATAAAAATTACTCAATAATTTACGTGTGTACAATCACATTCATAGTAAACACACCACAAACTTTATACTTCTTACTGGTGAATCTCATTCAAGCTTCCTGAAGGAAACTCAGATGTCAGAGATCTGCTTCAGAGTGAGAGCTTAAAAAGAAAACTCTATTATAAGAAAAAAGTTATTGTAAACAAAATGCCAAAAAATAGGAAGAAATATGAAAATCATATGACTTACTGCAAGCATCAGATTGTCAGAAAGGCTTTTGGCTTTCAGGAAAGAATGTTTAACTTGTAGTAACAAGTTAAGGAAAAAATATAAACATAAAATTAGTCAAGTAAGAAAATAGTAGCCAAAGGTTGTATAATAGATTCAACCCAGTTGAAAGAAAATCCCAAGGAAATAGGAAAGCCATTCTGATTGCAGAAGTGTCACATGGTACATCTCTTGATGTACAAAGAACAATGATAAAAATCATTGAAAACTGAAGTTCAAAAAAGGAGTTAGACTCTAAATATGAGGAAGATTAGGACATATATCAACCCAATTATTTCACATGTGTTCTTTTTTATATAACTGCACAAGAATTATATAACAAATTAGAACTTCTTTCAATTTCATTAAAAATAAAAGCTCAGTGGTAAAGCTAAGTATATTGGCACACACCAGCCTATAACCCCAGTACTTAGGAAGCAAAGGAAAGATGATCTCAAGCTAACCTAAACTGCTTACAAAGACCCTACCTCAAAAATATAAAAACAAAACCCTAAATGGGCATATATTTTATAGGAAAATTTTCTGCATCTCAATTGTGATGGAATAAAAACTACAAGTGTTTGTCAAAACGTGTACAATTAGAATAGAATCCAGAGGTTTAGGCCAGTTGGTCCGTACTCTACACCATAAGACTGTCTCAAAAAACACAAAAAGGCAAAACCCTCAAAACTAAAAGCAAAATTAGGTAATATAGCACATATAAAATATGCATTTATAACATTTATGTATCAATTCAACCAGCAGTAGTTGTTTCTTCTTGGTATAAAAATAGTGAGTCTAACACATGTGGCACTTCTAGATTCAATGAAATATCATATGTCTAATAATTGCCTCTATTTACAAGGGTAAATTACATCATCTCAGCATGATGTAGGACCTATGTCCTACATCTGATTACACTTTCCAAACCCACATGTAAACACGTGTGCTGATCTTTGTTTTCTTGAGGCTAGGACTACTGATTTTAAAAAACAACAACAACAACAATGTATTCTTACTTCCAGAAGAAACAATTTCATTAAAAAAACAATCCCTGTGTGAAAGACATTAATGCTGAAATCAACAAGAGATAAGTAAGAACTGGGCATGCCCAAAATGTACATCCAGGTTTCTGTCATCAAGTTAGAATGAAGAATCAATCAAGAACCTGAGCAACAGTCAGCAAAAGTTCAGAGAGAAAAATAAAATTCATTTGTCTTCTCTAGGATAAATTCTGAAATAGAGCAAACTAAATTCAGAATTCTCTGTGGTAACAATTTTGCTTAGGTTAATAGTTCACATACATCTTAGATGTCAGGAAATGTTTAGTTTCATTCTAAAACTAAGATACTGCTTAGAGCCAGTGCCTTATGCTTATAATCCTAGTACTAAGGAGGCTGAAATTGTGAGGTTCACAGTTCAAAGCCAGCCTAGATAGGAAAGGCCCTGAGACTCTTAGCTCCATTTAAATACCAAAAAGCCAGAAGTTGTGGCTTTAGTATTAGAGCACTAGTGAGAGTAGAAAAAAGCTAATGGACAAAGCCCAGACCCTGAGTTCAAGCAAAAATAAATAAATAAAATAAAAATAGTAAGTTAAAAGTAAAATTTAAATTTAAAATAAGTAAAACAAAATAAATAAATAAAAATACATGGAGCATATTCTTGATTTTTTTCATGACTCCTCTCTACTTGCTTATATTCTGAACTGTAGAAGCCATAACAATCTATTTCAAACTTAAGAATTCTTTATTCTCTGACATCACCACTAACTAAAGGTACTGTGCAACTTACACTGTTTTAACCAACATCCACTACCATAAATAAATGAACAAAACCAACTTATTTCTGAGACATGTGTTATGTAAGAAACTAGGCCAGTCAGGAACATATGAATGCTTTTCACTTTTGAATGTCTGCTATATAGACAGTTGAGTATATAGGATTTTGTTTCAGTGTCATTCTTCTACCAAATACATTTCAATTAAGACAATTTACAAAATTGGGTTAACTGACATACCATATACTTACTAGTTTTTGTATTTTGCACAGTAAAGTGTATGAGGATTACACTGTCTCTGTCTTCCTAACAGTTTGTAATCTATTCAAGGTTGTAATCAACTCAGTCTGTACTCAGTTCAAATCTGTTATTTTACAAGTCAGACTGTGGAATAAAACATTGAAGATAACTTTCAGCTGCAGATGTAGCTCAGAGATTGGGCACTTGTCTAGCATACTCAGGGCCCTGTGACTTATCTTCTCACAAGAGAAAGAGACAGACAGACAGACAAACACAGAAACAGATGGTGAAAGAAAGATTTAATTAACACACACTCAAAAAAGTCCATAAATGAACACATGGTATCTGTGGCATTACAAATACAATGACAAACTAGATGTTCATGTGAATGAGAATGACTGCAGATGAAGCCTACAACTATATCTAGCAACACTTCACTTTTCCATGCCCAATTTCCCCAGTAGTAAGTCTCTTAGCACTCATCTCTGTTACATAAAAATAAAATGCATGTTAATTTCATGGTATATTGCTTGATATATAGTAAGATGTCAATTAAGCTCCAAATAAATTACTCCCTCATGTTTTAGCCCATAAGGCTAATCAATTAAATATTCAAATGGCAAAACCCTGAATTTAAAAAAAAAGTTTGGGAATTAGAAGATGACACATACTTCTAATTATGATTCAACAAGGTTTAACATCAAATGGACTCATGCAAGTAGAAATGCTGAAACAATCACCTCAATACACATTTTCCTATGGGTGGTGACAGTTGTTAATCTGTGGGGGATTGTTTGTTTTTTGTTTTTCTGTTTGTTGTTTTGTGATTCTGTTTGAACACAGGCCCTGTGTGCACTGCCTCTTACCTTATTCACTCAAGGCTAGAGATCTTTGTGATCTGACTTTCTGGAGATTAAATAGAGGTAAAAGAGTCCCAGGGACTTTTCCTGTGAACTGGCTTTGAACTGTGATGCTTAGATCTCAGCCTCCTTATTAGCTAAGAATTACAGGTGTTAGCCCCAGTGCCTAGCTTTTATGCGTAGACAAAAAAAAAAAAAAAAAAAGACACACAGACACAGAGAGAGAGAGAGAGAGAGAGAGAGAGACAGAGACAGAGACAGAGACAGAGACAGAGAGAGAGAGAGAGAGAGAGAGAGAGAGAGAGAGAGAGAAACATTGTTATAAAAAGATATTTGAGCCAGGCACTAGTGGCTCACATCTGTAACTCTAGCTAGCTACTCAGGAGACTGAGATCTGAGGATCACAGTTCAAAGTCAGCCCAGGCAGGAAAGTCCATAATACTCTTATCTCCAATAAACTACTAGTAAAACCAGAGTGGCACTGTGGCTCAAGTGGTAGAGTGCTAGCCTTGAGCTGAAAAGCTGAGCAACGGCACCCAGGCCCAGAATTCAAAGCCCCACGACTGACAAAAAAAAAAAGGTATTTGTTTAATGATCCATAAAGAATTTGTAATCATGTATTCAATTAAATTAGTGGGTAAACAAAAATGTACCCTCCAAATAACCTCATAGCAATAAACAAATGGAACAAAGTCGGAATTTATAGGGAAATTTATCAGTGAGGAAGGATTTTATCCGAAATCATGGCGGCCCATAGCAGACCTCTGGCACCCATGGGTACATTCTCCACTGAAGAAAAAAAAAACATGCCTGCTCAGGATGCAAACTTCAGTGTTGTACTGTGATGCTCAGAACAATGCTCGACATCTGCTGAAGATACACTGCCTTTCAACACGTCTAAATTTTTTACTTTATCACTTAAGCACTTTACATGCCTTTTGGGCTTGGAAGGATTTTCATAACTTTTACCTTGCCTTTGAGCACTTTGGCTTTGAGGGAGACAGACTTACAAAACTAAGGGCAGGGAAGCCCTCAGGAGATGATATAGTGATTGAAACACAACCAACAATGTGGGACTGATAGAATTTATACACATCAACTGAACAGTGTAATGCATGTACAAGTATTTAAAGTTCTTGTTTGTGAATTATATATATATATATATATATATATACATATATATATTTATACTTAGTCAAAACTCCATGTAATAAATCTATAAAAAGCTGGCCTGTCATTCTGGCTAGTCAATAGGCTGAAATCTGAGGATCATGGATCAAAGGTAGCCCAAGAAGATAAGTATGTAGGACTCTGATTTCCAATTAATCACCAAAAAGTTGGGAGTAGAAGTTTGGTTCCCATGGTAAAGCAATGCTCTTGAGTAAAAAAGTCAAGCAAGAGCCTAAGGCCCTAGTTGAAGCCCAGCACAAGCACACAAAAAATAAAAATAAAAATAAATGAATCTACTAATAATATGGTTTACTACATTTATCAACAAACATAAAAAGGTATTAGATTACATAACTCACTCCCAGCGTTCACATGGTACATTGGGTGCTGATTATTTGTTTGCCTGACTGGAGAGGTGGTAGCACGCTGAAGCAACAAGTGGTAAAAAGTGAAGAGACAATTATTCTGTGAAATGTCTCTGTCCCTCTTAAAATAAGGAGGGGACAGAGTAATAAAGTAAACACAAACCTCCCAATTTCAACTCCAGTGTTTCCTATTCAACATCACAAGTGGATTAATTGGGCTGCTGCAATTCCTTATGGAGTTTACAAAACATAAAAATAAAACAAAATATATGGATAGAAAAGCTGAAAATGTCCGTAATATTTTTAATGTGGTCACATAAGTGCTTAGAATATACTTTGGGCAAAAAGGCAAGCAAAGGAAAGGAAAGGAAAATAGATTTTAGGGTTTTACTACCACATGCTTTACACAAAGAGAGAGAGAGATATACATGGTTTAATGTATTACAATTTTTTTAAGTGGGGAAGGGAAAAAGGGTTTTGAGAAGCTTAAGATTTGCCTAATAGGTCAATTAATAAGAAAATAGTAAACTTAATTCAGACCTATAGCTGTATCACAAAATCAAAGACAGAGCTAGGAGCTGATGGCTCTCGCCTATGATCCTAGCTACTCAGGAAGTTGAGATCTGAGGATCACGTTTCAAAGCCAGCCTGGGCAGGAAAGTCTTCGAGACTCTTTATCTCCAATTAACCACCAGAAAACCAGAATTGGTCCTGTGGCTCAAGTGGTAGAGTGCTAGCCTTGAGCTGAAGAGCTGAGGGGGCAGTGCCAAGGCCCAGAGTTCAGGCCCCATGACCGACAAAAAAAAAAAAAAAAAAAATCAAAGAGAAATTCTATCTTTGTAAAGTTTTGGAACATACTATAAAATAGTATGTAATTTAATGGAGCACAGTTATAAGACTCACCCTATGAATTACCTAGGAAATGTTGCTTCATCTCAATTTTTTTAATCTGATAAGTAGAGGAAAACAGTACAAACTACAATACAAGATTGTCATTAGGACAAAATACTATGGTACATTTAACACACTTTACAGAAGACTCACTTAACAAGGCTTTGATAAATATTGGTGAAGAATACAGTCTAAAAATAGTAAGTACTCAATAAATTTTCACTGGATAAATCATCTAAGAATTTCTAACGAGTTTTTCTCTTTCTATGTATGTTTTATTAATGTGCGTGGGGGTAGGGGGACAGGGAAGAGGGGCAGATATGTTTTTCAGTCCTGAGAATTGAACTCAGGGTCTCAACCCTTGATTCTAAAGTCTCCAGAGGAGAAAAGATACTTAATTGAAAGTCAAATGGTTACAGACATTTTTTTTTTTTTTGTGTCCAGTCGTGGGGCCTGAACTCTGGGCCTGGGCACCATCCCTCAGCTTTTCAGCTCAAGGTTAGCACTCTACCACTTGAGCCACAGCACCACTTCCAGCTTTTTTCTTTTTGCTTATGTGGTGCTGAGGAATCGAACCCAGGGCCTCATGCATGCAAGGCAAACACTCTACCACTGAGCCACCTACCCAGACATTTTTAAAAGAAAATAATTTCTTCATATGATATAGAAAATAAACAAGCAGCCATACATAAAATTACCTCAGGGTATGTTTTCTTCCTCAATTTAAAGCCAACTACTGCAACACTAGAAAGATGAATAAAGTCCCTCTTTTCTGAAGCCTCCCATCAAGTTCTCTTTATTTGATCTCTGTAGCAAAGAGATACAGTGGGATATGTATACTTTCCAAATACTCAAGGAATGTAAAGCAGAGATAAAGAACAGACAGACCTGACATGACAACCTGGAGCTATATCCCTTACTCAGCCTCTTAGGAAAGTGTATGAGTCTCTGTTGCCTTCTATACAGGAAGTGATACACTATGAAGCCAACAGGGGTAGCAGGGAGGATTTGACAAACCAATGTGTATAAAAATGCTGTCATAGAGTTGGTATTAAAATCTAGGCTCTGTTGGGAGGGAAAGAGCTAACAAATAGAGAGGAATGAAGATGAATATGGTCAAGGCAGATAATTTGCACATATGAAAACAGAACAATGAAACCTATCAAAATTGCCTTAGAAAGTGGGGAGAGAGAGAGAAAAGAGAGCAATGCTATAAAATAGAATACATTATATATAGGAGTATATATAGGTAACTCATAATTGTAATTCCAGCTACTCAGAAGGCTAAAATCCAGAGGATGGCAGTTTGAAGCCAATCTGATCAGCAAAGTCTTCAAGGTTCCATCTCCAAAATAACCAGCATTATGTTGAGCTAAAAGCAAGGCACAAGTGGCAGAGTGCCAGCCAAACAAGCAAATCTAACAAGTGCCAAGCCCTAAGCTCATACTTCAATGCAGGAAGAGGGGAAAAAAAGATAAAGATTCTGATACATTTTCAAGGAATTTCCAAGCAAAGCATTACTACCCTTAACTGAGTAATGGCCAATGAATTATTTCTCCTCAAACCATACTTTTTCACATTGCTTCAAATACACAACTATTGGGAAACATGAATTCTTTCACTGTATCCTTTTTTGTAGAAAGTACTTTTTTAAAAAAATTTTCTTGGACAATTATTGAACCCCTATCATGGAAAAATCATGTGAATAAACAAGCTTGTAGACAAAACAAAAACAGAAGATAATACATGTTCTGAAAGAAGTATAGCTGAGGTAACATGAAACCCAAGGGGAGGAAAGAAATTGGGCTTGGGTAACTGGGAAAGCTTTAAAAACATAGAATTTGGAATTTGGGGAATTGAACTAGTAGAATTCCACAAGCAATGAAACAATGAAGGAGTAATGAGCAAAGGCAAAGATGTGGGTAACTCTCTAGAATTCAGAAGCTACAGTTGACTTCACACATCTGAAAAGAATGAGGGTGGAGAAGGTAGGAGGTAAGGCCAGAAAGGAAAGTTAGGCCCAAGCATTCTTGCTACCTTCTACAAAAGTCTATCCTTTATTATAGGCAGCAAAGAAGTGATGGTTTATTATTTTTCTTGTTGGCATTGGTAGACCTTAAACTCAGGGCCTTTACTCAGCAGGCATTCTACCATCGATCCATGCCTCCAGCCCTTTTTTAGTACTAATTATCTTTGAGGTTAGTATTTACTTCTTGTACAGGCGTGTGTCTGGACTGAGATCTGATGATATTATGTTTCCAGTCTCACCTACTGAGCTACCATCTTGTGGACTTTTCTTCCTTGAACTAGGCAAGAACTGCAATCCTCTAAATCTCACAAACCTCTGAATCTGTTTCCCAAGTAGCTATGATTAAGCACTTTTGAAAAGGACAGGAAGGGATCTCTGGTTGGCAATATTACTATAAATGCACTAATTACTTAAAAGGAAAATAAAGGGGAGAAGATACCAAAATGGCTCATGGTAGAATTTATTTTTTAAAGAGGTTATGTTGTAAGATGCCACAGATATTAACACTTTGTTAAAAGTGTTAAATTTAAATTCATTCTCAATAGGAGTCAATGGTAGGTTGGGATAAGTGGGGCTAAATATGGTGACAGTAGTGGTCAAATAACCTCGTAGTTTCTAATTGCTTTTGAGATGTAGCAGCCTGTCAGGAGGTTGCATCATGCTCTAGGCCTCACAAATGAAAGCACAATAGCCTGTCTTACACACAAACTGAAAATTGTAAGACTGGTAGTACAGCTCAAGTGGTAGAGTACACTCCAAAACAAGAAGGAGATCCAGAGTTTGATCCTAAGTACCACCAAAAAGAAACAACTGCTGTACAGTATGTTCACACACACACAAAAAAGAAACAACTGCTAACTGTAGATTCAATAGTATAAGTAATATTTACATTAAAGTAAGAATTATCTATGGATTAATCAATAGTCAAGGTCTCAAGATAACTATGGCAGTAAGTATAGAAGTCAGGTTAGGAGCCGTCAGTTGTAGGTAGCTGGATGAGTCACACACAGCTAATTGGAGGCCACAAAAAATAAGATACAGAGGAAATGATTAGTGAAAGCTTGAGACTCAGAGCCAAGCTAAGGGGACTAAAGTACAGAGTAGAAGTAAGTGACACACAAGCAAACCCCCACAGGCTCAGAAAGGAAGACCTTAGCCCCTGGGCAAATGAATATCAAAAAACATAACAGAGTTCCCATGGCCAGAATATCTCAAGGCCACACCTAGTGGTAGAAGAGGTTTTGCTTGATTAACTAGTCAGCTTTTGAAACCAGAGTTGAAAACCTTCAACACAAGAAAGGAATAATAGGACTCACACTAAAAATGTACCATGAATTGTACCCCAAATATTCTTTGTCTGACATAAGTATGATGGAGTCTACTATAAAAGGTGAAGATAACGTATCAGATAAAATAAGACATATAAAGGATGAGAGAAAAAGGAAGGAAGAATGGAAGGAAGGAAAGAGGATGGGAGGAAGGGAGGGAGGGAAGAAAGGAGGAACAGAAGAGGAGAAGAGGAAAAAAGGAGGAGCAGGAGAATCAAAGAAACAGGAGGAGGAAGAAGAAGATGAAGATGAGGAAGAAAGGGGGAGAAGAGGAGACAGAAAAAAAAAAAGTCCTTTAGTCCACAATAATCTTTGGAAAATGTACACATCTGGGTCTGTTTTCACCTATAACCTCACCTGCCCTACCCAGCCACCACGTTCTACTCACACTAAAAAGCTCCAGGTTTCAATATCATTCAGGGTAGTCTCTTCCTTTACTGATTGAACACTTCCCATTAAACCCTTCACAGTCCAGGTTGAGACCCCTGGGGCCCAAGGCAAAACTAATCACTAACAGAATTGCTATCACATTCTCTACATACCTTTCCTGGAGGACCTTGAGTTCTTCTAGATCAGAGTTCTCACTTCCCAGAAGGCTTAGTTACTTCCAAACTTTATTTACCATTTTTATACCCAATGCTTAGCTCAACTTCTGGCATAACTTACCAATACGCTGAGTAACATTTTTCTATTTTCCCAATTTCTGATAAAGTTTTAAGTATTTGTTTATTGGTATTTATTAATCATTTGCAATTTGGATAAAGTCAATTCTTTAGCTTGCATATTCTATTTACAAAGTCAGATGTTTTAAAGACTGATGTTTTAAAACTTGAAGGATATGACAGACATGTTTTTATTTCAAAGGAATGTGGAATTCGAATACCTTCATCTCACACATATCTTTAAGATGGAATTCAGACCATTGTATCTGCCCACTTAAAAGTGCTAACTCTGAACTAGACTGAAAATGTTTATCCTGACCATTCCATATCAAGAATTTTTATGACTTCTTGGCATTACCAACAATCAGAACTCATCAAAACCTGTAATACCCCCTACTTTCCAGATCTTTCTCCCTATTCTCCTTGGCAACATTCCTGTAATTTTCGCTCTGTTCATTACTTCAGTATTCACTTATTAAAATGTACTTTAATAGTAATAATAGGTACTATGTATCTACAACCTTTGCTTAAAGGTACAGAATCATTCTTATGGCAAACCCATTACAATGAGAATTACTACTCCAAAACAAAGGCGTTGGCAACTATACTCATTAACAGTTTCTTAGGATCAGAATCACTGGAGGGTTGCTTGAATTCACCTTCATACTTCCTTATGAAGTATAGAGTAGGTTACAGATAAGAGCAATTTTATTCAAGTTCCCAGTTGATATTGACACTTGTGGTAAGGACCACACTTCAAAATGCCAGAAGGGTTATTAAGATGCTTGAAGATAGCATGTTAAAGATATCTACTCGCCCTCCAGGTGATTTGCTTCCAATGGAAGGCAACCATGAAAGAAACCTACCTAATGGTTAAATGCAGCGGTCTATGACAGAAGGTGAGCCTGCCAAGATGGAACACTTTCCTGAGTGGGAAAATCCACTATAGTAAAAATACCAACTCCTCGAAAATTAATATGGAAATGAAATTCAACTGAGTAAATCTCATTTCCAATTCTAAACTCAACCTGGATTAACACATGCCTGTGAACTGCCAAGAGAATTTTGAAAAAGAATGTTGATCATTATGACTTAACCCTGTCAGATCTTTAAAATATACCACAATGCACCTCAACAGAATGAAGTGGAAAGCCCAGTAACAAACATAACAATAAAATGTTTCATACAAGATTATGATGCCATTTCAAATCAGTGCAAAAAGATGAATTGCTCAAGAGATAACATTGAGATGACAATTTCAAAAACAAATTAGACTCTCAAGCCAAAAACCTAAAATGTAAGCTTCATTTTGTTTCTGGAAAGTGCTTAATAACAAATTTATAAGGGAATATTTTAAAACATAAAGTGCTAACATTTCTAAAGAAATGCAGTGACAAAGGTAAATAAATAGAAGTATCTAAAAGTGCTAACTAAATTTTAAAAAATGATGAATATTAATCCTACCTACTCAGGAGGATGAGATTTGAGGATCATGGTTCAAAGTCAGCCTGAGGAGAAAAGTCCCTATGAGAATCCAATTAAATACTGAAAAACCAGAGGTGGAGCTGTGGCTCAAAGTGGTAAAGCACTAACCTTGAGCAAAAGAGCTCAGGAACAACATCCAGGCTCTGAGTTCAAGCCCCATGACTGACAGAAAAAAAAATGATGGATGCTAAAACCTGAGTGATAGAACATAAGACATGAAGTATCAGTAAACTTTACATATTAAGAGATTTTACAAAAACAAGAGGAAGATACATAGATAACAAAAAAGATCTATGAGTCAAAAACCATTTGCAGAAGAGCTTCTCAAACCTCAAGTAGTATCTAAAAAATTCAAATTTAATAAAATATTTTCTGTCAGATTAGGAATCATCAAGACGGGAAAATGCAGAAAGTGATATTTCTAAATAAAACAAAAAATATACAGACACTGATGGCATATGCCTGTAATCCTAGCTATTCAGAAGGCTGAGATCTGAGGATCACAGTTCAAAACCAGCCCATGTAAGTAAGTCTTTGAGACTCTTGTATCTCCAATTAACCACCAGAAAACCAGAAGTGATGCCATGGCTCAATGTGGTAAAGCACTAGCTTTGAGCAAAAAAGCTCAAGGACAGTGCCCAGACCCTGAGTTCGAGCCCTATGACAGAAAAAGGAAGGAAGGAAGAAATGATGGAAGGAAGGAAGAAATGATAGAAGGAAGGAAGGAAGGAAGGAAGGAAAGAAGGAAGAATAGATACAAGGAAAACTCAGGGAATGTGTCTATGACAGACATGAAGAGAAAAACAAACAACTATTCCAAAAGCTGGTACATTTCAGTGTTTATAACCCTGAGCACAAAATTATCTGAATCTCATTTGAAATACATCCTTGACTTAAAAATCTGAAGACTTTCTAGGGCTTTTGTTATTTCAGAGGAGGACTAAAAAAGAACAGCTGGTTTTGCCTCTAGATTTTTTTTTTAACTTTGTGAATTCTAAATCTCTTTTCAGAACAATTTGGTGCAGAGACAAAAATGCTGTTATTTTTCATAGAATATACAAATATTGCTGGAAAACTCAAAGATGCCTGACAGATGTTTAAAATTACCTTGCTCTCTGAAAATAGTGTGACATGCTTTCGAACTGTTTAAATAACATCATGTTTGAGTGAGAATGACTGCATTTATTAAAACACACATTAGCTTTGGGAAAAAAAATGTGAGGAATCTTGAGTCAGCTAGAGTGTGCCTGATCATATCTACCTTCTCTGAGATTTTTCATCAATTTTCAGTTTATGACCAATAGTATTGTGGATGGGATGTCTTAAGTGGAAAAGAACAGCTGTCTGCTTTATTATCAAAATAATAACCTGTCTTCCTTCAGAAATGGCGCTGACAATTTCTAATTAGACTACTCATGCGGAAATGAGTCTAAGCTGACAGGAAGATGGTTCCACTGAGCTCCATAAGAAGAAACACCTTTCTGCAGATGTCACCCTGCTCTCCATACCCAAGAGATTTGTGCTGTCAAGAGAAAGAAATGCATCAAGAATTTAGAAAGGAAATGCATAACCCATTCAAACAAGATCACGTTATTTTGAGACATGTATTCTCAAGAAAAATCAGTCATGGTTCTGGTGTTATACATTATTTGTAGTATTGGAGGGGCTACTTCTCATTTACAGATGTGAATATTTTGTGACTTAATGGAAGACGATGTAAGTGAGTAGTTTCCAGCATGCATATAAGGGTTAGAGAATGAGACAAGAATATGGAAGCAAAAAATTATATCTATCTTCTTAAATAAAAAAGATTGTCTTTTCTAGTCTCAGAGATATATGCTCTCTTCATCAGGAACCACTACAAACAAGGAAGTCCACTGAGGAACATATTTGGTTAGTTAGTAGTTTCTTTCCCAGGGGGAAAAATAATGAAGTTTTATAATATACACATACACTGCTTACTATCTCCACATCTTACTGGGTAGAGACTTTTCCAATGATTACTAAGAGCTAGAAAACCTGCTTCCAGAAAATCACATTCCATGAATTAATGAGTTACAAAATAGCCTTATTTATATTTAGGAAACAATGATCCCAAGCCAAATATCAACTAACTGAATAGAAACTGTGAGTGGGCAGCTGAACGTCATATGGCTGATGTTCAAAAACTTTAACAACTTACCTACAGTTATTTGCTAAATGAAAAGCTTGTCCAGTGAGTGTTTATGTGTCAGCATTTTATGGTTTTTACATATAAATACTTCCAATTAATCCTAAGCATCAAGTTTAGGAGACTGATTTGTTATCCCCATTTCCAGATTGGGGAAAAAACCAGAAATACCGCAAGGATAGATAATTTCTCCACCCTCAGTAGATTAGTTGAGTTTCTCCTGATTGTCATTTTATACAGATGTCACAAGTTTAAGGCAACAAATGTGACTATTACAGCCTAGTGAGTAAAGAATGACTGCCACTGTCAAACTGACAGCCCTGCCTTGTCCTGGCTGAGCCAGAGACCCTGGCAGCTCCGGACAGGAAAGGATCAGGCCAAAGCTAACAATTTCTTGCTGCCATAGCAATGATCCTCAGGCCTCCTGGGTTATAGAATATTCCCTTCAGGAATTTTCCCTTTGGCACCTCTCTACCCCCTTCAATCCAGTCCCTTTTGGTGAGGGTAGCATTCTCAAGACTTTACACTAAAACTCCCAGGAAAGGTAAGTCACTTGATACTAGAACTGACTAAGAGAAAGCAGTGCTAATTTGCTGGAGTTCAGTGAACCTCCTGGGTGAGTATGAGGAAGTACATATTTGAGTAGTAGCAATGCAAATGAATTTACAAATAACCATTTGATCTGTGAAACAATGAAGGCTCAATATTAATTTATATAAAGAAGCATCTTAACACTTTAAAATTTGCTACATGTAGAATCAAGACCTATGTAGAATGTAGTGTACTAGAAATGTTCATTACACTGTGCTGAAAAAGTCACAGCTTAAACAACCTGAAACCAAGGCTTCTCCTCTCCTGCCAGGTGCTAAAAGATGAGCCTGAAGTCATCCTAGAAAGTGTCAGGCATTAGGGATACTCTTATCAATATATGTTTATCAATATCTAAAGTCAGCTTCATTTTACAGCATTTGTGGTAAAGTATAATGATGCCTCAATTTCTTGTTTATGAGAGGTAAAAGATCTGCTTTTAAAGAAAATTCTCATCGGTATGTGATGATTAGGATGGTTCAAGTTCTCAGAGCAGAATAATGATGTTATTGAGAGTGACTATACAATAGAAAGTTTCAGTCAATGCTTTTCAGTCTTACAAAACCAAAGGAGATACCATTAGAATTACTCTCACCTTACAAAGGAGAAAGTGAAATCATCAAAAGAAAGGCATTTCTCACAATGCCAAGGGAAAGAAACAATTAGAATTACAACTTTATTCATGTAACTGTAACCCTTCTGTACAACATCTTTACAATAAAATAAAATTAAAAGAAAAAATGAATTGCAATCTCCTTGCTAGTGTAACTAACAAGAAACTAAAAGGGGCATTTTTCTCCTTCAGAAGGGAGAGGTTTTCATTAAGATCAACTATAGGAAGGGGATAAATTCCCTGATTGTCACTTGCTATTTTTCTTTTTCTTGGTTGCACTGAGACTTTAACTCTGGGCTTCATGATAACTAGGCAGCCATCTTACCACTTGGGTCATGCCTGGGTCCTTTAGTTTTCAATGTTTTCATTTGTTTGTCTGTTTATTTTTCAAGTAGGATCTGAGGCCTTTGCCAAGCCAGCCTCAAACCATAATCCTCTTACCTTCACTTCCCAAGTTGGTGAGATTACAGGGATATAACACCACAACCTCTGAGGATTTAGAAACCTTCAAGCCAACCCCTCCTCCACTTCCTGGGAGAGGCAAATGAGAACAAGGCATTCCTGTCCTTTCTTGAGGTTGAGTTAGATTGGCAACAATATTAGCATTATAATTAGGGCTGCTACCTACTAATGTTCATGATATTTAACATCTTAACAACCATAAGGAATGTCTGATGTATGCTGGTGTTATTACTAGCATTCTGTCTTATTGTCCTCTTTCCCATGGAGGAAATAAAGAGGCTGGAAGAGGAAGCAAAGTGGCTAGGCCAGTGAGTGACAGAGCAGAGATTCAGGTTCAGATTTTGTCTCCAAGCTCACTCATCAATAGCTGTCTGCCAAGTGCTGCCTGGCTTCTGGCTGGACCAGTTTTATGTGAAACCAAAGCCAATGTTGTTAAATGCCAGAGAGCCAAGGGTACTGGCTCATTGTACCAGGCAACTGTAAGGCAGGCTACAGAGTAAAATGAAGTATACCAGCTTACTTAATGTACTCTATAGAATGCTAGATTACCTGCCCAGATCTTATCATTTTCTGGAGGTATATTTTAAAGATGAATTTATGTTTAAAATTTCATCTTACTTTAGGATGATGTAAAATGCTAATTTGTTGCCAAAATATTCTTAGAAGGAAAAAATTAAATAGGCAAAATTGTTTCTACCATATATTTTACATCTTTTGAAAAAATGAAGAAAAGCAGGAGAAACAACATTCACACTGATTTTTCTTTACGAGATGTTTATTTGACAATTTAGTTTCTTTCTTGGTGGTTGCATTGTTAATGTTGTGCATACACACACACACACACACACACACACACACACACGGAGGGAGAGAGAGAGAAGCAGGGAGAGAAGCAGGGAGAGAGAAAGTCCTGCTTTAAATTAGCAAGGCTGTGGACAATTTAGACTTAACACTATTGACAGAAACAAAAATTATTATGCACCAATTAATCCAGCTAATAACCAATTATTTCACTTTAAAAAGCTATTATCTATTCTATAAGACAAAGATTTCTCTTCTATCACTATTCAAATAAAAATCTTTAGGCTTTAAGTGGTCCATACGCTCTACTCAATAACTAATTTCCTGCGATGGAGAAAGATTTTTTTCTCTCAACATGTAAGACAGAAACAGCATTATTCAGAATTTTCACTTATATTGTTAATAAAATGTATATTCTTTTCTTTTAGAAATACCAGTATGTACAGGTGGCTCACATCTATATCCTAACTACTCAAAAGGCTGAGATCTGAAGATAGATGATTCGAAGGTAGCACAGGCATGAAAGTGTTATTGCCAATTAACCATCAAAAAGGCAAAAGTGAGCCAGAGGCTGATGGCTCAGGCCTGTAATCCTAGCTACTCAGGAGGCTGAGATGTGAGGATTGAGGTTCAATGCCAGCCAAGGCAGGAAAGACCATGAGACTCATATCTCCAATAAACCACTAGAAAACCGGAAGTGGCGCTGTGGCTCAAACGGTTGAGCACTTGCCTTGAGCTGAAGAGCGCAGGGACAGTGCCCAAGCTCAGAGTTCAAGCCCCACGTCCAACCAAAAAAAAAAAAAAAAAGAAAAAGGCAAAGTGGAGCTGTGGCTCAAGTGTTGGAGCACTAGCTTTGAGCATAAAAACTCAGGGACAGTACCCAGGCCCTGAGTTCAAGCCTCAGGACCAGCACAAAAACAAACATGCAAAGACAGGGAACAGAATGTTAAAAGAGAATCTCAAAAAAAAAAAAAAAAAGAATGTAGCAATGCATTTTACATTGCCTTAAAAATTCATTGATTAATGTCTCCAAAATGAACATTAAATACTTAGTTCAATAATAGCATAATTGAGCTCCCACCACTTCAGTGGACCAGTAAATTCCCTTGCCTCTCTGCAGACGTGTTAGTCTGGTTCACAGAAATTCAATTTATGCTGATTTAATAACGGACCACTATGTCTCGGGTACATGCAGAAAGTTAATGTTGAAACTTGCACAAAAGACTCAGTCAAAATAATGTCAACTGCCTTTTAGATTTTACAATAGATTGTAAACTGCACAAAAGATGCTAAAATGACTACTTAGTATCAAGTATGTGTATATGAGGGGGCGGGGAGAAGGGGACACAGAAATAAGCCCAAACATCCCTAACAGGGGACTGGGGACTTGTTATATAAATTAGGATTCATTCCTACAATGATAGAGGTTTTGAAAATATAAGGTACTAAGATAAAGAAATGGAATAATTACCAAGCTGTAAAGCAATCGTGTATTGTGTAGAAAGCAACATATACATACTCATATTTGGTCATGACTATAAAGAGATACATTGTTCCATGAGTAGCCACCGACTACCTGTACAAGGCTCTTGTAAACTTGAGACATGGCTAATATGAATACAAAAATGATATTTTCATTTAATTTAATTAGAATTTCAAATCTGACTCAGTTAAAAACAGTATTTGTGTTTGGGTAGAATTGGTAAACTAAGTCTGGAGTACAGAATGCATGAGGTCCTGGGTTTAAATCCCCAGCAATACAGAAACAGTAATAATAAAGAAATATTAATGCTGATTTCTTCTGGTGAGAAAAATCTATGCGACATTCGGAATCAAAGGACTAGAAGGAGCTGCATTTTGTCATGTTTTTTTCCCTTTGGAAATTTGTGCCATTTGAATATATTTCCTATTAGAAAAATACTGAATAGTATTGGTATAATTATCAATTTAATTTTGGAAGAAAGTCCTCCTCCTACAATCATTACACATACTTTTAAAGGAGTTGTATATGGTCTTGGCAGAAAATATTTTCTAATAACCTAAAATCACATGGTGTTTCATGGGCAGGACCAGACCTACATTATGAACATGAAAGATCAAAGCTGTCAAATTTCAAGCTACTTGCTTAGTGGCAGCATGGTCTAGTATTAGTACAGTCACATTTTCTTTTTGTTGGGGGGGGGTCCAGACATGGGGCCTGAACTCTGGGCCTGGGTGCTGTCCCTCAGCTCTTCAGCTCAAGGCTAGCACTCTACCACTTGAGCCACAGCGCCACTCCAGCTTTTTTCTCTTTTTTTGCTTATGTGGTGCTGAGGAATCAAACCCAGGGCCTCAGGCATGCAAGGCAAGCACTCTACCACTGAGCCATCTTCCCAGCCCTACAGTCACATTTTCTTATACCAGAAGAAATTATTGCTTTTCATTTTTCCATTAACTGAGTATATTTTCAGTTTTGTATTTTTCTTTTTCATTCCTTTCATTCTATCTTTTGCTTCTCTTTGTGCTGCTACTACTGGAACTTGAACTCGTAGCTTCACATGCTCAGTCAAACTTTTTTCTGCTCAAGGCTGTTACTCTAACATTTCAGCCACACTTCTTTCATGTTGATTGTAGACAAGAGTTTCATAGATTTATTTCATAACTAGCCCTGCTAGCTTCCAACCTTGATTATCAGATCTCAGCCTGTGGAGTAACTAGGATGATAGAAATGAGTTCACCCAGCTCTATAAAAATGTGATTTCCCAGTCATCCACCAACCCCCCCACCAAAAAAAAAAAAATTCATAGCACAGCAGCAGTGGCTGATGCCTGCAATTCTAGCTACTCATTAGGCTGGGATCTGAGGAATGGTATTCAAAGACAGTTGGGGCAGGAAAGTACATGAAACTCTTATCTCCAATAAAACCATCAAAAAGCTAGAAGTGGTAATATGGCTCAAGTAGTAAAACACCAGCCTTTGGGGGGGGGGAAGCTAAGAGACAGTGCCCAGGTACTGAATTCAAGCCCCAGTATTCACACACACACACACACACACACACACATACACACACACACACGTATGTGTGTGTGTGTGTGTGTGTGTGTGAGAACAGAGAGACAAAGAGATAGGAAAAAAACCTAATTTGCTTTTTTCTGTATAGTACTGAAACAACATCATAAAACTCCAAAAGTGGAATCAAATATAACACACAACTGAATATAAATGTTCAAATGAATACACTGTTATCTCCTCAAAAATCCCCAAACCTTCCAATTTTATTTTAACATAAACATACATTTTATATGCTTTAAATTCACATCAATAAAAATTTCTAAGTAGCTGGTTTATTCTCTAAGACTAATGAAGTAAAAAGGCTTTCATTCTCAGCTCCTAAGCACTACCTTTTCTTATCTTCCTTGACCTTCTGTAAGAATGTTTGGTGTGGGCAGACTTCACTCTGAGGAGAGTGCCCCAGACACACAGAAGTAATGAGTACAAAGCCATCCACAATGGTTCAGCACCTGAGTGACAAGAAGACTAGGACAGGATGTTTACCTGTCACCAACACTGTTGTAGAATGAACACTATTGTGTAAAACAGAACAGTCCCTCTGATGAATGCACACATCACCTTAGAGAGCCTTTACCTATTAAAGTGGAATGATTAAGTGCCAGAACTTTAAAAAATTCCTCCTTGGTGGGAAATCTTTTCATTTTTCTTTTGTCAGTGTGGGGCTTGAACTCAGGGTTTGGGCACTCTCCCTGAGTTTTGGGCTCAAGGTTAGTGTTCTACCACTTTGAGCCACAGCTCCACTTCCATTTTTTTTTTTTGGGGGGGGGGTGATTAATTGGAGATAGGAGTCTTATTGACTTTTCTTCCCCAAAATAGCTTTGGACCATGATCCTTAGATATCAGCTTCCTAAGTAGCTAGGATTATAGGTGTGAGCCACCGGTGCCTGGTGGGAAATCTTTTGAAATACCCAGTAAAGATTGGTAAGTTCTAAATGAAGTCAAGATGGAATGAAAATATTTTCACTATATTTCTTACTACCTGCTTCCAAAGCTATATATACAGTTAGTACAGGGCATCATTTCTTAATGTCACAAAGTGATTCCTTTAATACCATTGATTGATTTACATTACTTTCATGTTCAAATGTCGGTGGTGTTACAGAACCTTGAGCTATCTAACCTGAGTTTTAAAGTAATTACAAAAACAATAAAATAGGGGCTGGGAAGGTGGCTCAGTGGTAGAGCGCTTGCCTTGCATGCCTGAGGCCCTGGGTTCCATTCCTCAGCACCACAGAAGCAAAAAAAGGAAAAAAGCTGGAGTGGCGCTGTGGCTCAAGTGGTAGAGTGCTAGCCTTGAGCTGAAGAGCTGAGGGACAGCGCCCAGGCCCAGAGTTCAGGCCCCATGACCGGACCCAAAAAAAAAAAAAAAAAACAATAAAATAAAAAGGTTCCAAATCTTTGACTTTCAAATCTCCCATTTATGTCAATTTTAACTTACGTTGTGCATTATGTAAAACAACATGCAAAGAGAATGAAAAAAGTTACCAAAAATCATTGCAAATATTCATTCAGTGCCTTATAGGACTTCCACTTGTTTGTACAATCTACTTAATGTTCTAAAATTGTCATATGAAAATGCAAATCCCTAAGTGTAACACTTCAAGCATGTGTATGGAAACTTGATTTAATTTTAAAACCTTAAAACTTTCTTAAATACATCCAAAGCTATTGTCTCATAACCATGAAACTGTGTTTGTGCTGAAAATAGACACATAGTCTTTGCAAAGCACAAACTTCAGGATTCCATCTTCTTAGCATCATAAGTCAATTTCCTATAGATTTCCACACATAGATAAGATCATAAACAGAAGGTGGGAGTCACTCCTGCATATTACTCCTGTGGAGTAATATTGTATTTTCAGGATGACATATGGTAAACTGGACTAAACGAAAGAGACATATATCCAGATAAAAACGTCCCAACTAAAATGCCAAGGGGGAAGTGAGTGCATTTGCTCTCTCAGATCACTTGAGTTAAATATTTTTATTCAAACAAAGTCACACCTCACTTTCCTAGAAAGAAATAACGTGTACAGGCAATAACCTATCACAATAAAACATCCTTTTTTAAGAGACAGGGAGACCTAAAAAGACTGGTACATAGAGGATCATCTCATAGAATTTAAAAGCTACTTTTCACCAGTTGACATTCTTCTCTGACACTCAGATTTGTTCTCTTGAAACAGGACAAATGTGAGAGATCAAACTGTTCTCCAGGGATGGAGAATACCACACCTGAGAATGAGCTGCCACAGGCCAGACACAGAGAGGCCATCCTATTCCATATGAGCTTCTCTCTCTAATTCTATTAAAGCAGTGAGACACCAAGTGGGAAGAGGCTTGAAAGAACAAAGGAGAGAGCAGGTTGCTCCTCCCTCTGACACCCCACTGTGTTATACCTACTCCTTCACCACAGAGAAGAAAATACACTAAATGGCTCCTATAGTTACCTTGACTATTGTTGACTCCATTGGCTAGAAACTAGGAGGCTGAGGATGGCAGTGTAATAATCATTTTCACATGTAGTAGCGCAATTTCCTGTTTTTCCACACATCTGAGCTGACACACAACTCCTACAGCTGGTCAAACTTTGGCTCCTGCTACCACTGCTCCCCTTGGGCTCATCAAATACTTCCCACTTCTACTTCTCTGGAAATGAGAGCATGTGTGCAAGTACACAGTGGCAGATTAGAGAGATGTCCTCAAGGACTGGGGTTAAACATGCTTGCAGCCGGGCACTAGTGGCTGTAATCCTAGCTACTCAGGAGGCTGAGATCTGAGGATTGTGGCAAAGCTAGTCTGGGCAGGAAAATCCATGAGACTCTTATCTCCAATTAATCACCACAAAACCGGAAGTGATGCTGTCGCTCAAGTGTTATAGCACTGACCTGGAGCTGAAGAGCTCAGGGACAACGCCCAGGCCCAGAGTTCAAGCCTTACCTTACAATTGAGGAGAAAGTAAAAGGAAAGTAAGAGAGAAAGGAAGAAAAGAAAGAAAGAAAGAAAGAAAGAAAAAAAGAAAGAAAGAAAGAAAGAAAGAAAGAAAGAAAGAAAGAAAGAAAGAAAGAAGAAGAAAGAAAGAAAGAAAGAAAGAAAGAAAGAAAGAAAGAAGGAAGGAAGGAAGGAAGGAAGGAAGGAAGGAAAGAAGGGAAGGAAGGAAGGAAGGGAGAAAGAGAGACAGAGAAAGAGAGAAAGAGAGAGTAAGAGAGAGAAAGAAAGAGAAAGAGAAAGAGAAAAAGAGAGAAAGAGAGGAAGGAAGGAAGGAAGGAAGGAAGGAAGGAAGGACGGAAGGAAGGAAGGAAGGAAGGGAGAAAGAAAGAGAGAGAGAGAAAGAGAGAGAAAGAAAGAAAGAGAAAGAGACAAAAAGAAAGAAAAAAAGAGAAAGGAAGAGAGAAAGGAAGAAAGGAAGGAAGGAAGGAAGGAAGGAAGGAAGGAGAGAGCGGGGAGGAAAGGAAGGAGGAAGGGGAAGGGGAAGGGAAAGGGGGAAATATAACTTGTAAGTAAGTTGTGTTGTTAGGACATAAAGCAAAATGGTATATTCAAATTTTACAAATATACCAGTGTACACCACGATTACTTGGTATTAATCTTTCAAGTTAAATCACACTGAGAATGTAGTAGTGGTTTCCCATTACACCATCATTATTATGACATTCTGATTTGTTTGGCATTTTGAACAAATTAAAGGGAAGCTACACACTACACCAAAAAAAAAAAAAAATATCGTTATCTTATAGGCACAACTACATTTTGAACACAAACTGTAACAATTTGGGTTCTTATTCAATAATATCTCAGAGACAAGCCTCTGAAACAGTTTGGCTAGTTTCTAAAATAAGGCATTTCAACTCTTTTAAACATGTCCAAAGGAATTTTCTGCAAATCTTCAAGAATCATAAAGCAGGAGCTATGTCCTATTCACCTATACTTTAAAAAAAATAACTGTACAGCTTTGATTTCAGTTAGGGAGCCCAGTAGAGAGCAAAGAATAAGGACAATAGGAAGAAAATTAAATTGGAGCACTCCAAAGGCACTCTGCTGACCAAGCATCATGGCTAAAAATTCAAAATCCTTCATGTGGCCTTATTTTTTTTTCTAGAAAATTGACCAAGATGTAGCTGACGCTTGTAATCATAGGTACTCAGAAGATGAGAAGCATCTCAGTATGAAGCCAGTTCAGGCAAGAAGTCAGCAAGATTTCATTTCAACAAACAAGCCAGATATACTGGTAGACACCTGTCACCCCAGCTATGTAAAAAACCATTAGTAGAAAGATCATGGCCTGAGGGAGGCCCTGAGAAAAAAAATTGTTGGGCCCTATCTGAAAAATAATCTACAATGAAAAAGACTAAAGTTGTAGGTCTAGTGGTAAGAGCAACTGCCTAGTAAGCACAAGGTCCACACATCAGTACAGCCAAAAGAAAACGAAAAAATTACACATTAAGTTCTATGGTGTATTGTGCTCTTTTTCCTATAAATTTCCTGACAGCATTCCTTGAACCATCTCCTTCAGTAGAAAACATTACCATGGAAAAACATAGAAGTACTAGCTCCTTGGGAGGCTGAGAGCTGAGAATGCCATTTCAAAGCCAGCCAGAGTAACAAAGGCTACCTAACTCTTATCTCTAACCATTGGAGAGCCAGAAGTGGAGCTGTGGCTCAAGTGGTAAAGAACTTGTCTTGAGCAAAAAAAGCTCAAGGGCAGCAATAAGGCCCTGAGTTCAAGGCCCAAGAATAGAACCAATAAAAATAATCAAATGCCTTCCTGCCTATAAGCCATGGCAATTTTGATTTCTGTAAAAAAGATTCATAATTACATTTATTTAAAATGTATTAAATGGGCTGGGAAGGGCTCAGTGGTAGAGTGCTTGACTTGCATGCATGAGGCCCTAGGTTTGATTCCTTAGCACCACATAAGAAGAAAAAGCTGGAAGTGGCACTGTCACTAGCCTTGAGCTGAAGAGCTGAGGGACAGCACCCAGGCTCAGAGTTCAGGCCCCACAACCGACTAAATAAATAAATAAAATGTATTAAATGTATTAAAAATCTACAAAGTAGAACTAAGATTCCCAACTTTTTACAGGTTGGGTCCACACACTTTCTTTCACTTTTCTTCCCTTTACATTTTTTTCTTGTTGGAATAGTGGTATGACCACGCAATTAATGCACAACAAAACACTTCATAATTTGAGTCGGCAGTGTATTTTAAAGTGCATAAACATTTCCAAAATATTTAAATTTATAAATAATACTAGCTATATAAAGTCTACGCAAAGCTAAAACTAACATCCCTAGCTCACATTTTCTGAAGACTATAGCCAGTTCCTCAAGAATCTCCTCCCAGGAACTCATTCCTCAGATATGAAGCTTGTGTTGAAAACTGGGGACCTTTGGCCTTTTATAAATAGACATGGGAAACTTTATTCTCCCATACTTTTAGTTTGTTTTTACTATAACAGATGGAGAAAAAATCTAGCAAGCAAAGTCATAAAAATTCATCTATCATGTCAGTGATGTCAAGCTTAAAGACATGAAGTATCTCTCAAAATTACATGCTGGACATTATAAAGACTGTTTGACTTAACTCTTAAAATAGTATAGAGTCAAAATACAAGGTAGGAATTCCTTCCTCCTTTGGCCAATTTCTTTCTAAGCACATTTATATATTTTGTATATATTTATATATCAGATCAGTCTCTTACCAGTCATGTTTTATGGATGTTTCTCCAGATTCCCTTTAGATTCCATTATTGTAAATGGCAAAATTCAAAAAATATTGCCAGTGTGCTAAATTTAGTCTTCACTTGAAAATTAATGACTTTACCATTCTGTAAAATCTCTTGGAAGATGTAGTTTTAGATCATGCAAACAAATGCAAACAACTTAGTTCCAATGGATATTTAAGTCTGATAGTTTATAAGTCTTCTGTAATAAAAATATATTATATAAAATCACTATTCATTTATTTATTTTAATGTTTCTTAAAGTTAGAGAGTCAGAGAGTCAGAGAGTCAGAGAACAAATAACTTTTAGCCTTGCAAGTCACATAGTCTTCATTTGGACTACCCAATTATAATGGGGAAGCAACTATAGACAGCATACAAAGGCAGTGGTGTGACTGTTGGGTGTAATTAACATCTTTACAAACACAGGTGAAAGATAATATTATCCAGAATAATTAATATCCAGATAATTAGTATCCAGAATAAAGAATATCTAAAATTCAACAAAAACAACTCAACAGATAAAAAATGGTACAAGGAACTTGAACAGACAAATCCCCAAAGAAAATACAAATCACCAAATAAAGATATGTAAATCAATAATCATTAGGGACCCACCAGTCAAACCCGGGATGAGAGACTACCTCACACCCAGTGGAATGACTTCTGTAGGGCAGAATACAAGAAAGTAGCAGTTGGAAAAGGTATGGAAAAACAGGAACCCTTATATGCTGTTGGTGGGAACAGAAAATGACACAGTCACTGTGGAAATATGGAAGTTTCTCAAAATATAAAAGTAGAGCTAGGAATAGTGGCACAGACCTCTAATTCCACAACTCAGGCAACTAAGCCAAGAAGTTCTTGAGTTTGAGCCCAGCCAGCCTGAACTACACAGAGATACACTATCTCAAAATAAATAAATAAGATATTCTAATTTTACTTCCAACTAACCCCCTCTAAATTGAAAGAATGGTCTTCAAAAGATAAGTATATACTTGTAGAAATAATATTCATAATAACTCAAATGTACACATAACACAAATATCCACTGATGGATGAATCAGTAAGAAAAGTATTATCCATAAATAAAAGAATGTAAATCAGCAATAAAAAGGGAGCAAAATCAGTCAGGTATCATGACACAGGCCTGTCATCCCAGAACTTGAGAAGCTGAGATATGAGATCTCCAGTTCAAGGCTTCTCTGGGTTATATAAGGAGACCCTGTCTCAAAGTTGGGAAGAAAAGCAAAAAAGGAGCAAGACACTAATACATATCCAACAGGGATAAACAATGAAGGCATTATGCCACATGAAATAGGCCAGTCCAAATTAAAAACAACACACACACACACACACACACACACACAACTATGATTCTACTTATATGAGATACCTAGAATTGTCAACATCCTAGAAAGTAGAGTAACAGTGGTTACAGAGTCAGGGAAGGAGGGGAAAAAGGAAGCTTTCTTTCAATGTGCAGAGAGCTTCACTTCTGCTGGATGAGAAAATAAATGGAGTTACATGATGATGGCTGAACAATAATATGAATATGCTTAATTCTACTAAACCACACCCTTCAAAACAGTTATGACAGTACATTTTATGTTATGAGTGTTTACTACAATTTAAAAAATGGAAGGCAGGCAACTATTATAGGCTCATGCCTGTAATCCTCAATACTCAAGCAGCTGAGACCTGAGGATCACATTTCCAAGCCAGCCCTAGCAGGAAAGTCTATGAGACTCTTATTATCTCCAACAAACTATTCAGAAAAACCTGGAAGTGGCACTGTGGCTCAATTGGTAGAATGCTAGCCTTAAGCAGAAACAGTCTCGGAGACAGCACCCAGGCACTGAGTTCAAGCCCCAGGACCATAAGTAAATAAATAAATAGATAAATAAACAAACAAACAAATGGTAAATCCCAGTATCAGTAGCTCACGTATGTAATCCTAGCTACTCAGGAGGCTGAGATCTGAGGATTGTAGTTCAAAGCCAGCCCATGTAGGAAAGTCTATGACTCTTTTAACTCCAATTAACCAGTAAAAAAGCTGGAAGTAGATCTGTGACTCAAGTTGTAGAATGCCAATCTTTTGTGAAAGTCTAAAGTAGAGTGTCCAGGCCCTAAATTCAAGCTCCCAGGATCAACACACTCATACACATATAAAAGAGAAAAATAACATGCAGGGGATAAGGCATTTTAACCAGAGGCTCAAAACTATGCCAGTTTGCTAACAGATGAGTTAGAGTATTGCATAAATTCTAAGCATAAATATAATATTGAGATAGCATCAAAGTACTGTTTCTAGTTAACATCATGTTTCCTTTATTTTCCGCAGATACTTTCTTTCGTAAAGTTCTAAAAAAAAATGGGAGTAAATGACCAAGTACCTAAAAATAATTATTGCACATAAATAGGAGTCATGCATTTTTGACATATTAACTAAATGAAAAAAGTCTTAGGAATACGAAGGCTGGCATTACTTCATAAATATACCTGGCATTTCAATAGAAAGACAAGGTCATAGAACTGTTATTCAGTTTCCTTTTAATTCACTCAGAGGAAATTAGGCTTTGAAGGAGAAGTCTAGCATTGTTTGACTAAACAATTTCATTTTCCCTATTAGGTAATAAAGAATTCAACTTTTGAAATTATGATACAAGTAAATTGAATAATTATCTAGCAGCAAAAATAATAGCAGACTGTCATGACAAAAGAAGGCTACCAATTTACGTTTATAGGCATAATTTATTATGAGCAATGTCTTTAATTTGCTCAGTATACTAAGAGCTTGAAGACAGCTCAACTCACACCTCATTAAGTAGACAAGTTTTATGTTCTCTTCTAAAAAATACAAACATAACTTTATAAAATATGATAATGCACTTGTGTACCGTTTTAAGTTTTTTTAATTTTTTTGAGATAGAGTCTGTTTACATAGCCAGGCTAGCCTCTAAATCATGTTGCTCCTACCTCAGCCTTCCTTCCCCAGTGAACGGTAAAATTAGACCTGTGTCACCATGAAAACTTACAAAGCTTTAAATTGTAAGCTATTCCAAACTAGAAAGGTAAGAGAAAAACGGAAAGAATTACTTTGGAGAGTCACCATAAAATAGATATGACAAGAAATTTCCAAATTGTAAGTAAATAATAACATCTCCAAAGCATGCTTGTAATCTTAGCATTCAGGAGGGTCAAAACACTAAAACTTAACAGACCTAGTTAGCCATTTAATGTAGGAATTAGAAACTTTTTAGTCAAAAGAGATTGCTGGAAATGAGCACTGCCATTTTCAGGAGAGCTGCCATCTTGAAAGAAGCTATTTTATTACACCACATCCTGTTGCAATACTTTCTTTTCTAGGGGAGGCCTGGCCTCAAACAGTAGAATTCCAGCTGAGTAAGAATTATTTCTTCTGAGAAGTTCCTGATTTGCCAGGTGTCCTGGTTGATTGCTTGGATAAACTTTTAACCCCTTTCAAACTAGGCAATCACAAAAGATTGTGAACCAAAATTCTGACTAATCAGAACTAGATAGGAATAAAATCTGGGTGGACTGCCTGCCCCATGTGTTCACTTACTTGGTTTCTGACAGCAGCCTACCCTTCTGCAGAAGTAAAATCTTGCATTACCAAGTTCCTTTTGAGTTAATGTTCTTATTTCTATGTGACAATCCAACATCCCAAGACATTTCCAAAATTAGTATAATCCATAGTAGCAAATATATGGCTAGAGATGAAGCACATAGAGTTGAGATCTGAGCTAGAGTTCTGTGAACTAAATGTATGCATTCAGCTCTCTGAACCTCAGTTTCAGCACTATAAAATGAAGCAAATATATTTCCTCAGAAAAGATAATGGCAAATTTTCTAAAAAGAGTAATACAATGAAGAGCATACATGGAATCTTAAGACAAAATAATGTTGAGGTCCCTAAAATTGAAGACTAACAGTCTTCATCGCATATGAAGCATCATTTCCATCTCAGCTGCTGATTGCCAACAGTTCAATAGCTCTGAAGCATAGTAGTGTATTAAAAGCACTTGATTGGCACTGTAAGCTAGTGATGCCTTGTCTCAGGCTATTCAGTTTAACAAAAATGAGTAGGTGTTAGAGTAGAGGATTAAGGATCCCCAGGTGATTGTTATGTTGAAACCTATGCAAAGTATCCAATAAAACAGCCTGGCACTGATGGCTCAGGCCTGTAATCCTAGCTTCTCAGGAGGCTGAGATCTGAGGATTATGTTTAGAAGCCCATACAGGCAACAAAGTCTATGAGACATCTCCAATTAACTACTAAAAAGTTGGAAGTGGCACTGTGACTGAAGTGGTAAGTGCTATCCTTGACAAAAAAGCTTATGGACAGTGCCCAGGCTCTGAGTTCAAGCCACATGACCAGCACACAAAAAGAAAATTGCTAACAAGGACTCACTTTATATGAAGCTTTAGAAACAATAAAGCACCCACATAAAGGCATAAGAAGGCAGCTGCAAGATCTTTTCTTAACTTGTCTTAAGCCTTCAATTAATGCCATTGCTCCAAGCTGTAAAATTACATTGAGCTTTGTTATTTTCCTGGATCACTATAGATTTGTTCCACAATCAAAACACTAAGATCCTGAAAGCAAGGTCAACTAAGCTTTTGACATTTACATTTAATCTGTCAAAAAAAAAGGGTATCTGGGAAAGTAAAGTACCCAAGGACTACCACATAGTTCTAATGATAAAGTACTCAAGGTCAGCAATCATTTTGCCCTCTCTAGGTAATTAATGCCCTATTACTAAATACAGTACTAATAGAACTGGGACAACTTTACTACAGTAGACTTAGTGCCTTCTTATCCATAAGGAATACAGCCCAAGACCCCTAGTGAAACCTTAAGGTATGGAACACTGTATGTTTTGCTATACACTCATACCTAAAATAAAGTTTAATTTATAATTTATACACAGTCAATGACTAGCAACAATGGCTAATCAAATAGAATATACCATAACAAAAGCTATATGATTTCTCAATGTGTCTTTCAAAATTCTTTGCACTTTCAATGCAAGCAAGTACTTTATGGTTTCTTTTTTGGTATATGTGAATGCTGGCATCATGACTCTTTGGAGCCATTATTATGTAACTTAAGTGTTTCTTACACCCAGATCTGTACAATATTGAGTCAGTGATCTGATAATGAAGATGACTAGTAAGTGACTGATGAGTAAGTTGCATTATACATCATGATATACTGGACAAAGGGAGGATTTTCACACCTTATACTCTGGTTTCTCTTCAGATCGCATAAATCTTTCGCCTTTTAAACTGGATGGGACAGGATGGATAGAATGTATCAGGATAGCCTTGAGATTTCATCATGCTACTCAGAATGGGTTAGAATTTAACATTTACAAACTTTATTTCTGGAATGTTTCCTCTAGTATTTTCATGCCACTGTTGGCCACAAGTAACTGAAACGGCAGTGAAACTTCTGATACAAAGGCTCTACTGACATTAGATAATCTACGCTAGAAAAGGAAATCACTTCTGCCTATCATTTTCAACTACAAAGCTTTACAACTACCACTGCCTCAATAGTGTTGCGGTCTCCTAAACAAGAACCACAAACCAACCTGCCTCGTACTTCAACTGCATAGGAAGAAATATGAATTACACAGGATTTCTTTTCAGGAAATTCACAATCCTTCTGCCTCTGTTTACTAAACTAGATTACAAGCATGTACCACCAAGTCATCAGAAAATTATTTTGATCAGTTAAACTTAATAGAGTTTAGTTAAGTAAAACCAAGGATTTGAGAACTGAGCAGGTTTAGAAAACTCTAGCCACTAATATAACAGTTACAGAACAACACATAAGAAGCAACAAAACAATTAGGTTGATTACAGCTTAATCTACCAAGAAACTGGCTACAGCCTAATTAGTTGATTGTCTACAGATTTATCAGAAGGTGTCAGGACCTTCTCAGTTATTGTGGTTGAATTGTATATTGGTATGGTCTGTGGGACCCAAAACAGAAGCTGGTCTAAATCCATGGCACCTCACCATTCTATTAACAACATAAACACATCTTCCTGAAGATGGAAGGCAAAAGACAGTGAATTCAAGGCTAGCCTGGGATACATAGCAGGACTTTGACCTCCAGCAGGTTTTCCCAGGCAAAAATAAAAAATCTTTAATAACAAACAAAACTGAAACTATGACAATTCAATGGCTTTTGAAGTCTAACCTCAGCCTCATTTCAAATGCCAACAACCAAGCCTGTGAAATTCACAACAAATACACAATGGATACTGTTGCATGATGTTTAAAAAAAAAAAAAAGGAACTAATTCTAGATAGTGAAGGACTTAGGCAGAAAACTTGACACCCAGATAAAAGCCCCTGGAGGTGACTACGAGATGAGACTTCTTGAGGACTTTGGCAGCTACAATAAATGGCACTAACTGTATTTACTGATACGAAAGCAACCACAACTTCTGTGTAGTGAGGCCTTACTAAAAAGTAAGCCAACACCATCTATCCTAGGTAACTCACAGGAACTTTCAGAGAGAAAGGCATGATGCTAAATGAGTAAAATGTGTGAATGAACTGCAATCATTTTAACAAATCATCCTATCCAGATTATAATTCTTATTTGGAATGCTTTAAAGAAAAAGCAGCAGCTGAGAGGCCAAAATAATTACTCATCCTAAAATAGTGGCTTTTCCCCATATGATAATTTGCAACAGAAACAATGCAAGTAGGATGGAGGGTATGAACTAATTTTAATTAAAATATATATGTAAAAAGAGAGTACTAAACGATCTTAGTTTGCGTTGCTAAAAACAATACTTGAGACCTGGTATATCACAAAGAGGTTTACCTAGCTCACTTATATAGGCCTACCACAGAGATATCTGTCTGTCCTCTAGTGAGGGCTACATGGTGGCATCATCTTATGGTCAATTAACATTATGGCTAAAGCATATGAGAAATGGACATAAAAGGTCAAGCAAGGAAGGTCATGCTCATCCTTTGCAAGTATGCACTCTTGTCTATCACCAACCCAGCTTCCCACTAGGGAAGCAAGCATTAATCCCTTTTATGGACCTAATCACCTAGTAAAGGAATCACATCCAACTATCAAAGATTCATACCGAGGCACATAAAGCTTTGGAAAACAAACCAGAGCCCAGAATTAATGATTCAACACAAGTGATCTTTTTTTTCTTTTTTTTGGCTGGTCGTGGGGCCTGAACTCTGGGCCTGGGCGCTGTCCCTCAGCTCTTCAGCTCAAGGCTAGCACTCTACCACTCGAACCACAGCACCACTTCCGGCTTTTTCTGCTTATGTGGTGCTAAGGAATTGAACCCAGGACCTCATGCATGCAAGGCAAGCACTCTACCACTGAGCCACCTTCCCAGCCACAAGTGATTTTTTAATGTGGATTTTTAAGAGCTGCCCTGCCCCACTGAAAAGGCAAAAGATTATAATTAGTTTGAGGCCAGCTAGGACCAAACTTTTGAGACAAACTTGTCTCAAAACAAATACACTTTTATATCATACCATGGTCAAGAAAACAGAAAAAGGAAAGAGAGAAAACAAGAGAAAAAGGAAGGAAGGAAGGAAGGAAGGAAGGAAGGAAGGAAGGAAGGAAGAAAGGAAGGAAGGAAGGAAGGAAGAAATTAAAGCCATAGTTTCCTTTAGATTTTACAACTAACTTGTACTGGGATTTCACAAAAGTATCTCTCATCTTTACATTCTCATCTGTAAAATGTGAAGTTATACTAAATTTCTTTAAAATGACCAGCTATGACTAATATAAACCTTTGAAAATTACAGAGGACAGGGGACTTCTTTTGAATAGTAACATGCAAAGATGAAAACTAAACTAGGCCTTACTGGCTGTTAGAATTATGAGTCATGATATAATTAGTTTTATAGTAAGAAATTTACCTCCAAAACCTAACAATTATAACACATTAAGATCACTCCCAGTCATCTCACAAATACTCTTATCTAGGATAAATCTTTACACCACGTATGCCTCTTTAACATTCCAAGTTTTAAAAGAAAACACTGAACCTTCAACAAACATGATCACACCTATACGAATGTGTGAGGTCTTCACTTTTATCCAGTCTATCCATGTGTTCTGTAATCATAGCTCCTAATTCAGCGTGTTTCTTTAATCATAGATCCTAACGTGGGAGTTTATGGAACTGAGTATCTAAATACTGAAAAAGCTGAGGAAAAAAACAAAAACAAAAACAAGAGGAACAAGGTCAATACCAACAGCACCACTTAAAGGAAGGTGTGGGGGGGGGGGACAGAAACAGGAACACGAAGACAGCAATCTGGAGAAAAATGAAAGAATGTTCCCCCCCTTTGCAAGCATTACACTAAACCTCATTTTTAGATTAGTCATGCTGCTCTGAGACTTTTCCACGCTTCCTCCAGACAGCTGCCAATGTTCGCATGGCCTCCAATGAATAAGCATGCTGTGGCTTGGTTCAAAGGAAACGTCTGTCATGTTCCAGGGAAAAATGACTTCTTCACTGTTCAATAAGGAAAAGGTTACAACTCTTATTCACTAGACACAAAGTCAACTTTTCCTTAACATTTCTACTTCTGGGATGTTCATGTACTCCTCAGAGCAGTTCTGCATCCAAATTAAGAATGAAAGAAAATGGGGGGAGGGGGGAAGAGTTACACGACAGCCATGGGACCTCTTACTTCGGGAGCACAGAGGTTGCACCTGAACTATTCTCCCGGACCCAAGTCATCCCTTGCAGAACTACCTGTACTCATTGCTATTTACCCAAACGCTTAGCAGGGTGACTGATTAGCATAGCTGGCAAGAAGGTATACTTCATTTAATATTAACTTACCACGTGACGGGCCCCTTCCTCTCCAAACTCCCTCAAACACCAGAGGATAAAAAAGAAAAGTACGGTGGTGTGCAATCCCGACTTTGCGCTGGGATTTGGCATCAGCAATTGGCCATACACACACACACACACACAATCACAGGTGAGCACTGGGCCAGCTCCCGGAACTGTCATGCGGGCTGACAGCTGGCGCGTCCCGCAGCCCTCTGCCCACTTCCAGAAAGCCCCCTCCCTATGGTCACCTTCACCTTGCTGGCCTGCCTGGGGCCTCAGTCCTTGGCCAAGAAAACTATTTTTAATCCCTTCTCAGTGTTCACTAACAGGTATCGTCCCCCAACAAGGGGCCCTTTGTTGCAAATTTCGTTCCCGGACTCCTCTCCCAATTCTTGGCATTCAGCTGGCCGTCGTCAACCCAAGGCAGCCCCAGTGGGAAAGCGATCAAAATTCACCCGAACCTCCTCCTCCCCCCTCCACCCACCCCGAGAGGCCTCCCCGGCCGCGTGGAGGACGCGCCACAGGGAGTCAGGCCGCCGACGGGGCAGGGAGGAGGTAGCCAGGTAAAGCGGCCGCGGCCTCCCTGCCCGCAGCCTCCCTGCCCTGGGCCTCCCCAGCGAGCGGCGGCGGCGCAGCGCAGCGGGCTTACCCTGGTGCGGCGGCGAGCGGCGTGGGCACCGAGGGGGCGTCGTGCGCGCGGGCAGATTGGCCGTCCATCGCCCTGCGGGGCGCTGCGCGGGCTCCAGCTCTGAGTCGGCGCGTCACTGCTGGGGTGGGAGAGGCCGGCCGGTCAGGGCGGGACGCGCGCCTTCCCAGGCCCGACAGGGGCTGGACGCGCGTCAAGAGTCCGCCCGACCCACTTCGGCCCCGAGCGGGCCCGCCCTCCCGGGGTGCGCCTCCACCTGCGGGGCCGGGCGGGATGGCCACAGGTTCTCCCCCGGCCGCGGCGGGAGGCGGCGCTGCAGGCCCCCGCCCCGGGGAGAGGGGAGGGTCTTGGGGGAGCCATTTGGCGCCTGTCGGGGAGGGACCGGCGAAGCCCGGACTCGAAGAGGAGGAGGAAGAGGAGAAGGAGGAGCGCGGCTAGGCGCACCAGAGACCCGCCGCCACGCCGGCTACGCAGCCCCGGCTCCTCCGGCCGAGTTTACACCAGCAAAACGCCCTGGGAAAACTTTTCCCAAAGACAAGTTGGGAAGGCGAATCTCGCTTTTCCGAGTGGCTCTCCCACTCTCCCCACCGGCCCCGGCCGCGACCCGCTGGCCTCTCCGGGATTTGAACGGAGGGGAAAGCGGCCGCCTCTCCTCACCCAGGCTCGGCCCGGCGCGGGCGGGAGCGGGGCAGAGCCAGCGCCGCCTCCCGGGGCCCGCGGGCGGGAAAGCCGGGCGCCGCGGGGCCTCTCCCCCACCCCGAGCCCGCTCGCTCGTTGGCTGGATCACTCCCCAACTCGCTCCCTCACTCACCCTGCCCCATGTCCCTGCCCGGAGCCCGGCAACTCGCAGCCGCCTCCACCGCCAGCCCGCCCAGAAGTGAGCTCGAGGTGGGCGGCATCGGAGCGAGCGAGGCAGCGAGCCGGAGAGGGGAACGGGGCGGGCGGGTGCGCCAAGCGAGTCGGAATTTCCTTCCCCCCGGGGCTTCGGCTTTTGGGGGTACGGCTGGGCACGGGAAGCGCCCACGCGGAGAGTTCCCATTCCCACCGCTAGGGCGTCACCCAGGGAATCCTGTCGGGCCCTAGCCCCGGCAGGTGGGCAGAAGGCTGCATACTAGCCGGGAGCACCGGAGAGGGAACCTAGGCCGCCGCGGAAGTACCCGGGACCAGGCCTGTGGCTTGCCCTGCCGGCAGCCTGACTTCGCCATCCAGGTCTTTTTCGATCTGGTTTTTTTTTTTTTTTTTTTTTTTTTTTTTTACCTGACCTCTGTTGTTCTGATCTTCACGCGCACACCTGTGACGCCCGGATCGCTTTAATGGGTGGCAGGTTTAAGCTTGTCCCATCTTCTCCAGGCATATTTTTGAGTTAAGCCTGCAACAGCTGTGACGGTGAGAGTACTCGGTAATTACTACATCTGATGACAATCTCCCAACCGACAGAGAAGGGGATGGTAGATTTTACTCACTTCTTGGAAATTTTACGGGAATAAAGAAATTGAATAAACACATCCGCCCCGAAGTATGTTTGTATGTTTCAGTGCTGATGTGTGTGCTCTTTAGAGGATCCTCTCACCTGACAAACAGGTATACAAGCTCATACGCACCGAGTGTTTCAGGTTATACTAATGGGCCCAAAAGCTTGCTTCCAGAAACCCGTGAGATTGCGAAAGGAGCTGGAAGCAGCAACTAACCATCTACATTAGCCATTGACGTTGCCCTGATAGTGCAACAGGGACAGGTCTTAATAGTAAACCAGTAGGAATTAAAATTAAACTGTCCCGGTGCCAGTGGCTCACGCCTGTAATCCTAGCTTCTCAGGAGGCTGAGATCTGAGGATCAGGGTTCAAAGCCAGCCCAGGCAGAAAAGTCCGAGAGACCCTTATCTCCAGTAAACCACTAGAAACCCGGAAGTGGTGCTGTGGCTTAAGCGGTAGAGCGCTCGCCTTGAGCTGAAGAGCACAGGGACAGTGCCCAGGCCCAGAGTTCAAGCCCCACGACCAACCAAAAAAAAAAAAAAAAGTTAAACAGTGGAAGTGTCACTGTGGCTCGCTTAAGCTTTGAGCACTAAGAGGCTCGGAGACAACGCTCAGACTTTGAGTTCAAGTCCCAGGACCGACAAATACTAAATAAAATTAAACTGATATTTAGAACCCATGCTTCATTAAATGATCTTTTAGTTGTTTATTTATTATAGCAACTGATTTAAAAATAATGTTGCTGGCATTAAGTAAAATACTGAATGCTGCTTAGTAATATGCCAGTAATAGGTAGATATCTCGCTGCATCTTTGCATATGAAATGCAGAGGGATTGTAGCTTTTGGGGGGGGGGTCACAATATTGTAACATGTCACAAAAAGTTGCTTTTAAATATTTTGACTAATGATACCAAAGTCATTTGTTTCACTAACTCTTCATGTTAGACTTTCAACAACTCAGTTAAACAGTTTCAACCATCATTTCTAGCTCCAAACGATCAGATTTTACAGTTGCTTAAATAGCCAATGATATAAATAATAAGTAACAGTGAAACATCTTAAAATTTGTGCCTTCCAATGCCAAGATCAAGATTAATATTTCAATTACTTCCAACCCTAATTTGGGACATACTAATCACATTATGGACTTCATTAGGGTAATCTTAAAACATTTTCTCAATGCTAAAGGCATTTTCCATGTCCATCTGTTTATTCCTGTTCTCCTGGTCCCAAGCATAAGGAAGATTGTACTCTCCGTGCTGAAGTTAGGTATAGACAGATGACTTATTTTGGTAATGAAATGTTTCGTACTTGGAGGCCAAAGCTTAACTCTCCACACAATCTTCCCTGCTGGCCCAATAATGGATGTATACTGAAATGGACACTAAGACTTGCACTAGGTGTGTATCAAGGGGCACAGCTGGCAGAATCCTGGAGTACTGAACTATACCCTGAATATAACTGGCAGAATCCTGGAGTACTGAACTATATCCTGAATATAACTGCCTGGAGAGTCCCACAACTACTATAGACCTGACTAAGCAAGAAGTAAACTTACATGATGTTAAATCTCAGAAATACAATTCTACAGGTTTTAGAACCAAGATTAGATAGTGTTCTCCGTTTTTGGTACTATATGATTTCTGCTGTAAATTGCTAAGTGGGTAGCAGACTAACAAAATTGTAATCACCATTGTTGTAAAACCATTACACATATCAGTGGAAAACTACTACTTCCCAATCTTTCTTTTTATACAGAACTTTTTAAATTGCCCAAGTTGTCCAGATGTTGCTCAACCTCCTTGTTTGGACATTTCCCCTCCCCCTACTTCATCCAATCATTTTAAGGCATCTCAGGAAGGTTTTACAGACTACATTGGTAAAGAGAGCCCAGCTCTTTCTTCAGAACCCCCAGTGGGTCATTCTGTGGCCAAAGGCCCCAGGATAGTTTGTTTCAGTTATTAATTTACAGGACAGCAGAGTTAAAGGAATTTGTACTTAAGACACCATACTTTATCCTTTGTCTTCTGAAAGGATAGTCCATAACACAAGGGGACTGTGCAAATATTTGTGGGATGAAGAAATGGAGGTACCTTAAGGATGTCACTCAGGAGAATCCTAACAGGAACATGAATCAACAGAAAAGACCAATTTCCCTTGAAGGCATTGCCAGATCATTAAAAATGGGACAGGCAGAAGGTGAGTTTGTTAGAAAATCTACATGATTTTCTGGTGATTAAACATGATGACAAAATTACCAGGTAGAAAAAGGTCCATTTTACTATTTATCTCTTTGAATGATAATCTAGTTTAAAGATTCCTGTTGTAGAATATTAAAATAAATGCACATACTTTACCTACTGGGCAATGAAAATTTTCTAGGAAAAAAATTAGGTTGTCTAAACATTTTTGTCTAAAATATTTGAAATAAACTTTTGGAGTAAATATTTTGTCTAAAATATTTGGAGTAAGCTATTTGAAATAATTAAAATTTTTAAGCCTTTGATATTAAAATAAAGGATTATTTTAAAGGATATTTTTATTCAGCTTTAAGATTCACCAAAAAGATGCATTTTAAAATGAAAGATCAAAGTGGCACTGTGGCTCAAGTTGGAAAGTGCTAGCCTTGAGCACAAAGAGGCTCAGGGACAGTGCCTAGGCTCAGAGTTCAAGCCCCAGGACAGGCAAAAAAAAAAAAAGTGTGTCGACAATAAAATGAAAGATCACATTCAGAGATAAATAATATATTCCCATGTATTTCATCTTTGACTATTGTAATCTAAAGACAGTGCTTATTTTATGCCTTTCAAGATTATAGGCACATGTGATTTTTACATAGATAAAACATTGCATAATTATGTTCAGTTTTAATGAAAGTCATATGTCAGTCTCTGAGTTTTAAAAACTAATCCCAGGTAAGCATGTATTTAATTGAAGTCTATGTATAGATTTGAATTGAAGAAAATAAGGATCAGAAAAAACAAGTTCAGAGATATATGCATAATAATTTAATATTTCATCTTCTATAGTATTTTTTCACTTTCAATTTTCAGTGTTCCAAGAAAGAGCTTTATGCCAAAGTACCAAAAATCTTTTTCTTTGGCTACCAGGAATTCTAGGCCAGGTGACACAGGCTCTCTGATATCTTTGGTATTATCTACTTTTCCTTCTCTTATTTTATTTGTAATTTTACTTTGTTGCCTTTGTTTCCAAATTGTGCAATTATCTAGTAGGGAAGCATAATGTTTGTTAATACATGTATGTTGAAATTGTAAAGTTGTTTTTATATGGAAGTAGCTATTTGTGTAAAACTACTTTGATTTTATTTCACTGGAAAAAATTTTTCTCTTTGTGCTAAAGACAGAAATATACAAAGGAAAAACAGAAAAACTGGTAACAGGTTTATGTGTGTGTGTGTGCCTGTGTGTGTGTGTGTGCATGTGTGGGTGCACATGCACATGCGTGCCTGTCAGTCCTAGGGCTTGATCTCAGCATCTGGGTGTTGTCTCTGAGCTTTTTTGCTCAAGGCCAGGGCTCTACCATTTGAACCATAGCTCACTTCTGGCTTCTTAGTGGTTAATTGGAGATATAAGTCTCCTAGACTTGTACTGACTTCAAACAATGAGCCTCAGATCTCAGCCTCCTCAATGGGATGGCAGGTGAAAACCCTTGGCACCTGGCTTTAAACAGCTTTTTAAATGATTGTCATGCTTAGTGTACATGCTTAGTATAGTATCTAATGCATGTCCTTTTAATACAAACTGATGAAAATTAGTTTTGTCCATTTAAAGTAATTAAACTTTTAAGGCAAATATAAAAGCTGAAGAAGTTGGTTTATATAATTTTTAAAAACAATTCTAATGGCCATTTTTGTTCTCCACCATATTTTATACCATATTTAATGTATAGTATATGAGAGATTTTTATACTTTTTATTTTCAATACTGTCTAACAGAGATAAGCCATATTTTGTTGTTACAAAAAACTTTTTTTTCCTTTATAAAATTAAATACTCAAATCAAAGCTTGGGGAAAATTATAGCAATACCATTTTAAAGGGAAATTTTAAATTATGCTGTTCATGTTTCCGTGTTTAAGATGATAAATGTGTTATAATCAGGCATAATAGAATTTAAACATACCAATATAAATATACTTTACTGTCAATTTTAATGAAATTTTAACTAATCCTATTTTATATCTTGAAATGTGGAAAACCATCATTAGTTACTGGCTCATGAATTAAATTTTAGTTTAGCAAAGAATCATCTATTGAATGCCTGACATATAAGAGTCAAGCTAAGGAAGGAGACGTGGCAAGAACACACTGCCTTTGCCCTTACGGACTCACAGCCCATAGCCATCCTGTGGCTCTCAGGTCAATTATAATCTAAAGGAAATTCACCTGAAATCACTGGAGGGCCCTCTACTTCTCTTCCAAAAGTAAAACTCACAAATTTAGAAATTCCTAATTACCAAAGGAAACATTTGATTTTAATACGTTGTGTCTCTTATAGTAGCACTGCATTTCTATATTATCAAATAGAATTTGAGGAAGAACATTAACATACATCCATTCTGGGACAGAGGTGAGACTTGGAAAAATATACTTGGACCCAGATATAGAAAACATTTAATAATGTGGGTATATAGGAGGACAGAGTTTTAGTGCCCTTCCAAACTACAAGTGCAGATTCTGATACCTTAAACACCAAGTTGTCTAAAATCCACATTCTTTTCCCTTCTTACAAACATTATTTTACTATCTCTTTCTACAATCCTGTTACTGGTTGGCAATACTTTTCCTACCTACTAGAAGTAAATAAATCTTTTTTATATTAAAATATCACTTCTGTTAAAAGTACTCTATTGATTTAAATTTTAAACCCTAGCTTGGAACTAGTGGCTCATACTGTAATCTTAGCTACTTAAAACACTGAAATCTGATGTTCATGGTTCAAAGCCAATGCTGTCATGAAAGTCTATGAGACTCTTATGCCCAATTTACACACACACACACACACACACACACACACACACACACACACAGCCTCAAGTGTAGTTGTCAAATACCAGCCTTGAGTAAAAAGTTAAAGGACACTCTCCAGGTCAAGCCCCAGTACTGGTACCAATGAAAGAAATAGAAAAAAAAAATGGCAAAATTTTGCCTATTTTTACCTATTTCATTTAAAACGATTTACTAAATTTTGGCATTGAGAATTTTGCAAGTAAGTATTAAATTATAGTTATAGGACTGGGAAGATGGTCAAGCGGTAGAGTGCTAGCCTTGAGCTGAAGAGCGGAGGGACAGTGCCCAGGCCCAGAGTTCAGGCCCCACGACCGACAAAAAAATAAATAAATAAATTCTAGTTATAAATAGCAGCCTCATTTCTACCTTTATAAATTACTTTTAATTAATAAGGACTTTGGGGAATTATTTTTATTATGGCATAAACTTTTAATGTCTATAAGACTATAGTGTTCCAAATTTTCTTAAGTATTCCACCCAGCATTTCTATTACCTCCTTTCATACATCTTAAAGGAGCTTTGTAAACTGCATGTCAGCTTCTTTCTATCTCAAAATGCATAGCTTTGACACAAGCCACCTTGATGAGGCTTTCCAGGCCTAACACCTAACAAGTCTCAGCACATTAAGTCTTGGCAAGGCCTGTACCCTCCTTCTCTGCCTTTTCTCCTGGGAGGCTGAGCATGTGTGTGGCTAAATTTCACAGTGGTTAAGAGCTCAAGCATTGGAGCCAGATAGATTTGGGTTAACATCCCTGGCTGGCTCTGCTACTTACTTTCTAGGTGACATTAGGAACGTTACTGTTCTTGGCAGAGAATAATTATCCAGTGAGGGTAGAATAAATACTAAGGCCTATGAGGCTCTTTATAAAGTAATGTTAAAATGGAGAGTGTGCTGTGTCTTAGTTAAGACTTGGTCTATAAAGCAGAAGTCTTTGTGCTCCAAGCTGAGAGTTTTTGCAATAATGACCTTGAGCAAATCACTCAGCTGTGGACTATTCCATTCCTTTCGGGCCAGCTTGAGCAGGAAAGTCTGTGAGACGCTTATTTCTACTTAATCACTATAAAGCGGTAGAGCACCAGCTCTAAAACCAAAAGCAGTCCCCAGTACCTGGGCAGTACCCAGGCCCTGAGTTCAGACCCAGCACCCCCTCCACACACACATACACACATGTGCACACATATAAATCCTTTTCTTATCTCTCCATAAGAAGTTGGAATAGCCTATGATCTCTGTGTTCTAGCTTTCCCATATGTTGAGAAATCCAGCTCACTGTTTTAAACACTATTGAATTCACAGACAAGATTGTTAATAATAAAGATGTCTTGTCATACAAAATTAAGAAGAATGAAGGAAAAAGTGGGTAAGAGAGGGTTGGGTGAGAATATTGAAAGGGTGACATTGGTCAGGATATATTGTAGTCATAAACTGCTTTATTAAATGGAAACTCCTTTTTACGACTACTTATAGATAATCATATAAAGAAAAAAGGATGACATATCACCTATTACCTTGCAAAGATAGACATACTTATCCTTATTTTACTATTCTAAAAATTGAATTAAATGACTTGTCTAAACTATAACTAGTAAAGTAGCAAAACTGGGATCAAACACTTATTCTTTCTATTAGTTTTTACTTTTGATGTTTTACTAACATTTGTTATCTTTCTTCAAATATGGCAAGTTAAAAAATGGTAACAGAGCAAATAAATATTATTGTGTAAGCAGCATGCTGAATAAGTTTTCCTATCTCAGAATTCTAGGTCAACTTCAACAAGTACTAGCTACCTGAACCTGCCTTGTTCCAAAGGATCCACTTCAATCTGGGGGGACCTATAGTTATGATGGTATCCAATTTCTTTCAAGGAATATGATGGTAATGGAAGAAAAGCATAGAGGAGAACATTTCAAAGGTTATCAGAAATTCAGACGCATTCTGGAGTGGCTATTCAAGGCCCTCAAGCTCCCCTTGACTACTGAGAACAAAGGTGCTTTGAAGTGTGAAGCCTTGTTAATAATACGTGTACTATTATAGCACAGTAGAACTACCCAAGACCCTTTGACAACTGTAGAGAACAATATATTCAATCAGATCCCTCTGTATGCATATCAAGCTCTATCCCAACAGAGATTTGCAGTGGAAGAAATCACACTGTATATTTCTCTCCACTAACAAGACAAAAATCTATCTAGGAACATCAAAGGCAGCAGACAAAGAAGACAGATTACAAAATATATGTTTGGAATTTAGAAATTATGAAAGAGCACATAACCCAAGGATAACCCACCATATAGGCATTACCACTTTTGCACACTCAGGAATGAGGTTAAAATATTTAACAACCATTACTATTTTAAGTATTGTTGCCCTGATGACTGTGGTTGAAGTGGAAGAAAAAGAAAATAAAGCAGAAAGGACCATGTTACACACTTCCTGGAAATGTGTATGTGAATTTCAGGATTAAAAAAAAAAAAAAGATTGTTTAGTAAAAGGTAAAAAAATACCCTATCTCGTAAGGTCATTAAGAAATTAAATTATATAACATTGTTAACTCACTTAGCTGAATATCTAGCACATCAAGGGCACCTAGAATTCTGGCTAAGGGTATAATGAACCAACAACTAACAGGGAACTAGCAAATGCTAGGTGGATCGGTGTAGACTCAAGTATTTTCTTTGGGGCTTTTAATAGTTATCAGCTTCTGTAAGACACCGGAAGAAGTTAGTTGATAAAAGATGATGTTTAGTTAAGAAAGGAAATTTGATTGAATATTAAGTGATTGAATATTTTCAGAAGGTACTGTGTATGTTTTAGGGATAGTAATGTATTTTTAAAATCTATATAATTTTCTCTCATCATGAAGTAGAAGACTTTGATCAGCAAGGAATAACTATTCTCCTACAGAGATCTGTGAAGTGCACTAAGTAAAAAAAATAATTCTTTCTATAAGAAACCATGAAATTGGCATTAAGATGTTCTTTCTAATGACTTTACTGTAAAGAACACACAGCCTTACTAATTTTAACCTCTGAATTGAGATCACACAGGAACTCTTGGTGACAACCACTAACCTTCTATTTGAAACAGTACCAAAATGAATGTAATTTTGTATCTGAAAAATGTAAGGTCCCTTGCTGTATGTTTTGAGTTGGGTTTAGAATTGCTCATCACTTCAGGCATAATTCTCATGCTTGTTCTAAAATTTAAAGCCTGTCAGTTCCAAGCTGTAACTAAAACTACGTCAATTCCATGAGTTTCCTTCTGATTCTTTCTGAAATATCTCACTTTTTTAAAACAATGCCAGGTAAAGTTGAGGAATTTAAGAAATTGGTCAAAATTTAAGAAATTCCTACTAGTCATTTTGGAAAATATTTCCATTTGTCAATTTTGTATTTCAGTTGATATTTGTTGTAGAAGTCTGGCAAAAAAAGAAAATCAATTGCTTAAGTCAGTTCAGCATCATCATCAAAGTAAGGACAATGCAGTACAACTAGGAAATCTAATTATTTTGTTTTCATTTATAGGAATTTTTAGCTGAAAAACAATTCAAGAAATATATTTTTAATTTTTAGTTGGTGATGCAGTATATAATATGCAATGTATAATCATTAGTTTCTCAAGGCTTGAGTTACACTTAAGTATAGCAAATAATTATGTTCTATAAAAGTAATCTGAACCTAGCTGGGCACCAGTGCTTTATACTTGAAATTGTAGCAACTTAGTAGGCTGAAATTGTGAAGTTTACTGTTTAAAGCAAGCCCAAGCATAAAAGTTTTCAAGCAAAAGGCAAACATCAACAACAAAAACAAAAAGACCTTAAACCTCTATAGAACAGATTTTAATAGAGATCTAAAGTATAACATTTGGTGCCTTCCAGAGGTCCATGAAGATTCTACCAATATTCCAGAATAATGTGCTTCAATCTCATATTTATTTATGAGGTCCTAACTAGCTCTATGTATTTTAAGAGTACAGTTAATTCTTGCCACATGCTCATAAAGCAACAAAGAGGCATGATTACTCTTACTTTGAAGATGAACAAACAATAACTCATCTTTGTTATATAATTTCCCAACAACCCACAAAGTAGTAGGGACACAGTAATTAAATCTTCAAATTATAATATGGAATATAGTATAATACCTTACCTAAATTCCAGGAACTATTTCTAAAATTACTAAAGAATATAATAATATTATTTTATAGCTATTTTTATATGATGTTCTTAATAATAATTAATCAACTATGTTGGAATCACTCTAAAATAATAGATGAGTAGAGTTAGGTTTAAATCCTTTTAATTTATTTTAAAATTAATAATACCAGGGTAATATTTTTATCACTTGATACAAAAAGTACAATATATGGGTGAAAAAGTCTTTATACTTTAAAGTGGATTTTTAAAATCTATGATATACATTGAATTTCCTTTTAAAAGAATGAAGGAGAAATAATTCTAAGGGTGCTTAAGCTTCTAGAATAAGAGACAGCCAACAGTTAAATATAAATTCAAAATATTTTAATTTATCATTGGTTAAGTTGGATTAATAAAATTTTGATTAAAGCAAGTATTAAAGGAAGTGTATCAATATTCATAATTATGGTGAATAATTCTGTGATATTTCTAGGATTTGGTCTTCATCAATGGCCAGAGGATTTTACATCTGGCTGAGCAATACAATAACTTGTACATGTTTAAAATATTGATTTCTAACTCTGACAGTCTCCATTCCTATGCTCCAGTTCAGAATAGGAGACTGAGCAGTCTTAGTTAAGTAAACATATATACATATTTTTCTAGAAGATTAGTGTGTGTGTGTGTGTGTGTGTGTGTGTGTGTGTGTATGTGTGTATAACTCCATTCATTTATGTCCAGTGAGAAAAAAATCAGGAAATGTATTTGGTGATTATGATTTTCCTGTCTTTAGACAGAAAATTTTCTTTTTAGGCAGTCTTGCTGTGTAGCTGAGGATGCCCTCAAACTCTATTCTCCTGTCTTAGACTTTCAACTGCTAAAATTACAACTGAGTGCCACCATACCTGAATAGATAGACCTTCTTAAAACTGTCAATATATATCATGCTTAGCACAGTCTAGGTCTGGCATATGCTTATTGAATTCTCAGTGTGAAAACAAGAAGAATAACACAGGTTTCCTGACCTAAATCAGCTTACTGCCTTTCAGGAGCATAGTGCCACATATCCACAAGATGTGAGAGCAGTACATGAATAAATCCTTAAGCGTAACACTCAGGAAGATCAGAAAGTAAATGTTTAAGAAATGTGAGACAGGGCTGGGAAGTTGGCTCAGTGGTAGAGCACTTGCCTTGCATGCCCGAGGCCCTGGGTTCGATTCTTCAGCACCATATAAGAAAAAAGCCGGAAGTGGCGCTGTGGCTCAAGTGGTAGAGCGCTAGCCTTGAGCTGAAGAGCTGAAGGACAGCGCCCAAGCCCAGAGTTCAGGTCCCACGACCGGACCCAAAAAAAAAAAAAAAAAAAAAAAAGAAATGTGAGACAAACTCTATGTAGTTTAGTTAAGAAGAGAGTTCTGAGTGTAATTTACTGATAGAGAGCTTGCTTAGCATTCACAAGATCTAGAGTTTTGTTACCCAGCACCACAAAAAGAAAGAAAAAAAGAGAGAAAGCAAGAGAGAGAGAGAAAGAAAAAGAAAGAAAAAAAAAGAAAAGAAAGAAAAGCAAAAAGAAAAGAAAAGAGAGGTCTGAATAGATGTATGTTTGGGTATTAAACACAAGTACAAAAGACAGTTCTAACTGTAGAAACAGCATGAGCTAATGTGTATCAAAAGGACATTTATTACTAGAAAACTGAATGAAATGTTGCCAAAACTCAGGGAGAATCTCAAATTCATGTATCAGATATGTAGCACATTACAAGGCTAGGTTTAGAGCTGGGCTGCTGGCTCATACCTGTAATCCTTGCTACTCAGAAGGCTGAGATTTGAGAATCTTGGCTCAAACCCATCCCAGGCAAGAAAGTCTGTGAGACTCTTAATTTCCAATTAACCAGTGGTAGAGCACTAGCCTTGAGCAAAAAAAGCTAAGGGATATTGCCCAGGCCTGGACTTCAAGCTCCAGACTAACACACACATACAAATAAACAAACAAATAAAATGCCAGGTTATTTCATTTCATAGGTGACAATTTTTTTTCTGATAGATATGGAGAAGATAGCCTTGAGATTTTCAGGCCCAAATAAAGTTATCTTCTCAAAGTAAACTTTGGGGTTGGAGAAAGTTAAATGATGATTTTCTAAAACCTGTGTACTTTAGTGCTTAGTAAAGGTCAAAGTTCAGAATTATATAATTTGTATTGACTTTTTATCACTATGTATTTCTTGGTTGGAATGAAAGAAAGGTGTGTGTGTGTATGTGTGTGTATGCTTCAACAGCACCCTTGGCTGTTTTGTTGTATTTGTTTCTCAGGTAGGATCTTGGCACTATTTTTGCCTCAGGTGGCCTTGAACTCAAGGTCCTCTAGTCTCTGCTTGGGAGCTGCATCATGTACTACTACATCAGGCCAAAGCACTACTTAAATTGCCTTAAATAGAACTTGATTTGCTCTATAATGTTTTGAAGTGCCCACTCTTTGTGCCTGCATTTCTGCTTCTCAAGGTCTCTTCCAGTTCTACATTGCTGTTTTATCTATGCAAACTTCTCTGAAAATGATCCTCAGAGGACACACATACACCTAGGTATTAGAAACTAAGCCACATAAAGCCTGCACAGACTTTTCTCTCTAGAGATTTTCATGAGTTGGAGGCTAAGACATGCATAAACATTCATATGTTATTTTCAAACTCAATTTGTTCAAACATTGGTGATTCCTAGAGAGAAAAGTATTAGGAGAATAAAAAGGAAATCCATTTTCATAAAGTCATTATTCCTTGGATGGCATTGCCTTATCATATTTGAAAACTTAGAACCACAATGGAGAATTTCCATTTCTGTGTGAGTTTAATTAATTTTATAAGCTGTGAGGATTTTTTTTTCTTTTGTAACAGAACTGAAGATTAAATTCGAGACCTTATGCCTCCAGCCCCTTTTGCCTTGGTTATTTTCAAGGTAAGGTCTCATTTTATGCCCAAGAGGGCTTGGTTTGCTTGTATTTCCCCTTGTATCTGGGGGTGATAGGTATGTGCCGATATGCCCAATCATTGGTTGAGGGGGAGTCTCATGAACATTTAGCCTAGGCTGGCAGGAACCACATTCTGATCTCTACCTTTCAAGCAGCTAGAATTACAGGATTGAGCTACTGACAAGCTATGACACCTTGAAAGAATTCAGATTTGTCCTAGGTAGCCTGCTCTGTGCTTGCAGAGAACTATAGTCTGAAAGAAACTCATGGCTCAGCACATAAAAGAGCTGCACATAGGACCAGAAAATGCTGGTGCAGTTGAACGCAGCAAATGCCTCATGAAGTGTAAGAGATAGGGCAGCCAGCACTGCAGAGGAGAGTCTCATAAAGAATATTTCAGCCTTATTACATTTCACTTCTTAAGCAGACTTTAGAATTTCTTCAAGCAATCATCTCAAGAAAATGAGGGAGGAGGGTAGCAGTGTTTGAGAAGAAATATACTCATTACCTTGCTTATGTAACTGTAACCCCTCTACATATCACCCTTACAATGAAATTAAATTTAAAAAAGAAACATAAAAAAGTATCTTAGAATGTTATAGTATAACTAAAGTAAGCACCAAACTACCTAGACCAATACTACTCCAGATATGACTATACTAAGCTCTTATTAGAAGATGTTCTGGATTTTTTCGATATGAATAGTGGTAGTATCTAATGCAGAGAATTCTGCATCAAGTAAGGAAGGTTAGGAACCAAAATAGAAAAAGGTCACAAAAGCCAAAAGAGATTGCAAGGTCCTGAGTTCAAACCCCATATGGGCTGTGCTCACACACATACAGATACAGATTGTACATCGATATGATTGGAAGACATGCAGGAGACACTTTTCTTTGAGTGTGTTATAACATTTTGTAGTAGTAAAACAAACAAGGTAGTTATGTACTTGAGAAAGCAAAGATGTGCAAAGATTATGTTTACTCTATAGTTAATAAATAGGTAACCACTATAACTCTAAAGACTCCAGATGAAGGTAAAAATAAAGTCAAGTTACTGATAAAGTCAGGCAGTTATTTCTGACCTTCCATTAATTTCTCTGACTCTTCCAACTTAACCAGTTCTCTCCATCAAAATATTTTTGTTGTATGAAATGTCACATGAAAATGAATCATAGTTCTGCCACTGTTGAATCCTACCTGCCAATTTATGATTACTGGTATTTGACATAATTGCAAATAATCATGATTCAGAACTAGAAAATCATACAAGGGAGACAGGCCAATTCTGATATGTATCATGTGTAACCAAGGCAACCTCTTTTGTTTACCTACAAATTAAGTAAATGCTTACTCTACAAAGGAGTTTAACACAACCAAAGCCTAGCCCTTGTTTAACTTTAGCTGTAGTTTGTGATAATGATCTCCTCCATAGTAATTATCCACATTGTTTAGTTATTACCTAATTTTTTTACAGGAATAAAACTGGAATTCTTGTCAGCCAAAAAACACTCTAGCTTATCCTTTTATATGGCATATATGTGGTACATGTGCATTCCTGCAGTTTTCACTCTCTTTATTGTGGTTTAAGCTCAGTCAGTCTTTTAATAACGAATAACAACAAGAGTGAGACAGAATGCCTTAAAGGTTCACTGTTTTCCTACTCTAGATCAGTTGATCATGTGATTGTAACTGTTGTGTATAATGAAAAATTAAGCAGCAACTCAGTGAAATGAATCAGCCAATGACACTGGGAATTCTTCTGTCAGATAAGGCTCAAGTATCTTACTTTTTGAAATATGTTAATTATTGCATTTTATTTTTAAAAAGTACCCATATACAATATTCCTAATAGGAACAAGAATTACTAGTTTTCTTATGACTTTAAGCCCTTTTGAAATCCTTGCTCCTTCTCTGAAATCCCATATGAAGGCCCCAACAAGGTAGAAATATTCTAAGACACTGAAAGGTAAATCAACTTTTTCATCAAAAAAAATCAACCTTTCTCCATGTTTTTCTGTCTTTGGTTCCCTCTGTTAGCTCCAGGCCAATCTCTTCTAGCTATGGATGTGGGGAAAGACAGGGGCAGTGTGATAGAGGCCTGGAATTTATTCTCTATTAAACTATAAAAGTTCACATAATGTTCAGTAAAATTTATATAATTTTTGGTTTTTTGCCAGTCTTGGGGCCTGGACACTGTCCCTTAGCTCCTTTTGCTCAAGGCTAGTACTCTACCACTTGAGCCACAGCACCACTTCTGGCCTTTTCTGTTTGTGTGGTACTGAGAAAACAAAACCCAGGGCTTCATGCATACTAAGGCAAGCACTCTATCACTAAACCATATTCTCAGCCCATCATGTTTCCTTTTTAAATGGCCCTCTGCAAGTAAATTTCTTTTCCCTCTTATTTCAATCCTCTTTCTATAGAGTTGATAGTCATAGTTTAGATTTGGAGATATAGTTCTCAAATGTTCAAGATACAAGTGATATCCTGGTCAAAGCTCACAGTCTTAGTTGAAGAAGTGAACTTTTTACCTGATTATGAAATAGCAAATGTCCACAGTATAATTTGGAACAAATGACTTCATTTTATGTTTGTGCTCTTGGTTGCCAGATGTTCCAAAACTACAAAGAACAGGTAGTGTTACAATAAAAATTTCTTATTACACTCTCAATATGATATTGGATTACTTAATATAGAAAAAGTAGGCCCGAAAAGCTGATTCCTCCTTCAAACTTAAATATACAAAATGGTAACAACCATATTTTTAGGTACTTGATACTTTTCATCTTACTATTCTTAGGCAATGGCATTCTTCTCTTCTTATATACTGTGCATTGCTCATACCCACTCTTGTCTAGACATATACTTACTATAGACTATATACTTGCCTGAAGGCAGACATTGTGTCCTAATTCACTTTGCATAACCAATATGAATTGCAAAAGCATTATGGTTCTTTAATATTTATGACCCAAACTTGAATTCCTCCCAACCTTCCCCAAACCACATGGAGAGAATCCAACATGAATCAGTCATTGACTTACCCTTGGCACACAATTCTCATTAACTAGAATACATGGTCATGAGCATAAAAAGTATTAGTGAAGAACTTGTCCTTGGCTTGCTTTGGTCAAGGACATTGCTACTTTGCCTTTGCTTAGGCTTGTTCTGTTATAGAGGATGGTGGTCCCTCAGTGTGAGTCAGGAAACCAATCCTCAGTTTCACCATCATGTCAGCAAACCTGAAATACGATCTGCAGGCAATGTTGTGTTTCCTCTGACATAACATCCGTCAATAAATCTTGGCCTCCAGCTTGCAACTAATGGGAAAAAAAAGGAATTGCACCACTTGGACATTTCAAGTCAAAGTACCAGCATCTATACCTTTCCTTTTCTCAAATGGCTCCATTTAATTGTGCTATAACCGTCCATAGCCAAATAACAACATCTCCTTGTTTACCTCAAGATCATACCAACAACCAAAGAGCCTAGTGAGAGAGAAGGTGAAAAAAAATCTAACTTCTTTTGGCTTATGTCAGATGAAGACATGATTTATTAATTGTGCTGACAATGAAGTTCTGGGTTAGAGTACTTACATAATATGTATAATCATCATCATCATCATCATCAAATTCCTCTACTCAGGGACAATTTTTTTCTTGGTCAGTCATGGGGCTTGAACTCAGGGGTGGGTACTGTTACTAAGGTTTTTTTAAATTGTTGGTTGTGGGAAGTGAACTCTGGGCCTGGGCACTGTCCCTCAGCTCTTCAGCTTAAGGCTAGCACTCTACCACTTGAGCCACAGCTCCACTTCTGGCTTTTTTCAGTTTGTGTGGTGCTGAGGAATCAAACCCAGGGCCTCATGCATGTGAGGCAAGCACTCTACCACTGAGCCATCTTCCCAGACCCTGTCCCTAAGCTTTTGTCTCAAAACTAGCCCTCTACACTTTGAGCCACAGCACCATTTCTGACTTTCTGGTAGTTAGAGATAAGAGCCTCACAGACTCCTGTCCCCATTGGCTTTGAACTATGAGCCTCAGTTTTCAGCCTCCTGAGTAGCTAGGGTTACATGGGAGAGCCACCAGCAACTGGCAGGTACATTTTATTTGCAGCACTTTCACCAGTGTTTTGAAATCAAGGCCTTAAACTTGCTAGGCAAATATTCTACCATTTGAATCACCCCACTGCCTCCCAGCCTACTTTACTTTTATATATTTTTCTGGTAGTGCCTCCTACTTTCTTCCCTAGAAACCAGACTGAGACTGAGGAATCCAGGTGTTTGTTTCTGCCAAGTTTTGCCCTGGCTTTTCTGGAACTGGGATCCTCTCATTTTTGCCTCTTGTATGGTTGGAATTATAGATGTACACCACTGCATTTTGCCTATGTATGAATTTAATCTTAAAATTTCAGTATTTTTCAGTTTTGTATATGCTTTTATTCTTACTCACTTTCTTGACTTCATGTAATAGGCTTTTCTTGCTTTTTTAAAATTTGATTTGGCGGTGGTAAGATTTGAACTCACACTTACTGAGCTTGCTTACTTGGTTGATGCTCTCTCATTTGAGTCATACCTCTAGTACCTGCTTTTAGATGGTTATTTTAGGGATGGAATCTCTCAGATACTTCAGCCTAAGCCTGCCTTGAATTGCCCTCCTCTCTATCTCAGTCTCCAGAGTAGCTAATTACAGGTCTAAGTTATCTTTACCTAGATAGCATCTGTTTTCAATAGCTCCCAAATTTACATTTTTCTCCTGAATTTTTATATTCATTTAGATTAAGTCATGTCTTAAATATTTAAATTATAAAAGCTCATAAATTGAAATCTTTGTTCATTAATCTTTTCCAAATTCCCCCATTGCAAAGAAAAAAAAAACATGCTTTTGAGACAGATCTTGCTATGTAGTTCATGTTGACTTCAAACTCTATGTAAGTCAGGAGACTCTCCAACTCAAACTCCTCCTACATCAGCTTCTAAAGTGCTAGGATCAGAGGTGTGTGCTACCACACCTAGCTTCAGCTTTTTTTTTTTTTGCAAGTCTTGGAGCATGAACTCAGGGCCTGGGTACTGTCCCTGAGCCGTCTTTTGCTCAAGCTTAGCACTCTACCATTTGAGCCACAGCACCACTTCCAGCTTTTTCTGTTTATGTGGTACTGAGGAAGTGAACCCAGGGCTTCATGCATGGTAGGCAAGCACTCTACCACTAAGCCACATTCCCAGCCCCAGCCCTCCAGCTTTGAAACCAATATCTTCATTTATTCTTTCCATCACTTAGCAACTTTTGTTGATTCTTTGCTATCCTCAGAAATACTTCAGGTTTCTATTCTAGTCCTTGAATCTTCAAATTAAGGTTTGGTTCACATGACTTTACATGTGATGACATTGAACAAATAATTCCAGTATTTAATAACATTATTTTTAGTAATAATAATAACAATAATATTGATGTATGCTGGTTCTGAGGCCTGAACTCAGAGCTTATTGCTCTCCCTTGGCTTTTACTCTCAAGGCTGATACTTTTCCACTTAAGCCACAACTCTACTTCTGGTTTTGTTTTTTTGTTTTTGGTTTTGGGGTTTTTTTGCTAGCTAGTTACAGATAAGAGTATCACAAACATTTCTGCCCGGTCTAACATGATCGATAGCAGCCTCCTAAGTCATCAAATTTTTTGAAATATTTTATTAGAAAAACATATTGTAATCTTTCCCCCTTGAGAATGAATGTAACTGATGATAACAGTGATCAGTAAGAACATGTTAATGACTTCATTTCTCCCACAATAGGAGATAAACAAATATTTTTAAAAATTTATTTATTTTTATTGAAAAGGTGATGAGAAGGTGCTACAGTTAAGTAAGGCAAGGAGTACATTTGTTTTTAATCCCATCCCTCATTATCTACCACTTACCCCTTCCCCCACTTCCAAGTTACAATATTCAAATCCAACATAGTGTCAAGTGAGTATCAATGTTACTTTGGTTCATCCTTTGACCTGCTGTTTCTATGATTCCCTTTCCTTTCAACATAGTGCATAATCTTTTTTTTTTAATTGTGAAAATACCGTATAGAGAAGTTACAATTACATGGGCAAGATAATGAGTACATTTCTTATCAAACATTGTTGCCTCCTCCTTTGTTTCCCCTTCCCATCCCTTCCCATCTCCCCCGCCCCACCAAAGTTGTAAACATAAGGACTTGTACATTACATTGTTGCAATGGGTCCACCTGTATCACTATTTAAACGTTTTGTTTTTTCCCTTCCCCTCCACAAGTTATACCAACATCAAATACAGTGAAAGCAGGGGTTATACCGTGGGGGAGGGACATACAAAGCAACAAAGAAATCATCTTATGAATATGTTAGAAACAATCGCCTGAAAGAAAAACATTTGAATACTTCTCTTGGGATTCATTTCACCTAACAGCCACTTATCTGACCTTTTCTGCTTGTCTCAGACATATACTAGTTATTGAAAATAAGGGAAACCATGGGACCTATGTTTCTTTGGGCCTGGCTTACTTCACTTAATATAATTTTTTCCAAGTCTTTCCATTTCCTAACAAATGGGGCAATGTCTTTCTTTCTGATGGAGGCATAGAATTCCATTGTGCATATATACCACATTTTCATCTGCTGAGGGGCATCTGGGTTGCTTCCATATCTTAGCTATGGTGAATAATGCTGCAATAAACATGGTTGTGTTGGTAGCTTTGGTATGACCTTGTTTGTGATCATTTGGGTAAATGCCCAGAAGTGGGATTGCTGGGTCATATGGGAGCTCTATGTGGAGTTTTTTTGAGGAGCCTCCATACTACTTTCCAAAGTGGTTGAACAAGTTTACACTCCCACCAACAATGCAGTAAGGTTCCCTTCTGTCCACATCCCCTCCAGCATCTGTTGTTATTAGAGTTCTTGATTATAGCCATTCTAACTGGGGTGAGGTAGTATCTCAATGTTGTTTTGATTTGCATTTCTTTTATGGCTAGGGAGGTTGAGCATTTCTTCCTGTGTCTATTGGCCATCCTTCTTTCCTCTTCAGAGAAGTTTCTCTTTAAGTCTTTCGCCCACTTATTTATTGGGCAGTTGTTTCTTTGATGATTTCTTGTTGGGGGATTTAATTTTTTGAGTTCCAGGTATATTTTAGATATGAGACCCTTATCCATTGTATGGCTAGTGAAGATCTTCTCCCAATCTGTGGGCTTTCTATTGATCTTGCTAGCTCTGTTCTTTGCCATACAGAAGCTCTGCAATTTCATGCAATCCCATTTGTCCAACCTTTCTTTGATTTGTTGTGTTTCTGGGTCTCTATTAAGAAAATTTCAGCCTGTGCCAAAGAAACCTAGGGATTCTCCTATTCCATCCTGTAATGTTTTCAGAGTGTCTGCTTTGACTCCGAGGTCTTTGATCCATTTGGAGTTGATTCTGGTGCAGGGTGATATATAAGGATCTAGCTTTAGTTTTCTACAGGTGTTTAACCAAATTTACCAGCATCATTTACTGAAGAGTCTGTCTTTCTTCCATTCCATTTTTTTAGCTCCCTTATCGAAAATTAGATGGCTATAGGTCTGTAGGTTCATTTCTGGGTTTTCAATTCTATTCCATTGGTCCTGAGGTCTGTTCTTGTGCCAGTACCAAGCTGTTTAGATTAATATGGCTTTGTAGTAGAATTTGAAATTTGGTATTGATATTATTCCAGCACTGTTATTTCAGTTAGGGATCGTTTTTGCTATTCGGGGTCTTTTATTGTTCCATATGAATTTTTGGATGGCCTCTTCTATTTCCTTGAAGAATGAGGTTGAAATATTGATAAGTATCACATTGAATTTGTAGATAGTGTTGGGAAGTATTGCCATTTTCTCGACGTTGATCTTTCCAATCTAGGAGCATGGGAGGTTTTTCCACTTTCTAAGTTATGGTTTGATTTTCTTTTTAATTTTTTTATTTTTTTATTGTAAAGATACTATACAGAGGGTTACAGTTACATCAGTGAGGTAATGAGTACACTTCCTCTTGAACATTGTTACCCCCTCCATTGTTCTTTTTTAGGTTTTTAAAGGTTTCATCATAGAGGTCCTTCAGTTCTTTGGTTAAGTTAATTCCTAGGTATTTTATTTTTTGTGGGGCTATTATGAATGGAGTTGCTTTCCTAATTTCAGCCATCCTTTCTGATTTTTGGCATACAGAAAAGCCATTGATTTTTTTTGGGGGGGGTCCGGTCGTGGGGCCTGAACTCTGGGCCTGGGCACTGTCCCTCAGCTCTTCAGCTCAAGGCTAGCACTCTACCACTTTGAGCCACAACGCCACTTCCAGCTTTTTTCGTTTTGCTTATGTGTGCTGAGGAATAGAACCCAGGGCCTCAGGCATGCAAGGCAAGTGCTCTACCACTGAGCCACCTTCCCAGCCCCAAGCCATTGATTTTTGAGGGTTAATTTTATACCCTGCTACTTTGCCAAAGTTTTGAATCAGCTTGAGTAATTTGGGAGTGGAGTCTGTGGGATTCTTTAAATACAAGATCATGTCACCTGCAAAGAGGGAGAGTTTTACTTCATCTTTCCCTATTCGGATCCCTTTTATGTTTGCATCTTGTCTTATTGCTGTAGCTAGACATTCTAATATGAAATTGAAGAGAAGTGGAGAGAGTGGGCATCCTTGTCTCATTCCTGAGTTAAGAAGAAATGGCTTTAGTTTTTCACCATTAAGTATAATGCTGGCTGTAGGTTTGTCATATATAGCCTTTATTGTATTGAGGAATGTCCCATGGATTCCTAATTTTTCCAGAACCTTCATCATAGAGGGGTGTTGGATCTTGTCAAATGCTTTTTCTGCATCTATTGAGATGACCATGTGGTTCTTATCCTTGCTCTCGTTGATGTGATGAATTATGTTAATTGTTTTGTGTATATTGAACCAGCTTTGCATCCCTGAAATGAATCCTGTTTGATCATGGTGTATGATTTTTTGGATGAATTGTTGAAGTCGATTGGCCAAAATTTTGTTATAAAGTTTTGTGTCAATGTTCATCCAAGTAATGGGTCTATAGTTCTCTATCTTTGATAATTCCCTGCCTGATAAACAAATATTTTTGATAAGATCTGAACTCTACCAACAGAATCATGGGTTCTCAATATATTATTGTTGCCATAACACCACAATAAAGTTTCACATATATGCCTACGTATTTATAGTAGACACTTTCCTGGTTCAATGAATGTTCCATAAGATCAGAGGTTCTATGTACTTTTCACATTATTCTATCTCCAATTTTATATATTTGTTAAATGAATGAAGTAATGTGTTGTGATTTTTAAAGCATATAATTAAACTGTCTGAGACATATTTATTCATATAGTTTTTGCTTTTTTCTAATTCCTATTCTTAGAGGAAAAGAAAGAACCAGCTATATGGTCTCCCATATGCAGATTTTTACCTTGCTTCCAAAAACATATGTATTCTCCTGTGCTAGAAACTGCGACAGAAATATGGTATTTGGCATATTTTGCCCATGTGTCTTTGTAAACGTTTAGTCATCTCCAGATCTTGTAATGCAACAGCTTGTACTTCAAGCTGTTCAAGTGATTCCCCAAACCCCATTTCTTCCAAAGAGCAGAGAAACACAATACCTGTTCTTAAGAGTAAGCAGATAGGCCAAGTGTTTCAAGAAAAGTCTGTGCTTACATTTTTCAGACTAGAAAAGTGGATAAGGAAAGTTGCTAAAGGCAGACAATAGGTAAAAGTGAAATTCCCAAAAGGAAATGATTAGAAACATATACAAAGTCTGAGAACCAGAAATCATTGAGGAGGATAATATATAAAAGTGAAATTCCAAAAAAGAAAATGTATTAGAAACATTACACACACACACACACACACACACACACACACACACACACACACACACACACACACACACACACACACACACACATGTTCCTGGTACATTCATATAGGCCTCCATGTGCCCAGAGGGCATGTTGAAGAGATAGAAATCTAAAAAGCTGAACTGTACCTGGGTAAGACTGAATCACTAAAAAGTGATACATGGCTTAGCAAGATTACTCCACCACCCTCCTGCCATGTCACCAGGGATGGGAGCCCCTTGGGGATTAGAATGTCTTAGCTGTCTTTCCATTCATATGGAAGAGCCATCAAATAGAATGTGTTTGTTCTTGACAGGGCAGAGAAAGGATGATCAAACTTGTTTCAGTTTGGGAGAAAAGGAGTGAGTGAGTGAGTCTGTGCAGCTGTTCCCATTCTCACACTCTCTGCCTGTCTCCTTCCAACTCTTCTTTAAGTGAACTTGACATGACTTGGCTGAGAATACAAAGTGAATTCTGAAGTCTTTCATTTTGGTTATGGGGTATTTTTTGGTTGTTGTTGAGTTTGGTTGTTAAGAAAACACACTCTAGCAGCTGTCTACTTCATACCAGAAAAAAAAAAAGAAGAAACAAAAACCCAAACCGCAAAGCCAAAGTACCGTTTTTCAAGTGTATGAATCATTTCTGGTTCCTTTTTATTCTAAAGGTCTCCTAAAGATACTTGTGGTTGTCCCCTATTATCCCTCCCTGATCTTTTTTTTTTTTATGTGTGTGGCACTGTGTGTGTGTGTGTGTGTGTGTGTGTGTGTGTGTGTGCGTGTGTGTGTGTGTGTGTGTGCGTGTGTGTGTGCACGTGTATGTGTTTCAGTTATGGGGCTTGAACTCTGGGTCTGGGTGCTGTCCCTCAGCTCTTCAGCTCAAGGCTAGCACTCTACAACTTAAGCCACAGAGCCACTTCCGGTTTTCTGGTGGTTTATTGGAGATAAGAGTCTCATGGACTTCCCTGCCAGGGCTGGCTTTGAACTCAGATCTCAGATCTCAGCCTCCTGAGTAGCTAGGATTATAACTGTGAGCCACTGGTGCCCAGCTGGCACTGTGTTTTGAATTTAAAGCCTCCAGCTATCATGTGGCTTTTTCACTCAAGACTGGTTCTCTACTACTTGAGCCATAACTCTATTTCTGGTTTCTTATTGGTTAACTGAAGATAAGAATTTCAACTTTTCTGGGCAGATTGTCTTTGAACCACAATCCTTATATCTCAGCCTTCTAGGATTACAGACATGAGCCATTGGTGCTCCACTTCCTTCCTGACTCCTTACATATGACATTTATGAGAATGTCACTGAGCCTGACTTATGAAATGGTAACCCTCTCTATACATCACCTATATAATATCATTTTTTTTGTCGGTCATGGGGATTGAACTCTGGGCCTGGGCACTGTCCCTCAGCTCTTCAGCTCAAGGCTAGCACTCTACCAGTTGAGCTATAGTACCACTTCCGGTTTTCTAGTGGTTTATTGGAGAGAAGAGTTTCACGAACTTTCCTGCCCAGGCTAGCTTTGAACCGTGATCCTCAGATCTCAGCCTCCTGAGTAACTAGGATTACAGGTGTGAGCCACCAGCACCCAGCTATAATAACAATTTTTAAAAGAACATTACTGAGGCAAAATGAATGAGATGTATTACATTTAGTTCTAATTAACTAAACATAATCAAGAAAGAATGAGATGATTTGTACAACACCATAAACTGGTATGACCTACTTTGAAATTTGTAGAACATACCTAATAAATGCAGAAAACATATTCACCAAAACAGGCCACATGCTGAACTATAAAGCAAACTACAATGTATTTCAAAGATTTGAAATTATACAGTATATTTCAGTAAATATACAGTATATTAACCACACAGGAATAAACCTAGTTATTTAGAAAAAAAAACCCTGAAAGATATTTAGAAAAAACTCTGAAAATTAGCACAGTTCTTCATAGTTGAGTGAAATATGAAATCACAATGGAAGTCAGAAAATGTTTAAATATTTATTTTAATAAAAATAGATCATGAAATTTGGTGAGTGCAATGAGAACAACATTTCTAGGAATATGGTACCACTTAAGGTAAGTTATTTTAATCAGACTATCAGAGGTTAGCTACCTTTCTTTTTAAAGGAAAATGTCAGTAGATATGTAAATGAATCTTGAAACTCTGTGTAATATTTGTGCCTAATGATTTTTATATAAATGCTAGAATCAAATGTGTTGTCATTATACTTTGGAAAAATTTAAATATCTCTAATATGTTGTTTTGTCAATGAAAGCAAATGCAATACCATAACCTGAGGTTTATTTGGGGGTAATACTTAGAAAGTGACATGTAACCCATAAAGTCAAATAAACAAAATACATATATATATATATGTATACAACAACTAGTAAAACATCACTGTTTGACACAAATATTCTCATAGAACTAAGACTATCTGCATAGTGAATTCAGAGAACAAATTGGAACACTATGGAAACACAAATTCAAATGTAGGTAAACACAAAATGGAAAGTCATTGTTTTAGATGGTGGAAAATTGAATGGAGAGGAGGATGAATTTTTTTCTGTGTTAGTCACTAAATAGTTTTTTATTTTTGCAGAAGATTTTTGGTGCTATATTATTGCCTAAATTATAACTAGCGTGTCCTTTAACAACACTTATTTTTGGTATTTTAGCTCTCCTATGAACCCAGGCCAAATTCTACCTTCTTTAAGCAGTCTTCCTTAAAACCCACCCCCATCCCCAAACAAACCAACCCTTATCTTCCTATTACTCACAGAGACTTTCAGTTTATTCTTTCTCCTTCTGCCTCCTACTGACCTTATTTTCACTTCCCATTTCTTTTTTATAGAAAGGCATACATATTCACATACAGATATATGTACATACATTCATATACACATACATTTTCTTTGATGTTAGCCAAAGCACCTATTATAAGGATTTGTACATAGTAACTGTTAATAATATTTGAGAAATAATGACTAAGATGTAATAATTGCATTTATATATATATATATATATATTTTTTTTTTTTTTGTCGGTCATGAGGCTTGAACTCTGGGCTTGGGCGCTGTCCCTCAGCTCTTCAGCTCAAGGCGAGCGCTCCACCACTTGAGCTACAGCGCCACTTCCGGTTTTCTAGTGGTTTATTGGAGATAGGAGTCCCACAGTCTTTCCTGGCTGGCTTTGAACCGTGATTCTCAGATCTCAGCCTCCTGAGTAGCTAGGATTACAGGCGTGAGCCACCGGCGCCCGACAATAATTGCATTTATAAATGGCAGAAGAAAAGCTCTGCTTTAATGAAATAACAGTTCCGTTTAAAGAATCAAAGAGCAATTAGCATTTGTAAAACTGTTTTCACAATCACAGAGTTTCAGAGAGGTTTCCTCTGAAAGAGGTCAGGGAGCATTTGTGGACAGAGAATGAAAGCAAGGTACCAAAAGAGCCTGATTGGTTATAATTCAGCATTTGCTTTATTTGGACAAGGGGCTAATTATTTGGCAATTTGCAATTGGCTGTAGATTGACTTCAGTGATTGGCTGAAATTTGGCTGCTGTGATTGGCTGAGTTTCAGTTAACTTACTGCTAAGTTGGGGTTTCAAGTTTATTGAAACAGTAAGGTGTAGGTCCCTACATAAGGACTCCAGAAATGGAGGCACCCTCAATCCAAATTTGTTTTAATTTAACATTGACATTTAATAAATTTTCCCTCTAAGAAAGGAACTGGTGATTGACTTACTATAGTTTGCTTTATGAACCCTAATGAGAGATTCAGTTTTATGATTATATGAGCCATAGGAACGTCTTGTCTCTGATTCCTAGATGCTAGACAGAGAATGCCCTCTCAGGGAGCTTAGAGTAGGTCTAATATGTGGCATCTTGGAGAATCATCAAGCTGCCACCTGATAATCATGTTTACATGGTTGAGACATGTCAAAAGGAAACAACAATAGTGTAAGATATGTAAACATTAAATGAAGATAAACTTTAGTAGTCAAGAAGAAAAAAATTGAATGCAGCCATATCTATTCATCTATTTTATATGGCTGTCTTCATGCCTCATGCGAGTCAGGGAGTTGTAGCAGATACTAGAGAGCACTCTAAGTTCAAGAGAGCTGCTATCTGGACCCATTCTCAAGATGTTTATTAAACCTTGTTAATGAAATGAATTATCATTTCATTATCTATAAATATAAATGTCCATGCTAAATATTTAGTATATACATTTCTGGCAGAATGACCGTTTTTATTATTTCAGGAATTCTACCTGGCACAATCTAAGGGTCAATAAATTCTGGATAGGCAGTAAATGAGTAGGATGCAAAACTCTCATTTTATCAGTCCTGTTTGAACAATAATATATCATTTATTGTTCTATTGAGAATAAATAAGAACATCAGTTCATAAACATCATCTGTTTACCCTTTTTGATAGTTCCTTTTACCTTTTGGCTCTTCATAAATATGAACATTTCAAACATGCTTAAATTTTTTTAAAGTAATATAACAGTATTTTTTTCTCTTCGAATGTAGATCATTGTATTTTGTGAATGAACTGGGCAGAGAAGTACAATTATGAGTTAAACATGAGAGGCATGGACAAGAAAAGAAGAAAAGGACAGCAACAAGGAGCTTCAGAGAGGCAATACCTTTCCCTTTTAATAAAGAAGCTGTTCTCGGCCAATAGACGCATGAAGAAATGTTCAACTTATCTAGCCATAAAAGAAATGCAAATCAAGACAACATTGAGATTCCACCTCACCCCAGTTAGAATGGCTATAATCAAGAAATCTAGTAACAACAGATGCTGGAGGGGACGTGGACTAAAAGGAACCCTACTTCATTGTTGGTGGGAGTGTAAACTTGTTCAACCACTTTGGAAACTAATATGGAGGTTCCTCAAAAGACTCCACATAGAGCTCCCCTATGACCCAGCAATCCCACTTTTGGGCATTTACCCAAATGATCACAAACAAGGTCATACCAAAGCTACCAGCACAACCATGTTTATCACAGCATTATTTAACATAGCTAAGATATGGAAGCAACCCAGATGCCCCTCAGTAGATGAATGGATCAAGAAAATGTGACACACACACACACACACACACACACACACACACACACACACACACACACACACACACTGGAATTCTATGCCTCCATCAGAAAGAATGACATTGCCCCATTTCTTAGGAAATGGAAAGACTTGGAAAAATTATATTAAGGGAAGTAAGCCAGGCCCAAAGAAACATAGATCCCATGGTTTCCCTTGTTTGCAATGTCAATACATGTGTACGACAGAGGTCAAAGGCTATGTACATATTTCATATGAGATAATGTTAAGCAAAATGTATCCCAAGACAGGGACACAAGGATTTTTTTCTTTCTTGCTATTTTTTTTTTTTTTTGGGTGTAGTCATGGGGCCTGAACTCTGGGCCTGGGCGCTGTCCCTCAGCTCTTCAGCTCAAGGCTAGCGCTCTACCACTTGAGCCACAGCGCCACTTCCGGCTTTTTTCTTTTTGCTTATGTGGTGCTGAGGAATCGAACCCAGGGCCTCATGCATGCAAGGCAAGTGCTCTACCACTGAGCTACCTTCCCAGCCCTCTTGTTATTTTTTTTTAAATGTACTTATAATGCACTATGTGATTCTTCTTTTGTAAGTTCTTCCCCCACGGTATAACCCCTGTTTTCACTGTATTTGATTCTGGTGTTCTCCATTTTGTATATACATTTTTGTAATTTGGGGAGTGGAAGTAGTATAGCGGAATGCTTAAATAGGGATTCAGGTTGACATGATGAAGAGATTTACAGGACACTATGTTGAAAATGAGCTTTACAATGTCAGGAGGAGTGAGAAGTTGGGGAGGTGGGGAGGGAAGTGATGGTGGGGGAAAATCAAAGGAGGAGGTAACAATGCATGATAGGAAATGTACTCATTATCCCATTCATGTAACTGTACCCCTCTGTATAGTATCTTTACAATTACAAAAAATAAAGAAGCTGTTCTAGAACACAAACTGTTATTGTCTGGTTGATTTTTCAGAGGAAACAATGATATGATATGACAGTAAAAAAAATCAAAGACAAAAAATAGAATATGTATAAACCTTGTTTTTCCTTTTATTTTGTGAATGTAGCAGAGCAAGACTGGACCAGGGAATCTGTGAATTAGAAAAGAGGTTGCTATGCAAACCTAGCATTTTCTGCATGATTAAGAGATTTTTAGGACACTATGAAGCATGTAAGAATTCCCCTTCCTATTATTTTAATGACTCTTACCTGCTCTGAATGAGGAATGAGGAATATTAACTGTGAAATTAGGAAGTAATAATTTTATGTGTAACCATCAGAACATTTACATGCATATATGTGTAAGGTTGAATCAGTGGTCAGAGGAAGAATAATAGACAGCTATAAAGTCAGATGACTCAGGACATAGGATATTTTGATCTCGGCTCCAGGACAGACCCAATATTTAGGAATGATAATCATTCATTTTTAAATATGGGGACAATTCCCACAAAATGAATCAGCTTCACAGACTGCTTTCACTTCATTTTGAGGAATATCCCTTCATCCAGTTACTAAATTATGAACCAACAAACATTAAAAAAAATTAAGAAAAACAATGTTGAAACCTGCTCTATTATCTGAAAGCACAAATATAATTTTGTTCCTTGTTCCAATTTTCTTTTTCTAATTTTTTTGCATTTTTTATTGTGAAAATACTGTACAGAGGGGTTACAATTACATGGGCAAGATAATGAGTACATTTCTTATCAAATATTGTAGCCTCCTCCTTTGTTTCCCCTTCCCATCCCTTCCCATCATTCCCCCCTGTCCCCCACCCAATCCTCCTGCCCGGCCCCTAAGTTGTAAAGTTCGTTTTCGACATAACGACTTGTACATCTCATTGTTGCAGTGGGTCCACCTGTGTCCCTATTTAAATGATTTGTTTTTTCCCTTCCCCTCCACAAATTATACCAACATCAAATACAGTGAAAGCAGGGGTTATAGTTATACCTTGGGGGAGGGACATACAAAGCAACAAAGAAATCATCTTATAAATATGTTAGAAACAATCGCATGAAAGAAAAAAACATTTGAATACTTATCTTGGGGTTCATTTCACCTAACATCCACTTATCTGACCTTTTCTGCTTGTCTCAGACATATACTAGATATTGCAAATAAGGGAAACCATGGGACCTATGTTTCTTTGGGGCCTGGCTTACTTCACTTAATACATTTTTTTCCAAGTCTTTCCATTTCCGAACAAATGGGGCAATGTCATTCTTTCTGATGGAGGCATAGAATTCCATTGAGCATATATACCACATTTTCTTTATCCATTCATCTACTGAGGGGCATCTGGGTTGCTTCCATATCTTAGCTATGGTAAATAATGCTGCAATAAACATAGTTGTGCTGGTAGCTTTAGTGTGGTCTTGTTTGTGAACATTTGGGTAAATGCCCAAAAGTGGGATTGCTGGGTCATAGGGGAGCTCTATGTGGAGTCTTTTGAGGAACCTCCATACTGCTTTCCAAAGTGGTTGAACAAGTTTACACTCCCACCAACAATGCAGTAAGGTTCCCTTCTGTCCACACCCCCTCCAGCATCTGTTGTTATTAGAGTTCTTGATTATAGCCATTCTAACTGGGGTGAGGTAGTATCTCAATGTTGTTTTGATTTGCATTTCTTTTATGGCTAGGGAGGTTGAGCATTTCTTCCTGTGTCTATTGGCCATCCTTCTTTCCTCTTCAGAGAAGTTTCTCTTTAAGTCTTTCGCCCACTTATTTATTGGGCAGTTGTTTCTTTTAGGATTTCTTGTTGGGGGATTTAATTTTTTGAGTTCCAGGTATACTTTAGATATGAGACCCTTGTCTGTTGCATGGCTAGTGAAGATCTTCTCCCAATCCGTGGGCTTTCTGTTGATCTTGCTAGCTCTGTTCTTTGCCATACAGAAGCTCTGCAATTTCATGCAATCCCATTTGTCCAACCTTTCTTTGATTTGTTGTGTTTCTGGGTCTCTATTAAGAAAATTTCAGCCTGTGCCAAAGAGACCTAGGGTTTCTCTTATTCCTTCCTGTAATATTGTCAGGGTGTCTGCTTTGACTCCGAGGTCTTTGATCCATTTGGAATTGATTCTGGTGCAGGGTGATATATAAGGATCTAGCTTTAGTTTTCTACAGGTGTTTAACCAAATTTACCAACAACATTTACTGAAGAGGCTGTCTTTCTTCCATTCTATTTTTTTTTAGCTCCCTTATCGAAGATTAGATGGCTATAGGTCTGTAGGTTCATTTCTGGGTTTTCAATTCTATTCCATTGGTCCTGAGGTCTGTTCTTCTGCCAGTACCAAGCTGTTTTGATTATTATGGCTTTGTAGTAGAGTTTGTATTGATATTCTTCCAGCATTGTTCTTTCTGTTGAGGAACGTTTGTGCTATTGGGGGTCTTTTATTGTTCCACATGAATTTTTGGATTGCCTTTTCTATTTCCTTGAAGAATGAGGTTGGAATATTGATAGGTATCCCATTGAATTTGTAGACAGCCTTGGGAAGTATTGCCATTTTCATGACGTTGATCTTTCCAATCCAGGAGCATGGGAGTTTTTGCCACTTTCTAAGTTCTGTTTTGATTTCCTTTTGCAAGTTTTTAAAGTTTTCATCATAAAGGTCCTTCAGTTCTTTGGTTAATTTCTAGGTTTTTTTTTTTGTGGGGCTATTACAAATGGAGTTGCTTTCCTAATTTCAGCCACACTTTTCTCTTTGTTGGTCTTTTCTAATGTTCTGGGCAGAAATAAGGAAAAGGGAAATGTAATCCAATGCAGTCTAAAAGTTACTTTTGTTTTTGTTTTTGTTTTTAAACACCCTGAAATAAAATACAAATCCCATCAGTCTACAAATAGTTCCTAAGTCAGAAAGGAAAACTCCAGGTTCAAAAATATATATTAATGTGAAATTATCTTTCTTTTTTTAAAATCTGAAATCTCAAAATGTGCCAACCTATTTCTCCTAATGTTTCTTTTCTCTCTCTCAGTAGATTCTCTGGTCTTCTATGTGAATAATCATGCTTGTATTAACAACAACAACAAAACAAACAACCACCCTATTTTGCTGACCCACCTTTGTTAATGCAGTAGTAACTCCAGCCCTTCAAATTATTGATAATATTTTTTCTGGGAATTCTTGTGCTAAGAGTATAATTGCTTAATTTGAGCTCATGCACAGTCTTACCTTACTCAGTTCTAGTTCTCTAGTAAAGTCTGTTGCCTTCAAACGCAGGTGAGGCCATTTACTGCTCCAGCCTCAGGGCTGCACCATAAGTGCATATCTCCCCAGATCACACAGGGTGATCACATGTGTGCTCCAAGTCTCCAAGATGCCAGAGATGACTCCACTTCAGCCATTGGTATCCTGAAGTCAGATGATGTATCACACTGATTGCTACCAGCCCTCTTTTAATCTCTGTATTTTTCTCAAACTCCTTCAGCTTTTGTTAGCAATTCTTCCAACTTGAGGACTCATAGAAGCCAACTTCTGGGACCGACTTAATTAGTTCTACAGACATGTCTGGGCATTTTGAGTTCCACCATGAACTCAAATTGGTACTCTATATTAACCTTTGGAAGAAGAATTATGTCTTGACATCCTGATTTATTTTTAAATATTTCCTCTGCATTCTGAACTGACATGACTCATATCTCATATTCTCTAACCCTCTGACTAGATTTCTGTCAACACCCTCCCCTCCCCTGCCCAAATTCTAAGATACCTCATATTGGATCTATGTTAGTTTTAGTATTTGGGTTAGTCAAAGACTAACTTATTAAGTGTTCTAGGTGATAGCTTTATATTGTCCAGAAAAATTATTCAAATCTTTGTAATGTAACAAAAAGTGGATTGTATTTCCTTTCAATGTCATACTGGAGCTTTGTCTACAATGTCCTCTAAAAGGCAGCTTAACTCAGTAAGAGATTATCCCTTTTGTTTGATATACTATTTATTACTGATTAAAACACAGACTGAAAAGTTGCATATTAACTCATAAGTTTTTGTTGGGTAAAGATGAAAGGGATTTGTAGATAATTATGTGATTTCTATCGAGAGTGTTAATTAGTCTTCTATCTAACCTAGAATTTTTATTCCAGTATGCTTTCTTTAGTACCTTTTCATGTGCTCTTGAAACCATACTTATCTACTAATTTCTTCAGTGACAAGTTAAATAATGTTTGATGCATGTTTACTATACATATACATATATAATATGTCTAGGCATATATAATGTCTATATAATATGTAATATATAAATATGTATTATATAATAAGCACATATGGATATATACGGTAAACATTTATCATGAGTATAGATATATATATATGTATATCTGTGTACATATACATAGATGGAGTTATGCTTTCACAGTTATCACAGTGAACTCCCTGAAGAGAAGCCCCCACTGGGGTAGTGACACAGAATATATCTGTCAAGCTATTCAATTCAGGCCTTTCTTTCCTTAGGTCCTGAGTGGATCCCAATCACACTACAAGTTTGCCTTTGTCCAATCTCTGTTTCTTGGGGTTTGTTTTGTTTTGATTTCTGGTTGTGAATGTATTTTTTGTTTGGGTTTTGTGAAAGAGTTTGTCAATCCACCCATGCCTTATGGTGAGGGTCATATCCCTTTTCACAGAAAGATTAAAAAATGATTGGGTCATAACTGTGTTAGTAAGCTTCCCATTCCTGCACCATAATTATCTGACAAACAGCTGATGAGAAGGAAAGATTCCTTCGGCTTGTGGTTTTAGAGATTTCAGTCAATGATTGCTTTGGAACTGTTACTTTGGAGAGAACTTCATGGTATAGAGCACATGGTGGAGCAAAACTGTTCACTTGATGACAGCTAGGAAGTCAACAACACAGATAGACAGGGGCTGGAGGTCCTTCAAAGAGGACTCATCACATCTCCTTTCATCCAGTTTCCCTACACCAGGACCAACTTATTAAGGTTCTCCTGCTTGCTAAGAGTTCCTTCAGCTCAGGACCAAGCTCTTTACATATGGGTCCTTGGAAATATACTTCCAAACCATCATAGTGTGAAACGATGAAGCTATTTGCAGTGAGTTGAGAGAGTATCCTGTCTATCGGGATGTCTGGTCTGTGTGCAGCCACTGGTAGTTGTAATGGGTGAGAATTTGCTTAAGTTCTGATTATCTCTGTGAAGCAGATAATGGTTTTCTCTATCAGGTAAGAGATTAATAGAAAGATGGTGTGTGTATGTTTGTGTGTGTGTGTGTGTGTGTGTGTGTGTGTGTGTGTGTGTGTGTGTGTGTGTGTGTGATTGTCATTTTCTTTTTGTTTAATTTTTTTGTTTTGGGGTGTTTTTTTTTTTTTGGTTGCATGGTTTCTGTAAGGCCACATGAATATTTTATTCACTATGGAAAAGAGAAACATTCCTTGTGATCAAGAGCGGTGTTGTATGGATGTTTTGTTTTGTTTATTCTGCCTTCCAGCAGAAATTACAGAGTTCTATGTGTTTGTAATAGTAAAATGTTCTTACCTCTCATTGGCTGAGTGTAAGAGATATTAAAATATTTGTTACAAAGTCTCTTAAATGTGAGTTCCATTTTTTGTATTGCTCTTTTTTATTTTTGTCTATTATGGGGCTTGAACGCCAGGCCTGGGCATTGTCCCTCAGCTCTTCAGCTCAAGGCTAGCACTCTACCACTTGAGCCACAGAACCACTTCCAATTTTCAAGCGGTTTATTGGAGATAAGAGTCTCACAGCCTTTCCTGCCCAGGCTGGCTTTGAATCACAATCCTTAGATCTTAGCCTCCTGAGTGGCAAGTATTACAGGCAGGAGCCACAGGCACCTGGCTGTATTGCTTTTAAAGATAACCTAGATGAATCTAAACACCTTGAGAATTGCCAGAAAATAAACTGAAATCCTAAAAGTTTAAGAGATTTTCTTGGAAGGAAGAAGCTCTTCATATAGAACTTTGTACATCAAACTTTCTATGTAAGAATCAACTTCATAAAATCAAGGTAAGTTTACAAATTATTTAGACTGGTTTACAATTTTTAGCTTTAATAAACAATATGTCTTTTCTATATGGGAAATGTAAGTGTACCACTTACACTTGTTTGTTGGTTTGTTGATTTGAGGTTTGGATTGGTTTTCTCTTGAGGAGACTAACTCTTGATTCCTAAACTTATCTTACTTTTTATTGATCAGAAAAAGATACTTAAGGAAAAAATAGCAATATGTGTTTTACTACATTGGATTATAATTTGAACAGAATTAAATGCTAATTATCTTTGTGTCAGTTTATACATAGTTACCTCCTATGTCCACTTACGTATAATTTCCAAGAGATTTACTTAACTTTAAGACCTAGAACTAATATTGAACCAAACAAGTATATTATTTGGATGCCTTTAAAAAAAATTTGGTTGTGGGGCTTGAACACAGGATCGGAGTACATCCTACCCCTTTGAGTCACAGTGCCACTTCCAGTTTTCTGGTGGAGATAAGAATCTCTTAGACAGTCTTTCCCTGACTAGCTCTGAACTATGATCCTCAGATCTCAGCCTCCTGAGTAGCTAGGATTACAGGCATGAGCCATCAATGCTCTGCTGGATGTCTACTAAATGGTTGGAGATTGTACAAATGAGTTTGTTGGAACCTTGTACAAAACAGGTATGTACTCTTTCAGTGAGCTACACCCACATTTTTTTTGAGACACTGTTTCACTATATAACTCAGCATGTTCTTGAACTCCTTGTGCAGCCCAAGTTAGTCTCCAACTCATAATTCTCCTATATCCGTACTTCACATGCTGGGATTATAGGTGTAAACTACCATTCCTGGTGAACATTTTTAAAGTAATATAGAACACTAAAACACTAGTCTATAAATTTTATTATTTTTAAGAATATATTTCTGGGCCAGGAATGGGTAGCTCATGCCTGTAATTCTAGCTATTCAGGAGACTAAGATCTGAGGATCTCAGTTCAAAGTCAGACTAGGCAGGAAAGTTAGTGAGACTCTTATTGTCAATTAATCACCAGAAAACCAGAAAAGGTATGGTTCAAAGTGGTAGACCACCAGACTTCATCAAAATAGCTGAGAGACAGAGCTCAAGTCCTGGGTTCAAGCCCCTCGACTCCCCCCACCCAAAAAAAAAGAGTATGTTTCTGGATATACTAATAAGAATGATAATTTTGGTTATTTTTTAAAAGAGCAAATTATATACAAGAATAGGGTGCTGGTGGCTTATACATGTAAACCACCTATTTAGAAAGCTGAGAACCAGAAGATTTCAGCTTCAAGCTTGTCTGGGCAGAAAAATTCCCAATACCCTTCCGCAATTCATAGCTGGGCACAGTGACATATGCCTGAAATCAAAGCTATGTGTGAGGTTGAGATTGTGAGGCTAGCAGTCCAAGGACAGCCCAGGCAGAAGCAAGACTGCTATACTGTCTCTATGGAGAGAAGCTAGGTTCAATCCCATCTGCCTGCCATCCCCACCATGTAAGTATGTCTAAAATGAAACAGATCAAAGTTCAGGTGCACATAGGTTAGAGAAGTAAGACTCTACCCTAAAAATAGCCAGTGAAAAACAGTGTGGAAGTTTGGGTGAGCAATATCTCAGCAGTTTTGGGGAGTATGTTTTAATGGACAAAAGCACAGAGAGAATAGCTTTATTTTAATGGGAAATGTCTGCTCCAAAGTATGAAAGAAGGTAGTAAAAATAAGTTTGAATGAATCTGCACGGTGTATGTGGTTTGCAGAAAGGGAATTTGAGTTGCTTTGGCTTAATGATAAGTATGAGAAAAAGTGTTGTAAAGCGTTACATTTTTTAGCAAATGTGTATAGGTCTGATGAATGCATCCATAAGATAATTTTTTTTAAGTAGGAGCTTGTGAATGATTCTCTGCCAGACATTACAGTTACGTACAACTACACCTTGGTTTACACTCTGTTAAAATTCCACAGTCTGAGAAACTTCTATTTGCTCTTAACAAGAAATAGTAAAAAGTTATTTTTCTGTGAAATCTGTTCAGAGAATAGGGATTTCATGTTTTACCTTACATTTTTGTTATTGTTTTTGAATTTAATTCTCCCTACATAGCCAAGACTAGCTTCATGATCTTTCTGCCTCTATTTCCTGAATGCTGGGATTAGACAACTTCCCACCTTATTAGTTCTTGATTATTTGTGCTGTGATTTGTTTTCTTGTCCATTAAAAAATTGGGGGGGATGTTGGACACAGAACTGAGGATACTTGGTCCTAGATAAGTATTTTACCACTGAACTATATTCCATCTCTCTCTGTTCCACAGGTAAACAATCAAAACCATTCATTCATCTCAGGAAGCTTAGACATTTTCTTAAATCAACAACTGTCTATTGGTAACTTTTGATTTTAACTTCCTATGATCAGAGTCTAAAAGGTAAAAATCATTATTTTTAATAGGCATATTTCTTTGTTGAGCTGGTACTACCTCTTGAAATCAGGACCATCATCTCTTGCTAAGCTTGCTTGTTCTTAGTTGGTGCTATACCCCTTGAGCCTTGGCTCTAACAGCTTTTTTGATGGTTAGAGATGAAGTTTTTTGGACGTTTCTGCATAGACTGGATTTGAATCCTGATCTACCAGATTATATCCTCTTAAATAGTTAGGATTACAAGTGTGAGTCACACCAGCACCCAGTTATAATGCTTTATTCAACTTTTGTTGTTGTTGATGTTTTGTTGGTATCAGAGTTTGAAGTCAGAGCCTTGTGTTCACTGGGTTGCTTGTTGGGCTGGCCTCTGCCATTTGAGCCATAACTGCAGCCTCATTTTTAATATATACTTTAAATTTAAATTGTTTTAGATTTTGGTAGGAGCATGGGCAACTTCATATTCTTTCCTTTTACTTCTTAAAAAGAGAAAGAAATATGTAATTTGAATTTGTTATAGTCCATATTTTTAAAATAGCTTCACACATCGGTTAAAAACTGCTTGTGATTAGTTTTCAAGTTAAAGAGAATCCCAACCTTACTAATTGTAGATATTTATTGCTATTTTTAGTGTTTTTAAGAAAAATATTTTATTATTTATATTTTATAAGAGGGCTCTGGTAATTCCAATTATAATACTGTCTCAATAACTTCTCTCCCTTAAGAGAGACTTTGGTCATATATATATATATATATACATATATACATATATATGTGTATCTATCTACCTATCTGTCCATATATATATATATGTGTGTGTGTATATATATATATATATATCAATATATATATCAAATGAAAGCATCTATCCCAGACATTCCAGTAGAGCACGTGGACACAGTTATGTACAGAAGGTGGTTTATAAGGAGGTTTATCAGAGGGGCCATCTCCCCCATAGTATTGGGAGTAATATAACACCTGTCCTTATCCAGGGGCATCCTTGTAACACTGGGCTAGAGGTGGGAGGAGAGAGAGAGCTATGTCTGGGGAGAGAATGGGAATGCCCACTTACCTGGAGAAACTGGTGGAAGCCCTGGGAAAAGCAGAGTGGAATATGTGTGTGTGTGTGTGTGTGTGTGTGTGTGTGTGTGTGTGTGTGTGTGCAGACACACACATATCTATCATATAAATAATTTTCATAAATAGTATTTTTTTTTTTTTTTGCCAGTCATGGGGCCTGAGCTCTGGGCCTGGGCGCTGTTCCTCAGCTCTTCAGCTCAAGGATAGCACTCTACCACTTGAGCCACAGCGCCACTTCTGGCTTTTTCTGCTTATGTGGTGCTGAGGAATCGAACCCAGGGCCTCATGCATGCAAGGCAAGCGCTCTACCACTGAGCCACCTTCCCAGCCCATCATAAATAGTATTTCAATAGAAGGTTTAGTTTTGACCTTTTCTGATATTGTTTCTTATCGTAGTATATTAACCAGAAAATGTCAGTCGTATCACCCAACTTGCTGTAAAACTACAAGCTTAGCTGGCTTGGTAGCTCATGCTTATAATCCTAACTACTTGGAAGGCTGAGAACAAAAAGACTATAATAGTCTGGTCTGGGTATAACGTACATCAGACCTTCATCTCAACCAATAAAAATCTGTGCCTGGTACTGTGCGCCTATAATCCCAGCTATGCAGGAAGCACAAATAAGAAAACTATGGCACAGGCTAGCTGGGTAAATAAATGTGAGATTCTGTTTGAAAAATAAAGGCAGACAAGAGTTGGGATGCGCCTCAAGTGGTAAGCACCTCTGCTCAGCAAAAGACGCTGAACAAATCTCAGTACTTACAAACAAACAAGCAAAACTACAGGCTAATAAGTCCCAGAGCCTGTGGAAAGGATTCTGTGGTAGACAGATGCCTAAAATGCGAGTTTCTCTCTATGATTTCCTTATAATCCAGAGGATAACAGCCCTGAAATTATATTACATCACAAAGGGGATTTTTGAAGATATAATTAAGGGTTCAAATTAGCTGACCTTAAAATAGAGAGAATATCCAGCAAGCCTGATTTTATCATAGAAGCTCTGTAAATGCAGAACGTTGCCTAGTATGCCTGAGGCCCAGGGTTCCATCTCTAGTGGTGTGTGTGTGTGTGTGTTTGTGTGTGTGTGTGTGTGTGTGTGTGCCGAACATTTTCTTCCATTCCCAGGAAAGAGAAAGTGAGACAGAAAGTCTTAAAAGAATTTAGGTTTGAGGATGGAGGACGAGTGAGAAAGAAAACTGGCAATGTCTAGAAACAGAAAATGGACCCCAGCTAACAGCCAGGAAGGATGTTTTCATCAAATTTTCCAGGAAGTTTTTGCAAAAGCTAATTTTTGGCTGGGGTTGTTCAGTAGGAGATGATTCTCTGTGTGCTGACCTTTGCAAGGAGGCTTATAGAGTTAATTAACACCTTGTGCTACACTCCTGTGTTGAGATAAAGTGAGATAAGCCTTCTTGTTTTTAATAGCAATCTTTGGGGATTTTATTGTTGTCATTGTATATTTATTGAACTTAAATGAACATCCGCTGAGCTAAACAAGTTTTTGAGATTTGAAATGGTCATTTTGTTGTTTCTACCTTTACAACTAGATTTAGCGTCCTGTTTCTGTCATTAATGAGTTAAATAGAGCCTTGACTCATATTTACTCTAAGCATGTGGTAGTCATGCTATTGAGTCTTTAAAGTTATATAGTATTAGATATATAATGAAATGTGGTTTAGCTTCCAAGCCTAACTTTTCAATTTTGTTGTGATCATATTTAACTTTGGGGTTTTACTTCACTTTAATGACTTTGTTTCTTTTCCTTTTTAAACCATTTACTTCTAAAATCTTAAAGGAAACATTCCCTTAGAATTTGATGACTTCCTTGTTTTTGGTTGCAGAGATTTCTGTAATGTTAAGTCATTAGAACAGATTCTCTAAGTCTTCAAGCTAATCATTACTTTACCTGAACATAAAACTTTACCAGATCTATTGCTTTATCTTTTATGATTTCCTTCCTTGTCTTAAACTTTCAACAATAATTTCCATTTAGTGAATTCACTACTAATGTCTGGCATTCACATATAACCATTTCTTCCATTAAATCATGTTTTAATAAGTTACCCAAAGTTTAAATATACAGAACACAGGAAGAACACTGAAATATATGTGTGTCCTATTTCACCTTAAGATTTCTTTCAGAATATTTTTATGTACATATTGAAACCATTTAAAGTAGTTCTACATTGCTTGAACACTTGTACCAAATTATATTCTGTCAAACGATATTTCAATTATGTTTACCTGTCATGTAGAGATAACCTTTATAAGTAAGATGGAAGAATGAGATTTGGTTAGTAGGTAAGCCTTCAAGAGTATTGATTTTCTCCAGTGAGTCTTTGACCACAACCTATAATTTAAGCAGTTGCTATAGGATCAGCTTAACTGCTTAGACAGGAAACTCTTCTTAATCAGATCCTGGCAAACAAAAACAACAACAGGATGTAACTTCATGTTTTTATTTCAAAGATAGCAATTAGATTTAAAAACAATTAGATTTAAAAGCAATTAGATAAAAGAATTTAAATTCTTTTATCACACAAGCCATGTGAAAATTAAGATATAGTTATAAAACTTATCAAACTAGTCTTCCACAATAAACATTGAGTTAAAGGAAACACCTACCTTAGATTGGATTAAAATAAGATGTTTTACATTGTTTTCAAGAAAAAAAAGATTCCATTTATTAATGGATATCCTGGTTCTTCTTACCCCGAAACCACATGATCATGTATCTTGTTGGTATTCTGCTAGGAAACACTTTGGGAATATCCGTTCCTGCTTTCCTAATTTGTGAACGAGATGATTAATGTGAAAGAAGTTCATCCTGAATTTCCTTGAAGCCATGGAAAAAAGGAGCTAGACTGACTGTGTATGCCATGGTTAAAAGATATAAATAATAGGCATATACATATAAAAGCCTCCTGATTATATCAACAGCCAACATTTTTATCATCCAAAAGGCTTGTATTTTTTTCTGTCTAGAGATCTTTTCTCAGAAGAGTGGACTCTGAGATTGGAGAAAGTTAACAGTTGATAATATAAAGAATGAAATAGTTTTATTTTGAGTGGGTCATATATTAATTCAGAACTGTATGGAGTTGTAGGATATAGTTATAGGATAGAAAATCCATTCATTATTACACAAATGTGCAAAGAATATGTAAATTTTATTTTTTTTGCAACTAGTAAAACCATACTGATAACTCAGCTAAATCATTGAATTGAGTGCAATAGAGCTCTAATTTCTGTTTTGCTGATTCAAGGTACATCCTAAAGTTTAGATCATTTCTTCATAGTGAATGGAACATGATTAGTGTTACATTCAGTTGATTAAAAAATAACCTCTTTACAAATGGGGAAGTGTCATATTAAGTGAAGTAAGCCAGACCCAAAGAAACATAGGTCTGATGCTTTCCCTTATTTGCAATAAATAGTATACATCTAGGATAATCTTAGCAGATGAGGAGAATAGCTCAATACCTATGTACATATGATCATATAAGATGATGCTAAGCAAAATAAACTCCAAGACATGGACACAAGAAGTTTTCCTTTGTTGTTTTTAATGTAATTTATGATTTCCTGTTTCTTTTATATGTTCTTCTCCCTATGGTATATACCCTGTTACCACTGTATTGGATTTTGGTACCCTGGTATTGTATATACGTTTTTGTGAATTAGGGAAGGGAAGGGGAACAACAGAATGGTGAGACAAAGGACAAGGGGGAAACCAAAGTAACAATGATATTTACAAGACAATATGTTGGAAATAATCTGTACAGCTCAGGGTGGGGGATTAGAGGGAGGAAATGTGAGAGAAAAATAAGGGGATGGGTAACAAGTTTGACAAGAAATATACTTATTACTTTACTTCTGTGATTGTAACCCCTCTGTACATCACCTTGACAATAAAAAATAAAATTTAAACAGATTTAAATACTCTAATTTTAGAACTAAAACAAATAAACTCTTTAGTAGGACTATTTATTCTGTGCCCTAGGTTCTTTGTAAAAGACATTTCCATGGAAAGCTTAACATTCTCGTTGGATGGATGGAAAATCAGTATGATTTTTGTGCTATTCTGTTTTTGGATATGCAACAATTGCTATCCACTAAGTTGTGGTCATTTTGGTTCAGTTATTCAGAATTGTTTCTCCTACTGTGCTCAGAAACAAAATCTCTGGCTAGGAAATGGTGGTTTGTTTGTCTTCATTAAGTGAGGCCCTCAGTTTTTTTTTCTTAATTACATTCTTTCTTGGTTGTTGCCAGCATTGAAGATCTTGCACTTATTCTGGGTGAGTATCCCATGGGTTCCCAGTTGTCCACCTAGAAATTCTTGATTAAAGCAGGACTCTGACCTCTTCATTGTAACTGCAGGGCAGGGGTGCAGCTTAACTGGAAAAGACTAGTAAGTAGATCCCCTCTTGAAATAGGCAAGAACTTCTTGAGGCCCTCGTATGCCTTGTAGCCTTTAGGTAACCATGAATCCTGGCCAAGGAGGATCTGCTAACCACTTCTCCCACTGCATCAACAATACTGTAACCTTTTCCTCTTTGCTCAATGTCATTTGGAGGCCAGTCTCATGGTTACCTATGGCTAGAGTAGACCACTTTTGACTGTCCTTTAAATTAACTAGAATTTCACCCTCCCATGATTTTAACCTTGTAGCTTCATCTAAAAGGTTTGTCTTTTTTTTTTTTCTTCTTTCCCATCATCACCTCTCCTGGAAGGAGAAAGCCTTTTTGTGTCCTTCCTTTCTCAAAGAACTTACTGATACCAGATCAAGGGTTTCCTCTTCTCGGTATTCTATTATAAAACCCTGCTGTTTAATTTACTGACATTGTTCTTAATATATCTTATGGGAGCTAAAGAAATTTGGAATTGTTTTTGGTGTTTTCAAATGAATTTTGATGTTGAAGCCTATTGACTGCCTGTGTACTAAAAAACTAGGTTTGGGTTTAAAAAATGTTTTATTTTCTCTTTTTTATAACTCAACTCTGTGGATATAACTATGGTGGAAGCAAATGAATACTTTGGAAATCACTTGACTGTTCTTTCATCCAGTAAAAATTCATATGATTGGGGCTGGGAAGGTGGCTCAGTGGTAGAGTGCTTGTATGAGGTCCTGGGTTTGATTCCTCAGCACCACATAAGCAGAAAAAGCTGGAAGTGGCACTGTGGCTCAAGTGGTAGAGCACTAGCCTTGAGCTGAAGAGCTAAGGGACAGCGCCAGTCCCAGAGTTCAGGCCCCACGACTGACAAACACCAAAAAAAATATAAATAATTCATATGCTTGACATAGTCTTAGGTGCTTCTGTGTTAGTGGTAAAAGCAAACAATAAACAAAACAATAGAGAAAGTACTAGGTGAGGAGAATGAAGCAGGGAAAGGCAATTGGAAATGGTGCAAGGAATTATGCTATTCTTAACTGGGAAAAGGCATCATTGAGAACATGGCTTTTAAGAAATATAAATATTGAATGTATTAATCATACAGTATCTAGGAGAAGACCATTTTAGGTGAAGAAAAAATCATTAGTAACTCCAAAGGCATACAAGTAGTAAGTACACCTTGTTGGAATAGGAGATGAGCTTAGACAGTATTAAAAGCTGCTTTGTACCAACTGTCCACTGAGCAAAACAGTAAGTCAGAGTGAAGGCTGACTTATGGCGCTGTTGATTGTTTCTTTCATGGTTTAGCTTTCACTCTCTCCATTCCTAAATCTTACCAACAGTGATCACAGTCCTAAATTATCTACTTTTACTTCATTAAGATTTCCTCAGAGGTTTGTATTCTCCATTACTGCAGAGTATTATCCTAAGTATCTAGAAGATTATCTGGCACATAACACATCATCCATATGTATGTGTTGATTTGAACAAAAATTGTTTCTCCAATTATTAGGTTAAGAATGAGAAGCTTGGAGCTTCAATACCCAAGTGGAACTATCGAAATGAAAGATTACCTCATAAGCCATAAATTAGACTACAGCGAGGTCAACTTGCATGGAAATAGGGAATAAGATGAAAGGCCTGTGTTCAGGAGGAATCCTGGTTGTGTCATTGCTGACCTGTAGGTTATGAACATTCTTTAACCTTTATATGCTGCAATTTCTTCATCTTTAAAATGAGAATAAAAGTGTAATTCAAAGACTCACTGTGAGGACTAAATGATTTACATATTAGAAATTACATATATACATATGGTATAATCATTTCAAATAGGTATGTATGTGTTAGTAATTATAATTATTATTGATTTCTACCATATGTAGATGGAGGCTCAGCATCAGATTAAAATGAGTCCATATTGACAGATTTTAAAGGAATCTAACTTAAGCATTCTCATTTTCTTATATTTTAATTGCTTTTAGTTACAAATAAAATTTAATAATCTCTTAAATAATATAGAAAAATACCATCTCATTGTCACAGCATAGCCAAAACTTTATTTTAGTTAAGTATGTTTATTTTCTTGTCAACAATATTAGTTTAGATTATGAATGTGCTAATTAATCAATGATAAGTGTTAAAAATTCATTATATTAGCTTATCCTTGGGCCCGAAAAGATACACACAGCATGAACTTATTTTGCTACTTTCAACTTATGGAAAAAATACCAAATCAAGTATCAGTATCCTGAAATGTTGTTATATGAAGCTGGTATTTTTCATGCCTAGGTCTCCATGTCTGGGGAAGAACCCAGTCACAACGTTCCTGAAGGGACCTAGCTTAGGCCTTATTATATAGTTGAAGAGCAATTTCAATTAGTTCTAATTAGAATAGGACTAATTAGAATTGCAGCCATATCCCACTTTCGTGAGTTTGGTGGTGTGATTTTCTTAAGAAATCCAAACATAATGTTTAAACTTACAGATGTCTCATTAGTATTTGGCAAATGGAGCTAATTTTCAGGAAAATAAATGTCCCCAAGATGGATGTTATACATTGAAAAGCTCTTCATTGGCCATAACAACACAAATTACAGTTATTTCAGTTACAGTTTAATTTGGAATTTATTTCAGTAGATTAGCAAATTCATCCAAGTTCTTCAAATTCTTATGACTTGGTATTATGTTCTAAGCAAATGATTTATTAAACACGCTGCTCAGAAGACACGATAATTTAGTTCAGGTGCTAATCTGTGTTTTACAAATTTGAAACTTACATGACATACTGAGTATGATTATGAAGTTAACAAAAATATAGTCATGAATAGAACACTAGCTGTAGTATAAAAAATTAATCTCAGCCTGGCCCTGGTGTCTCATGCCTGTAATCTTAGCTACTCAGGAGGCTCAGGTCTGAGAATTGTGGTTCAAAACCAGCCTGGGCAGGAAGTCTGTGAGACTTTAATCTCTAATAAACTAATCAGAAAAAGTCAAAAGTGGTGCTGTGGCTCAAGTGGTGGAGTGCTAGTCTGGAGCACAAGGAGGCTCAGGGAGAGCACCCAGTCCCAGAGTTCAAGTCTCAGGACCAGGGGGTAAAAAATAATCTCTTACTAGATGACCTTGGTTTAATTCTTACTTTTTAGTCTATAGATCATTTGGTTGTAGGAATGTGGGAGGAAATCTAACAGACATGACCCTGTTTCTTTCATTGGTATTTGTGCCAATGAACTCTAGAAAGCTAATAAGATTCAAAGACTAGCAGAGTACTTCCATAAATTAAGAGAAAAGAGATTCGGTAAGTCTTCTCCCTTTCCCTTCCCTCATTTCCCTCCCCTTCCCTTTTGTGCTTTTTGATCTCTTTCCTTTTGGTTTTTGCTTTTTGCCAGGACTGGGGCTTGAACTCATGGCCCCATGTTCTCACTTGGTTTCCTCTCACACTGATGGCTGGCACTCTACCATTTGCATTAAACCTCCACTTCTCATTTTATTTTTCTAGTTGATTGGAAAGAAGAGTTTCTCTAATTTGTCTGCCAGAACCAGCACTGAACTGCCATGCTCAGACCTCAGGCCCATGAATATCTAGGATTATGTCTGTGAGCCACTGATGCCCAGCTAAAAGTCCTACCAGTTTAATCCAGGTAACTACCAACCTGAGGATACATCAAGGAAGTCCTTTGCGATTACAAGGTTATTTTTGGAAATCAATTTTCCCCAACTTAGCATTCACTGTTTCTAGGTTAACTGTCATGAACTCATGGGATCATATAGTATACACATCACATGTAAGATATGATACATATATGGCATGTAATAAAATCCAAAAGATCTAGCATAAATGTATTTACAGTTATTTTGACTCTTGAAAGTGTGAATCCAGAGCTGGGAAGGTGGCTCAGTGGTAGAGTGCTTGCCTTGCATGCATGAGACTCTGGGTTCGATTCCTTTGCACCACATAAGCAGAAAAGGCCGGAAGTGGCACTGTGGTTCAAGTGGTAGAGTGCTAGCCTTGAGCTGAGGAGCTGAGGGACATCACCCAGGACCAGAGTTCAGGCCCCACAACTGGCAAAAAAAAAAAAAAGTGTGAATCCTTAATTACATTATTGTAGGTAAGAAAACATAGCATAATAAAGTTGTGCCTTTTCTCTTGAATGTCATAGGCACTGTAGCCACCCACAAAGTGAGTCAAAATACTGGGAGAAAACACATTTGATGTGGCTTTTTCCCCAGTCCTGGAGCTTGAACTCAGTGCTGGACAATGTCCTTGAGCTTCCTTTTGCTCAAGGCTAGCACTCTACCACTAGAGCCATAACATCACTTCCTGCTTTTTATGTTATTTGGTTTTCTGTTTATGTGGTACTGAGACTCAAACCCAGGGCTTCATGCATGCTAGGCAAGCGCTCTACCACTGAGCCACATTCCCAGCCCAACATTTGTTATTTAATTAATTTATTTATTTTGTTGGTTGTGGGGCTTGAACTCTGAGCTTGGGCACTATCCTCAGCTCTTCAACTCAGGGTGAGTGCTCTATTGCTTGAGCTACAATGCCACTTCCAACATTTGATTTTTTTTTTAAAGGAGTTTCTCAACCACCGGATGAATAAGTGGGCTAATGACTTAAAGAGAGACTTCTCTGAAGAGGAAATAAAAATGGCCAATAGACACATGAAGAAATGCTCAACTTCTCTAGCCATAAAAGAAATGCAAATCAAAGCAGCATTGAGATTCCACCTCACCCCAGTTAGAATGGGTATAATCAAGAACTCTGATAACAACAGATGCTGGAGGGGGCATGGCCAAAAGGGATCCCTACTGCATTGCTGGTGGCTATGTAAACTTGTTCAACCACTTTGGAAAGCAGTATGAAGTTCCTCAAAAGACTCCACATAGAGCTCCCCTATGACCCAGCAATTCCACTTTTGGGCATTTACCCAAACAATCACAAACAAGGCCATAAATCTAAAGCTACCAGCACAACTATGTTTATCACAGCAATATTCACCATAGCTAAGATAAGGAACAAACCCAGATGACACTCAGTAGATGAATGGACCAAGAAAATGTGATATATATGAATTCTATGCCTCCATCAGAAAGAATAACATTGCCCCATTTGTTGGGAAATGGAAAGACTTGGAAAAATTATATTAAGTAAAGTAAGCCAGACTCAAAGAAACATAGGTCCCATGGTTTCCCTTATCTGCAATAACTAGTATATGTCTAGGACAAGCAAGCAGAAGAAGTCAAAAGCTATATATATATTACCATATAACCTGATGCTAAGTGAAATGAACTCTAAGGTAGGGACACAAGAGGTTTTATCTTTGTTGCTGTTCTTCTTAATACCCTTATAATGTACTATGTTAATTTTGTTTCTTTTGTACATTCTTCCCCCATGGTACAATCCCTGTTGTCACTGTATTTGATTCTGGTGCCCTGCATCTTGTATATACATTTTTTCTAATTTAGGGAGGGGAAAGGAAATAACAAAATGCCGAAATAAGGATACAGGATGACCTACTGTAACAATGAGATGTACAAAACAGTATGTTAAAAATGAACTTTGCAGCTTTGCTGGGCAGGGGAGGGAGAAGGGAGGGAGAATTTGGGGAGGAGGAAAGGGATGGTAGAGGAAATATGAAGAAGAGTGTAACAATGCTTGATTGGAAATGGACTCATTACCTTGCTCATGTAACTGTAACCCCTCTGTATAGTATCTTTACAATAAAAATATACATTAAAAAAGAAAGAGAAAAAAGGAATTTCTGTGGCTGAAAGTAAATAATTATTTTACATGAAATAATCCTAAATGATCACTGATAAAAATTATATCTATATAAAAACTTACATTAAAATCATTTTCAATGTAATTCTCCAAAGAGAAGATTCTGGAGTTTAATTGTTCTGGCCTGCCACCTTGAGACTACATTTAGGTAATTTGAAGCTACTTAAAATGTAAAACCTAAAGACCAAAACTATGAGAACTAGAGATACAAGTCTATTAATTTTAGACTTTGGGATTATCATTTTTCAAAGGTGTTTCCTACACAGTTGTAAGTGTCTGGCACTAAGAATGACAAGCAAGCAACTTTTATATTCTTTATTCTATTCTGTGCAAAGCAACAGTGTCTTGATTCCAGCAGTGATTCCCCAGTCTGCTTTAGTATTGGATTTCCATTGTGACCAGCAACAGCTGAACCGGAGCCCAGTGTACTTGTTTACCCAATCTGAAATCTACAAGAGACATGTAAGGTAAATTATCACATCTTTCTGTCTTTAGAAAGGGTAAAGTCTGATCAATTATTTCCAGAAGAATAGCTCTGCTTTCTAACCAGAGGAGAAAAAAAATGAACAAATAACAAGGAGAGGGAATTTTCTTCAGAAATGCATTTGCATGCCTTCCAACTATTTCTATGCTAATGCAATTGCAACAGCAAGCAATGTTCATGGGACTTTGGATGGGGCTTCAAGCACAGCCAAATTGAGAGTGAGATTATGCATTTGGGCATTATAGATTCATCAATTTGCCCTGAGAAAATTCTTTTCACTAGATAAAATTCTTTTCATGGAATAAATACTTGCATAGGATAGAAGAATTATGGTACACCTTATCTTCCATTAAGACATGTTTCTATTCTTAGTACTTCCCCATCTCCAGGTCCTTTTATCTCCTGGATTGTTCTCTATCCACCCTGGGGATACCAAACTAAACTAAAATTTAACTCCTTACCATGGCCTCACCTTGTTCTGATGTTTATTCCCTATTGCATGCCAAATTCTGCTACTGACACTTCAGAAATGACCTCTGAACCAGTCTCGTCTATTCAGTTGCTCCCGTCATACTTCGAATATAAATCAGCCCATACTTCTCTTCTGGCTTTGATCTCCCTCTAGCTCCCAAGAATAGCTCACATGATGTGTTCTTGAGATACAGCACAGATCAGACTTAACCTTGAATCAAGCATTTGAATAGACTAGATATATTGGTTCACACTAGATTCCAGCTCTCAAGGACTGAAGGAAAAGGATGAGTTTGAGGCTAACATGGGAGGCCTTGAGTTTGGACTTACAAGGGTTTGTGATATACAGCAAGAACATATATATGTGTGTGTGTGTGTATATATATATATATATATATATATATATATATATATATATATATCACTAAAATAAAACAAAGCAAAATCTTTTTGATGGCTCCATACTATCTTCAAACTGGCTCCCCATATCATTGACATGGCTCTCTTTCATCTGCCAAAACACATTGAGTCACCCAATTTCAAGCTGTCACATGAATAAGAGTTCTGCAAAAACTATACAAAATTTCTCAAACATTGGATTTCCTGATATAGTTATTCTTAATTCTTTGTCTTTGAAATACTGTTTTCCTCATGTAAAAGTTTATTCTTGTAGTAACTAGTGAAATCTACCTTCTTCAATTCCTAATCAGCCACTCAATATGTTACCCAACCTAACAAGAGCAACAATTCAACTTGCTGAGCATTCCTGACATACTAGTACCACACGGATCCCTTGAGCATATCATCTTGAATCCTTACCCAAGGACCCATAGGAAGATACCATTATTGGGGCTGGGGGTTTAGCCTAGCAGAAGGGCACCCACCCGGCGCGCGCAAGGCCCTGGGTTCGGTCCTCAGCTCTGGAAAAAAAAATGCTACAAAAGACCAAAAAAAAACCCAAAACCAAAAAACAAGGAAGATACCATTATTCCCATTTTATTGGTGGCTTAACAGTTACTTGGGGACACCAATGACTCTTACCTTAGGATGTATAGATCAGAAGCATTATATGACATATTTCCTTGCCTGCCTGCCTGCCTGCCTGCCTGCCTGCCTGCCTTCCTTCCTCCCTCCCTCCCTCCCTCCCTCCCTCCCTTCCTTCCTTCCTTCCTTCCTTCCTTCCTTCCTTCCTTCCTTCCTTCCTTCCTTCCTTCCTTCCTTCCTTCCTTCCTTCCCTCCCTCCTTCTCTCTCTTTCTCTTTCTCTCTTTCTATCTCTTTTTTTCCCTTGCAGTGTAGGAAATAGCGGAAGCTTGTTCTCTGCAGCGAGCATAAGTGTTGGGGCCTGGCACATATTAATTCTAGGCTACTTTTTTGTTTCGTTTTGTGTTTTTTGTCTGTCATGGGGCTTGAACTCTGGGCCTGGGCGCTGTCCCTCAGCTCTTCAGCCCAAGGCTAGCACTCTACCATTTGAGCCACAGCACCACTTCTGGTTTTCTGGTGGTTAATTGGAGATAAGAGTCTCATGGACTTTCCTGCGCAGGCTGGCTTTGAACTGTTATCCTTTGATCTCAGCCTCCTACGTAGCTACATTGCAGGTGTGCACCACCGGCACCCAGCTAAGCTATTTTTTAAAAATTTATTTTGCATTTTTTATTTTGTATTGTTGTTGCAAAGGTGATACACAGAAGGGTTAGAGTTACATAAGTCAGGTAATCAGTACATTTCTTTTTTGAACATTGTTACCCCTCCCTCCCTTTCTCCAACTTTTTCCCTCCAGACTGCCCCACAAGTTGTATTATTCATTTTTAACATAGTATCTATTGAGCTTTTGTTCACCATTTTGTCCCACCATTTCTGTATCTCCCTTTGCCCTCTCCAAAACAGATAAACTTACATACAAGACAAAGGTACAGAGAACAAAAAGGAGAAAAAGAAAAATAAAACTGAAAATAACAAAAAATTTCTTGATACAATTTCTTGGAGTCTATTTCAATATATTTCATTTTATATGATCATGTGCATATAGCTATTGAACCTTCATGATCCTTTCCTAAGAATATCATTCTTTGGTCTCACTATGTGAATGTCTAGAGTCTGGTATAATTTATCCTGTCCAAATCTATTTTTTGTTTTTGTTGTCTTTTAACATCCAGTGTGTTTATTTGTAGATTTATAGGCACATTCTAGGTACAACAAGTGAGGGAAACCATGCAACCTATGTTTCTTTGTGTCTAGTGTACTTCACTTACGATAATTTTTTCCAAGTCTTTCATTTCCTTACAAATGGGGCAATACCATTCTTTCTGATGGAAGCGCAGAACTCCATTGTGTATATCTATACACCACAGTTTCTTGATTGATTTGTCTGTGAGGGGCATCTGGGTTGATTCCATCTTGGCTATGGTGAACAATGCTGCAGTGAACATGGTTGTGCTCTTGAACATTGTTTCATTATCTTTCTGCAGTATCATTTTTTGCATGTTTTTTATTGTAAAAATGTTGTGCAGAAGGGTTACAGTTACATGAGCAAGGTAATGGGTATATTTCCTATTGAGCATTGTTGCCTCCTCCTTTGTTTTCCCCTACCATCCCTTCCCTCCTACCTCCACAACTAGACCCCCTCCACGCCCCCCCTCTGCGAAGTTGTAAAGTTCATTTTCAACATAGTGTTTTGTACATCTCATTGTTACAATAGGTCAACCTGTATCATTAGTTAAGAATTTTGTTTTTTTCCCTTCCCCTCCCTGAATTAGAGAAATGTATATACAAGATGCAGGGCCCGACATCAAATACAGTGAAAACAGGGGATATACCATGGGGGAGGAACATACAAAGAAACAAAAAAAATCACATGGTACATTATAAATATATTAGAAACAATAGCTTAATTTAAATTAATTTAATTTAAACTAAATTAATAGCTTAATTTAAAATTTCGCTTAACATCATCTTATATGGTCATATGTACATAGCTTTTGACATTTTCCAGCTAGGCTATTTTTAAGGTCCTTAAAACTTGTTCTTACTTGGAATTTTAGTGTCAGTGGTAAATTCCTGAAGAACATAGGTTGTAGCTCTTTTGTTTCTATGCTAATAAAAAAATTTCAAATGGCTTTGCCCATCATTGTAGATAGTCCCTTCCACTCTACCCAGCCTGACTTTCCCCTCTGCTTGTCCCTGAGTTGCCACCACAGTTGCTGCTCTACATGTGGCCATGGCTGTGAATCCATGCCACCTCTGAGAAATGGCATGCCATCCTCACAACCTTTTTATTCTTATGGAGACACTGACCTTTATCCAATTACTCATGATCAACTGAGACCAGATTTTAATATTAAAGAAAGCAGGGAAATAGTAGGGAATGTTGCAATGGAAGGAAAATATACAACATACTCACCACTACCATAGTCCCTGATTCTCTGAACTTCCAACTTTTCCTTTACTAGCAATGCCTGACCAGAGCTATTCACTCTTACCATCCAAAATTCCATAGCTCTTTTTTTTTATTGTGAAAATACTGTATAAAGGGGTTACAATTACATGGGCAAGGTAATGCGTACATTTCTTATCAAGCATTTTTACCTCCTCCTTTGTTTCCCCTACCCATCCCTTCCCATCGTACCCCCCCCTTCTCCTCCTCCCAGGCCAAAGTTGTAAAGACATTGCCTCATTTGTTAGGAAATGGAAAGACTTGGAAAAAATTATATTAAGTGAAGTAAGCCAGGCCCAAAGAAACATAGGTCCAATGGTTTCCCTTATTTGCAATAACTAGTATATGTCTGAGACAAGCAGAAAAGGTCAGATAAGTTGATGTTAGGTGAAATGAACCCCAAGATAAATATTCAAATGCTCTTTCTTTCATGCGATTGTTTCTAACATATTTATAAGATGATTTCTTTGTTGCTTTGTATGTCCCTCTCCCATGGTATAACCCCTGCTTTCACTGTATTTGATGTTGGTATAATTTGTGGAAGGGAAGGGAAAAAAAACAAATAATTGAAATACGGATATAGGTAGACCCATTGCAACAATGAGATGTACAATTCGTTATGTCAAAAATTCCATAGCTTTCTAAAGCAGAGTTGAAAATAAATCATCAACCTCAGAGTACCATTTGTTTTCCCTTTCATCATTGGAAAGAGTCCCTCCTTGGGTTTTATTTCCCCATTTATTGTGATTAATATAAAAATATACATTTTTCTTAGAGAAGCCACAGGCCTTACTCACATATAGTGAGTTTATATCCCTTATTAGCTCAAATTTGATTTGAGTCATTCTGATAATTCATAGATACTTTGCTAATTGATTGTAAGCATGATTTATCATCATAATGTAGAGGATAGATTGTATTTCATGTTGATTTCCAGTAGTTGTTATTGTTTTAAATAGTTCCATAACTTATTACTGCCAATTTTGTCACCAGTTCTCACAACAAATTCAAATACATAAAATGATTGAGCAGGGAACGTTTTTGTTCTGCCAAGAGCAATTTTGATAATGTAGCATCATTTGAAGGCCATATCAAATTATCAATACAAACAGACAAGTCATGGGGAACCAACGAATTGCATATGTATCTGTCCTCGTGAGTATTTCAAATCCTTATGTAGCCCAAAGGCCAGCATTACCCACTCCTGTGGTGTTTTATGGAGAAGGAAAAGAGAGAAAGCAAGGTATCTGAACTGAAATTGGAAGGTGAGGGAGTACTAGGCACCAGGTTTTTGCTAAATTAGGAAGCCTGAGGAAGAAGGAAAAGAAGGAAAAAGAAGAAAACTAAGATGGAAAGGAGGAAAAAGAAAGATAAAAAGAGAAAGCTCTATTCAGGAAAGAATGAGATTTGCTGTAAGCCATTTCTGATGAGATTAAATGAGTCACATGAATAACCTGTGTTCATACTCAGTGAAGATACTGTACTCTGTTCTCATGGGAGAACATGAGCCAACTTCTTATGAGAAGTTGTTTTGGAAGTAGCTGGACAGTACTAAAACTCAAAAACTTTTTCAGACACATGAAAATAAGGAAACCAAGTTCTTTTATACATTGCCAATATTCCATGCCTTATATATTTTCTCACCTATTTATCAATTGATTTATAATTTTAACTATTTGCTGCTTTATTATTAACTTCAAATAGGGATAACCTTTTTTAAAAAAAATTTATAGTAGAAATTATAAAACCTATCACTTTTAACCTTTTCTAAAGTGCATCTCACCACGTGCCCTCCTCAGGAACTGAGGCTTTGCAACCGGAAGCCACAGAATTGTTTGTCATTGGAATTTAGTCAGTGAAGCTACCACCTTTCTTTTACCCATTGGCTGACTTTGCTTCACTCTTCTTTGGCTTCCAGTACAGAGGCAGGGTATCTGTAATCTTTGTTAATGTGAGAGTGGTTCTTTTCTTTGAGACCAAGGCTTCCATTTGATCCTTTCCTGGAATGTCCAGTTGATAGAACAGATAAAACACCAACTACCAAGAAAGCTAGCAGTGAAAAGAAACAGAGGAATTCATTGTAACTAATTGGTTAATTCACTAATATTCTAAGTATATTGTGTGGGTTAGTCTTGGATTCCTGCGCTCAAATAATCCTCTGCCTCAGCTTCTCTAGTAGCTGAGATTAAAGGAGTATGCTGCTGTGTCCAGATAGGTATATGTTTAAGATGATTTTCATAGGTGATTTCCTAATGATTATTGGTTAGTATATAAACTTGGCTGTCTAAATGATAGATGTGACAAAATCTTTAAATTGTTTCTAAGTCAAGAAGTGTTTCTATATTTTGAGGTAAGTTACTTAATTGCCTCATTCTTAAATATTAATTTTATAATTTTGAAGTATTTTAAAGGCATCAAATGCCATAAAAAGTATAATTGCTTTTATAAGATTTAAATAGTCATATAAGTGATACCCTGATGTTTTCATAAGCAATGTATAAGCCATACTGTGTTTTAAGATGTGTCTTTAAAGATAAAATTTTAGTATTTCAGATATTCACTCTGCCTCTCGAAAGAAACATCTTTCCCTTTCCCTCTATCCTTGTTCCATGCAATAGAAATTCCCCAGATTACAGAGCTTGCTTGTTCTTGTTTAGTAACCGTTCTTGCCAGTTGATGAATAGACCCTCACAGCCCCTTACCATCTCTCTTGGGCTCTGCTGTCATAAAATTACTGTTAAGTTGGTATCTACATGATCTTTCAGGTCTTGAGTTTAACAAGCTGAAATCTAGTGAATCTCGATGTAATTACTACAGCCTCCTCCTAGTCCCCAACAATATTGCACAGCACAATGTCAGAATATAGAACATTAATATACATTTACAGAAATATTTTAGTAAAATAATAAGCTAATACATTTCAACAAAATTTAAGCCTCATTTAAAATTATTTGCAAAATAATGACCACTAACAGTGCACCAAAGTTTTCTTGCCTCCAAATATTTATACAATGTTCTCTAACTGCTAAGCCCTGATCTTTACTACTATGGTTGACTTCCTATGGTTTGTAAATATTACTAACAACATAAATATCATCATGAATGTCATTCAGCATGAAGTCAGGAAAACAGAAGTCACTCTTAAGTTTCCACATCGCAGGGATCATTAAATACAAGATAAATTACCTGCTTCACTCAGATAAAGATAAACAGAGTAGGTAAGTAGGCAGCTCAGAGCTCTAATTCCTCTTGGATCAGAAAGACACCCAGTGAATGTGGAAACTAGAAACTGGAACCACATGGCAGCTGGCACTCTGGTGGAGTAAAGCAGTGAGTGCTTGCTGGGAGAAGGCTGAGCGGTGGGGGGCACTCCATGTCCCAGGAGACATGGGTGCTTTTAGAGTTTCCTTAAGACACAGGTGATGAGGCAAGGATGCTCTTACTTCTCCCTCTAAGGCAAAATCTGTTTAAATAACACAATCCTGTGTGTATCTTTTAAAGCCTCTCTGTGTTTTGACTCTGTGGGCAGACATCAGCCAGGAGCTAAACTGAATTTTGTTGAATGGAGACATTCATGGTACTGCAACAGTAGAATCCGTCAAGAGAGACTAATCTGAGGTAATGTTTACCAATGGGGTAAAGCATGGGTACATCGGTCTTTTTCCTGGAAAATTTTGAAGATTATCATATGCATACTTCTATTTGTCATTCTGTAACATCAGAGGCTAGAAAGCAGATGGTAGTAGCTGACAAGTATTCTGATTCTGTGTGTAAGACTTTCTTCCAAGAGCTTTATACACTTATTGCTTAAAAAAAAACAATCTCAGAACCACCCCAAGTGCGACCACTAACCTATTTTAAGGAAGAGAAAGTTGAAGCTAAAAGCACATTGTTATATACAGATGAGTTAGTTATATTTTGGGGTACTAAAAACAGTCTCAGTAACTAGCCTTGCTATGTGATTATTGCCAGAAACAAGGTCTTCAGATAAATACTTTTAAATGAAACAGTATTTTTTTGTAGAAATAATCTACCTACCACTACCCCAAACCACAGTCTTCTTTACCAGTACACTCAGGCCTCAGACCATCATTGCCATTCTGGTTTTATTTATAGTAGCCAGAGTAACTTCTTCAAAATTCCTGATAGTTTTCCACTGATAGTGAAGTACTATATTATCAGAAATATTGCACTGTGGGATTTTAGTGGAGAGGAATAGGTTAGTGTTTTTGAAGTGCAATTGGCTTCCTGAGGTAGCTAAGCAGTCATTCATTTATCTACCCATCTCATTTGGGGGGAAACTTATCTTTACCTCTCTTAGAGACCATGGGAAAGCTCCAAAGATGAGTCAGGAAAGCCATCCTGAAATTACCCTGCTCCTTGGGCTAGGAGAAGAGCATTGGTCCTCAGGCAACAGAAAGCTCCAGTGAGTCAAGGCTCATTTGTTGACTCACCTCTCCTCTGAAAGGCTCCAGAGGGTTTTTGAGTCTGCTGGACCTCCTGGCAAAGTGACACTCATTACAAAATGTCCATCAGTGGAACTATTTATTTTGGCCTTTCCCAAGTAAATTTGGTGGGTAGCCTGGTTAACAAAGGGTACTCCTCAGACTAGAGATGGAAAAGCATCTGGAGTGAATCTCTAGTAGTAGAGAGGAAGCAGGGCAAAGGAAACTGGCCAAGTACACATATTAACTAAATGTAACAAATTACGTGTTTATATTAAAAAAAAACCCAGCTAAAGCTAAAAGAGCACTGCAACAGTCCTTAACTTGCTGAAAAAAAGGCAGCTATGCTCTGTGCAAGGATTTCAACCAAAGTGCTGCTCTCAACAAACAAAATTATCTTAGGTATTTCTCATGTGTGATAATATACGAGTGCAGAACAGGGTGAAAATCCTGATGCTGTTCTCATATTTCTGAGAAATGAAAAAGAAAAGATTCATTGTTTAAAAACAGAAGGATTATCTATCAACTGATCAACACACAATAAAATACCTTAGGAAAAAAAACTTATGTTCTCCTAGACTTAGGTATGCCCAATCAAAATGACTACAATAGTTCAAGAAAAATGTTTTCTTTTTAGAATTTTTTTTACTGTTTCATAAAATTGGCAAAGGGAGGCTTCGCATATATATCGGTAATATACATATACATATATCTTTAAACTAATATTATATAGCTACACACACATATTATGCTAGTACTGAGGCTTGAACTCAGAGCCTGGGTACACCACGCTACTGCTTTACCACTTGAGCCACAGCCCCACTTCCAGGTTTGTTTCATGGTTAGTTGGAAATAAGAGCCTCTCAGACCTTTTCTGCTAGCGCTGCCTTTCAAACAGCAATCCTCAGATCTCAGAGCTCAGTTTTCTTAGTAGCTAGGATTAAAAGTGTGGGCCACCAGAGCCTGACACTAGTTTTTACATTTTAATCTGAATTGTGTGCTATAAATTTTTTCAAGGCTACTGAATGTTAGTTGTAGTGATTCATAGCATTCATTGTTTTAGATTTTACAGAGAGGAAATAATTAGTGAATATATTTCAACCTGCCCTCCCTTTTTTTGGTTCAAAGGTGACTGTTACTGAATATTCCTGCTTTGACTTCATGAAAGACATCATTCATTATGTGTGCAATTAAGACGCTAATTCTCCCTTCAAGTCCTCATTGTAGGTGTATGCTTTTAATAATGTAGTGTTTCTCTTCATCAGTTGAAAACACCTCAAAAATGAAAAAAAATCATTTTTGTCATTGCATTTTGCAGTACAAGGTATAATCTAGCACCTCATAAATACTTTTCCTCCTGAAGTTGTTGCTTTGAAAATTCAAAAAGCACAAGTTACAGAGTTCTTTCATGAACTTCCATGTTTATGTGGTTGCAAGGGTCTTCAAGCAATGACAGTGTACAATCTGAATCTAGAAGGGTCTGCCACAGACTGATAGTTAATCTTCTGTCCAGACCCCAAGACACAGAATATTTATAGCGTCTTGCTGTAGTAGTCAATATCATGTCTCATATTAAGGTATGTTTTTGTCCTATGAAGTTTTAGCTGAGGTCTACGTTCTGTTGCTTAGTTTATGCTGATGCTTCATATGGTTTTGCTCTTAACAGACAAAGACCAGCTGTCCAACAAAAACTACTATGACAGTGATTAACAAATAAAAGTGAGAGAGAGAGAAAATGTTTGATGATATTTTTGCTACTTTAGGTGTCTTAGTGTTTTTGAGCATTGATACAGAGATGTCGCATAATTAATTTTTTAAAAAAACTATAAAGGAGACATTGTCAAAAAATGTTTTTCTACAGGTGATTAATACACAACTCTTTTTTTCTTAGTAGAAGTGCTCTACTTCTGAAATGAGCTCCCCCCAATTTATAGGTGTTTATTTTCAATGAATTGAGAAAAATTCAGATTTGAAGTATGAGGAATTTGAAATTGAAGTCAGATACTAAGCTTCCTGTAAGACATCTTTTATTTTATTTTTTTAGTCTTTCGTGGGGCTTGAACTCTGGGCCTGGGTGCTGTCCCTCAGCTCTTCAGCTCAAGGCTAGTGCTCTACCACTTGAGCCACAACTCCACTTCCAGTTTTCTGGTGGTTAATTGGAGATAAGAGTCTTATAGACTTTCCTTGCCTGAGCTGGCTTTGAACCATGATTCTCAGTTCTCAGCCTCCTGAGGATTACAGGTGTGAGCCACTGGCACCCGGCTGTAAAACATCTTTTTGATCAAAAACTCTCATTTACAGTTGTATCCAAATAGGAAAAACAAGAACAGATTGTGATGATAAATGTAAATCTCAAACATAAATCACTCATGAATTGATGTTTTTATTTAGGCCAACAAAATATTGAATGCTTATACCTTCTGTTTAATCTTGAGTAGCTTATATGAGCTGATATTCCTTTCTCCTTACTGGACTTTATGTTCTATATTGAATTTGGATTCAATATAAATTTCTAGTAAATCTTCTGTTGAGATAGGGATCCCTGGGGGCTCATGAGATGCCACAAGCATTCACTATACTTGGCCATCACAAATGTGTGTGCGAGTTTCCATTTATGATTGGCCCAGTGTTGCTGGGTCAAAGGACCTAGAAGTGTTCCATTTTGAAGAAGAATTTCCCCATCTGAGGGTGTATTCAGAGATTCAGCATTTTCAAAGAAACTGTAATTACCAAGGGGCGGTGGGGAATCATCAAGTACACGTTACCAGAAGTATTTTTAAAAGAAGGATAGTACAAATTCTGTCAGCTTCTTTTTTCTGCACTCACTTGGTATTTTCTGCTTAGAGCTAGTGTTCTACCACCTGAGCCAGGTCTACAGTTCTGGCTTTTTGCTGGTTACTTAGAGATGAAGGTCTTGAGGATTTGTCTGCTCAGTTTGGATGCAAATGGTGATCCTCAGGTCTCAGCCTCCTAACTAAGCATTATATGCACGAGCCACTGGTACCCTGCTGATGTTTCATCAAGCTGGTAAGCACAAGGAAAATAAAAAGAAAAAATACAAATATCAGAAATACAGAACATACATATGTACTATAAAGAAATGCTTAGCTCAGGTAAATCATGTTGTTGACCAAGTTCTTGAGGAAATCTGGTCAGAAAACTCTCAGCTCACATTTGGAGTTACTAGAACAGCCTCCAGTTGAGCTCAGTGAACTTGACCTGAACCACAGGCTGAAAAGGGTTCTGGCAGTCTTAGGGTAAAGGAGAGGTGTAGAAATAAAATTCAGAGGAGGCTTGGAATGATGGTAGACCTAGCAAGAAAGGACAATGACCCTGGGTGAAGGCCAAAGGAGAGGCCAGCTGCCTCCAAGGGAAATAGAAGTAAAGCTGTCCAAGAACAGATTGTTTAAAGCTTTAAATCGGTGCCAAGATTATTGAGGAATGTAAGAATGTGCTGGTGCAAATTACTTCAGCACTATAAAATTTGTACTCTCTAATTTTTCTCACACTCTAATACAGAGTTAGAACCTTTTCGACTCTTTTAACTGGTGAATCTGCAACCCTCAACAAGTTGTGTATGGTACTGTATCTTGAGGATAGTGTGTTGTGAACAGCCTCAGTGTTGGGTGTTGCTGAGAAGAAAAATAAAGGGAAAAAAAGCAAAGGACAATAATCCTCCCTGTGTGAACTTGGTTGGAGCAACTTTGCTGCTCAAATTGTGAAGAAACATCCAAAATAAGAGTCATAGGGGGACCTTTCTATTAATTCCTTGAGTTTGAGTATTCTACTTGAACATTGTATGCTTGAACATTGTATGCCTTAGTTACATCTGTATGCTGACTAACTTAGTTATACAAAAAAGAATTCATAACAATAATAATTGTAAGTCTTCAACAGGGATGGATGGTAACTTTGCTTTGCCCATATTCTAGAAGATTTTATTTTTAGCATTAGAGAAGGAAATAATAGACAGCTAAGAAAAGAGAACACTGGATGGTATTATTTTCACTTCTTTTTTTCTTTAATAAAACTTAATTTATTGGGAGACAGTTTTAGAGTCATAGTAAAATTAAAGGGAAAGTACAGAGATATCTTATACATCCCCTACTTCCACACATGAAGTCTTCTCCACATCTAAATCTCTACACAATGACACATCTGTTATAACTGATGATCCTACATAAATATCATGACCACCCATGGACCATAGTTTATCTTAGGGTTCCTTTTACTCATCATTGAAAAATCTTGGAAGCAAGGAACGTGTCCTTCAATGGGTAAATGGATTCACAAACTATGGCACATCTACTTTTATTAGAAACAAAATTATGGTACCAAATATTATTTAATGTTAAAAAAGAATTGAGTATCAAGCCATGGAAATACATGGAAGACCCAACCTTACATTCACATTCGTCAGTGAAAGTAGCAAATCTGAAAATATGACATATTGTGTGATTGCAATATTATGACATTTTCAAGGCCATAGATGGAGAAGAATCAGGGTTTGCCAAGGAAATGAGGAGGGATTGCTGAATATGTGGAGGTCTGAAGATGCTGTAGACAATGGGTTTATGATGCTACAGTGTCAGCACATTATTAGAATGGAGGTAGGTCATTATGCCATTGCACTCATGTGTGGACCTGAAGGGGGCTGAAAATGTATGAAAGTAGGAAGGAAGCGGGGCTGGGAAGGTGGCTCAGTGGTAAAGTGCTTGCCTTGAATGCATGAGGCCCTGAGTTCAATTCCTCAGCACCACATAAGCAGAAAAAGCCGGAAATGGGGCTGAGGCTCAAGTGGTAGACTGCTAGTCTACAGATGAAGAGCTAAGGGACAGCACCCAGGCCCAGAGTTCAGGCCCCACGACAGAGCCCCCCCCTCAAAAAAAAAAGAAAGAAAGTAGGAAGGAAGGATGGGAAAACACAAAAGAAAATGTGGATAGACTCTAGAGTATCATTAGAGACCTTCCAGAACTTTAAAGTAAATTTAAATAACTTTAAATTTACTACTTATATAGCACATGAACTGATCCTAGCACATTGGGAAAAATTACAAACTTGTTTAAGTTACTTCATATACAGAAGTTTTACTAAATTCTAGTGCATTTCATGCCAATGTTGGTCAGCTATAATGTTGGAAAGTTCTTATTTATTTTGGAATGTTCCTTATGCTGTCAGATACATATAGCCCCATAGTTACAAGGGAAAATAGTGTCTACAGGAAAAGGGTCAGGGAGACCTTTTAAAGTAAGAGATATTTGCGGTATTTGCATATGATCTTACAATTTACTGGAATTTATGTGGGTAGGGAATGATGGAGAGTTCAGCAATTGCAGTCTCTTAGACTGACACCTATTATTAATAGATATGATTATTAAGTGGAAGCTTTTAAGCCAAAATTATTATCCCTTATGAAATTTCTGCAATTTTGTCTATGGTGTATGGCCTACACATGCTAGACAAATGATCTATCACTAAGCCATATCTCCAGCCCAGATGTCTCTGTTTCTTGTTGTTGTCGTTTGTTTGTTTTTTGTCTTGCCAGTCCTGGGGTTTGAACTCAGGGCCTGGGTACTGTCTCTGAGCTTCTTTAGCTCAAGGCTAACACTCTACCACTTGAGCTACAGTGCCACTTCCGACTTTTTCTGTATATGTGGTACTGAGGAATCAAACCCAGGGCTTCATGCATACTAGGCAAGCACTCTAATACTAAGCCACATTCCCAGCCCAATGTCTGTGTTTTTAACATGATAAAAGATCAACAGCATGTCAGATATTTTAAGACTACTCTGTATTTGAAACTAGACAAAATTAGTAGCTTTGAAAAAATTCCTCTAATCTGTAAAGCAGGTGATTAATCCTACTCACTACTGCTCTAATCTGATTCAGAAAGGCAAGAAAGCATGGAGACACAGCTGTTGTATGCATAACACAGCCATGTTTGGAAAACTACAATGGCTGAAGAAAAGCCTGTGAGGCCTATAGAATTTAGTTTCAGCTTTGTGGGTTCACTATGTTGGGAAACCACAGAATCAACTGTTCAATCTGTTTCACCCATCTGGATGGGACAGATCCTGTGTACAGTATGAATAAGTTGCAGTTTAAAGGAAAGGAGTAGATTGAAAAAAAAGTTAATGAGACTCAAGGTGGCTTAGTGGTAGAGCGCATGCCTTGCATGCCAGAGGCCCTGGGTTCGATTCCTCAGCACCACATAAGCAAAAAGAAAAAAGCCAGAAGTGGCGCTGTGGCTCAAGTGGTAGAGCGCTAGCCTTGAGCTGAAGAGCTGAGGGACAGCGCCCAGGCCCAGAGTTCAGGCCCCACGACTGGACCCAAAAAAAAAAAAAAAATTTACCAGCTTTACAATTTCGGTGTGGGGGGGGAGGGGGGTATAATTGGGTGGGGGGAGGGGGGTAAAATTGGGTGGGGGGAGGGGGGAGGCGGGGAAGGGAAGTGAAGGGTAAACAAAGGAGGAGGCTGCAATGCTTGGTAAGAAATGTATGCATTATCCTGCCCATGTAATTGTTGCCCCTCTGTACAGTATGTTCTCAAATAAAATAAAATACAATTAAAAAAAATATAAAGGACAGAGGGCCTATATGTCAGGAAATGGAAAGAAAATCAGATGAATTTGATAGTTTCTATTTGAAGGTTTCTTAGGAAGAGAATAGCATTTATGTCAGAAAAAAGAAAATGGCAAATGTGAGGCAGAGAGAGAGAGAAAGAGAAAAAGAGAAAGAGAGAGAGAGAGAAAGAGAGAGAGGAAGGGAGGAAGAGGGAGAAAGGGATAGAATAGATACAAGATATGTGTGCATGTGTAGGAATTCTAGACATCCAGAAGTACTGGAAGTGAAAAGGGAAGAAGGAATTATTTTTTCATTATTTCAGGAGCTGCAACATGAAGAATTGAGGTGTGGATGGTGAAATCTGCACAGAGAAGCTCCTTGCAACTACTTTAAATCTTCAAAAAAAAAAGCAATAGTAACAAGAAATAACGTAGACACTGCATGGCATGAGTGATAAAGGACTATGTTTTACATCCAGAGTATTGTGGGGGTTTATAGATGCAAAGCAAAAGATCCCTGGTCATTGGCAAAATAGACAAGTGTGAAAAAGAAAGTGAGGAGGATTTGCAGAAGTCATAATAGCTCCTCTCAACTGTGAAATATGTTTAAGATCAAGTTTAACCACATCACCTGAGGACAAGGAAGGGATCTTCAGCTGAAATTTAGCTCACACATATAAAATTATTTATTACACTGTTGGTGGGAGAGTAAACTTGTTCAATCACTCTGGAAAACAGTATGGGGGTTCCTCAAAAGACTAAACATAGAGCTTCCCTATGACCCAGCAATCTCACTCCTGAGTATATACCCAAATGACCACAAACAAGGCCATACCAAAGCTACCAGCATAACCATGTTCATTGTGGCTTTAACCATAGCTAAAATATGGAACCAGCCCAGATGCCCTCAGTAGATGAATGGATCAAGAAAATATGGCACATACACACACACACACACACACACACACACACACACACACACACACACACACACACACACACACACACACACACACACACACACACACACACACACACACACACACCCAATGGAATTCTATTCTTCCTCAGAAAAAATGACATCACTCCATTCATAAGGAAATAGAAAGACTTGGGAAACAATCATATTAAGTGAAGTAAGCCAAACCCAGAGAAACATAGACTCCATGGTTTCCCTCATTTATAGTAATAATTATAGTAAGTATATGTCACTAGGATAGTCCTAGCAGAGGATCACAATAACTCAATAGCTATGTACATATGACCATATAAAATTATGCTAATCAAAATGAACTCCGAGATAAGGAAATGAGGTTTTTCTTTGTTGTTATTTTTAATGTACTGTGTGAAGTTGTTTCTTTTTTCTTTCACTTTTTCCTCCTCTTTTGTTTATCCCCTGTTGTCACTGTATTTGATTTTGGTACCCTGTGTCATATATATGCTCTTCTGATTTGGGGAAGGGACAGGGAACAATGCAATTGTGAGACAGAGGACAAAGAGTTAGCCAATGCAATAGTGATACTCATAAACTATGTTGGAAATGAACTTTACAACTTGAGGGGTAGTCAGGGTGGGGAGGGAAAGTGGGAGAAAAATGAGGGAGGGGGTAACAATGTTAGACAAGAAATGTACTCATTACCTTATGTATGTAACTGTAACGCCTCTATAAGATTAAATTAAAAAAGAGAAAAAATTATTTGTTCCTAGGAAACTTTCTATCTTAACCAAACATTACTTAATTGCTTATCTCTTCTTTCAAAACCTGCTTTGACAGGTTAGGCTGTCTTCTAGAGCTAGAACCTAGAACATCTCCCAGTGAACATCTCCATAATTAAATAAGCCCACCGGACAAAGTCCAAGAGTTTTTTAGGCCCAATTTTTTATTTATGTTTAAACTTATACTCCACTTGTCATTTCTTATAGCTTATTTTTAAATCTAATTGCATTTTAAATACCTTGAAATAAAAAAGTATGGAACCCAAGGACAGATCATTCCATTTCTAGTCTTAGAGTGAAACAGGGTCATTAGAAGGTGTAGCTTAGAAAATTATTTTTAAGACTTAGGGAACATGCACCAATTATGTAAAAAATTAAGCCTGAAATTAACTAAAAATCTGCTTTCCTGGGAAAACACATTTTGTATCTTCTTAGATACAGATGCAGAACTTAAAGAATTAGAGCATTTTCAGGTGTTGGTGATTCATGCTTATAATACTAGGGAGTGGGGGTGGGGATCTGAGAAACATGGTTTGAAACCAGCTCAGTCAGGAAAGTCCGTAAGACTCCTCTCTTAACCATCAAAAAGCCAGGAGAGCACCTAGACCCTGAGTTTATGAATGAAAGTACAAACCAAAACAATAGAAAATTAGAGATGAGAGTTGACTTAAGTCTCACTGGATTCCTTTTTCAGGAGCTGGTCTTTTTCTCTAGCAAAACAAAATTCATAAAATGATAAAATACTTAGTAGCTACTGTGCCTTGGGAATAAAAATTTCCAATATTTTAAAGATTAAATTGCAAAGGAGATCTTGAGATATTTTTCTCTTTTTTTGAGATATTTTTCTTGAATTGTTACCTGCTGGTTCCTAAACAACACCTGTTTTCTTCATTGCTATGTCATATTACTGAACTCTCTGTCCCAACACCTTAAACATAGTTTGATTTAAAGGATACAGGTAGCTCATGCCTGTAATCCTAGCTACTCAGGAGGCTGAGATCTGAGGATCATGGTTCAAAGCCAGCCCTGGCAGGAAAGTCCGTGAGACTCTTATCTCCAATAAACCACTCAGAAAACCAGAAGTGATGCTGCAGCTCAGGTGGTAGAGCACTTGCCTTGAGCTGAGGAGCTAAGGGACAGCACCGAGGCCCAGAGTTCAAGCCCCACAACCAAAAACCAAAAAAAAAAAAGATACAAATTTTTCTGATTGGATATAAATTTAAACACAGATTTAGATAAAGGCAGGCTGTTGCTCATTCAAGTAAGATATATAAATATATCACTGACAAAAATAAAATTAAGAAAAACATGCTTATGATAAAGAAAAATATAAGCCATATTCACTTACAATATAAACAAGTAAAATAATAAGTCCTGATAAGTGTGTACTTGAGTTATTTTAAGAGTGTGCCCTGCTGGGAAGGTGGCTCAGTGGTAGAGCGCTTGCCTTGTATGCATGAAGCCCTGGGTTCGATTCCTAAGCACCACATAAGAAAAAAGAAAAAAGCCGGAAGTGGCGCTGTGGCTCAAATGGTAGAGCACTAGCCTTGAGCTGAAGAGCTGAGGGACAGCACCCAGGCCCAGAGTTCAGACCCCACGACCGGACCAAAAAAAAAAAAAAAGAGTGTGCCCTATAAATTCTCCAATGGTTCCATAATAAAGCAACTGCCCTGCCACCTAAATAAAACCAATTTTATATAAACCACCTTGTTGTATAAATTTCATATTAATTTGCTACCTAACTCAGTGTCTACATTATAGCTCCAACAATTCAATAAACTATTTTTGTATGGGTACAACTAATCAGTTTATCCTTTATATCAGAAATCTCATGTCAGATACTTAGGTGTTGACTATATTTCAAGTCACCATGCCATAGGCTATCAAGAATGAAAAGAACACAATTGAAGCATATTCTGTGTTCTCAAGGACTATTTAGTAGGGTTGCCTAAGCAAGGTTCCTTCATGTAACATAGCTACTAGACTCACGCAGTTACAGAGAAGGAGCAAGATCATAGTTTGGGTTGTCAAAGATGATACATCAAAAAAAAAAAAAAAACAACTGAAGGTGGATGGAATTTTGATGGAGAGTTTGGTAACTTCAGAAAAGGACATTCCAAAAATTCAGGGACAAAGCAGAAATGTCCACAGAGCAGTGTTAGTGTAAAGAAATATTCTAGTTATGGTGGAAGAAATGCTGCTATCTTTCCATCACAGCAAGTATGACAAATCATTGTGTTGAGACCATGTTATGAAAGATTTGACTTACAGGCTTGAGCATTTCTACTTTATCCAACCAGCGCAAGGTCTCATGGAAAGGTTTTGAGCAGGAAAGGAATATTAGGAATATTACCAAAACATTGGTTTAATACCATGAGTTTTAGATTGATACACAAATTATTTTGGAGGAAAAAGATAGCCTAAAGATATAATACTTGGGTTATGCATTTGCTAAGGTGGGAATTAGTAAGAACCCAAATTAAGTAAGATTCAAGAAGGGCAGATTAAACCCAGTGAAGTACAGAGTAAACCCAGTGTTTGCCAGTTTGTTTTTGTTTTAATGGACCAATTACATATCAATATAAATGAATATAATGGGAATACCAATGCTAATCTTCATTGTCAAGGAGCAAACATGAACGGAATGATAGTGTCCTATAGAAGACAGAAGCATGAATTCTTTATCTGTACAATACTAGCAAGAACATTGTACATGTCCCACTTTTTAACCTGTTTTCCATTGAGAATTGAGTCCTTGGAATAGTGGGTGTACTTTTGAGTAACTATTGTGTTTCTGGCTTCTCATAAGGCTGTAAAGCTGAGGCCAACTTTCCTCAGTGCTGGCAGGCTTGGAAGCAGACTTGAGCTGAACCACCACAGCTGTGTTGACTTTAGGCTGTAATCTCTGTTTTCCCCTTTGTTCTTAATTCTCCTGACCCTCCCTTCCTGCGTCTTGCTTTTATTTTGTCCAAGCTTCTACGCAGATGTCCCCTTCTCCTACTTTCTTATGACTAACCTCCAGCTTTACTAAAGTGGCCTTGAATCAACTGTGTCAGCATCTCTTGGGAACCTTTAAAAAATGCAAATTCTCAGACTCCACACTGGAGCACTGAACCAGAGTGAAGCTTGGCAGCATGTGTTTGTTTCAATTCCTCCAGGTGACTGTGACACACATATTAGTTTGAAAACCACTGTCAAGATGATAATAACTGCATTCTTTTTCTTTCTCACCTCATCTATGTGTTTTCTTGCTCATAGTATCTCTGGTCCACTCATATTTATTTTGTTATACCATTCTTCATTCACTTTTTTAGAGTGCACGTACATTCTGAAAGGAGCATATCCATTTGTTGTGGCTATTACCACTCATGAAGTAGTTATAGGTACCTTATCTCATGGCCACCCACTGGTCTATGCGGGAGTGCACAGCACTTGGACTTCATGTCCATACCTGTTCCAATCAGTGGCCACTCCTCCCATTCTGAACAGACTAAGCTGCTTTCTTACCTGAGGCTGCAGCAGATAAACCAGAAGGAAGCCTGTTCCTAAGAAATGTGTGCCTAACTAGGTAAATGTGTACATTACAACTTCAGCAGAAAGTTAGTTGGGATTTACTTAGTTGGATAACCTGGATTCAGGAAAGACAGGAGGCAACAAAAGTATCACTTGACATTATTGGAAATAATCCAGAGACAAGGCCATTTACTCTCTCAGAATTTTGAATATCGTTCTAGGGAAGACTGAAATCAAAGGTTGTAGGTGAAGTGGACAAGGATCTCATTCCTAAATTACATAGATGGCATCCAATAGAAGCCAATGCAGCCTAAATGATTGCATTATGGTATGAAGACACTGTTGCTTTCTATCACCATCCATTTTAAATGACAAAATACTTTGGAAATTTCAGTGCACTGACAGCCTCAAACACAAGCTGCATACCTGACAATTATCTTGTTAGGGACAGGGAAGTGATGGGTTTCTATGGAAATTTACTGAACTAGGGAAGAAAACAGAAGGAAGTGATGCTTTACTTTGTCATGGTGCTTTGTTTTCTTTCCAAGTAGATATAAGTTCCTAGGATTCATTCAAACATAGTAATTCTTGTACTTACTGAAGCTGAGGAATTCATGTTGTGCCATTGATTGACGATAAACAAGTAGTCTTAGGTCTTATTACTTCGTTGTTCAGTTATTACTAGGAGCTCTACTTGAAAACTCAAGGTTAGCATGTTTGAAGCAATGACCAAAGTACAAGATAATAGATGATTAAGTGCTAAATTATGTGATCCTTGACATATTTCTCTAAATTATGTGATCCTTGACATATTTCTCTCTGTGCACTCTGAGTAATCTCATCTCTCATGACCTTAATAACTAAATAGGAAATCTTTCTCAGTCTTGGGTAATGTAGGGCTAAAATATTTCACCTATTTCTTACATTCCCTTTGTATGGACTTAAACTCCTTTTTATAATTCTTTCACCTACATGTGTAAAAATGGCTTATACTTATGGCTCTTAAATAACTATAAAAACAAATTTACAAGTTAAGTATAGGCAAGCTGGGTAGCCAACATATTTTAAATTAGTTCAGTGGCATAGATATCTTATTGAAACAAACGTTACTACCTATATCCTAGGCCTTCTAAGATAGAGGTTCCCTGATATTCTTTATTACTAAACTGTGTGGTGCATTAACTCTCACTTCTCGATCCAAATTGCAGCAACACTATATATATATATATATATATATATATATATATATATATATCCTACAGCGTTTTTATTTTGTGTGTGTGTTTGCTTATGAAATGTGCCAATTTTGTATGCACCAACTCTTCTTGTGACTTGTTCTTATACTTTAGAAACAATAAATAGACAGCTATAGTCAACCTGATTGAAATACCAATGAAAAGATGAGAAATAGAGTCTTGAGCAAAAGTTGTGTGTATAATGAAACCCAATTGCTCTACATACTTTTAGAGATTGTCATAGATATAAAGATATGAAATCCTCATTTCATAAAAGTAGACATTCTCAATAAAAATCAAGGGCATCTGTGGCCGATACAGCTGTTTTCCAAGATAACCCACCAAGAAAGCATGGGTACTTAAGTCATCAGGAGACAACCAGCCTCCAGCTCTCACTTCCTTTTGGCTCTGTTCAGCTGCCAAGAGCTGCTAGCCCAAGGGTTCATCCCTCCCCAGGTGCCCACATCAAACATCTGTTGGAGGCAGCAGGATTAAAATCACTATTTCTTCTGAACAGGAACACCTCTGATGGGCTCCATACTCCCTGTAGAAGGGCCAGAGCATTGTCAACTTGTAGCTTTACATCTATTCCCAATCCTGTTTTCCTCCTTCTTTCCCAATGGTTATTTTTCCTAATAAATACCCTGTGTGAAAAACTCTACCCCCATCTGCTGCCAAAGAACTCAGTCAAAAAAAGAGTCCATCATCTCTTTAAGGATTGCTACCCCTATCCCAGAGCAGCAAAAATGCCTCTTGTGTAGCCCTAATTCTGACTGTGAACTTAAGAGTCTCAAATTTCAACTTGAGATTGTATATTCCTGCCAGATCTGCAAATTCAACAAGTGAAAATCTGATGCATAACTGAACTTTGGGGCTCATGCTTCTTAACACAGGGAGGACTGTGTTCATTTTCCAGGGTTTTACTTTTCTCTAAACAAATGAAGTTACCCTTTTTACTGTTGAGATTGTTAATAGTTTTGATTTTCCTCTTCCAATTCTAAAGATCTTTAAAAACATTTGTTTCCTCCTGAAGGATAAGTACACAAAATACCAACTCATAAACACATACTTATTTTGGAGAACAATATATTGGCTCACGTATTAAATAAAAGGAAGGCTTTAATGAGGGGGTAGGAGCAAATGAAAAGGCTTCACTTTTGCTTCTTCAATTAGCATTAATGTAGTGAAGTTATTAGAATAAAATATTTGTTCTGGGTTAAGGTAAAATGTATCTATCTTCTTTGTCTTCTACTACAATGAAGACTAAGGAGAAGCAAGTCTTTCTAAATGGCAGTGAAATTTTAATAGCACAGAGACTAGAATGTATGAAAATAAGGAGTTACATGCTTTTTCTTTTGAAGATAGCTTATTGAAAGATACTGCTGTTTAAAATGGAGAACTGTGTTGTCAGTTGAATGTGAGAATCAGAGGTATTTGTAAAGGAGAAATTGTCAGGAGAGCAGTAGAACATTTCCTGCCCATGGGTACAGTCCTGAGGATTTGTGATAGCCATGACGAATCCAAAAACCATCACCACAGCTCCGACAGGAAGCATGACACAGGACATAATCTTATCTGAATGTGTCCTTGGCTCCTCAGACAGTTTCAGATAGCATGCTGAGGGAATGATAAAAATCAGAGGAGCTGCACAGAGAACACCCTGTGGGTGGAAGACAAGAACCAAGAAAATGTTACTGGTGGAAGCTGCCTTGGGATAGTTTTAGAAAACAAGTCATTCATTGCATACATTGAAACAATTTTCATTGCAAAAACGTTCAATTGTATGTTTCATCATACAGTTGAATCAAACAAAATTTGATATAACATTTTTAAAAAATATTTTACATACACAAAATATAGAGAGAAAAATGGCAAATGAAGGGCTTCATATTTTGAAACTAGACTTTCCAGGCAGTGTTTAAAAGACTAGACAAGAACCGCTGGACTCACAAAGAAAATAATAATTCCAAAGTAAATTTAGAAGTCAAGTTTTCCTTTTCCAATGGAATACTTACAAATGAAAAAAGTAAAGAATGTCAGTACATCAGACATTAGAATAGAGGATCAGAAAATGATTTAGAATGCTGTAGATGGCAAGACTAATTTTGGCAAACTTGAAATCTCACACTTTTTCAGTTGTGTCATCTTTCTTATATTCTCCATTCAAAATCATTGTGTACTTTGCTTTTTAAACTTTAATGGTCCACTTTCCCTATGTGTATAAATGGAGAGTTTAGAAAACTGTATAGGCATTTGCCTTTTCTCTTTTCCCGGGCTTCTGTGACAGTAGAGTCTGGGTATGTGAGAAAAGAAAAGTAACCCAAATTAGAATATCTTCCTTCCTTCCTTCCTTCCTTCCTTCCTTCCTTTCTTCCTTCTTTCCTTCCTTCCTTCTGTCCTTCCTTCCTTCCTTCCGTCCTTCCTTCCTTGCTTCCCTCCTTCCTTCCTTCCCTCCTTCCTTCCCTCCTTCTGTTTTTGCAAAGTCTCACAGACTTTGCTGCCTAGGCTGGTCTTCCAGTCATGATCTTCAGATCTCAGCCTCTTAAGTAGCTAGGATTACAGGTTTGAGCCACTGATTCCTGGCTTCTCTATTCTCTTTCAAGTTAAACCAGACATATTAATTGCCCTGGAAAACTGAGAGCAGTACTAATGGTTATAACTTGTACACTCTTACCCCCTTAGTCATGTGTCAATCCATCTTAAAGGAGAATATGAAGATTAAAAATAGTAATAACTTGAGGGAATGAGGAGGGCTGGAATAGACTGGGGGATAATGATGAAAGGGGTGGCACTGATCCAGATAAATTGATATGTTAATTTGAAAGACCATGTAAATGTAATTTTTTAATTACAAAATAACAGAACTGTTTGTTATAGAAACATCAAGTTATTGACTTCAAAGGAAGAGTCTTTCTACTTAAGTAGGGAAAATTCTCACTAGAAATTCTGCAAATGATACATGTTAAGATTAAATGCATTTTGTTTAATATATTTTTTCTAACCATGTCTAGTATTATATATTAAATAAAATATAACATTGACAAAAGTATATTAAAATTCATGATGTTATTTTCTCATCTCATAAAAGTTTTAAGATCAAATTTTATTGTTATATTGAGTGTATAACATGTTATTGTTACAATACTTAAATAAATGTATCTTATCATCTCACCCCCTGTTACTTTGTGTGTGTGTATGTGTGTGTGTGTGTGTATGTGTGTGTGCACGTGCACACGCTCACAGGCACGTGTGTGTTCAAGTCTTGGCCCTTAAACTCAGGGCCTTGGAGCTCCTGAGCTTTTTTTGCTCAGGATTAGTACTGTGCTATTTAAAGCACAACTCCACTTGTGGCTTGTGGCTTTCCAATGATTAAATGGAGATAAGAACCTCTTAGACTTTCCTGTCTAAGGAGCTTCATATCACAGTCTTAAGATTCACCCTCCTGAATAGCAAGGATTACAGGCATGTGTGAGCCACTGGTGCCCAGCCATAGTTACTTTTATATATGGCAAAACAACAATTAAAATCTACTCACTTAGCAGCAATGTAAAATATAATCTACCGTTTTTTTCTTTTTTTAAGTTAGCTGATTTTTTTATTATATGATGAAGGTGATATACAGAGAAGTTACTTTTCATAAGTCAGGTAATGAGTACATTGAATTCATTTCTTTGGGGACAGTGTCACCCCTTCCCTCTCTCTCTCAGTTAAATAAATTTTAATATACAGTTTTTTTCTTTTTACTTTTTTATCTGTGCTGGTACTAGAGCTTGAACTCAGGGCCTTAGCACTATCCCTCAACTTTTTCACTCAAGGCTAACACCTCGATTCTACTAAGTAGCTAGGATTACAGACATGAGCCACTGACACCAGGCTTTTAAGACAGTTTTATTAACTGCAATACTCAGGATTAGTTTTATCTTCAAGTACTGTTCAAACTTTTTCACACTATTTTCATAGATTCTTCCCAGGGTTATCAATCAAAGCAAACTAAATTTAAAACTAGATGATATAAAACAGTACATTGCACATTAAATAACTTTAAAACAACTATTTTTCCTAATGCCTCAATTTGATAAAAATTACTGCTGTATATTTCATACTAAGTACCATTTCCAAGCCAGAATGATTTCAATAATATACTTTAAAATATTTTACAAAATCAGCCGGGCGCTGGTGGCTCACGCCTGTAATCCTAGCTACTTAGGAGGCTGAGATCTGAGGATCGCGGTTCAAAGCCAGCCCGGGCAGGAGAGACCGTGAGACTCCTATCTCCAATAAACCACCAGAAAACCGAAAGTGGCGCTGTAGCTCAAGTGGTAGAGCGCTCGCCTTGAGCTGAAGAGCTGAGGGACAGCACCCAGGCCCAGAGTTCAAGCCCCACGACTGACAAAAAAAAAAAAAAATTATAAAAAAAATTTTTACAAAATCAAAACAAAAATATAGAGAAATGACAATTAATGGCTTAATATTTTGACATCAGACTGTTCAGGGAGGACCACAAATTATGGGGAAGAATAGCAGTCTTCACATTGTCAGGAAAGTATTTCCACAGTAAGAGACACAAGAACTGGAAAATATGAGTATGTGCCAAACTGTGTTCTAATATAAAGTACACAGACAAGATACTCTGCATTCATTTATACTTGAACACAATTGAATATCTGTAAAGATATACTGTAAGCAAAAGGTTAGTTGTCAAAGGGCTACAATTAAATGAATTAAAGGTTCTATAGACTCTAACACAACACTTAGAATTTATAGTGTTTTTTCAACTTATGAGAAATACCATAAAACTAAACTGTGGGTATCCTGAAGAATTCTTCAAATGACAAGAGTATTTAAACCCATGTCCAGGGGGTTTATGTTGTCTTTTCTTTGTAGGTGGAGTATAGGAGGCTAGTGCACCTGGAATGGCCGTGTGGGAGAGAAGCTACACTGGTCACTGAAGGACACTGTTCCCAGTCAGCATCAGACATCCTTTGGACTCTTCCTAGCCTACCTTGCTGGGCAGAGTAGAACAATGGTGTTTTATGTTATACTTTTTAAGAGTTGAGAAAGTAATGATTGGAAGAAAAACTAGATAGTTGGTGTTTGTACTAGAAGAAACTGACTTGATTATCTTGTTTAGATACTACTTACTCCTGGAACACTTGTAAGCTCAGTTTCACTAGAAGTTGTTGCTTGATATTATGGTCATTGAGAAATAATGGTGCAATTCCACAAGGCCTATTCTCTAGGAAGCATTTGGCTCCCTTGAGCTATTTTATGTAGAATTGTTTGAGGATGGACCACTAGCTTTGGAATGATGGTGTGTGTGTGTGTGTGTGTGTGTGTGTGTGTGTGTGTGTGTATGTGTGTGTGCGCGCGCGCTCTACCATTTGAGCCAAAGCTCCAATTCTGCTTTTTTATTTTGGTGTTTTTTGGAGATCAGAGTCTCGTGGACTTTCCTGCCTGGTTGGCTTTGAACCTCGATCCTCAGATCTCAACCTCCAGAATATGTAGGATTGCAGGGGTGAGCCACTGGTGCCCAGCTGGAATGATTTTTAAAAGTGCTTGACATGTCATAAAACCACAACTGTTATTTAAGGAGGCAGTACAATATTTCCCTATGTACAAAGACACAACAGTGCTATCCATTGCTTATGCTAGCACATTTTGAAGTTTACAACAAGAGGGTGGTCTTTTTTTTTTTTCTTAACCAATAGTATAGATTGAAAAAGTGTCTGGATTCTGCCTGTATGGAAACTCCTCATATGATACAAAAGCTGTACAAACTACAGGAATAAGAAAATGCTGATCGAAATTTCTTATAAAGTTCAACTTTATAATCCCTTCGGATTCATGATATTTATTCCTATACGTAAATTAAAAAAAAAATCAAGTTCCCTAGTTCAGGCAGTCTTTGGCAAGTAGAATGTCTCGCTAATGGTGATGATTCTAGTTCCTTGTCTGGGCTCTCTCTGGGCACGGGCTGGCCATCTCCCTTCCATGAAAGTAGCACACAGCTCTTTGTTGGACTGCTTACTATGGTCACCAGCAGCAGCTGTCTCATTTTTTTTTCTCTTCGTACTGCTGCAAGTGGAAACCCATAGGGCCCAATTACTGCAGATGCTTCTTTTCTCTAACAGCTGCACCATGCCAAGTCTCAGGCCTGGAATATCCAAAATGGGTCTTACATTTAATTGGTTTGCTTCTCAAATGAATCATGTAAAACTGTGAGAGCCTTTACACTGGGAAAATGTGTCAATGTTGTCTACTGCTATGAAAATAATTTTAGAACAGTCCAGAGGTTTTAAAGTTGTTGAATAAACAATATAATCCAAATAGTATAATGTGTATTTTCAGCTTTACTATATAAGAGAATGAATGATCTAATTTTACATCTGATTCTAATACATGTCCTATCTGTGAAGGTCATTGTTCTAATGTTATGATAATTCAGAAGTCACACGAAAAGATTTTTTTATCTTTTAAAAAAATTGTTGTGTGTTTTTGGTTCTAGAGATTGAGTCCATGACATTACATATACTGGACAAGTGTTCTACCATTGGGGTACATCTGTAATCCTTAGATTTTTGAGACAGGGGCTGGCTATGTAGACCAGGCTGGCCTTGAACTCATGATTCTCTAGTCTCTACTTCCTGAGGGCTAGGATTATAGGCACACCCTACAGCATACAGCACATGAAATTTTTAAACTGGATGAAAAAGAGAATTATTCTACATAATTTAGTAACTCAGATTTGAGATAAAAGATCTAAAGACCTATGTTTAAATCTTGGTCTTCTCCTTTCAACTAGGATGACCCCAGATTTTCTACTTTTTACCAGTTTCTCTATAAAGTTAATTGATTAAAAACCCAACTATGTTATTGTTTATAGTAAAAGATTTTATTGATGGAAAAGTCAAATTATTATAATGAAATATAGAAAGTAGAGAATCCTACAAATTACCTTAAATTAGTTTCGCATTTGTCATGAGTTCCAAGGTCATAACAGATAATTTAACAGTCTTCTTTGTTTTATGCATATGTCTATACAAGTGTGCCTTAAAAAAAATCTAAGAATGTAGAACCATATCTTAAATCTTAGAATTGTATCCACTGCCAGTGCAGATATTAGCATTGAAACTGATATTCACATAATATTAATCTTTGATTACTTTCTAATAATGATTTTCTCTTCATTACAAAAAAGCTTTTCACTTGAGCGTAAGAGGGAATATTTAGTGTTATTTTATGCTGAAAGTTTTTTGTGTATGTGCCATGAAGATTAGCAATTAACTCTGTAGAAAGCATTATTTAAAATTATGATAATGTCTCATTCCTAAAATATGAGCAATATGTATATGTTTGGTTAACTAAAAGGGAATACAAGTTTTTCATGGCTTTAAAGATGTGGTGAGTGTTCAGGCAATTGATTAATCTATTTTCTTCCAATAATACTGTGTATGGTCAAGCATGCCTATAATCCCAGCACTGGAGTGTTGAGGCAGATGGATGGTTAGCCTGAGCCACATAGTGAGGCCTTGTCTCAAACAAAGCAACTGATTCTGCAACTTTAGAAAACAAGCTAAGAGCAAAATGAATTTGTGAACTGAAAATATGCATTTCATGGGGGCTGGGAAGGTGGCTCAATGGTAGAGCGCTTGCCTTGCATGCATGAGGCCCTGGGTTCGATTCCTCAGCACCACATAAGCAAAAAGAAAAAAGCCGGAAGTGATGCTGTGGCTCAAGTGGTAGAGCGCTAGCCTTGAGCTGAAGAGCTGAGGGTCAGGGCCCAGGCCCAGAGTTCAGGCTCCACAACCGGACCCCCCCCAAAAAATGCATTTCACAAAACATGATAAAATAGAACCCAGGATCACAACATTGCGTATCTCTTCAGCATTGCAGAGAGATTATTACTACTGTCAACATCAACCCATTTTTGCAACATTTAATTCTCTACTACTACAGTTAAGACTTGCCTTATGTCCAGGAACACTTATAGAGTTAAGTATAAACTGTGGTCTAAGGATAGTAACCCATGTAATAATTTGAGCACAATGTTCTTAGCACTGTCAAGTGTAATAAAAAATGGAGAAGGTGGCTAACATCTCTTGTCTTCCAAGAGCTTACAACATGTAGCTAAGGTAAATTTCTAGACAGTTGATTAACACATATTCTGACATATAAACCAAATTATTGCGGTAAAAGATGTACTGGATCCACTTACACACATCAAAGCTGCTATATAAAATGATTCTGCATAACCTACTAGCTTTTATTAGATGGAAAATAGAGAAGTAGGCTAATGTTGCCTTTTATATTTCCAACTTCTATATTATCCCTCTCCCTTTCTTCCTCTCATCCTTCTTTCTTCCTTCCTCCCTTTTTTCTTTCTCCTTCCTTTCTTCCTTCCTTCCTTTCTTCCTTCCTTCCTTCCTTCCTTTCTTCTTTCCTTCCTTCCTTCCTTCCTTCCTTCCTTCCTTCCTTCTTTCTTTCTTTCTTTCTTTCTTTCTTTCTTTCTTTCTTTCTTTCTTTCTTTCTTTCTTTCTTTCTTTCTTTCTTTCTTTCTTTCTTTCTTTGTGTTCTGTCTTTTATAGACAGGATTTTGCTATATTGATCAGGATGACCTTGAACTTCTGAGCTCAAGATGAGCCTTACACTTCGGCTTCCCAAGTAGTCAGGTACATTTGTTAGGTAAGACAATTTTTTTTTTGTCAGTTGTGGGGCCCGAACTCTGGGCCTGGGCGCAGTCCCTCAGCTCTTCAGCTCAAGTCTAGCGCTCTACCACTTGAGCCACAGGGCCACTTCCAGCCTTTTCTGTTTATGTGGTGCTGAGGAATCGAATCCACGGCCTCACATATGAAAGGCATACGTGTTCCTAAATTGCATTTCCTACTGCCTTTGCATGTAAGTTCAAATCAAGATGGCATCTAAAAGGCACCAGGACTTATGAGCATTTTCCCTGGCTCTTCCTGGAGGAAGTGAAAAGTCTGCTCTCCCTGTGCCTACATGACCAATTGATTTGAAATGGGCAATTCTGGTCAGAAATTCTGTAAGATTGTGAAAGGGGAAGAATAATTATCCTACACATGTAGATCTACTTCCATTCCTGCCTCAACAAAAGTCACCTTTGTCCTAGTTCCAAAAAATAAAACCGAGGAGTCATTCTTCTTTATTCATTTATTTGTACGGTTGGAGCTCGGTTTTGTACTTGCTGGACTAGAGTGACACTGCTGAGCCACACCATCAGCCCTGTGTTTCTAGGGTAGAGTCTCACTTCTTACCCAGGTGTGTGTCTGAGCTGTGATCTGCCTACTGAAGGCTTCCATTATTGCTGGAATCACAGACACACATGTTATCTAACTTCCCTTCTAAAGAGTCAGTCTTGTCAACATTTTCTGCCTGAGCTGGTCTGACATGTTCATCCTCCCAGTTTCAGTCTCTCGTATACCTTGGGATGAACTTTTCTGCAATAGCTGTTCTCAAACCATGATCCTGCCAACTCAGACCCTCAAGTAGTAAGAATTACAGGTGTGAGCCACCAAGTTCCTATCCAAGGAGTCATTCTCAATGGGTCCTTTTATCCCACTCTCCTCTGAACTGAATTTGTCATCAAATTGTGTTCCCCCCCAAAAAATGTCTTTGGAAAGCTATCTGTTTTTTCTATGATCTCCATCGTGAAGTTTTATGTTGGTGATAAAGGCAAGATAATTAGGAATCCTTTCTGATACCCTCTCATCATTATATTTCCAGTCAGTCAACAAATATATTGGTCAATGAATAAATGATTAGAAGCTGTACTGGATTGTGAAGTCTTTGTAAATTTGACAGATATAAAAGGAGAACAATCATTATAAGAAAAGACTGAAAAGAAAGAGTAGGTAAGAGAAAGGATAAGAGAAAGAGTTGATACAGTATATATACAGACCAAAGGTAAAGTTGACTAGCGAGAAGTAAATGGGAAATAAGTTTCTATAAAGGTAAGGGGTCAGATTATAGAACATTAGAATTTGTTTTGGTATAAAAGTAGAGATTTTAAACCAAGAGTTTTTTTTTCTTTTGTGCTATTTTTCTTTTCTTTTTGTTCTATTTTTTGTTTCCATTTTTGAAATGGAGGGACAAAGGTGAACAAATGAAGGAATGGTACTCACTGGACACTAGGTTGAATATGAACTATACAACTTGTAGGTAGGGATGGGAGGGGATAACTGGGAGACAGTGAGAGAATGGGTGACATTGTCCAAAAAGAAATGTCCTCATTGCCTGACTTGTGCAACTATTACCATTCTATACATCACCTTTACAATAACAATAACAAGTTTTAAGTGGAGTTTTTTTTTTAAATAGGATACTTGTAAACAGAAAGTAGAAATTAACTGTGGGATAGTTGAACAAAAACATCAGAATCAATTCAGATTTGGAATGATGAAGCCCCAGTGTTGGGTGATGACATTAGAGACTGCAAAAGAGAGACTGAGAGAGAAAAAATTTAACAAAATTTTGGGCTATGGTGACTTTTTGTGCAATGTGGATATAATTTCACTCTTCCTGCGCTTTCAATGAAGCTCACTTGATAATTCCAAAAAATCCACGTCCATTTATTGAATAGCCATTTTTAGAAATGTTTGTACATTTTAGTAATAAGAGGTGCAACCATGACACGGTTGACATTTTGGATCAGATATATCTTTGCTGGGACGGCTTTTGCAGGCACCATGGGCCACTGGAGGTTTTCCTAGCCTCTTCTCATTGGATGCGAATAGCACTGCCTATCACGTTATGCAAACAAATGTGTCTAGAGGCATTGCCAAATGCCCCTTGGGAAAGAAGAGCGACACTTCCATCCACTAGATGAGTTTCAACTAGATAGTCCTATAACGTACAGATTATCACCCTTCTCAATATTTACTTTTATATTACAAGCACTGTTTTTACTCTACTTTAGAAAGTGACATTTTTCTTAAATGAAAACATTTTTTACATTAAATAGAAGTACATCTTAAAATAAAAGCAGTAAATCTTTAAGATACTTACACTGAGTTCTAAAACAATTCCGAGGCAGTCTGTCAGCAAGGACACCAGCATGGCAACAGTAATAATCGCCACTGTTATAATGATGTGACACATGGAGGAAAGAGTCCCACCAAAAAAAACAGTGGCGAATACCTGCCAAAAGACAGATCTGTTTGAGAAGTGCTCTTGAGACAGGCAGTATTTACTGACAGAGTATTTCATAAGAGTCCTTAGGAATGTATAATCAAATCTCAAGTCACTATGAACTCTGTAGCTTTCTGAAGTGTCCATACATAGATCAGATAGCAATACAAATATTTCTAGTCAGTGCTTTAGTCAGTGGATTGTACTACAGACCCAGACCGGAGACTGGCATGCCAATTTTTGAATACATGTATGCCTTTCAAGTATAAGAAAACCATTCATCTTGGCCCAACAATGTTTCTACTAAAAGAAAGTACAGATATTGTTTAGGTAATTTGAAGGGCCTCTAGGAAGGTGGTTAGAACATTTCCTTTGAACTATACTAAAAGTATAACATTCTTCTTTAAGAGGAATTAAATTCTAAATATTAAATCCTATTTGTTGCAACCTAACTCTAGTTTATCTTGCCTTTCCTCAACAAAACTAGAGAAAACTTTTTTCTATTTTTTCTTATTAGAATTTTTTCCATTTTTCTATTCTCTACCAATAGGAGCAGGAAATCAATCAGCAATCACCTATTTAATGTATGCCACACTGTGATATAATTAGCAAAAAAGGAAATGTCTGGGAGATGATTCCTAGACATTAGACAATTAGAATTAACATCCCAAGTGGAGATCTACAGACAATATAATGAAACAAAGGTCAATTTCTGGCAGGACTGAAAAATTTAGGACTGTAAGGAGATTCCATTACCTAGAATTTTCTCGCTTAGTGTAATTTTCTTCAGAACATTCCTAAGACGTGACACAGCTCCCTTAGCCTAAGGTGGGCATTGAAACAAGGATGACTTTTAGAGAATTCCAATCTAAGATAACTGAGCGAAAGAAGTAGAATAGGAATGATATCACTGAGGACCGGAAGAGACTGACTCAACAGAGGTAGAGAGCCTCTGCATGTTGGGAACAAAGACTGGAAATGTGGTAAAGAGTCAGACGCTGCATTATAAAGAAGTCAGCTCTCAAAGGAATTTCCTACATAGGCAACATTCCTCATAGATCTGATGCTTCAACAGCTCTGCTAAGGATTTAAGGGTAACACCAATAATTTTAACTGGTCTTAATTTATCTTCTCAAACAGAATCTTATTTAAAATCTATTATCATGGATATGTCTATGATAAGGTTGTAAGAGTGATAAAAGAATCATTTAGTCATGCAGGCTACTAGGGATAGTTTTTAGGGGCACATAGCATTTCTGTCCTCTTTATAAGTGTCTGGCTAGATTATATATGAATAGATATGGCTTTGGTTATGTTAACTGTTTCTTTCCCTTTTCCCTCTCACTTTCTCTTTCCAACTCCTCTATGTATGAGGAGAAAGAAGAGTAAAATGAATTGATGAGGTATATACAGAATTTCTCTGAATAGTATTTGCTACCATGAAAAATATCTTGCTTTGATTCTGTTTTTTTGTCATGGCAGCTAGAAAGGAAATTCAAGTCTCAGTGGTAAAGACAGATGTGAGGCATGTGAAGTGACTCAGATTGTCCCCATGCAGTTTACCAGAAACCATATGAGAACGTGCCATCCGTTCTTGTTGATCTAGAGATCAGATCTTAACTGAAAGTGCTAGGCAGATTCAGAGTGAATACTATTTCCTGAATCAAACAATAGTTAGCAAATTTTGAAAGTCTCTTAAATTTTAAAAGTTTGTATAAAGAAATCCTTACTTGACTTCCCTCAAGCCAAGGTGGCAAGCTATCTTGAGTAACAATCTCATAATGTATTAATACAGATTGGAAGGGACACAAGCAATGCTGAATGTATTCCTTGTCCCAGGATGTTCCTCATTCCAGAACTGGCTTTTAGAAGGCACTGGGCTGCTTTGACATGCCTGAGGATTACTTAGTGAGTTCAGAGCTTTGTAGACATTTCACCTTATACCTTAGGCCCAGTCACATGGTTCACTAGGTTAACAGTCTGTAGGAGAAGATCCTATGATTAAGTCCTCTAGGATAACTCCTGAAGGAACTACCATTAACACAAGATCACCTGGCACTGCTGACAAGAACAGTGGGTATTCAAACAACACCATAAGAGAGATGCCTGACAAAGCCATGTTATCCAATTTTACACCAAGTGAGTGAATTCTTTCTGATAATCCTTCTCTGCAAATCAAATACAAATCACAAATCAAATCTGTAACATCATTTACAACCTACATATAAACTATATATGATATATAAGATACATAATATCATAGGTAAGATATAGATATATAACATATATCAGAGATATATGTACTATGTCACATGTTTACATCACTACACTATTTTTGAATGTCATATAAAGATGTACATATAAAATTATTATTAAAATATTATTAAATATATCTGTACAAATACAGGTTTAAGTTGTGGTTTCATTCCTCAAGAAATATAAGAGCTATATATTTTGTTTATTTAAAAATTTCAAAACCAATTAGAAGCTAACCCATGATGTGTTTAATGCATATGGACTTACAAAACATCTAAGGAAGGAGATAAATTTGAAGACCTTTTAAAAAATGGTACTTAATTTCTTCAAGAAAGAAATGCTAGAGAAAACCAAACAACTTCAGCTTGGCTGAACTCAATCCTAGCCCTCATTTTTGAATGCAGTTGTATAAATGTTTGTGCTTATGGTAATATAAGCCAAAGTACCAAGCCTTCCTTTTAGTTCAAACTTTTGAAAGACTTACCTTACCTTGTTAACATTGGAATATAAATTAATCTTTAAATTTAATGGTTTTTATATGACAAGGAAGATTTTATATTATTGGAAGAGGGCTATTGATAATTCTTTTTAAATTAAATATAGTAGAGCAAAATACATCACAAAGGAACTGTGCTTACTTCTCTGGTCACGAAGCATTCCAGTGGGTAGGTCAAAATGACTGTGACACCATAACAAAACCTCCCAAAGGTCACCAGGTCATCAGTTCTGCAATAGTTCTCAAATAAGTCTCCTAGAGAACAATATAAAATATACTTATTTATTACAGATGGGATAATTGAAATAGCTAATATATGAGATCTTATTTATAACCTAAGTACAGCTCTATCAATTTCATTTTGCTTACTTAGAAGACCAGATTATCAGGTATAAATTTGTTTGTACATTTAAACCCTATAGTTCTTTACTGACATTATAACCAGTAGATGTTCCATGAGAAGATAATTTCAGTACTAACATTTATTGTAAATTTTCCTTTTACTTTCCTTATTTGTTTTTGGTAGGTTTGCCTTAAATTTGTACCAACTTCTGATAAATACTTTATTCATTGTCTGAACATCAGAATCAACTCCTTTAATTCTTATTGCATTGGCTTTGTAAATTTGCTTCTGGTCTTTGTTTCTGGTAAGTGACTGTGTTATAAAAGAAAAAAAAAGTCTGTAGAAGTAAACACATTTCCCTTTGAAATGCTATTCTTAGATCAAGGAGAATACAGAAGGGAAGAGTAGACCAGGCTATCAGGGGAGTTGCATTTCCTCTCCATCATACTACTGAAGCTAGGGACCTCAGAACCACACCAAAGAATTCCAAACATACATTGTTTTTCATGTCACCTGATGTGCCTGAGTAGACTGTTTCAAAACTGTGAAAATAATATGGTTGACCCCAAGAAAGAACAGTAAATGAGAGAAGTCCCAAACTAAATAATGAACCATATATATTTTGAACCACTTCTTATTGAGAGTCTGTATGTTTTCAGATAACTATGAAGAAATCCAGGGAACTAATGAGGGCACAGAGGTCAGGTCAGAAATAATACTTAGCAATGTGGAGAGACAGTGTTTGGGCCTGTTATTTCCTGGATTGAACATGCATAAATTTGAAAGCTGTATTCTCCTTGTTTCAATTATACTGAATAGAAAATTAGATTAAAGTCACATCTTGTACTACTTGGTTTCAAAAGAAGAAAACAAAACAATACTTCTCTAATTTTTTTTTCATGAAAAAGCTAACTATTCCAATGACTTACTATATATTCCTAAGACTTGCTTTAAGTCACTATTTGTCCCTTCCTTTATCAACATTACTTTCTAATGTCCATTTCTGGCAAAAGAAGATTAAGTGGTGGCAGGAAACTGCTTCAAGATTGATTGAAAAGGTCTCACTACTCTGAATTAAAAAATATTCCCAAGTTCCGATTAACTAACTTCCACTAAAACATAGGCCCTTTGTCATTTTAAAAATCACTGGAAACATCAAGAAGAATCCAGATTCCCACTGCCTCACAAACTGGAATTTATCTACCGAAAGAAGAGAGAAAACAATGATGTAATAGGTACACATAAGACCACTTTGCCTAAGGAGAAATGACCTACACAATACAGGCTTATTCCCATTGAACCCAAGTGTATTCTTATGGGAAAAAAACAAGGACAGCAACAAGATCAAATACTCAACAGCTGTTACATGAAAATTCTTGCTTTCTTTCCTTTCTTTTGTTTAAGATAGGGTCTCACTATATAGGCCAGGCTGGTCTTGACCTTTCAGTCTCCTGCCTCAACCTTCCCAGTGCGGCAGTTACAGCCATGGACTACCACACCAAAGAGGGTTGATGTGAAAGACTTAATTATGACTAAGTGATTAAAAATAAAACAGAAAGGTATGGTTAATTTTTTAAAGGCATATATTTCAAAAAGCCAAAGACCTATTCAGACTAAGGCAATTAGGCCATTCATCTTGGCAATATGAAGCACAAGTGATAATTGGGAATGTCTAGAAACACAGTTCTTATCAAGAATCTCAAGGTCAGTTTTGACTACACTGTAATATACTTTTGACTGCATTAGTGTTGTGCTCATCATTATTTTATTTTTGAGATGCTACTTAGGCTTGAACTCAGGACAGGGGAATTGTCCCTTAGCTTTTTTGCTCAAGGCTATCACTCCACTACCTGAGTCCCACGTGCAGTTTTTTGGATGCTTAACTGGTGATAAGAAGCCTCACAGACTTTCCTGCCTTGGTTGTCTTCAAACTGTGATTCTCAGATATTAGCCTCCTGAGTAGCTAGGATTCTAGGCATGATCCACTTGTGCCTAGCTCATCATTATTTTAAAGTCATCTTTCTTCATTTCCTAAGAAATATTTGCCTATATTCACAGAGACCTGGAACTTTTTGTCCAGTTAAGTCCAGTCATTTTTTCCCAGAGCACTTTAGTGTTATGGAAAAAACGGAGACACAGAATTTAGTGGGTTTTGGCTAACCAATGTGGTGGGGAAGGCAGAAAGAGAATGGAAACAAAATTGAACTTGGGTGTTAAAACATTTGTTTTCTAGTTTGTTACCAGCCAGCTTGGACAAGTTACTTGTTTTTTGTGTCTCCAGTAGGAGGTAAAACTAGTTATTCCACTTACTTTCTAAAGGTTGTTGGAAGGTCAAGTGAGACACTAGACCTGTAAAAGCTGTTCAATATATTAGTCACTACGTTTAGACTGCTGTCATACTACAAGAGCAACATACTACATGAATGATTGAATGAGAGAAAGGGTCAGAGGAAGGAAAAGAAAGGAACACTCAGTGATGGGGCTTGGAGGATACAAGGAAAGAAATGTAACATTTGAGGCAGGGAAGAACGAACTGGTTTTAATGGAAAACTTTGTTGTTGTTTTGCTGAAGGCAAAATGGCACAGTTAAATAGAACCTACAGCAAAGGCTAGAGATGAAAAGACTTGGGCAGGAATGACAGAAAAATTTTCATCAGAAAAGCAGACAACTTTCCTGAGCTAATTATCTGGGTGGGGTGAGGGATTAAAGAGGTCCAGAGAGAGAAAAGAAAGAAAGAAAAAATATTCACAGAGAAAAAGAATAACATGGAGAACATAATAGTGTTATTTCTTCTAAAGAAATAAAATAGAGCCAAGAAAAGATGCTCAGTGACGTTGTCTGACTCAGAAAACACAGGAGAGGTGAAATCAGGAAGGTTTTTAGCTCTGTCATGTGGGGAGGCCACTAGTACCTTTGAAAGTATATGAGGGGGGTTAGAGGGAGACTGTATGCTTGGAAGGAAAAGCCTGGGTGAAGAGAGTATGGCTTATAGTTTAGGAAGAGAAAAATCCAACAGCAGGTCATGGAGAGATAGAAAGAAGAATGGAGAATGTACAGAAGAATGATTCTTTTTTTTTTGGGGGGGGGGGTCCAGTCGTGGGGCCTGAACTCTGGGCCTGGGCACTGTCCCTCAGCTCTTCAGCTCAAGGCTAGTGCTCTACCACTTGAGCCACAGCGCCACTTCCGGCTTTTTTCTTTTTGCTTATGTGGTGCTGGGAATCGAACCCAGGGCCTCAGGCATGCAAGGCAAGCCGCTCTACCACTGAGCCAACTTCCCAGCCCAGAAGAATGATTCTTTACCTTGAGTGAAGCCAGTAAAAGTCCAGTATCCACATGTGGCAAAGAGGACACTGATAAATACAGAGATGATGATGGACATATGGATGATGCGGGACCACTTAGTTACTGTGGGTTCTTCCAAAGAGCCATACACTAAGAAGCAGTTATGGTGGCAAATAAATGCTGCAACACACAAAAATAATTTCCTTTAGAGATTCTTGCTTCTTAAGAATTTTAACCAATTCAAATTCAATTGTATGAATTTACTAATCTTGCTGAACATTACATTTTCTAATAGGTCTATGAATAAGAAACTTCATTGACACCAGGCTTCAGTGCTATCTTTATGTCACTTTTGATGTAAGTCAGACCAATGCAAATTTCTCTCCTGTTTTCCTCTACTAATTATCAGTGGATGACTTCTTTTTCTTCCTGGGACATAGTGTAGCTTTGGATTTTGAGCCAGTTCTTAATACTTTGTGAACAAGTTTTTAAAGAAGTCTATACCACTTGACTTCCAGGTTAAGAAACAAGATTTAAATGGCCACCATTGGTTCATGCCTGTAATCCTAACTACTCAAGAGGATGAGATCTGAGGATTTTGGTTCAAAGATAGCCGAGGCAGGAAAGTTCGCAAGACTCTTATCTCCAATTAACCACCAAAAAATAAAAAATCAGAAGTTCAGCTGCTTTGACTCAAATAGTAAAAACTAGCCTTGAGCACAAAAAAGTTCAGAGATAGCATCCAGTCCCTTAATTCAAGTCTCAGTACTGTCCCTCCCTTCCCCCCCCAAAAAAAAAGACAGCAAAAAAGAAGAAAAAAAAGAAAAAAATAATAATAACTCTAATGAATTTTCTGCAAGAGAAACAGATTTCCCCCAAACTGAAGCAAATTTTAATGATGAGCAGGCAAAGTTTTGAGCCTAATTCTATATTGGCCCAAACTAGTCTATATCCTGCTAGTAGGAAGTCTAGGCCTTAGGACATCTGCTACATAGATATAAACATGAAACAACTCTTTCCTATGGAACAGAGAAGACCACATTGAGAAAGGGCTCCAGAAGTAATATACTCACCAAAAGACATCACCCCAACAGCCTGAATAGCATTAGGCTTTGCAAATACCCAGGCATCTTCTGTTTTGGGTCTAGAAGAGAGCCAATGAATTTGAGAAAGAAACCACCATAACTGGTATACCAGAGAACAAGAAATGATATTATACATAAACAGTGAGTATGTTTAGGCCAGAAATGATAATCATTTGCCATTAATATTAACCATACATGAATTTCCTGGGAATGCCAATGCTATCTCAACCCCAGATCTGTATGCTATGTAGCAAATATTTGGACAGATTCTAACTTCATAGATTATCTAATTTTGTGAATGTATTTACTTGCTCAATCAGTTGTACAACAAATATTTATTATGATTTCATCACTTCTGATACTTATTAAGGAAGATATATAATTAATCTTGCCTACGAACTGCCCTTTAGTCCCTGTTTAGATTTTCAGGCTTAGTCTACCCAGGAGATATTTAGTAGGCACTGCAGTTATTAAGATAGATAGACACGCACTAGATCTAATTGAGGGTGTCTTGACTTGGTGTTGGCAACTCTGCTTTGTCATCTAATTTTTTTTTTTCCGGTCATGGGGCTTGAACTCTGGGCCTGAAAGCTGTCCCTCAGCTTTTCAGCTCAAGGCTAGGTTCTACCACTTAAGCCACTGCACAATTTCCGGTTTTCTGAGTGGTTTATTGGAGATAAGAGTCTCAAGGAGTTTCGTGCCTGGGCTGGCTTTGAACTGTGACCGTTCAGATCTCAGCCTCTTGAATAGCTAGGATTACAGGCGTGAGCCACCAGCGCCCGGCTGTAATTTAAATTTTATGACAACATTTTAGTTTAATTATAATTTAGTTTATTATAATTTAAGACATGAGAATATCAACTTCTGGATGATGACTCTGGATGGTAGAACTTGTCTACCATCCTCAGATAAATGATGAACTTGAGAGGTTTATTTTCTTGGTGTGTTTCAGCTCATATGTTTTATCTATGCGCAAATAATCTGATAATGACCTCAAATATCCACCTGTTGACAAAGTTCTGAAAAGCAGTTTGGGAAATATATTATGCATTTAATCGTTTTATTCATTCATTTAATCATTCCTTTTTTTGTGGCAGGGTTTGACTATGTGATTTAGGCTATCCTTGAATTTATAATCCCCCTACCTCAGCTTCCCAAGTGTTGAGTTTAAAGGTATGAGCTACCTCACCTGGATTGCTATGTAGTCTTAGTGACTTGAAGCAGCATAAATCCTACAGGAATTAAAATATTCAGTAGTATCTGTTTAGCACTTTCCTTTTACCTTCCTGTAATGATGAACATAACAGACTCCAAGCTCAAATAGAAAGCATGTGCTTGTCTAGTCTTGCCTTTTTTTTTTTTTGTCAGTCATGGGGATGAAACTCTGGGCCTGAGCTCTGTCCTTCAGTTCTTCAGCTCAAGGCTAGCTTTCTACCACCTGAGCCACAGTGTCACTTCCGGTTTTCTGGTGGTTTATTGGAGCAAGGAGTTTCACGGCCTTTCCTGCCCGGGGTAGCTTTGAACCATGATCCTCAGATCTCTGCCTCCTGAGTAGCTAGGATTACAGGCTCGAGCCACCAGCGCCCGACTCAAGTCTTGCCTTTATTTTTAGCTGCGAGACCTTAGGCAAGTTACTAGATCCTTCTGTGCTTCAGTTTCTACATCTAAAAATGGGAATAGCTGTGGTACTTAGATCACTAAGTTATTTTTCAGGTTAAATGGTATGCAATGTGTAAATCTTCCAGAAGAAGAGCTACAACATTCAATATACAGCTATTAGTTTTTACCAAAGTTATTTTCTATTTAAAAAAAAATTATTTGCTGTGAATTACTAAAATATGCCAAGGTTCTAAAAGTAAGGGTAACTAGAAAGAAAGGCCAGGGAGAGACCCAAAGGAATGCAGGGGAGAAAGAAGATAAGTTCTATGATGGGGAGAACTGGGCATACTTGAAGCACAAATAAAAGACCTTTTTATTTTATTTTTTGGTGCTGAGGCTTGAACTCAGGGCCTGGGCTCTGTCCCTGAGCTTTTGTGCTCAAGGCTGCTGCTCTGCCACTATGAGTCACAGCTCCACTTCCTGTTTTTCTTAGAGATAAGAATCTCACACACTTTCCTGTTAGGACTGTCTCCAGCCATGACTCTCAGATCTCAGCCTCCTGAGTAGCTAGGATTACAGGCATGAGCCACCAGCACCCAGTTTAACAAGAGGAATTGTAAAATTAAAACCCAGCTCTTCTAAGTTTGTTATTCATTCTCTAAGGAAAGAAGATGCACACGCAAAAAATTCATTTTGTTTTGACAGACTTCATTGGGTCGGTGCTTTCTATAGTTTTTCTTTCCATGCATGAAATGGGCATTTCTAGTCAGAAAGGAACTGTGTAGCAATTGTAGCCTGGGAGGGAGGGAGGCCTCATACGGATAGGACCTGCTTCAATTCCAGTTCTTTGAGTGGGAGCTGCTGCCACCTGCTGCCTTCAGTGGCTCACTGCAATCAATATCAAAAAGCATTTTTATCTGTCAAAATCCAGCCTTAAGGTGAACACATTTTATCATCTTCACAATATGGTTTAGAACATGCAGTACTAACTAAAAAAAGATTATATAGCTCTAATATGTTTCAAGTAATACACTTTCTAAATGGCAATGATTTTTCAAATCTAGAGGAGGAAGATATTTTGAATATGGTTTTCCAATTATATTTCTAGAGTAACTTGAGATGGGGTTCCAGAAATAAATAGTTCCAAAGAGTTAGAGCTAGAGAGAAAGAGATAGAAGAGGAAGATGAGAGATAGAGATAAATTGTTCTTCTGTATTTAATGAGATTGCAAACATTTTATATCTAACCTGGATAGAGGAACCATAGGTGTAAATATATGAATACAATCAAATCAAGCAATTCATAGGATGAGAAACATCATTACAAAGGATTTTCCACTAAATGGAAGGGTAGTTTAGTACAAGAAACCTCCATTTATTGCAATTTACCACATTAATGGATTTGTAGAGAAAAAGGCATTTTGAAAATGTACAGAAAACCCCCATGATTTGGTATTTAATGTGACAAACATACTATGCAATATTTTAATGGAATAGAAAATCCTTAACTAGCAGCAAACATTTACCCAAAAAAGCCTATAACAGGTAATATTCCAAAAGTGAAAAGTTAGAAACTTTACAATAGAAACAAGAAATATTCAATAAATATACCTGTTTCCAGAAAACATCGAAATTCCAAGCTAGGGAGAGATCATTTGTACAGATGTAATTACATACATAGAAGGTTTAGGGGACTCTAGTGATATGCCATTGGAATTGATAGAGTGTTTAATGAAGTACTGGGTCCAAATTCAATACAATAAGGTCAATGTATAAAACTAACAGTAACAACCAGGCACCATTGGCTCATGACTGTAATCCTAGCTATTCAGGAGACTGAGATCTGAGAATCGAGGTTCAAAACTAGCCCAGCCAGGAAAATCCATGAGTCTCATATCTCCAACTAAGCAAAAAAGATGTGGCTCAAGTGGTAGAGTGCTAGCCTTGAGCAGAAGCAGCTCAGGGACAGTGCTCAGGCCCTGAATTCATTTGCCAGAACCAGTGTGCCCATATGTGTGTACACACCCACACCCACACCCATGCACAATGTCAGAACAATGAAAACACAATTTTTAAAGCTGTGCATAATCTTAACATCATGTTATACAAATGAGTGTAGCACTATGCCCTATTCACATATAGTAATGAGAAAACACAATAACATGTAGGTATCAATTATCTCTGAATTAATATTTGAATTCAAAACTAATTCATGATATTGAAAGAGAGAAGAAATTTTAAAACTCAAGAGAGCCAGGTGCTAGTAATCCTAGTTACTCAGGAGACTGAGATATGAGGATTATGGTTCAAAGCCATCAGGGCAGGAAAGCCTATGAGACATTTATTTCCAATTAACTACCAAAAAAGCCTCAAGTGAAGCTATGGCTCAAATAGTAGAGTACCAGCCCTGAACAAAAAGCTCAGCGACAGTGTCTAGGCCCAGAGTCAAGCCCTAGGACTGGCACACACACACACACACACACACACACACACACACACACAAATACACACACACACACAAACACACACACACACACACACACATACACACACTTCAGAAAAGTAAAACCTTAAAGTAAACAATATCAATGGATGGCAAATATAAAACATTAGTATAATTGACATACAACTTTAAAATACAAGGATAAATGAAAAACTAGAAGATGTGGGGCTGGGAAAGTGGCTCAGTGGTAGAGTGCTTGCCTTGCATGCATGAGGCCTTGGGTTCGATTCCTCAGCACCACATAAGCAAAAAGAAAAAAGCCGGAAGTGGCGCTGCGGCTCAAGTGGTAGACAGCACCCAGGCCCAGAGTTCAGGCCCCATGAGTGTCAAAAAAAAAAAAAAAAAAAGAAAAACTAGAAGATGTGATTGGTATTATAAATAATCAATAATCATTATTATCCAGTATATATGAAAAATTTTGCAAGCCCAGAAGAAAAGTGATAATTCAATCGGGAATGGACAGGAGTCAATTGATAGAAAGGGAAGTGAGAACAGCTAAGAAGTGTACAACAGGTAAATTGAGCATGGTGGAACATGCCTCTAATCCCAGCTATTTGGGAAGTGGAGGCAGGAAGATTGTAAGATTGAGATAACCTAGGAAAAGTTAATAAAACTCTATCTCAAAACAAAATACAAATGAAATGGCTGGGGGCATGGCTCATGTGGTAGCGTACTTGACCAGTATGCTGGAGTATAACCCATAGTACTGCAAAAAATAAAACAAAAAAATTGTAACAAGTTGCTCACCTTCTTTACCAATTAGGAAATGAAAATGAATCTAGAGAAAGAGTAGTTCACACAGAACTCAACCACACTAATATTGATAAATTGCCAAGAAAAGACAACTTGACACCATTACCAAGGAAACTAGCCATTGTAAAACAACTGTGGGGGAGACTTTGGCATTTTCTAGTAAATAAAGATGTTAACACCTGTAAAACTGCTAGGCTGTACATAAGGAGAACATATAAGGATGTTAGTACTGAGATGTTCATACTAGCTAAACTTGGAAAACAGCCACAGTGTCCAGCAATAGAATTGATACATAATCAACAAGTAAAATGTGAGATTCATGAGCTTGTGCACTATACAGAAATTGTTAAGTGCCAAAATAGAAATGTATAGAATAAGGTATTAGTGGAAACATCAAGCTATAAAAAGGAATGTAAAATTTTGCCACATAATCTTCAGCATATATTTTGCCAAATTACTCATTAGAACTACATTTTGTTGTCGATATGTAAATGCATGTAAAGGCATAAACGTAGGGACCTGGTTGACTAATGTAAGGATGCCATTTATCTCTAAGGGAAAGAGAAGTGAGTCAATTTTTAAATATGACAGGCTATTTATGTTCAAGATTGGAGGCAAACATAAAACATTATTTCAAAAAGATCTAGTCTATATTCCTGCTTGCTGAACTCTACTGTATGAAACTTCTCTGGATCTTTATCTAGCATTTGTTTCTAATCTTGAATTTTCCAACTATTATATAATTGAATCTGTATGCTTCTGACTTGCAAGTGACTTAGGTAGTTTATTCAAATTCAACCAATCTTTGTTGATCACTGGGTAACAATCACTGATGTAAATATTAGAGATGCTACAGAGAAAAATCAAAACAAAACAAAGGAAAGCCGTGAACTGCTTTATGGCAAACTCTATTTGATAAAGCGGAGCATCCCTGGGTAAGAGCGCTTTCTGTGTGACAGCTGCGCCCTGCTCTGTGCTGTCCAGTGTGGCTGCACAGGCCACAGCTGCGTCCTCAGCATTTGCAATTACAGCTAATGTAACCGAGGAATTAACTTTCTATTTTATGTAATTTCATCTTCTTTAAATTGGACAGGACAGATATGAAAGGTGTTATATAGGTCATTTTTTGTTGCAGGAAACCTAATTGTCATCTAATGGACTAAAAGAGTTACAGAAATTACCTAAAGAAGCTTACCTTTTCCTTTAGTATATAGTTTTTGCCCTAAGCTCCAATTTGCTACTTATCATTGGAACTTACTGAGGGGCAAGTAGAAGAATTTCACATGATAATAAAAATTGAGTATATTTTGTTGGCTTTTAAAGAACCAAGGATATTTGACAATTTACCAGACAAAGAAATGACAAACTGGGAGAAACAAATTGAATGTATCTTTATAGAAGAGCTGTTGGAGAAATGACATAATACCTAGGAATCATATTTAAATATTGTAAATTATGAATAAAATCAACTCATCCTTAAATGATTAAATTAAGGTATAAATGTTTTTCTTTTATTTGAAAAATGTCTTCCACCTATGGATTAGAAAAGAATAGTAACTAAAATGAAAAATCTGGAAGAGAAATTCAAATAGATTTGGACAGACAGAAAAATCAATAGACTTAAGGATGTAACATTGAGCATTTTCAAGTCTGAAGAACATAAGAAAAAATGTCTGAAAAAAAAATGAAAGCAGAGCCAGAGGGACCTCTAGGACCATCAGAGGAACAACACATATACTATATGAATGAGTGAGTGAATGAGTGAATGATTAGAAAGAATGGGATAAATATAGAGAGGGAAGAGAACAGGAGAGGGGAGGGGAGAGGAGGAGAAGGATGGGGAGAGGGGAAAGATGCTTAGGTTACATAATTGCTTCTTCTTAGTCATTTGAACTCTGTATTAAGATATGAAGATATTGAGCATGATACATGTTAACCATTTTCTTGAAGTGAACATGGTCTAAGTAAAATGCAAATTGTTATTTTTTCAAGTTTTATAAAATTATCTTAAAAGTTGATACTGAGGAAAATTGTTATGTGTTAAACTCATGTTTTGTGCATGGCCTTTAGAATATATTAGCTTTATTTAATTTTAATTTTTTCTTATTTTTAAGTCAGTGCTAAATGTCTTGTACATCTAACATACATATTTGTATAATATATGATACATAGACAATCCTGTTATAATAAACATCATATATATGAAATAATATATATCACACATATATGATATATCATATATTGTATAGCACATACCATATACTATAAAAGATAATAATATAATATATTATAGTATATGGTATGGTATATATATCATATATATGTGATATGTAACAGATTGTTTTTTCTGGTCTTGGAGCTTGAACTCAGCCCCTGGATGCTGTCCCTGAGCCTTTTGTGCTCAAGGCTAGTGCTCTACCACTTGAGCCACAACTCTACTTCCAGCTTTTTCTGAGTAGTTTATTGGAGATAAGAGTCTCAGGAGTTTTCCTTCCCAGGCTGGCTTCGAACTGTGATCCTTAGATCTAAGAGTCCTGAGTATCTAGGATTACAGGCATAAGCCACCAGAGTTTGGGTAGATTTCTTGTCTATATATTATATATTGTTGCTGGGGTTGGTGATTGAAATCAGATCCTCCAACATGCTAAGTATGAATGAGTTTTACCACTGAGTTAACTCAGAACCTCAAACAATTTTCAGCTATATATTTTTTTATGGATAGGAGGAAGGAACTGGGTGTGAAGAGGTTTGGGAGAGTAGAATTCATTTTGTAAAATTGTCTTCATTTGGATTCCTGGATTCAGGCATTTTATCCTCTTTGGAAATGTAAACTTCTTATCCTTACAACAGATGTGGAGCAATAGACAATAAATACAGTAGGTGAAGCAAGTTCTATCAAATTAACCTCCCATTTTTGCATTGATGAAAACAAGCTTCTGGGTAATGGCTGCCTAACCTGAGAAAACTAGCTAGACATCTGACCCCTCAACCTCATGGCTCTCTTGTGGTACATGACTAAAGTTTGCAGCTAAACAGAAGCACCTTGCAAATTATACAATCCTGGAAGGTTGTGAGAATTTCATACATTCACCTTTAATCTTTCACATCTTCAAGCTATACACAAATCTCAAGGTTTCCTGTCACATCACAAGCTATAAATTACAGGCAGATCTGACCACTTCCCTCAGCTCTGCATCAGCAGATAGCTCTGCCACTTCCTCTCTCAAGGCTAACTATATTTGATTTGGTTCCACAGACAACACAAAAAGCTGTATAGCAAATCATTCTTCTTAGGAATCATTCTAAGCATGAAAACTTTTGCTTTTTAATGGCAAAATGTAAAAGCTGATTTTACATTTATGTAACATTTAATGTGAGGGTGTTTTTTTTTGCTTTTGCCAAAATAAAATGTTAGACATTAAAATATGAATTGCGTAACATTTTTGGTACCATAAATATTACATGAATTTTTTGTCATTTGGGACACTAGTTCCTTCTAACTCTTATCATCTTTTGCTTAATTTTGTTTTATTTTATTTTATTTATTTAGGTATGTATGTATGTATGTATGTATGTATGTCATGGGGCTTGAACCCTGGGCCTAAGCACTGTCCCTCAGCTCTTCAGCTCGCACCACTTCCAGTTTTCTGGTGGTTTATTGGAGATAAGAGTTTCATGGTCTTTCCTGCCCAGGCGGCTTTGAACCACGATCCTCAGATCTCAGCCTCTTGAGTAGTTAAGATTACAGGCATGAGCCACCAGTGCCCAGCTTATTTTATTTTTGTTTCTATTGTCTCCAATTCCTCTGTCACATCTCTAAAAGTTGTTCCCTGTGCTTATTATTGGTAGTTTGGAGTGATCATGTAGGCTGTGGGTGGGAAAAGGGGAGGGTCTTCCTTCCTTCCTTCCTTCCTTCCTTCCTTCCTTCCTTCCTTCCTTCCTTCCTTCCTTCCTTCCTTCCTCTTTCTTATTTCCTCCCTCCCTCTCTCTCTCCTCCCTCCTTACTTCTCTTCTTCCTCTTCCTCTTCCTCTCCCTTGTCCTCTTCCTTCTTCTCCTTCTCTCTTTCCAAACCCAGGACGTAGAACTGTCACTGATGCAGCACACATTCAGTAAATGTTATTGGCTGAACAAACTTCTATTTTCTCTCTTTAATGGTGAGTTCTGGACCATGTACCAATCTAGGTATCTAAAGTGAAGACCTTGATGTGACCCCAACCCTTGGGGCTGAGGCAATATCACTAGTCCTTTTAATTAGACAATAAGGCTTTACTGATTTTACCAGCCTGAAATTACTTGATTTTCACCTCTACTGCATTTCCACCAGCCTTTCTTTTACACTGTTGCAACTGTCTTTTGCCAGATACTTTCTGTGGACAAGCTCCTTCCAGTTTTCTCCAGTCCCATCTGTCCTCACATTTCCTGCTAAAGAAGACCAATTAAAATACACACTTGATTCAGCCTCTCTTGTGAGTAAGAACTAGCAATAGCCATCAACTAAGAAGCAGCTTCCAAAAAGCCTCTCCTCATTCTGTAGGCTCATTTTCCATGCTACTCTGGATAAACTTCAGCTCAGAATCACCACAACTTATACACAGGATCGCTGTAGCTGGTGGTGATGGGGAAGTTGGGTGAGGGGCGGGGGAGGTGCTGTGGTTCAAATGATCACATTTCCGCTGAAGTTCATGCTGGAAATGATCCCTAGTGCAGCCATATCAGGATGTGCATCCTTCCAGAGGTGACTAGACCATGAGCAACCTTCACAGATGGGATGAGTAACTGTATAAAGCACTGGAAGGTATAACTTCAATTGCTATTTTTCTTTTCATTCCTGCAACCATGTGAAGACAAATAGGTTTTGTTCCCATTACAGGAATCAGAGCTCAAGACACAACGTTACAAGGAGAGAGAAACAGGGTTCCCCAGACACCCCATGCTGGTACATTTTTATCTTGATTGCATCCTAATCCTTTCTTTAACCTCCTCTAGTTCTTAATATGTAACATTAAATTAGTGAATATTGGAGGAAAAATGTACAAGAGTAAGGAAACAATTATGAATGATATCTTTGGGGAAGATACCTTTTGTATGTATAAACATATGTTAAAATGTAGACATTTACATTATGTTTAGTGATGTTTTTGTTTCTTTGTTTATTTTGGTATCAGTACTGGGACTTGAATTCAAAGGCTCAAACATACCTTTGGCTTTTATGCTCAAGGTTGATACTCTACCAATTAAGTCACACATCCACTTCCAGCTTTTTTTTTTTTTAACTGGAGGTAAGAGTCTCATGAACTTTCCTGCCTAGGGTGGCTTTGAACTGCGATCCTCAGAACTCAACCTCCTAAGTAGCTAGGATTATAGGCTTAAGTCACTGGTGCCTTGCTTTGGAATTCTGTTTAAAACACCATATTACTGATTAAAATCCTGTAAATAAAGTGCCTTAAGCAGGTTAAAAGAAAAGGTTTTGAGACTTGATTGCATGTTATTGTTTCCATTCTGATTGTGAAATGTTGAATATTAATGAAGCCCTCAATAAGGGATTTTGTAGCAATAATGCCTCTTATTCTAGCTACAAAATAGCGGCTGCACTGCGTTATTGCACTTTTATCCTTGCACGCTTCCGGGAAAGCAATTAAATTGCCTTGCCACCTCAGTTTTAGAAAGCGAAAGGTTAGAAAACACAATAAAACTGAACATAATTTCCAAAAAGAATTGAAAGTCATTGGACTGTGAGATATTTGAAATCATATCAAAAAAGCAGAATTTATGGGCCCATGAGTTATGGAAAAGGAAATTGAATTGTGTTTTATTTTCAAAACACAACCACTAAAAAGATGTTTCCATAGCAACAAGGTCAATACCAGTAGCCATTACAGACCTCCTCCCCCCGTTTTTTTTTTCTGATAGTGGGTTTAAAGAGCCTTTTCAAATACCAGTTTAAAAGCCATATGAAAAAATACTATAGATTTTCTGAACATTCATTTGAACCAAAAATGAAGAAAATCACACATGGTGTATTGAATTTCTCATGTTTTATGGATTATAAGCATTCGTGACTGTTGTATTTTCAGAAAGAAGCCTGCTTGGCTAGCTGCTATGCCAACCCCTGAACATAGGATTTAATTAGCTCAATTGTAAATAGGGACAGACAGAAGTTGTTTGCAGTAGTGTTCAAACAGAAATAAAAGGTGGCACGGTATTTAAAATATAGTCCTTTAACATCTAAATATTGAAAGAGTTAAGTAAATATTCTGTTATTAAAAAACTTCAAATGTTCAGATAAAATATTATATAACTAGGAGAGGAAAATAGAGGCCATATTTTCTTTACAACCGAAACAAATGGCTCTTTTGCTACAAAATCAAAGAATTCAACTCCAGCAGGAAGTGAATTCTCTTCCTTTCTCCTGAGTCAGGTTGTACTGTCCATTGATCATCATCTGTACAACTTTATCTCCTCAACTAAACAGAATCCCTTTAGAGCAGAGATACTTTTACTTCCCTTGGTAGCATTTCACATGACCTCTTGTGTACAGAAATATTGAAAAAAATGTAGAGACGGAATTGTTAAAAAAAAATCACAAAATAGTAAAGTAACAGAATCTCTGATTTAATGTTAGAAATGATGTTAGTCTTTATATTCATGATTTTAATGTTTCTTATACTAAGAAGGAATAAGTCCTTATTCACAGAATCACCAACTGTTTAAAAAAATAGGTTATTTGCCTGGACAGTGTATCAATTTTTGCCCAAACTTGCCCATTCCCTGACAACAAGTTTGTGTGTATGTGTGTGTGTGTGTTGGTACTGGTACTGGGTTTGAATTCAGGGCCTTTGAACTGCCTTTGAGAATTTTTCCTCAAACTATGCCCTACCACTTGAACCACAGCTCCACTTCTGGCATTTTGGTGCTTAATTGTAAATAAGTCTCACTGATTTTTCCTGTCTGGGCTGGTTCTGAATCTCAGAGCTCAGCCTCCTGAATAGGATTGCAAGCACAAGCAACCAATGCTTGACCAACAATAACTTTCAAAGCTATTCAACAGATTCTAATGTGAAGCTAGAGTTGGAAATCATTGCTTTTCTGTCAGTCTTCTCCTGAGCACAACTGTTGATTAATTCATTTCCTAACTTTTCTAATTTACTTCCTTCTTGTTTTCTTATTCAATATTATTTCATGGTTCCTGTACATATCAAATCTATAACACAGTAATCAGTTACTGAGAGTCATTGTTATAGTAAAGTTGCAATTAAAATAGTTAAATATTTTATAATAAAATTTTTAGCTTAAAGCTAAAATGGGCTCTGTGAGGCTGGGGTGGGAGATTCAGAATTTGAGGCCAGCTTGAGTTTCCAAAAAGAGGCACTTTAAATATTAGTATTTATTATATTATTCATATTCATTTTTGTTGTTATAAATTTAGCTTTTGAAAGAGCTGAATATGGTACCAACACAATAGACATTAAATTAGTATCTATAAAATATATCCTTTTGTTCTTTCTTATCTTTCTTGGCTTATGTAATATCTTTATCCCTTATCTAGACAGCAAAATTCCAATAAATCTTTCAAGATACCAAATTTTCTTCTTTGAGCACACCCCCTTCTCCACCTGCACAAACCACTAAGAAATTCTTTTTGGTTTTGCCACTGTCCCCTCTTTCATGACACAGTGCATACTGACATTGTTTTTTCTTTTGTTTTTAAACAATTTAGGGACAACTTGCAATGGGTGATGATTTAGGGTACAGCATAGCCAAGAACTGTGGAAGCAATGGGCACTCAATGTTTACCAAATAAATGAATAAAATGGCATGATGTAATGAGTGAACTAAGTGTATTTCAGAACAGCTAAGGCTATAGGTTGATCTGTGTCCTCTCTGCAGTCATATGGTAAAGCCATAGCTCCAGTGTGCTGGCATTTGGAAGAGAGGACTTTGACTGGTAACTAGACTTATGGGAGGTCATGAAGTAGGTCTCCTGATGAGATTAGTGCCTTTATTAGCAGAGCCAACAGGGATCTTCTTGTCCTTCTTTGCCACCTGAGGACACCACAGGAAGGGGAAGAGGGACAAGGCCCAAACCCAACCACAATGGCCCTCTGATCATGGGCTTCCACCCCATAGAGCTATGAGAAAGAAAGTGTTTAAGCCACTCAGGTGCTGTGTAATGACAACCTGATCTACCTATGTACCTGTAAGTTAGGATTAAGTGAGGTTAAGGGAAGTTATAACAATGGCAGAACATATATGCTTTCTCTCTTTATTAAAATCCTCTAAAAACAGGTGTCCTTTTTTAAAAGAAAAAGACCATATTAAATGTAGTTAGACAAGAGGTAGGGTACAGGAATCAAATACAGTGAAAATAGGGGTTATATCAGGGGGGAAGAACATACAAAAGAGACAAAAGAAATCACAGAGTACATTATAAGTAGTTTAAATACAAAAAAACCCTCTTGTGTCCCTATCTTGGGGTTCATTTTGCTTAGCTTCATCTTATATGGTCATATGTGCCTAGTTTTTGAGCTTTTCTACTTGTCTGGTAAGATTCTCCTAGACATATACTAGTTATTGCAAATAATGGAAACAATGAGATCTATGTTTCTTTGGGCCTGGCTTACTTCACTTTTCTAATTTGGGGAGGGAAGGGAAATAACAAAATGCTGAAACAAGGATACAAGTTGACCCATTGTAACAATGAGATGTACAAGACACTGTGTTGAAAACGAACTTTACAACTTAGTCAGGGGAAGGGAATAGTTGGGGAGGTGGGGTGAGAAGGAATGGTAGGGGAAAAACAAAGGAGGGGTAACAATGCTGGAGAGGAAATACACTCATTACCTTGCTCATGTAACTGTAACCCCTCTGTACAGTATCTTTACAATAAATATATATTAAAAATGTAGTTAGAATAGATATTTCATATTTTCCTCCAAATTAACTTGAAGTAAAACAATATATATCTTCCTGATTAGCTATAAAACATGTGATAAACACATGCAGTTAGAAAGAAAGTAATATAGTAGAACAACTATTAATTGATGGGAGATGTAGGCTACATTGTCAATAAGAGCTATTTGCCAGATTTTTTTCCTTTTTCCTCAGGTACCATTCATTGAAGACAGTGCTCCTCTCCTTGCTTTAAACCATGGCTTAAGTTAATTTCACTTTCTCTTATTTAATATAGAAAATATATTTAAGTGACCATATACTAATAGACTAATACATTAGTCATTTCTTCCACAAATGTTTATTATGCATTGTGCAACACCAACTCTGTGGTTTGCTTATAAGCATCAACCCTGTACTTTGTATAAGCAAACCTTCACTTCCAATTTTCAATGATGAATAATAACGTTTGAAAAATTGGAGAACAAATACCAAATTGGCAACATTTTACCTGATTAAATAACATTAATAACAAATATCAGTCAGGCTGGGAAGGTGGCTCAGAGGTAGAGCGCTTGCCTTGCATGCATGAGGCCCTGGGTTCGATTCCTTAGCACCACATAAGCAGAAAAAGCCAGAAGTGGTACCCTGGCTCAAGTGGAGCACTAACTTGAGCCGAAGAGCTGAGGGACAGCACCCAGGCCCAGAGTTCAGGCTCCACGGCCAACAAAAAAATTTTAAAAAAAATAAGAAAAAAATCAGTTAACTTTGACAATTAGTTAAATGAAAAAGCACTTTAACAAAAAATAATTAAATAATACAATCAGAAGAGAATAAAAGAGAACTTTCATAGTGACTTGGAGAAAACATAGAGAATTTGAGAAAAATACACATTTCTGGAGAGAGTTATATAGCCCAGGCTGGCCTTGAAGTATGGATTGTCCTATGTCAGTTTCCAAAGTGCTGGGTTACAGGTATTCAAACCTGGCATTCTAATGTCTTTGTTCTTCTCATTTCTGTTTAAACTGCTGAAATTTTTAAAAGACTAAATCAAAATTCATAATCTCTTCCTGGGGCCTGGAAGGTAGCCCAGTGGTAGAATGCTTGCCTTGCATGTATGAAGTCCTGGGTTCAATTCCTCAGCACCACATAATCAGAAAATGTCAGAAGTGGCACTGTGGTTCAAGTGGTAGAGCACTAGCCTTGAGCTGAAGAGCTGAGAGACAGTGCCCAGACCCTGAGTTCAGTCTCCACGACTGACAAAAATAAAAAAAGTAAAAAAATTTTAAAAATCACTTCCTTATTCCAGTTCTTAGGATGGCTATCAAAATGTCAAATAAACTTGCTTTAATCTTTTTAGTGTTCAAACAAAAACTGCACATTTACTTATCTGTAATTATACTCTCATGTGCTGAAGGCCTAGGGTATATCTGATTACATTTCTGCATTTCTGTCATCTAAGTATCTATGCAAAACCTAGCAATTAAAGAGAGACAAGTGTAACAAAACTTACATGTGTGGACCCAATGAAATTACCCTTGTCATTACAATTCCGAGTATCAGAGTTGTCAAAACTGTGGAAATAAAGGATATCTGCAAAAGAAAATGAAAACAACATTGGTGAAGAATACAGATTACTTTATTCAAAATATTTTTTTACTTGGGTAAACATATGCATAGAGTGCTTTTATCCTTTAGTGGTTTATAGTCTCATAGATTCCTATTGATAACCTAAGGACTATAATTTCTTATCAGGTAACAGTCTTTGTCCCCTAACGCCACAAGATAAGCAGTGTTCAAATATGATTTGTGATCTTCTAACATGGCTTCAGACCTGTTTAGTGGCTTTGTGAATAAAGAGTAAAAGTGAAATTACGCTTCCTTTTATCTCCTAGCTTTAATTTAATGTGTAGACTTGTGCCATTTTTCTTCCTATAATTGTTTCCTCTCTGCCTGTGCTTTGCCCATATTTTCTCTTGCAGTACAATGGACATACCACCTTCTGGCACTTCCGCTTTTCACTCTGTTCCCTAGCTCCATTGGCTCTATACGCTGTCACGGTTTCAACCAGTTAAAATATAAATGGCTCTAAGTGCACATTAGCTTTCTGCACTCATTACCTGGGTTTCAAGTCTTAATTTTAAATCTAGATTTCTTCCTAAGATAACTAAAAAAACATATTTTGATGTGATTATCATTCTTTGTTCTGTAATTTGTTAATGTTCAATTAGAAAGAAATTCCTAGTATGAGTCCATTGATCTCTTGAGAAACAGATTCAATATAGACAAGCTTACACAGCTGGAAAGTGACAGAGAGGGATTCAAATCTAAGCACTTTCTACAGATCAAGTCTTCTTCTGACTGTGTTTGGCTCACTGGGAATTTTAAATACTTAGATATTTAACTATGATACTTTCAAGGGACATTTAGAGGAAAACGTTCTCGTATTAATAATACTGGTAGTCTTCTTTTCATGAATACTTTCTTTCTGCTCCCAGAAGATAATATTTGTGCTTACACTGAATAGGTGAAAGGAAAAAGTTAAATTAGTCAGATATTTAGTACATTATAAAATCCTCTTTTGATACAAAATTTGGCATAGCTTTTGGTTACTGATGGAGGGAAAATTCATGGTGGTCAGGATACTCTTAAATATCATTTCTATTCTCGACTCTACTTAGAAGGAAGGGCTAATGACTAGATACAAATATCACTGATATTTAATGTTTTAAATATTACAGCAAAATAAAGTTAGATCAACTGTTAGAAACTTCACACTCAAAGGCAAAACTATCATATGAAAAATTATCTCCAAAACTTCATCAGGCCATGTATGGTAGTACATTCCTATAATCCCAGCGCTTGGAAGGCAGAAGAAAAAGAATCATAAGTTTGAGACCAGCCTAGACTTGCTAGCAAGTTCTAGGCCAGTTTGGGCTATATTTTTAGACTTTGTTTTAAAAATCAAAAAATAAATGAAAAACCATTTAGACACAACAACAAAAATTTCTTTTGTAAAATCTTGAGAGTAAGGGAATAAAATGCAGCCTGATAAATGACATTTTGAATAGACGACTTTCTTAGATGATTTGCTTGGTTTCATTAGAAAAAGTTTAGTGTTTCTCTTTTACAATACATACAAAATATGGTCTAAATCATTAAGGATTAATTAATCAATACATCAACACTAACATTTGCTGAATAGAAATTAGGAATAATAGACATAATATACAAATAAAAAGACTTAAAGCCATTGACGTGATCCATCCTTACTTCTCAGTTTAATTTATTATGTTAATTTTTAAATAATCAATGGATACAGAGAAATTTAAGTTATATGGATTAATGGATACCATATAATATTTGAGACATGTATTCATTGTATAAAGTTTAAATCAGGCTTAACATATATCTCTCTTCAATCATTTAGCATTTTTTGATTGCGTAGTTTAAATTTAAATTGTTTAAACTATCCACAAAATAATAGAACACTTCCCATTAGACATGCTTTAAGCATAGTTCTTTGCATGTTCTAAGTTGTCAAATGCACTGTTGGACCTCAGCCGGTGTGTCTCCCTTAGAGGAGACAGTTAGTCACTCTAGCAAAACTGTAAGTAAATTAAAAACAAAACAAAACAGTAATAAATACTATAATTAAGAACTTTGCCAAACTGACTGCAGGCCAGAAAAAGTAATGAAGGTAAGTAACAAAGCTCATTTCTATGTCTATTTTTTAAAAATATAAAAATTACCTTTCCAAGCTTTGCTATGTTTCGGTACAAGGACAAAGGCAGAGTAAATGTAACGGTGGAAAGCACAATAATGAAGTGTCGGCCAATAAACACATTTTCAGGATCAACTACAATGAAGTAAATATTATTTAGTATTTGCAGGTACAAGGAAACATCAGAAGACTAGAAGCATGGCTCAGATGTTGGAGGGCCTGTCCAGCATCCACAAAACCCTTGATTCAAGCCCCAGTGCTGCTAACCACAGCACAACATAATACAACAAATCAAAGTAACACATTAGTATCAAATTAACTTATCAAGCATTCATTATGACAACATAAACTTTTCATGAACAACAAAAATTTTGTTAATAAACTCCAGAACAAGAAGAAAAAATAGAAATAGAAATAATTTAAAGAGAAACATACGTTTCAAATGACGATATACAATTTTATACTTATTTTAATATTTTAATTGTCTCATAATTGGATTCTCCCTGCTCTCCAAACAGACTCATGATTTAAAAAATATAATCATCATATGTGAAAATTGAACAGGGAGTGGAATTGTCTGAGAATGTTCTTAGTAGATTTTTAAAAGGCAAGCAAGCAAACAAGCAAGTGAGCAAGAGAGAGAAAAAGAAAGAATGAAAAGTAAGCAGCAACAAATGTTAACCAGGATATATGGAGAGGAAAGGCACACATAGACACTGTTGGTGATCATGTAAATTCATTCAGCCATTTGGAAATCAGTATGGAGGATTCCCCTGCCAAAAAATTCCAAAATTAGAACTATCATATGATTCTGCTATGTCACTCTTGGATTATACAGTTGAAGAATATAATTAGAGAGTACATTTCTTGTGTACTCACTATTTTACATATGTAACTGTAACCTCTCTGTACATCACCTCGACAATAAAATTAAATAAAAATAATATAATTAAACACAAGATAGATACCAGAATACCTATATTTCTTGTGGCACTTTTCACAATATGCAATTAGTTTAGGAGCCTATCAACTAAAGAATATATATACACACACACACACATATCTATGGTTATATATATGAATATATATGAACATATTCAACACACATATCTCTTAAACCCTGCAGAGTCTTATTTTTACTTACCTCCTGGGATTCTTTGAAAAACTTTGCTCAAAGTATCTCCAGCAATTATGTTGTAACTTATCATAGCTAAAAATATCATTAAAATGAAAGTCATCAATAAATGATCAAGTACTTTATCTCAGATATTTTAAATGTCATCAATTATTACTTTCCACATATTGATATAATCTCACACTTTTACAAATGTGGTATGGTTATCAGTTTGTACAACTTTAACAAATTTAATGTACCATATCAATTTGCTTTATAAGAAAATTTTACTTTATACATTGATTGTCCCAGAGTACCCTTAAACGATGAACTGTGGAAGACATTTAAAATGCAATTTATTTCATGGCTAAAGTTGAATGTCCACAGATGTACTGCTTAAGTGAAGAATAACAATAATAAATTTCAAAGGTACCAAAGTATCTCCTCAATTGAAAATGCAACATTTTAGGGGAAATACATTCTTATTGACTTGGCAACATACAGATGTAACTGTTGGGATGAGTTTCTATGATATTGATATAAAAATAAACTTAATTTGATTATTAGCTTATACTAAAATTTTATCTATTTACAAAGTGTCAGGTAACACTTCATGATTGTGGCACAAACATTAGGATGTTGATCTCATACATGGCTTTTACAAATCCTTAGTTAAAAAAAAATCATGCATTGGGGCTTGGAAGGTGGCTCAGTGGTAGAGAGCTTGCCTTGCATGCACGAGGCCCTGGGTTCGATTCCTCAGCACCACATAAGCAAAAAGAAAAAAGCCAGAAATGGTGCTGTGGCTCAAGTGGTAGAGTGCTAGCCTTGAGCTGAAGAGCTGAGGGACAGCACCCAGGCCCAGAGTTCAGGCTGCATGACTGGACCCCCCCCCCCAAATCATGCATTGAGTCTTAAGAGAAAGTTATTACTTCTTTCATTCACTTTCAGTCCCAGATCACTTTATTTTTATGAAATAAGGAGCACTCAAACATTAATCAAATGAAAACCATCCTCATTTTATTTCAGAAAATAGTCCCAAAGGACCTGAAAATTAGGAAGAAAATGGTAAACAATAAAAACATTTAATTTGGAAAGTATTTCAACTGTTAATTTTTTTAAATGATTCCTAAGGTGCTATTACACTATTTTCATTTAGAAACGAGTTAATGCCTATCATGCTAGCAACTCAAAAGGCTGAGATCTGAGATTTACTGTTCAAAGCCAGCTCAAAATCCATGAGACACTTATCTCCAATTAATCAACAGAAAGCTAGAGCTAAAGATGTGGCTCAGGTGGCAGATTGCCAGCCTGATTGAAAGAGCGAGGTGAGATCACCAGGCCCTCAGTTCAAGCCCCAGCTCTGGCACAATAAGAACAACATCATCAACAATAATAAAATTATTGCATGATAAAAGACATAATTCAAATATGCAACTTCATAATTATCTTACCTATAAAAGGATACAAAAATTGTAGGACAGAGAGGAGAAGATATCCTGGAAAGCCAAAGGTTTTGTTAACCAAAGACTGGTAGGTGTCTGTCCCAGAGAGAGCCCCTCCTTTTATCAACAAAACAAGGGAAAAGTCTGTGGGGGGAAAAATGTCAGAATACACATAATTTTATTTAATTGCCACCCAGAAAGAGAAAAAATTTAAAAAAAGTTTATTTCACATTGCAGTATTCTCAAGACAAGGCTTACATATTTCATAAAGGTGTTTTGTGAAGTGCAGTATTTTCAGTTGTATATTTTTCAATCAAGATACAAATATATGTAACATATCTAGGCAATGGTTTGGACAGAAGAGGATTACAGATGAGATTCAATGTACCAGGGCTCTATTTTTCGTTCCTCACCCTATAAAGTAACCACTGTTACCAGCTCTCCAAGTAATGTCACATTGGTAGTCAGGCACTGTATAGGTATTAAAGTATGAAGACTATGATTGAAATTTCATTAGTATTTCAGAAACTAATAGATTTAGGACAGCCAGAGTTTGTATGTATGAGTGTGTGTTTTAAGTAAATAAAGTTAGTAACAATTTTTTTTTTTTTAGTCAGTCGTGGGGCCTGAACTCTGGGCCTGGGCGCTGTCCCTCAGCTTTTCAGCTCAAGGCTAGCACTCTACCACTTGAACCACAGTGCCACTTCAGTTGTTAGTAACAATTTTAAAGCTACTATGGTTAAGAGAACTTTACAGCATGGTCATTGTAGTTCCAATTATAGAATTAAAGTCAAGGATAAAAACATATAGAGGTTAAATAAAGTTAATTCCTCTCTTCTATTCAATGCAGTGTCTTTACTGGATGACATTGCAGTTGTGTTGAGCTTTACAATTGTATATACAAGGTGTTGTATTTGTTCTCTTTTCTCTTTCTTTCCATACTCCATTACACTGATTTCCTTCCTTCCTTCCTTCCTACCTTCCTTCCTTCCTTCCTTCCTTCCTTTCTTCCTTCCTTTCTTTCTTCCTTCCTTCCTTCCTTCCTTCCTTCCTTCCTTCCTTCCTTCCTTCCTTCCTTCCTTCCTTCCTTCCTTCCTGCTTTATTGCTTCCTTCCTTCCTTGCTTTTTTGTGCCAGTACTAGGGCTTGAACTCAGGGCCTTTGCGCTGAGGCTCAAAGGGGAGCCACATCTCTCCTTTATGGCTTTATTTTTTGGTGATTTTTTTTAAACGTAAGAGTCTTATGGACTTTTCTGCCTGGGCTGGCTTTGAACCATGATCCTCGGATCTCAGCCTCCTTATTAGCTAGGATTATAGATGGGAACAAATGGTATCTGACTGATTTCTTTGTATCCCGTAAGTTGGAAATGCATCAAGATACAAAGAAGAAAATACAACATCTGCAGTATAGTTTCTATTTCCATTCTGTCTCTTGAATCAGTGAAACTTTTTTATCCAGTTCACTAACGATGTCCAAGGTGATCTATCCAGTTGCTACTTCCTAAACCTTAATCTTTAATGATTTTCGCTGCCAGTCTCCCCCCTCCTCCCTCCTCCTATAATCACTCTCTCCTAGAACTCTTTCATTCTAGCACTTTTTCTCTTAGTTCCTGCTTAGTTTCATCTACTGTCTCCTTTGATATTTATTATATCACTTTTTTTCTGGGTCTTCTTCAACCATTTCCGTGTTTTTATTGGCCTGTTTGTTTCACCAGTTTCTTTTATTCTGTATATTTGGGCTTTTTTCTCACTTCATAATACACTATTCTGATTACATTAAGCCTGTGGTTTTAATTGTCATACAGCTGTGATAACACCTAAATTTATGTCTGAAGCACATGCACCTCATAACTCTAAACTTCTGTGTCTCCCTGTTACCTTAGAGATGATCTAGGTAAGCCAATTTTAAGTGTCCAAATTCTTGTTTTGGTATTTGTATTGGAATTTGCTTTCTTTTTTCTTTTTTTTTTGGGGGGGGGGTCCAGTCATGGGGCCTGACCTCTGGGCCTGGGCGCTGTCCCTCAGCTCTTCAGCTCAAGGCTAGCGCTCTACCACTTGAGCCACAGTACCACTTCTGGCTTTTTGCTTTTTGCTTATGTGGTGCTGAGGAATCGAACCCAGGGCCTCAGGCATGCAAGGCAAGTGCTCTACCACTGAGCCACCTTCCCAGCCCTGGAATTTGCTTTCTTATTCACTTTTTCCCCAGTTGGTGAATATCAGCAGAAACCTAGAACTTCCCTGGGCTTATTGATATTCCTTACTTTCTGTATTCTTTGGTCTCCAAGATCATTAACTATTAGTATCAAAGAGTAGCTCCTAATTTCTAATCTTTAACATGATTTATTCAAAGCCTTGGCTTTTATAATTTCTTGCTGGAATTGCTGCAATCACTTTCTTTCAGTGCCTTTTCTTCATTAACCCACAGATACTTCTGGTTTCCCCTCCCTACAGAAACATTCTGACTTTTATCCCTCTTTCAAGTGGCTCTTCTGCTATAAATTCTCTAGGGAGATCTAGTGTTTTCTATATACATAAAATGCTTTTCATAAGAAATTACATTTATTATCTCTGTAAGCCTTTCTGCAGTAAGTAAGCCAGCCTTACAGTATTTGGGAGGATTATGGTGTTGAAATGCCTATCCTATGCCTGGTGTCACCTAGAGGCTAATGAATGAGAAGTTGTGCTATTCCCATTTATCTTTGATGGACTTCACTTAGTGGTTGGCAAAGCATTGTATCTGGACTCAGGTACCAATAACAGCTCTAAGACTCTATAAAATATGTTCACAACTTTTCTGTGTGCTAGATCTTTTTCCAAAACTCATTTGATCTTTACAATCACACTAAGAAGTGGTTAGTATCTCATTGAATGAATAAAAAGGTAAGGCACAGGAATTTAGTTCAATAGATGAACTCCACTTTGCTAGATATGAAAAAAATCAGGATGTAGGCTGGGGTTTGAGTTAGTTCCACAGTCTATACATTTATTTAATCAATACCCCAACTCTGGGTCAGTAACTGCAGATTTGTTGTAAGCCATTTAAATTGAAGTCTCAGTTCCCTCCTCTCTAAAATAAAACATCTGCCTCATTGAATCAGGATTAATATTGTGGCTGCAAGTTGCTCAGCATTGAGACAGTCCTGCAGAGATGGTAATGATTATCATTAGAAGGCAGCCTTTGCATCTACCTCTGCAAGTCCTTCGAACTCCTCTCTCTCCTTGCTGAATAACTCCTCACACTCTAGCCACAATAAAGCACTAGCACATTTCCCTATGCCTTTCTACATTTCCATCTGCTTACAGTACCCATCCATTTACTGTCTAACTTAAATTTTTTCATAAACAAAGAAACATGCTCCTTGTCATAATATTCCTTGGAGGCTGACTTAAATGTCAGTGTCTGGATCATCATGTACAGGTCTTTATTAAGGTATTTTTCATGATATAATTATGCATGCATTTTGGTCTCTCTGATACACTATGTAAGGAGCTTCATAGATAATTTTTTATTATTATTATACTGGTGGCAGGATCATTCATTGAGACAGTAATGACCTGTATGTATTTGATGAATAAATTAATGGCAGTATAGTAGAGTTAGCTGTCTAACTTTAATTTAATGTGGTAAGTGGCATAATAAAGAGAGATTTTAAACTATTCTACATGCAGAAAGGATACAGCAATTAATTCCTACTTCCTTTGCTTAAAACTAAGAAATGCTCCCCCAGAGGTGTGTCTGGTTGGATATAACTATCTCACCAGGTGGAGAAGGAAAAGAATATCAGATAGGAATACCAACATCAGGAAGGCAGTGTGAAAGAATATTCCATACATGTGGAATGGAACAGTCTATAATGGCTAACAGAGAAGGTGACTGGCTAGAAAAAATTAGATATGACACTGAAAACTAAGATTGCTGAGAAAGGAAGGAAGATTTAGATATTGTTTTGTCATTACAGCAACTTAGAATGTTTGGAATGGGAGAGAAACAGAACTGAGGCTGAAGTCTTAAGAGAATTCTGTAACAATATGGAAGACTCATCAGAGGGAGGGCAGACGCAAGGAGGAAAGCCAGGGAGGACTTGACTCACTGTGAAGACTGAGAGGCCATTAGTAACATCAGAAATGCCATGAAGGGTTAGGTAAAGAATTGGATGTTAGAGGTGAGAATGCTGAGTTTTTAAAAAAAAATCAAAGTTTATTATTTACAGTTCCCAATTTTAAGACTCAAGTAAATAACAAATGTAAGTGTTTATCTGCTTGTAAAATAGTCTATAAATATATTCTCTTCAAAGATTTATGTTTTCTTTTTTCTCCCTCTCTCTCTCCCTCCTTCCCTTCCTCTGCTCTCACCCTCTTATGTATGTATGTATGTATGTATGTATGTAGATATTTTGCTGGTCCTAGGGCTTGAACTCTGGGCCATGTCTCTGAGCTTCTTTTACTCAAGGCAAGCACTATACCACTTGAGCCACACCACCACTTCTGGTTCTTTGAGTAGTTTTATTGGAGATAAGAGTCTCATGGACTTTCCTGCCAGAGCTGGCTTTGATCGGTGATCTTACAGATCTCATCAGTTGGGAAAGGTGTTTATGTCATGAATTACTTATGTATAGTATGATTTAGGTTTAGTAACTGAACATTCTTCTCAAATTCTGAATCTGAGGTGATACCTTTTTCTTAACTTTTCTGTTTACTTGTTTATAATGTGTAACGGTTTTCAATGCACTTATGCTATGAAATTATACCTGAGCAGTAATTGTCAACACTGACTGACTAGGAAACAGGAAAATTTAAAAAGGACAAAGGTAGATACTTGAGTAGGCTTTTAAAAAATGTGATAAATGCTATTTTATGCGATTAAGTACAATGCAATTTTTTCAACCTAGTAACTGTTAATAAGCACAAAGCTATGGGTCCCAGGCTACCAAGTAATAGGTCTTAAACTATAAATAGCTAGAAGCAGCTTAGGTCTTGGGGGAGGGGTAAAAAGAAGGGAAAGCCGGGCACTGGTGGCTCACGCCTGTAATCCTAGCTACTCAGGAGGCTGAGATCTGAGGATCGCGGTTCAAAGCCAGCCCGGGCAGGAGAGACTGTGAGACTCCTATCTCCAATAAACCACCAGAAAACCAGCAGTGGCACTGTAGCTCAAGTGGTAGAGCGCTCGCCTTGAGCTGAAGAGCTGAGGGACAGTGCCCAGGCCCAGAGTTCAAGCCCCACGGGGCTTGAAAAAAAAAAAAAGAAGGGAGGAGAACAGTCCAATGACTCTACAGCTTTGGATTGGTATCTATTGAATACTTTATTGCTTCTTCCTTAGCCAGAGGGATGATGTTATTAAGTGTTGGATTAGAAAGTCTGAGACTTTTTTAAAAGTTTTTTTTTTTAAAGGCTAGATTACCAGAAACAGAGCTGGGACCAATCCCTTGACATAGAGTGCTCTCAGTAGTACTGAGATGGAAGGAGAGGCCAGAAAACTAGCTAAGGGTTCCATTTTGGTGGAGACTAGTGGTACTTTAGCACCATGGTGTTGGCACTCTGAAGCTCTAACTGCACTACATATTGGGCCCTTTTGAATGAAAGGAGCCTGGCTTCTGGATTTCTATCATTCAGTCATCAATTGAAGACTATAGGGAAGCAGGTATGGTATCACAGGAAGATGAATCTATTGAGTTCCAGACACTACTCCAGAGAGAGAGGCAGCTGAGGGGCTCTGCCACAAGTTGGTTCCAGGGGATCTAGTTGCTCACTGTGGTTACCACAGCAGAATAACCCTGTCAATGTCTCTTTTATGATCATTGCCTCTATTTCAGTGATCCTAAGCCGCCATGTTTGCCATAAGATGGTAGGAAGAGAATTTTAGGAGTAGTAAAGTCTACATTTAGCTGGAGAGTGACCATGATATATACAGAAATGGAAAGAAGGAAAGAGGTTTAAAAGAAACATAGACTGTGGGTTGGGAAGGTGGCTTAGTGGTACAGCGCTTGCCTTGCATGCATAAGGCCCTGGGTTCGATCCCTCAGCACCACATAAGCAAAAAGAAAAAAGCCGGAAGTGGTGCTGTGGCTCAAGTGGTAGAGTGCTAGCCTTCAGCTGAAGAGCTGAGGGACAGTGCTCAGGCCCAGAGTTCAGGCCCCATGACCGGACCCCCCCCAAAAGAAAGAAACATAGGCTGCATGTTTTTCCCCATTTGTAGCAACTAGAATGCACCTATAAATCTACATGTAAACAGACTGGATGATTAATATATATGTGTATGTATGTATATATATATATATATAAATCATAAACACACATACACACAGGGACATGATATATTATATAAGACTCTAGACATTGTCTGAGGCCAAAGGAGGATATGTATAGGAGCCGTAGACAAAGGCTCAATAGCTATGTGCATATGGTCATATAAAACAAGGTTTTATGAAATGAACTCCGAGAAAAGAAAACAAGAGATGTTTTTTTTAGTTGCCATTGTTGCTTCTTTTTGCTTTCTTTTCTTTTTGTCTTATTAGTTCATTTGTATTTGGGAGGGTAAGGGGGGCACAGAAAATGTAGAACAACATTGGTACTCACAAGTAAAATGAATTGTACATCTTGTGGGTGGGAGGGAGAAACTGGAGAGAGTGAGGGAAGGGGAGACATGGTTCAAATAGAGTTGTACTGTTACCTGAGTTATATCACTGTAACCCTTCTGTATATTAGCTCTACAATAACAAGAAAAAGAAAATAAAAGAAAGGCAACCTAAACAACAACAAAAAGTGTTTCTGCTGCCCTGAAGGCATACAGGGTGGGGGTAGGGTGGGGAATAAGGGCAAGTCGATCAGAAGTTTGCAGGTGAACCCTGCTAATTGAGCACTGTGCAAACAGGGCTGTCAAAGGGCACTCCAATGCACCTGCCCACAAGACCTTGCTGTGCACTGTCAGTGGTGTCCTTCCTTAGTCTTCACCAGCTTGAATGTGACTTTCCCATCTACCACTTTCCATATAAATAAAAAAAAATCACGTGGAAAGGATTTAGGATCTTCTACTCTTTCTAATCTGTTTAAAGGATTAATATGAAAAGTAAATTGCCTAAGACGTAATGTTTAAATTCTTTAGTATCCTTTGATGCACTTCTTGATTAGCTAGGAAGTCCAGTTGTAGGCAAAAGTCATTTGCAGTCTGAAATGCAGGAACACTCAATTATGTGATTTTTTTTACCTGTAAAATATGAAACCCAGAATAAAAGCAATATGCCCAATGGAAATCCAGCTTCCTTCATTGAATATGGGAGCCCTGGGTGGGGGGAAAATTCCATATTAGTAAGACACAGAGATAGAGACATTTTCCCCAATTCTGATGCATAATAGTTAAATTTACATATGCTCATGACAGATTTCTAAGCAGTACATAGGACAATCCTAAAATTAAATGCTAGCATATTAATATTTATTCCAAGCTATGGTGTCATTCAGTTAGAAACATGTCAAGAAAGCAGATGATGGGATGAGAATAAAGCAAGGAATGAAAATCAGATGTCAATTTATACAAATGTCGAGGGTGACATAAGTCCTAGAATGCAGAGAGAGTAGTGACATCAAACTTTTCTTATGTACTAGCTTAGAAAACAGCATTTGATAAGAAAAAGTAGCATTATGGGATATTATGAAAGACTGACACTGGAATCAAATCATGAAGGAAATGTCAGAAAAGGGTTCATGCAGAACTATTTTTGATAAAGCTAAAGGATGGATATACAATTATTTAATATAATTTTGGAAATCTGAACAATTTTAGATTACTGTCAAAACATTCAAGATAAAAATAATTTAAATATCTCCACTCAAAAAAACATTTTTTTTTCTTTTTTTGTTGCTCATGGGTCTTGAACTCTGGGCCTGGGCACTGTTCTAGCTCAGCTCTTCAGCTCTAGGTGAGCTTTCTACCGCTTGAGCCACAGTGCCACTTCAGGTGTTCTGGTGGTTAATTGGAGATAAAAGTCTCACAGGCAAGCCTGCCTGGGTTGGCTTTGAACTGCGTCCTCAATTTCAGCCACCTGAGTAGCTAGGATTATAACCACCAGTACCTGGCAAATCTTGTTTTCTGAAAAGACTTCTCTTTAATCTTTGTTTTAAACTACTAAGCATAATGTAGTGTTGGTGATTTTTCATGTTGCTGGAATATTCATATCAGGAATCAATTCTAGGAATCCACCATGCAGAATTTCCCATATCTCTACAGTGTATAGAGGAAATATTTTTGTAGCTTTTTCCCCCCAGTACTAAGGTTAAAACACAGGGCCTTGTGTGCTTATTAGACAAGAGCTCTACCATTTAAAACAAGTTCCAGCCCATGGCAAGTAGAATTTTAAAGAGATTTTTCCACTACTGTTTGTATTTCACATCAGGTACTTCCAATTTGTGTACCAATTTTTAAAAGACTATATATGTACAATCCAAAGTCCATCAACATGTGGAAAAGTAAGAAAAATAGTGCCAGGCTGAGAAGCGCAAATTTTCAGGCCATTAGAATGACAAGCTTTGTAGTATAAAGTTACATTCCTAGTATTGTAGCTTGCCAGATTTTATTTTTCCTTGTCTTTTCTAAATTGGAATGCTTTCAAATAACAAAAGGAATAATAATCACCCTCTGCAGGTCAGAGGAAGAATGCGGTCAGCTGTTTGTGTGTGTTGGTGAAGTGGGAAGGGTATGACCCCCAACCCTATCTTCACAATGGAAAAAAAGAAACTAGAAAGACTGTTATGGAAGAAAATGGAAAAGGCTTTTGTGGAAGAAAATCATCATGTTTCTCATTCAATTTTTTCCCTTTTAAAAAATAAACCACAACACCAAAGTAGCAGCATACTAAGTTTTAAATATGACCACTTTGTTTAAAATAGAAAACAAAACCAAAACAGAACACTCACCTATTATACCAGATCCTATAATAGAGTTGACAATATTAAAAACAGCAGCAGACTGACAAGATTTCCCATTGTGCTCCTGCTCAGAAACCAGGGTTTCCCGGTCATCCAGATCCCCCTATTTCATGGATCAATGGGTTAGTTTACTATTTACTAGCACACACAAAAAAGTGAACAGTGTCAGACAAATATGCAATGCAAGATTGTAACAAAATATTGATGCTAATATGTCAGATCGATGGTGAGAATAAAATGATGATGAGTAAGAGCTATCAAACCCACAGGTTTGTAAGCAACTCCACCCTCCAGGGTCCTCTTCACAGCTGTCCCAAATGCTTACTTAGAAGGACCTGACAACAACTCTACAGGGCAGGAGGGATTAGGGAGTCAACATTGAGATGCTGTGACATTAAAGAGGTAGTATTGAAAAATCCTTGCCAAGGCGAGGGAGGGAGGGGATTTTAAAAATCAGTTAAGTCAGATAAAGACATTTTTACTTTTCTTTCTGGAAAACTTTCTGCAGGGCGAAGCCAAGCCCCCAGATGAAGGTAGCTGACCTTCGGTCGCAAGGATGGAGCCAGCAGAACTGGCTCAGAGCCTGTCCCGGTGTCCAGCGTTACCTGGGATGGGGTGAGGCGCTGCTGCCCCTGGTAACCCATAGCTGGGCCGAGGTCTGGAGCACGTGGAAAGTTCTGGGTTGGGGAACCCCGGCTCTGGCCCTGACAGCTTCCTTGTCCTCCTGGCACAAACACCACTTCTAGGTTTCAGGCACAGAGGTGGAGCTGCAGGGAGCCAGCGGTCGCTGGCTGGACGCTCTGCGGGAGGCGGGGCCCTCCAGCTGCCCTCGGGTCCTCCAGCGGTGGTCACGCCCCCATCACTTTCTCACCAGTCTGCCCAGCCAGACGCAGAATACCCATGCAGGAGTGCTGCAGGGTGTTTGTGACCCACACAGCACTCTCTCCCCCACGACTCCTTTAGTGCCGCCCTGATCCTCACCGCGAGGATGAAGAACTACTCTTTCCAAGGCTGCAAAGTACATTTGATTCACCCACCCTGCCTTGACCAGATTGTAGAGAGTTAGGACGGGTCCATTTTACATCATTCAAGAATTAGTTAGATTCTGCTGCAGTCTGATGACCGGGCAGAACACAGGGCACTTCTTCTCTGCCCCTGCTTCTATCCCACTCCTGCTTTCTTGAGCATCTTTCCTATCAGCACTTTCTCCCCCTACGTTCCTTCTAGGACAGAAATGACAGGTGAAAATGTGGCACTTGTTACGTTCCTAAGAAAATAGCTACAGCAGCAACACCAAGAACAAGAAAATAGCTGCAATGTTCCTAGGAGTTTAGCAAATGTGATAATTCTGCATGCTTTGGTCAAATATCTCCCGGTAATTTCAGAAAAGGAGAGAAGAAAAGATAGATTGATACTGAATTCAGAAAATAAACCTGTAAAACTTAGAAAAGGGGATGTAAAGATGAAAAAGGAAGACAACCTAAAGTGTGAGCTAGAAAGAATCTGAAATGACCGTCTAGTCTTTTCTATTATATCACAGATGATGAAAGCAAAGCCTAAGAGTTCTCATTCATTGAAAAATACAGAATAATCAGATAATAGTAGTAATAGATAAATAATCATGGACAGTAAGAATGACAATAATATATGTGCTTATCAATAAAGAGGTTCTTTTCCTTAGGCATTCATTTAAGATTATGAAAATTTATATTGAAATATAGAAAAACTGAAGAGTTCTAAAAATAAATTCTACATGCTGTCTACCATCCAGGTACCACATGTTAATATTTTCTCATATGTCTTCAAATTATGAAATTTGAAGCCCATTGCCATAACCTATTTCTTTCATACCATCTCTAATGTCACCTAGTTTGTGAAATTAGTATGTGTATTTTCTATGCTGATTAATAATTTCATTTCTGTTTATAAATTATTTATAATACACAAACAATAATCTTTCTTTGGAGATTTACAAGGATGTGAGTCAGTGCTCATGGCTAATGTCTATAATCCTAGCTAATCAGGAGGCTGAGGATAAAGGTTTGAGGCCAGCCCAGGAAGGGACTTCCATAAGACTCATATCTCCAATTAACCAACCAAAAGCCAGAAATAGTTCTGTGGTTCAAGTGGTAGAACACAAGTCTTGAGCAAAAAATGTTCAGGGATAGTGCCCAGACTCTGAGGTTATGCCTCAGTACTGGTAAACATATAAACACACATACACATACCACACACACACACACACACACACACACACACACACACACACACACACACACAAGATTTCACACACACAAGGTTTAACACCCGCAAGATTTCTAAGGATTAAGCTGTATTGTACATGTTATCTTCCACTGGTATTTTTGAATGTTTACTCAACCTGCTTGCAAAATGTTTGTAGATACAGGCAAATAAAGTTGATTCATTTTATTTACCTCAGTTAGCCATCTCTTGGAGTGAAATATATTTGAGGTTGTTTCTTATTTTGCAACTTCTGGAGCATATAGCTAACAAGTTCTCAAGAAGTGGAACTGTTAGGCAGCAGTAAACAGTTCCAAATTTCCCAACAAATTGATACTCACAATTATACTCTCACCATCAGTGGTGATATTCTTAATTTCCTGCGGGAAATGATTTATTTATTTTTTCTTAATTTTATTGTAAAGATGCTGTATAGAGGGGTTACAGTTATATGAGTAAGGTAATGAGTACATTTTTTGGTCCAACATTGTTAACCATTCCTTTGTTTTTTCTCCCACTATTCCTTCCCTCCCCCCCACGCCTTCCCTTCCCCAGAAGTTGTAAAGTTCATTTTCAATATAGTGTCTTGTGAGCATCATTGTTGCAATGGGTCATCCTTTGTCCTTGAAGACATGGTTTAATTTGCAAGACTTGTTCCTGAGTGTTTTTAAATGGTATATGATGGTTGTACAAATCTTGAGTATCCTAATTTATAATGGAGGACTTTTTCATATATTCAGTAATAGTTTGCATTATCATCTTTGAGAATTTAATTTTACATCTTTTGCACATTTAATTTGGTCTGTTGGTCTTTTAAAAAATTAATTTGGGGGAGACATTTATATATTTAGGAATCAATTACGTCAGTCATACATTTTATACACAATGTCTCCCACCTTTTTATAAAACTGTGTTTATCTTTTATCATGTGATGTTTATGATTTTGATATATTCAAAATTAGTTATCTTAATTCCAATACAAAAGCATTAGGATAAAAAATTACATCCTGTTTCATGAAGACATGAGAGGAAAAAAACTTAAAGAATAGTAACAAATTGAACCTAACTCTTTATGAAAAGATCCAAGCCAATTTCTGTGTACTCTAAGAATGAAAGGATAAGCCCCACGCCAGTGGCTCATACCTATAGTAACTACTCAGGAGTCTGTGATTTGATCATATGAGTCCTTGTGATCCTCTCCTAAGAATATCCTCCTCTGGTCTCACTGTGTGATTGTTTAGACTGCTGTTTAATTAATTGTGTCTGAGTATAATTTTTGTTTTTTACTACCTATTGGATTTACTTGTAGATTGATAGGCACATTCTAATTATTATGAATGAGGGAAAACATTGCAGCCTATGTTTCTTTGGATCTGGCTTACTTCAGTTGATATAATTTTTTCCTCTTGTCTTCCCATTTCCTTATGAATGGGGCAATACTATCCTCTCTTATTGAAGCATAGAATTCCATTGTGTATATATGCCACATTTTATTCATCCATTCAACCACTGAGGAGCATCTAGGTTGATTTTATATTTTAGCTATGGTAAACAATTCTTAGATGAACATGGTTGTGCTGGTGGCTTTAGTGTGGTCTGGTTTGTGGTCATTTGGATAAATTCCCAGGAGTGGGATTGCTGGGCAGGGAAGCTCTATGTTTAGTCTTTTGAGGAACTTCCATACTGCTTTTCAGAGTAGCTGACCAAGTTTACATTCCCACCAACAGTGCAGTAGCATTCCCTTTTGGCCATATCCCAACCAACATCTGTTATTGTTAGTTTTCTTGATAATGGGCATTCTTTTTTTTTTTAATTGTGAGAATACCATACAGAGGAGTTACAATTACATGGGCAAGATAACGAGTACATTTCTTATCAAGCATTGTAACCTCCTCTTTGTTTCCCCTTCCCATCCCTACCCATACTCCCTCCCTTCCCTACCTGATCCCCCCCCCCACCAATGTTGTAAAGTTCATTTTTCGACATAACAACTTGTACATCTCATTGTTGCAATGTGTCCACCTGTATCCCTATTTAAACGATTTGTTTTTTCCCTTCCCCTCCACAAATTATACCAACATCAAATACAGTGAAAGCATGGGGTATACTGTGGGGGAGGGACATACAAAGCAACATAGAAATCATCTTATAAATATGTTAAAACAATTGTATGAAAGGAAAAATAAAAACAAAAAATATTTGAATACTTATCTTGGGGCTCAACTATGTTTATTGCAGCATTATTTACCATAGCTAAGATATGGAACCAACCCAGATGCCCCTCAGTAGATGAATGGATCAAGAAAATGTGGTATATATACACAATGGAATTCTATGCCTGCATCAGAAAGAATGACATTGCCCCATTTGTTAGGTAATGGAAAGACTTGGGAAAAAAATATATTAAGTGAAGTAAGCCAGGCCCAAAGAAACATAGGTCCCATGGTTTCCCTTATTTGCAATAACTAGTATATGTCTGGGTCAAACAGAAAAGGTCAGATAAGCTGATAATGGACATTCTAACTGGAGTGAGGTAGATCTCAATGTTGTTTTGATTTGTATTTATTTAATGGCCAGATAAGTCAGATATCTCTTTGTGTGTCTATTGGTCAATTTCTTCTTCAGAGAAGTTTCTCTTTAAGTCTTTATCCCATTTATAAATTGGATTGTTATTTCTTTGAGGAGTTGTTTTGGGTGGTTTAATATTTTGAGCTGTAAGTATATTTGAGATATGAGACCTTTGTCTGACGCATAGTTGGTAAAGACTTTCTCTCATTCTATGGGCTTTCTAATTACTTTGATTGCTGTCCTTTTCCATGCAGAAACTTTTCAGTTTGATGTAAAAATCCCATTTATCCATTCTTTGATTGTAATTCTGAATCTCTACTTATGAAGTTTTGATCCGTGCTAAAACTCTAGTGTTTTCCTTATCCCTTCCTGTAATATTTTCAGGTTATATGGTCTTATGTTGAGGTCTTTGATCCATTTAGAACTGATTCCGGTGCAGGGTGATATATAAGGTTCTAACTTCAGTTTTCTGTACATGCATAGCTGATTCTGCCAGCACCATTTGCTAAAAATGCTGTCTTTCTTCCATCCTGTGTTTTTGGCTCCCTTATCAAATATTAGGTGCCTTTAGGTCTGTGGGTTCATTTCTGAGACTTCTATTTCATTGGTACTCAGGCCTATTCTTGTGCCAATACCAACTTATTTTTATTACACATAGATTTGTAGTAGAGTTTGAAGTTTGGTGTTGATATTCCAAAAGCACTGTTCTTCCTGCTAAGGATTGTTTTTGCTATTCTATTATTCCATATGATTTTTTAGACTGCTTCTTCTATATCATTGAAGAATGTGTTGGAATTTTGATGGATATTGCACTGAATTTTTAGATAGCTTTTTGCAGTATTGCCATTTTTATTATATTAATACTTCCAATCCAGGAGCATGTAAGATTTTTCTGTTTCCTTAAATCTGTTTTAATTTACTTTTTTGGGGTTTTTAAAGTTTTCATCATAAAGCTCCTTTACATCTTTGTTAATTCATAGGTATTTTCTGAATCTATTACAAATGGATTTGCTTTCCTAATTTCAGCCTTGCTCTTCAGAATTCCTTTAAGTTGATAAACCATAGTAAGTATTTTCATTATGAAGAAATTTTAGAAGCATTATTATTTTATTCAGAAGTGAAACAATAATGCAATAAAAGAGGGAAAAGAATGCAATAATAATGCAATAATAGAGGGAAAAGAAATTAGAGGTATGACAATGGTTTCTAACATAGTTATAAGATTATTTCTTTGTTGCTTTGTATGTCCCTCCCCCAAGGTATAACTATAACCCCTGCTTTCACTGTATTTGATGTTGGTATAATTTGTGGAGGGGAAGGGAAAAAACAAATCGTTTAGGGATATAAGAGGACCCATTGCAACAATGAGATGTACAAGTCGTTATGTAGAAAAACGAACTTTACAACTTTGGTGGGGGGGCGGGAAGATGGAGGGAGAATGGGAAGGGATGGGAAGGGGAAACAAAGAGGAGGCAACAATGCTTGATAAGAAATGTACTCGTTATCTTGCCCATGTAATTGTAACTCCTCTATACTGTATTTTCACAATAAAAAAGGAAATTAGAGGTATGAAAATTGGAAATAAATATTGAAATAAATATTAGAATACTCGTTTTTTATGTATGACTAAATTCATTCCCAAAGTTGTTTTATTTGCATGTTAGTTGTATGAAAGGGAGGATTTGTTCTGATTTCCCCATACATATATATAAAGTACAATGATCAAACTCATCCCCCTCCATCACTGTCATCATCTTACCATTACTCCTGTCTTCTTAAAGCAATTTCACCATATTTCATTGATCTATTTTAGTACTTGCTACCAACTCCCCTTCATTCCCCTTCATTATATTGGTCCTCCACCCTCCAGCTGGCACCCACCTTACAACAAAGGCTGTTTCACATTCCCATCATTCATATTTCATCTTTAGTGCATAATAATTGTGTGAAGGAGTGTCACCATAAATATGTACCATATATATGTTATATACTATAGCATATGCATATCTTGTACTTTAGTCAAACTGATCTTCCCTATTACTTTCTTTTCCTGTCCTTCCACCAACCCCATTACACAATATTTTCATAAAATTGTCATTATTAACAAACAATAAAATGTTTGTAAAGAAAAATCCAAAAGAATTAGAGAAAATATTGTACATCATAAAAATAATTTAGGGTAAAAAACAAAATTAAAAAAGAATTTAAAGATATTCATAATCTTTTGGAAGAATGTTGACAATCAAGTCATATTAAAAAGGTTTAAATAAATAGAATGACTTAGGTAAACCCCGCCACTTATTTAAGCCTTAAATCATGTCTCTTGGTTTTTTTTGTTTTTTGTTTTTGCCATATGAACCTCAAATCTCTGGAACTGCAAACTTAGAAATTTCTCAAGCTTTTTTCTAAACATAAAATAAAAAATAAATCTTTGTTTTTTTTAAAATAAAATTAGAATGATTTTTTTTTTTTTTTGTCAGTCATGGGGCTTGAACTCTGGGCCTGGGTGCTGTAGTGCTCTACCACTTGAGCCACAGAGCCACTTCCAGTTTTCTGGTGGTTTATTGGAGATAAGAGTCTCACAGACTTTCTTGCCTGGGCTGGTTTTGAACTGCAGTCCTCAGATCTCAGCCTCCTGAGTAGCTAGAATTACAGGCATGAGCCACCGGTGCCCAGATAGAATGATGTTTTGTGAATTATTTGCTTACTCTCAGCAAAAACTGAAGATTAAAAAAAAGTCTGCTCATTGTTATATTTATTTTCCCTTTTGAGACATAGAGTCTGTTAGCTTGGCGCTGGTGGCTCACGCCTGTAATCCTAGCTACTCAGGAGGCTGAGATCTGAGGATCGCGGTTCAAAGCCAACCCGGGCAGGAGAGACCGTGAGACTCCTATCTCCAATAAACCACCAGAAAACCGGAAGTGGTGCTGTAAATCAAGTGGTAGAGCGCTCGCCTTGAGCTGAAGAGCTGAGGGACAGTGCCCAGGCCCAGAGTTCAAGCCTCATGACCGACAAAAAAAAAAGTCTGTGAAGTTTAAATATACATCTTAAAAATACAACCAGGCTCTGGTGGCTCATGCCTGTAGTCCTAGCTACTCAGGAGGGTGAGAACTGAGGATTTCAGTTCAAAGCCTGAGCGGGAAAGTCTCTGAGACTCTAATCTTCTACAAATTACATATAAAAAGCTAGAAGTGGGGGCTGGGAAGGTGGCTCAGTGGTAGAGCACTTGCCTTGCATGCATAAGGCCTTGGTTTCTATTCCTCAGCACCACATAAGCAAAAAGAAAAAGCCGGAAGTGGCGCTGTGGCTCAAGTGGTAGAGTGCTAGCCTTCAGCTGAAGAGCTGAGGGACAGCGCCCAGGCCCAGAGTTCAGGCCCCACGACCTGACCCCCCCCCCCCGAAAAAAAAAAAAAGCTAGAAGTGGTAGAATTCTAACTGGGGACAGTGTCAGGCCCAGAGTTCAAGCCCCAGGACCTGCACAAAAGAAAAGAAAAAACAACAGAAAAAAACCCTATAGTTGGGCACTAGTAGCTTAAGCCAGTATTACCAGAAAGCTGAGATCTGAGGCCAGCCTGGCCAGAGAAATCCACAAGACTCTGTCTCCAATTAACCGGCCAAATACTGGAGATGTGGCTCCACTGATAGAATGTCATGTGAGAGCAAAAGTGCTGAATAAAAGTGTTTTGTCCACAAATTCTAAAAGGTTCACCATAATAAACAATGCTTAGCCTGATACTGGTGACTCATGCCTGTAATCCTAGCTACTCAGAAAACTGAGATCTGAGGATCATGACTTGAAGCCTGCTTAGGCAGGAAAGCCATTAGACTCTTATCTCAATTTAAGCACCCAAAACACCAGAAATGGAGCTGTGGCTCAAGAGGTAGAGCACTAGCCTGGAACAAAAAAGCTCAAGAACAGCACCCAGGATCAAAGTTCAAGCCTCAGGACCAGCACAAAAGAAAACCAAAACAAAGCAAAACAAGAAAGAATGAGTACTTCAACTGAGTATGGTAGGTTTATGTCTGCAATCCAATCCCTGCACTACAGAGATCCAGAGAGATTGATCTGTAGTTCAAGGCTGTCTTAAAATCAATATGAAACAAACACAAAATGAAAAGAATGATAGCTTAATTTTCCTTTTCTTGAGATCAGTATGAAAGTGCTGTGCTTCCCGTGGATAACATCTGAGAGGAGGGCTCTGAGTCATTCCAGTACTAAGTCATAAAAAGCTACTTTTGTTTCTGCCTTTCTTTCTCTCAGATCATTCATTTTGTAAGAGGGAAGCTGCTGTATGATGAGGAAATTCTAATTACCTATGAAGAGGCCCATGTGGTGAGGTGTGCAGCCTCCTCTAAGTAAAATATGAATGACAGGTGTGTGTGTGTGTGTGTGTGTGTGTGTGTGTGTGTGTGTGTGTGTGTGTGTGTGTGTGTGTGCGGGTACACACACGTGCACTTGCTTATGCTTGCAATAGGCTCCAACCCTTATGAAATTGTGGGATGGCTTTGGCCTCTTACCATCGTAATAGAAGTCTTATGAGCCAAGTCACTCAATTAAATTTTTCCTGAATTATTGATCCATAGAAAATGTGACATGATACATTTTTATGTATTTTCCATGCTATTAACTATTGAAGATATTTGTTACACAACAAGAGATGACTAAGATAAATAAGATTTTATATGTATCTATGTAAAGAGATGTGTTTGTGTTTAATAGTCTTTCTCTATATGGGTATATAAATACATTTTTAATGATTTTCTATACATATTTTGACGATCTTTCTTTAAAGGAGTTTTTCAAGATAGTGCCTTTCTATGTAGGGAGTTTCTTGAACTAACCATGTAGACTTACAATTTCCACTTATTATTCATATATTTCGAAAAGTACTATATTATCAGTGAGAAAATGTGAAGAAAGAAGACAGAATAGCCAACTATCCTCTCATTCAGAGTTAAACACAGTTCACATGTTGAACCCTACAGTTTAGTCAGATTATACAGGGCTTTGTTTGTTGGATAAGTGCATATTCACATGCAAAAGCCCCCTCACAAAACAGTTTAATTGAGTCTGTCTATTTCAACTCCAGACAGAAACTATGGAAACCAGACTTTCAGAAATGTGGAGAGCCTTAATTTGAGCTTTTTATAGATTTGCACAATTATATAGATAATATACTTTGTCCAGTTAATATTATATTTCTTCATTATTTGGTTACTACCCAGGCTATTCGAATTTTTAGAAATAATTCAAGAAGGCTTAATCTGAGCAAAAGGTTGAATTTAGAAAGTGAATTTTTTTGTGTGTGTTGGTCCTGGGACTTGAACTCAGGGCCTGGATGTTGTCCCTGAACTTTTGTGCTCAAGGCTGGTACTCTACCATTAGAGCAACAGTTCCATTTCTGGCTTTTTAGTGCTTAATTGGAGATAACAGTTTCACAAACTTTCCTGCCGAGACTGTCTTTGAACCATTATCCTTAGATCTCAGCCTCTTGGATAGCTAGGATTGCAGATGTGACCTACTGGTGCCCAGTTAGAAAGCATTTTTATTTTTTGTCAGTCCTGGGGCTTGAACTCAGGGCCTGGGTACTGTCCCTGAGCTTCTTTTACTTAAGGCTAACAATCTACCTCTTGAGCCACAGTGCCACTTCTGGCCTTTTGGATAGTTTATTAGATATTCTCACAGAGTTTTCTGTCTGGATTGGCTTTGAACCATGATCCTCAGATTTCAGCTTCCTGAGTAGTTAGGATTACAGGCATGAGCCACTGTTGCCTGGCTTAGAAAGTTAATTTTCAATAGTGAATCTGACTGCTTTCCAACAGTGTCACAGTTGCAGTCACAGTTGCAGTGACTTTCGACACATACTTGTGAAGGAGTTTATTTTCTCTTAATATTGGAAAGGAGTGAGCTTTTACTTTGTGAGTATAAAGGAATGAATCTTTACCCTCTGTCATGCTTGTGAATATCTGCAGCCCCAGCGTTCTAGAGTCTGAGGCAGAAGGGATTTGAGTTAGTTTGAGGCCAAACTGAGATTTTCAAACTTCCTCTCAAAAACCCAACCAGTCAGTGATTTAATCAAACAAACAAGCAGCTCCTCCAAAGGACACTTGAGAGCTTTCAGAATACTGGGTTATTGGTTTATCTTCTATAATTAATGGGCCATTAATGTACAATCTAAAGTAAATGGATCTCTTTCTCTCTGTGTCTCTCTGTGTCTGTATCTCTTCTATAATCCCAGAGATTGAAATTCTCAATATCTAGAGGGTCTAGATACACTCACCCAACACTTTCAGCTATGTAGTCAAATGCATCCTTTGTCTTTGTGGATTATTTTACAAAATCATTTTTGTAACTACCTTCTATTATCTATCTATTACTGGGTGAGTCTTACTTAATTATTATGGCACCATGTTCTTATTACTTCATAAAGCATTGTGATATTTTCCTACTGTGATTATTGTAGAATCACTATAATCTCATTTCTGGTGAGGAGTCAAAATGGAAGTGGGACACTAAGAAATGAGTTAAAAATTCAGGAGCATGTAAATCTTGAAATGCTCAAGACAATTCTGTTCAGGTTTCTCATCCCAATGTAATTTTCAGTAGCATCTTTTTTGTTCCCAAGTGTCCCTAATTAAATAATGGGCTACAATATTGGGGCTGATAGACTACTACTACCACCTAATAACTGTATGATGCCCCATTTTCTCTTTATGCCAAATGAGAAAGGGTGGGTGATCCTAAACAAATAAACAAACACACATATATTTATACAGTGTGGCTGTATCTGGAAATTTATTGGGAGGTAAGGTTAAATCTGAGTATTTTTAAGCATTGATGTTTTTCATAAATGGGTCTTCACCTGCCTGTGACAGGTACTGTATAGTACAGAATTAAAAATAGTTAACCTAACAGATGAAAGTATACATTATCACTCACATGTCAATAGATCACCTTTTCATCCTCTAGAAGGAGAAGCAAGGATGAAATATTAGGTTCCTTGATTAACCCTGCAGTTGTGTATCTGGATATCTACCTGTGTATACTAAAAGATAATGTAGGAGAGACAGAATATGTCAATCCAATTATTTTGATCATAGCTAGTCAGTAGTTGTGTCTTATTTTTATTTTGGTTTTCAGATAAGGTCTCTCTATATAGTTTAGGTTGGCCTTAAACTCACAAGTGCTTCTGAAGAATTCACAAATCTTCCCAAATGCTGTGATTATATGTGTGTGCCACCATGTCCAGATTGAGTTAATACCAGGACATTGTATAGTTTCTGAAAACATGACATGTTGTTCCATACTTTGGGACCAATCTTCATGACTGTTTGACTCACTTGATTAGGTAGGGAAGTAATGTTCCAAATAAGTGAAGTAGATGCCAGTGCAGTCCTAAGGAACAAGTGATTCAAAAAGGCTAGGAAAGGTAGACATCTAATAGAAGACTGAAGGCATAAAACTGAGTTTAGCAAGATGAAATTGAACTTATATTGGATCTCAAAACTAGCTGTTTTACATAGGCACAAGCAGAAACAATGGTTATTGCAACTCATTAAAAATTTGGTGCTTTTAATTAACAATTTCAAAACAATTCTTCATTGTAATGGTTCTGAGGAAACAATGTAATGCAATTTTAGACAATTATACTGGAATGACACACAGAAAAAGCTTCTTCTGGTCTAGGCCATTAGTGTGGCTCACATAACATGAGCTGTTGTTTTTAGCTCTGAAATCCATAATTTAAGAAATTTACAAGTAAACTAGACTATTTTTCAAAGAATAGGAGTCAGAGTAACAAATTGATATCTTACCTCATAATGCACTAAGTAGTTGAACAATATAAGATTAAGTAGACTGGGGTTTACACAATATAAGAATCGGTTTATAACCTAATTGCCTAGTGATATGCTAGGATAGTTGAATGGTAATTTCCTTCTGGAGATATTTAAGTGTAGTTGTGATTACTAGGCAAGGAAATTGAGTTATAGAGGACAGTTCCATGTAGGAGATGGTAGAGATTAGGAAAATGTTAGGTGTTTTCTTGGCTTTCAAGTAACTGAAAGTTATTCAGCTTCCTTAGGGATGGAGAGGGTAGTGTTTAGATGAATTTATATGTTAGATCTTGGCCCCAGATAACCCTGTTTCCTTTCTGTGTCTAGGATGCCAGCATGATCTTTTTCACATGGAATCTTAGCCTCTCTGTGTCTGTCATCAGATTCCGCTAAATACTTTCGCCTCTGTTCAGTACAGACTTTGAGCTACATCTCTCCCTGAGAGATTGCCAGCTTGTAAAAGTTATACTTAGAACATTAATATTTTAAAGACTTTGAGTAAATAGTGATTCATGAATCCAGTAGTGACAAACCACATGTGGTTTGGGCTCTACTAAAAGGGTGTGAGGGAAAACTTTAAAGAAAGGGTTCTCACAAGCAAGAGAAAGAAATATTGCATGGGTTCAAGTGAACACTTTAGAGAGCATTCCCATCAAATGGCTTCATGATTAACTGTGGTTATTATAAAGGATATTTTCATTAGTTTAATGTACAGAAAACTCAATAGTGTACACTTAACCTAATTCAGTGGCAATTCTTTATCCTCTGTCTTTTCCAGCATGGCAAAATTCATTATGGATTTTGGATCCAGGATTTTGCCTCTTCAGCATAGGTAAAACTTATGACATCTCATTGTAGTTGGTCCTCAAAACTCCCCCCAGCTTAGTTGAGGCTCCTGTCTTGTTTGAGTTAACCCATGTAAATTCCATAAAAATACATGTCTTTGTGTATGTAGTCTGGGCATTTCAACCTTTCCTCAACTTGATGATGTGGGAGGACATCCTTCTTCCTTCCATTCCATGTCACTACTCAGGGCAGGCAGAAAGACAAATGGCTCACTGGAACCTATACCATGTGCAGTCACCACCAGCAAAGTCATCTTGTCTTCCATCAGAAAGGCCACAGTATTAAATTGTGCTCGATTGACAGGTTATCATATCTTAGTGTGGACACCATTCTCAGCAGCTTTGCTCCCTGATTTGGCTCTTAATTGTTTTAGTGGTCTTTATTTGTAGGGCAGCTTTAGCAGGCAAGTCACAGGTTAGTCATCCAAGGCCTAGGTGAGCCAGTTAATAGCAAGGCTCTTCCTTAGAGAGGATGTCCCTTTGCTACTACAACTAGATATAGCAAGGTGTTTGACAAAGCAAGGGAGGTCCTTTCAGGGTGGATCTTCTGTGCAAAATTCTTAGATCTTTTCTGAAACAGGACCTTCTTGGACCCCTTTTCTTTAAAAAACATCAGGAACGGATGCTATCCTCTTCCTCTTCTTTTGTTTTTGACATCTTGGGGGAAGATGGAAGAAAAAGAGTAAATATTATTTGAACATCTCATAGGGATAAACAGTCCTTGCTATGGCTCCCAAACCTTCAAGCTATCAGTGGTTAGACAATAAGAGCAGCTGCTGTGGCTTTCTTGGGATCTTGAACTAAAGGTGGGTGTGGCCAGAGTCTCACATCATATGCAGTGTACATGGGAACACTGGGTAGTTTCAAGTTTTCTTTCCACCAAGAATTTCTCAGTTCTGAAATAAGATTTGAATTGGACCTACGCCATTGACAGTAAGGTAAGAAGAGTATATGATGATTTCTGATACAGGGAATGAGGCAAAGCCATACGTTATTGGGGTAATTCAAATGATAAGGAAATGTATGGTTTGAGGTAAAGATTAAGTTCTGGTTAGTTTTATTGGTTATTTCTGATTACTTTTCAATGTCATTTTGTAAAAAATAAAAATCACATACTTCTCCTAACTGTTGTGGTATTTTGGGTAGCTTATTAGCTGGAAAGCAGCAAAGGTGCTCAGTTTGAAAACATGTAAAATATTTTGTAAGATACAAAGCACTGTATGTCCGATGCATTGAACATAACTTTTTTTTATAATAAAAGGCTTCATTGTTGTTAGTCATTAATTTTTCTTCATAGAAAACCATGTAAGGAAAGGATATAAAAGTAAACATGAAGGCTCATTTTTCCCTTTTTTTTTGTTTTTTGCATTTCAATCTTCTTCATTTTATTTCAGCTTTCCTCGTAACTACTAACACAGACCCCAAGGTGTTTCTGACAAAATTTCGTATGAACACAGTGACTGTGCGCAGGAACTCAAATGATATTAAAAAAGAAGCTTTAACATGTTGGGGGTGAGAATCAGAGTAGATTTTGAGTTGTTATAGACCTTTCATCTTATTCAGCTCCATGTCCAAAAGGACTGGCATTTCCCTGGGGCCTGGGAAAGGAAGCATGGGCAGCAACCCCATTCCCATGACATCACTCTTTGGGGCCTGTCCCACACATAGTAGCAAGCAAAGGACAGTAAAGCTCTTGCTGAATCTTGTCAGGGATGGTGTTGCCTGCCTGCCCTTAAATGACAGCACTACAAAGACAGAAAAAATTACATAATGTGAAGCATTAAAAATAAAATGTCAATTACAAAAGGCAAGAAAGTCATGAACTTATAAGTTGGACCTATAAGGTAGTTGGGAAAAGACAAGCAAACTATAGGAATACTCTGAGACCATATTTCTGTGTGTGTGTGTGTGTGTGTGTGTGTGTGTGTGTGTGTGTGTGTGTGTGTGAGAAAGAGAGAGACAGACAGACAGACAGACAGGCAAGCGGCAGACAGAGACACAGAAACAAAGAGTATGCTTTAATTATAAAATTTGTTAGCTCTTTGGTATGAAGTTTATTCTGTTAAAAAATCCTATAAACTTAATCTATGGGTGCCTTGTAGAGAAAAAAAAAAGTTACTCAATAAATTTAGTATTTAGTGCTATTCCCCCCAAAAAGATTAAGTCCTGGAATACAGTGGAAATAAATTGGGTGCATTTTCCCACTTTAACTTAAATAATTCCTTGTTATTCAGACATTGTAATCCTTACTAATTCATTTCAAGGTGACATTAAAGTACATGTTTTTCTTCTGTACTCTAGTTAGAAGGAATAATGCCTGCTCAGAAATTTCTTTCTATTATAATTTCTTCCTATTTTACCTAATGTTTTGTAGTTATACTTCTGTTGATTTTTTCTGTTTGTTCATTTCATGTAAAGTTACTTTTCTTATAATTGTAAAATAACATCTTTTTGTGTATGTAATATGTCAGTCGTTAAGATTTAGGAGGGAAAATTGATGTCTTTAGTGACTGGAATTATAATAACATACATAGTTTGTTATCAAGTTATATCTTCTTAAGAATAAATTTATTATTATTTTTTTTGGGGGGGGTCCGGTCATGGGGCCTGAACTCTGGTCCTGGGCGCTGTCCCTCAGCTCTTCAGCTGAAGGCTAGCACTCTACCACTTGAGCCACAGCGCCACTTCCGGCTTTTTTCTTTTTGCTTATGTGGTGCTGAGGAATCGAACCCAGAGCCTCAGGCATGCAAGGCAAGCGCTCTACCACTGAGCCACTTTCCCAGCCCCAAGAATAAATTTATTATTAATAGCATCTTCAACCTAAAACACCCAGTTTCTATTTGCTTCCCACGGGACTCTTTCATCCCCATTGAAAGCTTTAACACCTACCTCCACATACACTTCAAGGAAAGGAGTACAAGCATCTGCATCTTTACAAAATGACAGTTCCCAGTCCTAATTGACTGACTGAGGTGCTGGAAGTTTCCAGCTTCTTTATAAATTGTACTGGAATTATAGAAAAGGAAGTAGTGGCAGATTACCATTTTGATATGGAAGTTGCATTGGCATAGGAAACATGCTATAATTAGAATGCAAATGTAATTTAATCTCTTAATTCTCCCCTACTGCAAAATGATAGTTTCAATAGTTCACAAGAAAACTGGTCATTGGTTTGGGTCATAGGGCTCTCAATTATATATATATATATATATATATATATATATATATATATATATATATGTCAATAGTATATTGAATTGAATAGTATATTGAATTATATATATTCAATAGTACTTGATTATGTTAATATATTCAGTATCAATTAGCCATAAAGAAAAATAAAATTCTGTAATTTTGAGGAAAATGGATGGATCTGAAGATACTCATGTTGAATGAGATAAGCTAAACTCCAAATTCTGAAAATTAAATATTGCATCTTCATGCTCACTTGTGAAATATAGATGATGATGATGATGATGATGATGATGATGATGATGATGATGATGATGATTACAGTAATAGGACATAATAATAGACATTATTGTAGGTCTTTAATAATTAAATCTTTCCAAGGAAACAAATGGAAGCCAGGGAAGGCCTTTCTGCCTTCCTCATTTTTGTCAAAATAAATTTTGGTGGTTCTGGTATTTGTGAGTCAGAGAAAGGCTTCTCTTTGAAGGTCATACATGACTATAGTTCTTAAAGTTAGAGCTTTCTCTTTCCCTTGTGAAATACCTTCTGACTTCACAGGTGTTTTACAACTAAAATTCTGTCATTTTTCCCAGGGTGAAGGTTCTGGAAATCTCTCAGTGCACATATTAAGTGTATATTCTATGGGCTTTAAGAAAGGTATACATGGTTCTAACACTCATCAATCAGGGTACCAACTATTTTTCATGCAGATAAAATCATATAGCAAATATTTATTAATGTCTTGTTTCATTAATTTAGGATAATAATTTTAAGATTAATCTATGTCAATGATTTTATTATTCACTCATTTCCATTACTGAGTAATATTCCAGTATACAAATAAATCTAAATTTGCTGATTAATTTACTTATATAATTTGAGTTGTTTTCAATTTTCAGCTTTGATAATTAAAACATATAAATTTGTAGAGGTTTCTGTTTTATCCTGGTAGAAACTTAGTGGTGTTCCTGGGTAATTTGATAAATGTATGTCTAGCTTTAAAAAATGTTATATGGATTTATTTTCCCACTAGCAATGTTCCAACTATTCTACATTTTCCCCAGTATTTGCTATTGACAGCTTTAAGCTATAAGACAAGTCAAACTGGCATTTCCTTGAAGTCTATAGTATTGAGCTGTCTATATGTTCTTAGGCATTGGTTGAATATTTTTCCCCAGACACAGTAGCTAGCATATAGAATAGTGAATTTCATTGCCCTTAGATGAATTGAATATAGAAAATAAGGCTGATTAAAGGATTTAAATCCAAAATTTCCCATGGCATTTGTGAAGTACTGAGCAATTTATCAAAAAAGTTAAAGCTAATTCTCAAGAATTTAATAGAATAGGTATATATTTTTTTAATTTAATTTTATTTTATTTGTGAACATACTGTACAGAGGAGTTACAGTTACATGGGCAGGATAATGCGTACATTTCTTACCAAGCATTGCAGCCTCCTCCTTTGTTTACCCTTCACATCCCTTCCCAGCCTCCCCCCTCCCCCCCAATCCCAATCCTTCTCCTTCCCCCCCCTTCCCCCCGTCCCAACGTCGTAAAGCTCGTTTTGGACATGACAACTTGTACTTCTCATTGTTGCAACAGGTCCACCTGTATCCTTAAACGACTTGTTTTTCCCTATCTCCTCCACAAGTTATACTGACATCAAATATAGTGAAAGCAGGGGTTATACTGTGGGGGAGGGACATACAAAGCAACAAAGAGATAATCTTATAAATGTGTTAGAAACACATGCATGAAAGAAAAAAACATTAAAATACACATCTAAGGGTTCATTTTCCTGACATCACATTAGCTGACCTTTTCCGCTTGACTCATACATATACTAGACCGGAAACAACAAATCAAAGAAAGGTTGGACAAATGGGATTGCATAAGGTTGCAGAGCTTCTGCAGGGCAAATGACATAGCTAGCAAGATCAATAGAAAGCCCACGGATTGGAAGAAGATCTTTACTAGCCATACAATGGACAAGGGTCTCATATCTAAAATATACTTGGAACTCAAAAAATTAAACCCCCCAACAACAAATCCTCAAAGAAACAACTGCCCAATAAATAAGTGGGCAAAAGACTTAAAGAGAAACTTCTCTGAAGAAGAAAGAAGGATGGCCAATAGACACATGAAGAAATGTTCAACATCCCTAGCCATAAAAGAAATGCAAATCAAAACAACATTGAGATATCACCTCACTCCAGTTAGAACATCAAAAATCAAGAACTCTAACAACAACAGATGCTGGAGGGGATGTGGACAGAAAGGAACCTTACTTCATTGTTGGTGGGAGTGTAAACTTGTTCAACCACTTTGGAAAGCAGTATGGAGGTTCCTCAAAAGACTCCACATAGAGCTCCCCTATGACCCAGCAATCCCACTTCTGGGCATTTACCCAAATGTTCACAAACAAGACCACACTAAAGCTACCAGCACAACTATGTTTATTGCAGCATTATTTACCATAGCTAAGATATGGAAGCAACCCAGATGCCCCTCAGTAGATGAATGGATCAAGAAAATGTGGTATATATACACAATGGAATTCTATGCCTCCATCAGAAAGAATGACATTGACCCATTTGTTAGGAAATGGAAAAACTTGGAAAAATTTATATTAAGTGAAGTAAGCCAGGCCCAAAGAAACATAGGTCCCATGGTTTCCCTTATTTGTAATATCTAGAATAGGTATATTTTTATCCACCTGTCAAATATGGCTCCAGGAAATTTGCTCAAGGTCATATAAGTAGACAATAGGACAAAGATTAGAAACCACATGTTGTCATTTTCAATTTAATTTTCTATATATTTAATTCAAGATAAACTGAAAACATGGATTAGACTATGTTATTTTATTGAATCTACGTTTTGTTTATTAGTTTTGCCACAAACTTCAGGTCTGTGTGAAAAACCATACCATCTTCTAAAATTTATTTTTCTTCATGAAAATGCTTCAGAAGCCTCATTAACAAATGAATCTTCTTTGTTTATTTTAGGAGACCTGTGCATCAAGCAGCATCTTTGATTCTAATGTTATTATTTTATAAGCAATTAAGGGGTAACCATTCCAGAGGCATATTACCTCAAATAAGAAGTGTTTTGTGCATTACTCCTGTGCCCTATAATTGCATTTCACTGTGACTCAGATGAGCTGTGTGTCTGCTGTGTACAACTAATTGATAGCAGGGACACTCTATTGCTCAGATTAGAGCACTGGTACCATTAAAATGCTTTGTTAAGATCAAATAACTAGTGAGAAATAATTCAATAAAAGCCCCTGGTTTTTACACAGGTAAGTTCAGTAAAAACTTGCCTGCAGCAAAATTCTGTGTATCCAGAGAAATAGAAGAAATGGAGCATAACACTATGGCTCAGATGTCAGAAACAAGAAAATCCTTCAAGCATCATTGATCTGACCATTTACATTGATTTTTTTAAATGAGAACTTTCCTCTTACTATGATATATATATATACACACACATATGTATATATATATATATACACACACATGTCTACATACACATACATACATATGTGTGTGTGTGTGTGTGTGTGTGTGCTGGAGCTTGAACTCAGGGCCTGGGAGCCATCACTAAGCTTTTCTGCCCAGGGATAGCACTCTACCACTTGGGCCATAGTTCCACATCTAGCCTTTTGGTGGTTAATTGAAGTCTCACAGACTTTACCACCCATGCTGGCTTCTCTCAGCCTCCTGAGTAGTTAGGATTACAAGCATGAGCCAATGCCACTTAGCTCCTTATAATATTTTTTAAAAGAGAGAAAAATGAAGAAAAATCTTGATGTAGCATTTAAGACATATCTTAATTATTAATTTCTAACATGTTAGAAATTATTTTTAAGCCAGGTGTTTGTTTCATATATACTGTTGCTTTTGATTGAATTACAGTACACAGTGAAAAGTGGCCTCTTGAATCACTAGCTAGGGGAGGTGATAATCAGATTAGTGTATAGTCAACATGCATTATTCCTTTGAGATCCTTTGTTTCAACAGTTTAATAACAACTGTCCTGAAATTTAGAAATAAAGGAATGAAATGAATGGTAAATGCTGATGATGGATGGGAGTCCCCAGATGCTTTATTTTATATGAGTTAAAGACATTTCTTAATACATTACTGTTTCTTCTTATGCTTGTTAGAGACTTAGTTGAGGGAGAATGGAAGTAAGGATGAATTGAATAGGCAATTTGATTTCTAGAAGTCACCTCACCAGTATATTATGGCTGTATTATTGCATGACTGTCACCTTTTTCACTGTGTTCTGTTACCTACAGAATGTAGTTGAATAGCTTTATTATTATTATTATTATCATTATTTGTTGTTGTTGTTGTTGTTGGTGGTGGTGGTGGTGGTAGTGGTGGTGGTGGTCGTGGGGCTTAAACTCTGGGCTGGGGCGCTGTCCCTCAGCTTTTCAGCTCTAGTCTAGTGCACTACCAATTGAGCTACAATGCCACTTCTGCTGCACACTTTTACAGCACCACTTTTTCTGGTGGTTTATTGGAGATAAGTCTCATGGACTTTCCTGTCAAGGCTGGCTTTGACCGGTGATCCTCAGATCTCAGCCTCCTAAGTAGCTAAGATTACACGCATGAGCCACTGGCGCCTGGTGAATGGCTCTATTATTCACCACATCCCTACTAGGGTTAGTACTATCTCCACCTTTTTAATGCTCAAGTTTAAGGCCTTCAGTTGTAAACAAGTTCTTGAAGATTGTGTATATTCAGCTAAGGTGGTGCATTGCTAATGTCTGGACAATTCTGAAGTTCATGCTTTGTTAATAATGATGCACTAATATGTTACAATGCCCATAAAATTCGTGGGAAATCCATGGGAATTTGTGATCTGATATTTATGAAAACTTCTGAAAATCCTTAAGTACCAATTTGTAGTTATCTCTGTGATTTGAAAATTAACACTCATTAAATAGTTGTCCAAATTTTGAGTAGACTGTCTAAAATTAGTCTAAAATTTTTTAGACTGTTCGAATGTATTTGATTCAGGTCAATCACCTTTTACATTCAATTTTTCCATAAGTTGTGGGAAAAGGTGCCATTAATGTTTATACATATACTATAAACTTAACATGTATATTAAATCATAAGTTTTACAGAGATTTGAACATTTTAATTTTTGGTACATGCAATAACTTCAGTACCCCAACCTCAGAAAACTTACAGTGATAGAGACTCAAACTGGAACTTCCAATAAACATGACCTTCCTCTTTCTTTGAAAGTATTGCTAAGCTTTCTAAGTATTATGAAGTTCTAGAAAAGAGATTTTTCCCTTTAGCTCATATGAAATTCATGAGTGAATAAATTTTACAATATGGCTAAAAAACTTGGAGAAGTAGGATAGCGAAAATGCTTTAATCCTCTTAGAGGTTTATTCGAGGTTCTTTATGTGTTAATAAAATAATAATATGGAATCTACTTTAAGTCCTTTTGAAGTAAGGTGTATGGGGATATAAATAAAAATCCAAGTAACAATATAGTTCAAATTTTAGGAAAAAGAAATAACAGGGGTTTGATCCTTTTTTAGGCCTGGTGAGCCTCCAGTAATCTTATCCACACATGAAAAACATTCAAAGAATGTAAAAGGTCTGGCTATAATTAAGCAGTTCATGGTGGCAACTGTTAGAATCAAGTCAGGCAATTTGCTCTTTAGTCACATGTTATCCATTAGCTTTGTGCTCCTGGATTCCTTAAGACCAAATGCTAATGAACAGTTTAAATAATTTATTGGCAAAGAAGGCTAATGCTTTCCAAAGAACTGAATTATCCTTTACCTTTCATGATAGTGGATTAATGAGCTCTTGTAATATGGTTTACCTCTTTTAATTGTCTAGAACTATAACGTCAAAAAAGAATAATCTGCCAAAAACATAACTCTATTAAGAATGACAGGAACAGCCAATGGCCAGTGGCCTACACCTGTAATTCTAGCTACTCATGAGGCTAAGATCTAAAGATTATGGTTTGCAGCCAGCCCTGCCAATCAAACAAACAAACAAAAAACAAAAAAGTTTGACACTTACTTCCAAATAATCAACACAAAGTCAGAAGTAGAGCTGTGGCACAAATAGTAGAGCACCATCCTTGAGTGAAAAACTAAGGGATTGACTCCAGGCACTGAGTTTAAGCCCCAGAATTGGCATTAACAAAAGAAAAGAATGATGAGAATATTTGTATATATACAAATATTATGTCTCTTATGTTGTATTATTTAAATAAACAATAAACTCTTGAGTTCATCTAAGCTAAGAGTTTTTGTGCTATATATTTAAAAATGTAAGTACTAGTCAGCAGCTATTCCCTGATTAGAAAAGAGGCAAATATTGCACACACTTTAATAAATATATTGTAAAATTTTGAGTATCAGTCTGGATAAACTATTAAATTTTATGCAGACAATCAATCTCTCAATCTCAGTACATATACATTAATTTATTTCTTGCTAACATTACAACTCAGACTCATTTACATACCCAAAAGGGGAGTCTGAGTTATCAGGGAGGCCTCTGAGAATGATGTCATTCAGGAACTCATTTGCTCTGAACATATTTTTATTTGTGTATAAAAGTTAAAAGGTTGATTCTTTCCTTCTTTCTTTCTTTCTTCAGATTGTTCTCAGTAAGGATTTTTCAAATTATTTCTTTAGGATTAGATTTAGGGAAGAAGACTACATAGGTATATTATGTACCCATAGGTGCCATGTCTTTTTACTTATTTGTTTGTTTATAATTTTCCGAATTTAACTTGATAAGTACTGGAGTTAAAGCCATTTGCCACTACCCCTATTGTTAATACATGCTTTTGAAAATTCAGATTCTGATGTTTCCATTATTTTAAAAAATGCCATCATCTATTGGCCTGTATACAAATGAAATACAAACATGCTTTAAAAATTGAAGGGCTAGGAGTATGACTCAAGTGACAGAGTGCTCAAAACTCAGTATCACAAAAAAATAAACAAAATCACTCAGCTCAAACCTTTATATTGCCAATAAATAAAGACATGCATAAAAGAATACATAAGGTTGAAATTATTCCACTGTATTGCAAGTTTTTAATTTTCCTTCATAGGCTCTTTTTGGTCCTTATCTATCTACAAGGTAATAAAATTATATTCCTATGAATAAAATAAAAAAGGGAAAGTTTGATGAGGCTGAAATTGTCCTGAGTTATGCTTCTTCTATACTACATTAATATTATTTATCTCTTTTTTTTTTTGGTCGGCCATGGGGCTTGAACTCTGGCTCTGGGCCTGGGCGCTGTCCCTCAGCTCTTCAGCTCAACGCAAGCACTCTACCACTTGAGCCACAGCGCCACTTCCGGTTTTCTGGTGGTTTATTGGAGATAAGAGTCTCATGGTCTGTCCTGCCCGGGCTGGCTTTGAACAGAGATGCTCAGATCTTAGCATCCTGAGTAGCTAGGATTACAGGCGTGAGCCACCAGCGCCCGGCTAATATTATTTCTTAATATTAGTATTTTTCTTCCTAATGCTGATATAAATACATATATACTGGTAGACAATTTTATATTTGATAATACTGTATATATTATATTCTTAGTATGTACACACACATATTTCTGAAATAAATCCAGTAACAAATTGTTGAAATCTGTGTTATCACTTCAGTGACTTAAAATTTCATCTTGTTTCAACTCCCTAGAAAAATATTTCTAAATTTTAATAATGTTTGGTTCTTTTCTCAGATTCTTTTAGAAGTTTCTAGCGTACCAATGCATCCCTCCTGGACTCTCTCAACCTTTAGCAGGACTTTCCAATACACAGTCTTGTGGAAATGGGACAAGAGCTGTTCTTCCTTTCTTTCCTTCATCCTTCATTCTTTTCCTTTCCTGTTTCTCCCTCTCACTTTCTTACTCCTTTTTCATTCTCTGCCTTTGATCTCTTTCCACTCACCCCTAAATTAGCACACAGAGGTGGGTGACTCATGATAATATAAGGGTCATAGCTTCTCTCCTATTCCCTGGGAATCTTCCTGAGAAACATGACCAAATAATTGTAGGTTTCAGGGAAACTCGATGTAGCCATTCTCTATCTTTTTGATTACTCCAAAGTAAATGATATTCTTTTTCTCCTAAAATTTAACCAGGAGCTTTTAAGAAAAATTTTCCCATCAGGTATGTTACTACATTAATCTGATACATATGAAGGTTTTTTTGTGTGTGTGAATGAAAGAAGTTTAATACTAAAATATGAAGTGGTGTTTCACTAATTCTACTTTGGTTGAATTCCAACCAAATAAATTTATACATATATATATATATGACTATATATATACACACACATAGTGGTTTACATATATATGTGTGTGTGTATATATATATATATATATAATATATATATATATATATTATATATATATATATATATATCGTGGTTTACATTCTTGTACAGTGCCTGTCCTTCCAGGTTCTAACTTCCATGTCTCCTTCCTTCCCAATCAACCCACTTCTCTCCTTCCCTCTTGTCCCCATTTCCTCCATTCCTTCCTTCCTTTTTCCAGCAGGAACTTTAAAGAAGAGCCTTAGCAGCCCAAATCAGTACCCTTTCCAGCCGACTTCTCTCTTTTGTTTCTAAACCACTACTCACAACAGCATGAGTCATCACTCCCTCAGCTGCCCACCATGCTATTTAAAAATCCCTCACTGGGTTATATTTTTCCTGCTTCCTTTTTCACCTCATAGTCATGTCTGTGGAGGAACCACTCCAGGCAATGCCACCCACAGACAAGCAAATCAATCATAATTAGTTGTCGTTTATCTGTATCAGTTTGTTCTGTACAACCTGTGCAGTTCTCATTGCTGATATCTTCATTATTTCAAATGAAAGTTCAGTAGTCAGAAAAGGACACAGCTTTGTCCGTGCTCTTAAGGGTATAGAACTGAAGCCATCTCAAAAATGCATGCCTTTTAAAACATTTAAGAGGGAGAGGTGTTTTAATCTCCTTTATTTAACTTCCTCCCTAACTCATATCTCACTGGAAATTATTTAACTACTTCAGAAAAGGTTACAGGCTATGTTATCTCTTACAAATGATATCACGTCAATAATACTTTATTGTTTCCTATATACTAAAAGCTATATCAGGTACTAGAGGTGATCTACTTTCCAAACCTTCCACCAGAGAGCTTGTTGATAAAAAATTGTTTAATAACCAACAGCAGATCCTCATAAAAGCATGTTGTATGCTGAGACCTAAAACCTTGCTGTGTGTGAGCATACAGGTTTGTTCACTCACTTTGCAGCCTACTTGCCCTTTGGAAAATTAAAGAATGGAATTAAATGATACAGTTCATGATCTAACTATGTAATCATGTTAGCATAGAAAAGTCTGGTCTTGACCTGTTTTTCCTCACATCCTGTTTGTTTCCTGCCCTAAACTCCTCTACAGGGAGTAGTTGATTACTGCAGGCTGATTGTCCCAGGACTAGAGACCCATGGCCTGATAAATCAAATGAAGGCAGGTTCTAGCCATGGTGGAAGATCACAAAGCCAAGGAAGACAGTGGCTGGGAGAATGACAAGTCAAGATACCTCCTTTCATTAAGTGGCGGCATCTGCAGTGATTTTTATCTCCTCTATGATTCCATCTCCAGCTCATTCAGGCTAACTACACTGCCAATTTCTATAAAGTGGCCTCCAGTGCCAGTTATTAATTGTTTTCCTTCAGCCTCTGAGTTATAGAGGAATCCTGCCATTGTCACTTTCCAAAGTTAATTTACAGGCATTTGTTTAACAGTTAGCCTTTCATTTTCTAAAGACCTACACTTATTTTCCATTCCTTCAGCAATGAATCTTTGAGATAGTTCTGTTTTGCTGGCTGAATTATGGCTAATCCATAGTGTTTACTTTTTATTTACTATAGGATGAGAAAGTCATTTAAATGATTGAATTAAAAATAGCATAGACACCTAAACTAGCTCTTTCAGTGGATGTAGGTGTCAAAAGAAATGCTTCTTTTATGTCTCTTCCTTCCAGGCATATATTGAAGGAAGATACAGGATCCTTAATTTCTATTTTTATGTATTTTTATTGTAGAGGCCTAGTTAAATCTTCTGAAGGCGAGGCCCATGGGAATCAAGGTAGCAAACATTTTTTTATGAATGAAATTGATCAATATATTTCTTGGTTCCTGAGATAAGACTACATCTACTACACTTCCCACCAAGAGCATTAATGAAAAATAAAATTATGGTAAATGTATTAGTAATCTTAAGCTTTGATAAGTGAATGAGAACTCTTTTATCAACCTTGTTTAGGTGTTGTGCTTTTCCTCTCTTTTATCTCTATTACTTCTAAGTTACTAAGAAACCTTTTCATTTTGAGCATTTTTTTTGAGGTGTCAACAATCTAAACTGAAGTGATATGACTTTTTTTTTTGTCCGTTGTGGGGCCTGAACTCTGGGGCTGAGTGCTGTCCCTCAGCTCTTCATCTCAAGGCTAGTGCTCTACCACTTGAGCCATAGCATCACTTCCAGCTTTTTCTGTTTATGTGGTCCTGAGGAATCGAACCCAGGGCCTCATGCATGCAAGGCAAGCGATCTAGCACTGAGCCACCTTCCCAGTCCCATGATTTGACTTTTAAAGTGACATATAGTTGGTGAGGCTGACGTGGGACTATGGCGAGTCTGAGGCCAACCTAGGACTCAGAGAGAGACCCCCCTGTGTCAAAATGCCAACAAGAAGAAAAGAAAAAAAGACTAAAAAATAACTCTGAATCTCTTGTGGAGATATTGTTTTATTTAGTTTATTAAATGAAATAGTTTGGTCCTTATCCATTATATAGCCTCTCTTTGCTTTGGATATAGATATAAAATAGAAAATAATCCAGTGATTGGGTGACAAGGAAAACCATGGTATTGTAATGGATAAATGACAGTCTCAGAGGAAATTTGTGGCTGTCACTAAGTATGTCAGTATATCAATCTCCTGTCAAACAAGGTTTAACACCCAGGTAGTTCAAAACAACACAGATTTATTTATCCCCACGTCTGAATCCAGTCTCTGAAATCAGTATCATTAGACTGAAGTCAAGGTGTCAGCAGGGCTGTTTTCTCTCTAGACACCACAGGGGAAAATCTATTCTTTGTTTCTTGGTAGCTATGATTTTTTTTTTTGGCTGTGACCATAACACTTCAACCTCTGCCTCACAGAAACACAACTTTCTTCTCTTCTGTGGTGAGATCTAATCTGTAATCATTGAAGCTGGGTGCCTGTACCTCATATCTATAAACCTAGCTAGCCAGAAGGCAGAGCTCTGAGCATTGAGGCTTAGACCCAGCTGGGGAAGACAAATTTGAGAGACTCTTACTCCAAATAATAAGCAAAAAGCAGAAAATGGATGCTCAAGTGGTAGAACATCAGCTATGATTGAAAAAATCCAATCAAGAATATAAGACCTGAGTTCAAACCTCAATGTTGCCAAAATGAGATTTGAGACAGAAGAGACAGGAGAGCTATCTAGGTAAAAGTAGTTTCGCTCAGTTTGCAAAAAGTAAGATTTAGATATTCCCTAGACAATTAAAGGTATTGGAATCCAGACTAGGGAGAAATATAAATAAAATTTGGGTGAGTAATTGAGTAGTCACTAGTATGAAATGATAATAAGCCAATGAAAAGTTGGTTGAGGGTTACTGGGTCTGTGGATTGAATCTCTCAGCAAGAAGAACTGTGCTCAGAAGAGGTGTGGAAAAGTAAGAGAAGAGGTGTTGAGGCCAACTAGTGATGAAGGGAGCCAGTCACAATGCTTCTCCCACACATGGCTTCCAATCTTGGCTTTTTGTGAAGGTGTCTTAACTTTTAAATTCAATAACATTGAAGACACACTGAAATATTTAGACTCAAAACAGAAGTTGCTGGGAATCTTACTAGTCAAAGATTAATTAGAGAAAGAAACCCAAAAGACACTGTTCTAGAAATGGGTAATTGAGGGTGTCAGAAATGTCAGATGTTCAAAGAGGCTGAAGAGATTAAAATATAGGGAGTGGGGAGGACCAGTCATGCTCTGTAAGTGATAGGTGTGATCATTCTGGGAAATGAATGAATTACCTGATGAAAAAATGAAACTAGAGTCTGTCATTTAGAGAAGTTTGGTAGTGGTGTGTGTGTGTGTGTGTGTGTGTGTGTGTGTGTGTGTGTGTTGGTGATTACATGTGCACATACATGTTCAGGCCATGACACCTTATTCCCTCTGTGTCCTCCTTCTTCAATACCTTGTACTTTCTAAGGAAATGCAATCCTAGCTAGAAGGCAGGCCAGTGCCCCGGATCCCCAAGCAAAGAGTTGCAGACAGTCTCTTTTTACTTACACTGGTGTTGAGAGTGAGAGATAAATTAAAAGAAAATACTTGTTCTGTCATATTTTGATAGAATCAAGTAATCTATACACAGCCCTTTAGAAAAAGGGAGAGCTTACAGTAATAGGGTGAAAGGGGCTATCAGTAGAGGGAAACAAATGGGAGCTTGAAGTTTGGATGTGTGTGAATGAATGAATGTTTCTTGTTCAAGTACACATCTCCAGCTTGTTCTTCAACAGGCAAACAAGAGTCAACACCAACTAGGTATATAGCCTGTTGAGATGTTATTCCATCTCAACCACCAATCTTCTGATCATCTCTGACCCAGAAACAGGGCCTGAACCAGAATCAGAAACTCAGGGATGATAAGGTTCTTGGTCTTCTAAGGCTGTTGGTTTCTGCGTTTGTACCAACATTGCAGGAAGCATTTGTCTCATCAATGGAGCTTCCTGGCCAGCTCCAGAGTCTTGCTGCAGGTCCTGTGGGACAGGCCTCCACATTCTCACTGTTTCTTCTCCACTGTCTTTGTATATAAAATGTGTATGCTTCTTGTAGAACCGACAGAGGAGGAGACAGGTTGCACCAGGCTTGATTTGGAGCCAGTCTTGATTTTCTGATTTCCAGCTATAATCCATAGCCTTGGGTGTAGCATAATGAGCCTCAGAGTCACTTGTGCTTGCACAAGTAATAGTGTTCCTTCTCTTGCCTAAACTGGGGAGATTGGGATATCTATTGTATATTCACCATTATTGATATGCATATTCATCATTCATTACTTATTTCCCATACATTTGTTCATTAGTTTTAATATCTATTGTGTGTCTCATGTGCCAAGCCCACCCTCCAGAAAGCTTAAACGAATCATTTTACAACAGAAAAAATGATGTGTTACTGAGATGGGTGGGGGGTGCAGAAGAACATATGGACGAAGGCAGATAGAGTCTCACAGACTTTCCTACCTGGATTGGTTTTGAACCATGAACCATAGGTCTCCTGAGTTCCCAGCATTCCTGGTGCAAGTCACCAATGCCTGGCCATAACTTGAATATAAGACCAGTTTTCAATTTCTTGGAGGATAAAAAAATCTGTACCTGCAATGTCCTGGTGATAATAGAGCATTGGGATTATTTTGAAACACTTGAATCCAGCCTAATTCTGAATTTCATCTTTTTTGTTGTTGTTGTTGATTGTGGGGTTTGAACTCTTGGGTCTGGGCACTGTCCCTCAGATCTTCAGCTGAAGGCCAGCACTCTACCACTTAAGCCACAGTTCCATTTCTGGTTTTCTGGTGGTTTATTGAAGATAAGAGTCTCAAGGACTTTCTTGCCCGGGCAGGCTTTGAACCATGATCCTCAGATCTCAGCCTCCTGAGTAGTTAGGATTACAGGAGTGAGTCACAGGTGCCCGGCTCTGAATTTCATCTCTTGAACGGTTTAGTTGTCTTATAGTATCAAGATTCTCTAATCTTTTTATTTGCAGACCTAAATGCTGATTACTAAACACTACTCTCTCTCTTGGTCCTGAAAGCTTTTGTATAACAGGCTAAGACAATGCAACGTTTCTATCAGTTTTAAACATTGGCCACTGGATGGCAGGCTTGAACTTCTTTTGAGATACAATGAAGGGCAACAAAATGCTTAGCTAATCCCACAAGGTTTTATGGTGTGGAAAATCTGCAATAAAGTTTACCATTCCCTGATCTTCAAAGAGGAGAATAATTTATTCTTTGGACTATCTAATTAGTTTGGGAGAAGAGAGAAAATTAATTTTTGTATCTAAGAAGTTATTACAACATTGAAAGCTATTATTCTTAAATTTAAAAGATCACTAGTGCAGATATACTTTTAAAGCACCTTTTAGTGAACTTTATTCCTGGTCTGTAGTTCCACACTTATACAACCTCCTACTTAAGCATACTGCATGTGAGGTGTGTACATGTCAGATATTTGTTTTAGGTTATTATTATTATTATTTTTAGATGGGGTTTCATGTACCTTTGCCAGTCTGACTATAATCCCTCTACTTTCACCTTCTGAGTAGCTAAGATTACAGATGTACATAACCATGTCTTTTTTATTTTGTTGTTTCTTAATGTGCTCAATTTTTTACCATGGTTCAACACAAAGTCTTGTGTTAAGTGAGATGGAAAAAGATATAGAACCCAATGTTTAGATTCAGTATATAAATATTTATCAATACCAGTAAAGTAGCAACTAGGCATTGTGATGTATTTTCCAGTCCTGTAAGTGAACACAAACAACTTGCTCTCACTGAAGAATTCTCTGTTTTCACTGGTCTAGTTTTTCAATCAGCTGAAATAACCAGATGAAATGTCATTTCCTCCAGAGAGGTAATTTCTTATCACCTGACCTATGAGTGGACACCTCTTACCTCATTAGTCTATTTCACGGTACCTGGTTCACTACTATAATTTTATATTCACCTGTTTACTTTATTAATCTATTTCACACTCATGGATCATTTACTTCAAGGCCAGAATCAAATCTGTTTTTAGCATACTTGGCATTGAGGAGGGTATGTGTGTAATAGAACACATTTAGTAAATAATTGTGCAGTAAATGTAAAAACAACTTGTTATACAAATGAGTTAAACTCTGATGGTAGTACTATCAAGTAATTATTATAATATTTGATTCATTAGCAGCTAGGCTCCTACTAACAAACCAAAGATATCTGCCAAACAAACATAGTAAGGAGTTATGCTTCACTTCCTTAAACTCAATCAGAATGTTATAACCCTTATCAAGGTATAGCTGGCCAGCATAGTTAAGCTTCAAGGAAGCTGTTATTTTCTCCATTCCAGAAGATGTGTACAGCTGGATGGTTGATGTCTGCAGCTGGATGATTGACGTCTGCTTTGACTTTGCTGATACTCCAGGGCCTATTATTCAGTGCCTGTGTCACTCCAATTGTTAAGTTTTTTATTTGAATATACAATATACAAATGTGTATTTGCCTCTGAATAATGGAAACAGCTCCATTTATCTAAAAGGATATATATTTGACTTTTAACTCAGGGTAGGCTAGCAAAAACTTATACCCAAAGTATGAGAAAGAGAGACTAAGCTGGGCGCGGGTGGCTCATGCCTGTAATCCTAGCTACTCAGGAAGCTGAGATCTGAGGATCACTGTTCCAAGCCAGCCCGGGCAGGAAAGTCCGTGAGATTCTTATCTCCAATAAAGCACTAGAAAACCGGAAGTGGTGCTGTGGCTCAAGCGGTAGAGCGCTTGCCTTAGCTGAAGAGCTGAGGGACAGCACCCAAGCCCAGAGTTCAAGCCTCACGACAGAGAGAGAGAGAGAGAGAGAGAGAGAGAGAGAGAGAGAGAGAGAGAGAGAGAGAGAGAGAGAGAGAGAGAGAGAGAGAGAGAGAGAGAGAGAGAATACCATGGAGATTAAAAGACAAGCAAACAGTATAGCAGTGTAAATGTATATACAATATTGAGATCGTGATGAAGTTTACTTGAGATTTAGCTGCAGCTTAGTTTCACACTTTGATTTTATAATTTTAGTTGGAAGAAGGCTGACCTAAGACTTAAAGCTTATATTTCCAGCCATTGAAGGATTGGTTTGGCACCTCAAATTTGGGCTTAGTTTGTTTATCTGTAAAATGGAGTGAATAGACAAGATCTCTATAAATTATTTGCTAGTCATAAGTGATCATGACTACGTGCGATGTGTTGCTGTTAACATGAGAAACATTGTCAGGATAAATGCAGGAATAACTAATAATATTATCTATGGCAGTATCTCCAGTCTTATTCCCAGAGAAATCAGTTTAATGTGAGCTGTATGTCCTTCATATAAACAGTTACCAATAAATGTAATTATCTTTACCCGAAACAAGGGACACAAAATTTAGATTATGTTTCCTTAATTATCAATATAGATAGTTGTCAACATCATTGTAGAAATATCATGACCTACAAATATTTTCTTTTAGTCAAATATATTTGAAAATAGAATTTCTGGGTCAAAACTTTTACAGTTGTAATTTTAATAAAATTACTGATTTAATTCTGCAATTTCAGTGTAACTTAGATTTCAATCAATTGACTTAGCATCACTTGATGTAGGAGAGTGCTTACTTCTCTGCACACTTGCCAGTACAAGAATTATAAAGACGAAAGGAAGTTTGTGCATTCATTATGTAGCTATTTTCACTCAAGTTAAAAAAAACTTGAAACATTGAATGTTAATTTTTTCATTAAAGAGGTATGTGAAAGTATGTTTTTATAGAATATGAACATAGAGTTAAAAACAAGATGCCTGGGAAGCTCTGAAGCTTTGAAGAAAAAATAAAAAAGTTTAACTGTAAGATCCACATTATGAGAATATGGAAATAGTAAGAGGTTAATTTTCAAATTCATAAACTGCTTGGTTGAATGGTAACTCCTGTGTACAACTGTTTAAAAACAATAAAAAAAAAAAGAATCCAGTCGAACAAGTATGATTAGAAAAGTATGATTAGAAGCTGGGCGCCAGTGACTCATGCCTGTAATCCTAGGTCCTCAGAAGGCTGAGATCCGAGGATCATAGTTCAAAGCCAGCCCAGGCAAGGAAAGTCCATGAGAGTCTTATCTCCACTTAATCACCAGAAAACTGGAAGTGGTGCTGTGGCTCAAGTGGAAGAATGCTGACTTTGAGCTGAAAAGCTCAGGGACAATGCCCTGGCCCAGAGTTCAAGCTACATTACTGACAAAAAAGAAAAGAAAAAGAAAAAGAAAAGGTATATTTAGATTGCGTTTTTCCTGTCTTTGGATGACTTAAAAAATCTTTATACTTCTAAAGGCTGATTTTTTTCTTTTACTATTTACCTTACAATTAGAGAAATGTTTAATGTATTTGAAGACCAATGGTTATTTGTTGATAGTGAAGAAGGATGTTACAGAAATCAACTCAGTTTTCTTTTTAAAAAAATTTAATTGTCAAGGTGATGGACAGAGTGATTACAGTTACATAAGTGAGGTAGTGAATACATTTCTTGTTGAACTTGTTACTCCTCTCTCATTTTCTCCTACTTTTCCTCCCTCCAATCTCCCTCCCCCAAGTTGTACAGTTCATTTCCAACATATTGTATGGTGAGTATCACTGTTGCATTGGTTTGCCCTTTGTCCTTTGTCTCACCATTTGTTGTTCTATTTCCCTTCCCTAATTCAGATAAACATATATTCTCTCTCTCTCTCTCTCTCTCTCTCTCTCTCTCTCTCTCTCTCTCTCTCTCTCTCTCTCTCTCTCTCTCTCTCTCTCTCTCTCTCTCTCTCTCTGTCTCTCTCTCTCTCTCTCTCTTTCTACGCAGGGTACCAAAATCAAATACAGTAACAACAGGCGATAAACCATAGGGGGAAAAAACACAAAAGAAAAAAAGAAATCACATAGCACATTAAAAACAACAACAACAACAAAGAAAAACCTTTTGTTTCTATAACTTGGAGTTCATTTTGCTTAGCATCATCTTATATGGTCAAATGTAGACAGCTATTGAGCTATTCTGCTCATCTGCTAGGGCTATCCTAGACATATACATAGATCTCATAGGAAACCATGAGATCTATGTTTCTTTGAGTCTGGCTTACTTCACTTAATATGAATTTTTCCAACGCTTTCCATTTCCATAAGAATGGGGCAAAACCAGGAAAGCAGCTCCTTTTGTAATAGCCCCTCCTCCCCCCAAAATACCTAGGACTTAACTTACCCAAAGAAATGAAAGACCTCTATGATGAAAACTTTAAAAACCTGAAAAAGGAAATAGAAGCAGAACTCAGGAAGTATAATAGCCTCCCATGCTCCTGGAATGGGAGGACTGACATCCTGAAAATGGCAATACTGCCAAAGGCTACCTACACACTCATTGCAGTACCCACCAATATCCCAAGATAATTCTTTAATGAAATAGAGGAAGCATTTCAAAAATTCATATGGAACAATAAAAGACCCCGAATAACAAAAACAATCCTTAGCAGAAAGAATAGTACTGGAGGAATATCAATACTAGACTTCAAACTCTATTTCAAAGCTATAATAATAGAAGCAGCTGGGTACTGACACAAGAACAGGTCTGAGGACTTTTGGAATAGAACTCTCGACCCATAAGTGAATCCATAGACCTCTGGACACCTAATCTTCAGTAAGTGAGCCAAAAAACTAGGATGGAAGAAAGACAGCCTCTTCAACTCAGTTTTCTTGACTGACAATTATGATGGTATACTTAAAAGACTCATATTTCATAATGGATATGGCTTGTATATCAATCTTATTTATACATTATTTACATTAATATGTCTACATTATTAACCAAAGACAACACCCTATTGTACCAGTGCTTTTTCAGGACTTAAATATTTAGAGCATTTTCATATTTCTATGATTCCATCACAACATTTATAAATTCCAGTTATATTTGGAAAGGAATTACATAAACTATATAAATCAACACTCTTAATTACACACTAATGAGCTTAGGTTTTTCTGAAGACTTGATGTTTTGATGAGGCATGGTGGTTCACAGATTAACACACACATATGCACACACACTTATACACGCACACACACACACAGAGAAAGGTTGAGACTTGGTAATATGAAAGCCAGATCTGGTTGCTTAAAAAAGAAAATTATGTAGGAAGAGCCTACATACTTAATTTATAATACTATAATTTTCCCTACTATCTTTGGGCTTGGAGAAATGCCCAGGTTAGTAGCAAAGGGAACTTGGGGAGAAAACTCTAAATCTACCACACTGGAAGAGAGAAAAGGGAAAATCTGAAGGATGTCTTCATTAAAAGCATAAGCTATGAGGAATCTTGGATAGCCCAGGGAATAATAGCAGATTTCTATTGATGGTTTTCCAAATTGAAATATTACTATGATTTACCAATTTAAATTATTCTGAAAATAAGCAGCCATGCAGCTGTAAGCCATTTAGATACAGTCAAAGTCATTATAAAATGCCTTTTTGACTAGTTTTCACGTCCCACCTTAAGCCCATCTTAAAAATCTATTGTCCCTTTTATCTTTACAACTTTTTTAAGCACAATTTCTCTTAGATTCACCATTACTGTTCTCTTCTTTCTTTTTTTCTTTTTCAGATGCTATATTTTATGTGGAGAGCAATGCTTCTCTTGCTTTAATGCCCTGAAGATTGCATTGTAATGTTATAATGGGGATTGCAATTTCATAGGTATGGGATGGGAGCTGAGCCTGTATCCCGACAAAGTCACGCTTGATGACACTGCCGTGGTTCTGTGGGTGGCAGGATCCGTAGATACTGCAGCAGCCTCCTAGGTGATTATTTATCACTAGATTTGTCTTTCTGTACCATTATGGGAATAAGTAATTTCCATTGCTAGAAAATGCTCAGCAATCTAACAACTAGTTTAAAGCTCCAAGTTAAGTCATTTGCTTCCCTTTATCAATATGAAATAACTTTCCAACCTTTACACCATCACCTTCTAAAATGTTGTATTTTAGTAAAACCAGTCATATTTCCTTTCTCTATAAGAATTTTCCCCTTTCCCTAGGGATAGGCTAAGCAGTCTCTATAACAGCTTCCCCAGCACCTCTCAAATCTACACCAGGAGAAAGGAAGGGTTGATGCAGGGAACTGAGAATCCTCTAACTTGAAGAATGGAAGCAAGACCAGCTATTTTGAACTTATAAAATGGAGAGGGCACAAAGCCCCTAAGTCTTCTTTGAGGAAAGAAAGAGAATATTTTTCCCTCCATTCTCAGGGTATAATGCCATGCTAAGCCTGTGGAATTAAGAGACCTCAGGAGAGAAATGACATCAAAATAGAAATCCAGGGCTTGTAGGATGCTATGTAGTTAGGTCCTTCCATACCCAGGACTGGGGTTGTACAATCTCACGTTTGCAATATGATAGCTATGACTCTCTGCTATCATCTTCATTAAATTTACTTGGCAATGTTATACTTGTTTGTAAGAAATTTCCAAGTGTTCATTAATTTTCTATGTTCTGGAACAATTAGAACTAGTCAGTGTTTGAGAACTTGGAAGAATTCCCATGTAAAGTTTTCTAGGCCCATTCATTGCCTTTGTAATAAAGTAGTTTTAAAATTATTTTTCTAATTTTTGCCTGTGGACAATGGTTAATAGCATAAAACTTGGTCAGTTAAATTTACTAGGAAGATACTATGGTATGTCTATATTATTTTCACAGAACTGCTGTGTTAGACTTTGACAGGATATCTAACACAACAGAGGTTTTGGTACATCTAATGGGAACAGTGGAGCTTCTTCCCATAGAGAGAATGCCTGCAACTGACTGGATTATTGGTTCTATTCTAAGTCTTTTTTTTTGCATACAAATTATTAAATTTATAATTTATCAAATTATAAATACTTACAAATTACCAGATGTTTGCTACAAACCTAGTGGAGAGAAGGTACAGACCTATATCATTGGTAAGAGCTCAATTCAATGTTGAGCTTGGTAGGGCCCCACCAAGAGATGAAGGCATCCATTTAAAGAAGGGTAGATACACGGGCATTGAGGGAGTCAAAGGAGGCATCAAAACAGAGGTGGCTTCTCCCTGTTTTCATTGAGGATAATAATCCCAAAGAGGGAAGTGGTGCTGTGGCTCAAGCGATAGCTCAAGGACAGCGCCCAGGCCCAGAGTTCAAGCCCCACGACCGACAAAAAAACCCCAAAAAACAAAGAGATCTGTTTTTCCCAATTTGTACTAAAATATTCACAGGTGGGAAAGATGAGGAGAATTGAACTTTGCCTTGAAATACCGCAAGTGATTAAGGGTGTCAGGTCCTTGGTATTTTGGGACCCCAGAGGTGTTTTGCCATATTTCCTTATTCAGGAAACAGAAACACAAAAACTGCTATGGCAGAGCAAATTATCCCTCAGTCTTTTGAGACTTGTAGTAGCTTGGTTTTGTCTCCTCCTTTGTTTTTCTCTTACCATCCCTTCCCTCCCATCTCCACAACTACACCCCCCCCAACCTAAATTGTAAGGTTCATTTTTTGACATAGAGTCTTGTACATCTCATTGTTGCAATGGGTCCAACTGTATCCCTATTTAAACAATTTGTTTTTTCCCTTCCACTCCCCAAATTATATATACCAACATCAAATACAGTGAAAACAGGGGTTATACTGTGGGGGAGGGACATACAAAGCAACAAAAAAAATCAGGTGGTACCTTATAAATATGTTAGAAACAATAGCAAGCAAGAAAAAAAAAACACCTGTGTCCTTATCTTGGTGTTCATTTCACTTAACATCATCTTATCTGACCTTTTCTGCTTGTCTCAGACATATACTAGTTATTGCAAATAAGGGAAACCATGGGACCTATGTTTCTTTGGGCCTGGCTTACTTCACTTAATATAATTTTTTCCAAGTCTTTCCATTTCCTAACAAATGGGCCAATGTCATTCTTTCTGATAGAGACATAGAATTCCATTGTGCATATATACCACATTTTCTTGATCCATTAATCTACTGAGGGGCATCAGGGTTGGTTCCATATCTTAGCTGTGGTAAATAATGCTGCAATAAACATAGTTATGCTGGTAGCTTTAGTGTGGTCTTGTTTGTGATCATTTGGGTAAATGCCCCAAAGTGGAATTACTGGGTCATAGGGGAGCTCTAATTCTATTCAGGTTCCTAGATTATTAAATGATCTAGACCACATGGAATGGGGGTGGGGTCTAGGATAGAATACTGTTCTTAGAGAATTTTATTGGAAACCTCCTTACAGAAGCCCCCAGAGATATATTTTACTAATTTTCTTTATTATTATTAATATTAAAAATACTTTACTAACTTGGCCCCTGTGAATAGTGTTAAAATAAATAACAAATCTTCTATATATATTTTTCTAAATTGTGGAGGGGAAGGGAAATAACAAAATGCTGAAATAAGGATACAGGTTGACCCATTGTAACAATAAGATGTTGAAAATGAACATTACAAGTTTGTGGGAGATGGGGGGCAGGGAGGGAAGAGTTAGGGAGGTGGGGAGAAAGGGATGGTAGGGGAAAAATAAAGGATGGTGTAATAATGCTCAATAGGAACTGGACTCATTACCTTGCTCATGTAACTGTATCTTTACAATAAAAATATATATTAAAAATAAAGAAATCCTTATCTATCACCCTGCACCAGAATAAAATCCAAATAGATCAAAGACCTCAGAGTCAAAGCAGACATCCTGAAAACATTGTAGGATGGAATAGGAGAAACCTTAGGTCTCCATGGCACAGGCCGAAATTTTCTTAATATAGACCCAGAAACACAACAAATCAAAGAAAGGTTGGACAACTGGGATTGCATGAAGCTGCAGAGCTTCTGCATGGCAAAGGACATAGCTAGCAAGATTAATAGAAAGTCCACAGATTGGGAGAAGATCTTCACTAGCCATACAACAGACAAGGGTCTCATATTTAAAATATACCTGGAACTCAAAAAATTAAATCCTCCAACAACAACTCTCAAAGAAACAACAGTCTGATAAATAAGTGGGCTAAAGACTTAAAGAGAAACTTCTCTGAAGAGGAAAGAAGGATGGCCAATAGACATATGAAGAAATGCTCAACCTCATTAGTCATAAAAGAAATGCAATTCAAAACAACATTGAGATTCCACCTCACCCCAGTTAGAATGGCTATAATCAAGAACTCTAATAAACAACAGATGCTAGAGGGGATGTGGACAGAAGGGAACCTTACTGCTTTGCTGGTGGGAGTGTAAACTTGTTCAGCCACTTAGGAAAGCAGTATGGAGGTTCCTCAAAAGACTCCACATAGAGCTCCCCTATGACCCAGCAATCCCACTTTTGGACATTTACCAAATGATCACAAACAAGGCCATAATAAGGCTACCAGCACAACTATGTTTATTGCAGCATTATTTACCATAGTTAAGGTATGGAACCAAGCCAGATGCCCCTCAGTGGTATATAATGGAATTCTATGCCTCCATCAGAAAGAATGGCATTGCCACATTTGTTAGGAAATGGAAAGACTTGGAAAAAATTATATTAAGTGAAGTAAGCCAGGCCCAAAGAAACATAGGTCCCATGGTTTCCCATATTTGTAATAACTAATACATGTGTAGGACAAGCAGAAAAGGTCAAAAGCTATGTACATATGACCATATAAGATGATGTTAAGTGAAATGAACCCCAAGATATGGACACAAATTCTTGCTATTGTTTCTAACATATTTATAATGTACCATATACTTTTTTTCTCTCTTTGTATGTTCCTTCCCTATGGTATAATCCCTGTTTTCACTGTATTTGATGTCAGGACTCTGTATCTTGTATTTATACTTCTCTAATTCAGGGAGGGGAAGGGAAAAAACAAAATGCTTAAATAGGGGTACAGGTTAAACCATTATAACAATGAGATGCACAAGACAGTATGTTGAAAATGAACTTTATAACTTTGGGGGGGAGGGGTAGTTGTGGAGGTGGGAGGGAAGGGATGGTAGGGGAAAAACAAAGGAGGAGGCAACAATGCTTGATAGGAAATGTACTCATTACCTTGCTCATGTAACTGTAACCCCTCTGTTCAGTATTTTTACAATAAAAACATAAAAAATTAAAAAATAAGAGTGCAGAAATCTCTTTTCAACATAATCCTAATTTTCCTTGTAAAATGTAAGAGTATAGGCTTGGGAGGTGGCTCAGTGCATGATGCCCTGGGTTTGATTCTTCAGCACCACATAAGCAGAAAAAACTGGAAGTGGCGCTGTGGTTCAAGTGGTAGAGCACTAGCCTTGAGCTGAAGAGCTGAGGGACACTGCCCAAACCCAGAGTTCAAGCCCCATGACCGACAAAACAAAGAGGCAATAGGATTGCTATCATATCATATAACATTTCTACTTTCAGTTTTCAAATGGAAGTGTTTTTCATATTTCTGTTTTTGTTATTCTCAGGCAATTATTCATGAGTTATGGATAGTCCTGTGTGCTCTCCTTTGGGCTTTGTATAGTTTCCAGGGAATAAATGTTAGGCAGACAACATCACTGCATGGAAACTCAGAGAATGACAGATATGACTGTTGCTTCAGGAGTTGAACATCGAAGACACACTTTGCCCAGCATTAGGTGAGTAACAGAGCATACCTAAACATCTAATAGATAAATGCGTTGGTAGATACTATCAAGGAACTATCCTAGATTAACACAATACCTAAACCAGTCCTAGTGTTCCAATATTTAGACTAAAAAGAATTTTAGTTTCCTTGTCTATATTTTTTAGAAGCTGATTCAGTGGCTTTCTGTCCTACTAGTGATAATATATTATGGAAATCAAATAGAGGAACAGTTCTGATTTAGATATAATTCCGAGAGGTAAAATGAAGCAAGCCTAGATCTATTTTTTTAAGGCAAAGATGAATTAAATGAGATGACGTGTTAAGCTGAACAAGGGTGCATTTTATAATTATGCTTTCTTTGAAAAAATCGCATATATTAAGCTATACTTATAGATACTGGAAATATATCAAGTAAGAAAAAGAAATACACTTGGAAAAAAACACAGAATCCCGCCAATGATTTTGATCAAGGAAAGTTGGCAGACTGAAGGAACTGACTGATAAAGTAAACATTGCCAAATTATTTTTATGTTTATAGTAGATGGTTTTCTTAAACATAATTGCATAGCTCTCTGATGACACAAAAACAGTGGAACTCAGCAAAGATGAGTCAGTATGAAACAGGTCTTACAACGGCAGCCATTTTCCCCCAGAACAGAAGTTTCTGTGATGATGAACATGTTTCGTGCCTGTGATGGCCAACAAAAGCCATTATTAGGCAAATATTGCAAATGGATTAAGGAACAATTCTTAAATTGGCTTATTATAACTAATTTCTGCTTAAATTAGGTGGCCAAAGTGATTCACAACTATCACAGAGGGCACATCAAGTATTTAGAGAGACATTTTTTGTTCAGGATTAAAGTTCAGTTAGGAAGAGAGAAAAAGAAAGGAAAAGTTTGATTGGAAGGTGGAAGTGAAGATTACCTATCTGTCTATCATCTATGAATATACATATCTATCCCTCATCTGTTTGGCTAAGAAAGGAAGAGAGAAAGAAAGAGTGGTTCAGAGGAAATGTTCCTTTTTCCTCTTAGCTAAATCCAAGAATATTCATTTCAAAATATTGAGGACAAGACTCTCAAGTCTTGAGGACCTTCAATTGTTGCTCCTGTTATTTTGTATTAAACTGTGATATATATATATATATATATATATATATATATATATACATTTATCTGTCTGCTATCTCTATTAACATTTAAAATTAGTGAACTCCATTCATAGAAAAATTGCTTGGTTAACTGAGTATAGTGAATACAAGTTAAGAGACATATATATGTGTACGTATGTGTATGTATGTATACATATACATATATATGTGTATGTAATATATATATTTGGTATATATGTATATATGTATATATACATATATTGGTATTTGGTATATATGTATGTATGTATGTATATATATATATATATATATATATATATATATATATATATATATATATACCAAATACCCCATTACTACATTTGCCCATGTTCAGGTTTGTCTCATTCTTAAGCCAATAGCTATAAACAGATTAATCTGGTCTGTGGTGACTGGTTGGATGAGTTGTCTAGGGATTAGACTAGAATGTGGGAGACTGCCAGCCTTTGACTCCTGCCTCCTCTACTGATTAGGAATGTAACTCTTACATCCAAATATAACCTTTACCTCAGCTCATCACTAGGTTTGTTATGAAGATTAATTGAACTCACATTTATAAAGCATACACATCCGTATCTTCTACTGTTTATTGAGTACATTATGTTACAAGTAAACGCTGCCAATATTAACACTACCTTCTCACTCAGCAGAATGTGTTCAAATATCCATCACATAGTAGATAACAAAAACTCCTAACAGGTAGCCAGTCCGGTTGGTGCTCTTGGTTAGACTTTGTACTTGAAGTTATTTATCGCTGGGGTGTTGAGATGATTGTGTATGCTCCTTTGCTGTCTGTGACTAGGGTAAAAGAGGAAATGTCAGGGATTTTAGGGAGATCAGTTTGAATAACTGCAAATTGGGGATACATGTCTGACTTTGGCATTAAATGCCTTCCAATTTAGCAATCTTGAGTCAGATCTGTTTTCAAAATGTGAATAGGTACCTGGATTAGGCTGAAGGAATATTCAATATTCTGTTGCCAAGGCTGTAAGCCTATTCATGGTGTCCTATTTTTAGAGTGTACAAGAGTGAATCAGAGACCTATGATTAATTATTAATGATTATGATATAACACTGTTGGATGACAGAAAGTAGAAAATTTTAATAACAGCTGCTTTGAGGATTACTTTGAACAAACACATAAAAGGAGTTTTGAAGTTATATTTACCTCTTTGGAACATTTCTTGCTTTAAAATATTTTTTTTCCTAAATATCTGTAGTGTAGGGAGAAGCTCTTACAAAAAAGTTTATTGCTTCTTATAATCATTCAGACTAACTTCCTAAAATTTGTCAATGTCTGATAGCCTGTCAGATGAAAACTGTAAAAAAAAAAAACTTTTTTAGCACAATACTGATTATTTACTAAGTCCTGGCTCTGTTCTCTGAGTTAGACAGGTAAGAAACCTCAGAGATAGCAAAATTAAAGTATCTCATAAGTAGTAAGGGATTGATTCCATCCTTAGCCATTTAATTCTAGAGCCTATTTGCCTATCCTGGTTTTGTTTGTTTGTTTTGCTTTGAGGATTGAGCTGCATCTCTTGACCCTTTTGTGTGTATTTTGTTTCTGAGATAGGGTCTCACTAATTTGGCTGGGCTGGCTTCCGGCTCTCAATCCTGTCTTTACCTCTGGGGTAGCTGCAATTACTGGCATTTGTCACCATGCTGACACATGAGCTGACATTTCTAATATTGGTTTTTGTTTTGTTTTTGTTTTTCTAGTTCACTTCATATATCACAACACAGAAGACTTCATCTTACATTTACTTAATTCATTTACCACTTGTTTAACAAATACTGAATACACACCATGTTAATAGTTAATACAGTTATTGAGTGTTTACTAGCTAGTATTTTCACAGTATCCTATCTGTTTTAACTGTCACAGCAATACTATTATGTAGCTTGGAGACTGAAGTAAGGTGATAGTGTCCCAGCAAATGACTGTGAAAGTGTTGAAGGCCAGGTACTCTGACTCAAGGGCTGATATTCTCCATTACCTTCAAGACATAGGTGATTGTGAGCTGCAGTGGTGCAGCTCATGGAAACAGTACAAATCACAAATGTTTTCTTCACAAACCTTGGAATTCAAGCTTTTTCGGGCTTGCTGGTAGGAAATGCACACTAATAGTTCTGATACTGCTAGAGGAGTTTACAGCTACTAGAGATCCTGATATATGCTTTATTGGTCCTCAGAGAATACTAACTTCCAACAAAACAAGAAAGACTTAATAGAAAATGCTACTGAGAGGAATAAAGAAAGATAGTGACATTGGGAAAAGGGAAGATTTAGGAGATAAAATTCATGTAGTGAAAGCAACCAAGAAGGATTGAAAGAAAAAAAGTCACTTCAGTTTTGCTATTAATAAACTAATTTCTACTTTTTAAAACACAGAATAAGAATTATTTACAAAGCTGATTTCCCCCTTCATTCTTTCCTACCTTTAAACCTCTTTGGCTCCCATTCTCCTCTCTGATTCCTTCTTCCCTCCCTCCCTCTCTCCCTCCCTCCCTCCCTCCCTCCCTCCCTTCTTTCCTTCCTTCCTTCCTTCCTTCCTTCCTTCCTTCCTTCCTTCCTTCCTTCCTATCTGCCTTGCTTCCTCCCTTCCTCTAAATGCATGTTGATGCTAACTATACTTGTAGCAAACATTGAGGATAGTCAGTGATCCCAGAGACAAAATACGTTCTACTTTGTGAACACTAACAGTGTAATGAGGAATGTTTGACAGTGTAGAACTTAGCTAAGTGATGGCTAGTGGTAATAATGCTCCTACCAAACTCAAAGCACTGAAGAGAACAAGGACAGTCACTAATCTCCCCTGGGACATTGCTACCTTGACCCAAGGTTGTTTCTAATCACAGAAACTCTTGGACTTTGCTTAAATATTTATTTATTAGTAACATTTATTTTGTTCATTTTTACTTCTTTGATAGTTCATTCATTTACTCAATTAATAAGCTAAATCTTACTATTTCATCTCATTGACATATGCTTTGCTTCTCAATACATTTATTATAATAATAACCGATCTAAATGGTTATAAGCTGTACAGTGAACCAACTTTATAATTATTCGAGTCACTATTTAGTATATAATGATGCAGATGTTGTTATTACTATTATTGGGTGGGATGGTTTAATTTTTGTTTGGACTCATCTAAAAGCAGATTTTTTTTAGGTAATAATGGTCCATCCATGTAATAACTATCACTCATCTTAGCAATCAGTGAAGGAGAATCCCAGTTTTACCACTTTCTCCCATGGTTGTAAAGGAGGCGAGGGATTTACCCAATAAGGAGATGGGGCTCAGGGCATCATCTAGCATTTATATTTTCCTTCTATGAGGAAATATGAATTCTGAGCTTATAATCTCCTGGCAGACATTTCTATTAAATAAAATGTTCATTCACCCAAAGTCACTTTTAAAAATGGGGATAACTTTTATAAATAGAAGAAAAAGGGGAATTACTTAGATTCTTCCCTCCTCCCCCTTTCTTGCACCAAATGGGAACCCAGGGACCATGGATGGCCTGCCTAAAGCAAAACAATTAAAGTAGGGCTTGATCCAACTTCTTCTAACCTTTGGTAATGTTGTTGTGAGCATACCTCTATTAAGAAATGTGCGTTAGACATCCCTGAGGAACTCTGTCTCCTCTGACTCAATGCTGCTTCAAGCTGACTTCTTGAAGACCTCTTCTTTGGTTTCCTATTCTCTTTTATCCATGTCTACTACAAAATGTTACACAATTCTTGTTTGAGTCTATGTGTACTACGAAGAGTACTCTTCCAGTTTCTCTTAGGTAACAGCCCATAGAAACCCAAGGAAAGATTTTTGGCCAAGCTTATAGAAACTTCATTCTAGTCTAGGTAAGTACATGATAAAAAGAGCCACATACCTGTAAAATACTTCCTTTGTGCAGTCATTCTTCCCTGAAGAAAGAAGGGATGTGCTGGATTTGGATAATGGATGGATGGATGATGTGTCACAAATGGCAACAGCTCACAGAATCAGGATGCAAAAGGAAGAAAGGGCAAAGAGTTTGTAGTAAACATGCAACTGTACTAAGGCTCAGCCCTCCATTTTTGCTTGTGTCTAATTCTTCTTACCTGCATATCTCTTCTTTGGTATCATTCTTTGTAGTCAGGGAAGTTATTTAAACAGAAATTATTATTTTCGTGTAGTTCACTCATGCCATTGCTCTCCTTCACTCCTTCTCTTCCTTTCCAACTCTCTCTGTCTCTGTCTCATTGTGTGTTATTGGAGATCAAAGTAACTCTTCTACCTCTGAGCCACTCCTTTAGCTCTCTTTTTTTTGAGATTGGGTGTGACTAATTTAGCACCCTCTCCTTCCCAAGTTAGCCTCAAATACATGACCTTCCTGTTCCAGCTTCTTGAGAAGTTGGGTTATACACAAACTCCACCATGTTCAGCCTTTTGAGATACCCCTTGAAGACATCGTACATGCTAAGTTGTGCTGTATATAGTAAAGTAAGGAGAGAGTCTAGATGCAGAATGGAGATAAACAAAATACTTTGAATCCAAAATATTTAGGGCTACCAGGATGGAAGGTACACACAGTGATGAAGGCAATGAAAAAGGAATGTTCTGGACCACCAATCTGAGGCTCTTCCCACCTGCATCCCTCCTCTCTCCAACAGCAGAGCAACTCTCCTTCCTCTCTATGTCACCATCTCTCAGTGTCTCAAGAGCGACAGCTTCGGTGTCTTTCCTCCATCCTCTACAGCCCCTCCTCTCTCACTGCGGAGCCCTTCATTCAATGTTCTCAAACCCCTTCCATCTTCAAAGCGAAGTTTCTCTGGGCTAAAGCATAGCCTCCTTTTTTCTTTGCTGCTCAATTTTTAGAAAGAATGGTCCAGACTTTCTTTTGTATCCCTTCAATGCTATAAAATTGAACCTTAGGCATTTTCTGATTTTTAAATAAATCAGCAAATTATCCTGTTCTGTTTTCACTGTCATTTCCTCTGCGCACTTCCTCTTCTTAATGAAGTTACCACCCATCTCCAGACCAGTAAAGCAGATGACACTCCTGCCTGCCTGAGCTTCAAACAGCTGCCCTGAAACATTTGTGCTGGCTTCCAAATGCCAAGTTGTCCTCATTCTTGATTCTCAGTCTTGCCTTTTATAAAATCTCTTCTTTTTCTCCAAGCAATCACCTTCTTACTAGCCATTTAAACTTGAGCTCTGGATATGTATACTCATTTAAACTACAAGTTCACTTCAGCATCTCATAGGATTTCAAAGGTAAACATTTAAAACTAAACTCATGTTCTTTCCTGCAAACCAAGTCACCATCTGGCCATTTTTTCCTGTTAAAGATTAGAGCACTTTTTTTTGGTCTTTTTTCTGCTTTACTTTCAACACCCAGTCCATCAATGAATGAAGCTTATTTTACTTCTTACAGATGCTGGAGGGGATGTGGCCAAAAGGGAACTCTACTGCACTGTTGGTGGGAGTGTAAACTTGTTCAATCACTCTGGAAAGCAGTATGGAGGTTCCTCAAAAGACTTCACATAGAGCTCCCCTATGACCCAGCAATCCCACTTCTGGACATTTACCCAAATGTTCACAAACAAGACCATACTAAAGCTACCAGCACAACTATGTTTATTGCAGCATTATTCACCATAGCTAAGATATGGAACCAACCCAGATGCCCCTAAGTGGATGAATGGATCATGAAAATGTGTTATATATCACATTTCATATCTATGTATCTGTATATCTATATATGAATTCTATGCTTCCATCAGAAAAAAAATGATACCACTCTATTTGTTAGGAAATGGAAAGACTTGGAAAAAATCCTATTAAATGCAGTAAGCCAGACCCGAAGAAATATAGGTCCCATGGTTTCCTTCATTTGTAATAATTAGTATGTCTAGGATAATTTTATCAGATGAGCTGAAAAGCTCAAGAGCTATGTACATATGACCATATAAGATGGTGCTAAATGAAATGAACCTCAAGATATGAACACAAGAGGTCCTTCTTTGTTGTTGTTGTTTTTAATGTACTACGTGATTTTTTTGTTCCCTTTGTATGTTCTTTCCCCTATGGTATATCCCCTGTTGTCACTGTACTTGATTTGGGTACCCTACATCTTGTAAATACTTTGTCTAATTTGGAGAGAGAGGGGATGGGGAATAAAATGCTGCAACAAGCACAGGATGACCCATTGCAACAATGATACCCACAAGACAGTGTATTAGAAATGAACTTTACAACTTTGGGGGGGGGAGTGAGGGAGACGGGGGAGGGAAGGGATAGGGAGAAAACAACAAGGGAGGGATAACAATGCTCAATAAGAAATGTACTCATTGTACATTGTAACCCCTCTGTACAGCATCTTTACAACAAAAATGCACTAAACCTTGCTCGTGTTTTTCTTAATTTCTTTCTTCTTTCTTTCAACCTTCATTTCTCTTTCTTATTTATTTTTCTTTCTCTTTCTTTCTTCCTTTCTCTTTCTTCCTTTTCTTCTTTCTTCCTTCCTTTCTTCCTTTCTTTCTCTCTCTTTCTTTCTCTCTCTTTCTCTCTCTCTCCCTTTCTTTCTTTCTCTCTCTCCCTTTCTTTCTTTTCTTTCTTTCTTTCTTTCTTTCTTTCTTTCTTTCTTTCTTTCTTTCTTTCTTTCTTTCTTTCTTTCTTTCTTTCTTTCTTTCTTTCTTTCTTGTTCTTGTAGAGTTGATACGCAGAGGGTTTCAGTTAGACGAATCAGGTAATGAGTAAAATTCTTTTTGCCTTTTGTTTTCCCTTCCCTCACGCTGTCTCCCAGTTTTCCCCTCCTGTCCCCACACACAAGATGTATAGTTCATGTTCCATATAGTGTCTAGTAAGCACCACTGTTGTATTTGTTCACCCTTCTTCCACCATTTCTGAGCCCTCCTTACTCTCTCAAATACAAAATAACCAATAAGACAAAAGGATAAAAACCCTAACAGCAACATTTCATGCCCTTTTCTGTTTATTTTTAAAAACTCTAGTCTGAGAAACTTATCTCACTTGGGTGTGGTGGCAGAGATGGGATGATCTCAGTACTAGCCAGCGAAGGACAAAAGTTAGTAGGCCCTTACATCAGAAAACAAGCTGGTGCATAGTTCACACCTACAATCCCAATGTCTGGGAGACAGAGATAGGAGAACAATTGGAGGCTAACTTTGGCAAAAGTGGGAGATCTCATCTGAAAAAATAACTAAAGTCAAAGGACTGACAAATGTGGCTCAAATGGTAGAGTTTGAACTCTAACCTCTCATTTGTGTGGTTGTAATTGCTTCTTACTGATCAATTAGCTAAACAGTCACCTTCACCTTCAATCCATTTCCCACATGACAGCAGAAGTGTTACCTTAAGAACCACCAATAATTTAGAGAACTTCAACATATTGTGCTTTGTGATTGGCTGCTATTATTTATCCTGTTCCACCCTTAAATAAGGGCAAGCTAACATTTTTAATGTTTGCTGTAGGGATCAATGATGGGAATTCAAGGTCCACAATGGAGATTTCAGGAATCCTTTATGAGTAGGATCCCCCACCCCACTGCACTCCAATCTAACAGTATCAGCAAAACAATCCCCCGATATTGCTACTGAACTTCAGAAATCACAGCCACAACACTCAGAATCACCCTTTCCCACATCAACTGCTAGTAACAGTTGCCACTAGGAGGTGCCAGACAAGCTGGGTGGAGAGACCAAGATCCAGGACCAGAGAAATTCGAGCAGTTCTTCTAGGCTCCATCCTGCACAGCCTTCTGTCTGTGCACATTGATCGACATTCACCTCATACTAACAAAGCACAGAACAGAGACTGAAACACTTGGGACCACATTTACTATACTTTAAAAAGAGTTGTTTTGTTTTTGTTTTTGTTTAAACCATATTTTGTAAACTCCTATCAGGATGTGTCAACTCCCTAGGTAAAAGCCTTCCATGGCCTTCTTTTCTGTTAACATAAAATCTCTGATCACATGGGTTGTATGACTTATTTTCAATCTCTCAATACGTACGGGAACCAGCTATTGGTATGAATTGTAATTGTATAGTAGGGCCTTGTGAACTGGGGATAAAACATTCAGATATACATAAAAATGAGTGAGAACAAGCTATAGGTATACAAATGTGAGTGTGGGGGTGGGGAGCTTAAGATCATTCCATGCTGGCCTTGTCGTGGCCTTGTTCATGGCCTTGTCCTTGTCTTGCCCATCCATATTGCAGGTTTACGAGAATTAATAGCTCTTTTCCACTAGGCTGCCCCTGAGCTGAAAGCGTTTTCCCCCCCTTACACCTAACAGCCAGTTTCTTACCTTAGAGATTTCGCTTTTGAACTCACTTCATCTTGGAAGCCTACACATTTTGTTCTCCAGCCCTGAATTAGATTCCACTTCACTGCTACACCACATTTACCACTCCCCTTATCCTTTATTGAGTCCAATAATTCTGGCTCTGATATATACATTTTCCTCTCTATTTACCTGACTGTCCAGCCATCTGATCATCTGTAAGTCTTTATATGGCATCACTTGCAACATTTTGTAAGCCTGCCCTTCCCCAAATTAGTAGTTGGAACATAAATATAGAGGTCAGGAGAAAGGAGATTTAAAATAACTTGGTTGTTCTGAATGGAAAAATAATGAGACTACCCATTATCAAAAAAAATCTAGAATCATTAGAAAGGAAGTACATTTGGAGACAGGGGGGAATAATATTTTATTTTGACATTGTGATGAGTCACTCAAAGATGAATGTCTAATCTCCAACAGAACCCAGGGATCCATTGGCTAATCATTTGCAGAGGGTGGTGATGAGCTATGCGGTGATTTATGATCTCTAAGGCACAGAATAAAAACAGAACTGAAAGGACTGGCACTCTAGAAAAGCTAGCTCAAAACTGAAATTTTTATGTACTACAACATAGCAAAAACCACTTAATTTTTAAGGAAATAGATATAGTTAGTTCCAGTAAACTGGGAAAGTTAGATGAATTCCCTGAGATATATCATTCCATTACCAAAGAATGGTCTAATATTTCTTAAGGTGGAAACATGTGTGTGCACACACATGCACACACACACACACACACACACATACTAAGGTTCAGTTCTTGGACAAGCAATTATTCTGTAATTGTACAAGTTGGAGCTCTAATTAGCCAATTAAATCTTGCTTCCTTTTTCTTCCTTTTTCTAAATATAGATTTTGAGCTCTTTTCTGATACTGGAAAGACCTTTCCTGTCTTTGAAACAAGTCCTGAAAATATTACTGAATAGAAGCCCATCTACACAGCAATTGAATCACAGTAATTCCAGATTCCCGGCGTCTGTGGAAAGGTTTGTGTGCTTCTTATGCTATCCCTCCATTTTCCTCCTACTCCAGGACCTTGCAGGCTTGTTTGGAAACACGGGATTTTCTGTGGTGCTATCTTCTGTTAGGTCACAAGGGGGCAGCAGACAAGTAGAGTAGAAGGCCGTTCACCACAAATCAGAAAAGCCTGAAGCTCTAATTTTGGGCGTAGTGTTTTCAGAAACAGCCTTCAACAATTGAATCACATGTTTTTATCTCTTTAAACAATCGTAGTCAATTGATTTCTCTATTCTTCTGCTTTAAAAGAAAAAAATCAGATCTGCGTTAAGAATGGGTAAGTACAAGTGAATTCAAGACGGCAGGGTTTGTATCTGGTTTGCTCAGAATACATTTCCTAATTTTTCTTGAGCAGTCACAATTTGACAAATGTTTGTGTAGAAATTGCTCTATGGTGTTCTCCTAGAGCCTTAACACATAATTGTTCTGGGGCGTAGTCTAAGCACTGATGAATTGTTCTGATATATAAGGAGTATTTTTTATTAAATGAAATTTGAATAACAACAGGAAATTATAGAAGGTTTTTACATTGCATTTGAGAATTGAGTTAATTTGCATATTGAGAAAAAAATTATTACTCATGAACTGCAGGGATAGAGGGTCAGGTATTCTCCAGGCTGCAGTCTTCCTATCTCTTAAGAATGCCTTTGTTCTCTTTCCCAGAATGTATTTTTCCCAACCCCCTTCCCAGCTAACTTTGTAGCCTCTCTCATCCTTTTGCCTGAGGACCATCTGAGAACTCCTCTGGTCTCGGGGTTGAGGAGCCACCGCTAGGAGGCTGCTCTAACGCCATACTACCCTGTAGGCTTCTAGGAGACCTATGGATGGGGGGTGGGGGGTGAGGAACACAGCTTTTTCAAACTCTGGAAGGGCTTTTTGTCACTCTGCCTATTTTAGGGTGGGGTAAGGATTTCACATTTGAGGCCATTACAATGTTGATCAGGGAAGACCAGACAGACTGCCTGTCTGTAAATAGTCAGGGTTAGCTATATGACTCAACACTGATGAGAGCCAGGAGCTTAGAAGAAAGGGATGATGTGTTTTTGTGAAAATGTTTTATGTGATGCTGAGCACAGAGGGCGAACCCTGCTAAAAAACAAAAACAAACAAAAAAAACCAAGGTAGCTTAGCCTTGAGCGTGATCTCAGCAAAACTGTTCACCAGTCGCTTTCAGGATATCAAGGTGATTCTCTCAAGGGTATCCTCTGTGCTGGAGGTCACAGCAGCCTGCAGCAGGGTGGGGAGAGAGAGCTCTTTCTAGAGAGGACCAGCTCAGCTCTGCTTAGCATCTTGTTGCCAGGCAATGGCGCCTCAGTAAAAGCTCATCTCCCTCATCAAAGAAAGAGTGAGGTCTTGCTGAGGGAAGTGCAGTTTGTATAAATTGGACCAAATGCAAACAGCATTTAGCTCTAGTCCTCAAAACTGCCTTATCCTACATCCTTGATTTCTACTTAAAATCCTGTCACTTAGCAACCAGATACTAGAAGTCCTCTCTCTCCTCCTCTCCTTCTCTCTCTCTCCCTCTTTTCCTCCCTGTCTCTCTCTCTCCCTCTCCCCCTCCTGCAAAGCAATATAGCTCCTTTCTAATTTTGTTGATTTATTTTTACCTTTCCACCCATATGCCTTTCCAAATTGATTTAATGAGATTCAGCAGGGCCTTGTTTGTGATAGTATTTCCCTAGATTGCTGAATTAATTTCCATTTGAAAAATTGCTTAGGTCTTACAGCTTCTAGCCAGTCTCTAGCCTATTGCTTTTAGTGCAGATTACATAATAAGAAATATAATGTGTTGTCAATTTTGAAGGGCCAAGATATAAAGAATGTAGTTTAAAAAATAACACAAAAATGAAGAGAAGTCCTACTACTTATATGGGTCTGAAAAAAACCTATACATGATTTGTAAGAATCAAAATTACCAAAAAAATCAATATAGAATAATTATCTATTTTTAGAGCTGAAAAACATCCTCAGAATTTTGTGTGTGTGTGTGTGTGTGTGTGTGTGTGTGTGTGTGTGTGTGTGTGTGTGTGTGTGTGTGTGTGTGTGTGTGTGTGTGCTAGTTCTGAGGTTGAACTCAGGACCTGGAGGTTGCTGTTCCTGAATATTTCTGCTCAAGACTAGAGCTTTATGGCTTGAGCTCTATGGCTTGAGTCACAGCTTCACTTCTGTTTTGGATGGTTAATTAGAGATAAGTCTCATGAACTTTCCTGCACTGAGTGGCTTTGAACCTCAATCCTCAGATCTCAGCCTCCTGAATAGCTAGGATTACAAGCATGACCCAATGGCCCTCAGCCTCCAGATTTTTTATATGAATTTTAAACTCTTTAATATTTAATCAATTAATGAGCCAAATTGTAGCTTCACATTTTTCTTTTTGTGATAGACTTTTGGGAGCTAGTGACTAGATTAATACAACTCCTTTATATCTATCTTCTTTTGTAAGTTCTGGAAGAATGGGATTTATAAAGGATTTTAGAGTTATTTCACTAAGGTGTTTAAAGTTTCCTCCTGATTATTATCATATTATAATAAAAAAATAATAAAATCTTGTGTTCATCACAAATATTTTTGAATTTTGTTTTCAAATTTATGTTTGACATATGTCTGACATATGACTCATGCAACATCAATACATCTGATTAGAAGTCTTCAAACTTTTAAATTCATGAGTGAGTTTATTGAGTTTGAAAGGGTTTCCAGCATTACTTAGCATAAATTTTTCTTCCTTGTTTAGTTCTTTATTTACTTTTTTCTTTTAATAATCTGCCTTATATCTTTTTTTCTTTTTCTTTATATCTTTCTCAGGAAGATGCAGATGAGAACTGAGAGGGAGTGTGTGAAGTGGAACAAAGGGAAGGTTTGACAAGAGCGTGTGTGCAGCTATGATGACCTGTACCGAATCTTGAATAATAACAGGACTCTCCAGCCCAGGGGTTCACCTAGGCAACAGCACAAGAATGTGGCATGGTTCTGGATTGTGAGAGGTTCAATGTGGGTCAGCTAAAAGACAGATGCTGGGACTCCCAAAGATAAACAGAAGCAGGATTGTAAAGGGCCCATTGGGCTTTCATCAGTGGTCTTGATTTATCTTGTATATGAAAAGGAGACTTGAGAATTTTTAAGCTGAAACGTTAATCAGAAAAGTCTGCTTGAGCATTCATGTTGATAAGGAAGCATCATTGTGCATCAGTATGTAAAATGAAAATAGAAAATACACTGGATCCTCTAGTATTATTTGCATTTTATACCCTGTCTGGGATCACCTGCATTTGATAACCTTAAACACTGTAAAAATTGCCTTCAGTCAACAGGAAGTAGCGAAACTAGTTGTCAACCTTTCCCCCTCATCGCAGTTAGGATTACCCCTTCAGCATCTGTGTGTGTGTGTGTGTGTGTGTGTGTGTGTGTGTGTGTGTGTGTGTGTGGCGGGATGGGGGTCTGACACAAGTTTGTAGGAAACAAGCCTATATAGCTTGCAGATGGTAAGATAAATTGATAAAATTTGCCTGACAACAAAACAAGAGTAGGAGGCTATCAATCAATGAGGAAGTAAGAAAGAAATAAAGACAGGACAGTAAATCACTGACATCACAAACTTATAGGAAACAGAAAAGAGACCCACCAATCACAAAGCCATTCAATCCTCACTATGTAACCCAAGGCCACGCTGTATAACAATGAAGATGGCTGAAGATGGTAATATGCTAATTGCTGTCTTCCGGTGGCACATTTATACCATGTGCTCTCTTTGCCAAATTTCTCTTTAATAAACATCTCTATCCTCTTTTTTTTTTTTGTCGATTGTGGGGCTTGAACTCTGGGTGCTGTCCCTCAGCTCTTCAGCTCAAGGTGAGTGCTCTACCACTTGAGCCACAGTGCCACTTCCAGCCTTTTCTGCTGATGTGGTGCTGAGGAATCAAACTCAGGACCTCATGCATGCGAGGCAAGCACTCTATCACTGAGCTACCTTCCCAACCCCTCTATCTTCTTAAAAAATACTAGTTTCAAATCGCATTTTCGTCTATTCAAGGAAGAATAGTATTTACTCAGAACAATGAGAATTTCAAGAGGACATTGAGAACCAGCTTGCCATCACAGGAGTCCCAGTCACCCGAGGTCCCGTCTATACCTACAAGGCCAGAAAGATGCCTCCTGTCTCCTCACACCATGACCCACTTTCTGTAGACCACAAGAGAAACCCCAAAGATCTGACTTAGTAATGCTTGACCCATTAAAAATCTTTGATGATTATATATGATGTGCTTCCTAACAACTAGAAAATAGTTCTAAAGAAAGTTTAGGTGCTTTTTTTTTGGTCTTTTTTTTTTCAGATGTAGATTTTTGTTACTACTCTAGTATGATGAAGACAAAAGAAGAGTCAATGGCCATTCAGAAGCAATTTATTGCTCACAGCTTCCCATAAGGAGTGAACAGGGCCAGCAGGACCATGGGGAAAAATAGAAGCCAGGGTCAGAGAGGAGACAGTAAAAGGGAGGAGACAAGGGCAGCAAGGGTCTTCCTTGTAGTTTCTACAGGAAAGGACAGGGGCAGGGTAAGCTGATTTGGGATCAGTGGATTTATCTGCATCCAGTGGGTTTGGAAGCATAGAGGCTATGTTTAGTTGCTAGTGGTCTGGACTTGGGATGATCAGGGCAAAGGGATTGTAGCCTAAGAGGAAGAAGAGAATAAAGCAGATAGGAGGATGGATTATGAATTCTTAGCACAAAAAAGGTGTGAGCCTAACAAGTTGTTCACTATACCCATAGTCTCTTTCCCTGCCAGCAAGGCCCCAAGATGTCAATGCATCAGAAATGCAGAAGATATCATCAATACAAATTGTAGTGTTTAAGCTATCTCCAGTGTTGATATACAACATGAATAAATGATTTAGAAATGACTGAATTTTCTGAGTGAGGTACAGGGAAGTAGTTAAAACTCAATCATAAGCTGGGCGCTGGTGGCTCACGCCTGTAATCCTAGCTACTCAGGAGGCTGAGATCTGAGGATCATGGTTCAAAGGCAGCCCGGGCAGGAAAGGCCGTGAAACTCTTAGCTCCAATAAACCACCAGAAAACCGGAAGTGACACTGTGGCTCAGGTGGGAGAGAGCTAGCCTTGAGCTGAAGAGTTCAGGGACAGGGCTCAAGCCCACAGTTCAAGCCCCACAACCGACCAAAAACAAAAGGAAAAGAAAAACCCTATATATTATGAATTCAATCATAATATATAGATCACAGATGTTGAAAACAAAGTATGATTGAGAACTTGACCAAAAGCGTTCTTAACAATGTGATGAAAATTCTGCTAACTATAAAGCATCACTTGTATTGTATAATGGGGAAAATGATCCTGGTTTGCTGATAAACTAATATTACATGGAACTCAGCTTTGGAGTTTTGGTAAACCTGTGGTAGAAAGGTCATTCACTCTCTGAAATACTGAAATACATAATTCAAATACGTAATTCAAATACACACAGTTTATCATTTTCCTGGCCATTTTCCTTTCCCAACAAAGTTTTCCTTAGGTAAATTTTAGTGTTAGCTTTTATTTCTTGACTGTCCAGCAGGACAACAGCAGAAGCAGATAATGAAGGGCATGATGGATAAAATTGGGAAGCAAATCTGAAATTCCAAGTGCATGCATGCTTTCATTTCTCCTACACAGATGAGTAGTTCAACATATGAATACTTAAAGTCTTACTGCCCCACAAATTGGAAGATGTAAAATTTTATAAGGAACTATCAACATACATGCAACTGAAGTAAAATAGTGAATAATAAATATTATTATATTGAAAACTATATTTACAGTATTACCTATTCTAATTCCTACTTAACTGTATCATAATTACCTTCCTGCAGTGACTTTATTTTTCATTTTGCCATTTTTAAAGATTTTTCTAAGTAGTGCACATATCAACTAGAGATATAATCAGAGCAATGCTGAAAACAAATAAGTCTTTGAACTAAACTAAGACATAAGCATGATTGTGCCACTTAAAATTCATTTATTCAGTCTCTTAGGCTGTTTAGTATAGTAGAATGCATATAAAACTTGTCAGTTCTCCAGCATAGCTAGAAAAATTCTAAACTTATGAAATGCTCATAATAATTTTGCGAGCAACACATCTGCACAGTAAATGCATTACAAAGCCATTTTAATTTGCATTCCATCTATTTATGGAATGTTTATTTATTTATTGTACTGGGGCTTGAACTCAGTACTGCCATATAGCTCTTTTGCTCAAGGCAAAGTATAGCTCCACTTCCAGCTTTTTATGGTTAATTGGAGATAAGAGGCTCATGGTTTTTCCTGCCCAGGATGACTTTGAACCTACGTTTTCAGATCTCTGTTTCATGAATAAGTAGCATTGTAGACATGAGCCACGAATGCCTGTCTTCTGTGTGCTATTCATAATGCCCTTTCTCTGTGAAGTTTACTTAGAGATCAATCTGTTTAGGAGAAAAGAGGACTAAAGTCTTTTTCACTGACTTAGAATTTATGTGATGATCTTGTTCGAGATGTTGGCAACACAGTCAACTTCAAATGCCTGAAAAATGTAAGTTGGAGAGAAGCTGTTTGGTTCACGGGGAGATATCACTTTCCTGCTTTAGGCAGGAAAGATCTTTACATAACATATTGTGAAAGTCAACATTAGATAGAGATTATGATCAGAAGAAGACAAGTTTTCATCAGAAGAGCTTTAGAATGTCACAATTCTAGGTGTGGTTGAATTTTAAAAACAGTGAAGTATGTTAGAAATTGTCCAGAATGTGAAGGAAATTAGTTCCTAACACTGAACCTCCAATTATGGCAACTTTTAAATAGAATTTGTTTTTGAATCTGAATGCATGACACTGTTAATGCAAATGTTTTATTTGTAATGGAAGAGATGAAAATGTCATGTTAGATCATCTCCTGCCAATGCAAACTAGTCTTCTCAAGCCTGCAGAGGATGACTTTGTTCCTACTACTTTAACATTATTGGATCTAATTTAATAGTGATGGGAGAAATGCTTTTTAATGTAGAAAGTAACTATTTTGATTTGAATGACCTATTAAAAGAGTCAGTGATTACTATTGTGATTTTTTTATAACCCAATTGCATAAGACCCAGCAGAGGTATCAATGCAAAATGCAGCCGTGCAATGTCTGAAGAGCTGCCTGTACAGTACTCAGAGTGATTTATGAATCTTTGATGCTATTTAGGTTGATATGTAAATTATCTCGCCCAGCATGTTCAAAGAGTAACTATGCAACAACACCAAAGATCAAAAGCAATGGGAGTTGTTATTCTGTTGAACTTCAAAGACTAATAAAAATCATGAAGTTAGAAGAAGTTTATAGTTAATGTCAGGATCTCTTTCACAATTATCAGCCACATAGTCATGGTTGAACTAAAGTCGTTCCAGTGGGTTCGTATTGAACAGATTGCCGTTTTCACTGTAGCCTCTCCTGACTTATTTGGTATATAGGGAGACTCTCACAAGCATATTGACATTTAACCTATTGCTAAAGTCTAAGAGGATTAAAGGGATTTGAAAGTTTAGGAAATAAACTCTGAACCTTATGATATTTCATTTTTATTTTAGCTACCTAAGAGGAATAAGGAAAATATACATTATTTTTCCCCTTCAGGTCTCCATGCCTCTCCTTCAAGAAATGTTTGGTTCAGAAAGCTTAAACACACAAAAATTCTAGGGCAAGACTTCAGTGTTTTTGGTGTTGTTTTTTTTTTTGCTATGTCTTCTTCAGTGTCCCACACTTTCCCTACACCCACATACACACATGTGCTAAAAAGGCAGTGGAGGTTGAAAGGATATAAAGCAGAAGAAAGGGAGTGATGTATTTACCAGCAATAGCATGTTGCATCTTAGGACTGCAGGCATATAAATCAGATCATCCTGTAGGAAAGATGCTAGAGCTGTGGTGTCAGGGCTTGGCATGACCAACGGTGCAGTGTTCCTGACTTCACAGTAAAGATCACGGAAGGCCAGTGAGTGGGAGGTAATAGAAAGCCTTGTGTCTTACCCTTTACGGGGTAAAAGGCACTACTTCTTTAGAGTGTAGAGTTTAGAACTGACCTGTTTGCTTGCTGTATCATTATAGGTTATGGAGGAAGATTGTATTTGGACAGGAAACAGTTAATTTGTTTTCACTGAATGTTTACCACCAACAGTGCTGAGATCTGAATAGGAATATTTCCTCAAATATTGAGTATTCAGAAAGAAAAAAAAGAAATCCATTGTGGAAACTATGAAAATGGAAGGGAATTAGTCCAAAGTATCAGATTTTATTTTAAAAAATTGGCATACTCAATGAGCTCCAGTGAGGCAGGTGTTAGGGGTGGAGATGTCAGTAGGAAAAAAATGACAATGGGATAAAAAAAAAGGGTTTACAAGGAGAAAAAATCATTGTCTATATTAATATTAAAGTGGAGAAAAGGGTCTGGGAAGGTGGCTCAGTGGTAGAGTGCTTGCCTTGCATGCATGAGGCCATGGGTTCGATTCCTTAGCACCACATAAGCAGAAAAAGCTGGAAGTGATGCTGTGACTCATGTGGTAGAGCACTAACCTTGAGCTGAAGAGCTGAGGGACAGCACCCAGGCCCAGAGTTCAGGCCCCATGACTGACAAAAATAAATAAATAAGTAAATAAAAACATTACAATTTTTTTAAAAAAGTGGAGAGAATAAAAGACTGTTTCAGCAGTGCAAAAAATTAATACTAAAAATGAATAGCTTTCTTAACATGTAAAGAAACTGGCACAATAAAGATGATATAAAAGAAGAGAAGCCAAATTCTCAAAGAAACAACTGCCTGATAAATAAAGACTTAAAGAGAAACTTCTCTGAAGAGGAAACAAGGATGGCCAATAGACACATGAAGAAATGCTCAATCTCTCTAGCCATAAAAGAAATGTAAATCAAAACAACATTGAAATTCCATCTCACCCCAGTTAGAATGGCTACGATGAAGAACTCTAATACAACAGATGCTGGAGGGGATGTGGCCAGAAGGGAATCCTACTGCATTGTTGGTGGGAGTGTAAACTTGTTCAGCCAATTAGGAAAGCAGTATGGAGGTTCCTCAGAAGACTCCACATAGAGTTCCCCTATGACCCAGCAATCCCATTTTGGGGCATTTACCCAAATGATCACAAATAAGGCCATAATAAGGCTACCAGCACAACTATGTTTGTCATAGCATTATGTACCATAGCTAAGATATGGAACCAATCCAGATGCCCCTTAGTAAATGAATGGATCAAGACAACATGGTATATATACATACACTATATATATATATATATATATATATATATAAAATTTAAATGCATGTATGTATACAATGGAATTCTATGCCTCCATCAGAAAGAATGACATCGCCCCATTTGTTAGGAAATGGAAAGACTTGGAAAAAATTATATTAAGTGAAGTAAGCCAGGCCCAAAGAAACATAGGTCCCATGGTTTCCCCTTTTTTGCAATAACTAGTACATGTGTAGGACAAGCAGAAAAGGCCAAAAGCTATATACATATGACCATATAAGATGATGTTAAGCGAAATGAACCCCAAGATAGGGACACAAATACCTTTTTTTCTTTCTTGCTGTTGTTTCTAATGTATTTATAATGTACCATGTGACTTTTGTTGCTTTGTATGTTCCTCCCCCATGGTATAACCCCTATTTTCACTGTATTTGATGCCGGTGTCCTGCATTTTGTCCATACACTTCTCTAATTAGGGAAGGGGAAGGGAAAAAACAAAAGGGTTAAATAAGGATATAGGTTGGCCCATTGTAATAATGAGATGTACAAAACACTATGTTGAAAACAAACTTTACGATTTCCATGGGAGAGGGGTAGTTGTGGAGGTGGGAGGGAAAGGATGGTAGGGGGGAAACAAAGGAGGAGACAACAATGCTCAATAAGAAATGTACTCATTACCTTACTCATGTAACTGTAACCCCTCTGTACAGCATTTTTACAATAAAAAACATACAAGAAAAGACAAAAAAAGAAAGCTAATCTTAAAATGAGGCATGCTACAGAGGGAAAAAAGAATAACTGAGCCAGAAACACCAATCCAATGAGTAACTGATTAAAGCCTGATAATTGATAATGTTGTTTGAAGGGGTTCCTATGCTCAGAACAAATTAATACAAAGAAAATTTTTGCTTTAGACATACTTTGGCAATACTTTGTTTAAAATCCCAATGGAGTAACATTTTTTAAAAAAAATCTTAATTTAAAACATTGAAGTCATACAAAGCAGCCTGTTTTGTAGTAGAATAAAAATAACAATGACATCAGGCAAGTCCTCAAATCTAGAAAGATAATGAAACTTTTTAACTTGTTAGCTTGTTAGCATTTTCTATAAAATGTAAAGGAAAACAATGTAACCTAAGGATTTTCTACAAAACCAAGGCTTTCTGCCATGAATAAAGCAACAGAAAGTAATTTTACATGAATATATACTCTGGAAAGATCTTAACTTGTATGCTTTGAAACATAATATGAAAATATATACTTGCAAACACAAAAGATGAATCCTAATTAAGAGTTCAAAATGTACAGTAGCATGTAAGACAGTAATTAAGTTTGCCCATATAACTGTGCACTCCAAAACATGCAACATTCACCTGCATCCTATTTATTCAGGGCTTCTTTAGCAACACAAGATCTGCAGCCAAACTGCTTCCTAATTCACAGTACTGAAACTTTGTTTCTATGGTAAAAAAAATAAGTTCATGTATTGGTGTTTGGTTTCTTGATATGTAAAACGAGAGCAATTATAGTACCTATTTCTTATAATAATACTTAAAGAAATCAACACACAAAGATGTTTGTTATTGCCTTTTCCAGATAGAAAAGTAATACAGTATCTATTGTTATCTGATTTTGTATGTAACTTATGTAAATGAATGGAAAACATCAGAAGCTTCTATAATGGAAAGAGAATATAGCATAATGTTTTGGAATTGAAACCAGAGAGACCATGAATTCCTCCTCTGCCACTTTGTTTTCCGGTATGAACTTGAGCAAGTATTTGAATTTCTCTAAGCCTCAATTGTTTTCCCTTTTTAAAGTTGAGAAAATAGAATTTCATATAGATGCAAGGTGACCAACTGGCTTTGGTTTGCCCTGGGCATTTCCAGCTTCTGTAATGAATGCCTTATGTTGCAAGAGCTTTCATCCTCAAGAGAAACTAGCACTACTTATTCTGTTATAGTTAAGAAGACATCACAACTGCTTGGGGTCTTATGTGAAAATACATGAAAAATAAATATTGGAGCTGGGCTTAGGTGATTCATACCTGAAATCCTAAGCTACACGAGAGGCTGAGATCTGCAGAACTGCACCTCAACCCAAACAAGACTGCTTTTCAATCAATAGATAGGTGTGGGGACGTGCTATAATGGGAAGCCTAAATAGATAGGCAGATCTTCGTTTAGGTGCATGCTTGGACAAAAATAAGACACTCTGTCCCTCTCAGAAAAAAAAAGAACAGCACAAAAAATGAGCTAGAGCAGTGGCTAAGTCATAAGAGCACCTACCTAGTAACTGTTGAGAAAGCCCCAGTACTTCACATTTGAGAGTATGCTTTACTAGCACAGCACCTCTCAATGCAGACAAATCACACTTCAGTTGCTAATGAGCCAAATCTCGTTCTTGTCTGCCCCATTGGATGGTACAGTTTGAGGTGGACGTTGGACTCAGTCAAAGAAGAGATGAGAGATACGTCAACAAACTTAGTTTATTTCTGTGGCAAGATAATGATAGTTTTTTCACCTTCCTTATTTCATATACTTACTCAAAGATTTTAATCCATGAATTCGCTTGAAAAGTCATGTAAGAGAGTACAAAGTTGATGATGTACAAAGATGTTAGTTTATATCCTCTGAAATAATTTAAAACATATATGTATATATATTTATAGTATGTGATTTAAATTCAGGGCCTTGTGTTTGTTAAGCAGGCTCTCTACTACTTTTCTCACAACTACAGCCTAACCCTCCTTCCCCCTGCTTCTTTGCTTTTGTTCTTTTTTAGAAAAAGTCTTAAAGTTTTATCCAGGGCTAGCCTCACACTGTACTCCACAACTTGTACCTCCTACATAGCTAGGTCCACAGAGGTCAAGCACCTTGTTTGACTTGTTGGTTGAGACAGGGTTTCAATTAACTTTTTGCTTGGTCTGGCCTTGAGTACAATACTAATCTCCACCTATGTAGCTATGCTTCCAGATATGAGCCATTGTGTAAGCTATTGCTCACTCATTTTTAAGTCTTTAAAACTAAGTCTCTGTTCAGAGAGTATTCTAAGCTTGCTTGAGTACCCCTTTGAATCTTTGATTAGTCTTGGTTTGAAACAATGCTTACCTACAAAATCATTAATGCAACATCAAAATTATTGATGCTCAGTCATAAAGAGATGTGTGCTTTATGATATTATAGTACTATGATATTTATGGTATTAGAAACTTGTCTAAGTTCTATTGGTAATTATTTGCCTTTTTATTATGATTTACAGACTCTATATATTATATTGCCTAAAATAATATATTTAAGTAATAAAGGCAATAAGGTTTTGTCTTCCATTGCTATTGAATCCTGATAGAGAACGACAATAAAACGATAGCCTCTTTGTTTACCTCCCATCACATCCATGGAATAAAATGACTAACTAATCCAAACTAGACTTAGAACTTCCCAGATATTATAAAATCTACAACAATCTGAAATCTAGTCTCTGATTATTACTTTAGATGAAAGTCATAGGAAACAGACAATTTGGCCCAGGGTGGCAAGTTGCTTCACAATACCAACCCTAATTGATTAATAGTAGCAGGAAAGAATGCTCGACTAAAGAGAACTGGGAGCTTTGGACCCGTTCTTGGTGAGAAACCAACTAAAGATGTCAGCAGGAGGAGAAAGTGGGAGCACCGAGGCCCATCATAACCTACTGTCAACAGTAAGTCTCATGAATATGATAAAGACACAGTAATTACTGCCTCAGACTGCAGCTGTAGGCAGCATCTTCTGAGGAAGCAGGGCATTCATATACTAAGCCTGAAGGGACAATACTTTTCAGTGGGGATCCACAAAATGAAGTGGAATCCTGGGATCATAGGCTCATTGGTGCAATTCATTGGAAAACAATTTACCTATACAGATGACAGTTGTCAGATTTTAGATAACATAGTGTTTGTTAGCTATTTATGTTGTAAGAAATGGACATTAGTCAAGTGTGGCATGATGATGCCAAACAAGATCCATTTAAATAAAAAGAAGTCTTGAAAGTTCAGACGATATCAAGTGATTAATTTTATCAGCATATTGGTGTCTTTTAAAATATCAAGCCATCAATTTTATCAGCAGATCATATTAAGATCTTAGAAAAAATACTTGAAAGGTATTATTATAGACATTCAAAACTAGAAGCGAGTTTGGCACTGGTGGCTCATGCCTGTAATCCTAGCTATTCAAGAGGCTGAGATCTGAGGATCATGGTTCAAAGCCAGCTCAGGAAGAAAACTCCATGAGACTCTAATTTCCAATTAACCACCAGGAAACCAGAAGTGGCACTGTGGCTCAAGTGGTAGAGCACTCCTTTGAGCTGATGAGTTCAGGGTCAGCGGTTAGGCCCAGAGTTCAGGCCCCACAACCAGCCAAAACCAAAATCAAAGCAACAAACTAAAGGAAAAACAACAACAACAACAACAAACTTAGAAGTGATTTAACTAATTCAATCTCATCATTGGACAGATCACATGGGTGGTATGTACAGTTCCATGGTAGACTGCTCACATGGAATGCAGGAACCAGAAGCTCAATCCTAGACCTGTAACAAACAACGGCAACAACACAAAAACCCAAACAGATAACGAGTTTAAGAGAAAAACAAAATCCAAGATCTGAGAGTTTACGTGTATCAGAATATATCCAAAATTAAGGGCTACTGTTTCCACAGGGGTATTTTATTTTTATGAGAGAATAGGATTTGAGTCTCAGAAGCTTTGTTGGACCCAGTGGCAGCTAATTGCTTAATTTCACTTTTTTTCCCACTTTAAATTGTTATATATTAATTGTACACAAGAGTTTCACTGTGATATTTGAGTACTTTCATGTAATTCACATATAATGCTCAAATGAAATTCCTCTTCTTTTTTCTTTTTTTTTTTTTAATTGTATTTTATTTTATTTGAGAACATACTGTACAGAGGGGCTACAATTACATGGGCAGGATAATGCATACATTTCTTACCAAGCATTGCAGCCTCCTCCTTTGTTTACCCTTCACTTCCCTTCCCCGCCTCCCCCCTCCCCCCACCCAATTTTACCCCCCTCCCCCCACCCAATTATACCCCCCTCCCCCCCACACACCGACATTGTAAAGCTGGTTTTGACATGACATTTTGTACTTCTCATTGTTGCAACAGGTCCACCTGAATCCTTAAACGACTTGTTTGTCCCCATCTCCTCCACATGTTATACTGACATCAGATATAGTGAAAGCGGGGGTTACACTGTGGGGGAGGGACATACAAAGCAACAAAGAAATAATCTTATAAATGCGTTAGAAACACATGCATGAAAGAAACGAAAACATTAAAATACATATTTAAGGGTTCATTTTCCTAACATCACATTATCTGACCTTTTCCGCTTGACTCATACCTATACTAGATATTGCAAATAAGGGAAACCATGGGACCTATGCTTCTTTGGGTCTGGCTTACTTCACTTAATATAATTTTTTCCAAACCTTTCCATTTCCTAACAAATGGGGAAATGTCATTCTTTCTGATGGAGGCATAGAATTCCATTGTGTATATATACCACATTTTCTTGATCCATTCATCTACTGAGGGGCATCTGGGTTGGTTCCATGTCTTAGCTATGGTAAATAATGCTGCAATAAACATAGTTGTGCTGGTAGCTTTAGTGTGGTCTTGTTTGTAAACATTTGGGTAAATGCCCAAAAGTGGGATTGCTGGATCATACGGGAGATCTATGTGAAGTCTTTTGAGGAACCTCCATACTGCTTTCCAAAGTGATTGAACAAGTTTACATTCCCACCAACAATGAAGTAAGGTTCCTTTCTGTCCACATCCCCTCCAGCATCTGTTGTTGTTAGAGTTCTTGATTTTTGCTGTTCTAACTGGAGTGAGGTGATATCTCAATGTTGTTTTGATTTGCATTTCTTTTATGGCTAGGGATGTTGAACATTTCTTCATGTGTCTATTGGCCATCCTTCTTTCTTCTTCAGAGAAGCTTCTCTTTAAGTCTTTCGCCCACTTATTTATTGGGCAGTTGTTTCTTTGAGGATTTGTTGTTGGGTGGTTTAATTTTTTTGAGTTCCAAGTACATTTTAGATATGAGACCCTTGTCCGTTGTATGGCTAGTAAAGATCTTCTCCCAATCGGTGGGGTTTCTATTGATCTTGCTAGCTATGTCATTTGCCCTGCAGAAGCTCTGCAATCTTATGCAATCCCATTTGTCCAACCTTTCTTTGATTTGTTGTGCTTCCGGGTCTCTATTCAGAAAATTTTGACCTGAGCCAAGGAGACCTAGGGTTTCTCCTATTCCATCCTGTAATGTTTTCAGAGTGTCTGCTTTGAGTTCAAGGTCTTTGATCCATTTGGAGTTGATTCTGGTGCAGGGTGATATATAAGGATCTAGCTTTAGTTTTCTACATGTAGTTAACCAATTTTGCCAGCACCATTTACTGAAGAGGCTGTCTTTGTTCCATTCTATTGTTTTAGCTCCCTTATCGAAGATTAGATGGCTATAGGTCTGTAGGTTCATTTCTGGGTTTTCAATTCTATTCCATTGGTCCTGAGGTCTGTTCTTATGCCAATACCAAGCTGTTTTGATTACTATGGCTTTATAGTAGAGTTTGAAATTTGGTATTGATATTCCTCCAGCAGTGTTCTTTCCGTTGAGGAGCGTTTTTGCTATTCGGGGTCTTTTATTGTTCCATATGAATTTTTGGATTGCCTCCTCTATTTCCTTGAAGAATGAGGGTGGAATTTTGATAGGTATCGCATTGAATTTGTAGATAGCCTTGGGAAGTATTGCCATTTTCACGATGTTAATCTTGCCAATCCAGGAGCATGGGAGGTTTTGCCATTTTTTAAGTTCTGTGTTGATTTCCTTTTTCAAGATTTTAAAGTTTTCATCATAGAGGTCCTTCACTTCTTTGGTTAAGTTAATTCCTAGGTATTTTATTTTTTGTGGGGCTATTACAAATGGAATTGCTTTCCTAATTTCAGCCACACTTTTCTCATTGTTGGCATATAGAAAAGCCATTGATTTTTGGGGGTTAATTTTATAACCTGCTACTTTGCCAAAGTTTTGAATCAGCTTGAGTAATTTGGGAGTGGAGTCTATGGGATTCTTTAAATACAAGATCATGTCATCTGCAAAGAGGGAGAGTTTTATTTCTTCTTTCCCTATTTGGATCCCCTTTATGTCTGCATCTTGTCTTATTGCTGTAGCTAGGCATTCTAATACTAGATTGAAGAGAAGTGGAGAGAGTGGGCATCCTTGTCTTGTTCCTGAGTTAAGAGGAAATGGCTTTAGTTTTTCACCATTGAGTATAATGCTGGCTGTAGGTTTGTCATATACAGCCTTTATTGTATTGAGGAATGTTCCATGGATTCCTAATTTTTCTAGAACCTTCATCATAAAGGGGTGTTGGATCTTGTCAAATGCTTTTTCTGCATCTATTGAGATAACCATGTGGTTCTTATTCTTGCTCCTGTTGATGTGATGAATAATATTAATTGATTTGCGTATATTGAACCAGCTTTGCATCCCTGAAATGAATCCTGTTTGATCATGGTGTATGATTTTTTGGATGAATTGTTGAAGTCGATTGGCCAAAATTTTGTTGAGAAGTTTTGCATCAATGTTCATCAAAGAAATGGGTCTATAGTTCTCTTTCTTTGATGAGTCCCTGCCTGGTTTTGGGATGAGGGTTATGATGGCTTCATAGAATGTGTTTGGTAGTGAGCTTTCTCTTTCAATTTCATTGAAGAGTTGGAGGAGTATTGGTGTGAGCTCTGCTTTGAAGGCCTTGTAAAATTCCACTGTAAAACCATCTGGTCCTGGACTTTTCTTAGCTGTTTCTTAGCTGTTTCTATTTCAATGCTTGATATGGGCCTGTTAAGCTGGTTTAACTCATCTTGGTTTAGTTTTGGCATGTCAGTATTTGCTAGGAAAAGGTCCATTTCTGTCAAGTTCTCAAACTTATTAGCATAAAGTTTTGAGAAGTATTCCCTTATAATGTTCTGAATCTTGGTTGTTTCCGTGGTGATGTTTCCATTCTCATCTCTGAGTTTATTAATTTGGGTGTGTTCTCTCCTTTTTCTGATAAGGTTTGCTAAGGGTCTGTCAATTTTGTTAAGTTTTTCGAAGAACCAACTCTTTGTTTTGTTGATTCTTTGTACAGTTTTTTTGGATTCTAATTCCTGTATAAACTTCTGGGATGCCTTCTCTCTCTCCCTATCACGCTCATACAGAGTCCTTTGTACATTGTCAAACTTCTCATTTATCATGTTTGCTATTAGTGTTTGTAGAGCTATTTGGGAACTCTCCTCTGGATTATTCTTTATCTGTTCTAATCCCTGATTATCAAGGTTGGGAATTGAGATACCCGAATTTGCCATTTTTCTTGTGTTTTTCCGGCCTACTCGGCCCATTTGAGATAAAGATTGCACCGGTTTTGTGCTAGAACACTATCTTAAGGCAACCATCAACCAAAGTTTGCATTTGTACCGTCAATAGTCTACAGATACAATCTAGTTCAACAGATACATCTATTCAACATCAAACGACTATATGTTAAAGGACTTCGAACCGCAGAAAAGAATTTGGAAAACCAGAAATTATTAGGATTAGGGAGAGATGTGGGTAAAAAATGGGAATAGATTGGTGTGGGGAGGCACAGGGAGAGTTAACTATGTCCTAATCACAGTGCAGGAAATGGGTTGGGTAGGATGCAAGTAGAGAGAGAGAGAAAAAGAAGGGACGGAAAGGGGAATAAAGAGACCAGAAAAAGAATAGAAACGTAAAAATTAATGTTATTATAGAGGTTAAAAGACCGTCTATTTAGAGAGGAATGTGAATATGTTCAGAGAAGGGGAGGGACATAGAGGAGATATGAAAATCTTTAAGGATGGGAAAGGGAGAAGAAAAGATCAGAAGTTCAGTAGAGCTAGATAAAAAACAAAAAGATAATTAAGAAAGAAAGAAAAAGAGAAAGAAGACAAGAAAAGAAAGGAAAACTCTCATTCACGTATTCCTAAAATAAAAATTATAAGATGAGAAAAAAAAAGTTACTGGAAAACAATTATTTTTTCAGAAGAGGCAAAAATTAAAGATTAATAAAAGTTTTAGAAGGGAAAAAAATTTTATATATATATATATATATATAAGGTAACAAAAAACAAAAAACAAGCAAAAAAAAAGAAAAGAAGAAGAAGAAGAAGAAGAAAAAAAAAAGAAAAAAAAGAAAAAAAAGTCTTTTGATTTTTTTTTTTGGGGGGGGGAGGAGTGGGAAGAATCCTGTATCTCCCTTTTGTCTGCAACCAGTCTCTTGTTGGAGTCTCTGGTCAGCTTGAGGTCCTGTGGCTTGATTGGTTTCTTAAGTCGGTTGGTTGGAAGAGGCAGAAAAATGCTCTGCTTTACCCAAGATTTTGAGATCCCCCTCCCAGGTTAGTTTTCTGGGAGGGTGGTCTGCTTTGAGAGTCACAAAAGAGGGGGATGTGGTGATGAGGCTAGGTTCTGGGTAGAGTTGAGGCCTTTCAACAAACAGTAGCTTTTCCCTGGGGCTATTTTGTGATAAAGCTCACAGCGCCCAGCCTGGAGCCATTCTCAGGGTTTCTGTTTTTCAATTGATTGTGGTGGGTGCTAGAGGGAGGGGCAGCCTCTGGCTCTGGTTACCCAGTGAGGCAAGGCACTCCGATGGCTGGCGCCTGAGCTGGGTGACTTTTCCCTGGATGGAGCTGAGTCTGGCAGGTCACTTCGCCGTTAAGTTCTTGTGACCTGCTAAATGACTCATTTTATTCCAAGGCCTGAGCTGGAGCTAGCAGCTCCTCCGAGCTTTGTCGGTATCCAAGATGGAGATCACCGGTGCTGGGGGGGGAGGGGTGCCCTTCCCTCCTCTGCTCCCTGAGGAGTGAGGATGTCGGGCTTGTACTCACGCCGAGTCTTGGATCCTGGGTCGTCTCTGGTCTGCAAACAGCAGGATGAAGATGTTCGCTCCTTGTCGGTTCTTGTTGGTGTTGAGTAGAATCCGCTCGTCCGCTGCGTCTGGCTCCTTCGTCCCCGACTCTCTGTGTCTCAGGTATGACTCCACGGCGGTGGTCGCAGCCGCGACCCCGCCGCCGGAACGGCAGCTGATGCGTTTCCTTGGCTTCCCCTCTCTTGTCTAACTCTCTGTCCTGTGATGGCACACTTGGTGTGATTCTCTGGCTTAGGACTGTTCACTGGAATTCTAAAACTACTTTCTATGCGAGAGCTTGTTCAGATTCCAGCTTCTCCTCCGCCATCTTCCCGGAACCTCCTCTTCTTTTTTCTTATCCTTTCCTCCCCCTTTTAAATATAGCCTTAATGGTGTACTTCAGTCCTATTCATGATCCACTTCACCTTCGCTTTCCTCTTCCCCCTCCCACAGGTGCAAATCCTCACACAGTCCCTATTTTGTACTCCTGTCATTTTTAAAGGTCTATGATTCTGCATTCTCTTCTTATATCTTATTGGTAGAACTTTTCTTTTCTTTTCTTCTCTTCTTGGGGTCCAGTCGTGGGCCTAACACTGGTCCTGGGCACTGTCCCTCAGCTCTTCACCTCAAAGCTAGCGCTCTACTACTTGAGCCACAGCACCACTTCCGGATTTTTTTCCCCTGCTTATGTGGTGCTGAGGAATTGAACCCAGGGCCTCATGCATGCAAGGCAAGCGCTCTACCACTAAGACACCTGGTAGAACTTTTCTAAAATTACTTTGGACAGATAAGTTATTCTTGACATTAGATCTCCACAGTATTCTCTTGTTTCTTTCTCTTATGAATGAAAGAAATAGTTTCTTATCTCATCTTTATCTCTTATCTCTATATTATTTACCCCATTTCCTCAAATTATGTGTTATTCGATTTCTATTACTTTTTATAAAATGCTTAAGAAGAGCTCTTAAAGGGAAGAAAGGATCATTTTTGGCTCACAGTTTCAGAAGTTTCTGTTGATAGCTAGCTGGGTTCATTACTTTTAGGCTCATCACATGGGAGAAACAAGATGGTGGAGGAAAGCTGCTCACCTCTAAACAGCCAGGAAGCAGAGAGAGAGGAAGGGATGAGACTAGGCATAAATTTCAAGGACACATTCCTACTGACCTACTTTTTCAAACCAGACCCTACATCTTAGATTCTACCATCTCCCAATAATGCCATCAACTTATGAATCCATTGATGAGGTCAGAAGTCTCATGATCTAACCATTATTCAAATGCCCCAACTCCAAACATTAAATTGGGACCCAAACATTCCAAACATATGAGTTTTGGGTTTATCTTATATATAATATAATGACAAATCCTTTCAATATTATGTTTCATATAACTTCACATTCTCTATAGAATTTCATCATGCTTTTAGATAAAGAAAACCCTTAGTGAGTAGAAATGAGCTACTTGTACTTGGAATTCAGCACTGTCTTTATTTTGATGCATTTCAAGTCTAGTGTGTGACTTTTTGGGAAAAATGAGCTACACATAATTTTACAAAAAAATGAAATCAGTTTTGACATGAACTTAGACAAAAATTATTATACTTTAGATATTTAAAAATATCTATAGTAGAGCATATGTCAGGAGCACTCCGGATTAAGAGTTCAGACCCCATTACTGCAAAAACCAAAACTAAGAAGAAAACTGCACATGAAATGACCACAAAATACTCATAACTTGGAGGGTGAAAATGTGAAGTACTATTATACATAAATATGTTGTATATATTTTATGTTAATATAATGTGTTACATAAGTAACTGGAAAAAGTAGTACTAGAATCTAGAAAATATAGTACAGGTGTCTTATGATTGGAGTAAGGCCCAACTCTTCAGGTCAAGGCAAGCACCACTTCTGGTTTTCTGGTGGTTAATTGGAGATCAGAATTTCATTGACTTTCTTGCCTTGGCTGGCTTTGAACTGTGATCCTGAGATCATAGCCTCCTGAGTAGCCACCGGCTCCTCCTGGCATGGTTGAGATGCAGGGTGTATATTGGATGATATAACCAAAAATGACCTTAAAAGCTATGTTGTATAAGAGGACTATATTTTTAAGGCATGGACATTTATCAAAGTGGTTTGTTGTTGTTTTTGTTGAAAAGTGTTATAAAAAGATCAATATTTGGGGGGGGATTGGGTGGGGAGGTGGGGGGAGGCTGGGAAGGGATGTGAAGGGTAAACAAAGGAGGAGGCTGCAGTGCTTGATAAGAAATGTACTCATTATCTTGCCCATGTAATTGTAACCCCTCTGTACAGTATGTTCACAAAAAATTAAAATTAAAATTAAAAATTAAAAAAAAAGATCTGTATTCACAAAGATAATGCCAGTGGCAGCATGGAAAATAGGTTGGTGAGACAATATAGATCATATCCTCAGGGAATTGAAGCTGGGAAGTTGGAGGAAGAAGGCATCTCCAGGGCTCCATGGTTGAACACTTGCTTCATGTGCTCTTTATTGTTGACTTCCTGTTGGATCACTCACACAACATGCTAGTTCTTTAGCACAGTAAGTACAAGACTTGTCATGATTTGGCTTCTTTCTGCATTTAGAACATAGACCTAACTTTCTCTTCCCATCCTTCACCCTGTCCTGCACTTATTCTTATGCTGGCTTGTTGAGTACTTTCTACCTATATCATGTATTTAATCACCCATTAAGTTGAAGCTTAAAATGACTGCCTTGAGAGATCCAGTTCCTCTATTATCTCCCTCAAAACACATATGTATGTTTGTACAAGCCTATACTACCTCTAATCTTTTTATATCCCTTTATAGTACTCCCCATTAGTCTCAGGTCATATGACAGGATAACCTTGCTTTTACAATGCTTTCACAATTGCTGTGTATAGCGTTGTGATATTTATATGACTTTTCCACATGAGACCCTGTCTCATTGCAGAGACTTCATATGTCTCTGTATATTTGAGGTAATTATGTAGTACACATTCTACCAACATATGTGTATTATTGGAACTCTAGTGGAAGAATCATTAAATGAATAACCAGTTGCTGGCATAATAATAGAAATACATGACTATGATATGCATGGTTTTGAAAGCAATGGCCTGACCTGGATTGTTCTGTGTTCTAAACTCCCATTCCCTCTTCACTTAATGTCTCAGGAAGAATTATCAGGGGTGATATAGACACTGAGAGGCTGGGACTAATTCCTGATTGCAATTTGGTTATTCAGCAAACCATCTTATTCCCATGATCATTGTTCCCATGGTCTATACTCATTAGTGGCACAACTGGGAGCAAATGGTTAGAGTGGGCCAGCTGTGCTCAGCTTTAGCTCAGAGAACTTGAAAAGACCATGACAGGAGACAGTTAAATATTTAAACATAACAACAACAACAAAACAAACACAAGGATTCATATTATAATTAAATGTCATTAAATTTAAAAAAGCATCTTAGCATTTCTTTGTGTAGTGTTAGTGGTGCTTTTTGTCTATGCAACCATGCAAAAAAACTTGTTTCTTTTGGGAGAACAGGTCATCAAGCATAGAGGAGTTAATTACATTTAGGTTTTTTCCATTGTGAAATGAAAGCACACTGAATATTAGACTGTTCATACTGCAGTCTTTTGCAGAAACTGAACAGCAAAAGAGCATATTCCCCCATGTTTATTTAAAGTTTAATTGCATTTTGAAGAAACCCAGTAGCTTCTAGCCAGGGTTGGCAGATATTAGAATCTAGGTCATTCCTAGCACACAGATTTTGTTTGTAGGACTGTACGATGTTTGTTTAGAAGAAATGATTTAAATAAGTTATTTCTTGCTCTTTAAAAAATCAATAAAACTACGTCAGAAAATTATTTTGTGCAACATAGAGAAGGGTTAATCCTGTTCATTGCATTCTGTAAATTCTTTATGGTGCCTGCTTGGATGCAGATGGTTGAAAAGCACATTTCATTAATAATTGCTAGAGCTCCTAATTGAAAATGTAGACTTTGGACTCATTTCCTTCATATTACCCCGCAGAAAGCTATAGTTACCAACTTCAGGGTTGTTTTTTGTTTTTTTTTAAATCAAGTCAACCCAGTTTGATTAACTACTTTTCTTTTACAAATATCAGTAGAATGAGAAGAGAACAAAGTTTTGTTAAAAGGTGCTTTCTGTTTTAAATGTGTGTTAGACCAAATTAGACATGGCTATAACTTTATTTGTTTTATAATTTATTTTCTTGATTTTATTTATTACTATTTGCACGTCAAAGCAGAAAGGCAGGGGGGATGAATTTTCCCAAGTTTATAGGAAAGCTTCATTTAATATTTATTTTAGAAAGAATTTTAGTGAACAGAGAGGCACAATCTTATGATAAATACATTTGTGATAAATACATTTTAAAGATCTTCCAAAGCATTTCTAATTTATGCTATTAGCTTAATTAAAATTTTATTGTGGACCTACTATGTGATAACCTTGGGAACACAAGGGTTATCAATTTGAATAATACACAGACCTTGCTTCCAACTAACAACTGTTATGATAGTCATTGAATTTTATATGTGTGAAATGTGAATTCAGTGAAATCAATGATAATGTTTAAAAGTTAAAGTTAAATATTTTACATTCCTAGGTCTTGTATTTGAATCTTTGTTTTACTGATATTTCTGCTAGAAAATAATACAAATATTAAATAAGAAAAACATCTATAAAATTATCAGTTATTTATTTATTTATCTATCTATTTATTTATTTATTTGCGGTCATTGGGCTTGAACTCAGAGCCTAAGCTCTGTCCCTGAACTCTTTTGTTCAAGGCTGGTTCTCTACCACTTTGAGTCACAGCTTCACTTCCAGTCTTTTGAGTGATTAATTAGAGAGAAGAGTCTCATGGGGACTTTTCTACCTGGTCTGGCTTCAAATCCAATCCTCAGATCTCAGCCTCCTGAGTAGCTAGGATTACAAGCATAAAAAATGGGAGCCTGGTAAACCTTGCTATTTTTACTTTTTACTTTTTTCTTTTCTTTTCTAGTTATACTACTTGAGAAGCTTTTTTTTTTAGATCCTTTAAAGATCCTTTAAAGAACTGATATAATGGGGATTGAAGGTAGATTGACTAGCAGAGAGACTGCAAGGCAGAAGAGAACGTATTGAGTTGTATTTGCCAACAAGATCTTAAGCTGATCCATTGTATTGTTTGGGGGTTAAAGTAATCAAAATACAATCTTGATATTGCTGGTTAAAACTTTTAGCCTCCTGCTTATAAAAAATAATGCTAGCCAAGTTACAGTGAGGCTTTTCCTTGACTCTCTTCTCAAGTATTTGTAACTATTAGCACATTTAATCCTTATAACAACTTTATAGGGTACCAGAATTTTAGGGGAAAATATTCTTTTCCATGCTAGCTGGTCTACAGTAGAATCATCATAATAGAGATACTCCATGACCCAGAAATGCCACCCTGGCTTTATCCAATAGAGCACAAACAAGGCTGCACTAAAGTTGCCAGCACAATCATGTGCATTGCAGAATTGTTACCATAGTCAAGATATGCAATCAGCCCAGATATACCCCTCAGTGGATGAATGGATCAAGAAGATGTGGTATATTTACACAATGGAATTCTACTCATCCATTGGAAATCATGATATTGTATCATTCATGAGGAAATGTAAAAACTTGGAAAAATTATATTATGCAAAGAAAGTCAGACCAATAAAAATGTAGGCTGTGTGGATTCCCCTGTTTGTGATAGACAAAATATACCTATAAATCTACAAATAAACGTGATGAGCAAAGGATTACAAATGATCTAAGTGAAATTTAACAGACTCAATGGAGATGGTAAATAATATAATTATTTAAAAAGACTAAGTCAAATCCCAACGGGAGAGGGGTAGAAAAATAAAAGAGGAAAGGGGGAAGAATGAAGGCAAGAATTCATTGTGTATACCACAGAATTGAGAAATACAAGGGAAGGGATGTGCTGAAGGAGGATGCAGATGTTGAAGTGGTGCCACAGATCACAATGCACTATATACATAAACTGCATAAACTATATACATAAAAGACAAAAAAAGTGAACACAGACCGAAAATAAAGATAAGTAAGCAAAGTAGTGGGTTGCAAGAGGTGGGTGAAAATGTTGAAAGGGAAGCCTTGGTCAAGGTGCACTGCTTTGGTGAATGGCAGCTTCTTTGCACAACTACTTAAAGGTACTAATATTTTTTAAAAAGTAACAAAAATATTCCAGGGCTGGGAAGGTGGCTCAGTGGTAGATCTCTTGCCTTGCATGAATGAGGCCCTGGGTTCGATTCCTCAGCACCACATAAGCAGGAAAAAAAAGCCAGAAGTGGTGCTGTGACTCAAGTGGTAGAGCGCTAGCCTTGAGCTGAAGAGCTGAGGGACAGAGCCCAGGCCCAGAGTTCAGGCCCCACAACCAGACCCCCCAAAAATATTCCAAATATAATATTTCTAATGGTGACCTATTGCCCCTACCCACACAGTACCCCCTTTATTTGTATTTCAAATGTAACTAAACACGAATATAGCCATTTATCCAGTCACCGACTGCAAACATGGAAGTTATTTTCAAGCCTTTATTTCTTGATCTTCTTAACTTTCAGTCACATATGTTCAAAATGAATATTTTTCTCTTTTCAGCCATTGCATCCATTATAGCTTTCAACTCTGTAGGCCCTTTTCACTGACATCTTCTCTTCAGTCTTGTCACAATGTGATATAAAACTGTGAAACCAACCCACAAATCTGGTAAATCTGATAAATCTGAATAAAAATTCTTAGATTAGGGGCTGGGAATATAGTTCAGTAGTAGAGTAGATCCACAGTATGTTTAAGAAAATGGGTTCTAGCCTTTGCAACATACACACATGCACACACACATACACACACACTCTCTTTTCTCTTTCTCTCACACACACACATACACATACACTTTGATTTCCTATTTTCCTTCTGATAATTCATAGAGAACTTACTCCACAAAAGTATGGAAAACATGTATTCAAAATATTGCTATTGAACTTCTGGATTTTGTGCCATATCTCCAGCTCCTTAAGTGGCTTTCTGAAAAAGAGCAAAAGCGATATAATGAAGTAAAGGGAATCTTTTGTAGAAATGATGCTGGGACAAATGAACATACACATCAAAAAACAGAACATAAATTCAGACTTTACTCCTTTCATGAAATACTACAGATAGATTGCATGCTTAAATGCAAAATATAAAACAATACAGCTCTTAAAAGATACTATGAAAGAAATCCTAGATGACCTTGGATTTGGTGATGGCTTTTTGTACAATATCAAAAGTGTAATCCTTGACAGAAACAATGATGCTTGACTTCATTAAAATTAAAAAGTTCTACTCCTTGAAAGAGAATGGAAGACAAGCCAAGACTGTGAGAAAATATTTGCAAAACACAAATAAGGGAGCATTATACAAAACATACAAAGAGCTTTTCACACTCATCAATAAGGGAGGGAAAAATCTGACTTTAAAAGTAGGCAAAAGACTCAGATACCTCATCATAGAAAATATACAGAGAACAGATAAGATTTTTACACCATGTGTCCTTGGAGAATTGTAAATTAAGCAATAATGAGATGCCACTGTACAGCTAATAGCAAGGCTAACATTCCAAAGCATTGACAACACCAAATACTGGTGAGCAACAGAAATTTTTGTTCATTACTGGTAGAAATGAAATCAGGTCTACTGGAGAAGATAGTCTGACAGTTTCTTTGAAAACTAAACATTTTTTTTACCATGAGTTCCAGTAATTGTGCTTGTGATGTTTACCCAAATGACTTGATAACTAGTGCCTCTACAAAAACCTAATAGTAGATAAATTGGGTGGGGGGAGGGGGGAGACTGGGAAGGGAGGTGAAGTGTAAACAAAGGAGGAGGCTGCAATGCTTGGTAAGAAATGTATGCATTATCCTGCCCATGTAATTGTAGCCCCTCTGTACAGTATGTTCTCAAATAAAATAAAATAATATTAAAAAAAAACTTAAAAAAAAAAAACAAAAAACCTAATAGTAGATAGATGGTTTTGCCTTATGCATAAGTTCTAAACCTTAGAAACATTAAGATGTTCTTCGGTCTATGCACAGATCAGTAAAGTGTGGTAAATCCAGAGAATGATGTATCATTCAGCCCTAGAAAGGCATGGAGGAATCCTAAATACAAATCACTAAATAAGTACATTAAAAACAACAACAACAAAGATAAAACCTCTTGTGGCCCTATCTTGGGGTTTGTTTCACTTAGCATCATCTTATATACATTTTTCTAATTTGGGGAGATAAAGGGGAATAGCAAAATGCTGAAATAAGGATACAGGTTGAACCATTGTAACAATGGGATATACAAGACACTGTTGAAAACAAACTTTACAACTTTGGGGGAGGGGAGGAGTTAGGGAGGGGGGAAGGGAAGGGATTGTAGGGGAAAAACAAAGGAGGGGGTAAGAATGCTCGATAGGAAATGTACTCATTACCTTATTCATGTAACTGTAACTCCTCTGTACAGTATCTTTACAATAATATATAATATATATAATATATAATATATATGTATATATATAATATATATATAAATCACTAAATAAAAGGGAAAATCTGTTGTACATATCCAGACATATGTCATTGTAGAAAAGCTAAAGCAATGAAAATAATAAGAGATTGATGGTTGTCAGATTGAGTGAGGGTGAAAAACAGAGAGAGCACAGAGGAGTTTTAGATCAGGGAAACTCTTCCGTGTAACAGAACAAATAGGGACCACTTACCAGTCATTAACCATGTCTTAAAACTCATAGAATGGCCAAGAGCAATTGTGAACCCTGATGTTAATTTTTTATACTGCTGGTAATTTTTTATACTGCTCAATAGGGGGCATGTTGGGGATTGCCTATACTTTCGGCTTGTTTTGCTCTGAACCTAAACTGATATAAAATATATTGTTCTTTTTATCTTCACTAGAAACAAGTTGCTACTCTTAATCCAAATCAAAATAATTTGGCAGCATTTCCTTTACCTCCACTGAGAAGGAAGGCATTCAGAAGCTCTTGAATTAGCCAGCAGCTTTGCATTTGCATTCATATAACTACATGTGCACTTGAAGTGGTAACTGTATTCCCCAGCTCACAGGCAGAACCAGATACTCTATTTGTTTGCCATGGTAACATTATCTTGATGCAATAAGGGCCCCTTATTGAAATGAGTCATACTTCTGGTAACCACAATATGATTCTCTTCCCCAAGCACTGAAGCGACTGATTTTTGTGGTAGGAAAAGAGGGAATGTTTCATGACTGTGTGGGTTGTAAACAGAACAAAGGGGTTATCTGCAATAGTGACTAAAAATAAATTGCAGGGTTAGCAACAGTGTTCTGGAGCTTTACTTCAGTAAAGCATCAGCTAAAATGATTTGTTGGAAATTTTCCTATAGAAGAATCCAAGCATCACACAAAATCATGAATTTTCTAGGATCTTTCCTTAGTTAAGACTTTTCTTTTCCATATAATCTATTATAGGTAGATTTATTCTTTACCTCTCCTGTAATAATAAGATTGTAAGGATGTGGTTACAGAACATTAAGTGTCTGTACTCAGTGAATTAAATCCACTTTCCTGCCAGCAACTAACAGTAACACTCTTAGCAGACCTGCTGTCAAGCCCAGAAGAATATTGTAAATGTGAAGCAGGGGTTTATTATTTAGCTTCCTTGTTTAGTGAAAATAGAACACAATGAAAAGAAAAAAATTCTCTTCACTGAGAAATTTTTAACAGTGTGTGTTTCGGCATGTAAACATTTATTGCAAAGTTTTTGTGTGGCATTAGCATGCAGGGGTATCCTTTATAGAGAGTTGTTAAGTGTGGCAACTAAAACCACACTAGAGGTTTGTGTCTGATAGATGACTATTAGATCAGTTTACAATGAATGGACTTCACTTATGATGTTGTCTGCAGAAGTTTATAGGTTCATTTCTCATTCTAGGCTTCTTTGTTGCCTGAACCATAGGATCAGTTCTTCATGATAAATGGGAAAACGTTGTGTGTGCATATGGCAGAGGAAATGATACTTTATATTAGGATTGTGCCTCTCACCCTTTTGAATGTCAGGACTGCTCTATACGCTTAAAAATATTTGAGCAGTCCAAAGTGTTTTATGTGTGTTATATTTATTACCATTTACTTTATTAGAAATTGAAAATAAAAATTAAATAATATACTTGCTGATTGAGTATAAAATAATAATATAAATATTTGTTTTTTTAAAAAAACACTATTTTCTGAATAAGGTTTAGTAAGAACAGTAGCTGTCACATTTTTGCAAATCTATTTCATTCCTGACTGAACTTTACAACTTTGGTGGTGGGGGGAGGATTGGGGAGGGAGGATTGGGGGGGATGGGGGGGGAGGCTGGGAAGGGATGGGAAGGGGAAACAAAGGAGGAGGCTACCATGCTTGATAAGAAATGTACTCATTATCTTGCCCATGTAATTGTAACTCCTCTGTACAGTATTTTCACAATAAAAAATAAATAAAAAAATCCATCTAGATTATAATATCTACTTCTACATGTTATGTCTATCAGTATATTTTTTAATTGAAGTGTATGAAGAAAATACAGCCTTAAATAGATATGCCACTATAATTGAAAAGGGAGGAGGGTTTTTGTATTGTTTGGTAATGTTTAAGATCTCCTACTTGCTGTTCTACTACTTGAACAACAAACATTTCTCTCATTTCTAAGATATGGATATCATGCTTTTGCCTTGATTGGACATGGTTCCAGATTCTGTTACTTGTGTTTCTCACGAAACTTAGATTACAGGTGTACACCCTAACAGCTGACTCACACCAGCACACCAAGCTGTGTTTTGAGATAGGGTCTTGCCCTAGCTGGCTTTGAACCACGATCTTTCTTCTTCCTCTTCCTGAGTAGCTTGAGTGGTACTTTCATAGCTTTTCAGATATTATGGTACTACCCTAAAACTTGACAAGTAGTATTTCATTAGAGGATCAAGTGGGTTCTGAAACCATATCAACGAACTTTACATACTCTGATACCTACAAAATCTATTTTGTACTTTGATTTTTTGACTCATATATATGGCTTTCTACCACCATGGAATGGTCAGAAAAATATTGTTTAGTTGATTGATGAATACTTTCTAAATATTAATGCATTTTATTATTCAGTATCAAATATTACATTTTTTAATATGTCCCTGGATTTGTCAAGAAAATTTTTAAGCACGAGGAAGCTGTCAAGCTCATGGCAGCAAATACAACTTTCAGATTTTTTTATTTTGGCTTGAAAGCTTGAATTTTATCATTGGCAAAAAAAATAGTGCTGCCTGTTTTCCTTGAAGTGACAGTCTTATTCCATTCATTTTCAAGAAAACGCCTGTCAAATATGAGAGTCAGAATAACGATAGCTTGAATGCCAGTTGTTATTTCAAGTAAAAGTGGTGTTCTATGAAAAATGTAGCTAGTTTATCTTGCAGCTCAATCACCAGTTCTTGCTTTTCCTCAGAGGCAGGAATGGCTGAAGAGTTTATGTACTCCTATTGTTTGCACTCAATTAAACCATAGGCAAAATCTTGGCCAAATCAAAATTCAAAATTGGTAACAATTTTCCTGCCTTTTCTAGCATATTTGAAAAATAGAATAGAGTTTTTAATGATTAAACATGATATGCTAAGATTTCAGAGCTCAGTCCTATAGCTTTGTCAAGGTTATTTTCTCAACCTTTAGCACCCTATCAGGCACAGGTAAGTGCTCAATAAATATGTCAACTGTGAACCACTGGGTTATCTTGCCTGAATTTGATTGTGACCACTTCACTGTCTCTATTTATATACTGTGTTATATCTTTTTACTGGAGGTGTTTAATTCTTTCTTCAGTGTTTGTCAGTGCTGCCTGGCCCTACTTGGCTAAGACATTGTCTATTTAATCAATTTTTCCTATATCCAGAATAGAATACCTCCAAGTAACTCAATATTTTTTAAGCTCAAGGGCAAGAACAGAGGGGATTTCTTTTATATTCTCTTACACCTTCTGGCTTTCTTCATAAAAGGATATTCAATAAATATTAGGTAACATTAAAATGTGACTTCAGAAAAAATACCAACAAAAGAGACTATTAAAATAGGCAAATGTCTGCTAGCTTTAGAGGAATTGTACTGAACAAGGGTTTAAATATCATCAGGGGAGAGGGGAGGAGTAAGGGAAGGGATGGGAAGGGGAAACAACGAGGAGGCAACAATGCTTGATCAGAAATGTACTCATTATCTTGCCCATGTAATTGTAACTCTTCTGTATGGTATTCTCACAATAAAAAAATATAAAAATAAAAAATAAATATAATCAGATTTGGGCACCAGCTAGACCTGGATTTGAATGTTGTCTCTGTATTGACGTTCTGCTTCTCAACCTAAATTTCTATATCTATAAAATGGAATGGACAAGATTTCTCTCATTGCTTAATATGAAGAATAAAAGGATATTTTTCATTATTTAGAGAGTGTTAGTTTCTGTAATCAAACCCACGTAGATAAGACCCAACATATTTAATACAGTTTACCCCTGTACAAATGGAAAAAATTAAGTTTAACATTTCTAGAATATAAAATTTTATAAATATTGGACATATAACATAGTAGTAATAGTTGTTTTACTAACTTTCCTGCTGATAAATTTTTAATCAATGGAGATTTTTTTGCATTTGTATATTACACCAGTATAGTACCATCTTATTTTCCTCTACACCGAAAAGGGTATTATAAAATATGCAAGCTTCTAATACTGGACAAATAATATTTATGCAGTAAATGCATGAACTTTATGTTGCAGCTTCCTGAAATGGGAAAACTTGGAAATTGGAGTGACAAGTTGGGAGGATCTGGCCACAGACAGGCTATTTCCAACTGGTTTGTCCTAAGTTCTGTATCACAACACCTTGCAGAAAGAACAATTCAGTTAAGGTGGCATGCCTACTTTAAGCTGGAGTGTAGCATTTACCATTTTCTTTTGTAGATTACTGCTTCTATCAAATGCTTTTCAAAACATAGTGTTTATACTTGAAAACAAATCTTTTTTTTAAAGAAAAAGAGCTATCAAAGTCATATTATTTGGAGTGAGATTGAAGTTGAAAATAAGTCACCCTACAATCTAGTTATTGAAATCCAATACCATGTATCTATGCAAATGACAGAATGATACCATAAAATATTTTTGGTTATAGTACACGTTAAAATGTCCATCTTGCTATGGTATTCTCTTTTTAGAATTAAAAAAAAATAAGATCTGATAAAGTTGATGAAATTCTGTTCTTTTATTCCATATATAATTCTATAAATTAAGAAGTCATTGAATATTCAAAATGTTAGACTCTTGGAATAAAGTTTGAGAGGAAAAAGAACACACACACATATACCACACACAAACTAAAATAAACTAAATTTATTTGCTTCAGTTACAAACAGAACTGGACAGTTACAATCTTTTGCTGCAATAATTACCCCACAGTGTTTTCTGTTTTCTACCTCTCTCCTCTTCTTTGAGATTGGATCAAGCTATATGTGAATGTTCTTTTGCAATGTTTTCCAACTCATGTAGCCAGCAATAATAAAATGGTTTACATACAAATTACATGCAAATTTATTTTGTACTTTATGAGCTTTATTAGCCTTTTACACTTATATGTTATTTTTTTCTTGTTTACAATCCCCACTGATGGTATGTGGTGATGTGGTATGCCTATATATTGAAAAAAATGACACCAGATTTTTCAACAAAATAGATCTGAACATTAAATTTAATTACTACACCCAGATGCCCCTCAGTAGATGAATGGATCAAGAAAATGTGGTATCTATACACAATGGAATTCTATGCCTCCATCAGAAAGAATGACATTGCCCCATTTATTAGGAAATGGAAAGACTAGGAAAAAGTCATATTAAGTGAAGTAAGCCAGGCCCAAAGAAACATAGGTCCCATGGTTTCCCTTATTTGCAATAACTTGTATATGTCTGGTCCAATAAGTTGATGTTAAGTGAAATGAACCCCAAGATAGGGTCACAAGTGTTTTTTTTCTTTCTTGCTCTTGTTTCTAACGTATTTATTAGATACCATGTGATTTTTTTTTTGTTGCTTTGTATGTCCCTCCCCCACAGTATAACCCCTGTTTTCACTGTGTTTGATGTTGGTATAATTTGGGGAGGGGAAGGAAAAAAACCAAAATGTTTAAATAGGGATACAGGTGGACCCATTGCAATAATGAGATATGTACAAGACACTATTTTGAAAAATGAACTTTATTTAGGACCGGGGGTGGGGGGTGGGGGGAGTGTAGTTGTGAAGGTGGGAGAGAAGGGATGGTAGGGGAAAAACAAAGGAGGAGGCAACAATGCTGGATAAGATACCTTGCTCATGTAACTGTAACCCCTCTGAACAGTATTTTTTCCAATAAAATCTTATTTAAAAAAATAAATTTAATTACTACAAAAAGGAAGAAGTATTACTTGTGTTTTTCTAGACATCTGAAATGAATACTACTTAATATCATTGGCTTATATTTTCATTTTCAGTTCTAGTTTAATATATTTACTTTGTAATACAAATAGAGCATATTTATAAAACAGAATTCATTGTTTTACGTGCAGTACTAAGACTGCATATTTTTTATGTTGGCTTCAATCATCCTTAAGTTTAATATTAGTTAAAGTTTACACATTTCTGCACATACACTAGTATTTAATGATTGAAAAAATGCCAGTAGCTATACTGATATATAATCTTCTTAGAGAACGTAACATCCTGTTGTTATGTTATTTGTTTATTCTTATTACTCATAATCATTTGTTTTTATATAGAAAGACTGAATTTTTTCAACATAGAAGTATCCTTGTCTTTATTGGACCATAGAAGAAATAGATTTTCCCCCAAATAGCATTTTAATCTATTAAAAATGTAGCTAAGTAAATGGATGATCGGAGAGTTTCTTTATTGTTTCCTAATATCATTGTACTGGTGTGTGTGTGTGTGTGTGTGTGTGTGTGTGTGTGTGTGTGTGTGTGTGTGTGTGTGTTGGGGAAGACTGATTTATTTGTATTTTTTCTTTTCTCTCCCAATATACTAGGTCATTGCTTGGTGTCTACTGCCAGCAGCAAAAAGACTCACTATTGTGTTCCCACGCTTGCTTGCTCCCAACCAACCCTGCTGTTTCTGCTCAGAGGGTAGAGGAGGAAGTCCCTCCTGTCTCCATGACAACTGTGTCCTCTGGGAAGTTGCTTAGAGCCAAACATCTTCTGAGAGCAGGATGAGGGGCCTCTGCTGAGGAAAATCTCATCCCATTTCCTCTCTGTCCAGTGCAATTTCCTAAATTTTATGTGATTTTACATAATACACACCCAACTCATTTCATCAAGAAAAATAAGCCACATCACAAGGATTTTCTAGTATCTAGTATACAGCTTCACATCCCCTTTTTCTGTGTTACCTTTAACTTTGTTTTTTTCCCCTGAAAAAAATGCAAATATAATGATCATTGGAAAGCAAACATTGAAAAGCCTGGTAATATTGTGATGCATTATGAATATTTGAAACAACAAACTGTCTTTTTTTCTGCTTCAACAAAACAGTATAATTTGAAATTGAACACTTAAGAATTCTGACTGGCCTTTAGACAATATAGATGTACATCATGCCCAATAATTTCTTGTGGGATTGTGCCAGTCCTGGGGCTTGAACTCAGGGCCTGGGGACTATCCTTGAGTTTTTGTGCTCAAGGTTACATTCTATCATTTGAGACACTGCTCCACTTTCAGCTTTTTGGCAGTTAACTGGAGATAATACTCTCACAGACTTTCCTGCCTGGGCTGGCTTTGAACCTTGATCCTCAGACCTCAGCCTCCTAGTTAGCCAGGATTACAGGCGTGAATGACTTGCACCTAGCTTTTCATGTACATCATTTAGAAACCCCACTTTTCAAAATTAATTCACTAGAGGGTGAAGAATTAATTTACAATTGCCATACTTTCCAAGTAACATTTTATACCTACTAAGTTTTTAAACATGTAAATTGTTTCTAGAAAATAAGAATTAAAACTTTTTGGCCTATTTACGCCATGGTGTAGCAGTGAGTTATTATAGTCTGGGAAATCTAGTGAGATCAATCTTTCCTTCTGTCCTCTTTTCCTTTCTTATGGAAGTCTTTCCCTGTCATGAGGCTTCAACTGCATCTCTACTCAAATGAATGACTATGTTTTATGGGTGCCTTGGTTGTGGCCTTAGCAAGGTGTTGGTGACTTTTAACAGGATTTACGTCTCTAAGAATCCCCTTTCTGGTCTAGCGTTGACTTAGCTTTGTTCTCTGGACAGAATGGAAAGACTGCTGTATTATTTTTTAACTTCCTGACAGCTTATAGGTCCAGGCAATGCACTAAAGCGGAACCAGTCACTATCACTATTCATTTTTGAAAGGCATGGTGCAAGGATCCTTTGATTCCTTTAGTTGTATGGCATTTCCTCTTTCACCTTCTGTGAAGCTGACGTCAAGCTCCACGTTGCAGAGTGTCAGCTTTTCTTGCAGATCCTCCCCACCGCCCTGGATCTTTCCTTTTAGCTTCTGAGAGAGGTATGTGTAGAAGAAATGTAACTATATGCAACATGAGAAATAGATGTGCACTTGTAAAAGAAAATTTTAACATATTCTTTTCCAGTCCTAGAATCAATAAAGACTTAGCAAACACAGGCATGATTAAACATTTAACTATGTAGACCATTTTACTTCACAAATTGAGTACAAATAGTGTTTTAAATACATACAGAAGTAGTACTGAGGACAATCTGCCATCTGTAAAGTAAGTCTTAAATAAGATTTTAAAGAATTTCTTGGTGTGATGGTTTATCTCCATAGTCACAGCTGCTCTGGAAGCTGGGAGAGGAGGATTACACATTTGAGACCAGTCTGGGAAACCTAGTGAGACCACTTTGCGGAAAAATAAAAAGGCTTATGATTTCTGCCATCAATAGGACTAAGCTAGTAGTTAATGACAAAATTTATCAGAACATTCTGACATTTTTGAAAGCAAATCTATATGTCAAAGAAGAAATTACAATTAAAATAAAATATTTGGAAAGTATGATATAAAAATAAGTATCTTAATAAAAATATTACATGCAAAACTTGTGGGATGCAAGTTTTATGGTTTGGATATAAAGTGTACTCCTAAAGGCACATGAATTGTGGGCTTGGTACCCTGATGGTGATACTAATTTGGAAGGTTCTGGAAGCTTTCATAGGAGGTATAACTAGAAGAAATAGGTCCCCAGGATCATGTCATGAGAGCAGTATCTTGCCCTGGCTACTTCCTACATTCTTTTCTTTGCTTATTGTCCAGCATGAGGTATAATCATTTTCTGCCACATGCTCCCATTTCCATAGTTTTCTGTACAAATAAATGAGATCAACTGACCAAGACCTGAACCCTCTGAACCCATGAGTCAAAATAAATAATTCCTCCTCTAGTCTCATTCTGCCATTTTCAGAGATTTGAGATATGCTAACTAATACAGAAAGACAGTGTCAGAATGGGTTGTTGCTGTGTTAACCTTACTGTGTGGTTCTTAAGCTTTTGGAACTGGTTTGGAGAAGGCTGTGGAAAAATCTGAAGAAGCAGGCTGAACAAAGCCTATGATGCTATAAACATGGCCTGAGGTCCAGTATTAGAAGGGCAGAATGTAGATAGGAATGGAGAGAGTCAAAGCTGTGTTCATGATCATTTAGATGGAGGTCAACTTCATTGTGAAGTAGATGAGAGGTCATTCATGTTCCATTCTGGGAAAGATTTTGTCTACATATTTTCTATGTCTTGAGACTTAGAATAAGGCTGAACTTAAAAACAATAATCTGGTTGAATTAAAGAAATAATAGTTTAGTCAACTTGACAGAGGGAATTCCAGAACAGCCTGGTACTCAGGCTCAGTAGCAAAGACAAAATGAACTTAAAGTGAAAAGATGGAAAAAGATTTTCCAGCAAATGGAATCCCAAAATAAGCAGGAATAGCTATACTAATATCTTTCTGACATGGCAGGCTTTAAACCAAAATTAACTGAAAGAGACAAATAAGATTACTTCATACCGACAAAGAGAACCATCCATTAAAGGCGATAACAATTGCAAGTGTATATTCATGGAATGTTGGTGCCCAGTTTCATAAAACAAACACTACTGGATATAAAAGTACAGATAAGTCCTGACACAGTTAGGGGATAACTTTAATATCTGACTCTCATCAATAGAAAATCATCCAGACAGAAGAATAGCAACAAGGAGACTTCAGAAATAAATGATACTATAGATTAAATGGACTTAACCAGAATCTATGGAACATTCCATCCAACAGCTGCAGAATGTACATTCTTCTTGGCTGCCCACAGATTCTTCTCCAAAATAGATCATATGATGTGACATAAAATAAGTCTTACCAAATACAAAACAAAACAAAACAAAACATGAACTGAAATTACTTCCTATATTTTGTCACACCAAAATGAATTAAGACTTGGAATCCTTTTCAAGGGAAACTATAGGAAATATCCAAGCACATAGAAACTAAACAATTAACTTTTGACTATTGGGTCATTGAGGAAGAAGGGAGGATATAAAAATCCTAAAATCAAATGAAAATGAAAATACAACTCAGGCTCAGCAAAGGAAGTTTGAAGAAGAAAATGGGTATGTTACTGAAAGCAATCTTCAGACTCAATGCAATTTTTATCAAAATCCCAATAAATTCTTCAAAGATAGAAAATACTAAGATTTATATAGATTCGTCACAAAGACTCTGAATAGCCAAAGCAATCATGAATAGCAAGAACCATGCTATAGGTATCACAATGCCTGACTTCAAATTATTCTACAAAGCCAGAGCAACAAAATCAGCATGGTTTAGTCACAGAAACAGACATATGGATCAATGGAATTGAATAGAAAAGCCAGGAATAAGGGCATAGAGCTCCAGTCTTTTAAGTTATTTTTTTAAAGGCATTAAAAACATTCGTTGGGGAAAACGGAATTTAATAGAATTAAACTAGATTCATAAAAATAAATTTAAAATCAAAATATCTCAATGTAAAATGAGAATTTTTGAAATTATTACAGGAGCATATAGGGAAAACACTTGAAGATATAGGCAGAACAATGCCTTTCAAAATAGGACCCCAACAACTCAGAAATAAGTGGGAATTGACAAATGGAATTACATCAGATTAAAAAGCTTCTGCACATTACATGAAACAATTATCTGAATCAAGAAATAGTGTATAAAATGGAAGAAAATCTTGGTAAGCTATTTGTTAAAGTATTAATATTTGGAGTAGTTAGAAAGCTAAATCATTGTGAATAAAACAAATAACCCGATCATTCAATAAACAAATTAATTGAACAGTTTTCCAAAGAAGTACAAATGTTAGATACTTGAAATAATGTTGTAACATCTTTAGCCATAAAAGAAAAGCAAATGAAAACAATATTGAAATTCTCTTTCACCCATCAAAATGGCTATCATCAAGACAACAAATGGCAAATATCATCAAGGATTTGGGGTGGGGAGGAATCCTCATAAAATATTGGTAGGAATGTAAATGAATACAGCCACTATAAAAAGCTGTGTGGAGGCTTCTCATAAAATTAAAAATAGAAATACTTTAATATTTTTCTCTCTCACTCCTGGGCATATACCTGAATAAATATTGGTCAGTACTGTACACATTAGAGATGTTTATAAAAGTGCTAATCATAATAGCCAAGTGATGGACTCAGAATGTGTGGCCACAGACTGATAAATGGAAAAAGAGAATGTAGGGTGTATACAAATGCTATTTTTCTCAGCCATGATGAATGAAATTATCTCCTTTGCAGGAAAATGTCTGAAACTAAAGATCATCAGGTTGTCATGTCAAAAAGGAACTTTAAAACTTTGGTGTGGGAGGGGGAGGATTAGATGGGGGAGTGGGAGGAGACTGGGAAGGGATGGGAGGGAAACAAAGGAGGAGGCTACAATGCTTGATAAGAAATGTACTCATTATCTTGCCCATGTAATAGTAAACCTTCTGTACAGTATTTTCACAATAAAAAATAAATAAAAATTAAAAAAAGAGAAACCAAGTTCAAAAAGCTAAATATTGCATGATTTTGCTCATATATGTAATCTAGACATAAAATGATGTGATGAGGAGGATGAGGATGAAGATGTTGATAATGATGATATTGTAATAGCACATGAGTGTCTTGGAGCCTGGGTGTGTGTGATGTGAACATAAGGTCTACTGAAGGATTTAGAAGACTAAAGTATGTGATGATCACAGAATGAAAATGAAGAATCTTTTTGTAAAAGGGGTTGGAGAGAGAAGAGTTAAGGCAATATAATATGTGAGGTAAAATAATTTTAAGTACACTGAACACATCAGTGGGATTATAAAATAAAAGTGCCTTGGATTATTTTTATGTTAATAAAATATTGTTCATGCTAAAACTAAATAAAGTTTTAGAAATTTAACTACATATGATAGCTAGAATGATCTGAAATGAGTATAGTGAGAGGACTTGGGCTATGACATATCAATAATTATAAATTTAAAATAAATTGTACAGTTTTGTATGAATGGATATAGAAAAGTAAACAATAGAATGTCCAGTATTGGTATTTATATAAATATTATTTTGCTGTAAAGTGATGTTTGATAACATGGAACTTAAAATACAACTTAAAACCCATCACATACCACATAATAATTACTTGTACCATGTAATAACTTTGGTCAATGACAGACTATAGGTGTGATGGAAGTCTCAAAGAATTCTAATAAAGTATAGGTGTATAGGAAGTTACAGTATCTAGGTCTGCATAAGCACTCTCTATGATGTTTGCTCAATGATGAAACAGTGAACTCCTAAATTTCTCAGAATGTATGCACATCTCTAAGCATATGCATAACTATACTTCATTACACACAAATCAAGGTGGTGATAAAGTAACCATACATTGGATCACTCAGTCTTAATAATTTCTTTAATAATGTCTTGATAATTCTCAAGGCTCCATTTCTAGGATCTTTGTATCTGTTTATATATTTTTGAATGAATGTTTCATATGCCTTTATGACCATTGCTAGATAATTTAAATAATTGTTCATAGTATATTATAGTTCTTAAGTTATTATTTTGTTATAATAAAGGCCATAAGAGTTTTTTTTTTAATCTGCAGTTGTAGAACACCTGCATGTTTTGTATTTGACATATATTACTGGTTCAGGTTTTCATATATTTTTATTGTATTAAAATTATTTGAGTATAAATTGTTCAGTGATCTCTTTTCTGTCACTCTCCTTGTGGAGGATAAGTATTCTAGTTTTCTCAGGGCTTCTAGGACAGCTTTTCAAATGTCTGTTGCTTTTCTTGTCTTCAGAAAATGTTATAGTGAATAGTGCTGCAATAAACATAGTCGTGCTAGTAGCTTTAGTGTGGTCTTGTTTGTAAACTTTTGGGTAAATGCCCAAAAGTGGGATTGCTGGGTCATAGGGGAGCTCTATGTGGAGTCTTTTGAGGAACCTCCATACTACTTTCCAAAGTGGTTGAACAAGTTTACACTCCCACCAACAATGAAGTAAGGTTCCCTTCTGTCCACATCCCCTCCAGCATCTGTTGTTTTTAGAGTTTCTTGATTATAGCTATTCTAACTGGAGTGAGGTGATATCTCAATGTTGTTTTGATTTGCATTTCTTTTATGGCTAGGGAGGTTGAGCATTTCTTCATGTGTCTATTGGCCATCCTTCTTTCCTCTGCAGAGAAGTTTCTCTTTAAGTCTTTCGCCCACTTATTGATTGGGCAGTTGTTTCTTTGAGGATTTATTTACTATAGCTAAAATATGGAACCAACCCAGATGCCCCTCAGTAGATGAATGGATCAAGAAAATGTGGTATATATACACAATAAAATTCTATGCCTCCATCAGAAAGAATGACATTGCCCCATTTGTTAGGAAATGGAAAGGCTTGGAAAAAATTATATTAAGTGAAGTAAGTCAGGCCCAAAGAAACATAGGTCCCATGGTTTCCCTTATTTGCAATATCTAGTATATGTCTGAGTCAAGCAGAAAAGGTCAGATAAGGTGATGTTAGGAAAATGAACCCTAAGATACGTATTCAAATGTTTTTTTTTCTTTCATGTGCTTTTTCTAACGCATTTATAAGATTATTTCTTTGTTGCTTTGTATGTCCCTCCCCACAGTATAACCCCTGCTTTCACTGTATTTGATGTCGGTATAATTTGTGGAGGAGAAGGGGAAAAAACAAATCGTTTAAATAGGGATACAGGTGGCCCATTGCAACAATGAGATGTACAAGTCGTTATGTCCAAAGCGAAATTTACAACTTTGGTGGGGGGGGGGGGAAGCGAGTGGGGGGGCGGGGGGAGCGGGGAGGATTGGGGGGGCGGGGGGGGGGGGAGGATGGGAAAGGATGGGAAGAGGAAACAAAGGAGGAGGCTACAATGCTTGATAAGGAATGTACTCATTATCTTGCCCATGTAATTGTAACCCCTCTGTCCAGTATTTTCACAATAAAAATAAAATAAAATAAAATACAAAAAAAAGAAAATGTTATAGTGATTAAGTTTTTCCTGTGCGCTTTGCCTCTCTTTGTGTTGCAGGATGATTTTAACCAGGGACTAAATTAATTAAAGGCTAAATATTTTTTTTTTTTAATTGTATTTTATTTTATTTGAGAACATACTGTACAAAGGGGCTACAATTACATGGGCAGGATAATGGATACATTTCTTACCAAGCATTGCAGCCTCCTCCTTTGTTTACCCTTCACTTCCCTTCCCCGCCTCCCCCCTCCCCCCACCCAATTTTACCCCCCTCCCCCCACCCAATTATACCCCCCTCCCCCCCCCCACACCGGCATTGTAAAGCTGGTTTTGACATGACATTTTGTACTTCTCATTGTTGCAATAGGTCCACCTGAATCCTTAAACGACTTGTTTGTCCCCATCTACTCCACATGTTATACTGACATCAAATATAGTGAAAACGGGGGTTACACTGTGGGGGAGGGACATACAAAGCAACAAAGAAATAATCTTATAAATGCATTAGAAATACATGCATGAAAGAAACGAAAACATTAAAATACATATTTAAGGGTTCATTTTCCTAGCATCACATTATCTGACCTTTTCGGCTTGACTCATACCTATACTAGATATTGCAAATAAGGGAAACCATGGGACCTATGCTTCTTTGGGCCTGGCTTACTTCACTTAATATAATTTTTTCCAAACCTTTCCATTTCCTAACAAATGGGGAAATGTCATTCTTTCTGATGGAGGCATAGAATTCCATTGTGTATATATACCACATTTTCTTGATCCATTCATCTACTGAGGGGCATCTGGGTTGGTTCCATATCTTAGCTATGGTAAATAATGCTGCAATAAACATAGTTGTGCTGGTAGCTTTAGTGTGGTCTTGTTTGTAAACATTTGGGTAAATGCCCAAAAGTGGGATTGCTGGATCATAGGGGAGATCTATGTGAAGTCTTTTGAGGAACCTCCATACTGGTTTCCAAAGTGGTTGAACAAGTTTACATTCCCACCAACAATGAAGTAGGGTTCCTTTCTGTCCACATCCCCTCCAGCATCTGTTGTTATTGGAGTTCTTGATTTTTGCTGTTCTAACTGGAGTGAGGTGATATCTCAATGTTGTTTTGATTTGCATTTCTTTTATGGCTAGGGATGTTGAACATTTCTTCATGTGTCTATTGGCCATCCTTCTTTCTTCTTCAGAGAAGCTTCTCTTTAAGTCTTTCGCCCACTTATTTATTGGGCAGTTGTTTCTTTGAAGATTTGTTGTTGGGTGGTTTAATTTTTTGAGTTCCAAGTATATTTTAGATATGAGACCCTTGTCCATTGTATGGCTAGTAAAGATCTTCTCCCAATCGGTGGGTTTTCTATTGATCTTGCCAGCTATGTCATTTGCCCTGCAGAAGCTCTGCAATCTTATGCAATCCCATTTGTCCAACCTTTCTTTGATTTGTTGTGCTTCCGGGTCTCTATTCAGAAAATTTCGACCTGAGCCAAGGAGACCTAGGGTTTCTCCTATTCCATCCTGTAATGTTTTCAGAGTGTCTGCTTTGAGTTCAAGGTCTTTGATCCATTTGGAGTTGATTCTGGTGCAGGGTGATATATAAGGATCTAGCTTTAGTTTTCTACATGTAGTTAACCAATTTTGCCAGCACCATTTACTGAAGAGGCTGTCTTTCTTCCATTCTATTGTTTTAGCTTCCTTATCGAAGATTAGGTGGCTATAGGTCTGTAGGTTCATTTCTGGGTTTTCAATTCTATTCCATTGGTCCTGAGGTCTGTTCTTATGCCAATACCAAGCTGTTTTGATTACTATGGCTTTATAGTAGAGTTTGAAATTTGGTATTGATATTCCTCCAGCAGTGTTCTTTCCGTTGAGGAGCGTTTTTGCTATTCGGGGTCTTTTATTGTTCCATATGAATTTTTGGATTGCCTCCTCTATTTCCTTGAAGAATGAGGGTGGAATTTTGATAGGTATCGCGTTGAATTTGTAGATAGCCTTGGGAATTATTGCCATTTTCACGATGTTAATCTTGCCAATCCAGGAGCATGGGAGGTTTTGCCATTTTTTAAGTTCTGTGTTGATTTCCTTTTTCAAGATTTTAAAGTTTTCATTATAGAGGTCCTTCACTTCTTTGGTTAAGTTAATTCCTAGGTATTTTATTTTTTGTGGGGCTATTACAAATGGAGTTGCTTTCCTAATTTCAGCCACACTTTTCTCATTGTTGGCATATAGAAAAGCCATTGATTTTTGGGGGTTAATTTTATAACCTGCTACTTTGCCAAAGTTTTGAATCAGCTTGAGTAATTTGGGAGTGGAGTCTATGGGATTCTTTAAATACAAGATCATGTCATCTGCAAAGAGGGAGAGTTTTATTTCTTCTTTCCCTATTTGGATCCCCTTTATGTCTGCATCTTGTCTTATTGCTGTAGCTAGGCATTCTAATACTAGATTGAAGAGAAGTGGAGAGAGTGGGCATCCTTGTCTTGTTCCTGAGTTAAGAGGAAATGGCTTTAGTTTTTCACCATTGAGTATAATGCTGGCTGTAGGTTTGTCATATACAGCCTTTATTATATTGAGGAATGTTCCATGGATTCCTAATTTTTCCAGAACCTTCATCATAAAGGGGTGTTGGATCTTGTCAAATGCTTTTTCTGCATCTATTGAGATAACTATGTGGTTCTTATTCTTGCTCCTGTTGATGTGATGAATAATATTAATTGATTTGCGTATATTGAACCAGCTTTGCATCCCTGAAATGAATCCTGTTTGATCATGGTGTATGATTTTTTGGATGAATTGTTGAAGTCGATTGGCCAAAATTTTGTTGAGAAGTTTTGCATCAATGTTCATCAAAGAAATGGGTCTATAGTTCTCTTTCTTTGATGAGTCCCTGCCTGGTTTTGGGATGAGGGTTATGATGGCTTCATAGAATGTGTTCGGTAGTGAGCTTTCTCTTTCAATTTCATTGAAGAGTTGGAGGAGTATTGGTGTGAGCTCTGCTTTGAAGGCCTTGTAAAATTCCGCTGTAAAACCATCTGGTCCTGGACTTTTCTTAGCTGGGAGGTCTCTTATTGCTGTTTCTATTTCGATGCTTGATATGGGCCTGTTAAGCTGGTTTAACTCATCTTGGTTTAGTTTTGGCATGTCAATATTTGCTAGGAAAAGGTCCATTTCTGTCAAGTTCTCAAACTTATTAGCATAAAGTTTTGAGAAGTATTCCCTTATAATGTTCTGAATCTTGGTTGTTTCCGTGGTGATGTTTCCATTCTCATCTCTGAGTTTATTAATTTGGGTGTGTTCTCTCCTTTTTCTGATAAGGTTTGCTAAGGGTCTGTCAATTTTGTTAAGTTTTTCGAAGAACCAACTCTTTGTTTTGTTGATTCTTTCTATAGTTTTTTTGGATTCTAATTCATTTAATTCTGATTTAATTTTGATTATTTCTTTCCGTCTACTGGATTGGGGTTTATCTTGCTGCTCTTTTTCAAGGAGGTTTAGATGTGTCATTAAATTATTAGTTTCCGATCTCTCCAATTTGTTGATGTAGGAGCTCAGAGCTATAAACTTGCCTCTGAGTACTGCCTTTGCTGTGTCCCAGAGGAGCTGGTAATTTGTGTGTTCATTTTTGTTGAATAGCATGAACATTTGAATTTCCTTTCTAATCTCTTCCATGACCCACTCATGATTCAGCAGTGTGTTGTTCAGCCTCCATGTGATACCGGACTTTCTTTGGTGGCTTTTGGTGTTGAGTTCTAATTTTATTCCCTTGTGGTCAGAGAGAATGCAAGGTATAACTTCAATGTTTCTGAATTTAGACAAGTTTGCTTTGTGGCCTAAAATGTGGTCTATTTTAGAAAACGTCCCATGTGCTGCTGAGAAGAACGTGTATTCTGATGCTGCTGGGTGAAATGTTCGGTAAATGTCTGTTAAGTCTAGTTGATCTATGCAGCTGTTTAGATCTGCGGTTTCTCTGTTGAGTTTTTGCCGAGTTGATCTATCTAGTGGGGAGAGTGGTGTGTTAAAATCCCCAACGATTAATGTCTTTGGATCTATCTGGGATTTGAGGGAAAGTAGTGTTTCTTTGATAAATTTGGGTGCTCCATTGTTTGGCGAATAGATATTTAGAATTGTAATATCCTCCTGAAGGAGAGATCCTTTAATTAGTATGTAGCGACCTTCTTTATCTCTTCTCACGAATTTTAATTTGAAGTCTATTTTATCTGATATTAGGATTGCAACTCCCGCCTGTTTATGAGGGCCGTTTGCTTGGTAGATTTTGTTCCAGCCTTTAACCTTGAAAATATGTTTGTTTTTACGGGCAAGATGTGACTCCTGCAGGCAGCAGATAGAAGGGTCTTGTTTTTTAATCCAACTAGACAGTCTATGTCGCTTAATTGGAGAGTTCAGTCCGTTAACATTAAGAGATAGGACTGAGAGGTATTTGGGAGTTCCTGCCATGTTATCCACCTTCTTGGGGGCTGTGAAAACTGGGTTCTTCCTAAGGCTCTTGGATTCTCAGTTTGGGTGCAGTTTCTTGGCCTTTGTTGCGTTCTTGTTGGTTTTCTATGTGTAGGACATCTTTAAGAATCTTTTGCAGGGCTGGTTTGGTGGAGATGTATTGTTTCAATTTTTCTTTGCTATGGAAGGTTTTTATTTGGCCTTCAGTTATGAAGGAGAGTTTAGCTGGGTACAGTATTCTTGGTTGATAGTTGTTTGTTTTTAGGGCATGGCATACATCATTCCAGGCTCTTCTTGCTTTGATTGTCTCTGGTGAGAAATCTGAGGTAATTCTAATTGGTTTCCCTTTATAGGTGATTAACCTTTTCTCCTTGACAGCTTTAAGGATCTTTTCCTTGGTCTGGGTTGATCCTGTGTGGATTATAATGTGACGGTGGGATGTCCTATTCTGGTCTGGTCTATTTGGGGTTCTAAAAGCTTCTTGTATCTGAATAGGCCTATCTTTTTGTATGTTTGGGAAGTTCTCTGCTAGGATCCTGTTAAACAAATTTCCTAGACCATTAACTTCTGTTTCTAGGTGCTCCTCTACACCCATTATCCTTAGATTGGGCCTTCTGATGGTGTCTTCCAGGTGTTGGATAGACCTATCATATTTCTTGGACTTGTCTTGGATGGTTGTATGTTCTTTCTCTATAATATCTAGGCTGTCTTCAATCCCTGAGATTCGATCTTCTGCATGGTCTAACCTGCTGTCAAGACTCTCTACTTTGTTTTTTATCTCTTTTCCTTCTAATTGGTCAGCTTTGATGGCTTCAAGTTCTTTGTTGAAGCTCTGTTTTAGGTCTTGTATGAATTTCTTTACTTCCTTAATTTGGTGTTCAGTGTTTGTTCTCAAATCACTTAGTTGATTGGTTATGGTTTCTTTGGACTCCCATTCCTTCTGTTGGGTTCCATTCAGCCTTCCCTTTGTGGTCTCCCTGACTTCCTTCAGCTCTTTGTTAATGGATTCCATGAATGTCTTTAGTGATCTTTGTGTATTCTCTACCTGGTCTCTTAATTCGTGAATTACTCTTTGATTAGTTTCCTCCCTTCTGTGGGATTCCTGCAGTTCTCTTTGAGTGTTCTCTGCCTGCTCACGCCATTCCTCCCTTTCTCTTTGAGTATTCTCAAGTTGTTCACGCAAATCCTGTATCAGCTTTTGAGAAGCTTCCTCACGCTTATGATGTTCCTGTATAAACTTCTGGGATGCCTCCTCTCTCTCCCTATCACGCTCATATAGAGTCCTTTGTACATTGTCAAACTTCTCATTTATCATGTTTGCTATTAGTGTTTGTAGAGCTATTTGGGAACTCTCCTCTGGATTATTCTTTATCTGTTCTAATCCCTGATTATCAAGGTTGGGAATTGAGATACCCGAATTTGCCATTTTTCTTGTGTTTTTCCGGCTTACTCGGCCCATTTGAGATACAGATTGCACCAGTTTTGTGCTAGAACACTATCTTAAGGCAACCATCAACCAAAGTTTGCATTTGTACAGTCAATAGTCTACAGATACAATCTAGTTCAACAGATACATCTATTCAACATCAAATGACTATATGTTAAAGGACTTCGAACCGCAGAAAAGAATTTGGAAAACCAGAAATTATTAGGATTAGGGAGAGATGTGGGTAAAAAATAGGAATAGATTGGTGTGGGGAGGCACAGGGAGAGTTAACTATGTCCTAATCACAGTGCAGGAAATGGGTTGGGTAGGATGCAAGTAGAGAGAGAGAGAAAAAGAAGAGACGGAAAGGGGAATAAAGAGAGACCAGAAAAAGAATAGAAACGTAAAAATTAATGTTATTATAGAGGTTAAAAGACCGTCTATTTAGAGAGGAATGTGAATATGTTCAGAGAAGGGGAGGGACATAGAGGAGATGTGGAAAGCTTTAAGGATGGGAAAGGGAGAAGAAAAGATCAGAAGTTCAGTAGAGCTAGATAAAAAACAAAAAGATAATTAAGAATGAAAGAAAAAGAGAAAGAAGACAAGAAAAGAAAGGAAAACTCTCATTCACGTATTCCTAAAATAAAAATTATAAGATGAGAAAAAAAATTACTGGAAAACAATTATTTTTTCAGAAGAGGCAAAAATTAAAGATTAATAAAAGTTTTAGAAGGGAAAAAATTTATATATATATATATATATATATATATATAAGGTAACAAAAAACAAAAAACAAGCAAAAAAAAGAAAAGAAGAAGAAGAAAAAAAAAAAAAAAAAAAAAGAAAAAAAGAAAAAAAAGTCTTTTGATTTTTTTTTTTTGGGGGGGGGGGAGGAGTGGGAGGAATCCTGTATCTCCCTTTTGTCTGCGACCAGTCTCTTGTTGTAGTCTCTGGTCAGCTTGAGGTCCTGTGGCTTGATTGGTTTCTTAAGTCGGTTGGTTGGAAGAGGCAGAAAAATGCTCTGCTTTACCCAAGATTTTGAGATCCCCCTCCCAGGTTAGTTTTCTGGGAGGGTGGTCTGCTTTGAGAGTCACAAAAGAGGGGGATGTGGTTATGAGGCTAGGTTCTGGGTAGGGTTGAGGCCTTTCAACAAACAGTAGCTTTTCCCTGGGGCTATTTTGTGATAGAGCTCACAGCGCCCAGCCTAGAGCCATTCTCAGGGTTTCTGTTTTTCAATTGATTGTGGTGGCTGCTAGAGGGAGGGGCAGCCTCTGGCTCTGGTTACCCAGTGACGCTAGGCACTCCGATGGCTAGCGCCTGAGCTGGGTGACTTTTCCCTGGATGGAGCTGAGTCTGGCAGGTCACTTCGGCGTTAAGTTCTTGTGACCTGCTAAATGACTCGTTTTATTCCAAGGCCTGAGCTGGAGCTAGCAGCAACTCCGAGTTTTGTCGGTATCCAAGATGGAGATCACCGGTGCTGGGGGGGGAGGGGTGGCCTTCCCTCCTCTGCTCCCTGAGGAGTGAGGATGTTGGGCTTGTACTCACGCCGAGTCTTGGATCCTGGGTCGTCTCTGGTCTGCAAACAGCAGGATGAAGATGTTCGCTCCTTGTCGGTTCTTGTTGGTGTTGAGTAGAATCCGCTCGTCCGCTGCGTCTGGCTCCTTCGTCCCCGACTCTCTGTGTCTCAGGTATGACTCCCGCGGCGGTGGTCGCCGCCGCGACCCCGCCGCCGGAGCAGCAGCTGGTGCGTTTCCTTGGCTTCCCCTCTCTTGTCTAACTCTCTGTCCTGTGATGGTACACTTGGTGTGATTCTCTGGCTTAGGACTGTTCACTGGAACTCTAAACCTACTTTCTATGCGAGAGCTTGTTCAGATTCCAGCTTCTCCTCCGCCATCTTCCCGGAACCCGAGCACATTTCTTCAAGGCTAAATATTTTTTTAATGTTAACTTGCTTTCTAAGTAAATGTATATTATTTCTCAATATACATTCATCTTCTCAAATTTAAAATAATAAATCAGCTTATTTAAATCTTTAAAGTTTAAATCTGTTATTTTGAATTTTAATTATTTTAAATTGTTTGGTGATATTGAGATTTAAATTCAAGATCTCATGCTTGTTTTTTCTACTCCTTGAGCCATGGCTTCACCCATACATTTTTTATTATTAAAACTTCAGCAATGAGGCCTGGAAGATGGCTCAGTGGTAGAGTACTTGCCTTGCATGCCTGAGGCCCTGGGTTCGATTTCTCAGCACCACATAAGAAAAAAGAAAAAAGCGGAAGTGGCGCTGTGGCTCAAGTGGTAGAGTGCTAGCCTTGAGCTGAAGAGCTGAGGGACAGTGCCCAGGCCCAGAGTTCAGGCTCCATGGCCAGAGCCAAAAAAAAAAAAAAAAAAAAAAAAGCTTCAGTAATATTTGTGGTTTTGTTCTGGTTTTATTTCTCTTTTAAATTAATTTTACTAAATGTTTCAAATATATATGATTCTTTTCATAATCTATGTATATGCTATCTATCTCTAAGTATCACCTTTAGCTCATTGTTTCTACTTTTATAAGGAGGATTATTCTCTTTTGTTTTTACATGATTATTCAGTTTACTACATTTTTAGCCATATTTGATTTTTCAACTCCAAGATATCTGACTACATATTTTACCATCAATGACACCTAAGAATTTCTACCTTGCATTTTTAGATTATCAAACTTTACCTTTTCCTTTCATTTGTTTCTTCTCCTTTTTTGCCTTTTTTCTTAATAGTGAAGTATATTTTCAGATTGACAGTTTCTACTGATTTTTTTTAAAATTTACTGCCCTTTTCTTCTGTCTTTTCTAACATTATATGTTAAATTAGTAGCTCTTCCTCCTCCTCCTCCTCCTCCTCCTCCTCCTCCTCTTCTTCTTCTTCTTCTTCTTCTTCTTCTTCTTCTTCTTCTTCTTCTTCTTCTTCTTCTTCTTCTTCTTCTTCTTCTTCTCCTTCTCCTTCTTCTCCTTCTCCTTCTCCTTCTCCTTCTCCTTCTCCTTCCTCTTTTTTTTTTTTTTTTGCCAGATTTGTCTGCCAGACTGACTTCAAACCTTAATTCTTATGTCTCAACCTCTTGAGTAGCTAGGATTATAGGCACAAAACCCAGCCAGGCTTATGTTAAGTTTATTTTTTTTAATTTTGTTTTATTGTGAAGATGCTGTACAGAGGGATTACAGTAATGAGTACATTTCTTGTTGAGCATTGTTATTTTTCAACTCTCAATTTTATTTTGGTTCCTCTCAGGATCTCTATTCTTTTTTTCTAATATTTCCTGTTTATTCAATACAAACATATATTGAAGTATAATTGAACTTATAAATATAAGTTAATGACTGTTTTTGAATTCTTACCTGTTTTTGCCTTTTCTTTTGACCTTTATTATTGTTTTATTAAAAAGTCTTTTGATATTTAGTTTTTAAAATCATGACAACTTTAAATAATCCTTATACACATCAAGTTCATAGATTGACCTTGGGCAGTCTATATGGGTGATTGAGGGCTGCTTGGCTGTAGCTTTTTTGTTTTTTCAGCTCCTGTGTATTTTTTTTAAGAACTGTCACTACAAACTTTCACAAGCAAGATTACAGATTCCATCTGAATTTCAGATCCATGCTAACTGGGTACTGACCTTAGTCTAAGCCATAAATATACGAAACCCCACCAGGCTCATTATCATCTTCTCACTTTTTGTGTGTGATGGGGAGGTCATTTGTTAGTACTTTAAGACATTATTTCTCTTCTGGATTACAGTTACCTATTAGAGGGCTTATCTGACACCTATTTACATTTTCATGAAGAAAAGCTAGAAGTACATTTTAAGTCACCAAGCATAGTCTGTAAAGCAGTATTCCTAATGAATTCCTAATTTATTTCATTCAAATCTGAACACTTAGTATGGTATGTATGTATGGCATAAATTCTTCGTATTTTTGAACTTTACTTTTCACCTACCATATAGTGAATTCTAAAAAACAATGGCAAGTGATGTTCAAAGATTACATATTTTTTGTTTTTCTGTCTACTTCAGTTATCAATTATTCAAGATAGTATATTTGGTAGGTGTGTCCTGCTTCTCTTACTCTAACAAACTATGGTTTTATTCTCACTGTTATATTGGATTTTTTTCTTATTATGAATTCACATTTCTTGGACTGTGTGTGGAACAATGGCTTGATTCATGATTCATGATTTCTCAGGAAGATTTTTCAGTTTATTTGCAACTCTAGCATGGGACTATAGGCAATCCAGTCCACTTTGAATTTTTGGCTTCAGATATTGTGTAGTAGGATAGAATTTATTTTCTGATTGTGAGTTTCATAAACCTACAACTTTAAAAACATTGTTTGCTACAGGCTGATTTTTAGAAACACTTTCATTAAAGAAAACTCTTTAAGACACCTGAATTTAAGCAGGACCTCTAATCAATATATACATTCAAATCCTTTTCTTCTCATCCCTGAATGCAGGCTTGTTATCTTTGTGTTGGTGTTGTTCAATATCTGCTACACACAACTTAAAAGAAATAATTATTTATTTTGGCTCATTGTTTCAGGGAAACCAGTGCTTTGTGACAGGCAAAGCATTGGGGACCAATATAGTTTAGACCATGGCAGCAAGGAAGCAGAGAAATGGGAATATATAGGAACAGTTTAGGGAAAGATTAAGCCTCCAAGGACACACATCCAAGACCTTGTTCCTCCTCCAACTGGGCCTCACTTTCTACCTTTCACTGTCTCTCAATGATGACATTCACATTATGAATCTATCGAAGGGCTAATTTACTAAGTCTGAAACATGATGATCTGATCCTCTAGTTGATCTGCCCTTGCAGACATAACTGGAGTTATTCTTTACTAATTTCCTAGGCTTTTATTAATCCAGTGGAGTTAAAAATCAAAATTAAACATCACAGCTTGTAATAGAAACCAAGCTAGGATTCTGGAATCAGTAGGAACCAATAGAAAATGACCTCTAATTTCAGTGCTGGCTTACCTTTATCTATTGGCCCCAGAGAAATTCCTTTGCTGTCTTCTAAGTACATCTATGCATTAAAATCATCCTTAAATATTTTTTTCTCTCTCTTTAGGTATTTTCTGAGAGGAAAATTTTAGAGTCTCACCACATGACTGAAATATACATTCAGAAGATTAAACTCAAAGGTTATCAGTGCATTACTGGTATACCAATGCCCACTTGAATTATTAAAATAAAGAATATCTAACAATAAGATACCCAAGTAAAACCAAACATATTTTTGTTCAAGTACCATTTTTCTAATTGAGGACAAAAATCAATAGAACTATATTTCATTGATAGAATTTGTGTAAGTCAGTTTTATTATAGTACTTCCTTTTAGGTTGTAGTTATTGCTACACAGTATTTCTAAGTTATTTGAAAATATTTCAGTTAAGTAAGGATTATCTGATTACTAATGAATTTGAGAATAATCTTCAGTACAAACTGAAACATTAATTTTTTTGTTTGATGTATAAGTATTTTTGTATGGTCCAGAAAGAATACATTTTACTAGTTATATATCTGAATACTGACAGTCACATTGTCTTGGTAGTCACAATGAATTAAAGGATAGAGAGACAAGAAAATTAATGTGCCCTATTTCTTGGATACACTATAATCTTTGAGAAGTGATGAGTGTTCAGGTCATTAAAACAGTTCATGACAAATACCACCATACATACACATGAGAAACCTTGAGGAGAAATGATTTATTTCTCTTGGAGAAGTTTGAGGAAATCCCTTAAAACGTGATGACATTTGAGGCAGTTATAGAAAGGTGACAATGATTTTCTAGGAAAAGAAATGTAGAAGAACATCCCAGCTGAAGAGTAGCAGATTCCAAGAGAAGAGAGATATGAAAACACAGCAACATTGGGGGTTATGTAACTTGGGAAGAGGTCATAACTTGTGAAGTGGTGGATAGAAGATGGTAGTAGGATATACGAAAACAACTTATATCACATATTTCATAATGATAAGAGGAAACTGATTCTCTGGGCACTTTCAGATTTAGAGACTTTTGAATACATGTGTTACTATGTCAATAGATTATGAGAGACAAATATCCTGTAGAGAAAAAGTTATTAAAAAATGTAGTGAAAAGAACTCATAAGACTCAGTATCCATCCAATTTTGGATGCATCAATAATTATTTTTTCTGTCACAGAATAAAATGTCCTGAGTGTTATTATGAGAGCAATGTGAATATTTTATTCTTTTGTAATCAAAAACTGAATTTCAGGAAATGTTCCCTAAGCCCTGTTAACATAGCTTCTTGGGCTGTTGAGGTAAATGTTATAATTGAAAAGTTTGTGTTTGAGACAATTTTACAAATTAGTGGTGATTTATTCATCCTAATGTGTTTTATTGTTACATAGCAGATAATCTCTTTTAGATACCAGTGGTAGCATAGCAAAGAAATAATAATCTTTTCATTATTTAAATTATTTTTAAACCTTTTGAATAATTTTTAATAATAAGGTGATTTTTCCTTAATAAAGTTAAAAAATTATTTCTCTCTGTTAAAGATTTATGAGTAATGTTTTTAACAGTATTTTGACAACTTTTTCATTAGTTATTGTCCATATAGGGAAAATTGCTTGTTTTGAATAAGTGATTTGATATGGAACATGAAATCAAAGACTATAGACAAGAACTCACATTCAACATCCTCATATAATCTAGCAGGAATCTGAAAAGGACTAAAATTAGATTTGCTTGAATTACATAGTTAACTTGATGCCCAAGTGAGATTAAAATCAAATGTCAGGATTGATGGCTTAGCCAGTTCCTTTTATATTTCCATAAGAATAGTCAGCATTTTAAAAATAATTACTCAGTATTTTAAAATGCAAAAAACAGTGGTTGTCACTTTATCTTGTCGTATCCTAGTTATTTCAAAGTTCATTAGGTGTGTAAATTTACCTAGTCATTATTTCTGGACTACAATATTTAAAAACAAATATTTTCATTTTTCTTTTCATGTAATTTTTTTTAAACTGAAGACTAATCATTTAGTGTCACTTGTTTGTGGAATTAAGTTTCTTTCATTTCATGGTATCATTATTTCTAAGGTCATCTTTATTGTTAGTCCTACTGATTTCCCAAGCAGAAGTTTATCATGACATCTATTAATAGAAGGACTTTTCTTATGAAAGTATAAGTTCCTTCCTTCCTTCCTTCCTTCCTTGCTCCCTCCCTCCCTCCCCCTCTCCCTCCCTTCCTCTCCCTCTCTCTCCCTCTCTCTCTCTCTCTCTCTCTCTCTCTCTCTCTCTCTCTCTCTCTCTCTCTCTCTCTCTTTCTTTCTATCTTTTTTCTTTTGGTGATCAAACTTTGGGCCTTGAATATGATAGCTAACAATTCTATAACTAAGCAGCTTCCTTAGCCTTGGAAGCAGGAATCTAAAAAAATCTAAATTCTGAACAATAATAATCTTTACTGAAGTATTTCAACTAATGGCTCATGTGAATATTTTGAAGATAGCCTAATATAATTCAGACTAATTAACAGATTGCTTAAAGAATGTTTAGAGAACGATTCTATATCAGGATGCATAAAAAAGTAAGGATTTTGAAAAGAAATACTTGGCTCCTCTGTGATGTCAGCAAAATCTATAAATTGACTGGAAAGGAAAGAAACCAAATGAATTCCATTAGCCACCTTGTATTTATTTTGTGGCAATGATCAAATTCACATGAGATTCAAATTGTTTTAAAATATGAACTAAAGTTTGAGTTTTCCACTAGGATAAAAGTTTGGTTTTGACCTGAGAAAAATCCAAGGGATCATTATCATTAATACTTTATGTATGAATAGTTCATAGGGTGCACTGGAGTACTAAACTACATATATGTTAGTCACCAAAAAGTTAAGAGATGACATCAGTTTCATCAAAAGAAACTGAGAGTAAAATGCTAATCACCAAAGGAATTAACTGAAATTGACAGCCATTTATGATGGCTATTACTCTATTGGCAGTTCTGTATTTTCAACCCAAAAGTTGGGATGTATGTGCCTGATGCTCTGTATTCACATAGTTCACAAAACTGCTTTTAATTAGCCTTTATTTTGATGAAATTCTTGGTGGGTCATATAATAGGGCATTGTAAATTTTATGTAAACATTTATGTTTACACTTATCAGGTGAGATACAGGTTTTGTTAATTATGTATATTTTTAAATGCCAAGAATAAAAAAGAATCCGAGGCCAACAAAGGAGATACAATAAAAAATGAAATATTTATTCTTTTGGCTCAATAATGAAGTAGATCACCATTCTTTTAGTAATAGCAATTCCCTGCATGCAGTTCATCAATACACTACAGTAAATAGTTTTGTAAAAGGAATTAACATTATACTTTTGGTTTGTGCAAGAAACAAAAAATTATATCATTAAATAATTGCACAACATTGCCATTTTTGTTCATGGCTAAAAAGGACAGAGCCCATATTATATCTGTAATAGCTTTAGTGCAGCAGGAATTAAAAAAATAAGCCTAGTCTGCATATGCAAATACTACAAAAGTTGAGTTAAAAAAACGAACAAACTTCCATGAATGAAGGGTTATTGGGAGGCAACCATAGTTGGTAGAAAACTGTCTAGGTTTAAGGTTTTGACCAATGTATCACTTAGAATGGTAGAAAATATATTATAACAAAGAAATCCATAAAACCCATAGTCTAGCTTTTATCTTAGGAAATTATCTGCTGAAAAGTCTACAGATTCAAAAGACTTGAATTGTGATTAAAAATAGAAAGCAAAAGCATAAAGTAAAATTAAATTTTCATGTCATCAACCTGAAAATAATTTTCTTATGTACAAATGTTGACAAATAAAATTGATCATATTTTACATTATTTAACAAGTTTTGAACTTTTTTGCAAAATATGATGTATAGGTTTTGAGTATAGGCCATATGCAGTCTATTTCTTTCAAAAAGAGACATAATTATAAAGAATTAAAAATGCAAAAGTAAAGATGTTTGTAAATAACTTTGAAATGGTCTTCTTCACATAAACACAGAGAGCAGGTTAATTCATTCTACCACCATCATGTAACTCTTCTAACCAAGACTTGTGAAAAATGGGTTGAGTCAAATAGAAGAGGAGTAGAGACAATATTAACATGCGTTAGTGATAGCCTTCAAACCATTTCTGTGTGATGATGGTACAGGTTATATCCCTGTTGGAAGCTCGCAAAAGACACATACACTGTGGTACATATTTGATTTAATAGAAGTTGTTTATCAGGCTATATATATGCATATATATTTGCCCAAACATGCACCACAGGATAAAATAACTATTTACATATTGTCAGCCTTGCTGAGAGCAGAATATGGCAAAGCAATACTGCAGCAGAAAGTGGAACGACTATTCTAAAGTGATACTTTAGATATACATTTTTAGAACAGATTTATTACATTATATTTTGGGGAGGGGGAACATTTAACCAAAATTAAATATATAGAGCTCTGGAACTTAGAATAAAATTTGCACTTGCTGAAACAGAATACTTTGCATAAAAATAATCCTTTAAATATTAGAAGAGACTTTATAGGCATGTAACTGCTCAGATAGAAACTAATATAATGAATAGGACACTTAAAAAATTAAAGCCGTGTAGAAAATGGAAGTACCTGCAACTGCTTAACATTAGAATTTTTTCTAGTTTGGAGCGAGAATTTTATCCAATAGGCAAAATAATTATTTTCTAATTATTGGAGAGCCTTTGGAGTAGGTGCATGGGTTCTTATATAATTTCCCCGTAACATAAACCTCATTTTACAAAAATAGTGACATTGTATTATGAATAAACTATGAATCAGGGACCACTAGAACAAATTCTTTAAAATATGGCAGATGTGGAGTTAAAACTCATGTGGATGAGAGAGCTGTACTAATAATGGTGTTTGGTGTAGTTACAATGATCACTTCACACAACAATCCCTATAGACCAGGTAGCCACTGACTTCCCCTCAGCAGTGTCAGCTGGTAATGAAAACAGCAACCTCTTGTCAATGTTGATGCCCTGTCTAACAGCGTGGGACCAACAGAGAGGTTACTGTCTTGTGTAGGCACTGACCATGAGTGTGTGTTGCAACAGTCAGTTTGGCATGGATCTCCTCTGGGAGTCCAGTTGACACATATACTTTACCTTCATAGGCTGTAAACAATTGATTACATAGATAAAATTCTTTGTTTCTTTTTTTGTTGTTTTTACTTTTGATTTTCTCTGGCCTCTTTCCCTTTGCTTTCTTTTTCTGTTTTGTCTTTCTCAAATTTTTCCTTGTCTGGCTTTGTGACGCTATCGTAGGAAGGAGGAGAGGTGGTAGAGGAACTTCCATCTGTTTTCTCTGGAGTGGAATTCCCATTTAGTTTGTCAATAATCATGTCTCCTTTGATAGGTAAGTCAATCCTCCCTTTGATTGTCTCTTTGTTATAGTTACCTGATATATTTTTTAATCTTTGCTTTAGAAGATAACATCTGTAATTACGCTGGATAATAGCAGCAGACACCTCCTCTTGCTTGCGTTTCAGAGTGGTTGTGATGGGCTCGTAAGAGACCTTGGAGGGGTTCGACGCCATGAATCGATCCTCCATCTGTATTCGAAGGGCGTCCATCTCTCCACTCTCCCCCAAAACACGCTTTGTAAAAGCAAACAAGATGTCGAGGCAGTGGATCCGGTCTCCACTCACCATGGGCAGGTCCATGGCAATGAGCTGGACTTTGTTGGGTTTTGCTATGAGAAGGGGAGGATCCAGGGCAGCTGCAAAATCAGACAGCTTGGCGAATTCTATGAACTGGGTCGCATCCGGATCGAACTTCTCCCAAACTTCATAGAACATCTCAAAGTCATCCTCGCTCAGGGGCTCTGTGCTTTCTTCCGTGGCCACGCTGAAGTTCTCCAGGATGACAGCGATGTACATGTTCACCACCACCAGGAAGGAGATGATGATGTAGCTGACAAAAAAGAAAATCCCAACGGAGGGGTTCCCGCAGTCTCCCTTCACTGAGCTTCCTGGGTGAATTGCATCAGGGTCACAGTCTGGGGGACCACTGTTAAGAATCGGGGCTAGCAACCCATCCCAGCCCGCAGACGTGGTAATTTGGAACAGGCAAATCATGCTGTTGCCAAACGTCTCAAAGTTGAACATGTCATCGATTCCAGCTTCTCTTTTCACGTAGGCGAAGTTGGACATCCCGAAGATGGCGTAGATGAACATGACAAGGAAGAGCAGGAGGCCGATGTTGAACAAGGCAGGAAGGGACATCATCAGAGCGAAGAGCAGCGTGCGGATCCCCTTGGCCCCTTTGATGAGACGAAGGATTCGGCCAATCCGGGCAAGGCGGATCACTCGGAACAGGGTGGGGGACACGAAGTATTTTTCTATTAGATCTGCCAGAAACATTCCTGTGGGGAAAAACAATATAGAACTCAAATAGTGTATATCTTGTGTTTATATGAATGATTCTTGCATGTTCTACAAAAACAAACCCATGATGTAGATAGTTCTTCACTGAACACTCTCTAGTCAGCAATTAAAGATTATTGAGGTTTATTTAGTTATTCTATAATGTCATATTTAATATGGATTTCTTAAATATCCAAAATAATGTTAATGTTAGTATGGCAATTTAAAATTCTGTAGTAAGAATAGCTAACCCAACCCATGAAATGTGGCAAAGACAAATAAAGATAAAATTTGAAATTATGAATACATTTTTTTCTATTTGAATAATGACCTTTTCACTTAGGAAAAAAGGACTATCTTTAACATGATGTTTCTAAATTTGGATTTCTATAATTGCCTGTGTGCTTTTGTTCTCTTGTTAAATCTCAACCCGTCTTTGAGGACCAATCTCAGATGCCATTATTCTTACTACTGGAAAGATTGTGTTAACTGCATGGAGAAGAATTACTTTATTTTCAGTGCTTCTTGAAATACTGTTTCATCATATATATATATATATATATATTATATATATATATGTACATATATATAGAGAGATTTAGATATAGATATATTACATCATTATTTTTACCAGTCTTGTGACTTGAACTCTGGGTCTGAGCACTGTCCCTGAATTTTTGTGCTCAAGGCTAGCACTCTACCACTTGCACCACAATTCCATTTTTGCCCTGCCCTCATTCTCTGCCTTGGCTGGCTTTGAACTGCAATTCCCAAATCTATTTTTCAAAGACCTATGCCTAATTTCCCATTCTATGACTTTGGTAAGGAATAGGAGAGGATCTGATCAATTTTGTTTGCTGATTTAGTCTTCCAGTCTCCCCGAATCTAGCATTGAGAACCTAGTTTCTGTTTAGCTTTGTCCATTAGGCCATGTTTTAAAATTTGTGTTCAAATATATTGGCAATAAGCTTTAGATTTGTATACAAGCCTACTTTTGATGTTAAGTACATGGGTAGATGGATGGAGTTGGGGAACCCTTTCCTGTGAATGCGCTTCTCTAAATTTTTTGGTGGGGGGATGCAGGTCCTGGGGCTTGAAGGTGGTCTGGTTGTTGTCTCTGAGCTTCTTTTTCACAAGGCTATCATATTCTAATACTTGAGCTACAGTTCCACTTCTGGTTTTTTTCTGAGTAACTGTTTTCGGACTTTCCTGCCCTGCCTGGCCTTAAATGGCAATCTTCAGATCTTAGCCCCCTGAGGAGCTAGGATGGGAGGTATGAGCCACTGGCGCCCAACACACTTTCTGTGTTTGGCCTGTTCTTACCTACAATGGAGAGAATCACAACCACAAAGTCAAAGATGTTCCAGCCTATAGTGAAGTAGTAGTATCTGAGAGAGATGAGCTTCAGCACAAACTCTCCAGTGAACAGGACAATGAAGACAAGGTTGATCCGGGACAAAACTAGGGTCATGTATTTGCTCTGGTCATCTGTCTCCACCATCATGGTGACCATGTTGAGGCAGATGAGGATCATGATGCTGATATCAAAGACTTGCCTCGTTACAAAATCAAAGACCATTCCTTGAAATTTGTTCTAAAAGAGAAAGAGAGAGAGAGAATAGAGAGAAAATCTATATACATATATAAATGGATCATAAATATGTAACAGACCATAAACAACGATCCAGTAAACTTTCAAATAAAGTTCCATATACTGTCAAGATATGCACACCCTCCTCATTTTATCTTAAACAATCTGGTGCTCCTTTTTGCTCCATGTTTAAAAATTGTAGCAAAGCCTCATGTTAAAACAACAACAACAACAAAAAGCATGTTTTGGATATTTAGTCTTGGGAAGACAAAACTGTATAAGACATAAATTGGCAGTGACTGGCTTATAGTAGGCAGAGGCTTTGCTTGATTTGCATAGCCATGATAATTCTTAAGAAGACAATGACAACCAATAATGAAAGTTTACAAAGTAGGTGAATATAGCTAGAATCCATGATTATATTAAGAATTTGGGATTATCTGATACTTCCTCAAGTCAGTTCTACCATTTCTAGCTCTGTGTGACTATGTGTTTGTCTTCTAACTCATCAGTCATTCTCTGGATTTTTCCTGTATCTATACTTAACAAAAATATGTGACTTTTTTCTTTTTGGTATAATTAGCAAGCATCTCAGCAATCATCTGTTTTCAAATATTCTTATATTGATATGACTATTAGTATAATTGTATTCATTAAGGTATTTAAAAATAATTTAGAATAAAATACATTCCATGGGTTATGACAAACCAACTGTCATGAACTGATCATCTTCCCAAACTTAAATAACTAGCAGTAAGTACATCATGGAATGAAACCATTTATAGGATTCTTAAGACCTTGTGAAGTACCAGTTCTGTTAATCAGTCTTTGTGATCTGGGCTGCAATAATTATATCCAGCCTCATTTCTTTTTAACCTGTCTCAGGGAAGAGATGAGTTGGAGTACAGCTCTGTGGACATAATTTATCATTGTTATGTCATTCAATTGTTATGAAGTTCTTTAGACTATGCATTCTGAGCAAGTCTCTTTTTACTTTTTCTGTATTTGATGAAACAATAAATAATTTTGATGGCGGTCTTCCTTTATAAAATGGTTGGAAATATTTTCTAGTCTTAATGAAAGAAACAAGGGAAGCCAGCAGGATAGGTGAGCAGTCTAGAAATAACCATCTACATAAAGGATGAGAAAATGCTAAATAATGAGATCAGAGGAGCAGAACCCAGAGTATGTTTGTCAATAGCAGGGGCAAGGCATGGTTTTTAGCTGGAGTTTGTGCTTTCAACTTACAAATCACAAAAATCATCTTCTTCTTTTATGAGCTTGGCAACTGTTATATTGGTTACAGATTTTATAATTAGGACTGTATGTTGGTGATATTGCTTAATATACAAGGCATTGTCCAACTTGATTACAAAGGACCCATGGCAGCATTGAAATTTTAAAGAATATGAGTTATTCTTACTGCAGGACGGGGTATAGGTTTCTGAGGTTTCTTGGATCCAAGTTTCTTCATGGCATTATAATATTTTTTCTGTTCCTCTGTCATGAAGATATCTTGACCTCCAAAGTAAAGACACAGTATAAAAACTGGTTACAATCCCAACATATGTCACAATAACACTTTGACCAAACTATTTCAGAGTCATCCTTTAATCTTTTCTCAGTTTTTAAATTGATCCTGCTAAATATAGACTTTTTTCTGCTTATCCTATATAGGCAAAATTTTAAATAGTTTAATATTAAGCACTGCCTATAAACACATAAACTTCTGACTAGTACAGGATCTTAATTTAATTAAGTTTAGAAAGAAGAAAAGTTAGAGCTTCAGTTTTATTTTCATGAGGTAAAATGTTTTCCTAGTCCATTTTGGTATCGATTGTTTTACTATTTGGAGACATTTTAATATTCCAAACGATGTACACAGTATCACAATTACATACTGTCTTGCTCCTGAATGAGGCAGAAAATGGAAAGACATAGGTGAAAGTGTGTAGTGATCATCAAAACTGATGCAAGGCAGAGGGTACAATCAATTCTGAGGCTCAGAAACAGACGTTATGCAGAAAGTACCCTTAGGTCTAGGCTTTGAAGAATGATTAAGAATTTGCTGGGACAAGGGTCCCCAAAAGAGAAAATATCTCAGATAAAGCTATGGAGATATAAGAGCAGGACTTGTTCAGAAATTGTCAGGAAAAGTGATGTGGAACAAGTGCTCACTGTGGATGGGTGCATGGCAAGATAGTAGACAGACAATGACGGAAGAAAATAAAGCTGGATAAATTGGTGGCAACAATCCCTGCAGCTATAATCACATTTTTGTATGAGATAGAAACTAGACCGGCTCTGCAGTTGACAGATCTGCATAGAGACTTCCAAAGGGACTGGTAGGTTAACTGACCATATAGTAAACTGAAAATAATATACACCTGACTTGGTTGCATAACAGTAAAAAAATTCAGAATAAGGAAAGATGGAAACTGAGAAATACTTATCTTCTTTTTCTGCTGGTTGAAGTTATCTATGATGACACCAATGAATAGATTCAGGGTGAAGAAAGATCCAAAGATGATAAAGATGACAAAATATAAATACATATACAGATTTTCTTCATATACAGGCTGAAGCTTAACCTAAATAAAGTTGAAAATGTTAGGTATTTTAAAATGACATAATGATGCTATTTCCTTCCTATCAAACTATTTTACCTTGTCTTATATTCTTATATAAAAAGTATTTTTTAAACTAACATGAGAATATGTACATTGTGTGCTCCCTCTCTCTCTCTCTCTCTCTCTCTCTCTCTCTCTCTCTCTCTCTCTCTCTCTCTCTCTCTCTCTCTCTCTCTCTCTCTCTCTCTATCTATCTATCTTCCTCTGACTACCTCCAGGCATCTTAAGTACTGAATTACAAGCATCTTGACTAACAGTTATTCTCAGACTTATATTCCCGTTTTATCTTACCTGCAAAATATTCTTTAGCATAAACAACAAAGATATAAATAAGGCCAGCTCCTATGATTAGTCTTATTATCATAACTTCATGCAATATTTTCAGGGTAGTTTTAGAAAGAACATCATCTTCTGAAGGTAAAATAAAGTATAGTTATTTTCTTAGGAACTACGTTAATTCGTTTTCAAAAGTGAGTTTCCTTGAAACTTGCTGGCTCTTCTGTGTCTTAATAGCCTTAAGACTTGCTTCAAAGGCTAGTTGGCCATACTCTCAGTGGTACAAGAAACCATACCCTTCTCACCGGGTCACTTCAACACTGCATATTTCATGTGTTATAGAAGTCATTTGGTGTCTCAATGTAGACAGCTTTTTACAGTTGATATGCAGTGTATATTGCATATTAGATCTATATAAATTAAATAACCACTACTAAATGTGAATACAGTAATATTCTGATTGTATGTAATACATTCTGACTCAGTTAAATTATCACTAATGGTAATCATGGAAAATCTAGTAGCTATAAATAATGTTTCAGTGACACTTACCTCTCGTGAATCAACAGCTGCATACATAATATCCATCCAGCCCTTGAATGTGGCCTGTAAACAATATATATTTGAATTTTCCATAGATACTTGATCCAAGACAATGACATTTTACCAGAAAAAGTTCTGAAAGAATTATTATTTAAATAACATTGTGAAAATCTCTATGAATAGATTTAAAAGAATTGAATGAAGAAACGAAATTGAAAAAAAATGTTAGAGTTTGAAACTTGTTTTTTCTGAGACACAAGATATGTTTATAGAAAAGCTTAATGAGAGGTTTGATCAATGTTAACCATGTCTCAGTCTTGTGTCCCTTTAAGATAAACTTTGTGATTCAATCCTTTTGTTATGTTTAGACACAATACACTTTCACTAGTTATGAACTAATTGAGTAAAGCTTTACATATTTTGAAATCTTGTGTATTTTGTGTTCTACTCTATGTATTTCTAAGCATTGTAGAATTACAGTTAAATTATTACTATAATATATTGCTTGATTAATAATTTATAACATTTAGCTTATCACTACCATACATACATTGCTATTTGAATACATAGAATTGCTTGTTTGGAAACAACTGCCACAAAAAAATTAAAATAGTATGGTACTTAATATTGACAAGAAAAATAGGCAGAAACAATATATAATTACATAAATGCATATTTAACTGTAAGAAAAGTATTAAACAACCCTAATATCTTTTTTTTGTCAGTTGTGGGACTTGAACTCTGGACTTAGGCGCTGTCCCTGTGCTCTTCAGCTCAAGGCCAGGCCTCTACCGCTTGAGTCACAGTGCCACTTCTGATTTTCCAGTGGTTTATTAAAGAGTCTCACTGACTTTCCTGCCCGGGCTGGCATTGAACCGTGATCCTCAGATCTCAGCCTCCTAATTAGCTAGGATTACAGGCGTGAGCCACCGACTCTTCTAGTATCTTTTTTAAGTCAAGTTAAACTAGCAATATAGTTGTTACCATCAACTACTTCCTTAATGCCAAATGAATAAATGAATACTAAGAAAATGGATACTCCAAGAATGAATACCAGAGAAACCCTCTTTAGTGAAGTGTTTAGGAAGCTCGTAGAGAAGCCACTTACCACCTGAAGCAAAGCGAGATAGCCAGCACCAACATTATCAAAATTTACTTTTACGTTTTTCCAACGGGCTTGCTTGCCAAGAGCCTGGCAGTCGCTGAAATTGTTGACTATGCCAACATCAAATGTGTCACCTGTTGTCATGTTAACACAATGGTAGAACTTGCCCGCAAACAGATTCACACCCATGATGCTAAAAATAAGCCAGAAGATGAGACAAACCAGGAGCACATTCATGATGGAGGGGATTGCTCCCACAAGCGCGTTCACAACCACCTGGAGCAGGACAGGAACAGAAGAGAAGGTAAAGACTCTTAAAATGAAAACATTCTGATCATTAGTGTGTTTACTACTAAGAGGTATTTGCAATAATGAGGGGAGACTTCTACTTTTAGTATGTTTCTTCACATATTTTCTACTACGTATTTGGTAAGAAGCAACAAATGGCAATACCACTAAAGTGCTAAGGATTTAAGGAAAGCTGAATATGATAAAGTACAGAAAAAAAGCAAAGGAAACCTGATAGGGCAAGATGGAATCAGAAAACATGTACATGCTGGGGAGAAAAAAAAAGAAAACTGCATTAAACAACAATGAGGGAATAATCATTGTTCAGCAATATAGTTTAGTCTTCCAGAGCAATAATGAATGAATGATGATTTGAAAAACAAATGAAATGTTTACAAATAAGTAAAGTGTTACAAATATTTTACTTCAGTCTTCTCAGATTAAGATACCTTTTTATTATTATGAAGAATAGAATTAGAAACATAAAGCCTTTATTTTCTTTAATTTTAAAGAACTACAGTAAACTAGGAATTTTTTATTAAGCATTTATTACTAAATGATATAATTGCTTTATTTTAAAATTCGTAAACAAGCTAGTCACCGGTGGCTCATGTGAATAAACCTAGCCACTTAGGATGCTAAGGAGATAAGATTAGTCTTTAGACATGAAAATAGTAAATATGTCCTTATCATTATTATTTCACAATTTCCCTTTGAGGGAAAATGCCATTCAATTAAACCTGTTTTTCCTACTTTGTAGAAAAGGAATACAATCACCTGTAATTTCTTCAAATTCTGATTAAGTAAAATTTAAAATCTCTAAAGAACCCAACAGCAACTTTTCTTACCTAATTTAATCTGCCTCGTATTGGGTTATTTTTATTAAACATTTGTTACTAAAGGGCACAATTGCTTCATTTAAAAATTATTAAAGAAAGCCGGACGCTGGTGGCTCACGCCTGTAATCCTAGCTAATCAGGAGGCTGAGATCTGAGGATCGCGGTTCAAAGCCAGCCCGGGCAGGAGAGACAGTGAGACTCCTATCTCCAATAAACCACCAGAAAACCGGAAGTGGCACTGTGGCTCAAGTGGTAGAGCACTCGCCTTGAGCTGAAGAGCTGAGGGACAGCACCCTGGACCAGAGTTCAAGCCCCACAACCGACCAAAAAAAAAAAAATTATTAAAGAAGCCAGGAGCAGGTGGCTCACGCCTGTAATCCTAGCTACTCAAACAGCTGAGATCTGACGGCGGTTCAAATCCAGCCAGAAAGTCCGTGAGACTCTTATCTCTATAAACCACTAGAAAACCAGAAGTGGCGCTATGGCTCAAGTGTTAGAGTGCTCGACTTGAGCTGAAGAGCTGAGGGACAGCGCCCAGGCTGAGTTCAAGCCCTACGACCGACAAAAAAAAATTATTTTAGAATTTAACACTAAAGATTTTAGGTTAACATCAAAATCTAATCCTAAAAATTACATTAAACTTTCTGTGCTAATTGAATTTTATTCCCTTTGGAAATTAAGTCATTTATACTGTATTTGACCTGTAAATTTTTAAATCAAGATTTGTATAAAATTGCCTTTATAAAGTCTTCAAATAAATTGCACATTTAGTTGAAATGTTGATCTTCCATATGAATAAATTACAGATACTTTTGTGATTGGGGCAAATTTATAAGTTTTCCATAATTTACAATTGCTGCCTTGGCTCACAAATGAACTATTAACATGAATCCGCTTGAGGGCTCAAGTAATATCAGTAATGATAGGCGATTGTTTTGAAAATAACTTGAAATTACATAGCAATTGTTGTGTATTTGTTAACAGTATCCATGAAATAAAATCATAATGCAAGAACCAAGAATTTTTTATTTTTGCTTTCAGTGTTCCCAGAGAGTCTGAAGAGTGTTTCTTTCTTTCTTTTTTTTTTCTCCTTGATGAACAAATTTTGCAGTCAAGGCTAAAGCGTTTTTATTGCCCCAAACAAACCACCTCCTAATGTAAAAACCTTCTGGCCTTGAAGAAATTCAATATCCGTGTGCATTTGCAAGGCAGATTAAACAAAGCTGGCTTTGTGCAAAATAGTTCTGAGAGGGTGTGGCAAGTTGCATGTAATGTTTAGATGCATGATGTAATTACTAAGGAAGAAGACTGGAGAGAAAATGAACCTTATTCAAATTGTGTCCCCAAATTTTAGATCTGTAAATGGAAGCTTAGGCTTGCCTGAAATAATTATCCTAACAACTACTTCAGCTGCTTAGAATGTGCAAGTTTGGTGGGTGGTATGACTTAATGTGTTTCTTTATACAAAACAAATTTCAATATTAATATTAATTCAAGAAGAAATGCACATACAATAACATTTTTCTTTTATTTTATTGCCAGTATTTACTTTTGCAGTACTGGAATTTGAACTCAGGTCTTTGTGGCTGCTATGCAGGTGCTCTACTGCTGAACCACTCCTTCTGCTTTCTTTTGCACAATTGATGTAACATAGGGTATCACTTTTTTGCCTAGGCCAGTGCCTGAATCTCAGTCCTTTTTTTTTTTAACTTTCCTATACAAAATGGCTTTTGTCCAACTTGAATTCTTTCATTAGGAGCTAGGATGGCATGTGTGAGCCATTGCAACTAGCTGTAGTTTTTGAGGAATCAAAAGTAGAATTAAAAGTCCTCATGTAACAAATCAATAGTAAATAATTATTTCAAAGTGGCTAAGTAATAAAAAAGAAACAACCAGGTGTGGGCACCTTAAATTCTAGATATGTACGTGGTGGTTGTAGGAGGATTTTGGCCTGAGGCCAGTCCTAGAAAAAACATGAGATCCTATCTGCAAAAAAGACTCAAAGCCAAAAACCTGGGGCATTGTTCAAAGGCTAAAGCATCTGCCTAGCAAGCATGAAGCTCTGAGTTCCAACACTTATACAACCAGAAAAGCAAGTAAGATGAGAAGGAGAAGGAAAAGAAGGAGAGACATAACTAGTATGCTGTCTCTGGATGTTTCAGAAATATCCTTGAACTGTGGGCCCAGAACTTAGATTCTTGCCTTAATTGTGCCCTAAGTTCTGAGGATCTGTTAAATGTACTTAGTTTTAGTAAGCAGAGCTTACTAAAGGCAATAGTGCTCTGCCTACATTGTGTAACCATAAAATAACTATCAGAAGCGTGTGTCTTTCCCTGTATCTAAAACATCCATATAAATGTGATATGAAGCTTAGACTTCATCTAGTCATCATACCCTCATGCCTTCAAACCGGGATAAGGCTCTCAGTGGTCGTAAAGCTCTTAGTGTCCGTAGGGATTTAATGGCACCAAGTTCTGAATAGCCCAGAGCAGTGGCTACCAAGCTCACCAGAGAAACCTGTAGAAGAAAAAAAAATCAGTTCACTAGGACATAAACCATTGACTAGAGTCATAGGATGTGCGGTCTATTCTTTGGTACCAACCAAAGACTTAGATTTTCAGACTTCTTCTCTAATGGGGGATCATCTTATTCGAGTACTCCATCTAATTTATTGGTGTGTGTGTGTGTGTGTGTGTGTGTGTGTGTGTGTGTGTGTGTGTGTGTGTGTGTGTGTGTGTGTGTGTGTTGGTCTTGGTGCTTGAACTCAGGGCCTAGGCATTGTTCCCGAGATTTTTTGCTCAATGTTAGCATTCTACCGCTTGAGACATAGCCCCACTTCTGGCTTTCTGGCGGTTAACTGGAGATAAGAGTCTCACAAATTTTCCAGAATGGGCAGGCTTTGAACTGTGATCCTCACATCACAGGATTTCATGTGATCATCAGAGCATGAGATTATAGGTGTGAGCCACTGTCACTTGTATTATTGCCTTTCATTTTAAGGGAGACCTCAATACATTCCTATTTCTATATTGGTTTGTGAGCCTTTCCAGATAGATACTTCATGTCATAGATTCCTTTCAACCTCAGTGTGTATGTGTATATACATATATATAATCACAGAGTTTGGAATATAATTCAAAAGCCAAATTTCTTTTGTATTTGAACTTAGAATTGTTAATTAGTAATCATATTTGTCATCTGAATTTACATGGCATCTTGCTTATACATTCTATAGTCATCTGTGATGCAATGTTAGTTATATAAGATGATAAAGTTTCTTCTCTTCTTTCCAGCTCATTTAAGCTCTTAATTAACTAGTAAGAACTTCTTTTCATTAACATGTCCCATACTGTCTGGTTGGGTACATTTTAGTGATTATGTGTTGTATGAATAAATAAAGAAAAAAATCTTCCTAGAAAAATTTGACTCGACTATTAGACTTATGATAAGTATCTCATATAAATACATAAAATTTAGTATCACTATTAACATATATTGAGAATATGGATTAAGCTCTGTGCCTCATGCTCTTGCTCAGCTTCCTTGCTCATGGTTGGCATTCTTCCATTTGAGCCAAGTCTCCAGCCTTGCTTTGTGCTGATTAACTGGAAATGGAGCTTCACAAATTTTTGTGCTCAGTTGACTTTAAACATTGAGTCTTCAGGTCTCAGCCTTTTGGGCAGCTAGAATCACAGATATGAGCCACCAACATTCCACAAAAATATAACACGTCTTACTCAGTGATCATCTGTTTTTCTGATAGTTATACCTATGTTAACTTTTACTTAGATATAATTACTAAAATAAAATTAAAGGTGGTATGCTTTTTAGGGAGATGTGATGTCTTGATTTTTCTTTATATATCCTTTCATACCTATATGCATAAATCACAAGAAGTAGGCGCTATAACATTTTCCTTGGTGAAGAATATGAGAATTTCCTACCCTCTACATTCCCCACCTCAGAAGAAAAGAGAAA